>NC_087437.1:55172795-56422795 GCF_036321535.1 Camelus dromedarius
CCATCCTCCCTTTCTTTTCTTTCCTCTTTCCCTCTCTTTCTTCCTTTTTTCCCCTTTTCTTTCTTTCATCAAACCTTTACGTGCTTGCTATGGGCCAGCCATTGTGTAAGATGCTGAGCATATATAAGGTATGATTCTAGTCTCATGTAGCCAAGGACAGAAACCTGTAAAAAACTGCAGTGCAACCTTTATAGCTACCCTGGAGGTGTGCACAGCACGCTAAGGGGGGCACAGAGGCAGGAACAAGTAACAGCACTGGTGGTCGGGGAAGAGCTCTCAGAGAGGATGACATCTGAGCTTGCCAGAGATCAGGATGTAGGGGTTTTCCAGGGAGAAGTCTGAGAGGGGCATTCCAGGTGCAGGGAATCGCATCTGCAGCAGAGAGCATGGACCACTCCGGAGTTAGATGGAAAGGGATGAGTTTTACACTGCTGAGCATCAAGAGCAGAGCTGTGGTTTGAAGGACAGCTTTGGAGGTAAAAGGAGCGCTACCTGAAGTTCTTACACAGTTACAGGGTCCCGTAGCTTGCCCCAGGAGCCTTGAGTCTTCCAGATATGCATACACATTGCAGTCCGGCTGGCCCTTCCCTTCCACACCCTCTCCTGACGCTCATCGTGTGCCCAGGGTTTTACAGGTACATCAGATTTCTGCTCTGTTGTCACCGCAAAGATACTCATACTTTTCAGATCACGTACCCAAATTTTGAGTTGGATGAAAAACAATGTATTTCAACTCGGGCCTCCAAAAAGAGGAATCTGTGGTTCAGTTTGGTTATTCCCAGAAACTCTCTGACGTGCCCAGGAACAACAGAAGTCAAACTCAAGGATATTTGGTTATATGAACAACCCTGGATAAGATTTAGAAGGCAAAGAGCCTTAAATGTAAATTAAAACTTTTCAAACCTCTATATAGAACTCAGTCACTCATCACCTTCTTAGCCTTCATAACTACTGAGACACACAGGACCCAGTGGTGATAATTTTTGTCCTCACCAAGAGACAATCACTATAAAGTGTCTGCCTGTGTGGAGTTTCCCCTGGCAAGAAGGCTGGATGGCTTTTGGTGAAGAAGGAAAAGAGAGAGAGAGGGAGGGTGGAAATTAAAAGCAGATTATGATACTTAAAACTATACTGGCTACACTCGGCAGGTAGAAAATGTGTTCAAAGTCTCTGAAGACTTTCTCCTGATGCTTGGAGATCAGTCTCATTTCCTAACACTGTTCTCAAGCTCAGGCCCATGGAAGAGTCTGCTTGGAGGGCTCTCCGGGTCCCAGGGAGTAAGGACGGTGGTGCATTTCTGACACTGACGTGCTGTGTGCGCACCAGGCCTCCCTCAGTGATGTGTCCTGTGACCAGCAATGTTTTAAAATGACTAAGATAATCACATTAGATGATCACTTTAGACAAGGTCAAGAGGAGATCAAAGGCAATGGCTAAGTAATCCTGAGTACAAAATTCTCTGCACTCTGAGCCTGAAAGCATTTGGAAGTAACAAAAGACACTCTATAAATACAAAGTAGCTTTACTTAAAAAAATATATAGGTTTATGGAAAGCATTACTTCGAAACCCTACTCGACCCATCTGCAGGTTTGACAAGAGAGGGTAATTCAGTTTGTTAAAGCTTCTAGACCAAGATGCTAGATGATATTAATGAAGCCTGGACCCGAGTCTGATGATCTAGTCTGAAGTCCCTGATCTGCTATTTACTACACTTGCTAAGTGGATGACTCGGGACCAGCTGTCTTCTTTGGGCCTCAGTTTCCTCAGATGTAAAATGGGGATAAGCCTCCCAACCCCACTAACCTCACATTGCTGTTGGATCAAATGAGATCCTGAGTATAAAATACCTTACAAACAGGTCACAAAACCCTACAGAAACATGAAGCGTAGTGTTATGATCGGATCTAAAAGGCTGTAAACATTTCAGAGGAAAATATTCAGTCCTTAAAGCACATGGTTAGAGTCAGGTGCCACCTTATGCATCAGATGCTGGCTCCCAGGCACAGGTGAGCAGACTTACCTGTTCCCGTTCTTGAGCGGGGTTACTCTTCCCAGTGCTCTCCGTAGAGGCAGTTTCTGTAACTCCCCGTAGACCTGTCTGCATCCTCGGTTAGTCTGTAAGTTCTGTGGGAGGAAGGATCCTGCCCGTTGGCAGTCCAGCATGGTGGTAAACCTGCCAGATTTAGGGACAGGCAGCCCCGGCCAGTCCTAATCCCAGCCCTGGCTTTGCCACTTGCTGCGTGACTCTGGGCAAATTACTGAATTTCTTCAAGTCTTAGTTTCCTCCCCTGTGATACAAGGTTAATAAATATGCCTACTTCATAGTGTGGTAAGAAGATTAAATGCGCGAGTACATGCCAAGTGCTTAATACGAAGCCTGAAACACAGGAAGTGCACGAGGAATGCTGGGAACTTGTTATTATTACTATCGCCATCGCTATTGTTATTCTCCCCTTCGTATCTCTAGGGCCTAGGACAGTGTTCAGCATTAATCGGTGTTCAATAAATAGGTCACAGAAGAATCAAAAAGTAAGCCCCTATCTCAGCAGATGCTTATACTGAGATGAATAAATCCTAAAGGTCAGAAAATAATTGGAGAATGAGTGCGTTGTTTGGGCTGGGGGTTCAGACTTCGGGGTTCTTTCTACCATTATCTCTCCTGGTAATGAGAGCAGTTCTACTGTGCTGGAAATTCATAGTATTGGTATATCACTTGAGAGTTTTTAAATAATTTTTAAAGGCAGTATCAGATTGGGTTCCCACACTATCCCTGTGGGACAGGTAATATCATACCACCCACTTCACAGATAAAAACACTGAGGTTCAGAGCAGGGGAGTATCCTGCCCATCCGTCACACCTCTGGTAAGAAGGAGCATTGAAATTAGGTTTTCTGGCGCGTTCTTCTTTCATCTCCCTAGGAAGAGACTCAAGGCTAACCCACCCCAGGACTGGGTCTCTGATAGTGGCCAGGGAGAGTGTTCTGGAGAAGGGCCTGCTTTGCACTTTGGTTTTGAATCCTCATTTCCTTGACCTATGAAATTTCCTTCACTGTCATTTGAGCTGGGTTTTCCCCACTGAGAGCTAAGGGGCTTCAACCAGTCCCTGCTCTGAAGGTGGAAACCAGAAGCCCCGAAGGTCTTCCAACCTAGGCCATTTAGGCAAACCAGACATGGGAGTGTTATTACACCACTGTTCAACTTTATAAATCCCCCAGAGTGCCTGCAGAAAAAGTATTTCTCTCGAGAAATCTAAAACCCCTGATCATTTCTTCTGAGGAATTACCAGCACGTTGCAAAACTGGCATGGTTATCCATTGTCTGACCTTTACTCCAGTCCCATTCTCTTGTATCTCTGCAGCATTGCATACTTTGGACACTCTCTCCTTCAGTGTTTCCTGAGACCCAGCATTACTCTGGTTCTTCTCAAGTATCTTCGTCCTGACCTTCTCCCGTTCTTTCACAGCTCCCTAACTTTGGACATTTCTCAAATCTAAGCCTGTGTCCTCTGTTTTTTATTCTCTCACTCCTTTCATCAGCTCTAGTGTGGCTTTTAAGCCGGGCACTGGGTATGTAAAGATGAATAAATTCAAATACCTGGCCTCAAGGAGCCCACAGTCTGGTAGAGGGGGGATGGATGAGATGGGTGAGCAAAGACCTCTAAGTCTAAAGCTGTGCTGTGCTTTGGCAGGGCTGCTTGGGGCTTGACTGGAGGGTCCAGCACAGGGTGAAGGGCAGAAAAGTCTCTGTGGAAGGTGTCTTCAGGGATGTCTTAGAGGACAAGAAGGTGCTCCTCATTCGAATAGGAAAAGGAAGGGCACCTGGGATAAGAGCACAGCTTGTACAAAAGAATCAAGGGAAAAAAAAAAACAACTCTTGAGTTTTGCTTTCCAAATCTGAAAACAAGATAATAATATTTAACTTGCAATGCTGATAATGTATGCAAATAGAGCCGGGAAGTTAGTAGGTAATAAATGAATGGCCAATGAAGCAACAACAAGAACAATAATAGCAAGCCCCTTTCTCTTACTAGTCCTCGTATTTCCTATTTTTGGGAGGTGGGGGTAAAAAATGGAATTGGACTAGAAGATTTTTTTTTAAAGGTCTTTCTGGATGTGACAGCCTAAGATGCCTTAAAATCCTCTGGGAAAATTAAAAACAGTGCAATCCCTTCCCCTCCATACATTTTCCCAGTGCTGGGCGAGCCTCAGCACTCTTACCCTTGTGAGCACACAAAACATTTACTCTAAGAACCATCAGTTTTACTGACATATAAATGCCACCTTATTATATATATTTCGCCATCTCACAGACTGTCAGGTTTTGTGTGGTTGAATTTTATACATGGCTCACCTTGCCTTCTCTTCTTGATTGTAACAAGGACAGGTGCTGCTGGATTTAGAGCCGGAACACAAGAGTCCAGTTCTGGCTCTGGTACCTACTGGGTCCCAGAGCTTGGGTCATTTCCTTCATCTCCGTTTTCTCATATGTGAAATAGGGAACGTGATAAGGGCCAACTTTGGGAATTTTTATATAATATTTAATGAGATACTGTATATGATGATACTTCGCAAAATCTAAAGCATTGTAAAGATGGAAATTTCATATTACATTTGTCTCTGCACCTGCACCAATCAAGACTCTTCTGATTGCAACTAACAGAAACCCAACTCAAAATAGACTAAGTGAAAAATCCCACTTTGGACACAGAACTGAAAAATTGCAACAGGGATTGTGAGAAAATCAGGGCAAGGCTTCCTCATCTTCCTTCAGCTATGCTTTTCTCTGCGTTGGCTTCTTTGTCAAGCATCTCTTTTCCTTTCTTTCTTTTTTTTTATTGTAGTACAGTTGATTTACAATGTTGTGTTAATTTCTGGTGTACAACATAGCTATTCTGTTGTGTATATATATACACTTTTTCATTATAGGTTATTGCAAGCTATTGAATATAGTTCCTTGTGCTATACGGTAGGAACTTACTGTTTATCTATGTTATATATATTAGTTTGTATCTGCTAATTACAAACACCTGTTGATCTCTCCCTGCTTTTCCCCTGATGTTTCTCAGAAGCTTCATGTTTATATCCTATCAGTTAAAAAACCTTAACCAAAAGTTGAGGTGTTCCCCCCAAGTAATTTTGGCAATAATTCCACAATTAACTCTGCATAGACTGATACAGGCGTGTGCCCTCCAGTTCAGTTGTGTGGCTGGCAAGTGTAGATGTGCGGATTGACCAAGCCTGGGTCTATTCCATAAGCAGAACCTAGAGGACTGAGGTCAGTTCCTCATGAACCACATGGATTGAGAGGGGGAGGGCTGGTTCTTTAAAGGAAAAGTCAAGTGCTGTTGCCAGAATAGGAGAAAGTAGGTGCTGGAAAGGCCGAAACAACAGAGATGCTCTGTAGCACCCTTCACCACAGCCTGACCCATCAAAGCCACACACTTAAAAGACCTTAAAAGGCACACACTCTGACACCGCCACGCCGCACATGTAGGGAAGATACTGTGGCGAAGCAGAGTATCAACTTGCTCCGGCACAACTCGGAAAGAAGGCAGGTCGTGGAAAGTTCCAAAGCGGGGATATTCGCAGGGCATATATTGGGAGTCCAACCAATGTTTAATAGCTTTGATTTTTGTTGATTTCAAACTGGCCTAGTTTTCTTACCCTGGCGTTGGTGAGCTGAGACCGTATTTTTAAACAAAGTCTTTTAAAATAAAACTTCCACTCATTTGAATACCTGTCTGAAAGCGGGAGGGCCTCTGATGAGTTCACCCCAGGACAAGCTCGGGGCTATGGAGCCAGGCTGCCGGGAGGGAAGCAGGAAAGGGCAGAGCCCAAGCGACAGGACCGTATTGTTTCCTGCCAGCTGGGGCTGCTCCCTCCTGCCCCGAGCCTCCAGGCAGCAGGGCCTCCTGGCCTTGGGTGTCCTTTCTGCTGGGCACGGCGGGGGCTCACCTGGGGGCCCATGTTCAGTCCTCCATCCTAGCTCTGGTGACAACTGGCTAGATTCGTTGGCAGCCACTGGATGGAGTCTAGCGGAAGACTCAGATAATGCCAGAAATGGCCCTGAGCTTGAGCTGCTGATACTCTGGGAAAACAAACTAAGCTATGAGAATTTAGGGTCCTCCACGTCTTCTTTCTCTTCCTCCCTTCCCCACTTCCTCCCTGACTTCCTTCTCCACTAATTTTTCTCCTTTTTCCTCCTCCCATTTGCCCCTTCTACTAAAATGAAATCCCCTTAAGGACAAAATGTATGTCTTAATTATGGACAAAGGCCTGGTTGGGGGAAGATAGTAAGACAAGTAACATGCAAATCATGTCTTTAAACGTCCACTGTATTAGTGGGAGCAGCCCCAGTGAAGCCAAACCAGAGGCAGGCAGTGGTGACCACCCCACCCCACTACAGGCACATCTGGTCGCTTGGGAGTTCAGGGGCAGAAGTAATTTCTGCTGAGAACTCCTGGGATGTTTTCTGAAGCAGGTTTTACTTAAGTTTTGAAGAGCACTCATTGAAAAGATACAAGTAAAACCTGGCAAATAAGAGCCAAGGACATGGGCACAACCACAAGAAAGCCTCAAGTTTTATGCGTCGATGATTCTACAGCTTGCTGATGGGCTGTTGTCCTTCACTCAGAGCTCGATTAATTTTAGTTTGTACAAACTGCTAATGAATTTGGTTATGTACAAGTATATATGAGACCCAAACCAGCAAATTAAAAGTGGGGAAGGGGCTACCACAGGCAGGCTCCTGCAAATGGAGAGACGTACAAGGCAGCGGCTTGATAAGAGAGGAGGCAGGAAAACCAGAACAAAACCCCACTGCAAATCCTCAAGAATCAGAAGATCACAGCGATGCAGATGGGGTGTGGAAGTCAAGCCGTCCTCTAGGCTGAAAAGAGTCCTCTAGAGCGTCATCACACATTAGAGTTCAGTGAAGAAAAGGACAGCCTCCAGTCCCTTCAGAAACGGCTGGATTATATTCTTTATGCTTTGTGTTAGAGTACAGACAAATGCATAATCGATTTTAGAAAGAGTTCCGTCCCAATTGAGCTATAATAAAATTTGTACTAAAGCCATAAGCCTGCAGCATTTGGAATGCTGCATTCTGGAGAAGGAATAATGTGGTTTGACTTTTAATAAACCTGAGAGTGCTGTGAGTCATTTTAGGTCCTACCCCCCATCTCCTCATCGTTTCTGCCTCCCTCATCCCTAAGGTTTCTTTTCCTCTTTCCCCGACTGTGGCTTTCAGCACCTGGCTCCTGAGTCTGGCACACTGGGCCACTGTTGGTCCTTCTTTTGCAGCATTTCCGGTATGGCGGGGAGGGGGTGGGGAGGGGCAGGGGAGGAAGTGGGGAGGGGGCAGGGAGGGGGCGGGCAGGGCGCAGGGGAGAGGCCTGGGGATCTGGGCACTGGGCTTAGCTTCCCACCTAAGAGCTGGAGATTTTCGAAAAATCACTTTCCTTCTTTGAAGCTTTGTGTTTCCATTTGGAAAATGGGAATAATAACCCTTCTTCATGGAGTTGTTATGAAAACCAAAGACATTAATTGATGTGAGATTACTAAACTGAACAGTGGTTCCATTCTTGGCCTATACATTGTGCTTCTAATCCCCCCACCAAGATTTGCACACATGTCTGTCTCTCACATTTGATTGTTAGCTTACTTGAGGTTGTGTTTTCCTGGACTTTTTTTTTTTTTTTGGTATCTCCTTGAAGAAAGGCTTTCTTGAATGACTCTGTAGGTCATGTGTACTGCCCAACGCTGGGGAGGGACACTACTTTATATGACCATGCAGTGAACAGTGTCCTCTGTGGCTGTGTGATGCACGGGCTCCGACCAGAGTGCCTCGCAGGCTGCTGTCTCTGTGCATGTTAAACACCAGCGATTCTGTTTTCTATTCCTAATACTTACTCCCTGTCCTAGGGCATAAAATAGGATTCAATACAGTATTTTGGGTGCTGAATTGAAAATTTTGCACTCTATTATTCAGTTTTGGGTCCAGCTTTCAGCCTTGCATTTCACCTTTGATTGGACTGGACTGGCCATAGCCTTGGCAGGATTTGCCAGCCACAGACGTTTTCTGGGGAAGAGAAGTTTCGGGCCATCAGGACTTCAGAGTCAAAGTCAGTAAAACACTTGGCAAGCCTGGTGTTTGGACTTGGGTGTTTTAATCCCGAAATCTTTGTAAATGAGGCTATCTCAGCAGCCAGGCTTGACAGCAGGGGAAACATCACATATGTCTCTCCTACACCCCCTCACCCTACTCCAGTCATTAGGGAGATTTTATCGTGTCGTGAAATGTTGTCGTCTGACCTCCACTCGCTTCTTGGTGGGCTTCCATTTCCTCATCTGCACATGGAGACGAATCATATGCCAAAGAGACGTCACACGCACACTCTGAGGCACAAAGCCTGACCCCTACTACCTGCTCAGAAAAGGTAGGTGAATCAGACAACAGCCTCCCATTCTCTGGTAGGGTTTTAGTTGTTGGATAGCTTTGACGTAAAACTGTCTACCTCACAATGAGAGGGGAAAAAGAATCTATTTCTGGGTAACTTCCGCCTATGAGACCCCTGGGCAGGGGAGAAGTGTCGTCTCAGTTTCCTGGCCTCCCTACTCGTGAGGACAGACAGCTGAGGGCTGCTGTGGTCAGAGGACCGAGGAGCCAGACAAGCCTCTGTGGTTACGCACTTATTTATTTCCTTATTTATTACTTTTGCAGCTAACATTTTTACAATCATGTTATTTTGTGGTTTGTTTGCAAAGCGCATCGTGAGCCAAGTTTGCTTCAAATGTTCTGAGTTGGAAGAGGGTTGCATCGGGGAGCCCAGTGAGAGGTGAGGGGAGGGCATGAAAGCAGTAACCAAAGCATTATACAATTGATGTGTCTGTTCACGATCCTTTCTTTGTGATCAGGCTAACCAAGGCAGATGGAGAAATGAAAACTGAGACAGGATTGTAGGCTCCAGGGTAGCAGTAGGAACAGACCCCCCGACCTCCGCAGTGAAAGGGGGCCGGCCTGGGGACCTGGGGAGACAGCCCATGGGGAAGCCCCACTCCTGCTTATGGACTCCCATGTGCCACACTGACACGTACAGAAAGACTCGGGGAGAAAGTAGAAGTTGGTTCTAGAGGAGTGATGAATAATGAATCAATTCATACATGTTATTATTAGGGAGTCTATTATCATCAGTTTTTGAAGATTTTAAGAAAAACAATAACCCAGTTTTCAGAAATTAGCTGAAACGGGGCTCCAGAGATGCTCTCTCTGAACGGCTTTTCTTTTCACCTCTGTATCCTTCCTTCCCTGCCCCCCAGGCAATGGCAGGTTCCTGAGAGGATGCCCTGTTGTTGCTGAAGCCCTTTTTGACTGTATTCAAGTCTGTTCTTGTATTATTCCATCTGGTTGCTCCCCAAACCACTTTCCTTTTTTACTCTCCTTGTAAATATTTACATAAGAAGGTTTTTTGAAGGATCCTATACTGGTGGAAGGGCGCAAAAAGAGTCTTGATGTGTTTTATTCCTTTTACGAACAATTTGGTTAAATGGATTTCCTCCCAGCTCATTAAAAAAAATCCTTTCATTTTAATAACACCATCAGACAGTAAATGGCATTAGAGGGAAAAATAAGTTTGCAATGTACAGCCTGGAGTGGCCATCGCTGTGTAGCTGTTAACGGTTGATACAGGAACTGGTGGCTGTAGTCATTGCCTGGAATGCCGCGTGCTTTTGAAGTCCTCCTCTCCCTAGGTGGACAAGGATCCGTGCTGCTTTCTGGGTTGGCTGGGTGGGCAAGAGATCAGATGACCAAATCAGGAGATCAAGATGCAGTTCCCAAACTTCAGACACCAGCTCATCTTGCCACCCTCCCTAAAGCTTGGTCTTTGTTTGCTTTTTTTTTTTCTTTTTCTCTCTGCCTGCCCTCCGGGGCAAGTTTATCCTTGCCCACGGCTTTTAACAAATGCTTCCCTACAGTTAAAATCAAACCTCTCTCTTTAGCTTTGACCTCACTTCTGAGCCCCAGTTCTGTACTTTTGGTGCTTCTAGACTTTACAGCAAGAACCATCGCTACCCCAACTCAACAGGACCAAAGGTAACCTCATCTCCATCTGGGCCCGGTCCTCCTCTGGCTCCTGTGAATACATCCTCCCATCTCCACCCAGACTAGCAGTGTTCCTCAGACACTTAGTTCCCAAATGGTCACCTTTGACTCCTCCCTCCTTCTTCCCCAGATCGGATCTTCCCGTTACCAAGTGCTGTTGATTTTCGCACCTCATGGAGACTTACCTGGGTTTATCTCTGTTCCTATCCTGGCTCTCAATTGCCCTAGGTTTCTTTATACTTTATAGATTTATTTATCCATATGTTCATCCATTCAACACAGAAATTGATTGGATATATCCTCTGTGCTAGATTTCCTAAATGCAGGTGCTGGGGAGACTGAAGTGGACAAGACAAAAAAGAGTCAGCACTTGCTCTCATGGGGGAAGATACATGTTAAACAATTTTAATCATAATCAGTATATTTAGTGTGACCACAGGGGAAAAACAAGGGAGGTCGTAGGTCTCTCTGTCCTCTGAATCTTTCAAGATCCTGCAACACACTGGTGCCATGTTTACGTATCAGGTTGTGTCATATTCCTTCTCAAAGGCCATCAGTGCTCTTTGCCATCGCTCACTCATTTCATACCATTCATTCAGTCATCATTTATATATTCTCTCCCTCACACTGTGCTGTGTATTGCTCAAACTCTTGCTGCTGTGGTTCCTTCTTCCTGTGTTACTTTCTTTTCCCCTCGCTTCACCCAGCCATTCTTCACTTGGTTCATTAAATATGCTTTCATGAATGCAGGTATCAACGCTTCCAGGAAGACCTCTCCACTCGCCGCGGAAGCATACCATGCTCCCGGCTTCTCCCCTTTTCCTCATCCTGCTCCTTGGGCAGCTGTTCGGTCTTCAGGAAAGCATGACAGCACTGGACGTTGATTAATTCGGCTGTGAGCACTTGGTTCTGTGACACTAGCTTTGATCTAAATTTGGTATTTGTAGAATGTCTTCCTTGAGTTAAAACCCCTGCTATCTCTAACACACAGCCTTAGTCACTTTTGCCTGGGGTTAAGCCTGCCTCCTGTAAGCTGCCGTCCGCAGAAACTACTGTTAGCCTGGGCTCCTTGGTAAGTACTGGACTGTCCCAGATCCAAAACATGCAGAAGAGACAGTTTCCATACGACTCTTTCCTGTGTGACCTAGAACGAAAGGGCGTTATAAAGCCGGACAGCAGTATCTTCATGAGAAATACTACTGCTCTGTGTTCCTTCTTTCTATGTGTCCAACTTGCAGATGGGGAAGGACACAGTGAAAAGAGTAGTATCTTGTATGTGTTACAATGAATCAGAAGCCATCGGAGAGGTGTTAGAAGGCAGTTTTTATGAACCTGAATTTTAATGTTTGACCTCCTGGGTGCATGGCTGCAAGAAAAATTGGTTAGCTGATGCAATGTTTTGTCCAGTTAGTCTACTTTGTTTTGATTCCATTCTATTTAGTATCCCCTCACCCCACCCCTTTTCAAAAAAAAAAAAAAAAAAAAAAAAAAAAAGATCAGGATTCCTGAGAACACAGAGCATCTGCTGTGGAGACATTGTGAACACCAGAGCAGCCCGAGGCTGTTGAGTAACACCTGCCTGCAGCTGGACCAAAGATGGGACTGGGTTCTGAGAAAGACTGCGCACTCTCCCTGTTGGAAAGACAGACATCATTTCGGGAAATATTCAATAAAAAGTTTTTGAGACACAGAGTCCCATTCATGGTGGGAGGGACTGAAGGGAGCTGTTTTCCCTCTTAAGGCTTGGCTCAGTCTGGAAGCATGCTATTTAACGTAACCCAGACTGATTATTTTGTTGATCATGTTTCAAAACCCCTGCCCTTTAAATGAGTTCCCAGAGTAAATTGAATGCAATTGTGGGAAGTTTAACTCAAAAGTAAAGTCTTTTTTTTTTTTTTTTTTGAGATTTGAGGGAGAGATTGACAGGAGAGGGTGAATGGAAACCTGCCCAAAGACCAAAAACAAAAAGGGGCTGGGGGTGCGGACGAATAGAGCAAAGAAAGAGGAGGATTCTGGGTCGGAAACTCTTGCTGAATGAGTCATCCCTCAGGGCAAATAAAACCTCACTCATCACCCTGTCTTCCTTCTCTGGAGCGAGAGAAGCAAACAGTGGGGCCCTGGAAAAACATCAGCGACTTCTTGTAGCATCTGTAGGTGGGGAAGGCTTCCAAGCCACAGAGAGGGCTGTGAACGCGCTTACCGGGGCTCCAGTTTTTCTCAGCCAAATAGGAAGAACCTCCAAATTGACCTTGGAAAAACATACTCACTGAAGGAAAAAAAATATTCTAAGCTCCCCCTGTGTATTTGTATTAAGAGATTTTTTTTTTTTTAAAGAAACAAATAGATTGCTTTCCAGTTTTCCATGAAAAGAGTTTGAATGCTCTCAGATTCTCAGTGGTGGAATCCTTGAAGTGGGTTTTGAAAGGCTGCAGAGAGGACTTAGGCCTTGTCCCTTGTTAATGAATACAAGGTCATCACATAGGACAACCGTATTCATATTAAAAAAGCCGAAGAGGGAAGCATTCATGCCACTCCTTTCTGCAAAGATCGCAATTAGCATTTTTATGAAGAACATAAACTCTCTGTGTATCAAAGATGCACTTTTATGACTCTGAAACTGGCTCAAATACGCATCCCGCAAACGTTTGGCTCTTTCCCTTCCAGGAGGAAGCCAATTAAAACACAGTCTGTCTCCCTGCCAGCCCCTACCCACCCCTCAGTGGGGTAACAACAATACTGAGATGGTAGCGTTGGCGCCCTCAAAAGTGGCTGTTCAGTTATTGGACACCTGGAAGGAAAGTAATGATCCCTTGGCCACCATCACACACATACACACAAAAACAAAAACCCAGGGCTCATTTTACCGTCCCCTCGTCACTCCAGCTCTGAGTTGCTCAGTTCAGAAGGATGAACTTGCCACCAGTTGTGTCAGCTGTTTTCCCACCTCTAGGGCAGCAAGGCTCAAGGGAGAAGGGCAGTCGGCCGTGTCCTGGTGGCGCCCACAGGCTTTTACGCAGGGTACTTTCCTCTAGAAAGCAGCCTGTGCCAGTGGGCTGCTGCCTGGAGCAGAGACTCGCAGTTGCGCGGTCCCTCTGTGGCCACCATCTGACTGGGCCTTTTAACGTTCTTTCTTCAGGTATTTTCTGATGGGACCAGTGTGGGTTTCCTCTTCCAGGTGGGCGCTTTATCATGGAGTTGGGGCAGAAAGTAGAAGTAACAGTGTCTGGCTGCTTTGGGAGCCAAAGGTACCAGGCCAGGTTCTACCTCATTCAGTCGGTTCTGTTTGTCAGCCACATGGGTCTTGCTAAACTATTTAGCCTCCATATGCACAATAAACAACCTTGAACCAGAGTCAGAAAAAAGTATAAATAAACCCAATATCCCTTTCAATGAAAACGCAACGGAACACAGTGTAAGTAGGTGATGCTCAGGAAATGTTTCACGAATGAACTGGTGCCCCAAGGCGAGGGAGGGACGACCTTCTACCAAATGACTTTAGATACTTTTTAATGGTATTTTCCTAGTGTCCCTCTGTCTAGTTCCCTCCATTTTCTGAAATGTGATCA
Source organism: Camelus dromedarius (assembly GCF_036321535.1). NCBI lineage: Eukaryota > Metazoa > Chordata > Mammalia > Artiodactyla > Camelidae > Camelus > Camelus dromedarius. Next base: position 55,186,464 of record NC_087437.1, read on the forward strand.
AATTCATTCTGGTGATTGCTATACTAATTTTACCTCTGACAAGGAGTCTCCCGGATTTCAGACAAAGAGCTGGACTGACTTTATATGAAAACAGTTAAAGCTATGCTTGGAGGTGTGACAGGTTTGATGCTTTTGGCTGTAAACAGAGAATACCTGTCAAAGCCAATCCAAACAATTCAGATTTATTAATAAAACTTACAAAATAAGGTGTCCAGAGATTATCAGCTCTGGGGTTGGATCAGCAGCTCATCAGTGTCAAAGGTTAAGACCAGTCTCCCTGGAATTTTCTTTTTCTTTCTTTCATGCTTTCAAGATGGCTGTTACAGTTCCAAGCATCGTGTCTTCATTGAATAATGTCTAAAGCACAACATAAGAGTTCTTTGAAAGACCTAAAAGACCTCTTGTTATACCTAATTCTCTGTAACAGGGCCATATGCAAAATATAAACGACTTTCCAGGATTGATTTATACCCACTGGATTTGTTTCCCAAGGCTGCCATAACAGAGTGACACCCGTAATGATACCTGGGTGGCTCAAACAACAGAAGTGCATTTTCTCATGATTTTGGAGGCTAGAAGTCCAAGATCAAAGTGTCATCAGGGTTGTTTTTTCCCAAGGCTTCTCTTCTTGGCTTGTAGATGACTTCTACCTGTGCATTATGTGATTATTTTTTTCTGTGTGTGTGTGTGTCTCAGTCCCCTTTTCTCACAAAGATACCAGTCATGATGAATTAGGGCTTACTCTAATGCACTGATCACTTCATTTAAACTTGATTACCTCTTTAAAGGCCCAATCTCCAATATAGTCACTTTATGAGGTAATGGGGATTCAATATAGTCTGAGTTCTTGGGGGGCATACAATTTCACCCATAATACCCATCATGATTGATCCTTTGGGATTTGGCATATTACTACTCAGGCAATGCTGGGGTTTGGTTAACAAGAAAGAGGGAAAAATGATTGTAACTGACATCCTCACTTATTTGCATTGTTATTTTTTCATGTAATGATTATTAAGATGCCTTTATTTCCCCCAAACAACCAATTTTAAACTGGTTTTAAACTCCTTTCTCCAGTCATCTGTCGATGGATATTTATGTTGCTTCCATGTCTTGGCTTTTGTAAATTGTGCTGCTGTGAACATTGGGGTGCATGTATCTTGTTGAATTAGAGCTTTTGTCTTTTAAGGACATACGCGTAAGAGTGGGATTGCTGGATCATATGGTAGGAGAGGATATAATTTTGTGTTGTGATAAGGGAAATAAATGGATTTCTTTAACAAATGGCAGAATTTCTCTTAAGGAAGAAAATGTCTTTGTTTAGGAAAATTCTTGACAAGCTGTTTTTTGGAAAAGTGATACTCAGAGGTCATGGGCTACCAGGAGTCAAGACAACAAATAAGAAGGTGAAACTTCTTTGAATGAGTGATGAACAGGAATTTGGGGATGTGGGGAGAAAAGTGGAGGAGTAAGAGGAAAAAGACAAGATGTTAGAAGGTAGCATATAGCTGAAGACCTTGGGAGAAAAGTGGACTGAGACACACTTTTGGTGACAATACACAGTTGTGGGAGAATCAAAGGCTTTCTAGAGCAAAGAAGCCTGGTGTTCAGTTTTAATGTATTTTTATTGGTGTCATGTCATTTTCTCTGTAGCCACCTTCACTTGATCATTAATAAAACATACTAAGCACACATCTATCTCAAGAGCATAGAGTTTTAAAGAAGAGGCTGGGCTGCAACACATTGGATATGCCATGAGCAGAATTGGTAGATGACCACAGGTCGAACTGATTCAGTCAAACCAGGACTTTGAAACACAGGCATCTGTGAGCTTGAATCACTTTCTGCTCCTACCTCCAGGCAAGAACAGAAATCTGGGGGAGACTTTCAATTTTTATAGAACACCGCAAAGGGCATGAGAGTAAGGATGTATTTACTCAAGCTTATGCACACTTTAAGGGGCAGGGTGATCCCAGGTGTCACCTAGGTTACATATGAATTGTAACATCATTACTTTTTAGAAATAGTGGTTCAACCTTATCTGTACTATGCATGACTTTAAATGTTTCTACATTTATTATTCTTTATCTTCTAAATCTTTAGCTTTTATCACATATGATTACTGCAATATGAGAAAAACAGAATAAACTTAAAAAATGTTATATATTTATTTAAAAATTTATTTTGAGATAATTTAAAATTGACATGCATTTGTAAAAAATACAGCAAGATCCCATATACCCTTTACCCAATTTCTATGGATAACATCTTGCAAAACTGTAGTATAATATTACAACCAGGCTTTTGACGTTTTTGAGTCAAGATACAGAACATTCCATTCTCACAAGGATCCCTCTTGTTCCCCTTTTAGCCATACCCACTTCTCTCTTGCCCCCTCACCTCCTGACAGTCATTAATCTGCTCCCTATTTCTACAATTTTGTAATTCTGAGGATGTTATATAAATGGAATTGTATCGTATGTAACTTTTGGGGGTTGTTTTTTTTCATTTAGTTTAATTTTCTGGAGACTCACCCAAGTTGCTGCCTGTATCTATAGTTTCCCCTTTCACTGCTCAGTAATATTCCATGGTATGGATGTACCAGTTTGTTTAAATATTTACCTATTGAAAGACATCAGGGTTGTTTCCAGTTATGAGATATCACAAATAAAGGTGCTTGTTATGAATTGAATTATATCTCCCCAGAATCCATATATTCATGTCCTAATGCCCAGTACCTCAGAATATAACTGATCATTAGGCTAGGTCATGATCCAGTATGACTGGTGTTCTTGTAAAAAGGTAAATTTGGAGATAGGCATGCACACAGAGAGAACACCATGTGAAAATGAAGCTAGAGGTTATGGTGATGCTTCAACAAGTCGAGAAACACCAAGAATTGCCAGCAAACCACCAGAAGCTAGGAAGGAGTCATGGAACAGTCTCTCTCACAACCCTCAGAAGGAAGCAACCCTGTTGACACCTTGATCTTGGATTTCTGCCTCCCAAACAGTGAGACAATAAATTTTCATTGTTAAAGCCACCTAATTTGTGGTACTTTGTTATGGCAGCACTAGAAATGAATACAGTGCCATAAACATTTGTGTGTAAGGTTTTGAATGAATACAAGTCTACATCTCTTTGGGATAAATGCCCGGGAGTGCGATTGCTGGTTTGTATGGTTAACTGCATGTTTAGTTTTGAAAGAAATAGACAAGCTGTTTCTAGAGTGGCTGTGGCATTTTACAGTCCACCGGCAACACATGAAGGAACCAGTTTCTCTGCAGCTTGCTTCACCAGCATTTGGTGTGGTCACTGCTTTTTATTTAAGCCATTCTGATAGGTGTGTGGTGATATCTCATTATGGTATTATTTGCATTTCTTGGCAAATGACGGTGGACATCTTTCATATGCTTTGTTGTTTGTTTTTACTGTTGAGTTGTGAGAGTTTTTATATACCATAGATAATAGTCCTTTGTGGTGTATGTGGTTTGTGAATATTTTTTCCCAGTCTGTAGCTTGTTCTATAATAGCCTAAATAGAGTCTTCCCTGGAGTAAGAGTTTAATTTTGAGGAAGTCTACTTTTTCATTTGTTTCCCATTATGCACCATGCTTTAAGTATCAATTATGAGAATTCTTGTCTAGCCCAAGATATCAAAGACTTTTTCCTATATTTTTAAAATAAAAGTTTTGTAGTTTTCTAGTTTACATTTAAGTCCATCATCCATTTGAGTTAATTTCTATATAAGATGTGAGGATTATATTGAAGTTTATTTTATTTTGTTTGTAGGTGTCCAATTACTTCAGCATTCTATGTTGAAAAGTGTTTTTTCCTTCATCGAATTTTTTTTGCATCTTTGTCAAAAATCAGTTGGGCATATTTCTGTGAATCTAATTCTTGGTTCTCTATTTAATTCCTTTGATCTATGTGTCTATTCCTCCATCAGTACCAAACTGAATTGATTACTGAAGGTATATACTAAGACTTAATATCAGGTAGCATGATTTATATCACTTTATTATTTGCTTCTTCTCTTTCAATCTTTACCTTTTATTAATATATTTAGCCCATTTACATTTACTATAATTATTGATATCCTAAGATTAAGATTGCTATTTTTATCTGTTTAGTCCATTTTTTGTTTCTGTTTTTGCTTTTCCTGATCTCCTCTGGGTTAGTTGAAAGTTTCTTAGAATTTCATATGGGTTTTTCTAGAGCTTTTTTTGAATGTTTTCTGTTTGTATAGCTGTTTTAGTGGTTGCTCCAGGCTTTATATTATATATAGATAACTTATCACTGTTTACTGGTGGCATTTTACCAGGCTGAGTGACATATACAAACCTTACCTCCCTTTATAATTCTTAACCTTCCCCCACTTCAAATATAACTTTCTTAAATATTTTCTCTACATACCTTTAGATCCACATCACACAGTGTTATGATTTTTGTTTCAATTGTCAAAAACAATTTAGGAAACAAGAATAATATAGAAAAAAGAGGGAAAATCTATTTTTATTTAACTATAAACAAACAAACAAACAAATAAGTAAAGAAATTCAAAAAATACATGCTTACCATGTACTTTCTTCCTTCCTGATATCCCAAGATTCCTTCTGTTATCATTTCTTTTCTGTTTAGAGAACTTCCATAGCCATTCTGTTATGGTAGGTTTTCTGATTTCAAATTTTCTTAATTTTCCTGTTTCTGAGAATGTCTTGATTCCTCTTTCACTTTTGAAAGATATTTTCACTGGACATTGGATTCTGGATTGACAGTTCTTTTCTTTAAGCAGTTGAAAAATGTTGTGCAACTTCCTCTGGCTTCTGTGATTTCCTCTGAGAAATCCACTGTAACTTGAATGGTATTTTTCATAGAGGATTGTTTTGTTTCTCTTTTGCTGCTTATATTTTTCCTTTGTCTTCAATTTTCATAGCTTTGACCATAATATGTCTTGTGAATGTCTTTGGGTTTTTCCCCTTTGGGTTTGCTCAGCTTCTTGAATCTGAAGGTTTATATGTGGTTTTTGTGTTTTTTCATTTTCTTTGAAAAATCTGGGAAGTTTTTAGGCATTAATTCGTGAAGTATATTTTCACCTCATCCTTTTCCTCTTTTTCTTATAGAACTCCAATTACACGAATGTTAGAACTATTGTTATATTCCCACAGGGACTTGAGGCTTTGCTCATTTTTTCTAGGTCTATTTTTCTCTTTCATTTAGTTAGGTAATTTCTGCTGTAGTTAAAGTTCACTAATTAATCTGTCCCCTCCATTTTTCTATTGAATTCATCTATTGAGGTTTTCATTTCAGTTATTATATTTGTAAGTTATAACATTTTAATTTTTTTTTGTATTTTCTATTTCTTACCTAGACCTTCTACTTTTTGCTGGCCCTTTCTATTTTGCCATATGCTTGAACTGTGTTTATAATTGTTCACTGAGGCATTTTCATGATGGCTGCTTTACAATATTTGTCAGATAATTCTAACGTCACTGTCGTCTCAGGATTGGCATCTATTGATTTTCTTCTTTCATTCAATTTGAGATCTTCTTGGTACTTGGCATAAATGTTTGTTTGTTTTTTAAAACTGAAACTTGGACACTTTGGTACTGTGTTATGAGAAACTGGATCTTACTCAAACATTCTGTTTTAGCTTTCTTTTTATGACTCCACTTAGGCAGGGGGAGGGGAGGATACTGTATTGTTACTGCCACGTGGAGTTCTGAACTTGGTCTCCATTGACACACAGTGAATGGGCTCCTCGTTACTGATGGGTAGAATTGGGAGTTCCAGTTTTCTTTTCTTTTCCTTCTTGTTTCTCTCTCTTTCTAATTTCTTTGAATTTGGGAATAAGGTGCAAAACCTAACAACTTCTGTGTGTATGTCCTAAAAATAAAAATATTCTTTTACATAACCATGGTATATTATCAGTGTCAAGAAATTCACATTGATACAATATTATTTAATCTTACAGTTACCAATTGTACCATTTCCATTATTTGCAGCTCAAGAAAAAAATAACTCAGACATTTTATAGATGAGTGTGTTCTCTCATGTTGGATCCTGTATTTACTGTATTATTTTACTGGGTAATCAGTCCTCTGATTCACTTTCTCTTTTATTCTTTTTCTCCATCAAACTCACCCTGATTCTTGATCTTTGAAGGTGGTTTATAGTAAACCAACCTAGAATCTCTTTACCTGTATCTTACTGGATCTAGACCTATACAAGTCTTTGTTAGAACAGGAAAATAGAATCAATGTAAGCAATGCAGGAAAATGCTTTATATAAAATATAAGTGTACACAATATTGAATTACATAGAGAATGTATGGAGTATTGGATTCTACATAGATTATAGAATAATATTTTAATATAGGGATTAGGGATTTTCTGGGAAAGGGAAGGTTGGCAAGGGTATAGTTAAAACATCAGCGAAACAGCCCGAAACCCTATAGTGAGTAGTTACAAAAATTTCACCAGGAAACGGATACAACTCTTGAGTCTCAGGGAAAGCTCCTGAACAACTATCTTGATTGCCTATGTGGCCTGACTTTGGCCACCTGTGTGGCCACCTTGACCTCCTAAACCACTCCTGCCTTCCAAAATCTCATGTGAGTTTGTCTCATTGGCAAACTCTAGAATTATATAGCAAACGGGATTCTGAGAAATGTAGTTAACTTGGGTCTGGTTTATCTAAATCTCCCAGATGAGTGAATAGTGCCCCATAATAGAAGAATAATGGATGAGAAAACATCCAACTGGCCCAGACAACTATCTTCCTGGAAAATCACTCAAAACAGTTAGAAATACATTACTAAATTTTGCCACTGAACCCATGCTAGAGATAATTTGATATCCCTTTTTCACCAGAATGTTGAATTTGTTTTTGTTATTCTGACTTTATCCAAGTGATTCACCTTAAATTACTATCTAAACTAGGCACCTATAGTATTTTCTAATCTACACTCTTCATTTCTTTGTTTCTTCTCCCATTCCAACCAATTGGTTTTAGTTGGGACTACCATGATGTTAGCTGGGACTACCTGATCCCATTCTTGGCCACAGTTTATTGGTCCATGGATAGCATATTACTCAGATTGAGGCAGTCAGGGTGTTTTCTTATGTGGAAATGATTTATTGGTCTGAGTGTGAGTCCCCGATCAGACTAGGCAATCAGAATTATTTCTAGAATTTCTTGAAGTGTAATTGAGAAAGAGAGTAAGTCTTTGTCTTCTGGTGGAAAAATTCAAGACATCTTGGCAGCTCTGTTTCCTGTTCCAAACAAACCAGTTTGCAGTGAGAGGAAAGGAAAGTGACACATAGAAAATAAACAGCAAAAAAGAAAAAGACATGAAAAAGAGAGGAGTGTGGCCATGTTCAGGTTCCTGATTCTAGTTGTCCCAAAGTCCAGCTTCATCTCTCCTCTTCTCGTGGTTTGCTTACTCAAATCTTGCTTTATTTATATGAACCAATTACCATTCTCCTCCCACTTCCTTCTCTCTCTCTCTCTCTTTTTTTTTTTTTTTTTTACTAAATTAGTTCAAACCAGATTTCTGTCACTTGGAAACCCATATTATCATAACCTTGGAATAAGTGCAATACAACTCACATTTGTGAAGCTTCCTGAAACACTTGAACGTGGTCATTTGGAAAGTGGTCATTTGTCCTGCTCACAAATATCACCTCTACATTTTCTGAAGGGTTCTGTCAACAATCAAAGTTGATGCTTCAGGTTTGAATGCTGTTGGTCTATGATGTGGACACTATATATGTACTTTTATATACGTTATTTAAATCTCTTAACAAGCAAAGAGGTAAGTATTTTTGTTTGTATGTTAAAGATGAGAGAAAAAAAGAAAACTTTAGAGAAGTTAAGTGATGTCTCACAGGACATCCAAAAAGTGTGATCAGCTTTCACATAAAGCACTTTTGTGTAAACTGGAGAAAGGTATCCACTATTGAGCACAGCACTGAACCTTGATTCACACTTGGTGAGAAAAGCATGGATTAGATTTTACATGTCACTTGTTCTTATTAGATGGTTGTCTTTGTGGATTGTAAAACCTTGGCAATCATTACACGATACCTGGCAGAGTTTATGTCTTAGAGTGGATTTGAACTTTTGACTCTAAGTTCAGTTATTTCTTTTTACATTCAGCCATGCTGCATCTGTTTTTCATTTCCACAAATGGCTTAATATTACGATACATCTAGAGCAAATGAAAACTACAGCAGTCAGTATAGACTAGGATATGCTGTGATAACAAACAACTCCAGAATTACAGTAATATATCAAAACAAAATTTTATCTAATGCTCATTCAGATTCTACTAGAAGTCCTGGTGTTTCTCCAGGGCAACTGCCCCTTAGGTGCTTGTTCAGTATCTTAGGCTGTTTAGATCTTACGGTATCTCCATATGGTTACATGCTTCTGCAATTCCTGTGGCAACAGAAGAGCCAAGTGATAGATTCAAGCATCTTCAATTAAATGTTTCTGCATGAAGACTATGCTTATCACTTCCTCTCACATTTCACCATCAAATCAAATCACATGTTCATGCCCAACTTCAAGAGGCAGATTAGTGCAACTTCCCATGTATTCAGAAGTAGAGGATACCTAGCTATTGATGAATAGTAGTGGTCACCATATGAACTTATGACTATTCAGGTGGAGCTAATGATTAAGGTAGTTAATGATAGAGTATTATTTATGCAGCCTACCACAAGAGGTTGTTGTAAACCTCAAATGAAATAATGATTACAAAAGGGCTGGGAATACTTTAATATTTTAAGGCTTACTGTTTTCTCTTTGGACTTCCATCAGGTGAATCTCTGATGGCTTTTCAGCTGAAAGCTGATTGGATGATTCGTCAGAGGGCACAAACCATTTCCAGATAACCTAAAGTCTCCTTTGGCGACAGATTCCCATAAATATTTATTTATTCAGTGGAAAACCTAGTTAAGTGTAGCGGGGTGGAATAGACCTGGGGTAGAAGGTTAAGAGTGATCAGGACAAGTTGATGATAAGGATGTGGCTCAGATGGAAAAATAAAGCATACTAGAGTATAAATGTGAGCCTGCTGAGATCTGCTCTGTGATTCTCTTTAATAACTGAGTCGAGAAGTGTTAATGAGCATGACACAGGGCACACAGCCATCAAGTGAATTAGTCATAGCTTGATTCTTTTATGTGCCTTGTCTAATGGCAAATATTACCCAGCAGTCATGGCAGCAGCACTCTCAGACGGAGCAGAAGGTGTGGAAGGGAGTAATGAGGCTGCCTGAAAACTGTTTTACAGAGCCTTGCACCAATTCACAACAGATAATAGAACTCAAAGGCAGACAGATAATAGAAGCGACAGCCATTTATTGCTAAGAGACTGTCTGAATATTTGTGTGTAAAACAGCCCACTCCAAGCTCTTTAATCACATTTCCCATGAAAAAGTGGCAAAAAGGAAAGCCACGTGGCAGGCTACTTCCATTAGTGTATTCTAAATGAGTATAAAGAAGAGGAATGAGTAGATACAAGGAAAAAGAATACTGACAGAGACGGCAGATCAGAAACAGAGCTCGGCTGTTTAAATCTAGCAAATTGGGACATGTTCTACTTGTGGGTAGGGCAGAGTATTGGAAAAAGAACTCATCCTGGAGTTCTTTGATATTCAGCATTGTTAAAGGAATCCTAGCTTACAGTTCTTTGATTCCTGAAAGAGAGGATGGCTCATTCAAACCTCATTCTCTCTTACTTCATGCCTAGATTTTGGCACTTTATTTTTAGCATTGTGGATAGTGAATGGGGACAGATGTCTTTGGTTAAAGTCTGAGGGATGAAATGCACAGTTCTCCATATGCTTTTGTAAAGACTAACAGTCTTATCTTTTGTCAAAAGATCTCCAAAAAGATGCCCAAAGGAAATATAATACAAGGTCCCTCTAATACAATGTGAAATTCAGAAACTTTGTTTTTCATATCTTTTCCCACTCCATCTGGCAATCATGTGCTCTGTTCTAGTGCCATATTTTAAGAGGGACATTAACCAGATGAAGTGCATCCAAAAGAAGATGTCCAAAACATCACTGGAATGTGAAATCATATCAAATGGTAAGAGGGCCTGGAGAAGACTTTGACATGGGGAAGATTATGAGTATTATGACAATATATTCACAATAGCTAATTTCTTTCTTGTGAAAGAGGAACTGAATATGTTCCATAAGACTAGGGAGCAGAAAAGGTCAATAAAGTGAAGAAGAACTGGTTGACCTTAATCTAATCATAGGAAATGATGTGTCAGTGATGAGCGCTGTCCAGGAATTGAAAGCACTGTCTGGAGGAGTCGTGAGTTCCCTGTCAGTGGATATGTCCAAGTAGAAGCCAAGTAACCACTTATCAAGGATATTGTAGAGAAAAGTTAAGCTGGAGAGTGCCCTAAATGATGGGAAGTCCACCTGAATCCATAAAGTCTGTGATATTCCTCTTGTTGTTAGTCTCCTCAGGAAGGTCTTTGAGGTACTGTAACCTGGACTCCAGGAGATGAGCAGGGATGAAAAAATGGGAACTTTAAAGACTGTTTGAAATGGTTTTTCTTCTCTTCTGAAGTCAGAAAGACTTCAGGTTTTACATTATCACGGTTATAGAAGTAAGGGTTATTGTTGAGATAAATAGTAAATCACGATTCCTTGAGTTTTTGTACAATTCTCTGGTTTTCCTGGAGTTAATGATTGCCTTGTTTATTCATTTTTTTAATTTTTAAGTATATATAATGAATTAACCCCCGCATGCTTTAACAGCTTTGTAAAATACTCTGCATTATTATTTATATGTAGTCAAATGCACTAAGTCATCCACCAAGTCCACATGTAACAATTTAGTACCAAGAACTATTAGCTGTGTATCTAAAATCTTCTCCCTTTCTTTTTTATTAATGGAAGCCTACTATTTGTTTAAGGAAGCAATATGTACAGCTTAAAAAAATTATTTACTGGCCTTTCTTGCAGCAAATATTGTTCATAAGATACTTGTAAGATCCATAAAATGCTTCTCCTTCTCTTTGTCCTCTGTTTTTTCTTCCTTCCTTCCTGAATATGCTGGTTTTAGGTAAGGGATCAAACAGCCTTTATATGACATGAAGCAACCAGGAGAATAAAATATACAAGGAACAGAAGACTAGAAAGAGACTGGAGTATTAATGACGTTACAAACCCCAATCCAAGACTTTTTATATTCAGATTTATGGTTAAATGTGGGGAAAAATCAAAACAAAACATCTATTTGATTTAATCACTTTGCCCATGTTTCTAAGATATTCAGCTAAATGTAACCCTAACTGATACCAATAACATTTCAAACCAATGAATTTCTCAATAAATTACGTGGGGACAAGTACCTATTCATTTGGGAAAAAACAAAATGGAATCTTTACTCCACTTTTTAAACACAAATTTGTCTCAGATGGAGTAACAATATACATGTTAAAAAAAGTTTTAGAATAAAATGCAACATTCTATAAAATCTTGGATTATGGAAGGCTTGCCTTAATATTACCCAAACTTCTGAAATAAAATGACCACTAAATTTAACCACATAAAATTAAAATTTTTTATATAGAATGCTCAAATAAAACAAATGATTAATTACTAGGAAAATGGTGACCACACTGAACTATAGATCTAATATCCTTAATATATAATTTTTTAATAGCACAAGAAAATTTTTTCAGACAAATAGAAAATTTGGCAAGGAAAACAGACAATTTCAAGAAAATACAAAATGTATTTAAAAAGTCTCTCACAAAACAGAATAAATAAATAAAATAACAAATACGAAGGAACTTGAAAAAAATCAGACTTAATGGAAGAAGCCAACTAAAATATTTAAAATAATTTTCTCAGAGAGATAAGAGAAAATAAAACATCTTGGAAATAAGAAAACTACATTTCATATATTTGAAGACAAAACAAACAAAAACAACCAAAGAATAAGACAGGGCTTTTGAGAAATCAAAAATATAGCAATAATAATGTCTGAAAAATTGTTGAAATACAAATTTAAGAAAATAAGCCAGTAATTAGAATAAAAACACAGAGAACATCAATATAAGAGAAAACAAAAGAAAATTAGAAGACTAAATCATAAGGTCCATCCAACAACTAGGAACTCCAGAAAGACCAGAGTAAACAGTGGAGAAGTAGTTATTCAAGTAACAATTTTGTCAAATCTCCCGAATCCAAAAGACGTGACACTTGAGATTGGAAGTGTACTTATGGTGCCCATTGTAATGGATGAGAAAGACCCAAAACATTGTGGACAAACAAGTATCTAAACGTTGCTAGATGGTAGAAATTGTCATATACGAAGTATCAGAAATCAAAATGGCATATCCATCTATTTCTATTTCTTATTTTAGTATGACATTTAATCTGGAAAGAATGTTGAAATTTATCAAATACATTTTCTACTGAAATTGAATCTTAAATTATGAGAAGGTGGTCTTGCTGGTATTTCTTAGCTGTGAGCAACTGGACCACAAGAGAGACTGTGTGAGAGGGCAGATTGACTGGCATAGATTTCATCTTTATCAATAAGCTGGAAAAACAACTCAAAGGAGCTGAGGTTCATCAGTGCCAGTTTGATATGCTTTTAAATTCAAATCATTTATGTTTTTCGCTCTTTTTCCCTTGCTCCATTCATTTTTTTTTCTTGTCAAACATCTTCAAGATTTGGCATGGGCAGGGGAATCTCTAGGCTGAGACGCACCAATTCTGTTTCCTTTTATGTCACTTTCCCCCAGGGGCACTCTCACTGCAATCACACTGACACCATTGAGTGGTCTCTTTTAAATATTCTTAATTTCTGTATAGTGCAGAAAGTTGTTCTTGGGATTTTTAAAAATGTCAAACTCTGAGGAAAGCTACAGGGAAATAAAGTCAAAGATAAATATAAAGTTTTGCTTATGAAGTACAGTGCAAAAGTTCTGATCTTTTAAGGTGACCAGTTATCCTAGTTTGCCAGGCACTGAGGGGGTTTCTGGAACGTGGGGATTTCAGTTTTATAACTGGGACAATTTCAGGTAAACTGGTATGAGTTGGTCACCCTAGATTTTACCCGATTAGCTCACTGCCTAAGATCCTCACCCTCCTCAAAGAACTAGCACAACCCTTCAGGTTCTGGAAAAGAGTTCTTACCTCTCGAGCTCCTGGTAATATACCCAGGGAAGGAACATCTGAACAGCTACCATCCAGGAGCTGTCTCCTGTGCATCTCGTTGCCCGTATCACCGGCTATAAAGAGGAAGGCTTTCTCCTTTCAAGTTCATCTGCAATCATCTTTGTGTCCTCACACCACCCACACCACCCCCCGTCCTTCCCCCCTCCTCCCTCAACGTCTGGTTTGAGACATGTGACTCTCCTTCTCACCTAGATAGACACAGACCCCCTTCCTACATACCAGGGCTTAACTTTACTCTCAGAAGTTGTGACATAATATAAAAATGTACTCGATCTTTGTCTCTGTTCCTGGCCTAAGAGCTCCCCAAACCCATGGGATTTCCTCAGTACTAGAATGTTTTTTATTTGTTCATAACACCTGAGTTTATGCTAATGAAGAGATTTGGGATAGGGCCCCTAGTTAACTTAAGGATGGGGCTGGTCACAAGAAGGACCAAGAGAATAGAAGGTTGGGACTTTGAGCCTCACTCATGAATCTCCAGGAAGGGGTGGGGTGAGGCTGGAGATTGAGCTCTGTAATGATTTTTGAACAATGAGATTCAGAAAGCTTCCAGTTTAGTGACTCCACCAAGGGACTGGGAGGGTGGTTTGCCTGGAGAAGACCTGGCAGCTCTGTGCCCCGACTCCACCCTGTAATACTTTGTCCTATGCATCTCTTCCATTTGGTTGTTCCTGAGTTGTAGACTTTGTAAGAAACTGATAATAGTGAACAAAGCAGTTTCCTGAGCTACTGTATGTTGTTCTAGCAAATATTGAAACTTGCGGGGTGATTGGGATTGGGAAATGGTGATGGGAGCCCTCAAACTTGTATTCAAGTTAGAAGTGTGGGTAACTTGAGGATCCAATACCTGCGGCTGGCATCTGAAGTGGGGACAGTCTTGCAGGACTCAACCCTTAAACCTGCAGAGTGTGACACTAACTTGGTACATTTAGGGTCAGAACTGAACTGTAAGACATCCAGTTGATGTTAGAATTGGTTAGTGTGTGAAAAAACACACATTTGGTGGCAGAAGTTTTGTGAGCGAAAACTGTTCAGGGGCAAATTTAAACAATCCATTTTCATTCACATTCACTGATTCACTCATTTGTTCATCTAAAAATGTATGGAATTTTTACTATGTGCCAGGCACTATTTTAGGTTCTGGGGGTTTGATAGTATATATATATATATGCTGCTATGGATCTTATGTTCTTGTTGGAGTGAATTAACACACAAACATATAAGTACAAGAGTAGAATAATTTAGATGTGAATAAAATCAAATGGTGAGGTGGGATGAAAAGTAATGAGGGGTATTTTAAATTGGATTTTAAGGAAAGACTTTTTGAGGAGGCAGAATTGGGCTGTAGCTGGACATTAGGAGGAGAAGTGAGTCTTGAGAAGATTTAGGGAAAGGAAGAGTGTGTATATAAAGACTCCCAAATGGAAAGGAGCTTGACTTGTTTGAAGAGCATTGAGAAGGTCAGTATGGCTGGAACACAGGAAGCAAACATGCCATTATATGATATTAGAAAGGCAGGGAGGAACCAGAGCATGCTAGGGCTTTGACGGCCATGGTAAAGAACTTGGGGGAAGACACTATACGATTTTGAGTCAGAGAGTGATGTGGTCTGAATCACATTAAACTATGTCTTTTTGACTGCGGTGTGGGAAAGATCATAGGAGTTAAGAGTAGAAGCAGTGTGACCAAATTAGGGAGGTATTCAGATTGTTCAAAAGAATGTAAAAGCTGGCTTGCTGTAGGTTAGGAACAGTGGAGGAAGGAAGTGGTCATAACTGGGTCATATTTTGGGCTCAGATAGTAGAACTTGCTGTTGGACTGAATGGGGAAGGGGTGAGAGATGAAGAAGAATGAAGGATGCCTCCTGAAGTTTTGGTGTGAGCAAAAAAGTATCTGTTGGTGTCTGAACACTATTCATTGATTGTAGCACTCGTGGCATGCCTATAGAAAGAGCTACCAAAAAAGAGATACAATTCTGAAGTGAGGAAAGCATTTCCGCCTGGTATTAAATATTCTGTTACCACAATGTGGTCTTTGTACATGATGATTAAAAGCGGTACTATTGAACAGCTCTGCTCGACTTTGTACTCCATCCTGCTACTTACTAACTGTGGATCTAGGTCAAATTAACTTCTTTGCCCCAGTTTCCTCATGGAGGATAATAAGTAATATATATCTCATAGGATTTTGTGAGAATTAAATGAGTTAACACATGTAAAGCCCTTAGAAAAATGTCTGGCAAGAAATGAAAGCTATTACATTTATTAAATAGCTTTAATGACACTATTATATCCATTATATGAATATCTTATAGTTTATATAATTGATCTTCCCCTTTGTCAAACATTTAGATTATTACCAATAATCTTTATTAGCTATAGTTCTATAATAAACAAACAATACCTATTTTTCCATTTTAATTATATATTTAAGATAGATTCCCACAGTTGGATTTGCTGGCTCAAATAATCTGGAAAATGCAAGATTTAAGGCTTTTGCTACATATTGCCAAAGAGTATACCAATTTTACTGCCACTAGCTGTGTATTTCCTCACACTGTAGCCAAATTTGGACATTATTATAAAAAATAGAAAACACATTTACCAATTTGATGGAAAAAAATAACATGTCCTTATTGATTAAACTTATATTTAAAAAATATTGAATAAACTGAAAGCTTTATATAAAAATTAGCCATTGACCATTGTTTTATTAGAGTATTTGATCTTTCTTTTTCTATTTGTAACAACTGTCACAAATGTGAAGGAAATATTTTCCCAATTTTTTTTCTCTTGTGGCAAAATATCTCTCACAGAAAGTTTACCACCATCTTAACCATTTTTAAGTGTACAGTTTAGAGGCACTAAATACATTCATGATGTTGTGCAACCATCACCACCATCTGTCTCCATAACCATTTTCATCTTGTAAAACCAAAGCTCTTTACCCATTAAACAACTCCTCATTCGCCCCTCCTTTCAAACCCTAGCAACCACCAGTCTACTCTGTCTCTATAATTTTGACTACTATAAGTAACCTATATAAATGGAACCATACAGTATTTGTCTTCCTGTCACTGGCTTAATTCTTTTAGCATAATGTTCGAGTTTTATCTATGTTACAGCATATTGAAGAATTATCTTCTTTTTTAAGGTTGAAAACCATTCCATTATATGTATATATCACATTTTGCTTATCTGTTCATCTGTTGATGGACACTTAGGGTGCATCTATGTTTTGCTATTGCAAATAATGCTGCTATGAATATCGGTGTACAAATATCTCTTCAAGATTCTGTTTTCAATTCTTTTGGGTATACATCCAGAAGCTGAATTGCCAAATCATCCATATGTTAATTTTATTTTAAGGTTTTTTTTTTTTTTGAGGAACTGCTATACTGTTTTCCAAAGCAGCTATACCATTATAATTACCCACAAACAGTGCACAAGGGTTCCAATTTCTCCACATCCTCACCAACACTTGCTGTTTTTGTTTTTTGATAGTAGTTGTTGTGTGGGTGAGAGATGATATCTTATTACAGTTTCAATTTGCATTTTTCTAATGATTGGTGATATTGAGCATCTTTTCATGTGCTTATTTATTATCATATGTCTTCTTTGTAGAAGTGTCTATTCAAGTCCTTTGCCCATTTTTGAACTGAGTTGTTTGTTTTACAATTGTTGAGTTTTAGGAGTTCTTTATATACCCAGGATATTAATTCCTTATCAGATATATAATTTTCAAATATTTGTTTTGCATTCTGTGGGTTGCCTTTTTACTCTATTGATGTTACCTGTTACTATATATCTTCATATACACATTTAAAAATATTCATGGAGTTCAATTTATCAATTTTTTCTTTTGTTGTTTATGCCTCTTACGTCATATCCAATAAATCATTGCCAAATCCAATGTCATAAAGCTTTTGCCCTGTGTTATCTTCTAAGAGTTTTGCAGTTTTATGACTTATGTTTAGGTCTTTGGTCCATTTTGAGTTCATTTTTGTATATGGTGTTAGGTAAGAGACCAACTTCATTCTTTTACATGTGAATCTCTAGAACTATTTGTTGAAAAGACTGTCCTTCCCCCATTGAATTGTCTTGTTGCCCTTGTCAAAAATCATTTGATCATATACATAAGAATTTATTCTTGGGATCTCTATTCTATTCCATTTGTTTATATGTCTTTTTTTATTCCAGTGTCACATTGTTTTGATTACTGTAGCTTTGTAGTAAGTTCAGAAATCAGGAGTCTTGCTTTGTTCTTTTTCAAGGTTGCTTTGGCTATTTGGGGTCCCTTGAGATTCCGTATGTACTTTATGATGGGCTTTTCTATTTCTGCAAAAAAATTATTGAAATTTTTGATAGAGATTGCATTGAATCTGTAGATTGCTTTTGTACTATTAACATCTTAACAATATTAGATATTCCTATTCATAAACAGAAGATTTGTTTCCATTTATTTATGTTTTTAGTTTCTTTCATCAATATTTTGCAGTTTTTATTGTGCAAGTCTTTCACCTATTGGTTAAGTTAATTCCTAAGTATTTTATTCTTTTTGATTATACTGTAAATGGACTTGGCTTTGTATTTCACTTAAGATTTTTCCTTCTGGTATACAGAAGTGCAACTAATTTTTGCTTATTGACTTTGTATCCTGCTACTTTGCTAAATTTATTTATTAGTTCCAATAGATTTTTTGTGGAATTGTTAGTGTTGTCTACGTATAATATATCATCTGAAAACAGAGATAGTTTTATTTCTTCCTTTCAAATTATTGTATTTATTTTGATTTGTTTTATTTAGATGTGGTGAAAGCGGACATCCTGGCATTATTCTTGATCTTAGGGGGCAAGGTTTTACTGTTTTACTGTTTCATCCTAGAAGATGCCCTCCTCTTCAGTTTTTTGAAAACTTTTGAGAAAGTTTTGAATTGGTTATTTAAATATTTGGTAGACTTCATCAGTGAAGCTCTCAAGTCCAGGGATTTTCATTGTTGGGAGACTTTTGATACTGATTCAAACTCATAATTAGTTATAGATCAATTCAGATTTTCTATTTCTTCATGATTTAGTCTTGGTAGATTCTGTATTTCTAAAATTTGTTCATTTTATCTAGGTTATCAAATTTGTTTGCATACAATTATTCATAGTACCCTTTTATAATCCTTTTCATTTCTGTAGAATAGCTGGTAATGCCTCCACTTTCATATCTGATTTCAGTAATGAGTCTTCTCTCTTAATTTTTAGTCAAGCTAGCTAAATGTTTGTCAATTTTATTAATTTTTTCACTTTCAACCTATTTGTGTCTTTAGATCTAGAGTGAGTCTCCTATAAGCAGCATGTTGTTGGATAATTTTTTTTTATCTTTCATGATGATCTCTGTCTTTTGATTGGAGACTTGAATACATTTACATTTAACCACTGATAAGTAAGGACTTAAATTCTGTCATTTGCTATTTGTTTTCTACATGCCATATTTCCTATATTACTATCTTCTTTTAAGTTTAATTTTTTTTTTGTATAATGAAATGTTTCAATTTTTCTCTCACTTCTTTTTGTGTGTATTCTATAGCTATTCTCTTTGAGGCTACCATGAAGATTACATTTTACATCCTACAGTTATAACATTGTTATTTGAATGTATACCAGTTTAATGAATTTCAGCTATTGATAGATGTACAGTTTAAAACATGGAGCAGAAATGTGACACTATAGGCACCAGAGATCTGGGTTGAAAATGTAATACTTTAAATCAAGGTGAATTTTTCAGTTTCTGGATTCACAGTATATAGGTAGGGCTACTGGGCAAATTCCACATAATATATGGGCTTATACATATAGAAGTGCCCCCATTTTATAGATGGAAACAGAGGACCAAAGAGGTAAACTAATTTTTCAAGGTCACTCCATGCTTTATTGAAGGATGATGCAGGCAAACCCTAGTTCAATGACTGGTGACCTGTGGAAGATTGAGTTCACTGAGAAGCACATTCTGATACAGAGATTAGTTATCAGGATATTTACTAGGGAGCATCTTTGGGGTCAGTGCCTATGGGAGGGAGAGGGGCAAAGCAGGAGTGGGCAGAGGGAGAAGTGGAGCTTCCATGGGGGAACTCAGTTGACTGATAGTTTCAACTAACACCACAAGGAGCTCTGGAGATAAAATGGCCCATCAGAGTTGTTTCACTTTAATTGCAATGGTGAGGCCTTTACAGCCCAGCTTCCATCAATTCTTGGATATTTGCCACAATAGGAAGGGAGTCATTTTGGGCAAGGCAGCTCTGCATGGGAGGCA
Organism: Camelus dromedarius; assembly: GCF_036321535.1. Classification (NCBI taxonomy): domain Eukaryota; kingdom Metazoa; phylum Chordata; class Mammalia; order Artiodactyla; family Camelidae; genus Camelus; species Camelus dromedarius. Next base: position 55,205,984 of record NC_087437.1, read on the forward strand.
GTCCTGGGAGGACTGACAGTAAAGGCGGTCTGTGGCAGCAATCTCAGCAACTGGGATGAGAAGACCCAAGTTGAAGGAATGGGAGGACTGGAAATTGTGTTCAAGTGTTAGCGATACTTGGCAAACTTGGATTTGAAATCGGGATTCTCTGGTTTCTTTTCCCCGTCTTTACCGCTGTCCTTTGCTGTTAGAGTACAAACTCTTTTTTAGGAGTTTGTGATTTGGAGTTATTTTTTATTCTTAGATACGAACTGTTGAACTGTGGAGAGTCTTGCCAATACGGTTGATTCAGTCTTTTTATCTTCATACTCAGCCACCACAACAGAAACATTTAAGTCTATCCCTGAAGGTTTAATAGCTCTAGCTATAGAACAGAACACTTAATACCAGGCTCTCCAAATGTCTCTCCAAACTCCAAAATTGAAAAACACCAAACCAAAAAAACAAAGCAAAACAAAACTCTGCTTACTCCATTCTCGCTGTAGCTACATGCTGATAAATGATGATGAATGATGACCCTAAGGAGTTTTTTGAATCTACATCTTTTATGTCTGTAGACATCATCCTTCATCTGATGAATATTGAAGCAGAATTCTCCAGTACCATACAGGATTAGAGGACATTTTGAGATCTTGCTCTGAACCAACACAGACTTCACCCAAGACCTAAATTCAGTCATTATATCCTACCTGCCCACTCTATCGACATGTCAGTTTCTTGTTTTATTTCTAGGCACTTGCTCAAAGGCTACTTCCTCCAGGAGGATTAAATGACTTAATACATAAAAAACACTTCACGCCTATCATACATATGTAAGAATTCAACAATATTGCCTACTATTATTATCTTTTTAATGACTTTTGAATCTTCCAAATAAGTTCTGTAATGTGCACCCTACAGCTTATCCCCTTAGACGTGTTAAAGGCAAAATAAACACAAAGCGGCCAAGCAGTCTACTCCACCTCTGGATTACTGTTTTCAAACTTTCTTAACGGGGACACAATTTTACTTTGGAACTTCCATCTAGCCTCCTAATTCTGTTCTTTGGGACCGTATAGACCAAGTTTCTTCCCTCTTCTTTAAGATCATCCTTCAGAATTCATAGAGACCTATTGCAGTTAATCACTTTAGAAGGTAGCTGTAGAGCTGCGCTTTGTATATTGACTGACTTCAAAGGAAAATTGGTGTTGCCTAGTTAACTGTTTCATTTTTGGTGTCCGTGTATGAACTGGAGGTTTAGTTCGCTCCTTGGATGGGTTGGTTTCACAGTTCTCTCTTACAGGCTAGTCTGGGAAGTCCTTTCTCATTCCCTCTGCTTACCCCAATGTGACTTTTTAAAAAGACCATTCATGTATGCCAGAGAAGGCCATGGGTCAAAACTTACATCTGTTTCTTCCTCAGAGTTGTCCTTGCTACAATATTTTTTTAGGGATACCTATAGCTACATGCCTAGCATTTGCCATGCCTCCTCTGAGGAGCAGGGCGTTACATCAGTAGGCTAAGGATTTAGGAGTAAATCTTACCATGTGGTTCTTGCTCCAGATTTGATCTGCTCACATTTTTGTCTAAGCACAATTGAGTGAAAATAAACATTATCAGCAAAGCCTACAAAAAGAACTGATGGAAGACAGGCTACTGGGATGCATGTGAGCACAGATTTTCTGTATGTTCATTTTAAAAGTTGCTATTTTGGGGAAATAGTAATATAGTTTTGCATAATGGTAAGAATAAAGTAATGTGTTTCAAAAATCCAAAGTGTTAACAGATATAAACGGAAAGTCTAGCTCCCACCTTGTGTCTGTTCACTCTGTTTTCCCTTCCTCACTGTACTTTTTTTTTTTGTACTTATTCTACCACTTACTTTTAAAATGACAAGCAAATGTAAGTGCATATTCTTATTTCTCCTATTTTTTTTTTTTTTTAGTTTTGCACACTGAGTAGTTCCAGCAGAAACCAGTAATGCTTACTAACATTCATGCTCTCCTCCATCTAGGAAAGACTTTGAGTGTGTGTATTTGCATGAGACACTGACAAGAAGCAAGTAATAAACTTACCAAGTTTCCTAGCGCATTGTAATGTCACTAATGTGATCCAGGATTGAAAAATGCCGTTTTATTTTCTTCAGGTTCTCCTATATATACCAGTAGGAAACTGGGTGTGAAATTTGGATTGCTCCAATAGAGCACTGACATTCACTTCAGACGTGGCCAGAGGGCGCGAGGAAGAACTTCCCAGAGAAGGAGCCACAGTCGTAGAAACAAATGGGTGGGCAAGCTCTCCAAGGCAGCACTGACATCGAGTCAACACTTCTGCCTGGTGCCATCTGTAGTAGGTGGTCTTCAAAGAGACTTCCTAGAGGGGTGTAGGAATTAATAAGAATCCATCGTTTCTGCATGTCTCTTATTTTTCTTTTTTTCTGAATGAGTATTTCTATTTTGGTAATCCTTCCATATTCTACCATTATATATTCCATGTAGCCCATAGGTCACTGGACCATAAGGAGAGATAGATCCAGACTGGACAGAGAGGATGTATGTATGTTCAATACGTTGAACAAAAGAATGAACTGGAAGTTTGACGGCCAGAACAGCACACTGTGGCGGAAGCTGCTAGTGCGCTTTAGTATTGATTCACTCTCCTCTTCCTGAGCACATGGATACGTTTTTCTTGCCTTCCTGTGGTTCGGGGTGACCACATGAGTTACGACCAATGGAGTAAGAACAGAAGTAACCTGTCTACTTCCAGGCTTGGCCCTGTAAAACCTTTCTCATTGATTGTGTCTCTCCTAGCACTCACCCCCTGGCTGAACGGTGAGGACCCCAGGGACGCAGAGGAGGGAAGAGTCACAGGACAGCGTGGACCCCTCAGTGACTGTATAGAGCAGAGCTTTCAGGAACCTGCTTTTCAGACTTCCTTTGGAGGCCGCTGGGGAAGCTTCCTCTTTATCTAGCCTTCATCTCCTCAAATGCCTGCCCAGAGGCCAGGACTCAGTAAAAATACACATACCTCTAGAAGTCTGGAGCTAGGGATTTGCCCTCAAAAGCTTTCTCTGCCTGTCCTGGTCCACCCTGTGCACGCTTGCATGCTCTCCCTCTTTCTCTCTCTGGAATTTGAAGCCAACGCCCCACGGCATACTTTAGAGTCTGCTTCAGAATTGTACATCTGTTCTTACTCATTAGATCATAAACTGCTTGAGCTCATGGATCAAATTTTTTGCTTCTTTCCTCACCTTAGTCTCCAATAAAGTGTCTGATACATTGTGGGGACTCATAGTCTTAATTAATCAATTGCTGATTTCCCAGCGGAGCAGGTGAGAGGTGACTAGGGGGCTTGAATGAGGTACCTCCAAACTAAGCTCTGAGGCTGAATTTTTTGCCCTCTCCAGAGCTCTCTAGGGGTGTTTTGAGGTGTGCTCCAAGAAAAACTTTAAATCAAAATGAAATTATCATTTTAATTGATGATTCAGCCAAAGTTGAGTGTCTACTAATCCAGAAAATCCTGCTGACTTTTAAGCATTAATGATTCTATAAGGAAAAAAAAATCAGCTGGGAGTTCTGTTCCCTTATTTAAAGCAGTTAACACACGTGTTTTGGGCATGTACACTTGGCTAAGGAGATTCACTTTGAGTTGGGAAGGAAATTCCCTTTATGCATTGTCTTTTTTAAAAAGAAGTCATCTAATTTTCCTCTACCCTTGGGGAAATTTTCATTACTTTTAAAAGCTTTATGGTAGAAGGAAACTTTAAATTTAGGCCTATATAAGCAAATCATTAGTAAACTAATTAATTAAATTCATTCAGCCTTAATTTAGCACCTGTTAAATTAAAGGCACTGTACCAAATACAATGAAGCAGACAACAGTGAATGAAAGCATGTGCAAAGTGGGAAGAACCCTGGATAAGCAGCAGCAGCAATGTTCACAGTGGTAGTGACAGCAGCGGCCATTGGAGCACTTATTAATTTCAGGAGCATTCATCGGATTGCCTCGAATTCTCAAAATAATCCTGAAAGGTGTGTGTTTACTGGTATTCACATTGTTAGAGTTAAAGAAACAAAAATTCTGAGTGGTTGAATGACTTGCTCAAGATTACAAGTTACCAATTGAATTTCTTTTCTTTTTTTTTTTTAAACACCAAAAACATTTATATTTAGAATTAGCCAGCTGGATACAGTTTGGATGATCCCAGTTTTGTGGGCAACACCCAAAACACCGTAGTCAGGAGCCAGTCAAACACATGCCTTCTTCTCTCCAGCAGGTCTGGTCTGGAAGGGCATTGATCTTGGCTGCATCAGCATCATGCAGCTTTTCCACGGCCTGCTTGACCTGGTGCTCTTTGGCCTTGCCACTCACGATGAACGTGAGTGTGCTCTGGTCTTCTAGGTTCTTCCTGCTCTCTACCAAGCGAATTTGAATCCAGCTCTCCCTGAATCTGCGGGCAGTTTCCCAATTTCCCAAACACACTTTCTTGCAATCACAAGATCTGGATTCAAGTTTAGACTCTGCCTCTTAATGTTCAGTCATCTTGTTGAGTCTCAGTTTTCTCATCTTAACATTCAGGTGGTGATCATCATGGCTCTACCCGTCTCTCAAGGGGGTGTTCCAATCAAAGGGCCTAGTGGATATGAAAGAGAAGGTGAGCTGTAAATCACCACACACATGGCAAATGATGACAATAACAATAATGTAGTAAGTAGTTGTAATATTAGTTACCACAACTGTCCTCCTATTGCTTATGACCTGGAATGGGAGATAGAACTGGTAAATAATAGTGTGAAAAGTGGCGTGTGATGTTACAGGTACAGGGAAGGAGCTGAAGGCTTGCAGAGGGAGAGACCTTCCTGCTGGAAAATCAGAGAGGTGGATGTGGGCTCCTGGGGAGCAGCCATGGCCTTTGTCCTGGAAAAGTGGCTCAACTCAACAGCAGGAGTAAGCAGAGGAGAAGTACTCTGCAGCAAGCAAAGGCACTTGAAAACTGTAACAGAATTCTGAAGATCACTGGCGTCAGAATCATTGTAGCGCCAGTTTAAAAAAAAACACATATTAATTGCTTTATATGTCTTAGAGACTCTAAATCAGGGGTCAGTGAACTATAGGCTGGGTGCTTATTTTTATAAATAAAGTTTTATTGGAACACAGCCATGCCCATTCCTTACATATTTTCTATGTTTTCTTTCTTGTTGCAATAGCACAAGTTGAGTAGCTGCTACAGGGGCTGTATGACTTACAAAGTCTAAAAGATTTACTGTCTGGCTCTTTAAAGAAAATCTTTAAAGAATCCTGCTCTCAATGGAGATAGCAGTCATTCTAAATAAACAACTCGATAAACAACAATTTTATACTGTACAGCACAGGGAACTATATTCAATATCTTGTAGTAACTTATGGTGAAAAAGAATATGAAAACAAATATATGTATGTTCATGTATGACTCAAACATTATGCTGTACACCAGAAATTGACACAACATTGTAAACTAACTATGCTTCAATAAAAATATATATATACAAAAATGAATGAATGAATGAATGAACGAATGAATAAGCAACTCATGCTAAGCATGTACCATCACGTATGTGAGTTGAAGGGGGCAGAGAGGGGAAGCTGGGGTGAGCAATGTGGGCAGCATCTACTCCTTTGTTCCCTGTCCGTGGGACCTACCTCCTCGACCATTAATCACTAGGAGAGGCAGTACACTGTGATCAGTGGTTTGCAGGCTTGGTTGCATATTAGAATCAGCTGGGGAGCTTTTAAAGCTCTTGGTACGCAGGCCATAGTCCACACCAATTAAATCAGAATCTCTTGGGGTATGACTGGACATCAGTAATTATTAAAGCTTTGTAGATTCCACTGTGCAGCCAAGGTTGAGAATCATTAATGTAGTGGAAATAACCCTGGCCTGGGTTTCTGAAATATAGTACTAACCCAAGCTCTGGCACTATTTTATTTTAACTAAATAGTAGAATATTTCCAGGAGAAATTAATTGGCATTCTATGTCTTCTTCCTTCTAAAGCAAGAATTTTTACTGACTTCCTCAGGCTGGGAGGATGCCTGGGAGGTGCTAAAGTAATGACACTCTTATTCTGGGTTTGCTCTTTGCTGTCAGAGATTGTTCTTGTTCCACGCACAAGGGATTGCAGATTTTATGGACTCTGGAAGGCATCAAACGGGTATGGAAAAGGGAACAGTCGTGGGCAAGTCCATTTGGAATTTAAGATGTGCTAAGTCAAACAAAACAAAACAAAATCTGTTTGTTTGAGTAGAGTCCTTAAGCACCAGGCTATATTGTCTCCCAGCAGAGTAAGGCGGAGGCATTTCAGTGCCTACTTTGTCTCTCCACGGCCTCTGACTCTTCCAGATTGAGAGTGAACAGATCAGCAAAGGTGGTTATGAGGAAGGTTAAGGGAATAAACTAGGGTTTTGCAGTTTGGTATGCGCTGTAGCTGTCTGTCTGATACCGCGAGACTAATTATTTACACCAACACAGAGAAGAGATACTGAATAAGTGACCAGATACTGAATAGTGATTAGAAGGCTGGTCTAGCCTCCCCCATCTCCCAACTTTCATGGACCACTGGCTAGCTCCAGGGCTAGAAAGTCCAAATTTTGTGGGTGTTTTGAAGACAGAATGAAAATTCAAATATATTAATTAAGGTTGTAGAGTACTTAACCCTGCTAACTATGGCCAGTTTATTTGCCTGACTTGAGAGAAAGGACATTGGCCCAGTGAATGTAAATGATGCTAAGGGTGGGTGCTAGACTAAGGAGTAAGGCTAGAATGGTGCTAACTGGGGAAGGCAGACCTATTGAGACCCTATAAGGAGGGACCTGGGAGACTGGATAGCTAGGAATTCTGTTCAGTGAGAATTTCTCCCCCCTCCCTTGGCTCCCATGAGTCCAAAACTAATACTTGATCACCGGAGAAAATTTGGAAATGCAGGGAAACACTAAAAAAAAAAAAAAAAAATAAAAAAAATAAAATAAAATAAAATCACCCTGTAATCTTTCCTCCTATCTATCAACCCGTTTTCATCCTTTCTTTCTATTCCTTTATTAACGCAAAGTCCTTTGCCAACAGAAATAAATTGAATATTTGTTTCTAATATTTACCTATCATGTTATCTTGTGACTCTCAGATGGTCATGGCCCAAGTGCAATAACTCTTAGCCAGTTTGCTGGTGTGCTTCTCAGGAGTCCTGATGAAACGGGAGCAGTGTGCTCAAGTGTGACGTGACTGGTTGCATGGACTCCAATGACCCACGTCTCACCTGAAATCAGGGTAAGCGCAGGGAGCAGCTCGCTGACAGAGAGAGGGAAGGGACGTGGTGTAATCTAGCCTGTGCTTGTCTTCTGGAATGTTCTCTAGAATATGTAAGAAGGTTGTCTTTTAAATATTTTGGAAAGCACTATCAGACCAGTCAACATGACTACAGTTAAAAAAAAACCCAAAACAACACAATGCTGTATAATGACCCAGGAAAAAACACAGTAGACGTGATATTAAAATACTGCAAGGTACTGTTCTTCCTCAGAAGTGACTGCGTTGTCTTGAATAGTGATTTTCTGAGGTTTTGTTTTTCCCTTCAAATTTTTAGTCTGCTGTTAGTGCATTACCAAAATTTAAAGGCTCAAAAACCATCATTGAACACAACATTGAGAATCCCTACCTTAAGAGGAAGGGAGAGGGCATTAGTCTGCTTGGGCTGTCACAGACTGGGTGGCTTGAAATTTATTTTCTTATACTAGTGGAGGCTGGAAGTCCAAGATCAAGGTGCCAGTTGGGTTCTGGTGATGCTTCTCTTCCTGGCTCGCAAATGGCTGCCTCCTTGCTGTGTCCTCGCCTGACCTTTCCTCAGTGTGTGCATCCCTGGGGTCTCTGCCTTTTCTTATAGACACCAGACACATTGAATTTAGACACACCCTTATGACCTCATTTAACCTTAATTACCTTCTTAAAGGCCCTATCTCCAAATATAGCCACATTTGTGGTTAGGGATTGAATATGAATTTGGAGGGATGCAATTCATTCTGTAACAGAGAGCATGCAGTTTTTGCACATTGGAGGGCAGGTGAAGTTTATATTAGCCTTGGTCTTGGGGAGGATTTCTTTTGCCCTGTGGACCAGATCATGGACTCAGGAAAATCAAAACCATGTTTTGGGAATGGGCAAGTTTAAGTTTAGCTGGAACATAAAAGTTGTGGAAGGAGTGATACAGGAAGTAGGTTGAAAAGGGAAGCTGGGAGAACATTTCAGAGCCTTGGGGTAGCAGGGTGAGGATGTATCACTTGATCTGGGAAGATAGCTGAGAGCCACTGAAGAGTTTTGAGCTAGGGAATGACATGGGTCAAAGACGCCCTGCAGGAAGATCACACTGGTAAAGGATGGGTGGAAGGTGGGGCTGTTAGATGGGCAGTAAGGAGGCCAGTTAGGAGGCCACTGAAGTCAGAGATGGATGGTCCAGGGGCAGTGCGGTACAGTGCGGTTGTTAACAGCATCAACTCTAGAGTCAGGCTCTCTGGTTTTAAACCTGATTTATGTACTTGTATAACTGAATAACTTCAGGCAAACAACTTAACTTCTCTGGGCGTTTGTTTCTTTGTAAGAAAGGTGGGGCTGATGAAAGCAGTGTGAGTTTCAGACGAGGCAGTTTGTGTGAGGTGCTCAGAAAAAGTACGTGGCAATGCAGAGCTATTTAACTGTTTGCTCATAAAATGAAGGTGGGAAAACACAGAACAAAAATCTCAAATCAATACTTTCTTTTTCCCTTGATCAACCTTAAAAGGAAAGTTTTTCACTTAATGACTTCTGTGGTTTCTGCAACATTTGTATCAGGCCTGTTTTGTAAACAATCAGATTTCCACTCAGCCTGCCCCACTCTGCCTCTGCTGATCCTGCCAAAAGAAACCCCAAATACAGCCCACCAGGGTTCAGAATGCTTGTAAGCCACCAAGAAATCCTTTGCATCTAAGGGATGCAGCTGTTCTAAAAGTTTACATCTGGACTAAGTGAGGTATGTAAATAGAAAGTCAGAACTATGCTTAAAAATCTCATTTTTCTTCATTCATTTGAATAACCAGGCTGTAATGAGCCAAAACGTGGTACACCCTGCATAGGAATATAAACACAGGCACGGTGTCTGCAGGACAAGCTCACAGAGGCAACATTATCGTGATTTAAAATATGGTCAGGTTGCAGTTTTCACTAGGTTTTCAGAGGCACAGAGATTTATGTGTTTTATATCCAATGCAAGATTCCATGCTGCTGGTGGATGGTACTTGGACTCAGTTTGAGTTAGTCTATGTTTAGGATGAATTATGTAAAATCCCCAAATCATCTGTTTTGTAAACATAAGAAAGGAAGTGATTCCAATGAATGGGAAAAGTTGTTCCAAATTGGGAAAATGGAAAACCAGGGCCAGATGGAAGTGCGTTGGAAGGCTTAAAAACACTAACATTGCGAACAGTGAGCTCGGATCCTCCTCATGCCTTGAAGTGAAGGGAAATCTTATTTACATGCCTGAGAACTGAAGTAAGAGCCATATTTTTACTGTCCATTCATTTGCTCATTATTTTATCCAAGTATTTATTATTGAGAACATAGTGTGTGCCAGGTGCTGGGTTTCTCAGGAAACTCATATGCCCATGGATTATAGGAAGATACAGCTAGAAGCAAACTTAGATTCCGCACTTTGACCTCCTGCCTTTACCGATGGAGACACTCTGGGAAATCACCGTCTCAGGACCAGGCTTCCAGCTCCCCAACCCCCATTCCAGTATCCTACTTGCCACATAACGCTGACCCTTGAGGTAGACTCTTGGGCATACTTCACACTGGCCACCGTGAAAAGATGGGGAAAACAGCGAAAGCCCAGGTGATCAAGTGTTGGAAGATGACCAGTGGTGTCTCTTAATGATCTCTTCTCCAGAGTATGCGGTCACTCTCTGCTGCCCTTGGAAGAGCGTGCTCTGCCCACGCGCTCCTTGGCATTAAGTGAAGGATGGAGACGAATCACGATCGTGATCTCGCATCTGAGGTCTTCACCCATTATAACTAATGATTAAGAGAACAGAACTTGTGGAGCAAAGGATCTAGATTTAAATTTCTGCCCCAGCGTTCTCTAGTTGTTTTTAATTACCCCTCTCCTCAAACCTCAGTTTTTTTTTTAACCTGTAAGTGAGGTGTACCAATATTTCTTACTACTCAGTATTGTGACGTACTTTGGATAAGATGCCAAGCATGTTACCTGAAGCCTGGTAGGTGCAATAAATGGTTGTTAGCCTGATCATTTGTTTCTGTGAACAGAGAGGTGCTAAACAAATGTAATAATTTTTTATTACTGTATGTGTTAGGGTTTAACATAGTGCCCGCCCTCAGGGAGCTCCCATTCCAGCAGACAAGGCAGACACTGGCATAAATGACTTGTCTACAGAGAGATTATGACAAGCATTTCAGTGAAAACATCAAGTGTCCTAGAATAGAAGAGCAAGGGAGACTAATTTAACTTTCTCCCTGTCCCCAGTCATGGTCTACTTCTTATTGAAGATGGAATTGAATAAGCGTTTTCAATGAAAAAAGCAAAGTGATTTAGTGGGTTGGATGTGAGAGTTTATTTTAGGTAAATTGAACAGTTTGGGAAGAGGTTCAATGAAAATTGAACTTTTTTTTCCTACCCTGAAGTTGTTAATATTGTAATGTCCACTATCCTATGCTAAGCGAGCCCGAGGAAACAATACCTTTTTTTATTGACATTTAACTGTGTTCAAGGAGGAAAAAAGAATCAATTTATGCGTGAGATGTGACTTCTATAGTTGAAAACAGGCATGTGGAAATGTGGTTCACTTAGGGGTACAGTGTTTTATGTTGCTGCTGCTTCTAATACAAAGAGCAGAGAATAAGCAGTACAAAATGTTGGTGCTATAAAACATCCCACGTGAGCTAACATCAGCAGAGATGAATAGAGTTTTAGCATAATTAATGCCACCCTGCCTTTGTGCTGCCGGTCATTGTAGAGCAGACAAAAGTAACTCAATAAGCTTTTCCGGAGCAGGCCTATGGGATCCTAATTAATGGCTTAATGATTTTAGGAACAACAGCAAAGTAGTATAGGTCTTCACAAATGACTGGGAAGCTGGATTCCAAGTTTAAAAAAGATATTTTTGGATAACTGGGTCAGGGGATAAAGACCAGAGATGTTTCTCCTCATTTCACTTTTTTTTTTTTTTTTAACCTGAATACTCCTGATATTCTTTGTGCTTCACTTACGAAAAGACATCATAGGACCTGGGTTTGACTCTTGGATCGCATTTGCTAGATGTAGGAGACTTTATTTCATCGTCAGTGTCACAGTTTCCCCATCATAAAAGGAGGGAATTGAATGAGATGATTATTGGAGTTTCTGCGTAGAGTTGTCAGATTTAACAAAAGACAAAAACAAAAATAAAACCAACGCACAGTTAAATTTAAATTTGATTTTAACTGAGCATCCTGTATTTCATCTGGCAACACTATCTCTGAGGCATCACTCATACGCCTTTCTCAAATGAGTTTTGAATAGTCAGTGGGCTCAGGAATCAAAAGACAATGGGCTTAGCTTTTTATTTTCCCTAATAAATCTGGATTGGATAATTTGGCTTTGAGTTGAAACCAAATTCAGTTTCCCATTCTTCCAATCATTATTCCCAGTTAAACTGAATAAAAATTAAATGTGGGCTAGTCTTTTGCAGGGGAAGAAGCAAAGAGAGGGTCTGGAAGGGTTATTCCAGTCACGCTTCCATGCCCCATCCACCCCATTCCACCCTATTCCACCCCTTTCCACCCAGGGAGTGGAGGGGACCACCTCTCTTAGAGGCAGGAGGAAGAGTTAATGACAGATGGCCATATGTGACAATCTCTCATGGGATGGGAGGGATTCCATCTTGCTACTGCTCATGCAAACTGTAGAATAAAGTATAAGGGAAAGAAGATTTAATTTATTTGAAATTGATTGAAGGTTTCACAAATGCCATTTTAAAAAATAATAACTAGCACATATAAAGCTTACTACTCACCAGAAACTATTTAAGTGCTTTATGTTTATTAACTCATTTAATCTGTTCATAAATCTTATCAGCTAGCTCCTGTTATCACTATTATTCCATTTTACAGATGAGGAAACTAAGGCATGCAAATGCTGAGTAACTGGTCTAAGATCATACAGCTAGTAAGAGACAGACTCAGCGTCTGAACCCAAACTATCTGGCTCCAGTGTCTGTGCTTGGAACCACAATATTAGATGGCTACTGTCATCAATTCCAGGACTCCATCACCAATTGCTGGAGAAAATATTCAGTACAAAATTAAAAGGGATACAGAAAACTGTGTAAAGTTGAAAAGTGGACAAGTCCTATCAACCTTACAGGATACATGGTACACAGGTACCTGATACATGTATGATTGGTGTTATATATATATTTACACATTTATGTCAAGCCTTTTTACATGATGTGGATAGCTCTGGAAGTCAAGACGCGCAATACTGAGAGGTAAATGAACGTCTTCTCTAGTGTCTACATCCCTTATATTGTTGGCTTTTCCTTTATCACTGTGGATGTCACATAAAGACCAATTCAGTGCTTCATTCAGCAAACTTTTACTGAGCAAATACTGTCTTCTAGGCTTTGTTTTAGGCCCTTGAAATATAAATATGTACAAGATGGGGTTCTTTATTAATGCTATTGATGATTGGCTTGGTGGAGAGGTGGTTGAGACTAAGAAAGGAAGTTTCAGGCAACCCTTGATTGAGAAGTTGGGAGGCTGAGACAGTGTATGACATATTAAAAAGAGTTTTCCAAAGACCTTCTTTGCAAGCACTCTTGGAAGTAGTATCTTAACAAGAAAAGAAACAATAAAAAATAACAAAGGAAGCAATAATTAGAAGAAATTAATAGAACTTGGGAAGTAAGGAAATATTAGAATTTGGGTCTAGCTATGTGTAAAACTAGTCTGAAGTAACAGTTATTTAAATAAGGTGTTGTAGGTATAATACTGGTCCCTTCAAAGATCCTAATCTCTGTAACTTATGAATATGTAACTAAATGGCAAAAGAGACTTTGCCTTTGGGATACAGCTGCACATTTTAAAATAAAGAGATTATCATGAATTCTATGGGTGGGCTCAGCATAAGAGTCCTTATAAGAAGGAGCCAGGCAGCTCAGATCAGAACAGGACATTTGATGACTGAAGGAGAGGCTGGAGTGATACAAAGAAGGGTCCATGATCCAAGGAATGCAGGTAACTTCTAGATGCTGAAAAAGGCAAGGAAACAGATTCTTCCTTAGGACCACCAGAAGGGATATGGCCCTGTCTACACCTTGAATTTAGGACTTTTGATGTTCAAAACTGTATGGTACTAAACTTACTTAATCCAGTTAGATTGTTACAGTTAGTTACAGGAGCAAGAGAAAACCAAAATACAAGAGATGAGTTATTTTTCTCTCACAAAAGAATTAAGTGGTAGTGGTCCAGGGTTGGTGATATGGTTTTGCTTCATCAGGTTGCCAAAAATCCTGGATGTTTATATCTAATTAATCTTTTCTCTTAAGAATGTTGCTACCATTGATGGTCAAAAATGTCTCTTAACTAAAATATGTTTCAAATAGCTGGATGAAAGAAGACAAAAATAAAAGTCATGTCCCTTCTTTTAAAGAAAATATTCCAAAATTTGCACATATCACTTCTCACGTATCTTTGGCCAGAACTTTATCACACAGTCATGCTTCAGATGAGGCTGGGGAATGCAGCCTTTATTTTGGGAGGCTGTGTGCTGAACTAAAAGCCAGGGGCTCTCTCACTACAGGAAAGAGGGAAAATGGATACTGGAGACAACTAAGCAAGTAACTTAGTAAAATTGCTACCTCTTTTAGTAAAAGAAAAAAGTTATCAAGTAATCTATATATATGATGCTAACAAGGCTTGAGGAAATGCAGGAGGAGACAAAATGTTCAGAGAGCATGTTAAGTCATGGAAAATATATAGATATTCATTAGCCTTTAAAATGTTAGTGATTTAAATATAGGTATGTGTCTTGATAATTTAAGAATTATTTCATTATTCTATTTAAAATGCAATGTATCATTTCCAAGTAACCAGAAGAAATTTTGATATATTCAATGATAGCTATATTGGGAGAAAAAACAGGAAATAAATAAAATTTTTATAAATAAAAAAACTGCACACAACAATTTGGCAGAAGTTAGTTCTAACAAAGTAGTAATTATAATAAATATAAATGGATTATACTCATCTTCCCCAAACAGACCTTTTCAGTTTGGATTAGAAGTGCCCATTTATTATGTATATAAGTTATATTTAAAGAAGAATATACAGGAATATTGAAAATAAAGGCATAAAAGATACTAGACAAATACAATCTGTTAGTTAGTCAGAACAGCAATTTCAATTTTGAACAATTTAGAAATGGACAAAATTATCATCAGGAAAAAGGATAAATGTAATATAATATACTGGTAATATGAACAACATATGAAGATATACAGCAATCGTAAATATATTTGCTTCCAACATAACAACGTGTGTTCAAATGTATTAAGCAACAACTCACAGAACTATGGTGGAATAAAGGTAAATTACTATCTGGAGATGGGCAGTCTGTTTCTTTTTCTTGAAAACTGTTAATTAAAATGGATAAAAGAAATCAAAAGCATAAAGGATTTAAACAACCACATTTAGAAGGAAATTTGATGTTTTAGAAACATCTATGAAAATAAAAACTTAAAGAAGTTCTCCACTGAAGAAGTAAAACAGCAACAGCTTAACATTATCCCATATAAATGATCAAGAAAAAAATAATAAAGAGAAGATAAAATTAATGAAATAAAGAACAATAAGAATATATAAATGAGGACAAATAAATAAGTTTTAATGTTTGAATTTAAAGTTTAAATATGATATATAGGTACTTGGTAATACTGATAAAAAAAAAGAAAATGAAAATCAGCAAAACACAGAATGAAAAGATATACCTCTAGATGTAATGAACAGATGCATGGCATCATTATAAGTGTAATGCATAATTATAACATATAATTATAGGTGTAAAGGAGATTACACAAACAGCAAATACTATTAAAACCTATAAACTGATAAACCTAGATAGAATAGATACATTTTTGAAAAAAAATTTCAAAAGTAGCAGAAGTAGAAATAGAAAATTTGAAATTAAAAAAAATTCCAAATTCAAACATCATAAAAGAAATTGAAGTGATTATTGGAAAAGTCCCCAGTTTCTATCCTCTACTAAAATGGTTTGTAAGTGATTTTGTTAAAAACAAAAAACAAAAAACAAACAAAAGAAAACCTCTTTATTCAAGTGTCCTAGATAATGAAAGAATAAGAAAGGCTGAGGTGCCTGAACTGCTTTCTGAGGCTAGTGTGGCATCGATTTCTGACTGTATAAAAATGTTATCTGTTAAAAAAGGCCGATTTTATTTATAAACATAGATGTGAAAATCTCAAAATAATCATTAGATCACAATTTACATTATTTTAGGGAAAAAATCACAATCTTATATGGTTTATCTCAATAATGTAAGCAGGTTTTCACATCAAAAATTATCAATGTATAAAGAATTTATAGTATAGATACATATAAGGGAATACTATTCAGCCATAGAAAAGAATAAAATAATGCCATTTGTGGCAACATGGATGGACCTGGAGATTGTCATACTAAATGAAGTAAGTCAGAAAGAGAAAGTAAAATACTATATGATATCACTTACATGTGGAATCTACAAAAATGAAACAAGTGAACTTATTTACAAAACAGAAACAGGCTCACAGACATAGAAAACAAATTTGTGGTTACTGGAGGGGAAAGGGTGGGGGGCATGAAGGAATAAATTAGGAGTTCAAGATTTGCAGATACACACTGCTACATATAAAACAGATAAACAGCAAGGTCCTATTGTATAGCACAGCGAACTATATTCATTACCTTGTAACAGCCTATAATGAAAAAGAATATGAAAAAATATAGATATATGTATAACTGAATTACTATGCTTTACACTAGAAATTAACACAACATTGTAAACTGACTATACTTCAATAAAAAAAGAATTGAAAAAAGATAAACTATAAAGTCAAAACAATTATCAACATAACATACCATATTAATTTACTAAGGAAATAAATCATATGCCTAATTCAATAGAGGTAGAAAATTATCAAATAAAATTCAAATTTTGCTTATAACACAATTTTTTAAACAAAGATAGGCACAGGAAAGTACCCCATTAACTAGCTAAAAGCTATATATGAAGTATTTCCAGCAAATATTTTATTTAAAGAAGGAAATTTAGATATATTTCATGTAAGACAAGAAAGCCTTATGTCACCACTACTAGTTAACCTAATGCTGCAGAATATAACCAAAACAATAAAGCAACAAACACAATGAAGTATTAATATTGGGAGGAGAGAGTTTCAGATGACATAATCATTTATGGAAACTAGCGCAATCTTTTACAATATTTGGTGTAGAGTCATAATTTGGATAAATGATGATCTTACAAATAACCAATAGCATTCTCCACACCAGAAATGAATAAGTAAACTATATTTGCCATTCACAGTGTACCAATACAACTTTAAAATATAAATATGTTAACCTAATAAAAAGTGTACAAGATGACTTTGGAGACATTAATGTCTCTATCTAAAGGCATACAAGGCGATTTAAATAAATGTAGAGACAAACTATATTCATGGATGGGATAACTTAACATTTTAAGATGTCAAATTTTCCCAGATTAAATAAACTGCACATGGAATTATAATCAAAACCTCTGCAGAGAAACCTGAAGTACTGGGCCCAAAATATATTTTGAAAAATCAAAGTCCATAAGTAAATGATAATTTTGGAAAAGAAAAGCCAAAGGGCACATTTGCTCTACTCTGTATTACTATATAAGGATAAAAGAAAATAATGTGGCCTATAATATAAACAGATAAATAGAATAATGGAACAAATTAAAGAGTCATAAACAATCCCGTATGAAGTATGGTATAAAATTAAGGTGACTATTCCAATGTGTCTAGCAAAGTCCTAACTTTGTGCCTGTTTTCCTAGCAAAATTACAAATAATATCCCCTTTTACTCTCAAATGTTTTCCAGTTGGGATTATAAATTATAAGATGTTCTTATATGTACTAGGCTAATATAAAAAGATCAATGGAGGAAAGATAGATTTTTTTTTCAGCCTATCGTATTGTCAAAAGTGGCTTAATAAATAGGGAAAAATAAGAATCAATACAATATCTAATGCATGGAACTCCTAAATGTGCAGATAAATTATAAACTAGTAAGAAAATATTGGAGGACAGTTTGGTGACCTTGAGGTGGGAGATGTTTCTCAAACAGTACCCCAAAATTTCAAACCTTAATGGGAAAAATGGATCTGACTACATAAAAATTAAGAATTTCTCTTCAATGAAGGGCACTGTAGATAAAGGTAACAGATGGGAGACAGACTGGGAGAAGATAATTACAACATTTAAAACTGACAGGGGATTAATAGCTAGAATAATTAAGCAATTCCTGCAAATCAACATCAACAAAAAAAGAGGAGTTGGCAAAGACTACGAATAGGCAATTCACAGAAGAGGAAACCCAAATTACCTACATGTTTCATGAAGAGATCCCCAACATCAGAAGCAATCAGAGAGATATAAATTAAAACCACAGTGAGACTCATTTCACACTCATCAGATTGGTAAAAATTAGAAAGTCAGATGGTACCGTTGTTGGCACAGATGTGGGGACATGAGAATCCCCATGCACGGCTGATGGGAGTGGAAACTGGTGGGCCATTCTGGAGAGCAATCTGTCAGGAAATTGAGTATACGTGTATCCCATGACCAGAAATCCCTCATCTGGGTCTATACCCTAGAGAAACTTACAGAGAGCCATAGATGGCATATAGAAAGGTAGTCAGAGCATCATATTTTGGGGCAGGAGATTTTGCTCCCTGGAAACACCAGAGAGAAACAAAGTATAGTCAAGCTAGAGCTGGCTCTCTGAGTCTGCAGGCTTGCATTCTTTGCTACATCTTTCCGCCCGGTAGGAAGGTAGATGCCCCATTCCACCTCAGTCCTAGGCCATTGTCCACACCCACATACTGCCCCTTCCCTTGCACCTTCCAACTTTTCAGTGCTCTGCTGTGGAAACTATCTGGGAAGGTAACTCCATCAAAAATATTAGGAATATAGTGAAATATTTTAAAAAAGTGTTGTTACCACAGGATGAAGCCGTGGTGACAGAATATAGATTTTAGTGACAGCCAAATAAAAGAAACACATGGCGTCCCTGAGAGTGGACATTTGGAGTCTCCACGGAGGTTTGGAGACCCCTTCCGCTCTTTCCCTTAAGGTAGAAAAGGGAAGCAACTCCACAAGTGAATATGGCTGTGAAAACGTGTACCCAGAGCCACAAGGGTTTTTCAATTTTAGCAGAACTCTAGTTTTGAACACCAAGTTATTAAGAGAGAATTTTCACTTGTTTTCCTATCATTTCAGGAAAACTAGGAAATAAGCGATGTTTGTCCCGACTCGGATGGAACCTCAGGAAGGAGCTCATTCTCACATCTCCCTCTCACTCCAGATTTTTCGATTTTTCAAAGAACCACAGAACATTAGAGCTGGAAGTGGCTTTCGAGAAGTTAATTAACACAGCTCTAGCCTGCTGGGGAATTCTCTCCACCAATAGCCATCCCCTAATAAGTCAGCTGATTAAGCTGATCTCCCTAGCAAGGCTCTGCTGGAATCAGGCCATGGATCCATTACTTTAAGAGACATCCTCCCATCCTTAAGAGAGCGTGTACACTCTGCTTGATAGAGGCTGTGACTGGGAAGCCACCTCCCTGCTTCTCTGGGACCAGGTTATAAGTCTTGGATCTCACCTCCCTCCATGAAGTGAGATCATGTTTCTTATAAATCTTATCTTCTACAGGACATCCTCATTGTGGTGGATGAATGAGATGAATTTTAATGAAGATGAGTTAATTTTAAAGAAGATTAAACAGACTTTCCTCTCTCCATAGGAATTCAAGAAAACAGTGAGATATTGGATGTCGACTCCTCTCTGTCCACCCCACCCCCAGTCATTTCTAGGTGTCCTCAGGGGTGCACCTGTGGATGCATAGATAGCTTCCTCGGTCTTGGCTGCCGAAGTGCCTGCTGCCCTGGTAGTTTCATCGCTGTCCCTGCTGTTGGCATGCTCTGTGGGCGGTGCCAAGGGTTCTCTTAGGCTCTCTCCTTGTCCTCTAAACCCCACCTCGGGCAAACTGCTTTGCTTCCTTGGCAACTGCTAATGGTGTCAAAATGCCATGCTGTCCACCATTAAGAGGACTTCCACGGCTTCCCTCTGAAGCTGATGGCACTGCTGATGCTGGTGCTACGGCTGGTGTCTGTAAGGGCTGGTGTCTGTAAGACGGAGGAAATCCCTCCCTCCCTCCATTGTCCCCGTGGTGGTGTGACCCCTTACTCCCAAAGCCTTATGGGGACGATGGGTGAAAACACCCCATTAAGGGTTTATTGCAGGTCTTCTTTCCCCACTATCTGGGCACAAGTCCTAAGGGAGTGAGCTGAGTGAGGAGTCTATTCCTCCTCTCCAGCTCAGATGCAGTTTCAGGCATCTCTGCCTGGGCTCTGGTGACTATTCCTTAGACTGACTTATTTCCTGGGGGAAATAAGTCTGTTCAGTCCTGAGCACTCCCTCTAAAGGTCCGGGATTCCCCAGACTCGTCTTAATTTTAGGCTGAAAGCAGCGGCAGCTCGGACTGGGATCCCTTAGCTCTTTATCTGGATAACGTCACAGCTCTGGGTGTGACGGATGAAGACAGAATCTGGGAGGATGCTTGCCGCACAGACCAGCCTAGGCCACCTTAGGATAGCATGTCTCCTCTGCTTCCTCCCCCTTCCCGGCTCCCTCCCACTCGGTTAAGGAGGAGCTCAGCTCCCCCTGGAAGCTGGGTTATTTCCCAAGCTGCCTTCTCACCTAGCATGATCGTTCCATTTCCTGAACTCTCTGCTGGGTTCAAGATGAACTAAAAGCTGTTTGAGTTATCCAGGAAACAGGAAAAACGCGGCCTTATGGCTAAGAATTTGAACTTTGAAATCAGAGTCTTGGATTCAAATCTTGCTTCTATCTCTTTCTAGCTGCGTGATTTGGGCACATTGTTTAACCACTCTCAGTCTTAGTTTTCTTATCCATATAACAATAATAGCAATATTAACTCACAGGACTACTGAAAGGACTAAGTAAATAACGTATGTCATGTCACATCCACTATGTGGGAGATACTTCGTTATTAATTAGGGTGAAAACTGAAATCACACACAGGGCATGGATGAGGTGCTCATGGCATCAACTGGTGGAACTTCCTAGCCTGAATCTTTCACTCAGATGCTGACAATTCTGCCCTATTACCTGGTGATGGGGCCCTCTGGTGGCAGAGGGGAGTGGCATTTCTCAATTTGAGCCGAATCTCTGCTGGGCTTTCAGATGGGGAGGAACCCAGCAGGTTCTGCAACTGCCCTGCACAGAGCCCTCACATTCACACACTGCGCCGTCTTGCTCTTATTGCTGCAGGCCTGTTTATTGCCTTATAATGCTGAATGGCAGATGTGACAGGAGTCAGACATTTCAAGCCTAATAGTTTGAATTCTGATATAAAAGTCAAAT
Organism: Camelus dromedarius; assembly: GCF_036321535.1. Lineage (NCBI taxonomy): Eukaryota > Metazoa > Chordata > Mammalia > Artiodactyla > Camelidae > Camelus > Camelus dromedarius. The sequence continues at coordinate 55,226,726 of NC_087437.1, forward strand.
TCCCCTCCCCCAACCCTGGGATGCTTCTGGGTCATTAATGCCACCCTTAGAGACCTGTTTCTGACCCAGAGGGGTGCTCCTTAAACAAATACTGAAATGAATTGAGTTACCTGAAGGGTATCAGGGCTGGTTAATTCCTTAAGAGACCCAAGACATTGAAAAACTAAGATGTTCTCATCTTTAGGAATTGGGAAATAATCTTAAGTCATAAAATAAGTATCAGAAAGTCAAAAGAAGATGAACTTTGATGACGTGATGACAGCTTTAATACATTTTTTGAACTATCGAAATAAATTTCTATGCTAATTTCACGCTTTTTGGTTGCATTTATTTTTCTACTATCTTAGCTTGTGTTTTAGTCCCTCTGGGTCATCCAAGTCTGCTAGACATATAAGAAATTTGAAATCAGAGGTGAATAAAGATATTGGAAGTATTTTCCATCTATGAAGTATTTCATAATTTATAGTTTGTATAGTTTAGTTATAGTTTGTATAGTTTGTTTATAGTTTGTTTAGTTTGGCTACATCTCAAAAACCTCGCACCAACTGTGGTCCATTGTAGATTTTCAATAAATGGATTTTGAATGAAGAACAAGGAGGAAGGCGTCATCTTATGTCTGCAAATGGGAGGATAGAGCCCAGGAGAGGAGGGGTTATGTAAATAACTGGGCTAGCAGGTGTCAGAATTGGCCCTCACGTCGAAGGCTTCTGACTGCTTCTTTATATCATATCTCAGCTGCTTGGGGCACATGTGATGATCCCTGGTGAAAATAATCTCAGCCTTGCCTGAGGAAATGTGTGCAACAAAACGGAAAATAAAAATTATTTCTTCAGGCATTTAGATAAAGTATCACATCACACCATGGAATCTGCTAAGGCTGGGAGGAACCTTACTTTACAGAGGAGGAAACTGATGCCCAGAGAGGGGAACAGTTCCTTGCATGAGATGCATGGTGGCTCACCAGCAGGACTGGAACCCTGGCCTTGGCACAAAGACCTATATAAAGGGCACTTTGGAAACAAGCCAGATTAGGCCTGGTTCCCATCACCCCTTGTGACTGGCGACACTGATGGTACTGTCCATCCACTGTTTGTTCTCCTTTGTAAGGCAGAGGGGTATCCCTTGGCACCTACTAACTCCAAGGCCTTTCTGCTTTCACTTGACTTTGAAGGTCACAATGAAACAGGTCCTGCTCAGAAAACAGAGGCAGGAATAAATTCAGGGTAAATCCAAACTAAGAGATGAAGTAAATCTGAAGCATAAAATGCTGGCTTGAATATAGGGCCAAATGATGTGAGTTTTTATGAAAATAACATTCTTTCTTTTAGGGGAAAATATGGAGAGGGTACAGATGGAAAGGAAGGGACACAAAAGGAACATTGTGGAGACCCTGAGACTAGGGGTGAAGAGTATGAGGTTGTGGGAGGCTCCCAACACTTCCACTGGCTTTCTCTGTGACCTGGAGCAAGCAATTTCTTTCCGAGCCTCAGTTTTTCCATCTGCCAACATGGCAAGGTTGGACCACATATCACGTGGGCCTTTTATGGGATCTGACCTTCTGTGACATTAAGTGTTCTCTTTATTTTTCATATTTTCCCCAGGTGAAAGAACAATTTGTTGACTTACTAAGAAGCAGACTGTCACCAAAGTCAATCCTCTGCTTAGCCTGTTGAAATTTTTTTGGGCGACAACTTCCTCCAGGGACTGGCTTGTGTATATTGAGAGCATGCCATTCACCACCTCAATTTCGGCGCTGGAATGGCCTTGGAATTCTGTGACGCCCACTCTTTTGAACTGGAGAAGGGCACGGTGACATTGGCATTTCTGCTTGGGGCTAGTGGTTGAATTGCCCTTTAAAACTAGTAGTTGGGTTGTGATCCAAAGATGGCTACTGACTGGAGCCAAAAGTTTCCACAAGGATGTCATTACGAAAAGTGACTTTCATTAGCAGAGGAGAAAGCCGGCTCTCTCTTCAAATAATGAGCTCTCTGAGTGACGAGTGCCATCTACAGCATCTGAGCTATCCCCACGAGAGGAAATTTACACACGGAACTCAACTTTTTCTCAAGTCTCATTTTCCTATCTCATGATCCAATATTAGTGGTTTACTGGTGTCTATGTTTTCTATAAATGGTAGAACAAGGCAGCTATCCAGGGAACGTTTAATAAATAAATGAATCTTGATGTCTAAAATCAGTCCACCTCCTCAAAGAATTACCAGTAAAAAGGAGGAGATGTACATAAGCTAAGAAATACAAGGGAGCCTACGACCTGTCCTATAAGAAAGAGACAAGTATCACAGAGACTTCGGAGCTGGCAAGATTAGGTGGGACATCATGAAAAAGAAGGAATCCGAATTGAGCCTTGAAGGACAGGTATGTTTTCCATATGAAACGATGGTGAAGAGTAGGAGAGGATACCCAGGTTAAGAAAGGCAGAGCAAAGGCAGGAAGGAACCACTGTGTGTAGAAAGGAGCTGTGGTCTGGGAGGCAGGAGGTGGAGGAGAAATTTAAATCTGTCAGCTGGTGGTCTTCTTGGGAAGAAGCTAGAATGACAGAATCTGTGGACTTCTGTTGAAAGTGAAGAGAGCCATTGGCTGTTTTTGAGAAGGGGCACAATGTGATCCGAACAAAAGATTAGAGCTCATTCATTTCAGCCTATAATAGTACACCATAAAAGGGCCATAGTATTATATTTTATGTCAAAATGTGATTGCTCTTTGAAAGTGTAATGCTCATCCTGGGTGAAGAAAATGAACTCTTCCAAGCAATCAGAGTATTCATTAATATTCCTGGAAAATGACCAAATAAAACTCTGCTACCCTGGAAGATCTAATTTATCTTGCATAAGCAGAAATGTCCCCTTAGTGAGTTTATTTAACCGTGCCCTTCATTGGCTAAGGTCTATTTTTAATCAACACTTGTATCTGTATTTTTAAAGCACTACAGTAAAGATAAACATCCTGCATGGCAAATATGATATTTCAGTTCTAAGAATGCTAAAGGGCTTCTCAAACACATACGATTATATTTTCAGCACTAATGCAATCTAATTGCCAACGCTTAGCATTCTATTGCAAGAATTACAGTAGATTCATCTAGGCCCAGGCCCGATTTTTCATTTCATCTGAATGGACAAATGGTTTGTATAATTGCTATTCATCACTAGGAGAAAGAAGGAGTAGAAGTCACAAAATGTTCTTCTAAGTAGCAAGATCAGAATTTGTACATTTTGCAGTATAAGTGGAAAAGAGGACAGATATTGGGATTAGATGTCAGGATTCGGTTTTGACTGTCATTTATTAGTAGTAATATTGGAAGAGATGACTTGACCTTGCTAAAGCTCAGTTCTTAATCTGTAAAATGGGAACATATTTGTATAGTGCATGGGAGAGGAGCCTGCACAGAGTAACTATCTGTCAAACTGTAGAATTTTCATCGCTATCATTGTCAGTAATATTACATTGTATATCCACAGAGTGAAATGCTATTTGTAGGAATGGCTGAAACCATGTTGGGCTCCTGGGTATATATGGATCACAGTACCACGGACCGCAGTGGAGGGGACACATTTGGGATTGAATGGTTGGAGGCTGAGTCAACCTGTCTGCTGCTTTGGCAGGCTGTGGTTTGCATTCAAGGGTCCAGTAGCCACACCAAGCTCAAGCAGGGGCTGGATCCAGAAAGGGAAGGCTAAGGAAGAAGGTGGGGGACAGTAAGGGAAAATCCAGCAGCTGGGAGGTGCTGCCTAGAGTCAGGCGGAGAGGCGGGATCTGGAGAGGGTGGGGCCTCATCTAGGGCACAGCTCCCCTAACAGAACTGGCAGACGGATCAGCAGACTCCTGGGGCCTTGGGAAGAGGCAGTGTGTGGGGACTAGCAAGTTGTGGAAAGTGAGGCCAAAGCCTAGTTAAGTCTTGGTTGGGGATCAATGGTTTCTTGTGTGCACACTGCACTTCTAGGTCAGTGACAGCAAGATTTAACTTCAGGGTCCACTGGTGCTCTTGGACACTGAGTTACCCACAACCTGTGTGGACTCAGAGAACACAGTGCAGACCCAGAAGGCTGATGATCAAGTCTGCCTCGCAGGACTCTTGCTAAGATCTGATGATTAAATATGTGAGGCAGAGCTAGCTATTGCTCTGGGAAATATCTAGGAAAATTTTCCTGGCCTGAGTTGTGGGGAGTTGTTATGCAGGGAATTCTTTAAGTCAAAACCCCAGCAGGGAAATACAGTGAAAGGGGAATGATTCATCTGAGAAATGAGGGAAAATTCAAAGATTGTGTAACAGAAACATCACAACAGGGTTTTTTAAAGCTTCTCGAAAAGATTTACTGGTTTCTCTAAAAATGTTTGAAGATTCAAGATATTTTCCATTCTGCTCTCCCTGGGGTGGAAGCTGCCCAGGGAAGGCAATTTTTGTTTTATGGTTGTTAGTCAACACTTTCAACTGCCTCCCTCACCACCACCTCAGACCACCACAAAGAAAAACTGATACAAAAAGCCTGAGTCTTTGTTGAACCCAGAAGGGAAGAAAAAAAGTGTCAGAACAAGGACAACTACTATTGAAGGCAGGGACAGATCTTGGAATCCAGGTAGTTTTTTAATTTAATTTAACTTTTTTTTCCTGAAAATACAGATATAGCTCTTTCTGTTAAGGCCAACCAGATGGAGAAGGATACTATAAAAATTAGTATCAAAGTAAGAGATTTAACATGTGTATTACTGAGACATGTGTGCATGTGTGTTCTTTTAAAAATATCTATTTGCCCTAACTAAACCATCTTTTCAAATAAAGTCTTACCTTGTATTTAGTTTTATAGTTCCTCTGGACCAAATTGAAGGTTCTATATATGAAAGAAGAACTCATACCAGTCCTTCTCAAACTCTTCCAGAAGATTGAAAAAGAGGGAATACTCCCAAACTCATTCTATGAAGCCACCATCATCCTGATACCAAAACCAGGCTAAGACACCACCAAAAAGTAGAATTACAGACCAATATCACTGATGAATATAGATGCAAAAATCCTTACCAAAATACTAGCAAATAGAATCCAACAGCACATAAAGAAGGTTATACATCATGACCCAGTGGGGTTCACCCCAGGGACACAAGGGTGGTTCAACATACGCAAATCAATCAATGGAATACATCACATCAACAAGAGAAAGGACAAAAACCTCATGATCATCTCAATAGATGCAGAAAAAAACTTTTGATAAAATTCAACACCCATTTATGATAAAAACTCTCACCAAAGTGGGTATAGAGGGAACATATCTCAATATCATAAAAGCTATATATGACAAACCTACAACCAACATAGTACTCAATGGTGAAAAACTCAAAAGTGTCCCACTAAAATCTGGGACAAGACAAGGATGCCCACTATCACTACTCCTATTCAACATAGTCTTGGAAGTCCTAGCCACAGCAATCAGGCAAGAGAGAAATAAAAGGGATCCAAATTGGAAAAGAAGAGGTAAAAGTGTCACTATATGCAGATGACATGATACTATATATAGAAAACCCTAAAAGATCCACACAAAAACTACTAGAAATAATCAAAGAATTCAGCAAGGTAGTAGGTTAGAAGATTAACGTTCAAAAATCAGTTGTATTTCTTTACACTAATGATGAATCAACAGAAAAAGAAAGTAGACAAACAATCCCCTTTAAAATCGCACCCAAAGTAAAAATACCTAGGAGTAAATCTAACCAAGGAGGTGACAGACTTATACACAGAAAACTATAAAACACTGATTAAGAAAATTAAAGAAGACTTAAAAAAATGGAAAGATATCCCATGCTCCTGGATTGGAAGAATCAATATTGTTAAAATGATCATACTGCCATTTAACTGTCAAAAGGTAATCTACAGATTTAATGTAATCCCTATCAAATTACCCAGGCGATATTTCACAGAACTAGAACAAATCATAATAAAATTTATATGGAACCACAAAAGACCTAGAATTGCCAAAGCATTACTTAAGAAAATGAAAGAGGCTGGAGGATTCCCCCAGACTTCAGACAATACTACAGAGCTACAGTAATCAAGACAGCATGGTATTGGTACAAAAACAGACCTGTGGACCAACGAAGCAGAATAGAAAGCCCAGAAATGAACCCACAAGGTTTTGGTCAACTAATCTTTGACAAAGGAGACAAGAATAAATGATGGAATAAAGACAGTCTCTTCAGCAAATGGTGTTGGGAAAACTGGACAGCAGCATGTAAAGCAATGAAGCTAGAACACTCCCTTACCTTACACCATACACAAAAATATACTCAAAATGCGTCAAAGACTTAAACATAAGACAAGATACAGTAAGCCTCCTGGAAGAAAATATAGGCAAAACATTATCTGACATACATCTCAAAAAATGCTCCCCTAGGGCAGTCTACTCAAGCAATAGAAATAAAAGCAAGAATAAACAAATGGGACCTAATTAAACTTACAAGCTTCTGCACAGCAAAGGAAACCATAAATAAAACAAAATGACAACCTACAGAATGGGAGAAAATTTTTGCAAATGAAACCGACAGAGGCTTGATCTCCAGAATATATAAGCAGCTTATACGACTTAATAGGAAAAAAACCAACAACCCAACCCAAAAATGGGCAGAGGACATAAACAAGCAATTCTCCAAGGAACAAATACAAATAATCAATAGGCATATGAAAAAATGCTCAATATCACTAATTATCAGAGAAATGCAAATCAAAACTACAATGAGGTATCACCTCACACCAGTCAGAATGGCCATCATTCGAAAGTCCACAAATGACAAATGCTGGAGAGACTGTGGAGATGGGAATGCAGTTTGGTGCAGCCACTGTGGAAAACAGTACGGAGATTCCTCAAAAGACTAGGAATAGACTTACTGTATGACCCAGGAAACCCGCTCCTGGGCTTATATCTAGAAAGAACCCTACTTCAAAATGACACCTGCACCCCAATGTTCATAGCAGCACTATTTACAATAGCCAAGACATGGAAACAGCCTAAACGTCCATCAACAGATGAGTGGATAAAGAAGAGGTGGTATATTTATACAATGGAATACTATTCAGCCATAAAAACCGACAACAAAATGCCATTTGCAGCAACATGGATGTTCCTGGAGAATGTCGTTCTAAGTGAAGTAAGCCATAAAGAGAGAAAAATACCATATGAGATTGCTCATATGTGGAATCTGAAAAAAAAAAAACCATAAATACAAAACAGAAACAGACTCATAGACATAGAATACAAACTTGTGGTTGCCAGGGGAATGGGAAGTGGGAAGGGACAGACTGGTATTTCAAAATGTAGAAAAGATAAACAAGATTGTACTGTGTAGCACAGGGAAATATATACAGGATCTTGTGGTGGCCCACAGTGAAAGAGTACGTGACAATGAATGTCTGTATGTTCATGTATAACTGAAAAATTGTGCTGTACACTAGAATTTGATACAACATTGTAAAATGACTATAACTCAATAAAAAAGTTTAAAATAAATAAATAAATAAAAAAAAGTAAGTTCTATGTATGGACACTTAGGCCAGAAACTGGAGGTGTTTTCTGAGGTTTCCAATTAGCTGTGGGATAACATCTCCACACTCCTAGTCTAAAGACATTGCTGCTGGAGTAGACTGCTTTACCTCTGGTAACATCTCACATCCCATCTTCTTTCTAAAAACATTCTAATGTTCCCTACTTGGGTTGGGATCCCCAAAGCAGACTTAGTGGCAAGAGTTCAGTTTTAAAGAATTAAAGTTTTAAGGACGTATTCCCAGGAGCAACTAGAAGGACCTAGAGAAAGTGGGACCCAGAAGGAGAGGGGGCCAAGCAGGGTACTTCGCACCCACTCCCACTGCGGTAATACCAGAGGTATTGCTGTCCTTTCTCCCTCGTGCGGATGCAGCTCCTTCTCGGCAGAGGGCTGGGCCCAGTAAATAGGTCTCAGTAAATGTTGAGCACATGAACAACTAGAGCACCAAGCCTCCTTCCAGTTGAAGTAATCTCTCTTTCTTATGTGATGACATAATTTCCTTTGAATCATAATTATTTATATGCATGTGCCAAATCTACTGCTGGTTTACAAGTTCCTTGAGATCAAGAATAATGTTGACTTCGTGATGAAGCTTACTATGGGATTTTGAACATGATGGCGCCCAGACATTCCTAACTGAAACGGTTGAAACATTCTCTCAGTGCTGACAGATGGACAGCTTGAATGCAGAGTCCTGGACCAGGATGGAATTTTTAGTTTTTATTCTTGTTCACACCTATTCCTTTGGGGCTACGCCTTCTTGGACTACTAATCAAAATGATGGCAGAACTGTTGGAAAGCATCAATGCCGCATGAATACTGAAGAAGATACATAGTCTCAGCTGCCTGAGATTTTCTACCCCCATTCACTCTTTACTCTTCCAACAGCATCTTGAGATTCCCCCTCCCGCCCTACCCAGAGGGATACTTTTTGAAGAGTAAGGATTAATCACTCTTGCTTCCTCCTTGAAGCATTGCTAAATTAATGGCCTGACATCTCATCTATCATGCTTTCTTTAAACTCTCTAAGGTCCATTAGGATTGGGGAGTTGCTGGGAGCATAGTACAGGCTGAGTAAGAAAAAATTCCTTGGGAATCAGTGAGTGAATCCAAAAATGTTCCAAGCACAGTGGCGTTCCAGGCCCCGGGCTTATTACTGTTTGTGCTGCCAGCACGTGATGTATGCTGCAGCCATGAGGGGCTTGCTGGTGTACCATAGCTCTTTGGGTCTCAATCATTAAAGTAGAAAATATTCCCTCTGGGCTCGACCATGAAAGAGATTTTGGGACTGGAAATGATTTTGTAAACCTGCAGCAATTTTATTTTGTCTAGACACAAGGTAATAAAATGAAGGAAAATCATCAGAGATGATAATAAGATGACACGTGCAAGAGGATGTGCTCCCTACAGAGCCATGATCACTTTTTACACATTTTGTGGCCTCATTTCTACAGTCCCATCACCTTCTGCAGATTCTTCAACCACACTCCTGTTTGGCCCAAGGAAATACTGTGGACATATCTTTCACTGAAAAAAGAAATTAAATAAAATGCCAGAAGAATTTGATCTACTGATAGAAGACAAGAGAGGGTTATTCTCATTTCTGAAGCACAGTACATATTTCTATGTGGGTATTAACAAGAAAATATATGTATGTCAGGAATTTCTTCTGGATCTCCAAAGTGTAATTGAAACTCATTTGGTTTGGGCTACTCATTACCTGGACAGTGAGTACCCATAGATGGTTGCCCAGAAAGGGGCTTTAGAGATTACCTAATACACCCTCGCCTACACAACCCATACAAGAAGAATGAGGTCTTGAAGATGGCAAATGATTTAAATATTTGCTAGAGCCAAGGTTTTAACCTAGCATCCTAAGATCTTTTTACCACCACATATTTTGCCCTCTTTGAGGCCAGCTCTAACCAGTTTAACTCCTTCTGTGTGATCAAGGAGTGTAATCTTGGGACACAGCAAGTCTCTACAATGTAGTTTGGCTTCAACTGACAGGCAGAAGGTGAAGAACTTAGCTGTTTTTTAGCATAGCACCAAACACCCAACGTAACTGATTCAATTATGGGGCCCATAGAGCATCCTACTGCATCAACAAATTTAGAAGGGTTAAGGTACCATTAGCCTTTTACAGTCTCCACAAATAAGGATCCCCAAGAAAGGTATACATCATGAAACTGTTTTAAGGCAAATAATCCTTAATGCTGTTTTTTTTTTTTTTTTTTTTTTTTAAAGCTGATACTTTCTTGGGAATACAGTAGGGTGTCTGTAAAGGTGATTTACTCAGGATGTGGCTAACTTACAACAGCTATATTTAAAACACATATTCGATCTTTATCCCTGAAGTTAGGGGAAAGATGGATGATTTATGCTCTTGCTGGTCAGGCTGAGTTGGTGAAATGGGCCTCAAAATGTATTAACTAGAAGACACACTCAGAGGCTTTGAGAAAGACTCGTATGTACAGAGATCAGTTCATAAGCAAGATTTAGCAAGCTCAGACTGAGGAAGTCTTCTTTAGACAATACACCTTCTGTGAGCATATCTAGTTTTGCCCCTCTGAGTATCAGCACCAAGACTCCAAGATCATCAGAATGTTTCAGGGCAGATATGGACCAGTTTTGGCTCCATCACTTACTAGCTCTGTGATCTTGGGCAAGTTATTTAACCTCTTCAAGTCTCAGTTTCCTAATATCCAAAATGTGAATAAGGATGTTATCTAATTCACAGGACTGTTGTGAGGATTACATGACATAGTCCCAAGTGTCTAGCACATATGGAGTTCTCAACAATAGCAATAAGAAAGAGGGGAGAGTATAGCTGAAGTGGTAGAGCGCATGCTTAGCATGCATGAGGTCCTGAGTTCAATCCCCAGTACCTCCTCTAAAAATAAGTAAACCTAATTACCTCCCTACCAAATAAAATAATTAAATAATACAGTAATAAATAAATTTAAAAAATAACAGTAGACAAGATCACTGACAGAAATAGCAATAAGAATAAAATTTACTGAGCACTTTTTATGTGCTAGACATAGTTTTAAGTGCTCTACATGAATAAACTCAGTCAAATACAACAACTCTGTGTCAGAGAAAACATTATTGCTTATTTTACAGATGAGGAAATTGAGACACAGAGAGGTTATGTAATTTACCTAAGGTTGTACAGCCAGTTGTTGTGTAGCTGGGATTCAAACCTTGACTGTCTGGTTCCAGAGGCTCTTATGTGTTACCTCTTCTTAGGACAATATATAAGAACAAATTTGGACAATATGCTAATTGCATGTAGAGTAACTGAGCATTTAACAAGCCTGCACGGAGGAAGGGAGGTTTTTCCAGCTTCAGGAAGGAGAGGGTCAGAGGAGTTAGTAGGTCAAGAAGAGTTGGATAAGAAAAATATTCCAGGTGCAGTGTATCTTTGTGGAATATGGGGAGTCTGAGTTGACAGTGCCTGACGTCAGAGTCACAAAATGTAGGAGATAAGGCTTGAGAAGTCTTGAAGGTCATGAAGATCTTGTAATATGAAATCTTGGTAAGGAATCAATCTTACCCTGCATTTGAAGAAGAGTCAAGGAGAGGTGAGAGTTGGTGAGAAGGAGAGGCTGGGCTGCAGTCACTCCATCTGAACCACCAGATCCAGCCGTGGCTGAGGTTTCCCTGTGAGCTTCCTGGTTACCGAAGTTAACACTTTCATTTGTATGATGGTGCTAGACTGAGTTGGATTTCTATCACTTGGGATGTAAAGAATCTTGACAAGACCAATCAGTTCAAAGACTGTATTATTTTAGGTAAGAAAACGTGAAGGCAGGATTTAGATATGAACCAAAAGAAGACTACAAATTAGAGAAGTAGTTATTGAGTGTAAGGGGCTGATGGAGCCATGCAGAATTCTTTAGGGGAATTATCTCTCCTCCATCGTGTGTAGCCTTGAAAGGCAGTTAATCAGAGAGCTCTGCCTTCTTTTGATCAAGAAATAGGTCCATGATAAATGTAGGCAGAGGAGCCCTTTTTTCCCTGTAATTTGAGTCTTACTAGTAAAACCCAAAAATGGAACAAAAAATGTTTCCTTGTTAATTTATTTCAATAGTGAGACTGATGAGGTTCTCAGGATGTTTCTCCTACTGAGACTTCTGGGGTCATCTGTTTATGACCTATCAAATCTGATTCCCTCTCATGCTTCTCACTTTTTCCCATTCCATGAGTGATCTGAAATAAAATTCTTAAAAAAATTTAGTTAGTCAATTTATTTTGCTCATGTCATGGTCCTAAGGGATATAGAAATTAATCCAGGAAGTGACATGTTACAAGTGACAGACCAAAAGAAAAAAAAAATGTACAACTGGCTGAGTTGGATGAAAGACAGAGTTCTTTTACTTCTCTGGGAAGTATGCAATACTTTTCATGATGTTGTAGTCTACTTGCTAAATGTGGCCTCTAGCAAATCTCTATAAGAAAGAGACCAGCTGAGATTAAAGCTGGCCTATTGGTGAAAAGAGAATGACACCTGGACAAGATGAGACAGATTTCATTCCTCTTTCCTAAACACAAGTATAAACCCTCTTACATTATTTAAGAGGCAACCAAAAGGAGAACTCTAAAAGGGGGTATGAAAAAGGCAAACTGGTTTAGGATCCCAGGACTGGAGGAAAAATACAGTGGCAAGATACCATATATTCTTCTCCTCACCAACAAGCACACAAAAACAGAAAAAGGAGACCCAGAATTTTGTGACCTCCAACCTGGCAACAGAGGGCAGCCCAGGTAGGCTTCTTCTTTTCTAGATTAAATAGGAGTCTCTCTGACAACATCAGGTGTGCTGAACATCACCAGCAAGAGCGACTGATCTGGAGCAGCTGAAGGAAGTGGGCTTTCTAGCTAGGTTTAAGAATTTCTTCCCCTGCCCAGACACATCAGGGTGTGTGGGTGGAACCAGGGAAAAAGACTTAGCCAAAAGAAGAGATCTGGCCTGGGGAGCCTCTTCGAACCTGAGAACCCACGATTCCCCTTTCTTGCCCAGAGACGCTGGGGAGCTGGGGAGCATGGGTAGGGAGATCTTATTGTAAGTGCCTGGACAGGAGAGCCTTTTGGTCTCCACAGGCCTGAAACTCTCCTCTCCTACCAGGAGACACTCAGTGGACCAGTCTGGTGAAATCCTTCTACCGCCTCAGGCAGCAAACTAGTAGGGACCAATAGAAGCCCCAATAAAATAAAACAAATAATACAAACAGACAAAAGTAACATTGAAAGTGCTGTGCAAATTACACTATCATTAGAACTACAGCCCCCAAAGGTAGGGCAGAACCTACCAGCATGCTTAATCTAAACAAAGTGATAATATAAAAAAATGTAATTAGGTCCTAGATTTCCCTACCAAAGTAGAAACAATGTCTAGAATACAACAGAAAGTACTCATCGTACTTAGAATTAAAAGAATCACAACATGTATGAGAGAGACAATCAACTGACACCAGCTCTGAGATGAATATGATGTTGGAATTATTTGACAAAGATTTGAAAAGAGTCACACAAAAATGATTCAATATCAATTACAAATTCTCTTGAAACAAACAAACAAAATGGAAAACTTCAGCAAAGAAATGGAATTTACAAAAAAGAAGTAAATGGAAATTACGGAACTGAAAAATAAAAGACATAAAAAAGCTTTATTAGATGAGCTCAACAGGAGCAGGAGAGTGATGGAGAATAGAAATCAGTGAACTTGAGGAATGATCGAGAGAATTCACCTAATCCGAACAACAAAAAGAAAACAGACCAACTGAAAAAAAGAAAACAAAACAGAGCCTCAAGGGCCTGTATGACAATAAAACAAACAAACAAACAAACAAACAAAAAACCAGTCATATCATCAGAGTTCCAGAGAAGAGAAAAAGAGAATGGGGCTGAAAAGAATATTCAAAGAAGTTATAGCTTAGAACTTTCCAAATTTGGCAAAAACAGAAACTTACAATTTCAAGAAGCTGAGCAAATCACAAAACACAATAAATTCCCCCAAATTCACATCAAGACAGATCATAATTAAACTTCTGGAAACTAAAAACAAAAATCTCTTGTTTTCAAATTGGCTTCAACATCTCGAAAGCAGCCAGAGAGAAATGAGGCATTACTTATGAGGGACAGTAATCTGAATAGCAATAGATTTCTCATATGAAGCCACAGAGGTCAGAACAGAGGCTCCACATTTGTCAAGTGTTCAAAGGGAACGTTGTCAACTGCATATTTTTATCAGGCGAGGCTGTTCTTTAAAAATAAAGAGGAAATTAAGACATTATCTGACGAAGAAAAATTAGGAGAATTTGTTGCTAGCAGATCCATTCTTTTAAAGACTGGCTAAAGACATTTCTCCAATCAGAAAGGAAATGATAAAAAAAAAGAAAAATCTTAGAGTATTAGGAGGGAAAAAAAGAGCAAAAATATGAGTACATTCAATAGACTATGTTTCTCCTCATGAGTTTTCTAAATCATAAATTATGATAGAACAAAAATTCTAACATCATCTCAGGACAATGATATTTAAAAATGAGGAAGGTTAAGGAACCAAGTGGAAGAAAGTATGCCAAGCCTCACTTGAAGTAGTAAAATGATGCCAGTAGAATGTGATGTGCCGTATGAGCTTGTTATAATATCCTAAGAAACCCTACAAAAACTATAAAAAGAAATACTCTCAAAAACACTATACATAAATCAAGATGGAATCATAAAAAATACTTATGTAAACATAGGAAGGCAAGAAAAGAGAAGCAGAGAAATAACCAGAGAAAACAAACATAAAACAAATAATAAAATGGCAGGATTAAGTACTAGCGTTATTAAAAATCTCTTTAATGTAATTGGCCTAAATATACCAATCAAGGGCAAAGATTGGCAGAATTAATTACAAAAAAATAAACAACCCAACTATATGCTGTTTATAAGACGTACACTTCAAATTCAATGACATATCTATATTGAAAGTAAAGGGATGGAAAAAAGACATACTATGCAAACATTTAGCAAAACAAAACAAATAGCAGGAGTGGGTATATTAATATCTGATAAAGTGTAAAAAGAGTTAAATTATATATGAAAGGATCAATCTGCCATGAAGACATAATATCCTAAGTGTGTACACACCAAACCAAAGAACCTCAGAATACACGAAGCAGAAATTGATGGGGATGAAAGGAGAAATAGACAAATCTACGATTCAGGACTTCAACATCTCCTCTCAGCAACTAATAGAACTCCTGGACAGAAAATCAGAAAGTTTATAAAATATATGAATAACACAATCAACCAACAGCATCTAATTGACATATATTAAAAAAAAAACTCCACTCAACAGCAGCAGAATAAATTTTTTTCCCAAGGTCCTGTGAAACATTCACCAAGACAGACCATATCCTGGGCCATAAAATAGAATTCAATACATCGACAAGAATTGAAACCTAACAACATGTGTTCTTTGACCATAATGGAATCAAACTGGAAATAAATATCAGGAAGGCAATAGGAAAATCTCTAAATATGCAGTTAAATACTACACTTCTAAATAATTCATTGGTTAAAAGAAAGGAAAATCTCAAAGGAAATTAACAAAATACATAACCAAATTATATTGAAAAATATAATACATCAAAACATGTGAGGTGCATCTGAAACAGTCCTTAGAGGAAAATTTATAGCATCAAAATGCTTACATTAGAAACAAGGTGTGTCAGGGGTTCCTAAGACCACCCCAGGTTTGGAGATTCACTGGAAGGACTCATAGGACTCAAGTTGTTATACTCATGATTCCAGTTTGTTTTTATCCCTGGATAGAAGCAGATTCATCAAAGGGAAAGGTGTATGGGACAAAGTCTGGAGGAAACCAGGTACAAGCTTCGAAGGGTCTTCTCCTGGTGGAGTCATACAGGATGCCCTTAACTCCTCCAGGAATGAACTGTGACTGCATACGTGAAATGTTTACCAAGGATACTTGTCTGAGCCTAAAAGTTCAGTTTTCATTAGGTATTGGTACTGAAAATCACTCCAAAGAGAATGAAACACTTACGTGGATACACTTAACAAAACATGTGTTTTTCCCCAGTTTAATTGACATATAAGATTTCTAAGTTTAAGGTGAAAAACACAATGATTTGATATACGTACATATTGCAAAATGATTACCACAGTAAGTTTAGTTATCATCCATCCCCTCGCATAGTTACAATTCTTTAAGAATATGAAAATTATAAAATGTTGATGAAGGAAATCAAGTAAGACCTAAATAAATGGAGAGGCATACTGTATTTATGGATTGGATGACTCAACATCTTAAAGATGCCAGTTCTCCTAAAATGGATCTATAGGTTTAATGGTATTTCTTTCAATATTCCAGGAATGTCTTCTGTAGACATAGACAAGCTTATTGTAAAATTTATATGGAAACCCACAGGGTCTAGAATAAGTGAAGGAATTTGAAAAGAAGAATAAAGTGAGAGGAAACACTCTACCTAATATTAAGGCATGTAGCTACGGTAATCACGTTAGTGTGGTATTGGTAGAAGCACAGACACCTAGCTCAGTGGTACAGAACTGAGAACTGACCCAAAGCAAGAACTCCAGGTCAGGGAATCCTGGGTATTTCTATTCAGCGGCACTGAGCCGAGAAGCATCACCACCAGGTGTGGTTCCCCATTTTCTCCTTTCTCAGATGGAAATTTAAAGCTCATCCTGGACAATTCAGTTAAATGAGTCAGTAAATTTCATTTTTGCCTAAACAATTTTCAGTTTGGTTTAACGTCATTTGCAATTAATAGATCCTTAATAGGTATTTGTACATCTACTTTATACTCAGCAGTGTGTAAGTTATATACACGTACATACAGAAGTACAGCCATGTAGAATCATTTATCCACAGGGTGTGTCCACACATCTGCACCGAGGCACGAACCCATACCTACAAGCACAGCGTGCGTCTGCACACACACACGTATACGTGTGCATACACTGCCGAAAGAGACAGTCACACAAGTGCAGAAAAATTCATTCACGGTGGCATATGTATGTATACATACAGAGATCTCTCTACAAGGAAAACTATGATGAGTCGCTCTCTGCCTCACGCCTTTGGTGTATCCTTAGCCTCAGGGCATTCACAGGCAGAGATGATGCACTTACTGCAATAAATTGATAAACAGAGCTACACTTTTTTTTAGCTTCAAAAGATGATATGGGATTTTAACATAATGAAGGTTTCTAAGGTTCAAAATCTGTTAATTAGGTTGTGTGCTCAATCCAATCCAGCTTTGGTTCCTACGAATACAGTCAGGACCTGGATCTCCATGAAGGAGTCTCCATGGAGCTGGGTTCAGGCAGGCTGTCAGAGCCTGGTAACATCTCTCTCCTCCTTGGCGTATGCATGAAGAATGAAGCTAAGCCTCAATTAGTTTAGTAGTAATCAAGGAATGTGAGACATTGGCCATATTGGACCTGATCAGGCAGACTGGATAGCGGTGAAGATGAAGGGGAAAAAAATGAATATTTAATTTGAACTTGGATTCTAAAATACATGGAGGAAGAGGCATAATTATGGGCTTATTGCTCAAAGATTTCTCTTCTTTCATCAGTATATTGAGGAAATTTAACATTGATACAATGTTTCTATCTACAGATCATATTCCAGAATTGTCAATTGCCCTATAATGTCTTCAATGACTGTTATTTTTCCTCCAGTTCAGGATCCAATCTAGAGTCATGCATTGCATTTAGGTGTTGTGGCTCTTCATTTTCTTTTAATCAGGAGCAGATCTTCAGCCATCCTTTGTTTTTTCTGTCATTAATAATTTTGAAAAATACAGGTTCACTGTTTCAAAGATTATCTCCTAATGTGAATTTTTCAGATGTTTCTTCATGATAAAATGCAGATATTCCTTTTTGGCTCATTTCCTCCATAAATGATATTGTGTCTTTCTCAGGACTTCACATCCAGATGCACACAATGTACGTTTCTCCTTCATTCGTAATGTTAATTTTGATCACTTGGTTAAAGTGGTTTCTCCAGCTTTTTCTTCGTTTCAATTTATAAATAACTTGTGGTGATTACTTCTAGCCTTTGTAAGTTCTTGTTCCTATAAAACTACCTTCCTCTAGCCAGAATCCATTGTTGTTTTTTGCCTAAATTTAATTTTTACTATAATAGTTTCAAATTGTTATTTTCTGATTTCATCATTCCTTCTATATTTACCAGTTGGCATTCATCCATAAAGAAGCATTTCTTCTATTTATTTAACTATCTACCCATCCATCATCCATACGTCCATTTATTTCTATCTATCCATCTACCTATTTATGGTTATTATGGACTAATGGATTCTTTTTATACTCAACTTATAATCCTCAACAGTCCTGATTAATTTTCACACTCAAATTGTCCTAGATTTTAAAATGGCAGCCTTTTCAAGCAGGCCTCTGTGTATTGGTATATGCCTCCATATTTTCAGATACTTTTTAACTTTCTGGCACAAGATGTTCCATACTTATTTTGTACTTTCTCTGTTCTAATTCTTGATCCAGCCATTCTCCCAAGGAGCACTGGTTTCTTCAGTGAGAATGATATTTAGAATCCAAAATCTGGGCACTAGGTGTGTTCATTGCTATGGGAGTGTCATTGTTTCAAGATCTTCCAGTGGACAGGTCCAGGAAATAGATATGCATAGGAAATCATGATTTTAAACTGGTTCCTCCAATTCCTTTCCACCCCAACAGAGTTCTTTACCATCCCCTATTCCAGATTTGTATTCCTTCTTCCAGGTAAGAACTTTAGCTCCCCCAACATATCAATATATTTACTTCTTTTTTCAATCCTGTAACACACAAAAAAAATATTTCAATATTGTTATAACACTGTGGAAACAAATCAATTTAAAAAATTCAAGATTTGCCTTCAGTTCTTTTTTTTTTTCTTTAGATGAAATATAGATGAATATAGACAAAGGACCATATCAAAAGTTACTTGAAAAGTTCTTCTTCTTTTCCACTTAATGTGATTATGTTATTCATTTGATAAACACTCACATTCATTTATTTCTGTTTGTACTTGATTTTATTGTTACCTTTCCCATCTTTGTTGTTTTAATTTTATGTTTTGACTTTATAGGTGATTAACATGATCTCAAGTGTTAAACATTACCCAAAATGTATACTCATAGAAGTGTCACATTCTCCCTTGTCCCTTGCGTGCCTTGTAGATAAACAATGTGATTATTTTCTCATTTATCCTTTCAATGTTTCCTTTAGGGAAAAAAAGCATGAAAATGTGCTATTTCTTCTTTCTTATGCAAAATATACAAAAAAGTAATATGTATGTTGCTGTATATACTGAAAAAAATAGTATACATGCTACCATTATTTTCTTTTCCATTTTCCTTTTTGTACTTATCAATACATTCTAATTATATTCCACATTACCTCATATAGTGACTGTCATTTTTGAATGCTAGGTTAACAGATTAAAATTATGAATTTACTGTTTATTTTCATCAACACATTTAATATATCACACTATTTTTTTTTTTAATCTATTCATGCTGATGAGAAACCTGCCAACAGGATAACTGTTGCTATTCGTGGAATTCGGCCTTTCTCTTAGTCCTTAAGATTCTGCAGATTCATTCAGATGTGCTGTAGTATAGGTTCGTATTTATTAATTCACACTGGTACTTTGAGTACTTTATATTCCAAGAATTTATTTTATTCTTCAAGTTGGGAAGTTTTTCTGGTAGTTTACTTGATTTTTTTCCATTCTCTTCTTCTGTAACTCCTATTAGTTATATGTTGGCACATCTGTTTTTTCTCCATGGTTCTTAACTGTCCTTTGATAGTTCTATTTTTTTAAAATCTCTATACTGTTCTCTCTTTTACTATGTGTATATTGTCATCTACCTATCCTTGTATTATTTATGATTTTTAATATCTTTGGTTCATTTTAATTGTGTTATATCTTCATTTCTCTCTGTTTATCCTAACCTATCCTATTTCACAAAGAGTTAATTCATGTTCTTTTTTCCTTTTTTTTTTTGAGTAGAAAGGGACTATTGTTTTCTTAAAGTGCTTAAAGTGTAGTCAATTCACAGTGTTGTGTTAATTTCTGGTGTACAGCATAGTGATTCAGTTATTCTCTTTCATATTCTCTTTCATTATAGATTATTACAAAGTATTGAATATAGTTCCTTGTCCTATACAGTAGGATCTTGTTTTTTATCTATTTTATATGTAGTAGTTAGTATCTGCAAATCCTGAACTCCCAATTTATCTCTCCTTGTTCCCTTTACCCCCTGGTAACCATAAGTTTGTTTTCTGTGTCTCTGAGTTTGTCTCTGTTTTGTAAATGAGTTCATTTGTGTCTTTTTAAAGAATTCCACATATAAGTGATATCAAATGGTATTTTTCTTACTCTTTCTGGCTTACTTCACTTACTATGATAACTTCTAGGTCCATCCATGTTGCTGCAAATGGCATTATTTTATTCTTTTTTACGGCTGAGTAGTATTTCATTGTATATGTAAGTATATTTATATGTACTACAACTTATTTATCCAGTTATCTATTGATGGAAATTTAGGTTGATTCTAGGTCTTGGCTATTGTAAATAGTGCTGCTATGAACACTGGGGTGCATGTATCTTTTGAATTAAGAATTTCCTGTGGATATATGCCCAGGAGTGGGATTACTGGATCATATGGTAAGTCTATTTTCAGTTTTTAAAGGAATCTACATACTATTTTCCATAATGGCTGCACCAAACTACATTTCTACCAACAGTATAGGAGGGTTCCCTTTTCTCCATACCCACTCCAGCATTTATTGTTTGTTGATTTTTAATGATGGTCATTCTGACTGGTGTGGGGTGATACTTCATTGTGGTTTTGATTTATATTTCTCTGATAATTAGCGCTATTGAGTATTTTTTTTCATATGCCTATTGACTATCTGTATGTCTCCACTGGAGAAATGTTTGTTTAGGTCTTTTGCCCAGTTTTGTTTTGATTTTTTTGTTGTTGTTGTTATTGAGTTGTATGAGGTGTTTGTATATTCCAGAAATTAAGCCCTTGTTAGTTGCATCATTTGCAAATATTTTCTCCCATTCTGTAGGTTGTATTTTCATTTTGTTTATGGTTTTCTTTGCTGTGCAAAAGCTTGTAAGTTTAATTAGATTTCATTTGTTTATTTTTGCTTTTATTTCTATTGCCTTGATAGACTGCCCGAGAATATTGTTACAATTTATATCAGAGAATATTTTGCCTGTGTTCTCTTCTAGGCGGTTTATGGTATCTTATGTTTAAGTCTTTAAGCCATTTTGAGTTTATTTTTGTGTATGATGTGAGGGAGTACTCTAATTTCATTAATTTACATGTGGCTGTAGTTAATTCATGTTCTAGTCATTGATTTCATTGGTTGTCTTTATTGACTCCAGATTTCATCATCAGTTTTAAAATTGGGAATAATGGGCCCATTTGAGTCAGAAGGATTATTTTTCTCCCTAGTCAACATTTTTTTTAGTTTTACAAGTATTTGAAATGCCTTCCCTCCAGTGAGTCTAGTTTTTGTCATGCATCTTACATAGAACACTTTTATCACATTATTCATTGCTACTTCTGACTTCTAGCTCTGGAGGCCAGCAGGTCTTATGTTTTAACACCCCTGACCTCCCCAGTTTACAGTTCTGCTCTATTCTGAATAATATGTTTATTGTCATCAACCTCAATTTTCAGTTGAGGATATTAAAATGCTAAGATGAAATGACTTGTCTAAATCCACATGGTTAATGAGTGAAAGTGCTGGGACTCAAATCCAGGTTTCCTGGCTTCAAATCCACATTTTGTTGTATGTTAATTATATCAGAATTGAAATAGAGAAACTGATATGTACCAGGCTCTGAATACAGTTGAGCCTGTCTATTGCTAGAGAAAAAAATTCACACCTTACACTTTCCAAGCACTTAGTATGAGTTAGATAGTTGTTGATTGATGTTTATTGATTTGCACTGAAATGCAAAGTGTCTCTTTCTTACTAGATGTCTTCTTGGACTTTGTTTTAGTTGGAGAACAGAGAAATTACACTGTCGGCTTCACACCTGAACAGATACAAATGTATAGTGGTTCAAATGTAATGTGATGTTCTTGAAGCAAAGCCAACATCTCTTCCAAACAAAGATGATCACAGAAACTTTCTCCAATAATCTTCTCTAAAGAACGCTGTTGATCTCATAACATTTCTCCTAAAACCATTTTCCTTGTGTTTCTATTAGAATGTCCTACAGATGCATTCTTATTTTCCTCCATATCTCCTACTGAATAATGGAAGAAGAGGAAAATGAGATTAACAATGAAAGCTCTTTCCCCTGGCTTACTAAGTTCTGCCTTACTAAGTTCTATAAGCTCTTTATTGCTGTATAAATTCAGGGTTGTGTTGAAGTACAATAATCTGGTGGTGATGGATATATTGTGCTGCATTAGGTAGTTAGTAACTCCTGGCTCTGAATTTAGGCATACTTGGGTTTAAATATCTTGGCTGTACCACATACCAGCTATATCTTTTAAATAAGTTTTCAATTTTCTGAATCTATGTTTTTATTTATTTACTTTTGTACAATAATAATATGTGATAATATGATAATATTATCTGTTGTTATTATTACCAAAAGTACCAAGTACCATAATTATCATCATCATACTGTGTTATTGTTTGTTTACTTATTGGTGTCCCCTACTAGATTGTAAGCGTCTCAAGGCAGAGACCAGGATTTATATTTTTTCACCAGCACACCACATAGTTCAAAAATAAATGCTGAATAAATGATTTTTTTTCATTTTAAGAATCTCTTTTCATTATTAATTCAATAACAATGTATCCTAATGATAATTTTTAAAAATTTAATGTTTGATCTTCAAAATCTTTTTGTTTTTCTTGGTTTTGGTTGACATTCTGTATTTCTACACCACAATACTGCCATATGCAGTTCCTACAGTGAAAAAATAAACCAGTAGATATTTATTAACCTTCTGGACATAAACTCAGTCCTCTAAGCACATATTTAAAACCTCATCTCGTAGGGAAAAATGTTTAAATATGAATAGCAATTATTTTCTGTTACATTCACCTGTCCCTTAACCAAGTACTACTTTTTGTTGGTGCTTAACTTGTTTGTGGATACATTTTCCTACCCCCAAGATTGTAAATCCTTTGTACCCAACAGATTTTTGTGCTCTCCGTCAATCTCCAAGACCTGATATGGTTGAATACACACTATATATATTAATAGACATCTATTGAATGAATGAACAAATGAGAAAAATTATTGCACAATTCCAGCCCCTATTTAGTAAAGGGCTACATTATGTGGTAACAGACAAAGACTGTTAGAACTAGAAAGGATATTTAAAGTTATCTAGTTCAACTTTGCTCAAGTCTGGACAGGGAAGCAGAAATGCTAACTCTCTGAATGGATGGAATTTCAATGTAAGAAATTAGTCATACCTGTGATAGAAGAGCTAAGAAACCAAACAGGGGCTGTTGAGGCAACCCAGAGAACAAGAACCACCCTTAGACTATAAGGACCAAAGGAAAGAGGTGTAGTTTCCAAACTTAAGAAGCTGAGACTGTCCATATTAGCTGAAGCCATGGAGGGGAAATAGACATTGCTCGAGACGCCATAGAGAGAATAAAAGAAGGAAAAGAAAAACACTCGCTTGCCTTCATCTTCTCCTTTAACCTTTTCCCATGCATCCTGAGGGCCAAAGCTACCTAAAAGCTAGAGGGCAAGTAGCCCTAGCAGAGAGAGAAAGGGAAAGGAATGGATGATCCTGGGGGCAAACTGGCAACTGACCAGCAGAGGTTCCTAAAGAAAGAGGAGCATGGATTAGGTCTTGAAGGTAAGTTGAATTTCAAGACTTGAAAGATCAAGAATGAGGCACTTGTGGAAAACGGGACCTATATGAGCAAAAGCAAAGAGATGTGTGGCATATTTATCAACAGCAGAGGAAAGCCACTCTGGCTAGATTAGAAAGTGCATGTTGAGATGTATTGGGATTAAACTAGTCAGACCATGGTATGGTGTGCTTTGAAAACCAGACTAAGAGCTTCAGAATTGTTAAAAAAAAAAAAAAAAAGGAATCATTACAGATATTTGAGTAGAGGAGTGACATGATGGAAATGGTGTTGAAGGAAGAATTTCTGGCAGGGGTATGCGGGGTAGATCGGAGTAAGAAGAGATTAGAGACAAGGAAGCCACAAATCAAGCCACTGCAATAACTCACATGTGGACCAGCAAGTCTTGGCAAGGGAATGGCAGTAGGTATAGCGAGGAATAAATAGACTTCAGTGTTTAGCAAACTTTTTAAATTATAGGAGGTGAGGATGAAGAATAAATTAAAAATGATGCCAATTTTTCAGCCTAGCTGGAAGAATAATTGTACTTGAGGTGAGCTGGTGAGAGAAGATGATGAGGACTCTTTGGATGAGTTGTATTTGAGCTAATGGAAAGATATGAACAGACAAATCTAGGAAAACAAAGAAGACATACTGGTGGTACATGGTTGAAAGAACAGAAGAGGCAATGTGGTTTTGGAGGTCATCAGCTAGCTAGGAGAATGAACAGGGAAGGAGAGAGCATGGGAGAGGGGCTGTAGTGAGAGTAAAGGACTAGCCGTGGCTAATGTCATAGAGGAGGCAAGAGACAAAAAGGAGGAGTTAGTCAAGGAAACAGAACGTAATTAAAAAGGCAGGAAGACAGATGGAATTTATGAAGGAGAGTGAAAAGACAAGCCAGGGCAGTTTGGGAAGTCAGTATTGCACAGGAACAGGAAATATGGTTCAATTAGTGAAGTATACTCACATAATGGGTAATCCAACATTTGAGTTTGAATAAAAGAATGGAAGAAAAGGCAAAAAGTATGGTCTTAAACTGTTAAATAATAAAGAACATTTGATGAAAATACAGACCAAGAAGACATTTCACTAGATTTACTCCGTATCTTTTAGTAACAAAGACTAACTCTCTATTCTCATGTTTTGTTAAAATGTAGTGATGCATTTTTTCCATTAAAAAAAAATCCACCACACACACATACACACACTCAATATAACTATCTTCTCTTCCACCGTTTCTTTCCTTCTGAAAACTCTATGTTAAAATGTACATAACTTCCTGGAACATTAATGGGGTTACATTTTTTAGATTTCCTTGGTTGTAATTCTGTATTGATAAAACTTTCTTTTTGGAGAATTATGTACCTGTCTGCAGAGGTTGGAATTTGCCTGGAAGTCATCTAGGTTCAATTAATTTTTGTTCTGAGATCAAAAGAGACTTAGTAGGGGGTGAAACTCATTTGTAAAGAGTGGATGAAAAGCTGTCTACAGTCTACTGGCTCAGTGGCAACAGTAGAATGTAACTCTGTCTCTCCAGGGAGGAGTGCACTAGTGGCGAGTGACAAGAGGGGGACACTCATGGGTGAAAAGAGGGGAAAGGGTGTGTCTCATATGTGGAAGATGGTCTGGAGGTACATATGTGCACTGGAAAGCCATGCTATTTCACGTGAGAAGACCTGAGTCCTTGCCTGGCCCTGCCAGCCCTGGTGCATGATTTTGGACAGATCATTAATTAACCTCTCTGGGCCTTACATGGCTTTTGGGAAGATTAACCAAGGGAAGATGAGTATGTGGACCATTTTTTTTTTTTAAATATGTACTTCATCCAGGAAGACAAAAACCTAGAAGTCTACTAGGCTTCTCATCAGAAGGTCAGACAACAACTAGTGAATTCTGCTGCCTAACTCCTCCAGGTTGCAGGCAGGCTTCTGGGCTTTATCTCTACACATCCCTGTTAACGGAGTCCCTACAGCTGATTCCAAGTCCAGGTCAAGACTTGTGACAGCTTATTCTTGAGCAACAGAGACAAGTACTCTCAGGGGCTCTGTCACTCGCTGCCATTTGGTCGGACTGATTCTGTTTCAAGCTTTATAATTTACCTTGAATTTCTTGAGCTCAAAGAGATAAATTCCAGTGGTTAGAACTTTTACAAAGGCAGCTGTAGTAGCCATTAACTGTGTGACTGACACGTAAAAAGGCCAGCGTATTAGTCCCAAGCATAACAGAATATTTGACTGCTTACAACATCCCTGCTGCATTTAAAGACATTCACACACACACACACACACACACACACGGAGCAAATGTTTATCTGTACTAGTGTCCCATCACACATAGCTGGGGGAAGAGAGGTGAAGTTTGGGTGGGGACAGAGCCTGGGAATAGAAAGACAAGAAAAAGAGAGAAGATAGCCTGGTTCATTTCTTTATTTTTCCATTGACTGGGTTCGAGTGGCTATAATTAGTGTGGACTGGGGTGGGGGAGGTTGGGTGGAAGCCGGCAGATCTGTTTAAAAAATATTTTGTGAGACTCTTGGCATAAGCAGAACCTCTGGGGCCTGAGTGACCAAAGGTGGCACTGAGCTGGGGAGGAGGCGCTGCTCACTGACGCTGCCTGGAAGCCGGCACAGCCGTGCAGACAGAGGCCTGGAAACTTTGACGGCTCTGGCTGGAATGCTGGGTTCTAACTAGGACTAGAGCAGCAGTGGTGAGGCTTCTGGAGGATTCGTGGGCCGCAATGGAGAAGCAGCAGAACCCACAGAAGGAGATGGAAGGCCCGGGTAGGTGCCCCGGTCACTGTAGCTGAATGGCTAGTGCGTGGCTTGTCCAGGGACGTCTGGAACTGCTACGGCAGAGATCATGAGG
Source organism: Camelus dromedarius (assembly GCF_036321535.1). Classification (NCBI taxonomy): domain Eukaryota; kingdom Metazoa; phylum Chordata; class Mammalia; order Artiodactyla; family Camelidae; genus Camelus; species Camelus dromedarius. Next base: position 55,253,049 of record NC_087437.1, read on the forward strand.
CAACTTTTCACATCAGTTTTGTCACTGACTTAGACCCTGTTGCCTTTGACAGGTCATCCTTTCTTTCTGGATCTAAGTTTTGTGGTCTAGGAAATGAGGAGTTTGGATCTGACCTTAAAGAACCTCCTGGGTCTAACAGTATCCATCTCCTAAGTGTATTGTTCCATTGTCAGTTAATTCAACAACTCCTTTCCAAGTGCTTATGTCAAGTTACTATTGACAAATTCTAGACATGGAATCATAAGCTTGTCGCTACCTGTGATGCTTGGCAGGTCCAGCTTCAAGTCCTGGTCCTGTCATTCACTGCCTCTGTGACTTGGGGCGAGCTTCTTCACCTCTGCCACCCTCAGCCTCCTCATCTTTGTCATAAGGATAGTGACACCTCCCGTCAGGTCGTTAGTGACAAACATACAGTGCATCTAGCACATAGTAGGTGGCCAGTAAGTGGTGCCCACGGCTAGTGTATTTTTAATTAGATATTCTAACAACAGACACTATCAATCTATGAATAAACATGTAACTTTATAAAGTGTACAAAGATGACTCATAAAATGGAGCTTGTCAAGAGGACTTGCTAAATCAAAAAATTTTCTCCTGACGATATATTCTGTCCCCAAAATGAGGAGACATCCTTCTAAAATGCACTGCTCGCTAGATGTTTTACGATTTAACTTTGCCTCAGAATTCCTCTCAGGTTGTCACGCCTCATGTTTCTCTCAGCAAGGTCTCCTCTGTCCCTCCTCTGACAAGAATCTGAATGAAGTCCAGGGGTCTTCTCCGCCTTTGCAATTCATATTTTCCTCAACTGCATTCAAGTAGCATTTGCTTAATTAGGCTACATATAACTGCTTCCACTCCTGGTCAGCCTCTAAGGAGAGTGACTCCTTAGCGAAGGTTTCTGCCTCTCCCTGTGCGGCTCTCTCAGAACAGCCACCTCTCCTCACGTTTCTCAGGCCTCTCCCTCCTCCCACCCTCCAGGCAGAACCTGCGACGTGGCCCAGACTGATGGGAGGTTCATAAGGTTGTTGTGTCTCTGTCTTGTTGTGATATCATTACCAGATGCCAAGAGAACAGGGTACCTAGTAAATCGACACAGTTGCTGCAAATATGATGATCTCCCCCCTTGTTTCAGGACAGGCTTTACATCCCTGGAGGAAGGCAACCACATTTTTGTCATTTCTGTTACCTCATAAATAGTAGTTGCTTAATAAAACATGGTAAATAGCGATAAGAGGTAGTCCGTGCACACGCTTCACTGAGCATAGCTGTGAGCACTTTCTCGTGTGATCCGCACAGCAATTCTGTAAGGACGATGCTGTTTAACAAGTGTGGACACATAGACTGAGTGATTGTGTCCACAATCACATAAATCATTAAGTGGTGCTGCCTAGACTCAAAAAACGAAAACAAAACACAAATCCCGGAACAGACTCTGTTAGCATGCGGGGCATATGTAAATTACGGCCCTGCAGGTGGAGAGGAGTGGAGGATCCAAGATGCCCAGAGGCAAGTCTATCCAGGGGCTGCTCCAGAGTGAGCTCTTCTCACCGACCAGAGACATACGACTCCTGTCCCACCGTATCTGGGAGCAAAAGGGAAAGGTGGCTGGTGGTGATGGGGCCATAGTTTGCAGGAATGTTCTGCACATTCTCTGTATGTGTATGTTTTTTCCTACCGAATTCCAGTAACTGGATGCCGCAGCTGAGCCCAGACGAACGTTTGCTTCACTTGCAGGAGATGGTTGATGACCTTGTCCTGGCTCCTCTACCCCCGCTTCCGGGTGAGTCCCAACACACAGTTCCCTCCCCAAAATGGCTGGGAATTACCTTCCTCAGCTTCTTCCAGGGTTATCTGAAAAGTGGATTTCAAATACTGGACCAACAAAAGGCAGCATGTACCCTAAGATGACTACCTTCTGTCCAGCTAAAGAGTGGCACCAGTAGCTTTGTAGCTGAAAGATTTTCACTGCTCAGGAATAAGTGACTTGATACATATTGAAATATTTCTCCCTTTAGAAAACAAATTGAAAAAATCCATCCACTCTTGGGAATAAGCATTTATTTCATTTATTTTGACCTTAATAAGAATCATGATATCATGAATCACTGAAGTGATTTTGTTCCTCGGCTGGAGTTGAAGCAAAGGTGGGTTTAGACGGTGCATTTTCTCCTTTGACTTGGAATTCAGGGTCCATTGGGAGCTATTTCCAAATTATACTTTGAATTCTATCTCCTTCTAACTTTCAAATGGAGTAAATGGTCCTTCCCAGGTATGCTTTTGTATTCCTACCTTTTAAAAAAAATGCTATTCCATCAGTTTGAAACACTTTTCTTCATGTCCATATACACAAATCCTACCATTCTTCAGGATCAGCTCTAATCCCACGTTTTCCGTGAAGCCGTCTCATCTCTCTCCAGCTGAAAGAAGGCTCTCTCCTCCTCTGAACAGTCTTTTCACTCATGCTATTCTCACTCTTCCTTGTGCTGTTGTTATGTCTCTTCTGTTCTCTCTTTCTTTTTTATTTTCTTCTTTTTCTTAAACATCTTTTCCTCTTACCAAGTAGTAGACTCTTAAGAGAGAGGACGCTATCTGATTCATGTCTTCTTCAACCATCGCTGTGGTATAATTAAATTCTGCTAAAGGAAAACCTTGTGCTCATAGGAGTCATTGTTATGTGGGAAACACGTATATTCTGCTTTATGTATTTACCTGGAGGGGGCACAATTTTGAAGGATGTACTAATTGTAATTGCTACATTGCATGGCGTTTATCACTGAGCCTAGCACATAGTACATACTCTAAATATTTGCTGAATGAGTAAGTGCATGGAAACAGCAAAGATGTTGGGCTACATTTTTTTTTAAATTTTAATTGAAGTATAGTCAGTTTGCAATGTTGTGTCAGTTTCTGGTGCACAGCACAATGCTTCAGTCATACATGAATATACATATATTCATCTTCATATAAGTTTGATTATTTTTTAAACAAATCTTGGTATCCGACTTACAAGGGATATACAATCTTTTGCTTTGATTAATGACATTTTCACAATTGTTTCTTCCATTTTACTTTATGCTTTCCATTTATTATGAAGAGCAGTAGAGCAGAGTGTTATATAACCTGGCTCGGAGCTGCAGAATTTTCATACTAGATTTGTAACATTAGTTAAGGTACGTAAATTCTCTGTGCCTCAGTTCCTTCAATGATAAAATGAGAGTGACTATAATATTGCTAAATTCATTGACTTGTTGTAGAGATTAAGGAAATTTATATGTAAAGCATCTAAAACTCTGCCTGGGGAGGAGTCAGTCCTGAATAAATGTTAGCTATTTTTGTCATTATGCACTTTTTTCCCCTCAGGTGTATTTGTTGAGTTAATCAAGATCGCTCCAACCCTCTTTTCTTCTTCTAGTGTTTTGGAAATGGTACATCCAATTTTTATTCTTCGAAGTTAACTTTGTAATTGTGACACATGCATTTATTATTTATTTTTATGTATTGCTGTATATGGTGTACAGCATAATGTTTCAGTCATACATATGCATTCATGTATTTGTTTTCATATTCTTTTTCATTAGACACATGCATTTTTAATGTCAACTTTGTTGAAGTATCATTTACATGCAGTATAATAAACCCATTTATATACGCATTCAGTCTTCACCACAATTGACATATAGAGCATTTGCGTCACCCTCAGAATACCTTGTACCACTTTCTACACAGTACGTGTCCCACTCCCCACCCGTCTCCAGCTCCAGGTAACCACTGACATGCTCTCTGCCACTATGGATTAGATTTGTCTTTTTTAGAGTTAAATAGAATAAAGTCATACAGCTTGCAATCTTTTGTGACGTATATTTAAATGCATTTGCTATTATTACCCAGTTACTCAATACCTCTGTTTGCCCCCAAATGGGACCAGAACCTAAGCAGTGTTTCTCTTCCCTCCTCTCTCTTTTCCCTCTACCACCTTCTATTTGGAGATTATCTTGGATTTTAGTTATAAATATTTTTAAATTATGTATCAGGAGTTATTTAAACCTAATCTAGGTTTCTTACTTTATTTACTCAACACTCGTTCTTGTATCTTATATATTATTTAGTGTTTGATTTATTTCCTTCATGCTTCACACAATACTCCCCCACCCCACCCCGCCACACCTGACCCATAGGGTAATTATTCTGGTCTTTGCTAAATACATCTTTTTTTCACTCTCTCATTTTATTGATAATTTATATAATAAATGCAGGACTTTTCCTTTAAGTTATTTTAAAGTCTAGTCTTGTCAATGAGAGCTCAGATGCAGTACTAAAAGAAACCACTTCGACTGGGGCTTTTAACATGCTAATTTGCAATTTAGCTAAATCTGGTTCTTCTTTTCTGCCTGCCAGTCATCTTCTTCCAGTGATCAAAATTTCCAACACCAGGCCCTCTAGCACAGGGCTCCACAAGCAGCAGCAAGCATACAAATCACTGGTGTGTCTTGTACAAATCCAGCTTCGGTTTTAGCTGTTCTGGGGAGAGGCCTGAGATTCTGCGTTTCTAGCAAGCTCCTGGGTCATGGTGATGTGGAGCACACTTTGAGAAGCAAGGCTCTAGCTGCTACATTTTCATGGATGTGATATCCTCTTTAATCTTTCTGAGGCTATGAGTCATGAATTTTAAATGTCTTCCTCTGTATCCTCTATTTGTTTCTTGAATGTTAATACTTGTATTTAAGTTTGTAGCTTCTCTCTTCTGTTGTTGTTTTTTCTCAAAACTTATCTCTCCTTTCCTTCCTTTCCCTTTTCTTTTCTTCTTTTCTCCTTCTTTTTAAAGTTCTTGATTGTCAGAGTTACCTATAGCTTACCTGCTTCTGTGCATTGGCTGAGAAGCAAGCCTTCTGCTCAGAGGAGTACGGGGTAGCGAGGATTGAGGTGTGGGGGTTCTAAATCCAGTCCCATCCCAACTTCAGAGCGGACATTCACTGCTTTAGCACATGGGTAAAACCACTGCTACCAACTGGTTAGCACAAGCTGGGGGTAGGGCTGGCCAGCATGGCTAAGAGGTTAGAAACAATTAAAGTAACATTTTCAAGTGTCTGTGGCATGAAAGGCACTACTCCACGTGCTACCATGGATGAACGCATTTAATGGACGGAACTAGTCAAACTTTGAAAATCTAAACCACATCAACTCTTCCTTTCTGTACTTTCAGTCCCTCTAACTTACTTAGATTGAGAAGCACAATTTGTCTTTATTCTCATCGTAAACTCTGAGTTCTTCATTTCTGAGAGTAAATGGAAAGATGCAGAAGACATCGTCATTTAGATGAAATAGATCAAATATGCCAGGATGACTTCAAAGCTAAACCCTGTAAAATGAGGAGGGAACAGAGTAAAGAGAGTAAGAGAAAGGAGGAGAAGAGAGAAGAAACAAAAAGAAGTCAGAGAGAAAGTGTCAAAGAAGAGGAGACAGGGAAAAGAAAACAGAGTGAAGGTAAAATTTGCACAGCGGTGGGGAATTTAGCTGTGTTTTGCTTGGTGTTAGTTTTTGACCTGCCTTAAGTGCTTCCAAATCTCTGCAAACAAGAAGATTAATTGAGTAGCCCTTGACATTCAGAGAGAGCTCTGCTGTGGTGACCTTACAGACATAACCGGGGAGAACAGGGGGAATATTAATTTTGGCTTACAAAAAGGCAGATTTTCATACATTTATAGGAGGGACATCTTGTTCTGTGCTGTATGGATTATTTCTGTGAGCTGAATAAAACGGTCTCTTATTTTGTGAGCGTATAGGGATTTCATTGGCAATATTTACCTAGATGCCAAAGAAGAGGCTGTTTAAATCTGAGCACCTGACTGATTTGAACTTGCAGCTTAATGTGATCTTTCATCTATGGGATTTTTCCTATAATTTTCCAGATGTGGATGGACAATGGAGAGACAGGTGAAACCATCTGTATTTTGGATTCAGGCTACTAATTTCCAGTATGTTGTGTTCTGGGAATTTTGAAGCTCACACACTTAAAAACATATCCCGTTTTTTTTTTTTTTAAGGCATTTGTTTTGCAGAGGAAACACAATCCCAATTTTCTATATTTATCAAAATCTATTTCTTTAGAGTTTGATATTTACTGTGCCTCCAGGAGCTGTTCTAATTGTTTTTAATTAAGATCAAACAGTATCGTTTTTAGTAAAGAAAGCATTCCAAAAGAAAGATATGGTCAGAGCAACACTTGGGCTGCTGGCTTTGTGTGCATCGACCAGCACTTTTAATCAACTGTTCATTTTTCAGATTGTCACTTGAGTCTCACTCAAAAGACAGCCTCTAAACACACTGAGCTCCTACCATGGGCTTAATCCTACACTCCAGCCCTGGGACACAAAGATAATTTCGGGGTCCTCAGAGTCCTATAGGGAGGCAGACCTGGAAGTGGAGTGCTATGTATGACACATTACTTGTGCTGGAGGAGGGTTATGCACAGGGCATCATATGAGACAAGCAGAGTGAGGGGTCCTCCCTCCGCCTGAGTAAGTGAAAGTACAGGACAGACAACCTTCCACGTGGGTCTCACAGGTGAATAGATCTTCTTCAGTACAATTAGGCCTTCCTTATACTTCCTCTTATACTCCATAACTGCCCCCGGCTTCTCCTGCTCACTCCACTACTATCTGAATCCCCCACTTTTAAAGCTTTGTTTATAAACAACAACAACAAAAAAAAAACCTATTGAAAGTGCTCTAAGATTATCTTTTACATGGTGCTTAGGGAGTCTTGGGTTGGACCAGCCTGTTTCAAGCCCATGGTTTTGGGATTCAACTTGCTATTTATCCTGCGGCAGTCCCTCCGCCTCCTCACTGACTCCTGCTTGCATCTTAAGTTTGCGTCATTTGTTCTGAGGAACACGATTCTGTGAGTTATGGCACCGAAGTTCACCTAGGCGTAATTAATTATCTCCTGGTGTCACTTGTGTGGGTGGCCGATCCCTAAAAGGGGAAAGGTTTTAAATGTCAGTGTTTTTGGAGATGATGGGTAGGGCTGAATCTCTGTGCATGTCAGTGCTGTTAGGGGTGGTGAGAGAAGCACACAATGTCCCTTCTTTACGAGTGATAACCCCCTCGCTGTCATCCATCACTGAAGCCTTCCTCCTTGCTCTGGTCAAGGTGGGAAGCAAGCTCATCCATCCTGGAGGAGCATACGGGGCGACCTTAGATGACTGGTATCAGTTCTGCAGGTTGCTCCTCCAGTTCCAGGGCATCATATCCATCCTGTGTCATGTATATTGATTGTAGCCTTCCTCGCAGAGAAGCTGGCTCACAACTAGGGTACCAGCATAATTATTTTGGCCCCTGCCTGCTGAGAGAGGACAATGAAAGAGTGAGAGAGGCTGTGTGAAGGTGAAACAGAGACTTGATCTGCAGTGGCTACTGTCTCATTTGTCCTGGTTACCTACAAGGCTCTGTCTGCAGTGACACAGGTCACCTTGTGCCTTTTGATTGCCAGTCTAGGAGAGGCTGCCTGTGGTGGCAGATTTGAGTCCCAATCACTGACAAGATTTCTAATGGTGGGTAAGGGGAGAATGGGGAGTCAGACCAGAGCACAGATACTGTGTGGCATATTCAAAATTGGGTCTTGGAAATGGCCAAGAGGTACATGAAAAGATGCTCAACATCATTAATCATGAGGGAAATGCAAATCAAATCCATAATGAGATATCACTTCATGACTATTAGAATGGCTATTATCAAAAAGATAAGAGACAAGTGTTGGTGAACCTGTGGAGAAAAAGAACACTTGTGGACTGTTGAAGGCAATGTAAATTGGTGCAACCATATGGAAAATAATATGGAAATTCCTCAAAAAATTAAAAATAGATCTACTATATGATCCAGCAATTCTACTTCTGGGTAGATAACCAAACAAAATGAAATTACTGTCTTGAAAAGAGATCTGTACCCCCATGTTCATTGCAATACTATTCACAATAGCCAAGACATAGAAACGACCTAAGAGTCCATCAACATATGAATGCATAAAGAAAATGTGATATATATTTACAATGGAACATTATTCAGTCATAACAAAGAAGAGAATTCTGCCATTTACAACAACATGGATGGACCTTGAGGGCATTATGCTAAGTGAAATAAATCAGACAGAGAAATACAAATACTGTAGGTTCTCCCTTATATGTGGAATCTAAAAAAAGTCAAACTCAAAGAGATAGAGAATAGAGTTGTGGTTCCCAGGGGCTGAGGGGTAGAGGAAATGGGAAGATGTCAGTCAAAGGGTACAAACTTCCAGCCAGAAGAAGAACAAGTTATAGGAATCTAATGTAGAATGTGATGACTGTAATTAACAATACTGCATCATGTACTTGAAAGTTGTTAAGGGAATAGATCTTAAAAGTCATCACCGCACACAAAAATATTGTAATTATCCTAGGGGATGAAGGTGTTAACTAACCTTATTGTGGTAATCATTTTTTGCAATATATATGTATATCAAATCATGTTGTACACCTTAAACTTACATATGGTATATGCCAATACTGTCTTAATAAACATGGAGAAAGCTTGGGTCTTGGTAGCCTATCTCTCCCTCACCCTTGCATTCAGAGTAGCTCATCAAACATTCATAGAATGTCTTTGTTGTGATAGGCACTGTGCTGAGTGTTGGGGACCCAGATACAAAGAAGACAGACTCCCACCCTTCAGGAGAGTTTGAATTCATGGATGAGTTCTCTGTATCTCTGTGTCTAATCAGTCTTCATCCTTTCAAAATCTCTTGAATCACTCCCATCTTTTCCATCCCCTCTTGGAAGCTTCATCCTCCATGGTCCTCCCTGGGCTTTGTTTTAGGGCAGCATTACTCTCTCTCTGTCATGGTCGGGTGGGTCCCTCTCCCCTGATGCTTTTGTTCAAGAGTGTATGATGAAAAGAGGAATGTGTTTTCATCCCTGAGTTCTCATTGCTCCTCTCAGGGAGTGGGTGTTCAGAGGAAGTGGTTCAAATGATGAATCTCTAAGCTTGTGTCCATCTCACCTTCTTTCATTCAGTGTCATTTCCAAGTCAGGACAGAGGAATCTCAGACAAGACTTGACTTCAGATGAAATTCTCTGGTGACGGAGACCTTGATGCCAGGAGAAGGGAGTTTGTTCAGGGCCCAGGTCTGCCTCTGATTTTCACTTTGTATGAATCATCTGACTTTTCTTGGCTGCTAGTTATATCTGCAAAATTTTCTCACTTCCATTGTGGAGTGGGCATGATAAGACATAGACAAACCCACTCACGGCTTGGTAAATTCTTATTTTCGTACGTAGATTCATCTGACAAACATTTACTGGGCACCAACTGTCTAAGAGGCTCCTCCCATGAAACTTTGCATATGGAATCTCCATTGCTCCTATCAAAGTGCTTACTCTCCAATCAATAAACCTTCTGCTCTCCCATCCCCATGCTCTTCCCTCTGCTTGGCAGGCATCAACCCCTGCCCTTCCCCTCTGCCTCTATTTTTATTTTTTTTCCCTAAATGCTCAGTTTCTTTTCTCGACGGTTATCTCCTCTGTGAAGACTTTTCTAGACCCTCTTCCCTCCACTCCCAGTGGAGCTCTGGTGGCACTCCATTTCTTCTCTCCAGTGGCACTTGTGTGCTCAGTGCAGTTAGGGACCTTCATGTCTTACCCTCCTACTAGACCGTGGGGTCAGTAAGAGCTGGCTCCCCCATAGGATTTAGCACTGAGCCTTACCCATCCTAGATGCTCAGCAATGAGTGTTGCACTGATTTATCCCTGCTTCCTCCTAGGACAGTCTACAGCAGTAGCGCTCAAACATTTTGGCCTCAGGACTTCTTTGCATTCTTTAAAGTTACTGAGGACTCTAAACGTTTTTGCTTATATAAGTTATACCTACTCATATTTATTCTATTAGAAATTAAAACTGAGATGTTTAAAAAAATTCACCAATTCATATATTTTCAAAAGAGAGAAGTATTATTTTACATTTTTGTAAATCTCCTTAAAGTCTTGAGACTTGTCATTTTTCTTATCTTCTATTATATTCAATCTGCAATAATATGTTGTTTAGTTACAGTAGATGAAGGAAATTCTGCCTTAAACATACATGCAGTTTAGAAGGGGTGGAATATTTAAATAATAGTGTTTTCAGATAATTGTAGATCTTTTTCTTTGCTACTACATCAAAAGTTCAGTATGTGGTGGTTTCATAAAGTTAGTTGCATTATGGAATCTGGAACCAATTTTGTACTCAGATATGTTAAAATCTACTAATCTATCTCGCATTTTAAGTGGACATTTTGCCAATGCATGGTTTTGTAACACCATGCATTGGCCGTTTGGAAAATATTGGTTTACTGACGTATACTGATCTTTTAAATGTTGACACATTTCTTCCTGAAATTCAAATAGTCACATTTGTTACTATCACCACGGACCTAATCAGAAAAGTTTTAAGTATTGTGAAGCAGTGAAGTTTATGCTGGTGGATACACATTTTTCAACACTCTACATTTTGAACAAAAGCTTGAATGTATGATTGGCAAAAGGCATTGTCAATTTTGCCCTTGAAGTGACATCCTCACTTTGTTCATTATTAAGAAAACATCTGCCAAATACTGAGGTTTAAACAACCACAGTTTGTCAGCCCTTCTCTCAGGTAAAATTAGAAAAAGCAACTGGTGTAGCTCAGAGTTCGATCGTATCACTACTTTTCCCTGAGACAATTATTATACTTAGGTAGGCAGCAAAAGTGCTTTACACACATTTCTGCTTTTGTCACGGAATATAAAAAGATGTGTACTCAAGGTCCTAAGTTTAATAAAATAAATAATTCGAACTGCTTCCTTAAAGGCATTCTTAAGAAAATTTATTTTTTTTAAAAAGTGTTTTTTTAAAAAAACATAGCAATGAAGATGACAGCGACGATGAGTCCAGTTTGCTTTCAATGCCCTGATACGTGCTAAGACCTCAGAAATTTGTCCTCACTGTGTTTTCTGTACCATTGATTCAAATATTGACACGGTGAAAATGGCAGATACTATCTTAGCATTATGGTGAAAACAACTTTGACCTTGTAGGCCCCCTCAAAGGGTCTCAAAGTCCCCCAGGAGTCCTTGGATGATACTTTGAGAACCACTGATCTACAGGATGGGCATCTATATTTTGCCCCCCTTATGTATTCATCTTTACTAGGAATGAAGAGACTCATTTGTGCTAGATCTCTACTGAAGATCTCGGGGAGAGAGATTTTTATCCTTGATTTGACTACTTTCTGCAATTTCATTCTTTCCTTGGTTTACACATTACATCTTTGGATTCAACAGGAGTCGGTGACCTATTCAGAGGACCCCAGAGCTAAGACTTATCAAGTGACTGAGTGCCTGAGGCACATGGCGCATAAAAGAGTGGGGTCAGAGAAAGCACGGAGGAAACAAGGTTTGGAAAGAAATAACAGGAGAATGAAAAGACCTAAGGAGAGAAGGCAGGAAGGGAAAAAATGAAGAAAAAGACAGTAAAAGGAAAGAACAGAAGACAAAGGGAAGAGGGGCTCCCAGGGTGAGAGGCACGACGCAATCTGTTGAAAGGTCTGAATCAGGAGGTTGGGTTCAGTGGGACAACTTCTAGCCTTGATCTTTGCAAGAGTCAGCATCCTCTCCGGACCACACATTTCTCCTTCTGCAAAAGAAGGGAAGGAACGGTGCTGGAGGTGGACAAGAACATCCACAGATGGGCTCCAGGGGTCCCTGCACTCCCAAAGTTGTGAGCAAGATCTTGTGTATCCATGGGTTTTTTGCTTGTTTATTAATTTGTTTTTTAGGGCAGGGAGTGGGTTGTTTTCATCAGATACTCAAAGGTTTCTCTACCAATCTGAAGAACCACCAACTTGGTAGGTTCACGATCTTTTCTAGCCCTAAAACTTTATGATTCTTTTATGCAAGGGGACTCTGTAAACTGATCCTAAAATTGTTTCCCGACCTTAGAGGTTCACTTCCAGTGTCTGTGAACGTGAAATCTCTGGCCTCTCTAATGATTTGTTTTTTCTTATGGAGGAAAAAGGAAAGAAGCAATCCCTGGGAGTCTCGGACCCTGTCACACCACAGTGCCCAGCAGGTAGGACGGGTGGGGAATCCGAGTGTCCGGGGGCCCCGGAGCACAGCTGCTGGCCACAGTGTGCAGGCGAACAGAGACGGCTTTCCTCCGCGTGCCAGGGCTTCAGCTCCTCCGGTCTCAGTTTGTTGACTTAGTCCCAGGGAAGGAACAAAGCTGGCCAAGTCCAATGAATGGCCGGCAGTGGAAAAGCAGTGCTGCTGTCTGCTGGCAGCCGGGCGGCCGACACCACACGTGGTCGGCGCCCCCCCAGCGGCGCTCTCCCTCCCCCGCCATGGCTGGCTTTGGCAGGCGCTGCCAGGCCTGAGAATGCAGGAAGTTTTGGGTCACGGTGACCTCTAGTTGCTGATGCCAGATGAAATATGCCCTGGAGGTTCTCCAGGGTCACATGGTGTGTGGTGCAAGAGAAGGCAGGGCTGCTCTTGCGCTGACAGAGTGGATTTTGGCTCCAACATGGCACCCCTTGGGGAGTAGGAGGGGCTGTGGGTGGGAGAGGGAGGGCGGCCGGGGTGGTGGCGTGACAGTGGGTAACAGGGAGAAGCAGTCTTGCTTTCTTTTACCCTCTTTAGCCTCCCAGGAAGCCACTTGGTCCTAGAGGTGAAGACGTAGCCCCCAGTCTGTGGCACAGAAACTCAGGGAAAGGTTTCTATGTATTTTTGTTGTTTCTATGACAGGATGGGTGAGCTTCTGGCTTTGTTCATGCTGGGCCTCATAGCTGGAAAAAAGCTCTGTAATAAGTGGGGCTTGACTTGCCCCTCAGGAGCTCAACTGCTCAACATGGAAGGAGCGCGGAGCACGCCCGCCCAGGGATCTGCTCTGTCTGGTCCTGGACTGGCCTTCAGCCACCATCTGGGCAAACAAGGTCCCTGCCCTGCCGTTCCTCCCTGCTGAATCTCTCTTCACCTTGTTCTTACATGTTGGGTTATCTAATCCCCTCCTTCTGAACCCCAGACCCCTAGAGAAGGCACAGCTGTACCCAAACGAGGCATCTACCAGAAGGCCAATGACGGACACCTGTCATCTGTCCCACCTAGACCCATGGCGCCCCAATACAACCAGTCCCTTTGCCTTGACCTGGGCAGAGGGAAGGAGCTTGGCTACTTTTGCTTTCAAGAATCAGGAACAGAGGCCTAAAATGGAAACAGCTGAAAAGAAAGACGCCAAGTCAAAAACAAGATCCAGCTGGAGGAGGTCAGCCCCGATAAGCAGGCTGACCACAGACTTGAAAAAGAGGTCAGGCCCCAGGAGCTGGGCTGGAGCAGCACGCAGTGTTTTTGCCAAGGGAAGACAATGGCCTGTGAGGTAGGTGGGCTCTGCTGTCCCACCCCACACCCTCTGAGTTAGCACAGGGGAGCCTTGCTGGTGTCCCCGTTCTCTGCTGATGGCCCGAATTCCTCATCTTGGTTCAAAGGGAGATAGGAAGGGTACGGCTGGGAATCTAGAGGACAGGGGTCTATGGGGAAAATGAAACACATCATTTGAAGGCCAGCTCCATCTCCAAGAGCCCTTGCCGTGTCGCTCCCCATGGGTCCTGGCTTCACCTCTCTACCCTACTCATTGTACTTCATAGTTTGTGTACAGCATACGTCTCAGACTGTCACAGAGCAGATTATTTGGTAATAGTGGTGACCAATATTTCTACACTGTATCTCTACTAGAATTTTCTTTCTTTTTCTTTTCTTTTTTTTTAATTCTTTTTTTTACATTTTTTAATTGAGTTATAGTCATTTTACAATGTTGTGTCCTTCCTTTTTTTTTTTTTAACCGAGCATGACTTTAATTTTTTAAACATCATGGTATGAAACTAGAAATCAACCACAGAAAGAGAAATAAGAAAGAAAAAACAAAGATTGTATGGATTCTAGTAGAAAAATTGATTGCTTTTGCAAATATGAACTCTTTTATCCTTCCTCTGTGGTGACCCTGAGAATCAGCTAGAACAGTTATTGGTAATCTGCTTTAAACAGAGGCAAGGTGGGAGGGTACATAGCTCAGTGGTAGAGTGCGTGCCTAGCATCCACAAGGTCATGGGTTCAGTCGCCAGTACCTCTACTTAAAAAATAATATAAGTAAGCAGAATTACCTTCCCCCACAAAAAATTAAAAAGTATATAAAATAGAGGCAAACTAGTACAAAAAGCACAGATGTTGATTCCATCAGATAAGGGTTTGAATACAAATCTTATCTCTGGGTGACCAGGTGTCCTGGTCAGTCCAAGGCAGCAGTTGGTGTCCCCAAGAGAGACCCGTACCTTCTTATTTGTTAGTGGAGTCACTAGCTTCCCCCACAACCGACATTTTTGGTAAAAGAAAATCCTGCCCTGTGCACGCAGAAAAAGATTATTTTGGAGGTGTCGTATTTTTACCAGCATGCTGAGCAAATGCCATGGTTTTCTAGCATCAAAACAAGTTTATTCCAAAGTTTCTTTTGGAAATGTGAAGGCAGTGAACTCTGCCAGTCTTCACATTACAGCTCTCCTTGGCACCCGTGCCCCTGGGTCATTACCACTCGTCTGGACACATCCCTGCACCCCTGTCCCACTTTGACTTGTCTCTCTTTTCCCTTCTGTATGTTACCCCTTCCAACCATTTGCTTTGCTCCCTTGAAGCGTGCCTGTCCATGCTGGAAAACTCACATTTTCAGTCTCTTCATTGAGTTCCTTCTTTATTTTCTGCCTTAACTGAAACCTGGTCTCGCCCGGGGGTACAGCTCATCTGGATGTGCTCTTACTTGAACTTCCCACACTGTTTTCTTAAGTCTTACCCTGAAGTTAGAGCCTTGTGAACTTTTCCTATACCCCACAGTGCTGCCTCCAAATCATTGTTCTTTCTCCTATTCCCTGTTTCTTTCAAAGAAACACAGTATTTGGCTACACCATCCAGTTCCTCCACATTCCACCCCCACCCGCACTGCCAACCATGGCCCTCTTAATCTCTCCCCACTTGTTGGAGACTTAGGCACACAACTGCTGTTCTCCCTCCTGCTCTAAGTTCTGCCTCTGAACTGGGTGGTCCCTATCTACAGGGCTGTCCAACTCCTTGACTTTCACAAACTTCAGGATTTCTTCCTTTGACCATAAACCTCTATCTTTCCATCTCTCTCCCACTTATACATAATCTGTCTTCAAGTTGGGTCCTGCTGATTCTAATGTTTCATTGACCTCATTGCCTAAATAGAGGCCCTTATCACTTCATATCTGAACAATTGCAATATTTTTCTACGTAAAATTCCTGCCTCTACGTTTTATAGTCCTGAAAGATTATTAAAGAAGAAAAAGGAATCAGATGATACCTGACTGAGGATTTTAGGCAGATGATTTCCGCCTAAAATTCTTCCATGGATCCCCAAAGCTTTCAGGATAAAGGTTAGATTTCTTAGTGCATTGCTCCCCCCGCCCCCGATATTCTCTTTGCTACTCTGCTTTGTCTTATTTTCACTACTCTCCTAACTTTTTACTTTTTGCCCCAGTTGTAGGGAACTATTGGCAGTCTCTCAAGTACCAGGGTCTCTCAAAGCTCACTGCATTGGTGAATGCTGCTTTTCCTACGTGTTTCTTTTGCTGTGGCTAATTTCTGCTTGTGTTTGTTTAAAGACTCAGCTCAGGTACCATCTCTTGCAGGAATGTTTTTTCCTGATGCTTGTGGCGTAGTTTGGTTTTTCCTCTGAGTTTCTACATCACCTCACATCATGGTTCTGAACTTCACTTTGCCCCCAAACAACTAGACCCCAGAGTTGGTAAACTATGGCCCATGGACCAAATCCGGCATCTCAGTTGTTTTTGTAAATAAAGTTTAATTGGAACACAGGCACACTCATTCATGTACATATTCTGCATGGCTGTTTTGAGATTATAAGAGCAGAAGTGGTTGGTTGTGACAGAGTCTCCACAGTCCACAGAACCGAAATATTTCTCACCTGGCCCTTTGCATAAAATGTTTGCAGACCCTGACCTTGCATCAATTACTGTGCTTCACTATAGTTGGAGCCTCAGTCAGAGACGCCCATGCCTGGAAGGAGGAAGTGGACTGAGAACTTGCAGAGGATGCGTGGCAAGGGAAAGGGGTAGTGGGATGACTCAGATACATAAAGTAAGGGATCATGTCCCCACCCCACTGATAATGTTGTAATAGTCTATGTCCACACACATGTCCTTATGAAATACCTCTTAAGAGTGTCATAAGGCAGGGACTGTGTGCTTTTCATCTCTGTGCCTTTCATGCCTAGCACAGTAACAATTTATTAGAAAGCTAAAAAAGAAAAGGCAAGCTTAAGCAGAAAGACTTTTTGAAGGATCCTGGGATATGCTCATGGAGTCTAAGGTGGACACCCAGAGAAAGACACAACAGTGGAGCAGACAGATGACTGCCATCAGGATCTGGTCTCTGTCTCGTATCTCTGCTGTTCTCCACTGTGCCAGCTTCGTGTTTCCCTTTCTCTGTGGACTTCTACCAGCTGGCAAAAATCATAGCCCACCTCAGCTCGTCGGTCTCTCAACTTATAGTTCCCAGCCATTGACCAGACTTTATTTTGATTTTCTCTTAGTCCCAAATCCCAAAATACTAAGTTAGTTGACCATCACTTGTGGTCAGACAGTAGGGTTGGGTGAGAAAGTGAAAGTTTTAATGATAGATAGATAGATAGACGGACAGACAGACAGACAGACAGACAGACTGGAGAAAGGGGATGATCCAAAAATAAAAGTGGCACTGTTCAGATGAAGGGGTGCTGGACAGATAAGGCAGTAGGTACCTCCCATAGCAGTTCCCGGTAGGTTCCCCCCGAAGTAGCACCTGATACATGCCCCATCTGTAGCTGCTTAACCAACATATGTTGACTCAATAAATGAATGACTTAACAAAATGCATAAGGAGTTAACCTCTCTGGGTCCCTTCTTCCTCTGTAAGATGAGAAAATTTGTATCTCACAGGCTTGTGTTGGGAATAAAGCGCTTACACAATACTCGGCAGACAGCAGACACTCAGTAAATACTGTCTAAATTTCCAGTCCCTCATCTGAGTTGGAATTGGAAGGGAGACTTAGGGGCACTTTATCATACATAGCATATCACTTTTTAAAATTTCATCAGCATGATACCCTGATAAAATCTCTCTTAGCCTCTTTGTCCCATCTTGTCTCCTGACCGTACTTACATCAACATAAATAAAGCCCAGGGCTCGCCCTTGACTCAGACTGAGTCGCCACATTCCTTAAGAAAAACTCCGGGGCATCACAGAACAAAGCCCTCGTTTGTACCCAAAAGGTACTATATTCCTGTGTTCAGAAGACAAATAGAAACTCAAGGTTAAGAACCCCCGGCCTACTAGATCAATGTTTATTTTTTCATGAGCAAAGCTCTAGCGTTCCTGTTCACCAAACTAGCTCACATAACATGCACCCAAACTATTGATTCTTGTACTCTCTTGGATCACACCTTGCTCTTTATTTCACATTAAAATGCCTTCTTCTGCCCCATTACCACTACCTTCATTTGTAAAGCTCTTCAAACTTCAGTGTCTGCTCTGGCTCTATAACTTTCCTGACCCATCACCCACCTACCTCTAGAAATTATAAAACAACTTTTTCCCAGACCTGGTACAGAACATTTCTGCTCCTGACAGCTACCTGGGGCTCTCACCTCCTATTCCAATTTCCATTAGCAAATTATTTTTTTCTAAATCCATACTGGGTAATGCTAAAGAAGATTTCTGATGAATGAAAATTCCTCCTTATTGATAAATACTTTGTAGAAACCATTTAGTGTTTACAAAACTCTCTACAACTCTCCACTGGTGGTTGTATTAAGGTCATCCTACTCTTGATTCCAGTGCTGGTCTCCTAAATGATTAAGAGCGTTGGGAGATGAGGGGGGAGGATATAATTCAAGTGGTAAAGCACATGCTCAGCATACACAAGGTTCTGAATTCAATCCCCAGTACCTCCTCTAAAAAATAAATAAATAAACCCGATTAAAAAAATATTTAACAAGCCTTTGGGGGAAAAAAAGAGTATTGAGAGATGAAACTTCTCTTTTACTGAGAACAGTTTCTTATATCTTTCTGTTAAGGAGGCAATTTTCAATGGCATCTCTCAGTGCGAGAAGACACTTTAGACAGCGTCTACTACAGTGGACTTTACAGATACCTGAATCTTCTCTACATGTCCCAGAGGGATGGTCTAATCTGTCTTACCTTAATGATTTACTTATGACTTTTAGAGGAATACCGAATTTTTCCCTCTGCAAAATCAGGCATCTCCCATTCTTATCCAGTTCTTTCTTATACTGAGGAACGTTTTGCCCTCTTGCAAACTGTAACCACAAAACCCTTCAGTGTCCACTGACAGCGCTGGAAGTCTCCTCTTCTCCACACAATAGCTTGAGTAAGTGCCTGGGAACAAGATTTCTCTTTTCCAGCATCACCAACTTAGGACCTTCCATTGTTGCTTACATGTTACAGTTTTGGGTCCACCTAGCTTTTCTCAGGACAGAGTCTGATTAATTTTCTTGATAAAATTCTTAATTATAACAGGCTGACTTTCTCTTTGAAGCCTACAGAATAGAGGACATGTAAAACGTCCTTTAGGCATAAGAAATACTAAATATACAGGGATTAGGATTTGCATTGGATATAGAGTGTTTCTAAACTGGAAACATTTGTTGAGGAAAGATAGTTTAGCCTAAGTAAAAATCTGTGTCAATGTTCATAATTGTTCTAGTCTATTCTCAAAAGCAGTATGAGATCATCGTCATGGGGCACGAACACAAAAACCATCAATGGCAACCCTGGCTTTCTGCTAGTGCGTTGAATATGTCAAGCTTTTGGTTTTTTTGTAACCTCAGGGCCTTTGCACATGCTTTCCCCTTTGCCTAGAGTACTCCCTGCAACCTCTTCCCCTCAAATTTTTGGCTGCCAACTCCTCATGCTTCAAGTCTCTGAGAAACTTTTCCTTGATGTCTTTACCCACCTTCCCCCACCCCCCAGTCCCCATCTAAATCATGTCACCCATCATGATGTATTTTCCAACTTGCATTTAACTCTTCCTTTTGGCAAACATCACAATTTTAAATATGTTTATTTATATGATTATTTAGCACCTGTCTTCTCCACTGCACTGTAAACTCCAGAAAGGTTGCAATTTTGCCTGCTTCATTTACTATGAAATTCCCTGGCACCTGGCAGAGAGCATGGTTTATGTGGGGAATTCACGTATTTGCTGAATGAATAAATGAATGAATGAATGATTCCTGCAGCATACTGATTTCTTTCTTCCCTGCTTACGTTTGTATAGGCCTTGTTGCTTTCAAAGGGTTTTCATGTTTCTGTCATTTTAGGTAGGGGAGGGTGGTTATTACCATCCCGATTTCCATCTGATGGAACTGAGGTCCAGAAAAAGGAACTGACTAACACAGACTTACTCAGCTGGTGGCATGTGGAGCTATGATCAGAGGGCTGTATGTTGACTCTTAGTCTAGTGCTCTTTCCATCAGTAATTTTAAAGCATAAGGAGTTTCACTTAGAAATAACTTAAGTGCCCATAATGTAATTCTTTTTTTAATCTTGGGAAAAATATTATCTGCTTCCTGGAAAGATCTAGATAAAAGACAATCCCCTGAATTTTTTTTTTTCCCTAGTGAACTTTTTTTGTTTGTTTGTATGTTTTTGTTTTTTTGAGGGAGGGGGGAGGCAATTTAGGTTTATTTATTTATTTACTCCTTTTTTAAATGGAGATACTGGGGATTGAACCCAGGACCTCATGTATGCTAAGCATACACTCTACCACTGAGCTATACCCTATCCCCCAGACTTATTTTTTTAGAGCAGTTTTAGGTTCATTGCAAAATTAAACAAAAGGTACAGAGATCTTTTTCCATTTGCTCCCCACAACCTCATGACTTGATTTCTTCATGTGACCTATCGTAGAGAAGAATATAAGAAGAGGATGTCACTGACTTAAGCCTGTTTCTTTGGAGTCCACAGGGCTTCAGGCAGGCTGTATGTAATACATACAATTAAAGGCGGGAAACAATGTCTCCATCTGAACACATTTAATGTATCTTCTTATGAGAGCAATTGGTCAAAATGAAAATACTAGTTTTTTATCAAACCAAGGGCTTAAAACTTTTAAAAATGCTCTTGAACAAAACTTGCACTTCATAATATACTTATTACAAATAATGCTTTTTTTCTACGGATTCACTTCACTTTATTAGTCATTACATTTACTATAACACGTAGACTTGAAAGCAATGCAACATCATTCCTTTACAGAAATGCCATACACCAGCCTTCTTTCCCCACTGAATTGTACCGCTCTTTCATGATTTCAATTACTAAAATCTGTTGTTCATTCTTTTGCGCTCAGAAAACCATAGAATCCCAGAAGGATTGTGTAGCACGCACTTACTTCAAATGAAAAGTTGTGTATAGCACAAATATTTTGCTGAATTGTTTATATTTTTTAAAAAATCCCTAATTTATATACTACCTTTGATTTATATCTCGGGTTATACAATTTCTGAATAGGATATCATTATTTTCATTTCTGTGTGGAATCAGCCAGGCTTTGATTCATTAAGGAAGAGAAGTTTCCCATAAGGCAGGATTTTTTTCTCACTTCCTTGAAAAAAGGGAATTTCATAGACCTGTGAGGTCTTAAGGTGGCAGGAGATGTTCTAGGTCCTTTAGACCAACTGCCTTTGAATCTGCTCTGCAGTGTATCCTCCAAAGTCGCTTCTTGCCTGCTTGAGTAGTTTGGGACAGCCACTGCCTCACTTCTAGTGTATACACCCAGGACTAAACCAAGTTGGTTGCTTACCCAGCTAAATGTGGTCCCTCTAACCCACCAAGCTGCTGGCTTGTGAAACATGGGGCTTCATTATGTCCGAACAGTAGCTTCCCCGAATCCCAAACATCTGGAGAGTGTGCTCTGCACTCACTCAGAGCCAGTGTGCAATTGTTTAGACTGTCTGGGAGCAGGGCAGGCTGACTTCATTTGGGGCTAGAGGCAGGGGTAAGCTGACAAGAGCTTCCAGAATATGGATATTCCCAGCTAGCTGCTTGCCAGAAAAAGAATGTTTTAAGTGAGCTTAAGTTACCAGATGTCCCCCTCAAAAGTACATGATTGCCATTGGGGAGGATTAAAAAAGGAGAATATATAATACGTGAATTAATTAGTCTTTTTCACTGATGATTTTTATTTAACGTTTGGCAGCACAGTTTTCATAAATTTTATTTTGTAGAATCTGTTTTTTTTTCTTTCTTTCTATTTCTTTCTTTTCTTTCTCTCTCTCTCTTTCTTTTCTTTCTTTCTCTTTCTTCCTTCCTTTCTTTCCTTCCTTCCTTCCTTCCTTGTTTCAGAATAATTGTCCAGAGTGCTGATAGACCCACAGTTTTTCTTAGTATGATTTTTATGCTCATTCTTTTTCACTCATTGGTTCACATATTATTCCTTACTTTCAAAAATCTTTCTGCTTTGCATTCCGTATAATAGCATACTTTTGTAACATAATAACATATTTTAACCATGTCAGATCAAAACCCGCATTTATGATACCTTGTAAAATGATGTAGTTTGCTTGGGTCTGTCCATCTTCCTGTAAAGGAAACTGCAATAAAGGTAGCACCTTTAAAATTTTTTATCCAAGTGAGATGGAGTAATATTTTAAGATATCAATCTTATGGGTTTTTTTCCTACCAGTGTTTCCATTGCTCCGTGCCTTTTCTGCACCCCCACAAGTTAACTCAGTACTTGATTGCCTGCAGGGAGGCAAGGAAAGGGCTGAACTCAGAAATAGCCTGCTAGGTTTTCTGACATTTGTCATGGAAAAGCCTAAGCCCTCAGGGGAACTTTGAGAGTTTTGTGGAGAAGGTAAGAAGTCGGTATTTAAGGATAGAGACAAAAGTATTTTGGCAGAAACAAGCAGAGGAGAGAGCAGAGTATTCCTCTGGGCACAGTGTAAGCTTGTGAGGGTGTGTGGATTGGGAGAGGAGGGGGAGGGAGACAAGAAAAAGGAGAAAGAAAAAGGATGACTCAGAGAGCTCTGTGGTCCGGAGAGAAGGACCCTGCCCCTGACTTCCCAGCAGCGCTGATGGGGCAGTAACGAGATCCTGCAGAGGAAATGGCTGCCTCATGCACGGAATACAATCTGAAAACTGATATGCAGCAGCCTTGCAAGAAAAATTCCCTTTCCCCAAGAGTGACAGGGAAACAGTGAGGCTTACCAGATATAATGAGCTGTGCAACACGGGACACTGGATGAAGAAGCTTGAGTGGACTTGGGACTAGAGCTCGACTAACTGCCCTCTCACCCTGCTACTGCATCTGGAATCCTAACTACGGCATAAGCTTGAGAGAGACAGGTTAGGGGGATGAATCTCAGGAAGAATTGACAATGTTTGTCCATCCACCCAGCAGAATTGAAACTCAGGGTAGAAATATTACTTTGAATTATGGAAAATGAAAGTTGAGAGTATACCTGAGTTTGTAGACTGAGGCATACTTCATGTACAATCAAAAATTACTTTTTTCTCACTTAAAAAAATTAAGGTAAAATTTACAAATAGTAACATTCATCCTTTTGGTATACAGATCTGTAAGTTTTGGCAAACATTTAGTCTTGCAGTCACCACCACAATCATGACCTGGACAGTCTCTCACCCCCCAGATCCCCCAGTGTGGCTTTCTTGTCAATCCCTCTTCCCTGGAAATCAGTGATCAGTTTTTCTCCCTAAAGTTTTGGCTTCTCAAGAATGTCATATAAATGGAATAAAAAAAACTGTTGAAGCCTTTAAATTTCTTTTTTATGTTTTATGTTTACAATGTTGTGTCGATTTCTGGTGTACAGCACAATGCTTCAGTCATACATGAACATACATATATTCATTTTCATATTCTTTTCACTATGAGTCACTACAAGATATTGAATATAGTTTGCTGTGCTATACAGTATGACCTTGTTGTTTATCTCTTTTATATATATTAGTATCTGCAAATCTCAGATTCCCAGTTTATCCCATCCCACCTCCTTCCCCTCTCCCTGGTAACCATAAGTTTGTTTCTAAGTCTAGCTTCTTTCACTTAGAATAATGCATTTGGAATTCATCTGTGTTGTTGCATGTATCGATAGTTTTTTTTTAAAATTACTGAGTAGTATTTGATTGTATGTACCCATCATGGTTGTTTACAGTTTTGGGTGACTGCAAATAAAGCTGCTATCAACATTTACCTACAGGTTTCTGTGTGGCCATAGGTTTTCATTTTACTTGGGTGAAGACCTAGGAATAGGGTTGCTATATTGTGTGCTTTATGTTTAACTTTGTAAGATACCACCGAATGGATTTCCAGATTGGCTGTAACAATTTACATTCTCATCAGCAATGTATGAGGAGTCCTACTTGCTCTATTTTATATTACCAATTTTTTAAAAAAAATTTGTTAGTCTAATAAGTATGTAAAGGTATTACATTTTGGTTTAATCTGCATGACTTATTTGCCATTTTTATATCTTTCGTAAATTATCTGTTCTAATGTTTTATACAATTTTAAATTGTTTTTTTATTTAGTAGATGAATTTTGAGAGTTTTTTTTTTTTAATGTATTCTGCCTACAAGTCCATGATCATACAAATCACTTGGAAATACTTTCTCCCAATCTATGCCTTGTATCAGGCTCTTACCAGATGTTGTAAAGAGCAGAAGTTCTTACATTTGATGAAGTCCAATATATCAAAGTTTCTTTTATGGCTTATGCTTTATCTAAGAACTCTTTGCATATTCCAGAGATGTAAAGGTCCCCCTCTTCTCCACCCCCACACACTTATTTTCTTAGACGTTTTATCATATTGGGATTCAAGTCTATGAACCATTTTGAGTTAAGTTTTACATAAGGTGCAAAGGGCCCTAGATTTGTTTTTGTTTTTGTTTTTGTTTTTGCAAGTGGACATTCAGTTGTTAAACAGATGACTCTCTGTTGACCTGCCTTTGTACCTTCCTTGAAGCACAGCTGACCATGTGTGGATCTGTTTTTGGACTCTTTGTTGTGTTCTGTCAATTTATAAGTCTAACCTTTCTCTGATACCTTTTAGAGACTACCTTTTGACTATTATAATAATGGACTATATACAATATTGTAGTTTTATAGTAAGTCTGAAAATTAGGGGGTATAAATCTTCTAACTTTGTTTCTTTTTTCAACATTGTTTCAACATTACTTGTTTCTTTGCCTTTCTTTGTAAATTTTAGATTCAGTGTGTCAATTTCTAAAAAAAAATTCTACTGGGATTTTGACTGGAATTGCATTAAATCTGTAGATCAGTTTGGGGAAAAATTAACCTCTTAACAATGTTGACTAATCTGATCCATAAACAGTATATATCTCCATTTATGTGGGTCTTCTTTGATTTCTTTCATCAATGTTGTATACTTTTTAGCAAAAAGATCTTGCAGATAATTTGAAAGATATAAAGATATATACATAAGCAGTTCATGCTTTTTGCTGCTACTGTAAATAGGACTTTTAAAATTTAAGTTTCTAATTATCCATCATGTATTAGTTCTAGTAGCTTTTTTGGGTACATTTTGAGTTTCTCTCTTTAGGCTATTATGTTTCTTATGAATAGAGACTCTTATTTCTTCCTTTCCACCCCATATGCCTTCTTTTCTTGCCTTGCTGTGCTAGTTTGTACTTTCAGTATAATATTTAATAAAAATGGTGAGAACAGACATTCTTGTCTTGATCCTGGTCATAGGAGGAAAGCATTTATTATTAAGAATGATGTTAGCTTAGCTCTTTTGTGGGTATTCTTTAGCAGGTTGTAGAAGCTCTCTTTTCTGCTGAGAGTTGTTTTTTTTTTTATTCAAAATGGGTGTCAGATTTTGTTAAAAAATTCTGTGTTATTTTTTGTTGTTTATTCTGTTGATATGATGAGTTACACTGACTGATATTTAAATGTCGAACCAGCCTTGCATTCTTTTGGTAAACTCTACTTGGTCATGATGAATATAAAAAGGATAACTGAGTCCTTTTTAAACACTATTAAAGTCTATTTAATAGTACTTTGTTGAAATTTCTGCATCTATGTTCATAAGAGTTATTGCTATATGATTTTATCTCTTCCTTCCTTCCTTCCTACCTTCCTTCCTTCCTTCCTTCATCCCTCCCTTCTTTCTTTGTTTTTTTTTTTTTTTCCCTTTCTATCTTTTCTTCTTGTCTGATTTTGGTATCAGGATACTGTTGGTCTCATGAAATTATTTAGGAAATGTTCCCTCCTATTTTATATTCTAGAAGAATTTTAGTAGAATTGGTATTATTTCTTGCTTAAATGGTATTTCTTGTGATGAAAACAATTCAGATATTTGTCTGGATTTGTTAATTTTTTTTTTCACATATCTGGCAGATAGCTAAAGTACCAAAAACATTTTATTATGGAGTTTATATCAAGATAACTTTACTGTGGGGTGTTTGGGGAGAACACTAGTGATTGCAACTCCAATGGCACCACTTCTAGGGCAAGTTGTGCTGATTTTGGAGGGAAGGAAACCAATTTCTTGGCCACAAACTTTGTGCCAGACATGTAGGTGCTGTGTATTCTGGTTATGTTTTTGCCTTCAAAAATTAGACAGTAGGTACTAGTATTTCTCCCTTTTCATAGGTGAGGAAATTGTACCCTATGAAATCTGATAATTTTCTTCTTACATGAACTTCTCCAAGTGATAGTACTACACTCTATTTTTTAAAAAATGCTCTAGTGTTCTTTTCTGATTTTAAAGGTAATACATGGTTGTTATAGAATATTTAAATTAAAAGTAAAAATGATACATTTTATCAACTGGAAGCTTCTAGTGTGATATACAGCAAAATTCTATTTGGATATTAAAGCGGGAAATGCTTTTATCTTTCTTATGCTTTCCAGAGCCCTTTCCCAACCATTTAGGCAAAGGAGATAACTTTTCTTAAAGAACAAAGATAATACTTCGAGAAAGTAAAGTGTATGTATGTTTTAATTCCAAATCTCTTCTTTAAATAACTCGAGCTCAAGTCTGGAAGAGTGAGATTATTGAGTTTATTCCATGAATGACACATAGGGTAAGAGTTTTCCATTCCAGTTTCCCCCAAATAACAGTTTGATGGACCGTCAGGAAGAAGAGGACGAGTGATGCCAATACTAGATTCACTCTTGGCCTGTTTCATTGAGAGGGAGTCCAGTATCCCATTATTCACTTTGTCTAGGCCTTGATTCCTTGTACTTGGCCCATAAAGGTGGGTGACAGAAACTCTAGATAGATTATAGAGGTACATAAGAGCCAAATAGATTGTTAACCGGATTCCTCAGTTATAACCTTGAGGGACTGTAAGATTCAGGGAAAAATTTCGACTATAAGAGGACCACTGAGCTAAACCATAACTATGGCTGAAGGAAGATGTAAGGAGAATTCTAATTCTACTGTGTGACTTTCTTAGAGATTTCTGTTTTTGCAAAAGGGAAGAGAGCACTTATCTTTGCTCCATGTCACCTACCCTTGGAGAGACTTGAGTACAGGACAGACATGCCTTCTATTTTGTGGGAGCTTGTGGTTATATTCTCCGGCTCTGCTTGAGGCAGGCTGTATGTGTTCAATTCAGGACTGGAGCATGAAGCTGAGGAGGAAGATAAGCCATTTCTATATGGTAAAACTGATGTTTTCATCTTTGATCATTCCTGAGTTATTTCTCAAATAGATCAGGTTTTGAGAGGAGAGAGAAGTGTTAGATATTGCCTCCCACTGTGAAATCCAACATATTGGCACATGGGTTGGGAACCTTGAGAAATTGTCCCAAGGGCTAATATTTGGAGGCTGACCTCCAGGAGCAATTGGGCCTTACACAGTAACTAAGTCAATTAGTGTAGGCTTTGATACTTTGGTAAGCCAAATTCTCTTGTGTATTTGACCTAGGTGATTGGCACTGGCTTATGTTTTATCCATATGCTGGATTTCCTCTTGTATAGACATTTACAGATTACCTTGGACCAAAGAAGGCATGGATTTGTACAATGCAGTTGTGCTTCATTATACAAGCCTTTAAAGTATTAATAATTCACCAGTGGTTCCCTGCACTGCATATGTTTCCAGGACTGTAGGTCTGCACTTTAAAATTACAAAAACTAAAGCTAATTCCACAAAGCTACAGTGGACGAGACATGGTGTCTAAATTGCATTAGGTGTTAGCATTTAGCATTATATCAACATGCCTTAATTCTGTTACTCTTTATCTTATTTGGAAATGCATTCAGTTCTGGGACAAAGGAGAGAACAATAGAGTTCTAACTCTTATCACCATCCCTCTCTTTTTCTGTGAGACTTCCTTGGGCTCACTACCTATTTGAATCTACTAACTAAAAAAATCTCTTTAAAAAAAATCCTCTCAGGGAAATGCAAATCAAAACCGCACTGAGATTCCACCTCAGACCCACGCGGTTGGCTACTATAAAATAAAGAAAGAAAGAAATAACAAGTTTAAACAGGGATGAGGAGAAATTAGAGCACTTGTACACTCACTGTTGGTGGGAATGTAACATGGGGGAGCTACTGTGGAAAACTGCTTGACAGTTCCTCAGAAAATTAAACATAGAATTAATAGATGATCCAGCAATTCTACTCCTGGGTATATACAAGCAAGGTTTCAAAGAGGTATTTGTACACCATGTTCATTGAAGCTTTATTCACAATAGCCAAAGGGTGGAAGCCACCCAAGTGTCCACTGACAGGTAAAGGAATGAACAATGTGTAGTATATACACACAATGGAGTATTACTCAGCCTTAAGAAGAAAAGAAAACTCTGAAACATGCTCCAACATGCATGAACCTTGAAGACATCATGCAAAGTTGCAAAAAGACAAATGCTGTATGATTTCATATGTAGAATTCAAAGAGTTGAACTCATAGAGACAGAAAGTAGAATGGTTGTTGTCAGAGGCTGGGAGAGAGGGGAGTAGAGAGTTCTACAATGAGGGTAGAGTTGCAGTTTTATGAGATGAAAAGAGTTCTGGAGATTGGTTGTACAACAATGTGAATGTACTTACCTGTACTGAACTGTACATTTAAAAATGGTTGTAAGAGAAAGAAAATGCCATATGACATCATTTATATGAGGAATCTAAAACATAATAACAATAATAATAAGGACACAAATGAACTACTTATTATTTATAACTAAGATGACTGATCTCTCGAACATGCGTAAGCACATTTGACTGTCCTTTATGATTGCATTACCGCATTCTGTTGATTCTTATTTTGTAGTTGGCTTTATTCCTTTGATACCTATGTAAGTTTAAAAAGCTAAAGCTCTAATCTGTTCTTAGAAACAATAATTAGTACACATATATAAACTAAAAAATGTGCAGTATACTACTGTATATATGTATTTACATGCAATATAATGTGTATGTGCAGTCCAACTAATAATTCTACATAATAAAACTGAAAAAAAGAGGAAAAAATAAATAAAAACGGCTATAGCATGGTAAATTTTATGTTCTACATACTTATCACAATTTCAAATAAAAATAATTTTAAAAAACACTAAAAATATTCTTCTCAAAGAGAAGTTAGGCTTGGCTGGATCTCCTTTTCCTTTCATATCAACTTGCTGGTCCTCCAAGGTCTCCAACATTTCCTTAAGGAAATCTCTCTTTCTCCAGTTCAGTCTTACTTCCTTTAACCGAGGCAAATACTTTGCTGGGAGATACAATCTCAAGCAGAGAGAGTGAAGGGAAAGAGGGTGAAGAGGAAAAGAAGGGAAGCAAATACAAGGTGGGAGTTACTGAACTCTCTACATCTTCATAAAAATCACCAATGATTAGCCAATCATGTGAACCATCTCTGGAAAGAGGAGCCGAGAGGAATTTATTTGCCAGCAATTTAGCACCACCTGTCACTCAATAGTCAAACTTCTCATTATAGAGAGAAATCCTTGCATTTTTAGGTTGCATCGCCTGGCCCCTTTAAAGGGGCAGTCCTTGGGGAAGCCAGTTTCCATGCCCTATGAGTTAGCACTGCTTCCAAGTTCTGGAGTGGTAGAAGGAACCAGCATCTTTGTGAGTTGGACCAGGTCCCAGTCCTAGAGTCTGGCTTCTGGAGCTACTCTGGTTCCAGCCACAGCAGGTGCAATGGAGGCCATGCCAGCAGGTGAGATGTTGGAGACTGCAGTGGCATCCTGAGCGCCCTATGAGCAAGTAGCCAAGTATCTGGGAGACAAGTAAGAAAACATTAAACCTGGAAGGGCATTTTAACTGTGCCAGACACAGGGACAAAAAGGAAAATCCAGGAAGTCAACAAGAAGTGGTGTCTAGGCTTGATATAAATACTGATCTGATGAAACAATATGTTCAAAATGTGACCATGTGATGCTGGGAGATGTGGGCAGACCAGATGATTGAACATAAATGCAATTGGAAAACTCAGAACTCATGACATCATGACTTTATTATTAGTAAGGGTAAGAGATACCAGCTGCTGTAACAAACTCCCAAATATCAGTGTTTGGGTTCTAGATACTTTTACCATAAGCATCTTTGCTGCCAGCATTTTTGCCATAAATATTTGTGCTGTAGATATTTGTGCTATAAATATTTGTGCTAATTAGCCATAAGACAATTCTGCCATAGAAGATAAGATAATGAAAAATAAGACAGGGAATTAAGAAGGACATAGTGAAACATGAGAAATGAATAGCAGAGTTAAAAAGACTTAGTTGTGAAATATAAAACATTTGAATGCAGTTAAAACTTGTGGAGACTCATGGCACTACAGAGCAAAAAACTGATTTTATTTTGTGGCTTGTACCTAAGCATTTGTCTTTCAAGTCTTTTGTTTGTAATATTTATACTTTCTTTTTTTGCTTATTGATTTGTCTTCTGGTTTGACATCACACTTTTTCTTTTTTGCTAAAATTTCTTCCTTCATTAAGAAAGATATCAGCTTCTAAATACTAGAATGCATGTTTGTAATGGAGCTTCGAATTGCATTGTGAGAATCTGTAATGTTTGTTCTTGGCATCTTGTCACATGTTTATTGACAAACATTCCAGAGTTCTATGGGAAATGTGGGTTCAACTCTGCATCCTTGAGGCCTGCAGCCTCTCTCCTCCAATGCAGTGTGTTTCAAAATAAGAAACCAACTCTTGGTGCAAACCATTGTCATCTGTCAGCTCGCTAAAACCATCAATAATGTCACTAACTGGAAGAAATATTAACACATTTCAACCAGCTGAAACCAAACTGTCAAACCAAAAACCATCAACCAGTTATTTTATCTTTTACAGAAAAGTTGCCGTAAGGCCGATTTTATGCAGTGTAATGTTTGTGGCAAAAATGTCTGTAGCAAAGGTGCTTACTGCAAAAATAGCAGACACTCAGTGTTTGCCAGAGGTAGTGGCAATAGCCACTATGCTTAGAATGCTCGCTCAGAAGGGGATGTGGCGGCTGTCACTCCCAACCCAATGCTGAAGTACCAGGAGCATGGGTGCAAAGTAGAGCTGGATATTTTTAGAGGCTTAATATGTTGAATTGACTAAAACAAACAAACTCAACAATGACCTGATGCCTGCAGCTGTTACCACTGAAAATTTCTAAACTTTGAAAAAAAAAGCAAGAAAAGTCACTCACTCTTTGAAGAAAAGTTGAGAGTATACACAAGTACATTCTTCCCACATGCAATTAAGGTAAATATCCTTATTCTTAATATAATGATAAGATATTTTATTCTCACCAAGTATAAGTTTCACGTTTTATCCAGAGTAGACTCGGGACCAAGAGACTGGTACAGCTAAAAGGTGTGGATATTATTTTTTCTCTTTACTCCCCTTTACTCGGGTATCCTGGTTGTCTGCTTGTGTCTTCACAACAGCTATGTGTGTCTTAATGTTCCATACCTTGAGATCTAGGGCATCATTTTGACTGAGATCTTTGTTCTAAGGGCTGGGATTTTTGCTTTTTTTTTTTTTTTTTAAATATATTTTGAGGGTGTGGAGCAGGCATTGTGATAATATTTATATCTATTAACTTCCTGATGTTTTTAGCTAGTGGGGCAAGAGAAAATCTTGCTTAGATTAATTTAATTTGAAAAGCATTTAAGGAACTACCCCTATTCTATTAGATAGTTCAGGCTGAGGATGATACAGGAACTCAGGCTCTGTCCAGGGTTCTGAGCCATCCGACACTCTGGATGAAATGAAAAAAGAAAAAAAGCATAGGGATGATTTTGTTTCATGGCACAAAACTTACAGTGAGAAAGGACATTCATTTTTGGACCTGGATTTCTCCTTGAGAATTTGATAACAGATTGAAATTGTTGTTCAAATCTGGAACATTTTCATACTGCATTTTTCTTTTTAGTAATCTTTACTTTGACATTTATCTCATTGTCTCTATATGTACTGAATGATGCTAATAGGAACAATTCAGAATAACAAGAGGATGTTTGGTCTACAGTATAATATGGATTCCTTTAATTATCTGTTTGAGTCTTTTATAGGCAAAAGCTAAACTGCCCACCTTGGTCCCAGACGATACACAAAGGAACAGCTTGGTGGATTGGGAGTAAGTCTTATGATAGTAGAAGCTTTATTATCACAAGAGTCTGCTGGTCTGTTCCCTCAAGGAGAATAGCTAGTCTGCCTTAGAGTGACCTGTAGAGAGGCTTGTAAAATGGTTAAAAGACTTTTCTATACTGCAAGTGTGATAATAAACAATATTCAATTTGAGTTATACACTACCTTGTGATTTATCCAGGAAAAGGACTGCTATCCTCTACTTCCAAAAGAGAATAATAAAACACAGGGAGTAAGAATTTGCCAAAAGTCATGCATCTAACTTTGTTGTCTCTTAAGTATTTGTCACTGATCTTCTTAAGCAATTAAATGAAATGGGAGACAGACTAGGAACAGAGACTTTAAGGTAAGATTTGAATCAATATGGACACATGAGGACAGATTTGAAGATATAAAATCCTATTGTATGTTCAGATATAAAATTCTGCTGTATGTTGTATCTACACCGAATTCAACATGCATTTATGGGACATAATATCTACAACACATATTCAGGAGTCCCACTATGCATAGGGCAGTGAACTAAGTATTGAGAAATATACTGAAACAGAGCCCATTCCTTGTCTTTAAGAGTTCACCATCTATTTAGAACCATAAGACAAAGACACTATGACACAAAGTCACGTATATTCAGTGCTATAAGAAAAGCCCAAAGCATTATATGTGCTGTGATTGGAATATGATCACTTCTAATTTGAGGTGACCAGAGCCAGCTTTGTGAAAGAAGAGATGTTTAAGTTTGCCTGGAAAGTCACCTCCCTTTTCCAAAGTTCATTCTTCTGAAACTTTCTTATTCCCATCTGCATGAGTTTCAGTTGTGATCACCAATTGCCAACACTGTTTGTCCTCCCTTAAAGGAATCTGAAATTTATTTAGCTACTACTTTTCCTTATTCATGCATCCATCTACTCACTCATTCAACAGACATGTTTTTGAGGATCTAAATGGCTCTAGGAGATAGAGACACAACCCACCACCATCATCACTGCCACCACAACTCACTCTGTGTGTCAAGGAGCTTATAGTTCAGCGAGGAACACTGATTACCTGTCTACTTGCCACCCCCACCCCCCACCAATTGATGCTTATAACACAGAGTGTGGCAAATACTGTGAGAAAGGTAAGAGCAGTGTAGTTTAAGCTTACATAAAAGGGACATCCAAACCGACTTTGGAGGCCAGGAAAGTCTTCCAGAAAACAGTGATACCTAGGTTTAGACCTGAAAGATGAATGAGGGTTGGTTGGCTAAATGGAGCTGGAGAGGCAAAAATGTTAAGAGAGCTCAGGGAGTTTCCTCTAAATTACAGCCTGAGAAGCACACCTGGTCAGGATCAATGATGTGGGTCAATTGATTTCAGGGTTTTGAAATCTTCTGAATTTCTTCCCATGGTCAGACATCCCTATTTGAGCCTAGGTTTTGTTGGGATCTCTGCAGTTTCAAAAGATGTGAGGAGAATGGGAAAACTTAGATGAATAGTAAAGCATGTTATTCCATAAAGAGAAAGGAGATCACCTGGTGGAAAGCTAAAGGTAAAGCATTAACTTGTGCAGAACTGTGTATGCAAGTCTTTTGTCTCAGAATGAGGTAAGTGATGATTAAACCACAGAGCTATATATTCTTATTTTCTTAGGGGGTGAAACCACATGAACTGTAAGAAGAGTTTAATTATGGGTGGGTTTGATCAGTTAGGTAGAGAACCCTGAGTGTGAAAAACCTCTTTCAATAGGGTAGGTAATCTAATTTAGGTATCAGTTCTTGTGGCTTTGAGTTCACTGCACAACTTCCTCTTC
This sequence comes from Camelus dromedarius, assembly GCF_036321535.1. Classification (NCBI taxonomy): domain Eukaryota; kingdom Metazoa; phylum Chordata; class Mammalia; order Artiodactyla; family Camelidae; genus Camelus; species Camelus dromedarius. The sequence goes on from NC_087437.1 coordinate 55,286,536, forward strand.
CTGAATACCTTAGAAGGCTCCATCTCTCATCCTCCCCAGGGTTAGATTAGGACTGAGTTTTGTGTGACTGAGTTTTAACCAATGGAATGTGAGTGAAAGAGATGTAAACCATAGGGTCTAAGCTCGGCCTGTAAAAATATCTCATATATTTGGTCTCCCTTTCTACAATATTATGCTTCTTGTAGCTAAAAAGCAGAAACAACTTGAATCCTTGAATCATGGCTTAGAAGAACCCCTGAGTAGAACCACCCTGCACTGGATTGTAACATGAGCAAGAAGTAAATATTTGTTGTGTTAAGCCACAGATATTCCAGGGCTTATTTGTTATTGAGTTGCAGCCTGGTGCATTCTGACAAATGTACTCCTCCGCCTGGAGGTCTTCCCATGGCCTTATTTGGGCTTCCTGAGGATGATTTACAACAGTAAGATTTGATAACTCATTGGGCATAGAAGGTGAGGGAGTAGATATCAAGAAAAGCTTTTGTGTGTTTTGGCTTGTATAGGTAAAATGGTGAGTTAAGATGAGTACATTTGAGAATTAAAGGTATTTAATTTATGTTATGCTGGAAAGATATTTCACCTTATATCATGAGTAATCCTACAAATAGGAGGGTATTTTGTGTATATACTGGTGGTCTTACAGTTTAATTCCCTGTAGAATCTACTACCTACTGTCTATATAACACCTACATTTGTTGATGGTTGGTTCCTTCACAGCTCAGCTGAATTCTGGAGGAGATTTCCTGACTTCTCCAGTTGATGAATTCCTCTGAGAGCTTGTGAAGATGCCTATTCTCTCTGTGCCTGGAATTGCCTTGAGTGGTCTACACACTCAAAGGAAGTAGCTTGTATAAATCACAATAGCATGTTTATGCTGCTCCCCAGCTCCCCAAATCTTACATTTTCCTGAACATTGTTATGCAGCATTCTTTTGCTCTTTGTAAGGATATTTCTCATTAGGTAGATGGTCAAAGCCAACACCAAATATCAAATCCAAGTTTCTTGCACAAGCAGTTTGGAAGGTCAGAATGAGCTCCACAAGATGCATACCAGCAGCTAACTCAATTTTTGATTCCCCAAATGACTTTTTTCTTGTGAAATCTGGTTTTCAAATCTTCCCATGCTTTTCCCTTAATTGCCTGCGTTTATATTTCAAAAAACAAAACAACAAAATAAAAAAAAACAAAAAAAGGGAAAGAAGCATTTTAGAAAAGTTATTGTTTTTGTTTTTCTTAGCAATCTCTTCCATTATTCCTTAGTGTTTTTCCTAGAAGAATATTTTGCATAAAGTGGGTACTAAATAAGTATTTGTTGACTGGTTTAGAGATCTTAGTTTGGGCTGGAAAGAAATTTAGGGATCTAGTCCAAACCTGTCTGTTTGTAGGTGAGGAAACAAAAGCCTGGAGAACTGACGTGTTTTGGCCAAGGTCACACGGGCTGATTAGCTGCAGACCTGCTGCTGTTACTAGTAAAAGCTACTCCTTTAATTATGTGCATAACTCAACAGTTCCACAAAGCCATCATTTGTCTCCTCTGATCCTTATAATAACTATGGGAGCTGGAAAACTCAGGCATTATCAGTCCTTTTGGTTTTTTCACAAACAAGGAAATTGAGGCTCAGAAAAACCAAGTCAAATTATTGAATTATCTTATTCATTTATTCCACAAATACCGACTGAGCCCCTGTTGTGGGCCAGGGACTGTTCTTGGTTTGTTTTGAATATGAACAAGACAAAGTCTCTGCCCTCCTTTTATCAGTGAGGAAGAGAGAGAAAACACTGTAATAAATAATCGTCAAAATGAACAATCTTGCCTCTTGACTCCAATCCAGTGGTGTTTTTCTCTACATTTTTGTTAATTAATTAAAACAAATGAAATTTCTGATGGCTTGATTAATCCTCTTTTACTCAGGAGAAATAACCCCTTTAAAGAAATTATCCTGTAAAGAATGCAAAGCATTTCAGATGCGGCAATCAAAAGAGGGCTTCGGACAGTTATATAATTTTATGTGCTCAAGATAATATGGGAAAACATCAGTACGTGTTCCCTTTCTCTAGCTTTGAGATTTATGATTGGTCTGGTACAATAATAATAACAACTGAATACTGGCTCAAGGAATGTATTGGATTCAGTGGGCAACATCTGACAGCGTTAACTTGTGAAATGTCGAGAAGTTCTCACAGGAAGCGCCAGCAGAATATGTAATACACAAGAAGGTATTCAGGGAGCAAAAAAATAAAATCAAAGGAACCTGCTACCCAATCTGTTTCATTAAATATGAAAATTAAAATGCCTTAACAAAATGCTTTCTCTTCCTCTCTCCTCCCAACAAACAAAAGCTTTGGGAGGCAGCCTGAAATTGCTCATCAAGGAAAAAGACCAGACTCAGATGCTAAATGGCTTCTTTTGAATTAAGCAATTAATGCTAAAAGGAACATGTTGTCTCCTCAGCATTTGTAAGGTGAAACATTCATTGTATTTCCTGGCACTCTATCAAGACTTTCCTTGGCCAGAGCCAGCAGAAAAATGGTTTGCTGCCTGTGCTCTTGACCTCTGGTAATCAGGAGGATTTGGCTGATGAACTTGACAGCAGCCATTCTCCTTAGGATTGAGAATATGCCTGGGAACTCTTCTCTTGGGTCCATCTTGCCCAGACCCTGACTTGCTGGACTTGGCAGGCCCATCAAAGCTGGTGTCTCCTCCATTTGCAAAATAGAGATGTGACCCTGGGACGGTGGAGGCTTTGAGATACGTTCGACTAATGCAACAGAACGTTATCTTTACTTAACTGTATTGGTCAGATCAGATTTTTCAAGAGTATTGCCTCCTTAAAGAATTTAAGACATTATCTGTCCTTTTGGTTTTTTCACAAACAAGGAAATTGAGGTTCTGTCACTAATTCATATGTTTCCTCAAAATATGTAAACTAATGAATTCCAGAGTGTCAGAGACAGCGTGGGGACATAAAATAAAACACAGGACCTGTCCTCAGGGATTGCTTTGTCTGGTGGTGGGGAGTCAGGCAGGAAAATTCCTCATGACAATAAAACATGGTAGCTTAGAAGCGAGGCAGATGCAATGCCATGGGAGCTCACGTGGGTGGAGGGTGCACTCCTGTACAACGAATAAGCAGCGGTCCCCTGCATGGACTCTGGCAGGAGGAGGCTGGACACGGGATGACCAGGAGGTATTGGATTGCTCTTGTACAACCCCAGCCACCTCCTCCCTGCAACTGAAGACTTCCTCTTTTACTTACTTCATAGATACATAACTCTTACAAGTTTTTTAGACCAAAGGGCTTTATCCAAAAATAGAGACAAGCCATATAAGTGGTCTTTATTAACTTATTTAATGCTCTAATAAATATATCTAGTAGTGGGAGGCAAGGTCCTCCCCATTTTACATATGAGGGAAATACTCATCTGAAATAAATATTTGTTATTTCATAGTCAGGGCTAAAAATAGTGATCCTTGTTTCTTCCTCCATGAAACCACCTACTGAAGTATTTTCACATTCACCGCATGTATTTTATTAGCCTTAAAGTTAAATAGACTTTCTACCAAAGCAACAATAGATTCTGCAATGAGATCCTGAGGGACTCACTTTGATTCAGTTTAGTAGGTGATCTTTTATCACCTGCACTAAATGTTGGCTTATACTTTCTCTTTTCTGATCTTAGATGGTAAAAATGGATTCTATTCATTTAATTAACTTCCGTGCAACTGCATAAAAAGTGTGCTGATGCTCCAACAATAGGTATTATTGTTTTCAACATTTATTTTATGATAATCATGTTGCACAATGAGGTGGGGGACCTATATTCTAGGGACAGAGAAAGTTGGTTCAAATTCTTGCTCTGCTACGAACTAGCTGTGTAACCTTGGCCGAGTTTCTCTCCTTCTCTGGGTTTTAGTTTTCTCAGATGTGAAATGGGGTTAATCCCCGTTGACTTCCCTTGCTATTTTTGAGAATCGAGAAGTGGTCTCACCGGAAGTGTACTGTGAACTATAAATAAAGCGCTGCATGAATGAAGGGGCTTATTATTCGTTGAGCCCTGGGCCTGCCAGACCATATGATCTTTTTCAGGGTTGTTTGTTTATAGTCGATTAATTCCTCCCCCTCCTTCTGCTCTTGGAGGTCCACAGAGGTGGGGGATTGGCAAAGAAATGAAAAGTCACAGCTTCATGTAAACAACTTCTCTCTCACCTAATCCTCCTTTGGTCTCCCTATTCATGTGTCTTCTTAATCACGAGGCACAAAGGAAAGTAGCACCTTCCAGCGCCGCATTAGGATTCTGGCAGTTCTAGGGCCTCTGATCTCAGAGAAGACCATCCTCTTCTTTTGCAGGATTCTTCATGGCAGACTTAAAAAATATTTTTCAGTGAGAGATGTCATTGCTCAGAAAATGGAGCTTCTGGGTTGTTTTTTGTTGTTGTTCTATTTTGCTTTATTTTTAAAATGCCTTAAATGATCAGCAAAATGCTTCTGCAGAAACTCACCCTCGTGATGTTCCATCTTCAGGGTCTCATGTTGGATTAACTTCCCTGACCGAGTGCAAGGTGGAGTTCTCCCTCCCAGCCTGACAGGCACTGCTGATGCCTGGAACAGAGCTCGGCTCTTTCTCTCAGTTCAGAGCATCATTATAGATAATAAAAACTCTGGAAGCAGGACTTTGCTGGCAATTTAGGTTTAGGGGATGATGCATGAGACAGAAAAGTCCATTCTGGACTATGAGGTGCTGACATCAGGCAAACTCCTAGTTACAGATGAAATAAGTCAATTTGACTCAGAAGACACACGAAGGAGGCAGCCACACTCTTGTAAGGTGGCGTGACCTTCTTCTAGTACTAACAAACATACACCATTCTACTTTCAGACAGAAACTGAAGGTTATGCCTCTTTCTTTAGTTGAGGGAATCTGGTCATGGAACCAGACAACGAGTTTGGCTCCGGGTTTTGCCATTTACTAGCTGGCCAAAAATAAGTCTGATCTCTGTTTATTTATCAAGTGGGAATAAAAATATCTGCCTTATCATCTCCTGATGTGTGGTGAGGATGAAGTGACAATTCCTTCATGGGTGTGCTGCTTTCTGATTTGAAAGCATTTGTACATGAGAAGCGAGTAGTTGAGAGCAGGGGTTTGTGGGGCAGAATTATGTGTCTGAATCCCATTCCAGTTATTTCCCAGATTTGTGACCTTGTACAACTTGCTTGACTTTCCTGAGCATAGATTTCCTCACTGTTCAAGTGGGAACTGTAATACCAAATTTACAGGGACATTAGAAGGATTAAATGACACATGTGAAGTCCTCGGTAACTGGCTGGTGATGGGCACTTTGTAAGCAGTTGCTAGTTACATCTTGTTTGATTTCTACCTAATGCTGTGAAGAAAGAAGACCAGCTCTTCTTCATATGGTTTCCATTGTGAAACGATTGGTAACTTGAAGACCAGAAAGAGGAAATATGTTACTGTACTCTAATCCAGCAGGAACATCCCATGGAGCATCATATAAACGCAGAGCTTGTGACTGCTGTTACTTAGAATAAAGCTGCATCTTCCCTTTGAGGCAGCAAACATCCTCCCTGAAGATGACCTGGAGGAGAAGACACTCAGAGATTTCATGCTGTTGGTTCACAGGCAGTCTGCTACTGCTCGCTCAGTGGTGGTCTTAGGGCCTGGGACATCCCTGAGAGAAGGTCCTTGCTTTTAATCTTTCTGATACAGCTCCAAGGTGGCGAGAAGGAACGTGGGAGTCTCAGCCACAAGGGAGATTGTGGTATCTGTGGGAAGCTGTTTTCAGTAGCCAGGAAGGTGTTGGCAGCACCAGACCATTACCCCGATGCCTGCTATCCCAGACGTCAGGGTCCCAGTATTCAGAAGAGCAGAACTGGAAGAATCTTAGAAATCATCTAGACAATTACGCATGTGAATAAACAGATGGTATTTACCAATGCTAAACTCGTACCTGTAACAGTATGTACTGTTACTAATATGCCAAGTTAGTGGTTAATCTGAACCAGGACTTGGCCTCTCCACCCGGTTTAGAAAGTCTCACCTTTGCTTTGGAGGCACCATAGGAAATCTTGGCAGGAACATGACACAATCTTTGCCCTCAAAGCCAAAAATGGAGATACAAGGTGGACACATGTGGCTATAACCCCAGGTAAAGGTCTTAGTTCTTTTCAGAGTAACGTAGAGAGTCAGAAAAAACAAACCATACCTGCTTTGGAGAATCAGGGATGAAAACTCACGAGAGAGGTAGCCTTTGAGCAGAACCTCGATAACCAGATGCTATGGACAAGAAATAAGAATGGATGCAATGAAACGCTTAGAGCAGAAAGATGGCTGTTTCCTTATGGGTTAGAGAGAGTCGGAATTCTTCAGTCTCAGCTTCTCAGGAAGGTGAGAACGGGCAGCCTGCCCCGTATGGTCAGCTGACATCTGTGAAAATGTTGTGCTCCACTGCTCCTTCGTTTTCTCTTTCCCTCCTCCAACAACACACCCCAGAGATGGGCTATGGTGGTTCCGATTTCTCTTTGTGACTTAAAAATCTGCAAAGACATATCATCGAGCTGTTTTGAGGGGTGGGTAATAAAAATACCCTAACAGTTTTAAAATACATTGTGCGTGATCACAAATCAGAGAGAGAGAGAGAGGAAATTCTCCAGAGTCACACATTCCCCATGAACTCACTTTGCCAGAGCCAGAGTCCTGATACTGGCTCACCTTCGTGGGTCTCTCCTGGAGCGTGTGTGATTCCCACAGCACTGTCACTGCCATGGCTCCTTCATCTTTGCCACCTGGAAGAGTTCCTCACAGTAGTGCCTGGTCTTTCGCGATCTTAACACTTTTGAAGAGCACCAATGAGTTATTTTGTAGAATGACCTTCAGTTTTGGCAAGTCTGTTGTTTCTTGTGATTGGATTGAAGGTATTGGGAAGGGCCGTGCTGAGGTGCTGTGTCCTTCTCAGGGCACATCAGTTATGATGATAGATACGATTGGTAACACTAACCTTGATCACTTGATAAAGATGGCATCTGCTGGGTCTCTCCACTCTAAATTTACTGTTTTCTCCTCTGTAATTATTAAATAATTTGAAAGGACATGCTTTAAGAAGATATAAATATCCTGTTTCTATTTAAACTTTTCCCAACTAATTTTAGCATCTCTTGCTGGATCTTGCTTACTGCCACAATTATTGTGGTATTCTGGCCATTTTCTATTTTTCTTATTCCTTCTGTTGATTAATTGAAGTTCATCTGTAGGGAAAAGTTGTAGCTTCACTCTCATTTAAACGCAGTTATTGTAATTCTGGATTTATTGCTCTTGTCACTAACGCACAGGTGAAGGAGAATGTGGAAGAGTTTGGGTTACTGTAAAGGTCTGATTGTTTCAAGTACGCAGTGGAAAGGGGGTGGGTATTGTTTTGTTCATTTCACAGGTATTGATCAAACACTTATTTCTATAAAAGGCATTGTATGAGGCACTGTGAAGAAAAGAAAAATGTACACATCTCAAGAGGCTGATAAATCAAAGATTATTACTAAGGCACTCTTTATAAAAATGATAATGAAACTTTTCAACTGAATATTGAACTGATACATGATTACTGTGATGGTTATGGCAAGGACAGGTGTATTCACGATGCAGTTAGCAAGTCCTCACTGCAAGGTCAGCTCTGTGTGGTGTAGAACATCCCAACCAGGTGATCATGAGCTATACGCAGAAATTGGGTGCCTTAGTTCATAGAGTCATAAGCCTCTTAGCTTCTTTCTCCTAATTCATAGAGAGAAGAACCCAACTAGAAGATAACCTTTTGACTGTTTTGGGGACCCACCGTTTCTTTCCTGCCTGAGGCAGACTATGAGGCTGCAGAGAATTCAAGCATTGATCCTCATTAGGAAACTGGGAATTAACTTATATATAATACTTGGAAAAGTTAAACTTCTGTTCTTGGTGTTTTCTTTCTTAACAGGTGACTGGAACAGACTATTTAGGTATAATCCCAGTGACCCAAATATCATCAGAGGATGAAGGACTGACGTGGTCAAACAATTTCCAAACCGTAGCCTATTTTAACCAGCAGTCAATAAAGCCAAAGGACAGCTGTAAAGCACTAGTTATTATTTTACGTGGAACATAATGAGGTCCTTCTAGGGGCACATGTAGATTCTCCTTGTGTGGGTCAGTGGTTTACTATCCGATCTCCTGTCAGAGGAACCATTTGCATATGCAGGCAGAATGTGAATTGCTGAGGGCTCCCCATGAAGAACGCTGATGTGAAGAGAACCCAGCTCTAACACCATTAAAAAAAAAAAGTCTTCCCAACAGTTGGGCTTATTTCAGCTACAACAGGCTTTCATTTACATTTGCACTTAAACACAGGTAAATCTGACGCGAAGGTAATAGCCTGCATTTTAAAGATGAGGTTCAATGCCATTCTGTGATTTTTGCTAACAATGATGGATCCTGATCTTTGACCCAAATACTCTGGTTCTGGATTGTGTATTTTTTTACCTTATGCAGTATTGCCTGTGGTCGGTGATGTTTCTACAATGTTTTATAACTGTAGATAGAGTGGTCACATGTCCCATTTTGCCCAGAGCAGCTCAGATTTATGCTTCTTGTCACAGCATAATGATCAATAGTATGACTTTCTACTCAAAAAACGTGCCTTGTTTTGGACCAGAGAACATATAGTTACCCTGTTTCTAGGAAGGTTCAGAGAAATTCTAACTTGAGCTACATTCAATCTTTAAACTCATGTTAAAGAAATCACTAATAAACTACTTAAATATTAAAAAAATAATTATCACTTAAATATATTCTGATGCATTCTGATGTTGGAATAGTATGCAGATATATAATGTATATGCGCACACACACATACACACACATAAAATTAAATATTTAATGACCTGGGAGAAAAAGCTCACACAAAAGGAAAAATTATAGTAATTTGGTTCTTGTATAAGCATATGGTTATAGCTGGGTAATGAGATACAGTTCATTTTCTTTTTTAAAAATACATTTCTGGATTTCCAAATAGTCTACAATGAGCATGTGAAAAAATTTGTTAGCCAAAAATAATGTTTAAAATCTCTCATTTAGAATTAAGTGGTCTCTATGAACAGGAGAATATGAAATCATCATGTTGAAGAAAAGAAGACCCTCACACGTAGGAGTCTAACAACATAATAATCCTTCTTACGAGTAGAACAGAGCTCTACATCACCAAGAACTTTCTGACCTTATTTTCTCATTTAAACTTTATAAGGATGCTCACAGTCAGTAAACTAATTCTCCATTTTGCAGGTGAAGCCAACATACAGATGTAGAGTGAACGAGGCCAGACTGGGACCTCCGAGGTTGTCCTAGGTAAGACTCCACGCCATTGACTTTTGTGCTAATCCTATATCGGCTTTTAAAGCTATCAGTGAGCCACTGAGCTTACAGTTAGAGACTAATTCCTTTGCCTGCACCACTAGTCCCACCTCATGGGCAAAGCTAAAAGGAGAGCATAAGGCTGGCACGGTATACCACAGGGGAGGTTAAGAGAAGCTTTTCCTTTCTTTAAGCCACCATTTGGCCAGCTGTTAATTTCCATCTCGAAGCATTCAAAAGTATACTGACTACTACTTAGGGACTTAGGTTCCCAGCCTGAGTTTGTTGTGACCGTGTCTGCCCTGTGATTTATGGTGACTTGCTTTTTCCCTCTGGTCCTGGATTTCTTCATCTGCAGAATGAGAGCTGGTAACCAGATCATCTCTATGGTTCTCTCTGGCTCCGATAGTGTGTGATTCCAGGCTTCCGAGCTTCTGGGGGAAAGAGTGGATTCCAAAGCTGTATTCCAGAAGCGCCCCGTCTAACTGGGGCTCTACTTTTCTTTGCATTTGGAATGAGCCCAAAGAAAAGGTCATTTTTGCAGACATCTTGAGGTTGTGCTCCAATGTCCTCATTAAATAACAGGAGGCCAGACTGCCAGGCCCAGGGGAATATTCAATCAAGGAGAAAAAGGCCAAGTCATTACCGGAACCCTATCATCAGGGCTGTAAACACAAGCGTTTGGTCCCAGGCTTTAGCTGAAAGTCTGTGCAATTGTGCTCACGCTCTCCTTACACAGGTTCTGCTTGTCAAATGTGTGTGACCGTTCAGATGTCACCAGAGGCGGAGAGGGAGAAAGAGAAAGAAAGAAAATTGCAAGCATAAATAGACTCTGAACATAGAAAGATCAAAATAGACAGCCTCTGGCTTTGCTGAATGAGTCACTGCTGCAGCCCAGACCGCAAAAACAAGCGTGGCTGCTCCACGAAGCAGCCGTCTTCCTGTCTGGAGAGGAAGCGCTGCCCTGATTGGAGGCTTTGGCCATTTTACAGACTTCAAAGCACCCTAGGCAACTGAGCAGGCAAGAGGGGGAACAGGTAAAACAGCTTCTCCAAGTGCTTGTCTGGAGAACCAGCTACTCAACCCTCATTTGAAGCAGCATGGAAATGCTTTCATCTTCAGCCAACAGTGTTTTTTTGTTTTCTTGGTGTTTTTTTGTTTTCTTTGTATTTTTGATTTTTTTTTTTTTAAAGTATGGTGTTCTTCAGTTCTGGTGTAGTGTCTGTATCTTTCTTTCCTGAAATAATACGTCATTTTCCGGCTGAGACTTGGTTTTCAGGCACTAAGCTAAGTGCCATGGGGGATGGACACGAGGACCATCTAATGAGGAAGTGGGATGAGTATACATCCCATAATATGATATTATGAAAGAAAATGTGTGCTGAAAAAAGGAAAAACATGAGACTATGAGGGTACAGAGGAAACAGAGGTGGACCTTGGTGAATGGTCTACCAGGGTGAGAGATGAGTGTGAAAAAAGACCCGCGTGTACTCAGGATTCAGCAGTGAGTCCAGGTTTAGCTTGGCATGTGGTGTACTCAGGGGGGTTTAAGAAATAAAGGTTGAAAGGCAGAGTAGAGCCAGATCCAAAAGGAGTTTTAATGCCAAGATGCAGCTTTGGGTCTTGTCCCATATGCTGTGGAGATGGGGAGGGGGAGAAACAGTGATACTATGGGAAGATAACAATGCCAACTCTGGGGGAAAAAAAAGATGAAAGAAAAGCAAGATCCAGGAAGATCAGTTAGGAGACACTTGCTTAAATAAACTTTGGCCCCTGTGGCATAATAAGAAATATACACTATTGGATTTTTGTCCCTGGTTCTTGGCATAGAGCTCCTAAAACCCTTGTAATTTCTTGAGTAATAGAAGTGATACGAGCATCTTGACCTTCTGACACTCTGCTTCCTTGGAATCTCCTGGGTGATAGCAATGTTTCTTCTTTGTAATGAGTTAGACTGGTGAATGGGGGTTCCCAGAGAGCTTCAGGATGAGGGCTGGTTGCCAGGGAGATCAAGATTTGATTAGAGGGTTGGAACTTTCAGACCTATCTCCCAACCTCAGGAGAGGGAAGAGGGGCTGAAGCTTGAATAAGTTGGGAGTTCAAGATTTGCAGATACTGACTACTGTGTGTAGAAAAGATAAACAACAAGTTTCTACTGTAAGCACAGGTACCTATATTCAATATCTTGTAACCTATAATGAAAAAGAATATGAAAAGGAATATACATATGTATATGCATGACTCAACTCTTACGCTGTATACCAGAAATTGACACAACATTGTAAACTGACTATGCTTCAGTTAAAAAAAAAAACAAAAACCAATGGCCATTGATTTAATCAACCATGCTAATATAAGGAAATCTCTGTAAAAGCCCCTAAACAATAGGGTTTGGTGAGCTTCCAGGCTAATGGACACATCGAGCTCCTGGGAGGGTGGCACAGCCACAGGCATAAAAGTCCCATACTCCTCCCCCCATAAGTTATCCTATGCATCTCTTCCATCTGGTTTTTCCTGACCTGTATCCTTTATAATAAATCCATGATAGTCAGTAGTGTTTTCCGGTGTCCTGTGAGTTATTGTGACAAATTATCAAATGTGAGGAGAAGGCTGTGGGCACCCCGTGAATTTCTAACAGTTTGATCAGAAGTATACGTGGTAAGACTGGCATCTGAAGTGGGGACAGTCTTGTGGAAATGAGCTCCTAAACTGTGGGGTCTGCCCTAACTCTGAGTTGTGACTGTTAGATAGCTGGAGAATTGGTTGGTGTGTGAAACCCTCCCACATATATTTGGTATCAGAGTGTTGTGAGTAAAAATAGCTCATTGCTCCCTACCTAGAACATTCCCTCTGGGGTTAGAGAGGAGAGGATCTGCAAGAGAGGGTGAAGTTCGTATGTCTGAAGTTCTAATCTAGTCAGTGAGGAGATCAATATAAAAATGCTCACCATCATAGAATGTGTTAGTGTATGTTGAAATCATTGAGCTGAGGGGTCAGGGTGACTCAATTGTGGCCAATGCAGTTTGACACAAATAAAGGAAGATCGCTCACTTTGTAGAAATGTGGGGCAGAGTTTGAGCTGGTCACTCTTACTTGAGCAGCCTTGCTTTGCTGAGAGGTGTTCTGAATACTATATGTTGGCTACTCAGCCATTTTTCTTCCCCAAGCCTGTAATTTCTTTCCAGCCATGGTCCGAGCCTTTTTGGTCTCTGGAAGCCAGTGATGCTTGGAATGAAGTGCATGTATCTGTCTGCTGACACTGCTCTGCTTACCTGTCTGACCTTGGGTAAATCACCTCCCCTCCTTGGGACTTGGTTTCCTATCTGTAAAACAAGTCTGTTCCATGATTCAGTGTCCAGGGTGCCTTGAAGCCAACAGCTTAAGATGCATATTCAGAATAGGTCATCTTCATAGTTAATGTTATCTCTCCCCAAACAAACTCATCTCATTGAACCCTCCTGGCAACTTTGGGAATAAGAAGTGCAGGTATCATTATTTTAATGGATTTCACAGATGTATGAATAGAGGCATAGTGACACATGGAAAGTAGGTAATTTTCTGAAGGACACGAAGTGATTTAATGACATAAAATACAGTCAGGACTGGGACCACAGCTACCTGCCTTTCAGCCCGGTGCTGTCTCAGCTCTCCCAGGCTGCACAGACGCCTAGGAAGGGTCAATGAAGTGCACTGCGAGGAAAACACTGTTTCCACGATGCCTCTTGAAGATCCTGTATTTCCATTGTTCCTCCCAGTGAGGCTAGGACAGAAGAAATGGAGCCATTTTACAGAACCATTGCAAAGTTTTACTAGTGGAAGACATTTCTTTAAAAACCTCTTCCGTTCCCTGGGATGGTTGTGCAGGTGGCAAACTCCTCTGTGGTCATCACTCCCATGACAGCTGCAAGAACTCATGTGCTCGCACGGGATCAGCAGGCAGAGATCGGACTGTCTACGCTCCTCAGCGTGGGGCCCTCCGGCCATAGAATCATACTAGCTCTGGGCCAAAAGAGTCCTTGGAGTTCATCTGATCCAGTGCCCTGTCCAGTGCTTAATCTTTTCTATAATAGTTGGCCAGCATCGTCTTGAACTACACCCTCACTTCTGGAACCTACCCCTGTACTGTCAGCTATCTGTTGATAATTTCACATGATTTGCCCAGAGTCAGCTCACATTCAACATGACCGAAGCAAAACCTGTGTTATCTTCCTCACATAGGTCTCTTCTCAAACTGCATTGCTATCCATTCAGTCCAACAAGCTAAAACCTGGTCCTTTAAAATCCATTCCTCTTGGGCATTGCATCCTGATTATGTGTCTCTGAGTCTCTCACACGCATGCCCTTCTGTACTCATGTCCACTGCCCTCCTTCAGGTCTTCCACCATATTTCCTTGGACCGTCTATGTAACCTCCTAACTTATTTCTTGGAGACTTTGATAGGCAAACATGTATTTAAAATTTCTAAATGGGAATATAGGATGCATCTCCCAAATGTATTGGCCATAGAACATTTTTTTCCCAGAGCATCTTCTGGAAAATGCTATTTTAGCCTTTCCAGATGAATCGAACCTCCCCCCCTCCATTGTCACATTTGTCCACCCCTCTTTGTCACTGCACTTGTTATTTCCTCTGCTTAGAATGCCCTTCTCCCTGACTCTTGCCATCTGGGGAAATCCTACGCATGTTTCACGGCCCAGTTCAAACATCTCCTACTCTGTAAAGCCTTCTTTGATCCTACGTCCCAGCATAACCTCTGAGCAATCAGAGAGCTGTGTACTTGTGTCAATTATAATGTTTAAATTATATTCTAGTTGTGGCTGTTTGAGTCTATCTCCTAACACATTCTAAGCTCCTTAAGGGTTGGGAACTACACTTGACTTGTTTCTCTGTCACAAGTCTGAAATAGTTCTGTTTTCTTTCACTTCCTTAACATTGACTGAGTAACTTATGCTGGATGCTTGATGAATTTCACGCAATACACAAGCTTACAATTTTTGCACCCTGGTCTCCAGCCTCTTGACCCCGCCCCCTGCCACTATTACCTGATCTAGATGGCAACGAGTCGGGGTTATGCTGGGACATGGGGACATTGAGAAAGGCAGATGGGACAAGTATCTTGGCAATTACAATACAAGATCCATTTGGGAGAGGACTTCTAGGAAAGGAGAGCCATTCCTGGAGAGCAGATATTAGGGGAAATTCTGGAAGCTTCAGTATCTTACATTTTCTGAGCACCCTGCTCTGGGCAGGGCATTGCGCCAGAGCTGTGGGGAAACATGCATTCTCAAGGAGCTTCTAGTAAGTGGTTGGATTGGTAAAGACTCCTGGTTTCCATGAACAGAAACCCAACTCTGCTAGCTGGGCTACAAAGGGAAATTCATTTCAAGGATGTGGGGGTGTCAGAATCCAAGGGCAAGGAAGTAGCTAGGCCTGGAACTGAGCTGGAAGCAGGGGATAGAGAGCCACAGGGAACCAAAGAAGTGGCTCTAGTTTTGCCCCTGTTCTCTCTGTGTGTCTGTTTTAATCTTTCTTACTGGAGAGCAGTGTTAATGCTTCCAGCTGTTTGTGACTCAGAAAGCTGTGTCAGAATGTGGCAAGCACTGAATATCACATCTAGCTGAGTTACCCTGGACACATCATCTTCTTAGTTCTCCCATCTATGAGATGAAAGATTCGACCAGCTCAAATGTCAGCTGGGATGGTCTATTTTGACGAGTTCTGCTTTAAGTCATTCTTCAGACTTGGTGGGATTAAAACTACATGTAAAACATACTAAGAAATAATGACTCCTTGGGAAAATTTTTATCTGACTCTAGATTCCAACGACTTTGGCCAACCAATAAGATCTAGTTTGCTAGAACAACCGAGCATAAGATTTCACTCTGATGCGTAACTCTTTCCTGCTTAGGAGCATCCCAGGTCTCTCTCACACACGCTGATTTCTCCTCTCCTCACCTCTGTTAAGATAGCAAGTACCTCTCTGTCCTGTCTCCCAGCTGCATTGCATCCCTGGGCCACTCCACGGATATTACGCATATTTGAAACACATTTGCCAAAGTATCTTTCAGTACCTTAAGACAGCTAAGTAACTCTTGGTTTGGGGCCAGCCCTTGCGTTCCCCATCTGTGCGCTGATAACGCTTTCCTGTGTATACCACCGCACAACTTACAAAGTATTTCCATATAGATGACCTTATTGGGTCTCCGTGTCAGCCAGTCAGTCGCTGAACAGTCATTAGTTTTTTGAGGGCCTACAACATACTAAGCACTTGGTACATTCAATTTTGAGCAAAATAGACATGATCTCTGCCCTGATGGCACTTACAGTCTAAAGGGACAGAGTTCATAGTTTTATTCCTATTTTAGAGACAAGGAGACTAAGGGGAAGTGATGCGTCCAAGGTAGGTGGCATAGCTGGGACTCCCCTGGGCTGCCGGTCCCACCCCATGACTCTGATTTTACCATCTTTCTTCCTCACTGCCATTGGAAAATCCCTGAGCACTCTCTAAGAGTTAACAGAAAAAACAAAAAAACAGCTAATGCCGATGCAGATGGATGTGAGAGGGGCACACAGAAGAGCCCACAATAACAAACAGAAGACAGTAAGAAGATAGACCAGCATCTGATAATTCCAAAGCCGGGGGAGGGGAACAGATCTCAAATCAAAGCCAGGACTAGCAGCACCAGCCCCTGGAGCTCGGAAACAAGACCACGCATTCCCTCAGAGCTGGAGCCCAGCAGGTGTCCTTCAGTCGTACAAAGCAGTGTTTGATGTGAGCATCGTGTCCTGCTGTGAACATGGCTCTATGTCAAGGCAGACTTGCTTGACAGACTGAGCTGGATTCAGATGTGAACAGGACACAGCTTTGCCTCGTGCCTTTAGAAGGATGATCAATAGGGGTCTCGGTGGGGTGGCAAAGGGGGACGGGATGAGCTAGGAGAGGGAGGAGGCCTCCATCCCCAGGGGCATCCTTTATATGCACAACACATTCTGTGGGCTTTTTTCAGGCCAGGACCCTCCCTGTCCTCACATCTCTGTAGGTATCAGGGCAGACCTTGGTTGGTGGATGCATAGAAAAGAAGATACAGTCTTTCTTTCCCTGAGCTGTAGTGAGAGACCCTGCAAAGGTAAATGGGCATTTACATTTGCCTCTGTGCCCCTCCATCTTAAAGCGGGAGAAATAGCCCCCGGGCACCTCATCCTGCTGAGAATGCATAGAGGAAAACAGAAGCAAAAGAAGAGAAATGCTGTCTCAGACATCATTAAGGGTTTGAATGAGACAGTTTCTCTGCCTTAGGTGGAGGGAAATGTATGTTAACCATAATTCTGCTACAATCCGATCAGGGGCATGTACAAATTTTGAGAAAACTCAAAAAAGAAAGTCATCAACTCCATCTGAGGGGCTTCCTCAGAGCTGAGCCCTGGAAGAGGAAGTTTGCTCAGGAGAAAAGTATAGTTGGGGTCGAGGTGGGGTCAGGGAAGCAGGGGAAAAAGTCACCATGGAAGCAAAGGCTTGGAGATGTGAACGTGCCTGGTGTCTTCAGGGAGGGATGGATGAGATACTCACTGTGTTTCTGGTCGAAACACACTTTATGTAGTGAGAAATTCAGTATCTTGTAATAAACTTTAATGAAAAAGAATATCAAAACAAATATATGTGTGTATATGCATGACTGGGACATTGTTCTGTACGCCAGAGATTGACACGTTGTAACTGACTGTACTTCAATTAAAAAAAGATAAAATTAAAAAAATAGATGATTGCTTAGGTTTTAAGGTAGGCTAGCTACTTTAACAACAGACGAGTTTACCTCAGTGGGTTAAAGAGTAGACTTTGCATTTCTCATTCAGTTCAGAGCACAGTGCAGTGCAGGCTGGCAGGGGGTTACACTCCTCACAGCCACTCGGGGCCCAGGTTCCCTCCATCTGTGGCTCTGCCCTCCTGTGGGTCCTTGAGTCTCTGACACTCCACTAGCGGATGGAGGGAGAGCAGGAGGCTGGATTGTGCATGTGCAGGAAACTTACAGGTTAAGACCAGGAAGGTGTGTATTTCACACCTGCTCACCTTCCTGTGGCCAGAACCTAGCCACACTTGGCTGCAATGGGGTTCTGGGAATCAGCGGCTAAGGGGAGAACAGGTACTGATCAGCAGAACCACCTCTCCCACAGCTGGGAGTCTGGAGAACAGGAGGGTAGAGAGAATAAAGGCATTCTGCATCCTTGATGGGATTTGATGGAAGCCTTCTAACTTCCCTATGGGAAAGGCATGTGATAAAGGAGTCAGGGCAGCCTCTAGCTGAGAGGTGCCCTGTAGCCACACTCCTCAGAGAAGATGAGTGATTCTAACTGAAAAGCCCTTGTACCTAGACAAAAAGTTCTGCTCCAGCCATGAGATAATGGACAAGAAATCATTCAGCGCAGCTCTTAAAATGGGAAAAGAAACCCAGCCAAGTATACGGCTTATAACCCCAACATTTATAGAGCACCATGTGTTTACTGTATGCTCATACACCAGTTCTCAGCTGATCTGCACAATATCCTTGGGAAGAGAAACTGCTTGAGTATTATCATCCCCATTTTAATGCTCAGAGAGGTTAAGTGACTTATCTGGGGTTGCACAGCAAAAAAGAGACAGACCTGCAACTGAAACCCATTTTGTGTTCTTTCCACAATTCCACAGATCCACCTGGGGATGGCGGAGATGCTGACCACAATTTGGGAAGCTGACCCAGATCCAGTCCTGAATGTGAAGCCAGGATCCTGGGGAAATTCTCCTCAATCACCTGGCCTTCTGTCGGCCTGACTTTTGGAATCCGTGAACTAACTGCTCATTCAGAGAGCATGTGCATGTTAGCTGTCAAACAGCGCATGCAGCCCCTGACAGCCCTAATATCACTGTTTGTATTATCAGACAATTACCAGCTGAGCTCGTATTCATAATTTGACTAACAACTCGCGACAATGATTATTTTTCCTTTCCTGGCAAAACAAATATAGCAGCATTTTCTTTTCAGCATCAGCGCTGATGCTCCTTGGCATTCTATCAGCTGAAGGACTTTTTTTTTGGAAAAAAAAAAATGTTAGTCGTACTCCCCCACATCTCGCTAACTTTACAGTCCCCCATGGCATCTGTGTGCAGTGAACTGAGCTGTTGAGACTAAATGTAATTTGCAATCAAGCTTCTGTTAACATGGAAATGTACCGGCTGGTCTGCTGCAATATGGGTTCTCATTCTGTCTAGCATATGGTTGCATTAAATCCAGTCTCCAGAATGTCTCTTGTTACCACATTGTCAATCCGTGCAGAGCAGAGAACCCTAAAAAACCACTAAAGGAACATATTTTTGGAATTGGCTCTTCTATTGGATCTTGACAAGAGCTGTCCAAAGACATACTTGGTTACTTGAAATGAACCAGCCCTGTCAGATCTATGCGCGCGCACACACACACAGACACACAGGAAACTTGAAACCCGGTTAGATGCTCTGTACTCACAAGCATAGGAATTACACTGGAGGACAAAGGAAGAGAGAGGGCCAAGGACTCATCTCCATTAGTTACATTTGAGCCCTGTTTATTGATTTTTTTTTCCTTAATCTCTCCATATTCATAAAGTTCCAGAATTTCCGATTGGCAAGGGACTTTAGCAGTCTTTGGAGCTAAGAGCCCCGATATGAATTCAGATGAACCTGGGCTTGAATCTGGAAGCCATCCCTGGCTTGGTGGCCTTGGGCACATTCTGAAGCTTCATGTGCCTCAGTTTCTCCATGGGTGAGATGGAGGGTAATAAGAGCACCCCCACAACTCTGTGGAAGACCAAATGCCTAAGTGCACACCTGAGTCAGTCAGTGACGCCCGTGAGTGCCCGCTGCCTCTGTCCTACCCCCCGATTCCCAGCTCGATGCTTAGGTGTCTCCTCCCACATCACCCGCCATTGTTCTCTTGTTCTGGTCCTGTGCCCTCTAGTGTCCAGGATGTCAGTCCCTCCCAAGGCAGCCCATTCTCTTCTGTACAACCTGTGAAACAGTTTTGCCTCATATTAAACACAATCTTTGATTGATCCTTTTTTCTGGGACAAACAACAAAAGTGGGGTTGGGTGGTAGCCCTTTGCTATTTGGAGAGGCTGTCAGACACCCTGCAAACACTCTCCGCTCTCCTTCAGCCCATCTTTTTCCTTCAGCTTCTTGGTCTGGTGCAGCACTGAGTCTCCTGACAAGCCTGGCCCGTCTCCTCGGCTATGTCTGCGCTACACTGAGCACGGTGTTTGGAGAAGACTTGTTATCAGCTGGGTCCTACCTGGCGGTGAGTGACAATCTGCCAGCTTACACCGAGCCTTACAAAATAGGCCTCTCCTTGGGAAATTCACGATGAGCAATGTTCAGTAAGTCCCGTGATGCTGTAAATTCAGTGGAGGAGGGGCACCTCATGGCTACAGTCTCTGCAGCATCCTCGGGAGAAAAGTAATTTTTTTCAAGGAAGTCGATGCCCTCGTTGTGCATCTATTCTGTAAATCTGAAGTTTTACAGGTTTCACTGGATGTGTTCCAAGCAGGATCAGAGGCACAGAGAGTATAATATTCTTTCAGTATTTGAAGAGTATTTTGGAGGATCAGAACAGAATGGGAAAAGAGATTCTACTCATTCATTCATCCTCTTAAAAATTGTTTGGGTGCCAGACACAGTGCTAGGCACCAGGGATGCAGTGGTATATGACCCATTCCTGCCACAAGGAAGCTGGCAGACAGATTGAGCCAGTTAAGGTGTGGGGTGATAAGTTCTACAATAGTGCTGAGTGTGGGATGCGCTGGGGCCACCTCACCCAGTTCTGAGTAGCTCACAAATCCAGAGATGGGGATAAATATGCAAGGAAGTCATTGCACTGCTGTGGAGTAAGGGTTACATTCAAAGATTTTACAAAGTACCTGGAGCACTTTGCAGGGAGAAGTCCCTCGGCAAATAGTCACTGAAGGCCCGTGTGTGCTGGGTCTATGAAGAACAAAACATACAGCCCTTGAAAGTTATCAAAGATATAGTCTTGAGTATTTATAGGTGGACTTTAAAATGTCTACACACAATTTCTTACTTATTACTCACTTAAAAGCTGCTGTAAGTGTAATGAAGGAAGAAAACAGGAATCTAGCAGATGATAAGATGGGGCTGTGATTTAGATGCAGCGGGGCATCAAGGAATGCTTCCCTGTGCTTTATTTAAGTGAACACCCGATAATAGTAAGAATGGGAGAGATCCAACAGTGCATGTGCGAAGACCTGGGGAAGGGATGAGCTTGGAGAGCTTGAGGAATTGGGAAAAACACGTTGTCAGGAAGGAGCGATCAGGAAGGGAGCCCCACTAAGGATGATTCTTCAAGCCCAGAGGGAAAAACAGGTCATTTCAAGCAGAAGGGTCAGCACACACACACACACACACACACACACACACACACACACACACACACACACACACACGGCATGGTGTCCTGAGAGGACACACCGGGTCTGAGAGAAGCTCCATCCACACCCCTTGACTAGTGCGTTGGCCAGAAGCTCGGGGAGTGGCCAGAAATGAAGAAGGAGGGATTGATTATATAGAGAGATACCATAGAAGCACTGAGGATGTTCTAAATTGTCTTTTAATTTTTAAAAATCATATCTATTTCCTCAACTTGTTCAATAGCTTGTATGAGGAAGGCAGAGGTATGCCTTTTACGTCTCTGTATCCTGCCCCCACCTCCATGCTTCGTGAATGTTGATTAAATTAAATTCCATCTCGTCTTTGCCATTTTGTTCCCAGCTTGGATCCATGATCTGGAGTGGCTTTCACTTTGCAGTTCTCTGTACCTCGCAGTGACATGGCAGTATTTGCGACCTGCTCCTGCTTTCTGATGGGTGGGAAGGTTTCATCCAAAGGTGTGAAGGATGACTCACCCCATGACGCAGGTTATCTGCAGCTGCCAGTTGGGCATCTCTTACTGAGATCACAGAAATCTGAGGTTAGACCGCTTCGCCCAGCACTCAGGCTCAGAGGAGAAACTCATTAACTCCATTTAATTAAGGAAACCAAACACTTCCAAACCTACTTTACTGTCAGCTCACTTCCCACCACCTCATTAATATATTTTTAAAAATTTTGCACCTTTAATGTGGTAATGATTGCCTTAATTCTTTCCGCATCAGAACTCCATAGATCTGAGCTATTTAGCTAGGCAACAAGTAGAAAAATTATACAAGTGGTGGTCAGAATTCTTTGAACCAATATCTTTTGGTATTACTAAATATAACGTATTTGGACTCAGTTTTCTGTGCGCAAGGTAGACAGAGGCAATATTTCAAGTTTACTTTTATACTATTGCAAATAATAAGAACATCTTAAAAAAATTTCAGAGCATTTTACAGTTTTCAAAAAGCTTTTACATTCATCAGTTGATTCTCATAAAATGCTGAACCCCAGTGGGCAGGTAGAATCATCTCAATTCGACAGATGAGGAAAGGTGTCTCAGGATGACAGTTACGTGAGTCGGGTCTCTTCCTCCCGTCCCTCTCCCTCCTCAGCGTGGTAGGGGGCTGACAGTGAGACACAGTTCTATCAGTAACAGACAGGGGTGCCTGATTCTCTGCAAACGATTATAAATTCAGCTTAGGACGTGCTGAGTTACATGGAGTAGAGAACCCGGAGCTGGATGCATATCTGTATGGCTTTGTCTGTCAGCTACGCCAACATGTAAATGCTGTCTTTTCAACCTGGTGGGGATCAATGTTTTCCCTAAGTCGGAAACATCTCAAGTTTGTTCACAGGTAGAAAGTGGTCTCTTAATCCATCCTAACTATGTTCTTATTACCCACTGCTCTTCTCTTCAGGCTGACCCCCAACACAGACGCTGGTGTAGGTGACACTGATTTGGTAATGTGCTTTCATATTCTTACCGCATTCGATGCTCACGGCACTTCTGTGAAATGTGACTTCTTGTTTCTGTCCCATCACTTAGGATGGAGTCCCTGCTGAGGTGTGAGATTTATTCGATGGCAAGCAGCCGATAATGAGCACTGGGGGCTTAAACCTTGGACCACTGTGACTTATTCTATTGCTTCCAGAGCAGCTCCCCAACCCTCTTACTTTTCCCTCCACTTTGCTTTCCCTGTAGCCTCCTCATCTTTCTTTAGAAATCTCTGGGAACACTTCCTTCAGTCTTCCAACAAGACCTGGTTTCTAGGAAGGCTCAAACCTCAGTCATACGTATTTTACTGTGAATTTAGAACTTTGAGCTCCATCTCCTAAAGGTATGCGTATTTTCATATTTTTATTTTTCAGTCTACAGCTGTTGCACCTTCCCCCATGTTCTGTAACAAATACTTCTCGAGCACTTACTATGCTCCTGGCACTGGGACCACGATGATGAACAAGCAGATATCACCCACGATCTCCTGGATGGAACATGTTGTGGCCAGAAAGCTGTTTTCTGTAAGTGGACTTCCGAGATCCACAAACCTCATAGGCAACCATTTATCCCTACAATTTTAAAGAGTTCTCAGCCTTTAATTCTGGGGTTAGGAAAATTTAGCCAAACACTGCCCGGTGACATAAAGGCGATTTAAAAAAAAAAAGGAACATGTGACATCACGCACCAAAATGAAGAAGAGGAGGTTCTGCCATCCAGCTGAACATTTGATGTTACTGAAGATGTTTCTCCATCTCCCTGGGAACAGATAACATTTTGGCAAGTTCATAAGGATTTCTCCTCTTAATGAAGGGATTAACTTGGCATCTTATCACAGGACTAAACACAGGACCCAGGAAATAATACAAGTTTTATCTAGATTCCTACTGAAATTTTGGAACAGATCACTACACAATTGATTTGTGGGCATTTAAAAAAAAAGACACTGATCCTTAGAAGTTAATGCAAGTTTACCACTAACAAGTCATGCTAGACACACTCCATTTCCTTTTCTGATTGTGCCACTAAATCAGTAAATAAGCAGGATGAGGAAATTTTAGTAACAGACTTCACATGGCTTCCTGTGATGTGATTGTGTACAAAATGGTGACATATGAGCAGAATCATGTCTTATTCACAGTTGGGTAAGAAAAAGACATTAAGAGACATCTTAAGGGTTGCTAACTGCTCTACATTGGCTAGAAAGAGGTCTCTGGTGATGAACAAAGCCCTTTTTCCTGGACAATATTTTTTTCCAGTTATATATACCCACACATATATATATATATATATATTCTTTTTCAGGTTCTTTTCCATTATAGATTATTACAAAATGTTGAATATAATGCCCTGTGCTATACAGTAGGCCCTTGTTGTTTATTTTATACACAGTAGTGTGTATCTGTTAGTCCTCAACTTCTAATTTGTTCCTCCTCTCTTCCCTTTGGTAACCATGAGTTTGTTTTCTATGTCTGTGAGTCTGTTTGTTTTGTAAGTTAAGTTCGTTTGTATCATATTTTAGATTCCACATATAAGTGACATCATATGGTATTTGTCTTTCTCTTTCTGACTTACTTCACTTAGTATGATGATCTCTAGGTCCATCCATGTTGCCACAAATGCTTTTGGCCAATATTTTTTATTCATGACTTGAAAGGTTCTCTAGAAGAAGAGATGTCCAAATTTACAGATGACACCTAACTAAAATGAAAAGCAAATGCCACAGACTGGCACAAAAAGACAGCTTTGTACATACAGTGGAAGGAGCACTGGCCATGGAGGAAGGCTGCGTTGACCTTGCCTCTTATCTCTGACACCTATCAGCAAGGTCACGTTGAACAGGGATTAATCCCTGACGGCTCAGTCTCATCATCTATAAAGAAGCAATATAGTCACTTGCCTTTTAAGTTCAATGAGTATTTAAAAAGAAGCCTAGTTTCAAGCTTAGCATATTGTTTTTAATCTATTAATGCAATATCAGTAATAACAATGGAGCATTAGTATCTAAAACGGTCTAGAGCTTCTAGAACATAGGACTGAAACCAACACAAAGAAATAAATCAGAACTTAAGGTATGCGTATGCTGGTGCTGTTGGGGGTATCAGGACTAAATTTATGACACTCAAAAAGCTTCTCAGAAGTACTCAGCATACGCTAGGCACTTAAAAATGTGTGTTAATGATGGCTTAATTAGCTGTGTGTGAAGAGAAAAAACACAGAGGAGAACTGTATATTGACATTACATTTGTTTGATGTCTTCATATATGTGAAGGGCTGCTGTGTTGAGGAGAATATGTATTTATTCTGCATTGTTCTAAAGAGCAAGATCAGGCTGCGATCGGTGGGAGTTCAAGGGAAGGGAACTTGGGATGACATTCGAAAACTTCTGTAGCAGTAGAGCTTTCCTACAGCGGATCTGCGTGACGCGGCAGGCGGTGGACCTTCTGTCCGATGAGCTAGTTTCCCCTGGGTCCTGGCTGAAAGGAGGGCAGCTCTGGTGGCCAGGGGCGGGCTTCATTTGCACACCACCGTTGCTGAATGACAGTTTTGTACTGGCCACTGAGTCAAGTGCTGAGGGCCAAAGTAAAAGTATGTGGCCCCCATTTTCAATGAGATCACAGCTCAGCAAAAGAAGCCCCCAAGTCTCCTGGGGGTGGAGGCTGAGGAGGGCTTCTCGCAGGATGCCAACTTTAGGCAGAGGCTTGGAGGATTGGTAGCCTTTTCCAGGAAGGAGAGGATTCCATTAAAGTGCCAAGGTAAGAGGTATGAGACATCGTAATGTATCATCTGGAAGACAATTACTTCTGGGAGTAGACACCGCCAGGAAGGCAAGGGTTAGAGCATTAAGGACTGACCATGCCTTGCAAGGTGCGTTGGGTCTCAAGTTCCTCCCCTCTGCATCTGCTGTATCATGTGCATGACCAGGTCAGAGCACGAATCCCACTGTATTATAATGGCTTATGGAGGGGCTCGTCCATGCACCATGAGCTCCTTAATGGCTTATGGAGGGGCTCGTCCATGCACCGTGAGCTCCTTGAAGACAGAGACCATGTCTCATACATCCCGGTGTCCTCATGGCCTCCCCTGAGTTTGCCACAGCTTATATACTGAGTTAAGTCCTCCTGAATGAAAGAATAAATAAATGAAGGCAATACAGATCTCGTTTGAGGAATGAGTTCCGACCTGATTCACGGAGAGCTTTTGGATTCTTGTACGTTTCTGCAGCAGTGCTGAGTGCAACACCATGAATTACTTCTAGGGAGCTACGTCTTCTGTGGGGTATTTCTGCTAATGCTAGTTGCTGGCATTTATTTAGCACACCTTGCGTGGGTACTGAGCTAAACACTTTGCACGCCGTTGTCATTTAATCGGCGCAACATCCCTCTGAGGTATGGAGACACTTTCCCCATTCTATAGATGAGGAAGCTAAGATTTGGAGAGGCTAGGCAATCCACCCAGGGTCAGTCACCCTGCTAGGATGTGACAGAGCCAAAATCCGACCCAGATCTGCGGACTCCAGAACTTGTGTCTTAACCACCAGATTCTCCATTGGTTGAGGCATGTTGCCCAGGGTGAGGCAGGATTAGCCATCGAGTCCCATCTCCTGGGAGAACCCCTTAGAACAGAGAGCCTTGTTTGGGTAAAAGAATTTGAGCTCTCTGGAATCTTCTTGGCTCATAGTCCACTATAACCTCCTCTCTAGCACTGAAGGAAGGAGAGAGGTCCTTATGAACAGAACACCTTAGGAGGAGCTGGAGCATCTTGGACGATGGTAGAAACAACATGGAAGATCTCAAAATTGCAGTCAGTGTAGACTCCTGCCTTCCTGGATGGTGGTGAGGAGAGAGATACACAGAAACAGAAGGAAGTGAAAAGATGAGGCTTTTTTTTTTTTTTTTTTTTTTTTTTTTTTTTTTTGCCTTTGGGCTTTTTCAGTTTGGGAGATCTTTCAGGGATGTTTCTCAATGCTTTTCATTTAGACTGGGGACGTCTTTCATTTGGGAGTCCTTTGCTTCTGAGACACTCCCGAGCAGAGCGCATGTCCCCAGGTGAAGAGGTGAGGGATTCTGCACTCAGAACCCTTGCAGGTCCCCTGGCCTGACCAGTCTGCTGCTCTGGAGTGGGGAAAGAGGCAGGAACCCAGGGGAGATGCTGTCTTCAGAAGTAAGCTGGTGTGTTTGGCTGACTTTTGCTTGCTGCCTGGGTCTGACAGATGGGGGTGGGCAGGGGGTTAAGGAACCTCAACAGATGGCAGCAATCAGTGGGTGTTGGTAGCCATTTTCCCTAAGTGCTGAAAAGATGGTCACCTTGTGCCTGTCACAGTCAAACTCAACGCCCAGCTCCTCCGTCTTAGAACACAAAACAGTATACTCCTTTCTCAGCCTTCGGGAGGAATGTTTTCGGAGAGAGGCGGTATCTAGGGAGTATAAAGGCCGCCTGAGGTTCTGATTCAGCGACGTGAATTCTCCCGCCCAGTCACAAGTCCCCATGTCTGCAAAGATTTGTTTGTCCGCAAGGACAGAGATAAAAGGCAACTTGCCGGAAACCGTCCCCTCCCTTCTGATTGGTAAGGGAAAAACATCCACGCACTGCCATCTGGTGGGAACTACTGGTCATTGCAGCTTGAATGAGAAGGTTCCCCCCACAAGCTCTGAGAAGGGGCCAGGCTTCCCTCCGGTTGGTTAATGAAGCAGCGATGAACAAAATACGGATCCTGCCCTTGAAGAGCTCCCAGCGTAATGGAAGAACGTGACCTACTGCCAAGTAATTATAACTTGAAAAGCACCATTTTAAAAGTGAAAAAAGTGTGAGTTGTTAGTAGTCTGGCTGATGAGAAAGGACCATGGGAAAGAAGCTATAGACAGAAGCTGGAAGAAGGTCCGGCACCTGCCACTCTGGAGGGTCCCTTAGCTGACACGCTCATCCCTGCCCTGGTTTTAGACGTAACTACATCCTGTCCTTCCTGTGACATGAGTCTTCGTATATTAGGTTCTAGATCTTTTTTCTGTCTTTTTAATTAATCAAAAGATTGTTACTTTTTTTTTTATTTAAATACTGCAATTTTTAAGAGCAGATTTATGTTCACAGCAAAATGAAGAGGAATTTAGAAAGATTTCACATACACTCCCAGCCACCACACATGCAGAACCTCCCCCATTACCCTCACCCCTCACCAGACTAGTACATTTCTTACTCTGATGGACCTCACTGACACGGCGTGATCAACCGACGTCCACAGTCTGCGTTAGGGTTCGCTCTTCGTGTTACACGTTCTGTGGGGGCGGGCAAATGTGTAGAGACACATATCCACTACTGCAGCATCATATAGAGCATTTTCACTGCCCTGAAAGTACTCCTGTGCTCTGCCTATTCACCCCTTCCCTACTCTTTGGCAACCACTGACCTTTTTACTGTCTCCAAAGTTTTGCCTTTTTCAGAGTATCATACAGTAATCTAGCCTTTTCAGATTGACTTCTTTCCTCTCCTTTTTACTAGAGCTGCTTGCAGTTCTGAAAACCTCATTTTATGGTAACCCCCATTTTATGAATAAATTAACTTTCTTAAACTCATAGCTTATGTCCCCGAAGCCCGGCCCTCATTGCTAAAGGGCATATGTGGGAAGATGACTAAGGACCAGCCATCTCCGCAGCGTCCTTTAAGCATCCTTTGTCTACCGCCTGGCATATTAACTCACATTCAGTATCTACAGCATAAGAGCCATCCGTAACCCACAGACCATCTATGACGGAATTTTCAGAGGGCATCTTCTGGCTCTTACTAATGGCATGCAAATTGTTTCTTTCATTCTAAAACCTGCACTCTGGGAAAGTGTTCAAGAGCCTTCTGACGAGTGGCTGAATGATGGAGAGCTGCAGGCCTTTCTGTTCTGTAAAGACACCTTGCCTCCGGGTGGCATTTGCCACCAGGAGAGAGATTTCAGTCCAAGGACTGATCAGGAATGACTGGCTCTCTGATGGCCAAAGGCTGCTTTGCTGCACCAGCGTGGTTATCTTCCTGCCCTTTCTGATCTCCGCTTTCAGATGCAAAAACACAAATTCCACCCACCCGACAGCATTTCCTCTCAGTCCTTCTCATGCTCCCTGTCTTTCCTCACGCCTTGCCCACTCTTTCTGCTCGATGGGGTCAGTTTGTTCTCACCTTCCCACACTAACTTCTCTGCTTCAAGCTTGTGTCCGGAACTGCCTCCTTCTTGCCATCTGGCAGTTGACATCTGCCACATCTTTCCAGCTCAGGCCCCCACCTTTTCTTGGAGGCTTTCACAAAAAGCTGTTCATGTCCCCTCAGACTTTTCCCAGTGCTTGATGGTTCACATGGTTGAACCACAACATTTACGTCCACTCTTGCCTGCATCACTTGAGTTAATTGTTATTTTCCTGAGGACATGCTGGCCAGTGTCCTTTTAGGTACCCCTTGCCAAGTTCAATAAACAATATCCGAGTGAATATCACATTTTAGAATGAGTGGGTTAGGGCTCGTCTCTGTTTTATTAGAGAAAATGGAAAAGAAACAGCCTATAGCCCTGGATGCAGAGCAGCAAGGCGGTGGGGGAGGGGGGTCTCTGCTAGCTCGATGTTATGTGAACACCCACGCCTCAGTCTCACTCATTTGTAACGGCTGGTTTCCATGCTTGTCTCTCTTCCTGAAACTCTCAACTCCCTGAGGGAAGAAGGTTTCCGTGCTTGGCTTGGAAACTGGCTTACAGCACATGATCAATAACTACTTATTCAATGGATTTTCACTGTATTTATAAGAACCCATATGGATATGAAAGACATTTGGACCCTCGGTAAAGTTTCCTTAACACCAGATGGTCACATTTTTTTTTCTGGAATAATTTTGAAAATCAGTAAGCTGGTGAACACCATGCAGTGCTGGTCACATAATTACCCAGGGTTGTTCAGCTGCCTCCGTAGCTCCCTGAGGGCGGGGATGAGTGGGTGTTGATGGAGAGAGCTGGGGCTGGACGTTGTGACATCTGTATTAGTGCCCTGGCTCTCCCAGTTTCTGCACACATGACCCCAGTTTAGTCACCCATCTTAGAACCTCAATTTTCCCATTTGTGAAATGAGGAAATTGATTTTCCAGGACCTTCCATCTCTGACAATGCCATGGATTTCTTTGGCTTTGTCTCAGGTATCAAAAAAGCCCCCATCTTTGGATTGAAACTGCTGAGTAATTTTAATTAAGAAAAGTCCAGTGTTGGCTCCCATTCTTTTCTTAAAATGACTAGGCAAAGATCAGTGTAAATAATTCAAATGGCAAGTGTACCTCCAAAATGAGTCCCTTAGTGCTGTGGGTCCTTGGGGCCCAGCGAGTTTGAGCGTTCAGAAGAGCAGGCGGGTCCTGCAGCTCCAGGACACTGTGTTGTTAGGCGCTCACTGATGCAGAAGAAGCCGATTTGACTTGAGAGACATTCCAGCACCAGTCTTCTCACTTCATAATGTAAGGACGTTGGAGATGTATTATGAAGAGTCAAAACTGGCCCTAAATATAGCTAAAACCAAGGCATTGCAAAGGGCTTTAGAATAGGGCACTATGTTGTACCTAGTTACTAATCTTGTTAAGCTCCCTTGGTTGTGAGAAAGGGCAACTCACTCCAGGTAGATCAAGTCATGAAGGATTATTGTTATTTTTTTTAGCACAGGGAACTATATTCAATATCTTGTAGTAACCTATGATGAAAAAGAATATATATATATGTGTGTGTGTGTGTGTGTAACTGAATCACTATGCTGTACACCAGAGACTAACACAGCATTGTGTGTCAACTGTAATTCATAAAAAAAGAAATCAAAGATGAAGCATTAATTTTAAGGCTACGCACATGTGGAAACAAGCCTCTGGATTGCCTGGAAGCCAGGCAAACCTTACCCATCAGGCCTCACAGTGCCTGGAGTGGGCAGGTGTTCTGGACCCGCCAGACCGACCTAGACCTGCCCCAGGGCCACACCTCCCATGACCTTGGGCCTCACCTTCGGTGCAACTCAGCTACCATCAGTTCTGCTTCTCGTAGAACTGACTCTTTTCTCTTCATGCTGCCCAGCTTCGTCACTTAGTCCTTATTACAAAGTCTGGAGAGATGTAATCTGATGGCTGTGTCAATTACCAGGGCGGCTGGGTGTGGAGATTGCTTGCTTCAAGTTGCTGATTCGCCTATATTTTGGCAACCCCTTGGGACACGGGCACTTCCGGGTCTAATCAGCTTCAGCCAGAAGCAGGTTCTAGCCTATACACATACCTGCTCCTAAACCTGGAGGGAAACTCCATCACTCAGTGAAGACGGCATGAGGGCAGCTTCCTTTACAAAGGACTGTCTGATGGTGAGGCCGTCACATCTGCTCCACTAGGCATGTTCACTGGGTGACGAGAACACCTAAGAAGAAGCTGGATTTCTACTCCACTTCTTTGCACAGCTATCTTAGGACAGTGGTATCAAACGTGGCTCAGATCACCCTATAGGGGAGAAACACAACAAAGGAACATGGCATATATTGGGACAAAAATTTTCAGTTAAGGAAAATATTTCTTCTGACCGTCAGAGCACAACACAGATGGGGTGGGAGTTTATATCAGATGGTGAGTTTACGGTCCCCAAACTTTTACAAATATCATCCTTAGCACTGATTGGGCATATATGTGCCCGGCATTGGCTACTATTGTTTCAGATAAATATTTCATTTCTCCTCATCTTGTTGTCAGTCGAGATCTGTTTAATTCCAGTTCCCTAGAAGCAGAAACCAAGACGGGATCTGAGTACACACGGTTCATCGAGGGCGTGCTCTGTCGAACAGATTTCCAAGAGAATGAGGAGAGCAGCACAGTGCAGGGGAGAGCCGAGCAGCAACGTGATCTCAGGTGACCTCGAGATTTGTTCTGATTCGGGGGTGGTCTGACGTATAATTCACACTGGAGAGCAGTGCCAACTTGAAGCAAGAGGCCTGGGCTTCTTGACTCCTGGATCTGCCAGTCACTGAATATAAGAGGTGAGGGATGGGATGACCTCTCAAGTGTCTCTGGGAGGTTGAAAATCAAGTGTGTAAGCTGTTGGTTGCATCACCTGCGGGGCTGGACTGCAAGAGGGTGTACCAGCTGGCAAATGGGATCTAGGTGGGGCACGAGTCGCCTCTATTCAAGGACCCCCTTGAGTCTACTGCAGGCGGCTTGACTGCAGGCAACTCAGACTCTGCTACTGTCGACCACAGAGGAGCTAACTGGAAGGTTTAGAAGGCTGACTGATTCAGGAGAAGTAGCAGGAGCAGATTTGGACGATTGGCAGAAGTCAAAGCAGCCTTAGAGCGCCAAGTGGACCTCTTAACAGCCCAAGAGGACCAAGTCTTAGAAGACGCTCAGTGCGGTGAGGGTCTTTCAGCCGTAACTGACCAGCCAGGAAAGCACCGTGTCCAGATGCCACTGGACCCTGCCAAAGCAACTGGCAGTCGATCCTATCATCCTTCCAAAGCCAGTCCTCTGATTAGAAGCACTTGTTGGCCAAATCTAGATCATATATCCATTAACCAAATGAGAGGGAAACTCTTTTATTTCTTGAGTGGGAAGAAGGCATTTCATCTCATCCATAACTCACATCGTGGGACATTCTTCAGAAATAGGAAGAAAGGTTGGGTGCAGAACACCTCCTGAAAACCTTGCGAAACGAATTATTGTTACTCCCATTTTCCCCGTTACAAAAACTGAGGCCCAGAGAAGTAACTTCATTCATTGATTCAGAGAGGTTAAGACCCTTTCTTTATTTATTCATCAGATATTTGTTGAGTGCCTACTGTGTGTTAGGTATTCTAGGTGCTCATATTTCAGCTGTGAGCCAACGGGCAAAAATCCCTGCCCTCGTGCAGGGTGCATTTCTCTGTGTCTGTGTGTCTGTGGGGAGGGGAAAGAGGCAGAAAATAGCAGATAGGTAAATCCTGTAGTATAAATCAAGATAAGTACTAAATAAAGAAAAATACTAGAAAGATAAATACTAGAAAGAATACTAGATAAATACTAGAAAGAAAAATGAATCAGGGAAGGAGAGGAGGGAAGTGACTGTATCATGAAGATCTTGCAATTTTCAGCTGGGCAATCAAGCTAGGTCTTGCTAAGACAGTGACATTTCATCAAAGACCTGCAGGAGAGAAGAGAAGGGGCCGTGTGAGTGTCTGGAGAAGAGTGTCCCAGGCGGAGTGAACAGCAGGGGGAATCTGCTACGAGGCATGGGTGCACCTGTCACACGTAAGGACCCACATGGAGGCCAGTGTGGTTGGGGCAGAGTGAGCAAGGGAGAGAGTGGCCAAAGAGGGAGACTGGGCCAGGTCATGGGGATTTTGGAGACCATAAAACATATGCAACAGAGGATTGACATGATCTGACTTACATTTCAAATGAATCACTCTGCTGCTGTTTCTAGAAAAAAATCATGTGTGCATGGGGAGAGCAGTGATGGTACAGAGATGGCAGAAGCAAGGAGACTGGTTAGGAGGTTACTGCAGTAAACCAGGGGAGTGACAGTGGAGGCTGAGATCGGGAGAGTAGCTGTGGAGGTGCTGAGGAAACGGATCTGGGATTTGTAGACTGAATCATGGCCCCAAACGTGTCCACGTTCTAATCCCCAGAGCCTTATGGCAAAAGGACTTTGCAGATAAGGTTAAAGATCTTTGAGGTGAGGAGGTTGTTCTGGTCATTGGGTGAGCCCAGTGTAGTTAATCGCAAGATTCCTTACAAGAGGAAAGCAGCGGAGTTAAGAAGAGAATAGACGATGTGAGGAGAGAAGAGGCAGAGAGAGAAGATGCTATGCTGCCAGCTTTGGTGCTAGAGGAATGGACCATGGGGCCAGGAATGGAGCTGGCTTCTAGAAGCTTCTTTGAAAAGCCAAAAAAGAGGTATTCCCCCTCAAGCTTCCAAAAGGAATGCAGCCATGCAGACTTCTGACTTCCAGCACTATAAGACAAAAGGAATTGTGTCAAGTATAAACTATATTGTGGCATTAAAGCCAGCAAGTTTACTGATGGAACTGATGCAAAATGGGAGAAAGAGAGAGTCGGGGGTAACTTCAAGAGTCAGTGACGGAGCAACTGGGAGGAGGGAGTGTCCTTGACTGTGATGGGGAAGACCTGCTCTGTGCGACAGTGAGACCAGGTCCATCTGGCCGTGCCCTTTCTCTCGTGCTATGCCAGGGAGCTGAGCCAGGATGACATTCATGGGAGATGCACCCAGCTCGGCTGGTCAGATGGGTTTCTCCGCTGCCATCACCCTTCCCTGAATTTCCCGGCAGAGTTTCACACTCTCTCTGCAGCTTCTCTCCATCAGCACTTCCTCCCGTTCTCTGATGGCAGCAGGCAGCACTGAGCTGGATGAGATTAGACACATATATTTTATTTTAAGGCACAACTGAGAAAACACTCAGGAAATAAAAGTTGTTTTGACGTAAACTGTATTATCTGGAGGCCTGTTGATGGTCTGCTGGTGGGATTCTCAGGCTGTGGGGTAGAGTCTTTGCACAGAGCATCACTGAGACGGCCACTTACAGGCACCGCACATCTTTGGCCATCCTCAGCCAGGGATGAGGGTCACAGGAGAGCAGTGAGGGGGGCGACAGGCCAGGGAGATGGGATGGCCAGTTCTGACTCTGGCTGTGCTACTCCCCTGCTGTCACTCTCTCATTTGCAGCCTCAGTTTTCTCATCTGTACATTGAGGATGCCGGGGCCAATGCTTTCCACAAGCCCCCTTGAACCTCGTTCTCTGGTTGGCACTGGTATCAGCTGTGTGTCTTAGAGAGAAGCTTAAACGAGCATTCAGCCAGCTCCTCTGCTGACTTGGGTCCCGAGGATCAGGCGCTGACATCCTTCTCTCATCTCCTCTTCCCTGACATCCTATTGAGTTTTATTCTGACCCTGGAGCTCGCACTTCTTAGGCTGCATTACAGGGCTTGTTTCTATTCCAACTGGTCCATGATTCACACATCCACAGGGCTGAGCAGTGAGACTCTATTCAATACAGTCCAAGGCAGATGGCCACACTTCCTTTCCAGACTGGACATCAAATGCCAGGAACTGAGTGAGGGGCAGCCTCCTTCTGGCCTGGAGCTCCGTGAGGCAGACACGCAGGGCAGGTTCCGGCCACCTTCTGTTCTGATTTGCCTCATGATGGCTTTTGGTGAAAGATAACAAGGAGTGGAAAAAACAAAGAAGGAAGTGATGAGTCTGTCTAGGGAGTGCGGCAGGCATCCTTCACCCTCTGGGAGGATGTTTCCATGAAAATAAAATACAAAACAAAACACTGTCCTGCAGCTTCCCGGGAGGATGGGCAGATCTGCCTTGTGCACATGCTCCCCATCTCCCCCCCGGGCCAGGTGGACACGCTGCAGCCTGCTGGGGTTACATGACAGGAGCTCTCATAAATTCTTCCCTTCTCTCTCCTGCGTGGCTGGGGGATCTGACCTGTCTAACAGCACCAGAGACTGAGTTACTGGTGCCACGGATTGTGCAATGCGTTTTCTCCAGACTAATAAAGGCTTGAATAAATAAGCAAATGGATTAAAAGGATATTATCTATTTACTGTGGGACCTCATTAATGTGTTATCCCTCTTCTGGCTCTCAGGGACTGTATTTATAAAACAAAGGCTCTGGCCAAACCTTTCATAATGGAAAAGATACCGAATGTCAGCATCATCGTCACTCACCATCAGCACTGAGGAGTCCCTCGAACCAGGTCATGTAGGAAACAGTGACCAGCATTGTTTCCCAGTTTTCAAACTCTCCTTACTGATTTTTATCACTCAGTCCCTCAGATAGCCCTTGCCAACTGGGCTTCAGTATTACTCTCTTTGAACAGCTGGGGAAACTGAGGCTGCAAGAGGTCAAGTGGAGCTAAAGCCTTTTAATACCTTCACATGGGAAGGGCAGGCACCACCTTCTTTTAACCTATTGTTCCTCCCGACACGGAGCTGGCCTGGCCTCCCTGCACTCAGCTCAGTGTGCCTCCATCACGTCAGGTTCCACCTCTTTCCCTTCTCTTCCCAGCTCTGCTGTCTTCTTTTCTCTTCTGAGGAATAATTCAAATGACTCTCGTTCTCACTGCAGAGCTTTGCCCACCTCTCTGAAGTTGTCCTCAGAAGCACAGTTTCTATCCCAGGAGCCTATCAAGGTGTTTATGTTTTTTTTTTTTTTCTTTTTGGCCTAGACAAAGGCAATTTTCTTCTGAAAAAGGATTATTGTGAAAGCTGTTAAGATAATAAAGTTGATTGTCTCCAAAATTTTCTTCAAAGGAGCTGGCAGTTATTCCTATGATAAAATGTGCTTCACTCACACCACGTTTGCACCCTGCTGCCCGGGGTTTGTGCCAGTCTATGCCCAAAACTTTTCCCTTCAATGCTAAATCAGAGTATACTCTTTAAAAAATACTTAAAATGGTAATTAATCTGAGCAATGCACTTAAATTAAGTTTCTTTCCAGCCTTTCAAATAAAAAGATAAGAAAGGGAAGAACCAACTCTGAGAACTACAAAAGGTTTGCCAAGGAAGAGGCCGGAGGGTGGCACATCTCACCAGGTAAAGGAAGAGATGGAGACGGCGCTCAGGTAGTGGGAAGAGGAGGGGCAGAAGCAGAGAAGTGTGAACAGTGTGGTACGTCAAGTAATAGACGGGAAACGAGGGGGAAGTGAGAGATGGTTCTGGAGGAGCAGGCTGGGAAGAAGGAACGGAAGAGTTACACGCCCTGTTCTGGTAATTTCTTAGAAAGGACGGGAGGCCCAGTAGCGATGAGAGGTGGGAAGCTGTCATAGACTATAGACAGCTGCGCTAATGCAGGGCAGCAGTGTTTGCTCACGCTGACACTGCTATCTACATGTCCTTGTCACTGTCATTACCAGCAACCTGAAGCCAGCCACGAGCCCCACCAGGAGTGATCTGATTCAGTGGCTGGTGTTCTGTAACTTTCTTATGTGTTGCTCTTGGTCTTGGAAGTGCAATGTGGGATGCGAAATTAGACATAGGACATCTGTTTTTCTCAGGTACTACAAATTCATACCCATGGCCCTGGGATAAACTCTAATACGGTAGGTGATGCATTGATGGAATTTTTCTGCGGGGTTCATGAGTTGCAAAGATCCACAGCCATCTGTCTTGTGCTCGCTGCAAAGGAGTACAGGAGGTGCCTTCTCAGACATTGCCACACTCTGCTTTGTATCATAATAAACTCTGAAATTCAAGTTCTAAAGGAAGACCTCTGTGGTGGGTGGGTGGGCAGATGGGTGAAGGGCTCGACTGAGTGCTGAGAAGGAAGCGGGTGGAGTTGTCAGCCTGAACCAAGACGGACTGCAGACTTGATTGGGACTTATCAATGTCTGGGCTGTAAGTTAGGACCTCTTGGCAAATGATCTATGAGTTGAATTTTTTAAAAGAAGAATGAAATTGAGTGGAAGGACCCTAGGCAGTCTGTGAGTTGATCCTGGGGATTTGATTGGGTGATTTCTTCTTCACTATAGGAAGATAAACCTACATGGGTGTGAAGGGGGACCCCCTGCCAGGTGCTTGTATACTACTTAAGATGACCTTTGGCCAGGGGAATGCAGCAGAATTTGGTGCTCAGTAAACCCCTTCTTCGATTAGAAGCCTTGGGATCAGTCATCCATGTCGTGCTGTTGTTATTCGCTTTATTTACATTCAGGTTTTTCTCAGTGTTTGGTAAATTTCATCTTGAATACGTCAGCCTGTCTCAGTTGCGCTAAGAAAAACAAGGAGAAAAATTATGCTCACCTTGAGCTGAGAAGAAAAGAGAGGAAGTATTTCTCTCTCATCCTCCCGCCGCCTCAACCCAGGGAGATGGGGATTAGCTTGGTTGTGGCAACAGGAGTCAAAATAAAAGACCTCCAGGGGAAGGTGAAAGCTCGGAGGGAGCGCTAGGACGTGGTGGTGTCCCCTCTCTCCTCCTGCCGGGCCTGTTTCCATGTACATTTTTCTCCGGGGGACAGAACTTTAGATCACCAAATGGGAAAGTCTTATTGTGTCCTTCATATTCAAGACAATGAGTCCGGCTAGGGTGATTTTTTTTTTCCTTTTTTTTTGAGCTTCTGTATTCCTTTAATACAGCACTGATGCCTAGAATCTGTGGAGAAGAGGCAACGAGGTTTCATTAAAAGAGCATCTCTCTAGAACCGGGTTAGATTTTTGGCTTTGCACTGTGGCATGACCCTGGACCTATCACTGCATTTCAGATTCATCCCCATAATGACGTTTGTAACACCCACCTCATGGGATGGTCGGGAAAATTTAGGACCATGTGTGCAAAGTACCTATTCGTGGACCAGCACATGGAGACACATAGGAGGTGTTAGCTTTTGTTTATTTATTACAGATAACTGCAGAAGTAATCTGGTGTGTGATCCTTGTGGAGGGCAGGGTTAGGGGAAGAGGCTTGCCTCTCTCCCCTTTCTTTTGTTACAAGAAACAGTAAGCCAAGGGGAAACAGCACAGGCTTTAGGATTAGACCATCTGAGTGCCTTGGGCAAGTTAGTCACTCTTGTTTCTCCAGCCATCAACAGGAGAGCTGTTGTGAGAACTAAATGACACAAATACATTAACTGCTCAACAGAGCCCTTGTGCCCCACACTTAGTAAATAGTAAGTTCCTCCTTTTGTTTTGCTCATCTGCATCTGCCACCTCCCCTCACCAACGACTTTTTTTCAGATACATGACTGTACAAAATATTTCATTCCCTCGGTTCCAAAGCCGGGCAGTAGGTCTAAATGCAATGACTGTGCTTAGGTCTGGATCTGTTTTTTCAACTTTTATTTGTTCCATTTTGCACCATTCCTTTCCATGAAATAAATGTTAATTGAGGACCTATTATATGCCAGGGATGATGGGGCTCATGGTGACTAATGTGACATTTCTTCTCTCAGAGAGCTCACAGGTTAGTCAGGGAGTGACACCGTCCAGAAATAATTATGAGACAGAGACAGTATGAGCTGGAAAAGAGATGAAAGGTTGTAAACAGTCAAAGTCGCAGCAGGGAGCATATGAGCAGTAGAAGGATGGTGGCCATGGAGGAAGCTCCATTGAGGAGGTAAGCTGGGAGTAGTCTTGGGACTGTGAAGGATTCCTTCAGCTGGAGGTGATGGAGGGGGACTCCAAGCAGAGGGAGCATACTGAGAAAAGGCATGGGTATAGAAGCATGTGAGACATATTTGGGGAGTGTTGACAGCTTCATTTGGCTGGAGTATATGAAATGTGAAGGGAAGTAATGAGGAATAATAGAGAGGCATTGTTGTTAGGCCTTTAATGACAGGGTAATAATTTTGTACTCAGTTTGATTTGCAGAGAGGAATCACTGAGAGCTTTTTTGAGCAGGACAAGAAAGGCACAGTAAGCTGTATCAGAAGTGGTGTTTACATCTGGCTCTAGCAATGGCCTGGTGATGGTATTTATCTGGGTCTCTGGTGGCTGATACAGGACAGAGAGAGTCACAGCCTTTCAAGTTCTAAGTCAAGGGGACAGTAAGGACACAGAGGTGGGAGGGCTTCAGGAATCATTTGAAAACAGATTAATCCAGGCTGCTATGAATATAAGATACAAGTAGGGGAATTTGGGCAGATGAACTTAAAGTAAACATGATGGGTTTCTGAAGGTTCATATAAATGGTGCTGCTTTCCTTTTTAAAGGAGACCAGAGTGCCCGTAAGCCTATCAAAGAACCTCAATACATTTACTTTGATTAGTTTCTTTGAAGTCAGGTTTCTTGGAAGGCTCATGTATTATTAAAGTTTTTTTAAAATTTTTAAAAATTTACATAACACAAAATTACCATTTTAACTATCAAGTGTATTCACATATTGTACAATCATCATCTATTTAATTCCAGAATTTCTCCATCATCCCCAAAGGCAATCCATAACTATTAAGCCCCCTCCCCACTCCCTCCAGCCCCTGGCAAACACAGATGGATGAATTGATAAACAAAATCTGATATAGCCATACAGTAGAATATTATTCAGCCCTAAAAAGAAATGAAGGACCTGTATGTGCTACACCATGGTTAATGATCCTTGAAAACATTATGCTATAGAAGTTTTTAAACTTGGGGTTTTTCCTGCAATTTTAATTTAAAAATTACCACTTGCAATCCCAATTTTTATGCTATGCAGTGATAATTGACAGTTGAAAATATTTGCATAGGTCACAACAATTACATTTTAACTTAGTGATTTTTGAATACGTCTCTGCAAACTCATGGTAGTTTTTGATGTATTTCAGAGGTTCACGACAGTATTGTTCCTGTTTTTTTGTTTTTTTCTTGTAAAAGGAGTCCATACATTTCTCAAGTTTGAAAAACTCTGAGGGTTCTGCTAAAGATGTCTTGCCACAGGGAGGCTCTCAGAGCACCTTGTCCAAGAGCTCAGGCTCAGATGCTTTAAGGAGCAACACAAAAGCATGCAGCCAGCGGTGTGTGAGACGATGGAGAGGCAGGAACTGAGGCATCCTGAAAAGTGCATGCCTCCTCTAAAGAGGGAAGCCTTTACCAGTCCTGAATTTTTCATTGAAATCTCTCAATTATTAGATTTTTACATCTCATTCCAAAAAAAAAATTGTCAAAACACTGCAGGCAAAACAAGCAAAATCTGCAGGAGTC
This sequence comes from Camelus dromedarius, assembly GCF_036321535.1. Lineage (NCBI taxonomy): Eukaryota > Metazoa > Chordata > Mammalia > Artiodactyla > Camelidae > Camelus > Camelus dromedarius. Next base: position 55,326,492 of record NC_087437.1, read on the forward strand.
AATGGAAGGACTCTGCCTGAACATACATGATGTAGTGAGATAAGTCTGGTTTTGAATTCCAGCTCCATCTTTTAGGTTCCATCATTTTGGGTATATTTTATAACCTCTCCGAGTCTCTTCCTTCAGCTGCAAAATGAGTCTAAAGACAACGTCTCCCTAATGGACTTGTCATGTAAGTATTAACTCAGTGCTGGCAGAGCACTAGGGGAGTAGGTGGTCCTACCAGCTAATTGTTGATGATGAAATTAATGGCACTGATTCTAATTGATTCTGCTTGTGGGGGATCTTGGAGTAACTTCTGGGGAGTTTGGTGAAATAGTCCTGATGGTGATATAGCATCCTTTATGTGGGGTGTGACCTAGGACAGTGTCTTTGAGACTTGTCACACTGAAAAGCTGTGTGATAGTGGTAACTGAGGGTTACTTAGTCTCTGTGAGCAGTTTTTCTACCTGTAAAAGGAGATGACACATAACACCTTCCCTCTTGTGTTGTTGGGGGGATTAAATGATTAATATTAGTAGAGCGCTGACAACAGTTCCCAGCATGTAGCAAGCACTGCCTATGTATTTGTTAAATTGTTAGAAATAAATAGATAAAGGACACAAGTTGATCCAACATACGATTCTTATTAATACTTTTTCCTTCCGAGTGACTACTTCTCACTAAGGCATTGATTCAATTTGATGGCACCTTGCTCTAGTTGGGATTTTAAAATAAACTGTAGAATATGCTAGCTCAAGTTATCTGTGTTGTGATTCAAGACGGAGCTGTGATCAACACTGACATTTTCAGCTACTCCGGAGACCTTTGAGAATGTCAGGCTTGTTCAGTGAGAAAAAGTTTTGTAATTTACCTTCAGTTTATGATGATTTCCTCGTTGCCTGTTCTGGTTATTTTAGTGATTTACTAGTCTTAGGCTTAGGCCAAAACATGTCTAGGAGCTAAACAAACACCTTTAATAAAATGATGAGAGTTCTGTGGGGCAATGAGTTCCAGTGAGAAAAGAAATACTGGATTGAAGCTAAAATACAACATATGCCTTTGGTGAAGTCACTTCTCCGTGTGTCTTAGTTTCCCAAAATGTACAATTAAAGAATTAGGCTTCTTTGTGCGTTTTTGAGGCTTCCCCCCGACTTCTTACAAGTGGAATATTATGAGTACCTCTGGTATACACCCAGGGAGCAGCAGAGGTGCGCTGACTGACTCGGGACGGTACCCTTCACCGCCACTCTGTTGGGCTCAATCTGTGTCCTGTGGTCACCCACACCGCACTGAGGCATCTTGGAGGGCCCTAGGGCTCCCTGAAACTCATTCTGGAAACAGCTGGGTAAAAGGACACTTTAAGCTAACAGACTGTGATTCTAAAAAATAGATCTTTTTTTTCAAGTAAGGCAAACTTCTTTCTGCATAATAATTAAGTAAACAATAAACAAATACCTCCGTAAGTAAATTTACATGGATTTTACCCAGAGTTGGTGATTTTTCTATTTAAATGGGCCCCATAGTAAAATGAAGCACTCCTGCGTAGTATGAACGGCTCCTCGACGTCTTCTAAGTTCTGTGCTTTCCTCTTCCTCCTAAAGTGGGGCGCTCTGGACATGAAACACAGTTGTGGAGACTTAGGAGTCTCGTTGCTCTGTTCAGTTGCTACTTTTCGAGGCACTGGCATTTGTCATTCTTTTTACCTCTCTTCAAAATCGGGCACATCTGAAAGAAAAAAAAAACTTCCCTTTTATTAAGAAAAAAAAAAAGGTATCTGAAATTGCCCAAAGTGTGCTGGCACCACAGCATCCCATGAATATTTAATCGTCATCATCAAGACAGGAGGCTGGAGAGAAAAATCAGGTTGTGATATTTGGGAACAGCAGGTGTGGGAAGGAGGGTGTTGACACCCTCTGAAAACGGATATGGCGTGTTGGGTGGCAGGTTCCCGCTGCCGTCCCCACGTCACCTGCGTGCTTTAGAAACCCTAGGGAGCGGGAGCTTGTCCTCACCGGCCCCAGGCCCTGCGCGCGGCAGAGAACCTCCCGGGACGTGGGCGGCTGGCTGAACGCCTTCCCATCGCAAAAGCCCTCAGGCTTTCTCTTCTGTGCACTTTGCAGGTGGCTCCGGTCCCTGCCCCATGCACTTTTCCCCCTTGTTATCGTTGCTAAATGAGTACCTCTCTCTCGTGTAAAATAAGGCAGTGAGAGAACAGGTGTCCAGCTATCAGAACCTGCGATGGACAATGTTGGAACTGTTCATCTGGGAACTCTTGTATCCTACGGTCAGGAGCAGGACAGAGATAAAGGGCTGGGGATGCCTGTGTACACGCTACTTGTCTTCTAGCTTTACCACACACTCCTCTCTGCCTGCCGTCCAGCTGCATGTGTTCCACCCCCGCTTCCTTGCAGCTGGGGCTGATTTCAGCCTCCAGGCTCCTGCCCCTGGGTTTTCCGCAGCCTGCTCCACTTTGGAGTTTTCTGACGGTCGATTGAGAATGTGTAATACACCAAGTCTCAAACTTTTATGTGCATAACAGCTAGCTGGCAGGACTTCTGCACCTGGAGATTCCTGGACCCACCCCCTAGGGGTTCTCATCTAGTAAAAATCAAGGATGGGGCCTGAGAACATGCATTTTTAAAGAAAAGTTCTCAGGCAGGTGGTGCAGAGACCGCCCTCACATCAGATGTTATCCTCAGGCTTATCTTTCCTGGACCCTGTGCTAAAGGATGCCCTGGGGTGAAGGTCTGGCCTGGGACTGCAGTCACAAAGCCCACAGTGGGGGACTAGCTTTGGTTACTGATGTGCAAAGTCCCTCATGTTGTGGGAGTGTGGCTGAGTCAGGGACTAAGATGGACAGAAGGAACACGCCCTTCTTTTCCACCTGGGATCTGTGGAGGCTATTTGAGGCTGTCTGTTTGCAGTCTGGTCACAGCTCTCAGGAACTCACCAAATGTCAAGATAAATGAAACACAGTGCATTACAAAGATGAAAATTAAGAACAAACTTCTTGGCCTTGTGTTCAAGTCCCTCAGTAACATGGCCTTGGCCTCAGAGTCCACTGTTCTGTTCATTTGTCACATAACAGAGCAGAATGACAGTTCAAGAGACTGAGCTTGCAGGATTGGGGGTCGGGGTCAGCTCCAGCTGAGTCACTCAGGAGTGGGAGCCGCGTTGCTCAGGGCCCCTCCTTGGTCACCTGAGCCCCACCCACCCTGACGTGCTCTATCACCTCAGGGTTGTGTTCTTCTCTCTTTGGCATCAGAAGAATTCTATAGAAGTTTCTTCTCTGGGTCACTCCCTATAGTCAGAAGTCCACTTTTTGAATTGAATTTTTTTTGCTGCTTTCATTATTTTGCCATGCCAACTTAGGTTCTAGAATGTTCTAGAATGTGCTCCTTTTTTAAAAGAAATTTTTGTATTTTACTTTTTTTTGTTAATGGAGTTACTGGGGATTGAACCCAGGACCTCATGCATGCTAAGCATGTGCTCTACCACTGAGGCTCTATTCCTCCCCTCTAGAATGTGCTCTTACCCTGGAAATCAGTCTTTTAATCACGACACTGATATGGAGGTGATAAGACTTGATACTTAGAAGCACAGGATGCCAGCCCTGGAAGGGACTTCACTTTGAGTGTGTCCCATAATCTTCATATTGTTGACCAGGAAGCCAAAAGCCAGAGAGAGAAATTTTCCCAGGGACAGCCTTGCCTAGGAACACCCAGAGAGGTAGTGAACTCGGACTCTGAAGCAACTGCCTTTCATCTGACTAGCGTCCTTCCTTGGAGTCTCAGGGTGGCCAAAGCTTGTCTTATTTGCACTGTATTTTATCACACACTGTTTATTTACATGCTTACATTTTGTCGAGGTGCGCCTCCTCCTTTGATTTCCTTCCTGCTGAGATGCATGAAATGACTCAGACTATTAGAAAAACTTGGGAGAGGAGAAAAGAGCCACTGGTAATAATTTCGTCTTGCTGCCCTAAATATATAGAAAGGGGAAGGAATCCAAAAGAGAACTGATGCTGAGAGCAGCCTGGCAAACCGGCTCACGGGGTGAGCTTGGGTCAGTCCCTTCTCTCATCTGGAGCATGTGTGTTTGTTTCGCTGATGAAGGAAGGGGTTTGTGATGGCTGCCTGGGCTCTGCTCTAAGACCCTGTCCAGCTCTGCCATGTTGGGCGGTGTCTGGGTGGTTTCCCCATCTGCTCTGGGACAGCCCACATTTCCTCCTGCGCCCTGGGAGCAGGGAGGAGCCCAGGGCTTAGCAGGAATGGTGAGTCACACCCTGGCGTGAGTCAGACCCCCAACCCTCCCAAGTCGGAGAAGGTTGAGAGGGGTGGGGCCTGTGGCAAGTTTCATGTCCTCCCACCTTGTCCTTTCTTTGGTTTTATATTACAAGGAGGGAGTTCCATGGCAAGGCTCTGCGTTGGGGCACTGTCGTTCATGGCTGGCAAGCTGCACCATTATTTCCCTCTTCCTAAGGCGTCTTAGTTTCATTATTTTGAGGGAGTTGGGGTGGAAGCCGAGGGGCAGGACTAGCTGCAGAATTTGTGGCCCCAGTGCAAAGTGAAAATGCAGTCCCCTTGTTCAAAAATTACGAATAATTTCAAGATGGTGACAGCAGAACAAAACCAAGCATGGGATCCACACATCTGCTGGTCCCTTGCAACTACTCAGACTGCAGGCCCATGAGGCTGCCCTGGGTTGGGGTGGCTCAGGGAGTGGGCTGGGGGTCTGGAGTGGAAGGGGAAGGGGCTGCTTCACTGGACCAGTAGACACCTGACCATCGCCTCGAACCGAAGCCAGAAGTGTTGAGGATTCTTCTCCGTCCGCACTGAATGTGGAAGGTGGAACTAGGGCTACCGCAGCTCGGTGCCCTGGGAGTTTCAAGCCGTTGCCCTTTGATTCTGTGGCAGTCAAGAGCAGACAGAATCTTGCAAAGGAGAAGCAGCCCAGGATCGAAAAGGTGATTCACTGAAGGTCTCATTGCTCATTAGTGGCAAGTGGGAACTGCGTCTCAGGACTTCTCACTTCCGTGCCCTTCCTAGCCTTTGGGAAAGCTGAGACACAACAAAATTGTGCTTGCTTGTTGTGGATTAAATTGGAACTTGGGACTCAGCGTGAGATGCAGGAAGGGAAATGAGATAAATGAGAATCGGATGGTGAAAACAACACAGTGGAGAATGCCAAAGCAGTTTGTCTGACTCCTATCTGATGCACAACACACAGCAAAGCAGACAAATGTCGGTGCAGCAAAACAGAACTGGAAGAAGACGCTATTTTCAAATAAAATACGCATATTTCCAACCAGCCTTGAGCTCATCTGATAAGGGACAGATTGTCCAGAGTAAATAGAGAGAAGAGAAAAAGATGCTTTGGGCTGAATTTAGTTCCATGTCAAAATCACGGGGGAACTTACTGCTTCTCTCTCTTCCGTTTGCTGTCTCCCCAGCGGCAAGGACTCCTAGAGCCGGGAAGGGAAACAGAGGAGATGGTATGTTCCTGCATTTGTTTGTTCTGTCATCTATCCAACATCTCTTGAGCACCTCTGTGGCCTTACCAGGTGGCACTTCTAGCTCCTGGACCATGCTAGGTCTTAGAAAGAATGTTTAAGACACTGCCCCTGCCTCTAAGGAGAGAAGACAGATAGGTATTGAGGGAGACAGCGAACCACAATAACGAGTAATACTAGCGATGCCTGCTGTGCGCTGTTGGAACTCCAGAGAAGAGAAAGCTCATGCTGCTGAAATTTCTCAGTTGACAGCCGGGCTGCTAGTTCCTGTTTGCTTCCGTGGCTGTTGCCTGGATCTGTGCACCATCACTGTGTTCCTCCCTCCAAACGACTCCCGGGGAAGGTGCCCAGCTGGACGGTAGGGATGTGGGATTCTCATAGGCAGAACCCATTCACCATCAGTGATGCGTGTCTGTGGACCAGGGGCAAACCAAGGGTGGGAGGTGGTTCCGGTTCAGACACGGTGAGAATCAGTACCTACCTGTGCGTCTCTCCCACCCAAATGCTGCCCCCGGCACATCTGTAAGAGAACAGCCCTGCTGAGGCCAGGGTGAGAGCTGGCTGTGTGCTCGTGGGGTGCTACACCATCCCCATCTGAGAAACGGCAGGAGGAGAGGAGGTCTCCTAAACCAGTGGTTGGAAACCCAAGTAAGTAGCAACCTACATTCTCTCTCAGGGATGACAGGATTGAAACAGAGGAGGAAAGGGGGCTAAACAGTAAAGGCTGTCACAGAAGAGAGAGAGGGGGCAACATACCAAGAGAAATGATCCCTAAGCGCCTACTTGTAAACATTTTCTCTGATTCTCTGCTCCTTGGTGTTGAGCGTGTTGACCTCCACCAGGAGATGCGTACGCAGCCTAGGACGTAGCTGGAAATAGTGGACACGAGATGAATCCTCTGATATACCCATCGCCATAGCACTGCTTGTTCATGCCTAGAACCAGCATTGACAAAGCCGGTGAATTAACAAAGCTCCAGAACCTCACTGTCTCCCTCAACAGCCCAGGGAGCTGGGTGGGTCTGTATAATAATTCCCAGTGCAAGGAAGAGGCGACTGAGGCCTGGGGGAGACTGAGCTATTTGCTGCTGATCCCAGGGAGTGGAGGACGACGGACCAGAGTCCTTGTTTTCTCTGTGACATTCTCTCTTCTGCTCGTGTCCTTCCTGGGGGTACTGTCTCCCGCTCCATTTAGCACAGGGTGTTGGGGGGACAGGAGTGCGGTGTGAGCTGGGAGAAGCGTTCAGCAGCCCTTGGAAATTAGTGATAATTAGATAGCTGCTGCACGGACGTGCAATGTCTCTGTGCAGTCTCTTGCCCTTTAAACGAGCTCAATCCAGCAATAACTTCACACAGCAATGCAATTCGTTTGGTCCTACTCTTAAATGATCAGGCTGGGATCCAGCATCTCTCCGTTCCTCCCTGCTTTTTACCCCCAACCGGAGCCATCATAAAGACATTTGGAGCTGAGTGGGAACAGTATTTGTCTCACAATTACTTCTAATTGCCCTGTAGTTTTGTGGCGTATAAGTGGTGTGACCTACATACCAGTTATATGAAACTCTTTTCATCCTAGAGTCTATATTAAGGAGGAGATAAATCAAGGAACAGTGGCTCAGTCCATCTCACAGTTAACATTTATATCCCTGCCACCGTTGGTACTTGTTGAAACGCCAGCTCTTCTTAACAGCCCAGATCTAAGGCTGCCTCTTCCTCTGTGAAGCCTCCCTGGATTGTTCCTTCTTTCGGCTTCCCACAGCTCTTGTTCTGATCCTATTTGAGGTGCTCAGCATTTTCTGCATATTTCATCTTCCTGAACTCCCTATGCCAGAGACCATGTCTAGTTTATTTTTCAATCCTGCTCCGCTCTGAGAACTAAGAGTAGCCGAGGTCGTTGCTCAAATAGCAGAGGAGGAGGTCGTCACTCAGTTAAGCACTTATGGAGGGAAAGCATTCATCAAGTACGTTGCAGACATTGAGGGGGCTTGTGAAAAGACCCGTGGCCCTGTGATCCTTTCCACAGTTCATCTTACTGTATACTGACTCTCGGCATACAGAAGTCTTATTTGGGTTTCAAAATCGATTCGTTGAGACTCAGTTACATTTTCTAGCGATTGTTGCTGTATCGGGTCTTATCCTACGTTCATTTTCATATGCTGCCTTTCAACTCTTACCCCCATCTCTGAAGGAGAAATAATATCCCCAATGTACAGAAATATCAGCTCAGAATGGTAAAAAACATACCTTGCCATAGGCTGTAAAGCCATTGAATGCAGCTCAGGATTCATTAAATAGATACTGATTAATCACCATTCACTCAAAAAAATTCAGTAGTATTTATTTAGTGCTTGCCACGTGCTGGGCACCAGGGGGACTATATGGGAGAATAAGGTGGAGTTGTTACCCTCAAGGAGCTCACAGTCTTCTGAGAGGGGCACACACTTAAATGGAAGCAACTGCGTGTGGCAAATACTCTAGTGAGAACACTGACCTGAGACTGTTCTCATAAACACGTCCTTCTTGCTGTACATGACCTCTGCTCTCCTGATGTGAACGTGGTGGTGATGCTCAAAGTCACAAGTGTCCCCCAAATCAAGTCATCAAAAAAGAATGTTAATAAAGGAATATAGTTTTCAGATTTAAGCTTTGGACAGAAGCCTGCTCCTGCTCACCCCATCCGAAGATTTTCATCAAAGGGAGTTGGCAGAAAAATCTAGGACTTCTTGAAGGAGAGGATGGGAGGGAGAGGTGTGTCACTGTAGAATGAGAAAGGCCTCACCCGCTCCAGTTCCCCGTCTCTGACAGGTGGAGTTCCACCCTGTAAACACCCTCATCCTTTCGTGTGACCCTTTGTTGGAGGTTGAGCAAGTCACCCTCAGCCCTCTTGGTGAGGCAAGGTTCAGACCGAGTTGGGTGACAGCACGAGCACATCCTCTTATTTAGCTTCTTCTGGACCAGCCACACCTCCACTGGCAACTGTCTGTGGTCTGGCCCCCTTCGTCCAACAAGAGAAGAAAATCCTTGAGGACCGGCCACAGTCTCGCCAGGTAAGGCCAGGCGGCTTGTCACTGGTTCTGCAAAGAGTTGGGGTTTTTCTCTCTGAGCTGACTCCTCCTGTCCCCGACCTGTGCCTCTGGTCCCCTCCACCACTGCCTCACAGTCCCATCTAGGCACCGGTTCTCCATGGCCCCATGAAACTTATGCTGTATCCTTTCCAACGTCTCAGGGTTGACGAGACTTGCAGACCAGCTTTTTCAGCCTACAAACTCCCTGACATACTTGTCTCTGTATTGATTTTGGTCTTAACTGCCCTGTGAGGACGGCAGGAGAGATATAATTTTCTTCATTGAGTGGCTTAGGAACTGAGGCTCAGTGACTTGAAGTGATTTGTCTGAGTTTGATCTGCAGACTGAGGCCAAGATTAGATTTGATTCCTCCTTCTCTCTCCCTTTACCACCCCACCTAGCAGGTCATACCTTATCTCAAAAAGCCAAGAGGAGTGAAAGGGCTTCCTGAACTGTCAAATGGCAAACAGAAGGCACTCTTTTCTTGTAGGCAGATCGGGAGGGAGATTTTTGAATTCATCTGAGAGAGATTTTATCGTGACATATAGGCTCCATCAAATGGACTCTTTGGGGGGAACAAATGAGCATGTGTATGGAAAGAGGCCTTGGAAATTGAAAACCGATATATAACTTCCAGAAGATGACTATGTGGAGCCTGACACATGCTCTGGCTTCTATTTGGGGCTGAAATGACACTCTCCTAATGTCAACAGCAGTCGTACGAGGCGCTGATCACAAAGGCCCTGGGGAAACATTTTAGCTTTTCCATCTTACTGTGGTATATGGAAAAGCAAATTTCAATGAGGGGGGGGACACCCCCAAATCCTTTCAAACTGACTCCTGCAATTTCCTCTCTGATGACAGCTATCATTATACGGCATTGTTCTGCCGTTTTAAGAAAATCTCATCTTCAGTGATTATGTCGTTTATTTTTTAAGATGCTAATTTTAGCTATCATTTTTCTCTTCATGCTGTAAAGGTTGTATCGTTCTCAGTTGTAGAAGGAAATGTTTCCTTTGTGTGTGCGTGCGCGCTCGTGTGTCTGTTTGAGTTTGTTATGACAGTGCTAATGTTCATCCCCCTGGGCCCCCCACAAGGCAGTGGGTTGCATTGCTACGTAATCTTTAGCAGGCTTCTGTATATTCTTAGTGTCTTTGTGGCTGTAAGGGTCTTGATGGAAATCACTTAATCAATTATCTTATTCGAAATAAAGTAACCGAAGCCCAGAAAGATGACATGACGTGCGTAAGACCAGGCAGCCGGTGATCACTGAGGCTGTAACCCTTACGTTGCCCACCACATGCAGTGAATGGTGCTGGGTATCCTTAAGTAGAAGCATGAGCTGTGTGCCGTTTTGGGGTCTGTACAGATGCCCTTTAAGACTCCTTTCAGTTACAGGTTTTAGAGCACTTTGACCATTTTTAAGCATCCAGTGGAAATGTCATCCTACCCTGCAGAGTAGGGAACTTCTCCCAAGAAGCATCTTTCCTTATTAACTTGACTCTTGTGAAATACTTGTTTTAACCAAATTTTGGACCTTCTCCTTAGGTATAGGGTTGGGAGATGGGCAAGCAATGGTGGTGTCTTCAGTTGAACTAGTAGCAAATATTGACCATCCAGGAAATTTCTTGTAGAAGTTCAGGTATCTAATTTTTCAGGGAGATCGGAAGACCCATCAGCAGTGGCTCCACATTCCCACCCTCCGCTGGGTCTGGGCAGCGTGTGGTCCTTGTGGGTGGAGCCTGTGACCCCCAGTCCTCCACGGTCCCCGTGACCCCCAGTCCTCCACGGTCCCTGTGGGACCTGACGGAGGTGAACGGGTATTTGGGTTTGTCGATACTTCTCTCTTCCAATCTCTGATGGGTTCAAATCATTCTCTTTCAAGGGAAACCTAGTTGGTTCCACATAATGAAAGGCCAGACCACAGATCAATGACACCAGGGAGGAAATGAAATTAATTCTTTGGCCCTAACCTCATTATTTAAGAGGTAGGAAAAATGATGACTTCAACAGAATATGCCTTTGGCCCTGGTACCTGTGCAGGATATTAAGCCAGATATCAAGGCTCAGTGACTTGAAAGCAGAAGTGTTAAACAAGATGACACAACTCCAACATCATCTCCAGGTTCAAGAGAAAAAGAAGGAAAATTGACAAATGCTGAATAATACTCTCTACTCAATAGATCAATGACATAAAGATAAGAAAAGGTATTATGATGTATGCAAGCACATGGGTAACAGCACGGTGCCTACATTCCCAAAGAGAACAAAACAAACTGCTGAAATCTTGGAATCTAGCCCAACAGTGTGTTTGCTATAATGCACCCACTGATGACATCTTCACCTCTTGATCACTTATGGTGGACATCACCCTAAGCATGGGGACTCAGGCATGAAGAGAAATGACCCTTCCCCACAGGGGCTTCACTGGTATTGAAATGGTGTACACACATAAGTGCAGTCCAAGAGAAATATGAGACATGCTGCAAGAGGAAGAAAGCAATGTTGTTGTTTTACTGAACAAGAAGGGACTCATGACAATAGTCAGGTTGCCATTAGAGGGGAGGTTGCAAGGAGGAAGTGACATTTGACCTGGGCTTTGGACAGAGAGAGGTGAGAAGAGTTTCCAGCAAAAAACAAATTTAAACAAACTCATAAGTCAGTACTGTCTGAAAAGTACTTGAGAGATAACATTTACTGGGCTAGTGGGACTGACGGAGGAATGAGGCTGGCTGTTTGGGTCTGCACCAGATCCTGGGCACTGAGTGGCAGGCTGAGGGCTTCAGATCAGGCATAACACGGTGGATCTGAAGAGCAGGACAACTATCGGCTAGACATGTAGTTCAAGTTCATGACTATCCACGTCCATAGTTTGGCAGTGTCAGAACACCTGTGTGGATACCACTGAGCTCAGCCTTAAGTTTTTCAGGAGAATTAACAGAAAAAAAAAAAAACCCACAGAACTGAGCACTTCTGAACACAGTGGACAGTATCAGATACTTGGCAAGGGAGGCCAGGTGGTAATATACAGTGAAATTAGAAAGATGGATGAAAATATTTTAAAAATACATTGAGCAACTTATAAAGGATATTTTATGAAAAAATATAGCCAAATCTTTTTTTTAGTAAGTCTATTCTGCTGGGTTATCTCAAAGTTAGAAAAGTGATATTGCATAAGTTCTTAACTTGTAGGGTGTGGTGGAGGCTTATTTTTAGTTGATAAGCTTTGTCATTTGGTCTGGGAAGCTGTCATCTGGTAATGAATAGTTATAGGAGGTTCATGGATGCCCCAGGCCTGGACTCTTCCGTAATAAACACTTCCGGAGAACTTCACAAATATGTGAACACTTTGTTGTGGTTTACAGCATCCTCATGAGCTACAGGAAGGTTCTCGTCTTGTGAAGGGCTCTACCAGTCATCAGAACAAGATTTACACAGATATATTGGGTAACCAAACTTTTATCATTTTCATACACATGGTTGTATGAGATTGGTTCAGAATTATCTCTCCTTGGTCTCTGCTTCAAGGGAACTAGGTGGGTGTTATGGCTCAGAGTAAAAGGAAGTATTTGAATAAGATTCATTCATTTGAAACTGTTTATTGAACATCTGTTCAATAGAAACATCAAGTTTCATTCATTAAAATCTACTTACTGAATCTGTGTTCTAGGGCTTGCAGCAGTGAAGAAAAAGAAAGTCTGTGCCCTCAGGTAGCTTATATTTCTAATGGGACAGATGGAAAAATAAATAAAATCAACCATTAAAATATATAATGTATGAGGTACAGAGGAAAAAGGACAGAGCAGGGGATAGGAAGTTTTGGGGAGTTGAGATTTGGGAGAGGGTGCTTAGGGAGAAATAAGTTGTTATTTGAGTAAAGATGTTTACAATATGAGAGAGCAAAGCATGTAAATAACTGGTGAAACAGCATTCCAGGCAACTAGCACAGCAAGTGCAAAGGTCCTGAGGCAGAATCATGTCTTCTTGGCACCTTTGAGAAAAAGGCATAGATTAAACTGAGAGAAAAAAACCTTTGGAAATCAAATTAGAAAGATGATGGTGGAGTGGGATGCCACAGTGACATTCAGGGTCCTGCGAGACACGAGACAACCTGTGACATTCACTCCAAGTGAAATGGGAGCCATTTGCAAATTTTGGACAGAGGAATGACATGGTGTGACTTCCATTTCAAAGGAATCTCTCTGTGTGTTGAGAATAGATGAAGGTGGGGTGGGGAGAAGGCAGGCAGAACAGGGAGATTCATTAGAGAGTTATTGCTATAACCCAGATGATTGCTGTGGAAGCTTGGGCACACATGTAGTAGTGGAGGTGATGACAAGTTTGTCGATCTTAGGTTTGATTGACTGAATGGGGAGTCATGAGACAGGAAGGAGGCAAGTAAGACTCCAAGATTTTTGCTGAGCAACTGGTAGAAAGGAGAGGCCTTTATCTGAGATGAAAACCATGAGAGGAACAGGTTTTTGAAGGTACATCAGGAACTTACTTTTAGACAGGAGGCCATTGGAGATGTCGAGTAGTGACTGAACATATGAATCTTGGATTCAGTGAGGATATATCTGAGCTGAAGATAAAAGCGGGAGTGATCGATACATACATGATATTTACAGCAAAGGAACTGAATGAGCGCTTCAAGGGAGTTCATACAGACAGACGAGAGAGGAGGTTTAGGGGTGACCTTTGGGGTGCTGTAACATTTTGGGTTAGGGAAGTGGGGAGAATCTGGCCAATAGTGCACTAAAGGGGAAAGGGCATGGTGGGGGTGGTCCCATACTAGCAAAGGGAATTTTATCACTGACATTGTTTAGGATCCCCAGCACATGGTAATAATGAAAAACATTTTCATTTACATTTTCTGTAGACAACAAACCCACCCCTTTGTCCTCTGCACCCTGGAGCAGACCACTCCTCCCACCCTCTCTCCCCTCTGGTTCCATGGGAACCAAGAAAGGAGATAGAGGAGGAGCAGCTGAAATGGTAGGTGAACACTAGGAGAGAGTGCTGTGTGCTGGGATCCCAGAGAAGGAGGCTGCCAAGGAGGAGGGGGCTCGGATGGCACAGATGCTGCCGAGAGATGGAGGAGATGATGTCCGAGCATGGAGCATGTGGCAGCACAGCATGGCTGGGTTGGGTTCAAGAGAGGAAGGGAGAAGGGGAAGTGGTGAATACAGGCTTTGCTTTCAAGGAGCTCATTTGTAATCGGATCCAGAGAAATTGCGCACAAGCTAGAAGGGAAAGACAGAGGCTTCTTTTCCCCTTAGGATGAGAGAAAGATGATAGAAATACACTTCGGTAGAGACTGTGGCTTGATTGAAACACAGAGATAAAAGCATTTAATTTTATCTCTTCCACTGCCGTAAGCAGTCCTGATAAAGGTGGTTGTCTTATATTTTCTCAGGGAAAGAAAATAAAGCTCAGGGGGTTGAAGTCACCTGCCCCAAATCCCACAGAAAATTAATAACAAGTAGGACTCAAACCTGGGTTCAAAAAGACAAATTCTCTTCACGGCCACCCCCTCATACAGATAATTTGGGGATCATTTACAGCTTTGGAACTCTCCATGAAGCTCTGGAAACTTTTGCTTTGTTACTGTTTAGGGACCTTTCACAAATCCCAGGAATTTGTGCTTCTCAGGTATGTCTCCCGAGCTGCAGGTGCTGTTGAACCAGAAGCAGGATGTCTGGGGCCCAGGGAGGGAGCTAGAACTCAACATCTGCATCCGTGAAAACTTGACACTGTTCGGAAAGAGTCCTTCAAATATGGTCCACACAGGGCTTCAGGGTGAGCCATCTGACGCTGGAGGATGGGAACGCATGTTCTTACGCCTGTAACCTTGGACTTACTGTTGCATTGGCCTCTCTTTTAGTTGTGAATTTGCATCTACTTACTGACATGCGTGATACGTCCTTAATGCTGTCTGCTTTCTGTCACTCGAGAATCACACATTGTTAAAGCTCTGTTTACGCAGAGCCCCAACCACACCTTTTAGGGTCAAACCTGCCTGACCCCCAGTCGGGATAGTGCTAATATAGCTACTCTATACACAGGGATACATTGAAACACCTATTATTTCATCCAGCCCAGGACAATGCATGTTGTTAACCAAGATTTCAGAAACGGAGACCTGATTGAAATAAAGAGAAGTTTATTTGGGGGTTGTTAGGACCACAGCCTAGTTGATGCAGATTCGCAGACACTTGAACTGTGCTCTGCTGGACAACAAAATGCAGGAAGCTTAAAAAGGCAGAAGCCACAAGGCCACTGTTGGTTACATAAGTTGTTTGTCAACAATCATAAGCAGCCGGCAAGAAGTGAGAATTCTTGTTAGGCAAGATCGGTTGGGGTCTAAAATGGTTGCATAGCTACAAGAGGGGACCTTGAGACTGTAAGGTGGCTGCTGGCAGATGCTGTTTGAATATGGCTGGTGGTGTCCTGGGGTAAAGAAAGTCAGATTCTCAGTGATGCAGAATGTGTCTGAGACTAGGTCCTCAGGGGCCACCCGGCTCCATTTTTGTGTACCTCAACTATGATTATTCCATTATAATTTCAACTTGACATCAAGGTCCAGAATAGAAAGCTGTACACACCATTTGTCTCCCCATGACTCCCCAGCCTCCTGTCTGGTGGCATCTGTGCTCTCCCATCATTTTTTTTTTTAATTGAAGTATAGTCAGATTACAATGTGTCAGTTTCTGGTGTACAGCATAATGCTTCAGTCATCCATGCACATATTTATATTCCTTTTCATATTCTTTTTCATTATAGATTACTACAAGATACTGAATATAGTTCCCTGTGCTATACAGAATAATTTTTAAATGTATTTTATATATAGTCATTAATATTTGCAAATCTCGAACTTCCAATTTATCCCTTCCCACCCTCTTTCCTCCCAGTAACCATAAGATTATTTACTGTGTCTGTGAGTCTGTTTCTGTTTTGTAGATGAGTTCATTAGTGTCTTCTTTCTTCTTTTTTTAGATTCCACATATGAGTGACATCATATGGTATTTTTCTTTCTCTTTCTGGCTTACTTCACTTAGAATGACAATCTCCAGGTCCATCCATGTTGCTGCGAATGACATTATTTTATTCACTTTTATGGCTGTATAGTATTCCACTGTATACATATAACACATCTTCTTTATCCAGTCATCTGTTGATGGACATTTAGGTTGTTTCCACGTCTTGGCTATTGTAAATAGTGCTGCTGTGAGCATTGGGGTGCAGGTGTCTTTTTGAATTAAGGTTCCTTCTGGATATATGCCAAGGAGTGGGATTGCTGGATCATATGATAAGTCTATTTTTAGCTTTTTGAGGAATCTCCATACTATTTTCTATAAAGGCTGCACCAAACTACATTCCCACCAAAGTGTAGGAGGGTTCCTTTTTCTCCACAGCCTCTCCAGCATTTATCATTTGTGGACTCTAACGATGGCCATTCTGACTGCTCCCATCATTCACAGCACCAAAAGGAAACTCCTGGAGTAAAATATAAACCTCACCTTTCAGTAGCAGGTCGTACTGGGCCCTTGGTGTCTGCTTTTCTTTGTGCAAGAGCCCCTTCGATCCATATGTGTCCGGACAGCTCAGTGTGACTCTGCAGCCCCTTTGCGATGTTTCCATTGCACTTTGTGCAGATTACTATCTAGGCTTCATCCAGCCGTCTGGTAATTATCTACTTGCAAATCTAATTCTTTCACAGCGTACTCCTCAAAAACAGAAAGAAATTACATTTGTAGATTTTCCTCTACTCTATACCTCTCTCTCTTTTCCCTTGGCACAATGATTGGCACAGAGAAGGTCCCGCCCAAATGTGTGTGAGTTAATCAGTCTGTACCATGCCCCAGAGTTTCACTATGGAGGTTAATCTAAGTCATATAAGAAAAAAAGTGGAGTATCCAAGTTAAGATGTTCTTATATGTAGAATTAAGAAATCAGGACGATCAAATCTACAATTTGGAAGCCACTGACGTGGTTCATTTTGCTCAATAGTCAGGGAGATGTAAACCTGCATAACTGATGTGTCCATTTTGAAGTTTCACACCATCGTTACTCATCCCTGGAACCCTCACTAGTGCCCCCACAACCATAATCAGTAACAGCTATTGATGCCATAAAAAGTTGTTTGATTGTTCATGATTTAATAAGTGAGGAATTCTTGTGGATGAATCAGACAAAAAAGATGAAACTAATAAAAATGTCCAAACATACACACTTCCTAAGCTTTTAATCTCACAACTAAAAAAAAAAAAATTGCAAATTAAAACAAATATTGACTACCTTAAACTGTTAATTTCCATATATATATATATACACACACATGTATTTTAAATTATAAAACCCTCTCCAGACCTGCAGAAAAATGGGTTTAATGTTCTTTTTTTTATTTTTGTAATTTTTAAAGTATTGAGGTAAAATTGGCATCTAACATTATTTCAGGTGCATAGTGTAATGACTTGATATTTGTATATATTGGGAATTGATCACCACAATAAGTCCAGTTACCATCCATCACCACACAGTTACCATTTTTTTTCTTGTGATGAGATGTTTTAAGAGCTGCTTTCTTAGCAACTTTCAAATATACAATACAAATATGCAAATATGTATATACTGTGCATACAGTGTGGTGTAACTATAGTCATCATGTCATCATACTGTACATGACATCTCCAGGACTTACTCATTTTATGACTGAAAGATTTTTTTTTAGGATTCCTGAAATGGGCTTCGTGTTCTGCTGAGACTTAAATTGCTACAACATTTCTGGGAGGGGTAATTTAGACATATGTACAAAGAACCTTTAATCTTTAACCCAGCATTTCCCTTTCCAGGAATTTATACTACAGAAAAAAATAAAGGATTATGAAAAATTTACCTACAAGGGTCTTCAGTGTATTGTTATTATAGAAACAAAGGAAAAAAAGAACATGAACAAGTAATGATAAGGGATGAGCTAACTAAATATGGGTGATCGTATAACGGAACCGTATTGGAACCGTCTTCATCCACTAACACATTGTTGCAGGAAATTATTTGTGAACTGAGGAGTGTAGCACTGTGCTGGAAAACAGGGGCTTGAGGTCCAAGAGATCTTTGATCAACTTAAACTCTTATCGCTGACTGTGCAACTTTGAACAAATTCCTCAACTTTTCTGAGTTTCAGTGTATTAATCTATAAAATGAGGTTAATTGTAACACCTGGACCATAGGGCTATGGTGAGTGTGAAATGAGCCAGTGCAGTTAAAGCCCAGTGTTGGGGCCACAGTAAGTGCATAATAAACATTGCTACTATCGTCAATTTCAGCATCCTCTTCAATCTGCTAGGTTAAAGGGCAACTTTTGGAGCAATACTTACAGCATAACTCAGTTTTTGCAGTAGAAAAAATGACATCTACAGAGAAATGTAGAAGCCTGAAAGGATATCCATTATAACACTTAACTCTCATTTTATCTAGATTTAAGGAAAGATTTCTTTTCCTTCTTTTACTTTTATGAGTGGCCTACAATGTAATAAAAAAAAGTTTAATGTGTTGAAATAATCATTAACACCAATCTCTAGAGATAAATGGACTCTTATCAACGCAGTAGTCCTTTGCTTGTGTTATGACCCTGTTTTCCTCATTGTCAAGTCACCAAAATCTCTCCGGACCATTGTCATCAAGGCCTGTATCCAGCAGCTGGAAGCTCTAGGTGAACACTCCAGGCCCCCTTGCCCCTCCATCCCGTCCTTCTGCCATAGCCCACGGGGTGTGCATCAGAGACACTTACTAAGCGTCTGTTCTGTTCAGACACTTGGTGTTGGCAGTGGGGTGGGGTACGAAGCAGCACAGAGGGTGGTTTCTGACCAAGAGGCGCTTGCAGTGCCCTGGAGGGGAAGGACACTCACATGATGACGCATCACGCGCTTCGCCTTATTGAGAAGGTCCTTCTGTCGCAAGGCAGCTTCGGTGGCGAGGGAATGCGTCTTTAAGGAGGTAGGGCTGTGCTATTAGATGGGCTTCATTATTGTTATTTCTTATTTTTTTTACGTTTTTTTGGGGTGGATGTAATTAGATGTATTTATTTAATTATTTTCTTTAAATGGAGGTACTGGAGATTGAATCCAGGACCGGATGCACGCTAAGCATGCGCTCTACCACTTGAGGTACCCCCCAACCCACATGGACTTTAGAAACAAGTACATTTCCATGGCCCACAGTAATCTCTGACTAGGATGGAGCCCTTCCAAGCCCCTTATGTCACATTACCTTTGATGAGACTTTCTGTACGATTGCCTCTTGACCCACCACTTTCTGGGGGTCTTAGATTCTTATTCTCGTTCCGTCAATCCTTTTGTACCCATAGCCCAAGAACTCTGACTTGTATTCACTTAGTATGTTTCCTTGAAACATTTTCCCCTCAATCATAAGTACAATGTATGTTTAATGCAAAAAATAATGGGAAAACTTAGAAAGATGTAAATAGAAGTGTAAATTATCTGCAAGCTGGTCATGCAGGGATAATCGTTTATAACATTTTGGTGCATGTGCTTCCAATGCATGTGTGGGTGATTTGTCATGTAATACTCTGTAATCTGCTTCATAATGACATGTCTTTTTGTGTCAATTAATATTTGTTTACACAATTATTATAGGACATTTTTTACAACCTCCCCCTGTTAAAGATAAACTCTTTTAACACTTCAATATATTAATTTCTAATACTTTTCTTTTGCTTATTTATATATAGTTTTGGTTTTGAAAATAAAACCATAGGGTATGTATAGCTTAGATCCTACTTTATCACTTAGCGTTATTCTGTGAATTTTTATCTGTCATTCAATTGTCTTAAAATATGATTCTAAGGGTTGCATAATATTCCACTATGGATGTGTACACATAGGGTGATGCAGTAAGAACTTCTAATTTAGAATTGATGCTTAAATCAGTATCTCCTCTTCTAGGCTCTGAACTCCATGCAAGAAGATCTAGTTTTGATTCTTCTGTGAATTGTTTTCGTGTAGTCAACTGACAAAGATAAAATCCTTTGTTCTAGATGAGATGAACTCTAAGCGGAAGCTTTCACAGTGAGATGGGATTCAGGAAGCTATGACTGGGTAACTTCAGAGACTGGAGAAGAGGCTGTGACTCACAGGGCTGTGGCTCACAGGGCTGTGGCGGGTTGGGTGGGAGGGAGGATTTCACTGTGAATGGACCAGGTCTAGCTGGATGAAGCCCCAGCCTAGGAAGGTCAGTCCTCTTTGAAGTGCCACTCTCACTGGTTAGGAGAAAGAGCTAATGGAACCAAACAAGAAGTACCTACCACCAACAACAAACAAGTACCCACTATCCAGTGTCCTTGCCTGTTGAATTCAAAAACAAAAACAGGCCAGGCACTTGTTCTCTTGTTCTCATTGATTTCTTATCCAGAGTGCTCTTAAAGATGCAATTTTCTATAAACGTATAACCAAGGACTAGAAAGTTTTGGTGTGTAATGGAATAAAGGTGGTAAAATTAGATCTATTCCAACCTTATAATTTTGGGTATTTGACCTGCCTTGTAGATGACCTTTTAGCTCTCCACCTTGATTGAGAATGGAGGCTCACACCAGGTCCTTGTGGAGTCCTAGACTAGCTGAGCCAGAAGGAAACTTGAGAGCCCACTAGTTCAATACCCTCCTAGTACGTGTGAAAAAAAGCAGTGCCCCAAGAGAAGAAACGACTCGCATCTGCACCCAGATTTCCTGCCTCCTATTACTTTAAGGCATTTCCCACCATCACTAGTTATCACACAGTCTTCTCCCAATTGTTCAAGTTGCTCTAACATAGATTCAGTTGATTATTAAACTTCTTCTAGCCTTCTTTTAAAACTAAAAAACTTTAAAACCATTTTGCAACCCCACTATATTTTAAGTACTTTGCTGGGCCTTTAGATCCATTAGTTCCTCTAATTCTTATACTGTCCTGCAAGGTAAATATTGGCTCCACTTCAAGTTTGAGAAAACTGAAGCTCAAGATTTTTAAATTGCTTCTCAATCTCAGTCAGCTGGTAAATTGTGGAGTCTGGGTTGCAGCCCAGGTCTGTCTAACTCCAAAGGTTTCTGTACTATGCCAGGCTATTTCCTGATACAGGAATTGATTACACTTTATGTCTTTACTGTCCTTTGTCCATTATCTTGTGGAAAGATTGGCTTAATTAATTCTCCAAATGTATTGTGCCTTTGAGTTGTAGGTGAGTGATCTTGACACATCACCCACAAAGTCGCGTTTAAATCAAAAGTAAAGGCATCTTTCACGTTCCAATGGAGGAAGCTAAATTGTGTGGTTTGGCCACGCCTACAGATTGGCTGAGCTCCCAAAAAGGACTGGAGCTGAACAAGCAAAAACAAACAAGAACTGACGTTTTGCAAAAGCTGAAGAGAATCAAAGCATGAAAAGAAAAGAAAGACAAAACCTTGTTCAGTATAGGTAGCATCTCTACTAAGAGAGAGAATATATTTTAAGGAAAATCACAGATGTCAGAAGAGTCATGGAAGAGTGAAAGAAATTCAGGGTTAAGTTTGGGGATACGAGTTCCTTTGGCCAGGCATTTTCTCTTGACCTTTCCTCGAAGAAAGATGGGCTACATTATGACTTCTAACTCTTGGCATGTCGTATGAGGAAAGAGGAAAAGTGTTTTGCTCTAGTTGGTTTCAGACCACTGTTTCTGAGGCTGGCCTAGGTCAAGGTCAGGATGGTGGGGAATGGCTCCCCTCCCCAGCTCCGCGACGACCCCTCCCCCCAATCACTCTTTAAAACAGGGTCATTGATGCCCCTTCCCTCTCCAACTCCACAGTACTTCTGTGACCTTTTGCTGGAAAAAACTAGAACTTTTGCCAAATTATTCTGCCCAGTCCATCTGTAACTAAGGGCTTTGTTCTCAGAGGATCTGTTCATTGGAGGCGCACTGGATTTATTTCTCTAAGATAAATATTTCTCCTACCTTTTCCCATTGCATAATTTATATAACGAGTTTGTAACTTCTCAGCCTACATGGCAGTTTCATAACTCCTTGTGATAAAAGTTACCCAAGAGACATTATCTTTCTCCATCTCTCAAAGCTTCTTTGATTTTATTTCCTGAATGCAGCTTTTGCATATTAGTGGGCAGATTAAAGTTATTGCCCAATGATGCAACTATCTGTGTACCGGGAAGTCTTTATTTGGGTGTGAATTTTAGTCTTCTTCTGACTTTACTTTTTGAAGACTTTCTCAGGGCCAAATTTTGGTGTACTTACTGTATGAAACAACTTATTTTTAACTTGTACTGGAGAATGGGAAATTTCTGATGAAAATGTGAGTGCCTCAAAAACCTTTAAGCTTTCATATGTTTTTACTACAGCTAACACTTTTTAAAAATTATATCCTCTTTATAACATTTTCAATGTAGAAAATTAGAAAATAAAATTAAGTAAAAAAAAAAAATCTGTAATCCAAATTATACAGAGAAAACCGATGTTAACATTTTTGTGGATATTCCTGTAATACATATGTATTAGTTATACATAACCATATTGTATTTTTAGAAAAGACTAAGATCATGCTATGTCCTATTTTATAACTTAAGAAAACATGCCATGGATGTCTTTCCATTGTATTTGTACACAGTTAGTTATACCAACCACATAATAGCCTATCTAAACTATGTTTAGGTAGCTTAGCTATTATAAACAGATTATAAATAAAAGAGTATTGCTGTTTTAAAAAGGATATTGGCATAAGGAATGCACTTGGATTTGCCACTGAAAGATGAGGAATTAAAAAGACAACTCGATATATCACTTGTTTTAAATAATCTCTATTTCATATGTTAAAATATACCAACACAGCTTCTAATGATGTACTAATTAATCCCACTTTCTTTGTCACGAGACCTAAATCTATAGATAGGTTACATTACTAGAGAACAAAAGTAACCATCTTAGCGATGCCTACTGGATGTGGTAGTGAACTAAGAGGCCGAAGGTCACTCCAAAATTAAAGTTTCTACATTCAGTCACTCCCAGCAGGAGAGCTGGTTTTAGCTCTACTCTCCGTAGCATTTTCTAACACGTTTATTCACTGGCTGGGCTTTCATAGAGAATTACCGAGTTTCACCGTCGAATATTAACGGCATTTGAAGCCTGGTGTGGCCTGTTGGAGGTGGGGTGCAGGAGAAGAAGTCACGAGTGATATCAATGAGGAATTGTACCTGATGTTGCTGAGTGGCCCCAGCTCATTAAGAAGGGAAGACAGAACTCCCCTCACAGATAACAGGGAATATATTTTGGAGACGTGTCAAACATTTCAGTGATCTCTTTAAACACCGTGCTGTGTCACAATTGAAGTTCTTAGATGCAGAGATACTGCCAAACAGTTAATACTGTGAGCTAACATACTTTTGATGACACTTATCTCAAAAGAGAAGCGCTAAGGAGTGGTGAAACTTATCCACTCAGTTGAATTTCTCCATCACAAATAGGACATATACAAGCCATAGATTTTTTTTGCACTGCTTTTATAGCCTGAAGGGATACTCGAGAGCAGGAATCGACCCAGGAGATGTGTGTAGCAGTAACTCGGGCCGCATCGATTCTGGCCCTGTGGGCTTTGGTTTCCGTCTGGCCCCTGGGCTGGGTGGGGTGACGGCCTGCTGGAAGGTAGGCACATCCCTGGTTGAAACACCTTGCCTCTCCTGGCTATCACCCTCATACCTTCCCAGTAGTTCTGACTTTGTCAGTAGAGAATCGACCACCTCTGAAAGCTTTGGGCTGTGCCACTTTCCGTCTGGCATCTTTTAGGGATTGCCAACAGCCCCTGCTCAAATACTATTTTATTGCCTCCTCCTCCTGTGATAATACACTAATGGCTCTTCAGAAGATGCACGATCAAGGCTCTCCATCATTTACGAAGTACTTTCACACCATTTTCATTTGATCATCACAAAAGATCTCAGGAAGTAAGCAGGGCAGGTGCCCACATGCACATTTTCACAGATAAAGGAGTTGAGAGGATTGTTACAACATACTTGAACACTTCATATATGAAGATGACATGACTGAGCATACTTCATAATGGCTATTTCGGTTGCTCTTTCTCTGGTCTGTACTCCTACTCCTGTCCTGATTGCTCTGAATAAAGTCATACATTTACAGAAAGACTGATCAAAACCAAACCTTATGTCTCCCCAGTAAACCAGCCTTGAGACACACATTCACAGAACCAAGGAAACGTGCATATCAAGCCAGTGTCTTAATTGTCTCAGAACATTTACTATTTATTCTGGCCAGTGTTGCTCATTGCTTTAACAGGAGTTGTGTCAGGTCACACGTAAGTATACATGTATCTTTACTTTCTAATATTAGGCACTTATGTTCATATATAATTACATTCTTTAAAACACACATTTTCTGTTTTGTTTCCTTGCTGAAATACAGAAAAAGAAACGGCTTTTTTTGTGTGTGTGATGGATGTTATTGTTCTGTGTCTGTGTCTCTTACCTAACCACCTTCAGCAAGCTGATACAATTTTTTTTTAGTTTTTATTCCTTAGCATCCTAAATGGTCCACTTTTCTTAAACCATCTTCTAATGAATCTGAATGTCACTCTTGAAACAGAACTGCTTTCGTTTCTCCACACTGGCTCTCTGGCCTTCACCATTCGCAGGGGAGCTGTCCCTCTGCTCTAGCTCTCCTGCCTTCTCTCTCTGGGTAGGGCTCTGTGCACCTTGCAGAACCTCAGGTGTTTATATTCTCACCGAGAGGGAGTGAAAATGGGTCAAAGTTGCCTTAGAAGATTAGTCTAACACTTACTTATATCAATTGTTTTGTCCAATTAGGTGTCTTGTTTTGCGTTCAACATTTTACAAACTCAGTGTATATTTCATCACTAAGACACAGATTGTCCTTCAGTTACGGTGACTGACAAGACGAGAAGTTAGCGGCATTGTTTTTATGACCCTAGGCTCCCCTGTCTGGTCTTGTTCCACTGCTTTCAGGTGCCTGTCACTGATGACTATTGCCCTTTGGTTTTCGGATAAACATTCCTCTGTTGCCTCCCTTCTGCTCATGAGAGAGGCTCTCATATATCTCATACCCTGCAGGGTAGCTTTAGGCAGAAAAAAGTTTTCCCTCATTCTGTCCGTCTCCTGCAGTGCAGACATTTTCCGTGACATCCTCTGTGACTGAGCTCATGGTGCCAAGCACAGGGTTCGGCATTCTGTGGGCGTCCAAGAGGATGAAGGAGGGCATGGTTCCTTTCCTCATGGAGCTCACCATCTGCTCGTGGAGATCAGTTACAGGCAATGACTAAAGAGCTGGTAGGCAGAAGATCACAGTGCCTGGAGAGCACAGGAAAAACTGCATTTCTAGATTGCCATTTATGTTAAGCTTGAGGGACTGGTGAGTTTGGAGCCTGGTTTAGAAGGAAGGATTTCCAATCATCCTCTGTCAGGTCTGGTTCCATCACATCTGAGGAGAGAGACTCTCTAAGGTGAATCTGCTTTGCATTTTTGGCCACAGGTGATCCACATTTCCATGGAGTGTGGATTTTTATTACTGATCCATTTGTTCAGCTGATACATAATAGATGCTTTCTATGTGCCCTACTCGGTGCTAAGGCTACTGTAGTGAAAAGAAAGCCCTGTCTCTGTCATCAAGGATCTTATGTACTAGTGATGAGAATGTAAACATTAGGGCAAGTTTTTAGGTAGCGGATGAGTACTGTCATAATGATATACACAATCTACAAGAAGAAACAGTTACATACATGAGGCATGTAACTCATGAGACGAGATTGGCCAAGGAAGCTTCTAGTTGCTTTCTAAACTGAGACAAAAAAGGGAAACGGGGGTTATTCAAGTAGAAGAAATAAGAAGGACGTTGGTGGATTTATGAGACTAAAGGTAGAGTAGCATGGCTGAAGCATAGGATATAAGCGCTGTGGTGGGGCGAGAAAGATGGGAGAAGAAGATGGAGAAGGAAAGGGAGGGAAGAGACATGGTGAGATGTTCACCTCTACAGGTTAGTGGGAGTTCAGATCATGAAGATCTTGCCTACATGCTCAGGAGTCAGATTTTAATTTTGTGGGCAATGGGGATGCATTGAAAGGTAAGTGGCCAATGACACAATATGATTTGTATCTTAGGAAGATCAGTCTTCCTCCTGTGTGCTGCATAGATCGGAGAGATTAAAATCAGCTAGAAGACCTTTATGATGATCCTCAAGAGATGAACTAAGGCTGTGGCAAGGAGTGAAGCAAAGTACAGAACTCAGTGGCTATTAAGGAATTAAAGGCTGTAGGACTGGGTGCCTGATTGGTCAGTATTGGGCAAGAAGAGGGAATCAGGCAGCTCTCTGTCCTGAGAAACTGTACAGCTGTGATCTCATTCACTGAGCTTGGAACAAAAAGAGGGGACCAGGTCTATGGGGGAAGTGAGGAGATGATAAGTTCATCTTTGGACAAGAAGAGTTAAAAGTACCTGTGGGTCAACAAAGATGACAGGTCTAGTAGATGGTTGTGTAGATAGATCTGACTGTAGATATAAGGTATAGGAATCATAGATCATAGTCATAGATCTACAGATTATGGTTAAACAAGGGGGAAAAAGGGGGATTTCTTAGGGAGAGCATCCAGAGTGATTTATGGCAAACAGTAGCATGGGAGATATGGGGGGATCTCCATGAAAGAAACTACCAGCCACGAACCAGGAAGTAGAAAGAAAACTGGGAATCTGTCATTCCAAGGAACAGAAGGAAGCAAGCACTTCAAGAGGCATGAGTCAGCGATCAAGACTGCCAAAGAGATCAAGGAGATAGAGAGTGTTAAATGTGTATTGGATTCATTTATAAGAACTTCTGGACTGAGAAGCAGATGTCTGCAGATTAAGGTGTGGAGGAGATAAAATTAGAGACTTTCTTTTTGAGAAGCTTGATCAGGAAATAGAAGAGATCCATTCATTCATCCTTGTGATTTCTAAGGTCAAACGAAACAAATGTGCTCTTTTTCTCCTGGTAAGAATTTAGATATCTGAAGAGAGGTGAGGGAGCAAAGTTCTCCACATTTTCTCTCTGAACCGAATTTCTCCAGTTCCTTTTGCTGTTCCTCCTGTGGCACAGTTAGTGATCCCCACCAACCATGGGATAACTTCCTTAGCAAAGAGGAAGGTCCTCTCACAGGCCAGGTGTCCAAATGACCAGCCTGGTATGGAAATAGAAGAGGGAGAATTTGAAGCGCCTCTGTTGATCATGTGAAGTGTCTTTTCATTAATGCACTTAACAACTAGTTTACTGTGTGTTGGATATATACCAGGAGCTCTGACATAGGGAGGTGATGGTTTGCGTGGGTTTGAGGGCAGTGTCTTCAGGACAGCTTCTCAGAGCCTGGCTTTATGGGGACAGGAGAGAGCTGACCTCAGACTCCTGGAGAAAGGAGTCACCAAGCAAGTTTCTCTTACTCCACAGGCCAGCTAGGTCTTCTTAGGAACCGAAGGCAGTGTAAACAGGAAAGAGGACCCTGGTACCCTGGTACGTCCTCTGACTTGCTTTGTGACCTGAGGTAGTGACTTTCCTGCTCCCACGGAAGCATCTGGTTTCTTATTTATAAAATGAGGGTGTCGAGTTAAATGATATCTCAAATGTCTGGCAGCACTCTCAGATTCCATCTTGTGAAACCAACTGAATATTCACTCTGAGAAGAATAATCTCCTTAGGGTGCCAGTAATATGGCATTTCTTCATCTATGTGATGGTTCCGTGAGTGTGTTTATTTTCATGATACTTCACTGATCGGTACATTTATGATATTTTGAATGCGTGTCATACTTCAGTAAACATGTTTATAATAAAAATGTCATTAAAAAAATTAAGGCTGTAGATTTTACCTGGAGGGGTGGGGAAAGACTGTTGTCAGCATTGGGATGAATGTCTTCCCCTGAATTTCATGAAATCCGTACGGGAGAAGTCACATTTGGCCTGCCTCGCAGGAAACCCCTTCTTTGGGGGGACTTCCTTAGGTAGAGCTCCCAGCCAGGAGCATCTGGTTGAGGAATGTAGGCTGATGGCCCTCCCTGGCACCAGGATTAATGCTGAGTATGTAGTCAGCCCTGGTATGTCCCAATAACATAATCCACACCCTCCCCTGGTATGTCCCAATAACAGGGGATGAGGCTGTTGCTAATTTCTAAGCATTGTCCCCCTCTAGTTTCTGAATCAGCAGGTTCGAAATCAGGGATCTTACATATTTTGGAGACAGAAGAGATGCTGTCGCAGGCTGATTTGTTGATCTTCATTAAGTTTTGTTTTTTTTTGTTTTTTGTTTTTTGATTCCTCTGCTTTTTTCTTTTTCAGTTATACAGGAAAAAAAAAATTGAGTGTTTCGAGGCTCCAAAGTACATCGTCGGGACCAGCATTTTTATCCTGGTCAATTCCTTGCATGCTGCTTTGCTCTGTCTTTGGAGGGTATAGGGAGGCTGATGATTTAGCCTTATTCATTGTCCTCCCCAGGAGGAGAATGCCACCGCTCTGCTGTGCCCTCCCTGCCTTGGGATCTTCCTGGCCAGGCCAATGGCAGAGTAGAAACTTCTTCCACTGCCTGAGATAAGTCACTACCCCTGACATCTGGTTTACTTCCTTCTACTTTTTCAGACATATCTCCAGCCAGGTCTCCCCTGACTCACACATCCTGGTACAGGTTTATGTTAATAGCTACCTTCAGAATTTATCTTGGTGGGGGAATTCCATTTATTTGGGGATGTTGAAGGGGAGAATTCGGGGGCCCTGGATATGTGGATGAAATAGATACGTATCTATGTTTATGTCAAATAAGAAACACACACACAGAAAGCAGAAATTGTTACCCTGGAAAGAGGAGAAACAGATGAATGGTGCAAAGTTGCACCATACACAATATGACTCACCTCTCCATGGCTTCTCTGTCTTTAAGGAAGTTGTTAATCTCATGAAGTTCTTGAGACAAGTGGAATCTTACAGAGTTAAGCCCAGGCTCTGTATCTGGGTTGACTGGGGTGGGGGGGACCTACCCATATGGGATGGAGGCGCGAGTGCAGAGACAAGGGAATATAAAGGACGTGTGAGGAGGATTTCAGGCTGTCATCCTGTCAGAGAGCCGTTGTTTTAACCAGGTGCGAACAGCTCTTCAAGGAGCCAGGGCTGGAGGTGGGCAGCTACGTCTCTATTACATTCCCCGTGTTACCTGGCATCCTTTGAGCAAACCCTCCTCTTCGCACCTCACACCTTTGCTGGGAGCATCCTCTCCCACCCTCTAATAAGCAGTCAGTTCCAAGGCACCTTTCTCCGCCCTCTAACTTTCCACCCTCTCCCCCCTCTCTCTCCACTCACCCTTGTTACTCCCACCTTCTATTTCCATTGTGTTTTGCACACACTCTCCCATTCTGGTTCTATCACTTAAGTCTGCAGTCATCCCGTTTACATTTTCAGGACGATGAGCTTCTATGGATGAAAGACTGTGGCACGTGTTCTGTCCGATGTGTGTCTGCGTAAGTGTAAGTGTCTGTGGCACGTGTTCTGTCCGATGTGTGTCTGCGTAAGTGTAAGTGTGAGTGCCCATGTTCAGAAGCTGTTCCCATTCATGCCTCACAAGAGCTTCATTACTCAGTCCACAAGCATTTACTGAGCCCTCTTGCATGAGGTCTGAGATAATGCACAAACCACAGTGGATTACATGTTAAGACTTGTCCTCAGGTCTCAGACCCAACAGAGAAACAAGCGAGGCACCATTCATCCGTCTGAGGACTTGTTCTTAGTGCCTGCTCTGTACCCTGCCCGTGGGCACCATGCCTGTGCCGAGTGCTGGCTATATGGGTGAGTGCAGCGCAGTCCCTGCCCTAGAGATGCTCACGGCCCAGGAGTGAAGACCAGAGAGTAAAGAAGATGATGGTTACAGAACAGCATGACAAATGCTACAGGGATCAGGAACACAAGCCTTATCACAACCTTGACTGGATGAGTGGTGGAAGGGTTCATGGAAATGCGCAAAGTTAATTTCAAGGGCTCTGTCATCTCACTGAGTTCTCTAGTCAATGTCGTTATCTCAATCAACTCTTTTCTGTCTGTTTTTCAGGAAAGCCCACTAAAAATTTCTATTTTGTGTGAGAAGCTTGGCAAACCTCTCAGTGTTTCCCTTCTTAGATGTAAGAATAGTTCCTGAGGCTTTAGCACGTCCCTGGCTCTGGCCCTGGCCCGGGTGGGGAGTCCAGCACCCCACTGTGGGGGTCCCGAGCATCTCTGGTGACTGTGGGTATCCACTCGTGTTACAGAGAAGCCAGAACCTCCATGAAGCACACCCAGATTCATGACCGCCGTCACAGTCCTCCCGTGACACCTCAGCGTCTGAATCACAAGGGAACTGATGTACTCAGTTGGAGAGAAGCTGGGGTAAAGCATACTGAGCAACCTCTATTGGCTTAGGTACAGAATATTTGGGGCACTAGAGAAAAATCAGTCAACTCTTGAGGAGTGATTGAGCTGGAAGGCAACACAGGAATAATTTAGTCCAACGACTTTCAGACTTCAACACATTTACCCCCAAAATGAGAACTTTGGAAGTCCAGAAACAGATACATGGATCAGTTTTGATTGAAATGGGCTATTAATTTTCAGGAGTACAATCTGCCAACCATAGAGTCTGGCCCCTCATTTTGTAGGTGAGAAACCTGCCATGCGGGTGGGGAAACAGTTGCCCAGGGTTTCCCAGTGGAAGGGCGTGGGGACCCGCATTTCTTCATCTTGGCCCTGTGTCATCCCCTCACCCCTTCCTCCGTCTGAGCGAAGGCTCCGGTGGCAGAGCAGAGGGCCCCACCTGGCAGAGGAGGAGATGGGAAGAGAGAGACCCTCCATCAGTTCCACTTCCTCCTAGGACGCAGAGCAGGCCTGCTGGCATGTTATCACGAATGCACAAAATGGGAAATTGGAAAGGATTGTTTGCCGATTTTCTTATCTCAGCTGGCACAGAGGAGGGCTGGCTGGAGAGTTTCAAGGTGTTAAGAGTTTATGCACCGCACACCCCTTGGTTGTTCGCAGAGAGACTCAGGAAAGGCTGCACACGTAAATTCACATAAATTTCCTTTACAAAATGTCAAAATTAAAAGTGGATTTTTATTTTGGGGATGAGCCTTGAGAGGGTTAACCCCTTCATGTGGGTAGAGATGTTACCATCAGAAACACACAGCTGACATCTTTGACTGCAACCCAGGGAAATGACGCCCACGCTTCCCCCCCAGCCCAGCGCCGCCTCACCTGCCAGAGGGCGGCAGCACTTGTGAACACACTGTAGAATTTTCTAAGCTCCTGGTTGGCCCACAAACATTCCTCTAGATAGTATATTTTTAATCCTTGGTGGCCATAACTTCATTCTTTATTCTCTTCAACTTTTTAAAAATTAAACTAAACTGAGAGTTCAGGGGACATATCAAGGCCTCAATTTCCTCATTTACAAAACATACAGGTTAGAATAGATGAATGGTTCCTAACAAGGCATTCTGTCTTTCAGGGCTCCAGAGAGGTAGTAATGGGCATTATCAAATTTTATTTTTCTCTTCTGATGTTGAAATACATTAAAACACTTCCTGGGCCCCTAGAAGTTTTGTGGACTCAGGCCCTGGGCCTCACGTGCCTAAGAAGAAGTCAGCCTGATGTCCGGTGAAGGAGGAAGCTTAGCCTACAGGGTAGGATGCGGGCTGCGGGGGGGGGGGGGGCAAAGCTGGGGAGGAGCCCTGCTTCACGGGAGCTGTATCTCCCGTCCCAGAGCAAAGCAAAGTAGACTGGCTGCAGATACGTGGCAAAAGTGTCTTCAGTTCACCCACGTGTAAGTTTGATAACTGTTCCTGCTTTTCTTCTAAATGCTACCACTAGGAGCAGTGAACTAGAGTCCAGGAGTCTGATTTCATGTTTTGTTTCTATTTAGCGGTGTGACCCTGGGCAAGTCTTTTACATTAATGCTCTAAAATTTGCAAAATGAAGGAATTGGACTAGACAATAATTCTCCAGCTATCATTTACTCCCCTCTATGCTTCTGAAATAGTCTTAGCAAAAGTCCCACGGAGATAGATGAAGGCATATACCAAGGGAGGCAGGTATACTTAGACCAGGATCCAGAAATAAGTTACTTATTGCAGTAGTGTATTAAATCGAGCTCTGAATTTGCTGGCAGCTGAGATACACAGAATTCTTACTGTCTGACTGAAGGAAGGGTGACACTTCTTTAAGTATTTGCTTGGCATTGTTGGAGGAGGTCATCACGAGGAGTGGTCGCTAGTTGACCAGCAAGCTGGACTTGGGCAATAGGAGGCTTGTCTCCACCTGCCCCGTCCTTGGAATGTCCATTCTACCCATCGTTCCTGCAATGGGAGCCCTTTTCAAGGATGCAAGCTTGAGAGAGAAGTGTGGTGTTGGGACCATCGGGATTGAATATGTGACTGAACCCAGTTAAGGCCTCTCTAAGAAATTTTAAGATTCTGATGGACCGGTGTGAATCATCGTGCTGCCGTCCTAGACACGCTTTGGATGGAAGTTCCCTTGCTGATTAAACCTGCCACCTGCCGATCTGGAGTAGCCTGCCCTCTCTGTGCAGGGGCCAGTTTCAGTTCCTGAGTTTGTGAGCCAATACATTTATTCACACATTTTATTTTTTATTACAAAAGCCACACTAACATTTTAACATGATTTAAAATTTGTTTAAAAAGCAAAAATTTAGGTATAATCCAACTACCTCAATAAATCTAAATATTTCCCTTCTAGTCTTTACTAATGTAAAAAAATTATCATTTCCAGAGAAAAACTTCTCTGTTTTTTTGGTTTTCTTGACCCAAGAAGATACATCCTTACTCCACGATGCTGCAGTGCATGTACATGTCATTGTAAATGTCAGCTCCATATCAGATGGGGAGCTTAATAATTCCTTGGCCATTAGGTGTTTAGTTGGTTTCCAATTTTTTATTACTACCTAGAATATGCAATTAATATTGTAGGCTGTTCTTTTTTTTTAAGGATAATTTTCATTACACGATTTCCCTGAAATGAGAAAATTTGGTCAAAAAATATGGATGTAATTCTTTTCTAAGCCTTGATCCTTTGCTTCTCTTAGAAATTTATACTGCTTTTACTTTCCTGGGCACCACATGCTAAGATAAATTTACCGGGCAGTCTTAGGGAACAATGATCCTTTTCAATTCTAAATGGCTCTGAATGGGTCTGTTGCAAGGCATAATTTATCCCTGTACAAGCTTTTAATATTTCAATGTATATAGTCTGGTTAAGCAGGGATAGGAGGGCAGGTTTTTACTGACTTGGGAATAAACGTGGTCTGGGCAGGTGGTGATGAGGAATGGAGGGGGCTGCTGGGAGGCATGGCAATCCTCTCCTTGGGGAGGTTGTTGACATTACGTCCTTGCGAAGGTGTCCCCAGGCCTGAAACAGAGCTGGAATCCTTCCAGGGGGAGATGGCTGGGCTCAACTCTTCCACTCATCACGGCTGTAAGAATTTCACTGGAGCTGAGGTTCCTTCTTTCCTGGACCTCAAAATCTCAGTCTCAAAGTGCCCTGCTTCCCTTCCCCAAGTGTTTCCAGAGAAGACAGCCTGAGGGAGATGCAGTGGTGCTAATTAAATCCTCCCTCTGTTTTCCAGGCACTGGAGCCTTTCACAGATGTCTGCTGTTAGGTTCCAGTTCCCAGAGTGCGGCAAATACAGAAGCAGGCTTTCCTTCCCCAAAGGCACAAACCCTCCTTCGCAGGTTACAGGGAACTCTAGAAACACACTTCCTTCCAACACCCACCGCAGCAGAGGTGGCAGACCTGCATAAACACGGCATGAGGCTGCCGGGGAGGCCACATACACACACACACACACGCACAAAATTTCTCCTGCTTCTCCACGCATATCCTTGGATTTCTCACAGGCCAGTAACTTTAAAAAATTATCTGAAAGCCCAGTGAAGCCCTTCCCGCTGTGAGCCAGCCTGCAGCTTGGTGGGGATGTTGGGCTCAGCCTGGTTGGAAGTCCTGGGTGGGAGTCCAGGTGCCGCCGCTACTACCCAAGTGCACCCTGGGTGAGTCCCACCAACCTGGGATCCCCAGAGAGATGGAGATGAAACCATCCTCCTAGGGTTGCTGGGAGAATCAGGCAAAACCACCTGCAGTGTGATCTGCCGGGGGCTTTTCACGGGGGAGTCCCCTAACCAGCCGTGTTTTCTGCTGCACTCAAGCCCTTTAGGGGGACTGGGTGTCCACGTTTGCCTGAGACAATGCCGGTTCCCTCCCATCGCCCTGGCACAGTGGTTAATAGCGCCCTTTTCATACTCAAAAGTGTCCCGGGGGAGGCAGTGAGCTACACATTCATCCTATTTTTTCTCTCTCTTAAGTAGTCTACTTATTCCCAGTTTTAATAACATACATTTGCTGTGGATGGTGGCTGTTTCTCGCTTTCTGGTGTTTCACAAGAACCGAGGAAATGGAATTTTGTCCCGGTAAGAACACAGGGACAGCCCTGAGAATAAGCTGGCATTCCCAGTCCCACGGTGCTGCTGGGCGGGCGGCGCTCCTCCCTTGAGGCATTGGTGGTGCGGCCATGTGGCCTCAGCTTGAAAATGGCCACTCCACCGCGGATGCTTTTCGGTAGCATGTGTCTTTTATTTGGTTTGATTTCTTTGTGTCACTGTATATTTATAAAATATACATAAATCTATTGTATTTCTATTTATTTTAAATCAGGTGTAAGTCATTGTAAGCATCCAGAGATTTATGAAAACAAAATAAAAATAAAAATAAAAAATAAAGATACACCATATCATGCAGAGATAATCTTTTTTTTTTAAAGTATGGTATAGTTGATGTGCAATGTTATACAGCCTTCAGGTCTGCAGCATAGTGATTCACAATTTTTTAAGGTTATATTCCATTTATAGTTATAAAATATTGGCTATATTCCCTGTTATGCCCAGTATATCCTTGTAGCCTATTTATTTTATACATAGTGGTTGGTACCTCTTATTCCCCTGCCTTGTCTTGACCCTCCCCACTTTTCACTCCCCACTGGTAACCACTAGTTTGTCAGGGACAGTTATTGCTAATATTTCGTTTTACTTTTTTTTCCAGATTTTTTTCTATCCTCTATCCTACACACATATGCAAATCCAGGTTATTATTTCTTCCTTCCTTTCCTCCCTTTCTCTCTTCCTTCCTGAATTATTTTAACAAATTTCAATAAAGTTCTCCTAATATACCATTTTTTCCCATTAACAATATATTTTGGACAAGATTCCACGGTAAAAATATATACTCACATTTACAATGACTACATTACACTCACTGTATGGTGTAACATGTCTTATTTAGCCAGTTCCTTACTGATAGATACTTTGTTTCACTGTATTTTTTGTATTAGATGTAATGTTGTGTGAGAATCTACTGTTGCTATTAGACACAATGTTTTGCTATTGGACATAACATTATGTGTTTTTCCTGCTGTTAGACACAACGCTGTCATGCACAACCTCCTATAGTTATGTCTTTGGGTATTTGTCTAAATTAGTTCCTTAGGATATACTTTTATTTTTTATTAATTGTTTTAAATTGAAGTATAGCTCACATACAATATTATGTAAGTTACAGGTGTACAATACAGTGATTCACACTTTTTAAAGGTTATACTCCATTTATAGTTATTATAAAATATTGGCTGTATTCCCCATGTTGTACAATATATCCTTGAGGATACATTTTTAGGATTGCAGTTTTGCAGTTGAAAACACACTCAGTTCTAAGTGCTTTTGTGCCCTTTTACTTCCCAAGAAGTACACAAGAAGGTGCATTATCATTGCTTTTAACTGTCAATGAAGCTGCCCAGCTGGTAGGTTTTCAAGTGAAAATGCTGTGAAATCTCAAAGAGGAATTATCTGATGATTATTTCATACCGGTCTTCCCTTGTGAAGATTCCTGTCCCCTGCGGTTAAAGATGGGGGAAAAGGAACTACTTGCAGCCTCCTTTTCTCTGTCCAGAGGGTCTCTGCTTCTTTCCCCTGGTACGTGTCCCCGCAGGATTGTGGCGTCTGTGTTACCGAACTGCCGCCATCAGTGCCTCTGCTTAGCTGATGTGTGCTGTTGGGTGGGTTGGGCAGTTTCAGGAATGTCATTTGCTCATCAT
Organism: Camelus dromedarius; assembly: GCF_036321535.1. Lineage (NCBI taxonomy): Eukaryota > Metazoa > Chordata > Mammalia > Artiodactyla > Camelidae > Camelus > Camelus dromedarius. The sequence goes on from NC_087437.1 coordinate 55,362,242, forward strand.
AGACTGTTTTGCCATAGCTAAGACACATGTGACTCTTTTTTTTTTTTTTTCTGATGAGAAGATTGTTTCTTCCTTTGTTTTAGGTTGAAGAAATGTCAACAATTGGGGATTTTGAAGGATTCCAGCCTGTGTCTCTGAAGCAAGAGGGAGATGACCAGCCCTCTGAGACTGACCTGTTGTCCACGGAGGAGGGCAGCCCAGGCAAGGACCCATCGCCAAGGCAGATTTCAAGGCTGTCAAGTGTGACGGGATCGGCACTTTACCCCAATCCCTATCACCAGCATTATATCGCACGGAAGTACTTCGTCACACGGGTAAAGCTGTAAAATCACTTGTGTTCTTAAATACTATGTAAGTCTTCTCCTTAAAAAATCCGAACATCCTTTCACGTACCACGTGTTCGACCAACTGTTTTCATACTTGTTGTCTTGTGTAATTGTCACAATAACTGTGACGTAGGCATCCTTATCCCCATGTTGCAGGTGAAGGATCTGAATTTCAGAAGTTAAGGGTCTATTTTTGATCAGCAGGTAGGATCAAGGAGAAGCAGGTCCTCCAGCTTTTTTACTGAGGAGTCTTCGGCTCCTCAGTCCTGTATCCCTGCTACACCTGACCTTAGTAAACTGATGCTCTGTGAAGACAACCAGACTGACTAGAGTGTAAATCCCTGAGCCCAGAGTATTTGGTGTATGTTTGGAGAAGACACGGGTGATGGAGTGGGAAGGATTGCTGAGATTAGGCTGGACCTCAGGGGTCTCCACGGGCATGCTGGCACTGCAGTGTGGGACCAGGCACGTTAAATCCCAAACCTATAACTGCAGCCTCGAGCTGGGCTTCCCTGTGTGTCAAAGCTGGGGAAATAAATGGATGGGTGTGTAACGAGGATGGGGTTTGTATATCTAGATATTAAAAATGCTCTAAATTTCTCACATTTGGATCCCGTAGAGTGTACTCCCTTGGGTTCTGGTACCTTTCTCTGTCTTGCACACTCCTTCCTACTTACAGCTCTCCTTTCCCAGTCCTTCACCTTTCTTGTCAACACGGTAGCGGTGAGCTCATAGGTACAATCAATTAGGGGCAAAATTGCAGGCTGTGCACTGTGGCAACAGAAACCACCTGAATTTTCAAGTGTATTTGGGACATCTTTTTGTTGAAACATTTTTTTTTTCCCAACTCAATCTCCTAAATAAGTGGTGACCAAGAGTTTGGGATGATTAACAATGCTTTAACTACTGACTCCTGATTTGTTAGGTTTTAAAACATATCTTCGGTTAAGATACAGTTTTAACTAAAGAGACTCAATGTGTGTGTGTGCGTGTGCACACGTGTGTTTGAAGATACATACCCATATTACTCATGTTCGTTGGCTCTTACGTGCAAGGTGCTTTGGTACATTCTATAGTGTGTATGCGTTTATGTGCTTTTTTGCACGTGTATAGCATATGGTTTGCTTTCTAAAGTATGTGAACTTTATTGAATATGCAAAGTGAATTTGTAAGTTATAGCTGTGAAGGAAATCCAAGCATCCCCTAAAGTGTCCTTATCTTTAATAGTGAAAATGTATCCATCAGCATTTGATAAGAGAATTAGCTGTGAGTAATATAATAGAGGAGGTTTATCACTGGGATCTGGTGCAGCTAAGAGAGCTGCCTGAGAAGTCTGTGCAAAGCTGTTGTCTTTGCATCTGATGATGGGCCTGAAGTTGCTATAGATCGACCAACTGGCAATTGTGAAGTAAGAATAGGGAATAGGGGAAAACTGGAAAGTATATGGACAAACTGGAAAGCCTTATGACCAAGTGGGACGCGTGAAGGAAAAGTGGGAAGCAGGTCTGTCTCCCAAGTCTGAACTTGAAGATGTGAGTCCCTTTCAGGGGAAGCCAGTGCTCTTCCCCATCGAGCTGCACGCTTCCCCAGCTAGCGAGGGGGGAGGAGGATCTGACGGAGGCGGGCTGACTCTAACAGAAGGAGCTGTGGGTCCAGGAGCTGCCCCGTGCCATCAAGTGAACAGGAGATGGGTGGCTGTGAACTTGAGCTGTGTCGAGGCCTGGGGATCTTCAGCAAGGAACGTGACTGACGGTCCACCTCTCCCTTTCCAGTCTGACACAAGCGCCTCTCGTGGCCAACCCTAATTTGGAAGTAGACAGGAAAAGGAATTCTAGAAAATGTAGCTCCAGCTTAGCTCAGCTGACACAGTCTAAAGCCACAATGGAGTATTTATTTATTTACACAGTGCCCTTATTTGTGTGGCTCTGTGTAGCCTAGAAAATACAGCCCCTTGGAGCAGCACTGTGAGGTAGGCAGGGAAGGGCTTGTCACTCTTGTTTTAATAGTAAACATCGTAAAGTTTCAGAGGAGGGAAGTGACCTGTCTGAGTCACATAATATTAGTGGAAGAGCTTTGGCTACAATCTGCATCTTCTGTCTCTGAGTTCAGCGTGCAGGGCCAGTTGAACGTAAGGCCCCTTTGTAAAGGTTTTCAATGACTGACTTCAATTCACGTGAAGAGCATCTTCTCCATCAGGTGTGTAGGAAACAACTTTCAGTTCTCAAGGGCTTGGGGGAGAAAACCTTCTTATCTTATCAGTGAGTCCAAAATAGACATGTGGACTCTTCACGGGGTAGCTGTAAGGGCTGTATTCCCAAGGCACTCAGCCTTCACTTTTCTTCAGACTAAAAGAGAAAATATGAATAGTTTTTTTTTTCCCATGTGAGTATAATGAATGTGCTTTAATGCATGTGAGGATAATGAAAATACAATTGTTGGCTCAACTGAAACTTATAATGAGAAATATTTTGAATACATAAAGGGATGAGCCACCTTTACTACCTTGTAAACCACAGATCTGCTGATGTGGTGGTGGTTGAGAAAAATGTGGAGATGTATGTATGTGTGTGTGTGTGTGTGTATACACACACGTACACATATACACACACAAACACATATGTGTGTATATATAAATTTTCTCATCTTCAAAGTGTGGATAAAACAGTAGTTTGACATGGGAATTTCAGTAAGCTAACCTTGTAAGAGTTCTTGTACAGTGTATGACACTTCTATTAACACACGATAAGCAACATTATTGCTATCCTAAATGCTCTCTCCCTCTTTTCTGTTGCTTTAACATTCACACTTCTGTAATTGGTAATAAGGAATGATATTAAGATGCCCATGACCTCCAGCGTGAGACAAAAATGTAGACTTATAGGATCTGTAGCAGGCAAGTGTTTGGAACAAAGGAAGCTAACTCATTTTCTCAAGGGATAATTAAATAAGACCAGGGCTCTGAATGACTCAGATCTATGAAACATTCATCATAAGGTATCACTTCTTAGAACTGAAATGGGATCTATGGATGATCTGGTCCAGTGCTTCTCAGTCTTTATCATGCAAACAAATCACCTGGAAATCCTGTTAAAATATGGGTCTGATTCAGTAGTTCTGGGGTGAGACCTTAGATTCTGCATTTATATAAAGTCTCTGGCAGTACTCATGATCTCTGTCCACACATCACACTTTGAACACTATGTGTGTAGTTAACACTCTCATTTTCAGAGGCAGCTAAGGCCCAGAGAGGGGCAGTTGCTCACCCAATGTCATAACAGTTAGTGAGCACTGACTTACCCAAGAGGCTAGTAAGTGGCAAGGCTAGAGTTAGAGCCAGTGTTCCCCAATTCTCATTCATAGTTCCGTGATCCCATGTAGTGATGAAACGAATCAGTTTATTACAGTGTAAGAACTTAAAAAATACATGTTGCAAATTCAGAAGAGCAGTAAGTAACTAAGTAGAGAAGCTCCTTGGTGAAGCATTTTATTTTATCGAAAGATTTTAAAATAATTTCACAGGAGGTGGTTTATTGAAAAAAATTGGAAAATGTGGCTAAGCAAGATTAAAGTCACCATATTTCCATATCTCAAAGTTAACCAAAATATATGAATGTGCTTTTATATATACATCTTGGTGCGTATTTTTTCTTATTTTTTGTCTTCTATGTACATTTTATTGTGCAAAAATAGGATTATATGCCAAAAATTTCTGTCAATGGCTATACTTCTGTAACATCCTTTTTCACACTCTGTAACATCTGTTATGAAGATGTACTAAAATTTATTTAAGTTTTGCTGGATATTTAGGCTGTTTCTTGTTCATATCCTTTACCCTGGGAAGGGAAGTGGCTTGCTCTGGCAGGATGGCCCTGAGCTTTCCAGCTGCCAGGAGTGGATGCCCAATGCTGTAAAAACCGGAGGATCAATTACATGCATTTCAGGCTGCTTACGCAAAGATGTGTCTGATACGGAAGTATAAATCAAATTTAGGAGAATTCAGGACAAATATGAGACATTTTTAGCATCATAACATCCTGCATTAGATCACACTTTTGAATATCTGATCATAAAATTTGTCAGTCTGGTCCTTTAGATCTCTGGTGTTCTTTCGTGGGTCGCTCTGGGCTGTTGTTTTCTTCCCTCAGGCTTCCAGCCAATTATTTATTTACTGCAACTTTGCCCTTCCAATATAGCTTAGCAACATTCTTGCTAAGTTAGAGCCAGGAGTGACCTCAGAGAATATCCAAGCCCACTGCTAAGACACACAAAGGAGATATGATTTATCCAAAGGCAACCAGCAACTTTGGGGCCCTGGCAGGCCTGGAATCTGAGATTCCTGGCACTTCCCACCACCCATCCACTGCCTGTGACCTTGGACAATGAATGAGAAGTCATAGTAATGAAGGTCTGAACCACTCGTCATCCGCCTGCTTGGATAACCTTTTCCTCCTATTTTTTGTTCATCTGCTATTAATCCTTAGACATCTAAAAATGGCCTCCTGCCTTCTCTCAACAAAAGTACCCCTCAAGGCTAATAACTCGAGGTATATTATGATAATCACTTTAGTTGTAGAGAGTGATATTCAAAAGCAGCTTCTTATGAAAGGAACAATACTTGATCTGCATGGGGAAAGATATATTTAAACTCCCTGTAGGACTCTATATTTGCAGACACCTTATCAGAAAGTTGAAAGCGATTAGAGATGGGGAATTATCTCTAAATTTATACTTGAGAATGTAAATTACATACAAACTAATGGGACTAAAACTATTTGATCTTTTAATATTTAATTAATGGTTCCCCATGGCCTTTTTATAGCCTGTGTTCTATTGTGAGCAACGAGACTTTAATAAGCAGGTTTGGGACTTCCCATTGTGTGGCAAGATGTCATTGCCTTCATGACACTAATTTGGCTTTCATACGCTCTCCTTTCCCCCTTCTCTTACCATAGGCTTCCCCGTGTCTTGCTCTTGCATTGGGAACAACTAAATATATTAGTTATATTGTTATTGTCTGTGTGAGCTTCTCTGCTTTAGAAATTATATGTCTCACTGGGCAAAAGATTTCTTGACTCCCCTCCTTACACCGAAATCCTTTGAAGATTGTAATAAAGTTGACGTTTCTATCTGAGGGCAGACAATTAACAATGATAGAATCAGATGCATTTCCTTCATTGTCAGGGAGAGATCAATTTGCCTGGGCTTTACAAATCATATTCAATTTAGAGCCGGTTTTCTTACCTTATGGATTTTCCACAAAGCCAACCCGCTCTGGACATAAGGATGCCCACGAGAGAGCTCTCACCTTGTCTGAGCCCCCAGCAGCATCCCTTCTAGACTGCCCCCTCCTCTCACTGTCTACTAAGGAGTCCAGCCCATGGGAAAATATTAGCAGCCAATATGAGTACCGTTTGTGTGACAACTGGCTCCAGGCTAGTCTAGCTCAAGGAAACACAAGGAAACAAATTCATATGTCTTTCAAATTTCTTCAGTACGTTTGTTTTGACTGAAAATATTTAGTGCTAGACTATTAGAGATGATATTGCCCATTATGCTATGTAGTGACTTATAAATGTGGATCCCCCGAATGACTTTTTTCTTAAAATTTTATTTATTTATTTATTTATTTTAGTATTAGAAATGTATGTGTATTTTCCTTGCTAAGCTTTCTTTTATTGGATAATGAGTACATATCATTCCATCACACTTTCCTATTCATTTTAGGCTGCAAGGAGTCTCAGAGCTAATTGTTCCACTGAAGCAACCATTTGATCCCCAAATCCCAGTACAACAATTTCCCTTCTATTTAATATTAACAAGGAGAATAATCATAAAATCTGTTATTACTCAGCGTTACCAAATGTTTTTGGAATTTCCTAGCTGCTCTAGTACAGATAATGTTATCTTTTCCATCTAATAAATGATAAACTGATGCCTGGAATGACAAGATGACTTAAGGTGGGTGTCACAGGAAGCAGAAAGGCTGAGATTTAAAACCTCGTCCTGGACACAAGGCAAAGTGTTCACGCACTGTATTTCATTTTTGACACTAAATAGCTGGAGTTAATTCATTATGGTAATCAATATGTCAGGATACACTGCATAACTGCTCCGTGCAGGCATGACTGATGTTCCTGCTGAAGGTAAGAATGCAGGCAGTGAGGACACGGACAGAACTCCAGAGACTTCCAAACTGCTCTTTAAAGAGCACACTTCATTTTTAATGTTTAACTTTTGAAAAGGTGTACAGTAGAACAACGTCTCCATCCATCAAGTTCCTTCCCTACCCTTAGGGTACCACCGTTAGCATTTTCTACATATCCTTCTACAGTGGCATGTACAAACAAACTTAAATACTTATCCATTCTCCTTTTTACACAAAAAGGTGGCATACTGACCCTTCTGAATATTTTTGTCTTTCACTTAGTAATAAATTTTGAAAACTTTACCTATAAGTGTGTTTCTTCATTTTGTTAAACATATTTAGCATATTTCATTGCATGGCTGTGTCCCATGATGTATCTAACAAGTTTCCCATTGATAGATATTTGCATTATTTCCAAATTTTTGCTGTCCAAAAACAAGGCTACGAAGGACACTGTATACTTATGTCATTCTGTACACATGCAGGAGCGTCTACAGTATAACTTCACACAAATGGAATGTGTGGATTGAAGGATAGATCATTTTGGTAGATTTTGCCAAATGCTTCCCATGGGGAAGACAAGTAAGGTTTTGAAAAATTCTGCATTCTTACATTCATCTGCACATATTTTTGGCGAAGTGCCTGGTATAAAAACATTCAACAAAATGCTTATTTTAGGATTATTTCATTATTCTTCAGTTCCACTCAAATTTTTTTTCTTCTAAAAGTATTCATTTCACTACCAAGTTATATTAGCTTGAGGCAGAAATTATGTGACTATAGGAAGAGAGACAGGAAAAACAGCCATGATGAGTCACCAAAGAAAGTGTCATTTTTTTAGAGCACTGACCAGTGGGCCTGGTAAAGTCAGGCTGCGTCACGAGGAGCTGAGGATGGTGACAAGACAATTGTCATGGAATCATAGGAAATATCCCTGCAGGGTAGCCCCATCCTACCAGCGGGATCACTGGACATCAGTGATGTTGGCACAACCTCCTCTGTCAGTGGGAGCTCAAGGCATATTTGATTCATGTCTCAGAACTTACAGATTTCATGACACACAGGTTTTGGCAGGCCTAGGGTACCACATTAGCTCCCTGACAACTCTTTAACCAGCAGCAGAGGTTGACAAAAGAGTCAGAAACCATTCAGCCCACTGACTGACTGTCCAATTCAACAGGAAACTTGTTAAAACTGAGAAGTCAGAATATCTTGGTATAAAGGCTATGATCGTATTTTCTTAAAGATTCCCAGGAGGTTTTGCTCATCATCTTGGCTCAGAAACTCTTGGTTCAGTCTACTCAGTTGTCTTACAGAGAAGGAAACGGAGCCCAAGAAAAGTCAAACAATTGGCCGTAGGCCACAGAATTTATTCATGACACATCTGGACGATGGACCCAGGTCACTCAACTCTGGTCAGTTGTCCCGTCCATTTCCTGGATGACTTGGGCTGGTGGGGAGCTGCACAGATACAGTTCTACACCACCTTCCACCACTTCATCTGGAGCAGCTTCATTCTTTTTCTATACTTTACACATGGACTCGTCTAAGATTTCTCTTAACCAATGCACTCTGTGGCCAACATCTTTCAAAGCCTTTTATCATAGCTTGAGAACACAGGCAAACCAGCATCCTACAACACCTCCCCTCTGGGAGGAAAAGATAACTTGCATGGGTCCTAGCCAGGCTAGTGTCCCTGTTTCCTTTTGGGAGAGAACAGTCTCAGGCTAGGAGGGTTAGAAATGTTAATATTTATGGAAGAGTAGATATTTAGCATAAAACCCTATTGTATAGAGAATATATGAGAACTTGAGAAGTACTTGTCCCAGGGTTGGGCATGAGGCCATCACTGTGTTGTAGGCCTGGAAGTGGGGTGTCTGGGGTTCCTGTCTGGTCTCTGTCACTTTTCAGCTGAATGAACTTGACAAGTTACTTCCCTACACAGACTCCTTCTTTCTGCACCTATAAAATGAAACAGCTTGTGATAGGTAAGCTCTGGGCTGCAGGGGTTCTCAGCCTTGGCTATACATTGGCGTCCTCTGGGATGCTTCCAGAAATCCTGATGAACTGTTATGTGGGTCCCGTCCCCTGAGTATCTGATATGATTGGCCTGGCGCACAGCTTGGCCATTAGGATCTTTACAAGCTCCCCTGGTGATTCTGATGAGTAGCCAAGATTGAGAATATCTGCCAGAGAACAATGGTTCTCATAGGAGAGTCCACACCCACAGCATCACCTGGGAACTTGTTGGAAATGCAGATTCTCAGGCTTACCCCAGAACCACTGAACCAGAAACTCTAGGGACAGGGTCCAGAAATCTGTGCTTAAAAACACACTTCAGGTGATTCTGATGTGCCCTGAAGTTTAAGAATCATTGAGCTAGAAGGCCTATTAATTTCTTATTAAGGTAGGTGTTAATCCATTTTTAAGCTAGAGATCGGCTCGTCATAGGAATACCTATTTGGAGAAGGGTGAAGAAAGAGAAGTAAGGAGACAAAAAAAGTTCACTTCCCAAAGCCAGCTAAAAGTATACTCAGTGCACTGGAGGAAGGTTTCCCTTTTGTGTTTTAAAGCCATGTACTCTTTGAAGAGAGAACAGTTTGATTTTTTTTTTTAATGTATATATTGCTAAATGCATTGACCTTCCTGATAAACATGTTGTTTGTCAGAAAAACTTATTCCCTGAAAATGGCTGTCTCCATTTCTATGGGAAAGTATGAGCCAGATTATGGAAGCCTCACAGGACCCGATCACCTTTGACCCAAGGAGAGCAGCTTAGTAAATACCAGAGTTTAAGGCAGCTTTCTGGAAGGCAGGGCCTATGAAAGCAGGCAAACCCAAGAACTATCTTTCCTGGTCAGCTTTCTGGAGGAGCTGCAGGGATACAGTAAATGATCATAAGCACAAAGAGAACTCAGTCTTCTCTAAACTAGGTATTTTCTTTTCCCACTCAGCCAGGGGCCATTGAGACCGCCATGGAAGACTTGAAAGGCCACGTTGACAAGACTTCTGGAGAGACCATTCAAGGCTTCTGGCTCTTGACAGAGTGAGTAGTTATGACTAAGCAAAAGGCAGTGGGAATCTACCATTTTCCTTGACAATACCATAATAGAATAGGAGATGGGTGTGTGGAAGAATTTATCCTGGATTCTGTGTAAGATAATCAATTGACATGCCCAGTTGGAGAGTAATGTTTCATGGTGCCTCATGGCCGATGGTACAGCCAGGTGTGACTTCTACAGCTGTTTTCCAGGCTAGTTGCTTCACTCAAGCCCCCCCATGCCTACCTTAGATCAGGCCCTCATCACTGCTCTCAAGGGCTAGTGAGTCAGCTTCCTAACTGATGTGTCTGGTTCCATCTCTGTCTTGTAAGAGTTCTTCCTCCAACCTCAGCCGGCTACTTACCGTCCCAGTAGAAATAAGCGTTAGGAAAGAGGGTGAATGAGGTCAACATATTAGTTTGAAGTTTATCTTATGTACAGTAACATGAGCAGCAAAACGAGGGAACTCATGCAGGATAGGGAAGAGGGGCCACCTGTCCAGAGTTAGGATAAAAACCAAATCTAACACTGACGTCCTATTCCTTTAATAGCTGCTCTCTTCACCCCCAATGCTTATCTCATCAACAGGGGTTTTCAATGCAAATGACACCATGAAGATGGTTACCTTTCTGTCCTATATGAAACTCTAGTGTCTGGGTGACTTTTTTTTTTACCCACCAAGCAAATATTAGGAATGTCATGGTCTCTATAATCATAAGTAAAGTACATAATAAGGGTAAGAGGCACCTCTTTTCTTCCACAGAATCCATACTATTAAATGGAGAATACAATTAGAACTCTATTTCAAATACTTAATCGGTTCTGTAAATTTCTTGTCAATACGATCATCACAGGTTCCAACAGAAAACTCAGTAATTTCTATACCTTGAGTGAAGAATCATTTAATCTTTCGCCTCTGGGCAGGACATCTTTAACTAAGTTTTAAGAGAGCAACGCTGGAATGTTTAAACATCCAGCTGAGCAGAACAAATCCCTCAATGGAACACAGAATTAAATAACCGGTTAAGTCCATCTGTCTGACCACTATGTTGTATTATTGTAGCAAATGAGTTCCAAGAATTGAATTAAAATAAACTTTTGAAAACCTGACAGGTTCTGAGCACTTTTGTCTTCATCTATAAATTGGAGATAATGATATATAACTGAAGAGTTGTTATGAAGACTAAACAATGTAACACTGTGAAATTCTTAACAAAGTCCCCAGAACACAGTGGATTTTAAATGGGCAGTACTATCCTTACTCTCATAAGTACTAACCATTGATAAAAGGTCCTTTTCTTTTGGTAACCTCTACATTTATGCCTATCCTATCTGCCTCTATCTCTATCATCTCTGGGTTACCCTTTTTTTTTTTATTTGAAGTTATCTCTGGGTTACCTTTAATGAAAAGTCTATAATTCAGGCTTTTCATTTATTCACTTTTACCAACCTACATTTTATTCTCCACTCTCCACCTCCCATTGCAGAATGAAATAGGGCTTGTGCAAATGAAAAGTCTCCCTTGATTAGGATAAATATCAACTTAAATGCTGAAGGTCACATCAAAAGTAAACACCTGCTTTGTCTCTACAATGTGTCTTACTTATAAGAAAGAATGCACAAATGTGGTCTTTCAAAATCCAGGGTGGCAGTTTTTGAATTCTCACATAATAGAACCAGTCACTTCTTTAATGGTGCTTTTTTTTTTTTCCGTATAGAACTTTGACTTGGTTTTTTGTTTGTTCGAATGTTTTTGTTCAGTGATTATAATGGCCTGTAGACAGCAATTGTCCAAATATAAATCTGATTATGTGATCTGCATTGAGGCTTAGCACCACAATTGTGTGCTTGATATAACATCAACTAGGATGATGGCTAAAAACAGCTATTTTCAGATAAGTACAAACAGCTTAGCCCCAAAGACCTAAGTTTTGTATGTAGCTCTGCACCTAATAGGAACTCAAAGAGTTGATGAGGACTCTGGCAGCCAGTTTTCCATTTCTCTTTTGTTTGTGGTGCCCAATTTAATTAAAATCAAAGTGAGGCAATATAGCCTGTGCATGAAGAGCTTCAAGCAATCACATTTGTTTATTTGTTGTCAGACTTTCTTCCTTTGCACATTGGAACCCATCTCTCCTCTTTAAATAGTACTTTTGTGTTCGTTTTTGGTCATCCTTTCCACCAAAATTCTTTTACTCCTCCCCAAACCCTCCATCGAAGTATACTTTCAAGAAAAGATCTGATTCCAATCATTTCTACTATAGTAAGAATCTGACAGTTTCTTTTCCTTGCCTGTTAATTGTTAAAGCTAGATCAGACTGTATTCTTGTAATGGACAGAGCTCCCGGTTGTAAAGAAGATGGTTCAGGCATCTGGGCTAAGTGAATAGTCTCCGAGTCACTGTGACTGTTTAAGCAGAAGATGGGAGGCTATTTATCAAAGGAGGGTCATGCATATAGGTTTTGAATGACTTTTCACACTTAAGTCCTCTGTTTGTAGGACAACAACATAGGGAAAGGCAGAAACAACAACAGCAAAAAACAATCAAACAAAACCCGAAACCTCCAAAATAACAACAGTAAAACTAAACAAAACAAACATATAAACACACAGGCTCAGAAAGATGAGCGCTTGGGGCTGCTTTTGTCCGTTTCCTCTTTTTCCTGATGGACTGAGACCCAGCCATTCAGCTTTCATGAGTTACATGGCTGGGATGTAGACCAATTTCTCCAGCACACAAGACTCTTCAATCATAACCCTTTTTGTATGTGTCAGAGACGACTGGGTTTTATGTACATCAACTTTCAGCTCCTTTTGGGAAGATGAGAAATCCCTGACTGCTCATCTGGTGGGGTAAAGAACATCTGCTTTCAACCCAGGGTTCCTGTTTCAGAAAGATAAGTAGTAAGAAACTTTAAATGTAATATATAGCACATTTCAAAGTATCTTCATGGCCATGAACTTGCTTTGTCTTCCCTACATCCTTGCTGGTTTATGATTTCCATTTTACAGGTGAGAAGTGGAGACTAGGGAGGATGAAGTGGCCAGTTAAGATCACATAAGTGATGGAGCAGAAAAGATGGACTACGGCCCTGCATTATCTGGGTTCTGGTTCTTTCCCAAAGGATGTAAGATGTAGGTGAGGCGCGACTAACGAGCCCAGTTTAATCATTAGTCATGGTTGGCCAAACTCCTAGAGGTAACTTGGTACAGGAGGGCTAGGTGGAAACTGTTGAGAGAGGAAACTTGAAAATTGTGTCACGTTTAAGAACTTTGAGTCTATCCCTTAGGTGATAGGGAGGAACGGATGGGTGAGAAAGTGTGAGTGTATTTATATTTTTATGAAGATCACTAAAGGTCCACAATCCCTTATTCAAAATCCTTGGGGCCACATGTGAATCAGGTTGAGAATTTCTCAGATTTTAGAAATGTTGTTTCTAAACAACAACAAACGATACATACATTGTTTATTTTAGGCCCCAGTGGAGATCTGTGCCAGCCCCCTTAATCAAACATATTAATATCTTTGCTGGGAAACATACGATACTAAAAATAGAAAAAAATGGCCTCAGGCTGGTTCAGATCTGGTTTTACCACAAAGTGAGTTTGCACCAGGACTGCAATTTCAGAGCTTTGCTGAATTTGGAATTGGGAGTGAGGGTTTGTCCTGGCCTGTGCATAACTGAGATGTGGAGCATCAGTGAGTTGGGGGAGGCCAGGTGACGATTAGCTACCTGTGCAGTGCTGGCGAGGGACTGATCCAGTGGCGAGCCGGAGCTGGTTCACGCTGGCTCATGAGAGGTGAATGCTATGTAGAACTTTGAGAATTTTAAAAGAGTTAATTGTTAATTATTAAAATTGAATATAGTTTCACAACTTAAGATTATACATAAAATCAAACCAAATTCACAGCAAATACATTAAATTTAAAACAAGGGTAATATACTCAAAACCCCTCATCTTCTGATGATTTGACTTCGTTTTGCTGTTACGCATGCTCTTGGGGTTGTTTACGCCTGTTCTCTTTAGTGGGTGGAGATGCTATAAGACAGTGTGCTTCTGCTCACCTCTTACCAGCTGCACACTCAGTGAGGTCATGTTGGTAGCTTGGCACTGGCCCTGGTGGCAGCGACTACACCATGGAAATAAGCAAACCCTAGAAATCAGAGTTTAATTTACTGTTTTGTTGATCGTCTGAACTCAGGAAGGTAAAGGAAGGCATGTTAACGGCGCAGATTAAGTTTAAAAGTGTGTCGTGGCTGTGGCTGTGACATTGTCAGAGCACAAAATAAGTTGAGGAAATATCCTTCCAGCATTCAAAAACTATTATCCTGTTCAGTAAGAAAGTCACCATTTTCACCAATGGAGGGGTGAAGTCTGGACAGGCAGCTGAGGAGAGATTAACGCCAGGCAGGAGCTGCAGACTTGCAGTGGGTCTGTGTTCTGGACCCGTGGCTGGGGCAGAGGCCATTGGCTGTTCTCACAACTCGTTTGTCATAGAGCATATACTGAAGGGTGCGTTAGGAACCGGGAAGCCATAAACTGATAATTGACATGGCTGGACTTTGTGGATCTTTGCGTTGAATCATCTGTGGGGAAGGGGTTCAGGGTAATTCTCAGGCTTTGGTCTGGAAAACAGATGGGGTGTCTGTGCCACTGTTCCAGGTGGAGAAGGACATGGTAACTCTACCTTACTGAGAAACTGCCATATGCCAGACACTGGAGAAGAAACTTTGTGCGCACAATCTCACTTAATCCTCCCAACAATCCTGTTATTCACTTTTTACAGAACTTGTTGAGTATAGTTTTGCGGGGAAAAACGTGTCTGAAGTGTTTATAGAGCCTCTCATGGTGGTGTTGAGTAGATGGCTTTACATTGGGGTCCAGATGCCATCTGCATTGGTAGTTTTCAAAAGAGATGGTAATCCTGACACATCTGTGTAGCCTTGCCTTTTATAGAAGCTAAGGACATGAAAAGTCATTAAGTTCGTCACGGCATTTTCCAAGGGATGAACCAAATTGGTTCAAGTGAGCTTCTCTGTGATGTTCTAACTTTACACAGATATATCATTCAGCAAAATTATAAAAATGAGTTTGAAGGCACTTTGGTGGAGAATATGAGAAGGGTGAACAGAGAGACCAAAAGGAGAACTGGAGAGATGGAATCAACTCCAGCAAGATCCCAGTTAGCTGAAACCATGAAGGTGCCCTATGGAGATTCCAGTTAGGACCCAGGTCTCCAACAGAGCCCATCTGGGAGGCTTATATGCCTCTGTAGCTATCATGACAGGATGGTGTTCAGCTCTACTTTATCGCCTTCTCTCACTGTCTTTCTTGGCCCTTCTGGGAAAGGACTTTTAAAATAAATAGCGTGTTCCCTTTTAGAAGCGATCCATCAAGCTAGCACCAAGGAGAACATCTTGACCCTCTGTGGAGTCTCAAAAAGCACGATGCAATGGCAATGAAGTGGCTCTTCAGTTGAATGTCCTCAAGACGTCTTTGTCTGCGGCGGTTAAGGAGGTGGGAGGGGATGGGCTCTTCCCTCCACACACATTAGTGTGTAGTGGTGGTGGGGAGGATGTTGTTCTTATTCCTCTTATTCCTGAACAAAAAGACTTGCCTCTAGTGGCCGGGATCAAGTAGCTCTCGCTCTTCATCTTTGTAGAAGAGTCTTTCAACATGTGCCATTGTCTACCTCTCCCTAAGTCCACCGAGGTTTCTATCCGAGGTCTTCGGTACAACAACTATGTGAAATCCAGCTAACTATCTGTGTTGAACATGTAGACAGTAGAATGAAAGCGAAGTCAAGGAAGCAGCCTGGTGTCATAGAAAAGAGTCCTGAACTCGGAATGAGATGACTCAACTTGGATTCCCGGCTCTGCTACTCATTATCAGTGTAGCTGGGTGAACTTGAGTAAGCTTTGCCTTTCTTTTTTTTAAATTAGTGAATTTTTCTTAATATATTCTTTAATCCATTAGAACTTCACTGCTCTTGAAAGAAGCACAATCACTGTTGATTTTTGGTGTATATCATTCTGGCTTTTCTCCACGCAGTTTTGTCAAAGATGATTATAGCATTAATAGATAATGTTTATTGAGCACTCAAATTATACCAAGTGTGTGATAAGTGCTTTGCTTGCATTTGCTTTTATGTTGGTATAATGCATATAATTTTGATGCTCTCTCCATAGAATTTCTCTTAGGTTTTGTTCCTCATATTTTTCTTGGTTATTATGTGGTTTTTGTAAAGTATTAGACAATTACTTTTAAACTGTCAATGGCTACACTAATTTAAAGGTTTATATTATTCTTTTGAAATTGAAACATCAAGTGAGAGATATTTACCAGTGGGCCGGAGTAGCATTCCACAGTGGGAAAGAGAAACAAAAATGTATAAGGCATTCTCTGTTGATTTTTTATACAAAATAATAAGTAATATTTCTCTAGCACTTTATAGCTTAAAAATTACTCTTCTTCATCTAATTCAATCTTCACAGCAATTGTCTGAGGTAGGAAACATTAGCTCCAGTTTGCAGACGAAGAACTCAAGGCTCAGAAGCATAACGCAGCTCTAAAGTAGCAGAGCTAGAAATCCAATGCATTATGCTGCCCTGATTTTTGCTAAAATGGTCCTTTTGCTATTGTGCCCAGATTCCATATGTGATCTTATCAGATTGTAACTGGTTGGAATAAAATCAGAAATTTTGTTTCTTGGGTTTGGTGGAGTAAGTGGAAGTGTGTAGGGCATCTCTGCTTAATTTAGAATGATTTCCCAAAAGAAAGAGCTTTCCTGAATGTTTAAAAAAAAAAAAAAAAAAAAGCATCCTGAGAGATGCAGGAGCACTGAGGCACAGGGAGACTGCGAACGATTTCCCAGGTACAGGATGTGTCTGAAATACACTGATCCCCAAAGCAGCGATGCATGTGTCTGCTTTACACCTGCTCTCACATTTGATCCTCAAATAGACCCATGGGAGAAAGCAAGGAGGAACTATTGGCTTTATTTTATGGATGAAGAAACCCAGAGATTAAATGACCTGTCTGAGGGCAGCCACTTATTAAGGGTCACAGGAGGGCTCGACTTCACGGAACTTCTGTCCCAGCCTTGCTGTCTTCTCATCGCACTGCTCCTGCTGCCTTTTGTGATTTTTCATCTCCTGACACAGCCATCACCACGGTTTAAATTGTTTACATGATCTTTGTGCCTGTGTCTGGTTTCTCTGTTGATTGTCTATTGTTTGCAGGGAGGAGGACAGAGCTGTTGGGCAGGTTCAGAGACCTTTTCCTCTTTTCCTCTCCGGATCTTTCTGGACCTGTGTTGTGCATTTGACTTTATTTAGTTTTTCTTTTCCCATAATCAACTGAAAAAATCAGATACCTGCAGGGAATGCTGGATACTGCTGTTGGGCTGAGGTCAATCTTACTTTTATCTTGTGACATCTAATTAGATGTCTAATTTTTCATTTGTAATGAAAAACTGCTCCTAATAATTAAAAACAAAAACAATCAATCAAACAAACAAACAAACAAAAAAACAAAACCCAAACAAATTGGGAGTCAGGGATTGCTAACCTTTTGGTCATGAATAGTAAACATCATACGCAAATTAACAACCTGAAATGTATCTCCTACCCAACCTCACTCATTTTTGCAAAGTGCCATCTATTCTAGGCTTTGCTGCTCAAAGTATGACCTTGGAACCAGAAGCAGCAGCAGCATCTTGGAGTTTGCTGGCAACGCTGAACCTCAGGATCCACCCCAGTCACACTGCACCTGAGTGTGCATTTTCACACTATCCTCAGTTGGTTGCTATGATTAGATTTTGGGAAGTACTGGGCTAGATCACTCTCATGCTCATGACCTAAGGACATTAGTGGATTCTCACCACCTACATAACCTTCTGTGGCATCTTTAAGGCTCTGCATGCCGTAGACTGAATTGCCCTTTCCAGCCTTATTTACCATTATGCCACTTAAAAAATTCTATCAGTCAGCTTGAACTGCCTGCTGTCCCCTCAATGTTCCTGACCCAATGCCTTGGTCTCATGATTGTGCTCATCTGATTTGCTCTCTCTGGTATGCATTCTCTCCCTCCTGTTTATCCAGACCTTTCTTGTCCTTCAGGGATACTATGGCCATAAAGACTTTCCATATTAATTGAACTACAATTATCGTCTCTCCCTTTTCTGCGCTCATGTTCTACAACGTAGAACACTTCATTATGCACATTGTAAAGAAAGCATTCCCTACATCAGGGCCTGGTTCTGGTTCACCTTCATCCAAGCCCATCTCTGCCCGCCTCCCAGTACTCAGTATAGCGTCTGGCGCAGGGCAGGGGCTCAGAACCTATCAAGGACTTGACTTGCATTTAATTCTGATAGAGTCCTTTATTGTTTGAAGCTCATGCCTGACACTAGCAGGGCCATCCGTCCATCCATCCGTTGAGTCCTGCCTCCATTACCCTGGACCTCCAAGCAGCTCAAACTGCCACAAGACTTCCTCCATCCTTGGGTGAAAGCACTCGGGCTGAAAAGTGCCTCAAATCTGTCAGGATGTTAATGACCTGTGGCAGGACTCTGGCAGCAACAAAAGCACCTCTGTTGCCAGAATCCATTTATACTGGGTGGGTGTTTTCGACAACCACTTAATTAAACACATTGCTTTTCTCTATAAATTCCCCCATGGCATCAGCCTCATCCAGATAGCTAATGGTCCCTGAGTAACCTGAATTATAGGACAATGAGGGCATTTAGTTGCTGCAGTCACAAATGTGCTTGGAAGTGTCTGTTTTCCCAAGACTGCTACGAATTAGGGAGGAGTCAGGAAGAGCCAAGAGGTGAAAAAAGTCAGATGCAGCTAAATGTTCAGCTCCACCACTTACTAGCTATGTGACCTTGGTTGTGCAAATCTTTCACATCCTCTGGGATTCAGTTTTATCATCTGTAAAATGGGGATGTAAAAAGGGATATTGATTTAAGGATTAAATTATTGAATATATGTGCAACGTTTACACCAATTTTTGCCACACAGTATGTGCCATGTAAGAGTTGGCTTTATTATTATTATTATTATTAATATTCACTCATTTATACATCCATTTATGTATTTACAGAGCTCTTTCCCTAGGCCAGGCACTGCCTTAAATGAAGAAAATACAGAAACAAATAAGACAAAATTTCCATCTTCTAGGAGCTCTCAGTCTTGTGGGGAGGGAGGATGTGTAAGTGAAGTCAGAACAGAGTATGATACATGCTGATACACAGTCCTGTAAATGATTCCGTGGGAGCACAGAACTCACTGTGTCTGTATTATTGACATAGGTCAAGGGATATCCAGGATTAAAGAATGAAGATAAATTTCCAAGAAGATATGGTGGGGAAGAAAACATTCCGGGAAGAAAACATTCCGGGAAGAGAGAAGACTCTGTGCAGAGTGACAGAGACAGGCTCAGGGAACCACAAAGAGTTCAGTGTGGCTGGATGGCAGTGAGAAAGAGTCAGACAACTAGAAACAAGCTGGAAAGGCAGGAAGGAGCCAGAAAGTAAAGACTTTTGAATGCCAGGCTAAGGAATTTAGATCATATTTTTTTCTGGAGTCACAAAGTGGAGATCCAGAAGCAATTTCCACCCTGCTCTGTATTTTTCAAAATTTGAATTTGAGTGCTTTTAGATAAGGCATATGCCCCCAGTTTGCCAACACCTTACCACTCCCTATTGCCTTACACTGGTCCCTCTTCATATCCTGTGTGCTGGGCTCCCCCACTCATGACAGCCAACTGTGTGCATCTCTCCAACTCCATGTCCAGTGACCTCACTTTGGTATGTTGACAGTCATGACAGGAGAATTTATAGCAAGGAAATAAAATCAAGTCAATATTATTATTATTATTATTATTATTATTATTATTATTGTTGTTGTTGTTGTTGTTATTGTTATTGTTATTATTATTATTATTATAGAATGTGTTTACCATTTATACCGCCCCACTGCCTTTATATTTCCTTCATGATCACTATATAGGCATTTCTGTCTTGAGTTATCAAATAGAGTGTTAACATTATTACAAAAGCAATCGATTTCAGAAATAATCGGCTAATAATTTAAACTTAGTCTTGATTATTTAGGGGACTACCAATGTGTCTTTTACTAAAGAAAACAAGTAAGACTTGTATCTTAATATTGAGGCTATCAACACAAGTAGGCCACTACAGCTGTTATACAAACAACTATTATAATCTGTTACGAATAAACATGCTGCCTGATTCACAAACAGGAACTTGTCTCCACTTTATGGGGATCCTGGGTTGTCCCCAAATGCCCCGTTGTGGGGAAAGTAACTTGAGTCTGAGAAGAGTAATCAACGTGAAGAGGAGGGAGAATCTGCTTCCATTAGTATATTCAATAGAAAGACCTAAAGAGTTGAAGAATCGCTGTGGCTTCTGAAATGCTGTGCTACGAGCGTTAATAAACGTGTAGACCTCTGAGCCAGGAAATTACCAGGGAAACTGAGAGGAACCTGCACAACATAAAAGGGTCTGTCCACCAAGAAGACAGAGCAAGCTCTACTGTGCATGCCCAAACAGTAAAGTTGCAAAAGACGTGACATCAAGCCACTAGAGCTGAAATGAGACATAGATAAATCCCTGATTACAGTTGAAGAATTCAAGGCCATTCTTTCCATAATTGGTCTAAAAAATGGGCAGAAAGTCAGCAAGGATTTAGAAAAACCAAACAACACTAGGACGCAATCAATATTTATAGAACAGTCTACCAAGTAACAGCAGAATACACATTCTTTTGCAACACCCACGGAACATGTACCAAGATCTACTATATCCTGAATCACAAAACAGACCTCATCAAATTTAAAAGAATTGCAGTCACACCAAAGTACGCTCTCTGATTACAACGGAATCAAACAAGAAATCTATAAAAGAAAGAGAACAGAAAAACCTCCAAACACTTAGAAACAAAACAACATACTTCTAAATAGGGGTACATAATTCAGGGGTCAAACAGAAAGCCTCAAAGGAATTAAAAAGTACATTGAATGAAATGCAAATAAAAATACAACACATCACAATGTGTGGGAGACAATTAATGCAGGCCTGAGAAAGAAATTTCAACACTAAAGGGAAAGTGCTCGATACAATTGAGGAAAAGTCTCAAGTCAATAATAGAAGCTCCTGCTTCAAGAAATTAGAAAAAGAAAATTCAAAGTGAGAAGAAAGAAGGAAATAATAAAGATAAAAGTACAAGTTAATAAAACCCCAAAATAATAGGGGAAATTAATGAAGCAAAAAACTGGTTCTCTGAAAAGTTCAATAAAATTGACAAACTGCTAGCAAGGCTGACAAAGGAAAAAAAATAGATACAAATTACTAATATTAGGAATGAAACAGGGGATAGCACTACAAACCCTGTTTGACAACTTAGATGAAATGAACCATTTCCTCAATACACACAAACTACCACAACTCACCCAAGATAAAATAGATAATTTGAATAGCCTTATAACAATTAAGAAATTAAATCTGTAATTAAAACCTCCACAAAAAGAAGTATCCAAGCCCAGATGGTTTCACTGGAGAATTCTATTAGATGATTAGAGAAGAATGAACATCAATTTATATAGTTTTAATAATAGTAGAGGGAAACCTTTTTAATTTAATAAAGGATATCTTCACAAAACCTATAACTAACATCATGCAGTTGGGAAAAGATAATTATTTCCCCCTAAGACTGGGAACAGGACAGGTGTTCACTTTCACTATCAAATTTAACATAGTCCTAGAAGTTCTAGCCAGCATAATAAGGTAAGAAAAGGAAATAAAAGGCATACAGATCAAACAGGAAGAAATAAAAAATGTCCTAATTGTAGATGGCCTGATAGTCTATGTAGAAAACTCCAAGGAGTCTACCAAAAAATTCCCAGAACTAGTAGATAAGTTTAATAAGTTTTCAAGGTACAAGATCAACATACAAAAATTAATTGTATTTCTACACACTAGCATTAAAGAAATGAAAACAAATTAAAAATACAATGACATTTATAATCACTCAAAAAAAGAAAAATAAGGGTAAATCTAAAAAAATTATGTATAGGATTTACACGTTGAAAGGTACAAAATGCTGACGAAAGAAATCAAAGAAGATATAATGAAAGGAGAAACATACCAAGTTCCTGTATTCATAGGTTGGAAGAATCAATATAATAAAGATGTCAATTCTCCACAAATTTGACATACAGTTTTAACATAATTTCTTTTTATCTCAGCAAGATTTTTGTAGGTATAGACAAGGCAATTGATGGAAAGATGAAGGAGTTAGAACAGTTAAAACAAGTCTGAAAAAGAATAAAGTGCTTCTCATCTGCAATCCCTCTTTTCTACTATATAACTTCAGCCCCTGGCCATAACTGATTGGACAAAGAGGGGCTAATCCATTAGCTGACTGGAGACCCAAAAGACAACTCAAAGGAACAATCTGGATGAATGGAATGCCCTACCTTGAGAGTCTGAACTGGGAGATGCTAAACTACAGAGGCCGGTTAGCTATGAGAGCAGACTGAAAATTCAGGTATAGTCAGGACTAAGGAAACAAGGAAAGGTCCTCTGCAAGGTGGAATTAAAGAGGAACAACTCTGGCAGTAAGCAGAAGGAGCACATCAGACTAGAGGATACAGATGAGACGTGTAGAGGAATACACAGAAATCACGAGAGAGACAGCCCCCCACCCCCGTCCCCGAGACAGTAGATTTTATTCCTTGTGACTTTCCAGGTTTCATAAAGCCCAACTCTGCTATGGCTCCTGTTCTCGGGTTTCCGTGGCATTCCTCCAAGTATTTTTATAACACATCTCCTCTTCTTGGACTTGCCTGATGCGGGCTGCCTCCCCTGTACCCAAGGAGATGTAACTAACATAGTACAGTAAGTAAGTCTCTCTCCCATTTAAAAAAATTAAATAAAACAATAGAAGGGGCAAGATGTGAGCATGTGTTGTGTCTTGTCCCTCTGTTCTTCCCTCTCTGCTGCCTCCTCAAAATTAGTCCTCGTTCCCCTGCCAGCTTCTTTGGCTTCTGATCAAGTGAATCCCCTGAAGTGAATTCAGGGAAGCAGGGGAGGAGACAGCCCCTCAGGGTGTGGGTCTCTTGTTAGTGCGTGTGCCTGCAGGACTTGAGCTTTTCAACAGCTATTTAGTCTGTTTGTGGGAAAGAGAGAAAGAAGGATGGGGTGTGCCCAGAGTCTTTTCTTTTGTGTAGGGTTTAAAATATCTTACTGATGGTACTGTGCTAGGGAGAGCACAATTGCCTGGCTGCAGAGACAAACTAAGAGGGAGAAGAAGCTTGATGGAGTGTATATGGACTGGGCAGGGCGGGGAGGGACAGGAGAGGGGCGTTCAGAAGAGCTGGGTTCTCACCTTGGCTCTGTCATTCGTACCAGATGCACATCACTTTATTGAGGCATGGTCCCTCCACCTTTAAGTGGGGGATAATAACCATGTAGTGCAAAAACATTCACAAATTGCAAAGAAGCTGGATATTCCCGCATGTGATGTGGCTTCGGTTTGTATCTCCTTCCACTCTCCCCCTTGTTCCCTCTGCTTTAGTCGCACTGGCTTCCTTGCTGTTTCATAAAGCATGATGGAGCCCGTCTTGAGGACTTTATTATCCAGAGGGAAAAACTGACCATTGTTTTTCTCTGCAATCAACTAGAGCAATATGAAACTCCACAGTAGGACTCTTCTTACTCAAGAAAAAAACAGTCTTTGTGGGCACAAAAATGGACGTTTCCAGGTGCATTCTGTCCATGTCTTATGGGGACGCTCCGTCCTATAGTGATACATGTTAAAGAGGTGTTGAAGAAATAAATAAATGTTCCTGAGATCTTTCTTTGTGTACGTTCCAGAGAATCTTCCGTACTTGGCAACTTGTGCTTTTCCAACACTGAAATCTTCACCAAAGAGCAGGAAATGAAATATTGATAGGAGAGAGTTCTTTAAGAGCATCAAACAGATGCCTGGGTGCCTGCTCCTCAGCCCTGGGAGCAGTGGGCTGGGAATCAGGGTACCTGAGTCTGTGGACTTGTCAATCTGTATTATCATTATCAACTCTCATCACATCTTTGGGTACCACATTAACTCCTACTCTTCCTTAGATGCTTTTACCTCACATGTTAGAGAACTACATATTCTATAAGATCTGAATGCTTTCCTCAGTCTTCCCAGCAGCGAGCACAGGGCCTGGTACCTGACTGGCTGCATGGGGTAGTGGGAAAAAAATGAACCACAGGAAGTCAAGTCAGGGAACGGAACGGGAACAGGGAAGATTTGTGGACATGAAGTTTTTATTAGAACACTGAGTTTACTTGGAGGGTCCCCTATTTTAAACAAATCGGAGAGGCCCAGGGAAAGAGTAACCCAATGATTGAAAGAATTGCATGCGGGTTATTTAGCTAAAGGTTTTATAAGATTTCACTTAGCTCAGGGGGAGGGAAATTGCTTTGCTTCAATGCCATGTATTTTTTCATCTGTTCGTGTTTGAATAGCAAACTCAAATTGAGTTCTCTTCAGGGCCTGGAACCCAGTGGGTGCTCAGAGAGTAAGTGTGGAATGAATGATGCAGTGTTTTCCTCCTGGGTTGCAGATTTCTGGCTGGCCAAGGTACTGTCTTCCTCTTCCAAGGGCTGGGTTATGTTATGTTATGCTAAGAGGCTAGAGGGGCACAGGACAGAAGATTGATTTGTAAATCAGGTATAATCTCTCTATTCAATATTAGGGAAGATGTCTTTACTGAGTGTTTTGTGTGTGTGTGTGTGTGTGTGTGTGTGTGTGTGTGTGTGTGTGTGTGTGTGTGTGTCCGCGCGCGCGCGCTCACAAACACGCATGCTTATGTGTACGTGTTCCAGGGAGTAACATTAGAAAAAATATTTTGGGAAGAAAAATCATTTCCAAACCACAAATTGATTTGACACAACCTTAAAAGAGCAACTGAGAGTATTGTTAGGCGTGGTGCTGGGGCCACTGGGAAGGCATCTGGGGCGATTTGAGTGACTAGGCGGGGGTCCTGGAAACTTGCTCCCGTGGGTCCGGTCCCGCCTGTCATTGCTAGTTCGCTGTTGCCCTCTGCTGGCCAAATTGTTGTAATCCCAGGAAACGGAGGCAAGTCTCCCGGAGCAACTAGATTCCCACTTCAGTGAGGTCTAGGCCCCTTCCCCATCAAGCCGGGAAATGATGTCAGTGCTGAGGAACAGCGGTGGCGGGGAGGGGGATGAGGCAAATCCTCTGCCAGGAGAGATCGGCTTTCATCACTGAGGGGATGAATTTCGTGAGTCTTACGCTTTATTCCATGCTCTGCTCAGTCGCTAAGACCATGCTCCCTCTTTGGTCTGTGCTGAGCCCAGTGAGGGGACCCACTGAGGACTAAGGCACTGTCTCTACACCAGAAGGTCTCCCATCAAATGTGGGGGGAATGGGAATACAAATACAGGAAGCACCCTAATTTAAAGGAGACTGTGACCAGGGCCACAACTGAGGCACTGACCGAGGCTTGTGCGTATTTAAAGAAAAGAAGGATGACTTCCACTTGCAGGTGAGGGAGGCGAGGGAAGGACCTCTGTAAATAGTTTGCGTTTAAGCGGGGAATTTGAAGGTTGGGTGAACTTTTCATTTAAAAAAAATATCTCTTTTACCATCAAAGGAGGATATGTTTATTATAAAAAAAAAAATCAACTCTAGCTAATAAAAGCATGAGAAGAAAGTCACTTGAAATCCTACCACTCAGAAATCATCAGTGTTAACATTCTGATCTATGTATTTTGTTGTTGTTACAAAATTGGAAGTATACTGAAGGTAACATTTTGTATCCTGCTCTTTCTCACTCTTACTGCATGAACAGTTTCCCGATGTTACTGATGATTTCTTGAAAATGTGCTACTTTGAGGCGGGAGTGTTTCAATATGTACACCTGAGGACAGCATTCTTCAAGCAGCAAGAGGCAAGACATATAGTTTGCATGGCACGAGAATAGTTAATTCTTCACTAATTCTTTTCAGAAATATATTTTGGACACCTATTACCTTGGAGACACAATGTTAAGAACTGCTTCTGTCTTTGTGAGGTTTACAGGATGGAGAGGAGACAGACATTAATTCGGTAATCATAGAAATAACTGTAAAACTGCATCTGGGATAAGAACTGAAAATGTGCAGGTCTATGAAAGTGTACATTAGAAAGAAAAGAAGTAGTCACAGAGGTCTGGGCAGGCTTGCGAGAGTACGGAGTAATTGAGCTGAGCACTACAGGAGGTAAGTAGGTAAAGAAGATTAGGAAGAACATACTCAGCAGAGGGAACCACATGTGCAAAGTCCCTTCTGTACGAGTGGGCGTGGTGAGTGTGAGAAGCTGAAAGAAGGTCGAGGAGAGTGGCATGTAGAGGCTTGGCTGGAAGTGAAGCTGAAGAAATAGGGGAGATCTGACCCTGCAGAGCCTCTTTGACCAGGTGAAAAATTTTTGTTGTCTCATAAGAGCTATAGAAGAACCGTTGAACTTTTTGAAGCCAGAGTCAGGGGGTAAAGGCCAGATTGCTTTGAAAAGGTCTACCTCATTGCAGTATCGTGGCAAGACTGGAGGGGAGCTAAGAATATGTCCATAAATCAAGTCCAAGGGACTAGTAGCCCTAGCCCACTGAGAAAGTCATTGCAATAGTCCAGGCAGGAGATATGGGAAGACTGGATTAGGATACTGAAAGTCTGGAGAGAAGTGGATGGTTTTGAGAGATGTTTAGGGAGTGAAATGTTTAGGACTTGGCATATGAAGTGAGGAAATGGGATGGGTCCAGAAGGACGCCCGAGTCTCTAGCTTGCATCACTCGATGGAATGTGGGTTTTTCCCCTACGATATGGAGCACTGGAAGTGGTCAAAGTTTAAAGGGGCCAGTCAAGGATATTGTTTGGAGGGAGTGGTTTCCCAGAGAATAATTTCAGGAGTGGCAGAGATCATCGCATCAGCTCCTTCCAGAGGTGGTTTTACCACCTTCACATACGACACTGAAGGATCCTCTATCTGGGGGGTGAGTGGTACCAGGGGTAAAGCCAACACTATCCCTGGATTTGGGGTCTCCATACCTGTTTCAGGTCTTTGAACTACTTCTTGTTAGGTGTAAGACATCAGGCAAGTCACTTTAGGGGTCTTTGGACCTTAGTTTCTTGTCTTTAAAATGAGGGTAAGTCCAAAGGATTGTTGGGAGGATTAAACGAGAGCATTGATATTCAAGGGCTTTGTAAGCCTCCGTGAATGGCACAAAGAGTATATTCTTGTTATTCCTATGCCTATGTTTGTTCTGGATATTATCACCAACCAAACATATTAATATTAGGGATATAAAATTCAGTGTTTTCTCCAAGAGTTCTTTGGGGGAAAAAAGGTGTGATTGAAGTCTAAATAAATAAATATACCACCCAGGAGCTAGAGATGGTGGCCCCAAACTATTTATAAGCCTGTGTGTTTACTTGGATTCAGACTTTTCCCGACATGTAAATTATGCAGTCTGTGTCACAGCAGAGCACTCTGTGTTCCTAAAAAGAATTCTCTTTTTTTTCCCTCCCCTCCGAATCCATCCTTTACCTTTTAAAATAAATCTCATTATGGAGTGCTGACATTTTCAGTAAAACCATTCAACCAAAATCGGAGGATTTTTTAGACTAAAAACAAGTCTGGTTTATTAGGCAGCAGCTTATAACTTGCTGCTAAGTAGATACAATCTATTTAGAGAAATGTATGTAGATATCTGATAAGACGTTTCTGAATCCCTGTCTCTTTCTGACTAAGACTGAGAGTGTTAAACAGATGATCAAGATTTCTCTCCTTCTCTCTGCGGAGTGGGAGTTGAGAATTGCAGCGTTGTCGGAGTGGATGGAAACCACAGAACCAAGGTTTAAACAAGATCTCTCGGTAGCTACACCACTAACTCTACTACCAGATCTTAGCTGATTGATTTTAGACATGACCTTCCTCAAAGGGTGGTGGGGACATGTAGAGCTAATACTTGTGCATACCTGATAGCTGGCATGTGTCATATAACAAGGTCTCCATGCATGGTCTCATCTTTCTTTTCTTCCTTCTTGTGTTTCTCCCTACTTCTTCCTCCTTCATCTCCCTTTTTTCCTCCTTCACGTCTCCTCCTGTTCCTCCTCCCATTGATTTAACTCCTAACTCTGTCTTGCCTGTCTGTCTCTTGACTACATTGAAGAATGGCATATATTGGGGTTACCCAAGGTCACCTAGTCACTTAGGTCCCTGCCAATGATAATAACTGCTAATTTACAAAGCATTGGTTGAGAATCATATGCCTTAATTCTCTCCCCAAACTTGTGAGATGGTTATTAGTACCATCTCCATTTCACAGATAAGGGATGTGAGCTACAGACAGGCTCAATGTCCAGTCTTACAGAGTTAGTAACTGGTAGAGCTGGCAGTTTTCACCCCCTACACTCACCCAGCCCAAAGGCCTCCAAAATGGTTATGATTGACACTCATTTATTCACTCGAAAGATACTTATTTAGTGCAGGCTATTTGACAGGAACTGAGTACAGAGCCTCACAGACAGTCCTCCTAGAACAGACACACACACACACACACACACACACTCACACACACTCACACTCTGACACATAGGGGTGATACTCAGACCACACTCACTGGCATTGCCCCACCCTGTAAACTGGGTGTTCATTCTGATTTGTCAGTGTTTATGTGGTACCCACTGCTGAACTTTATACATATCATTCCTTCTTACAAACCATAATAGGTTTGGAAAAGGAAAAAGGATCAGCATGCTTTGAGAGAGTGTAACAGAGGGATGAGTTAATATAGGGGTTTAAGATAACTTCTTTGAATGAGGTACTTGAACCATGACTTGGACAATGAGTTTTCTCAGTGTGCTTTGAGATGATGCTGGGCAGAGGCCAGACCACACAGCGACCTGTAGTCCATGTCACATAACTTGGATTTGATCCTGAAATCAGAAAGATGCTACGTAATACAGTAAACAGGGGAGTGGTATCATTCCTTTCGTATTTTAGGAATAGCACCGTGGTTACTGTGAGAATGGATGGGAGCAGGGTGCTCAGACTATCTTTACATTAGACTGATGCTGTGTAGTGGGGATTCAGATATGAATCAGTCACAAATCATCCTTTCCAGACTCTTAGGGAAGACAAAACATGTACTGAAACAATTATAGTAAAAGTCACACAGTGCTATATACTGAAGGCTGCAGCAGACAGACAGCAGAAGTGCTGTGGCTGAGAGGAACTGCAGACCCTGCTGACTTTCTTTTCACCAGAAACCATTGCTTTGACATCTTTCTGTCCTCACTGTCGGAGAGATTCCTAACTCTCATAATTTTCCATGCGTACTCTGAAAGGCTGTCAAATCTGAAGCAAATCAATTCAGGAAACACTCATCTATTGTCTGCTTTGTCTTTGGCTCACAAGAATCCTACTTCACTAGTTACACTATATTTCTACCACAAGAAATGATACAGTGAGTTTGAAATAGTGATGGCTTGGGTGGCAGTCAGTGGACCTGTATTCAATTCTCCATTTTGTCTTTGGTTAGCAACGCAAACTTTGGAGATTGGCATAAACTAGTGCTTAGTGAGTTGTCCAGACTGAGTTAGAACAAAGAGATATTTTTGGTGTCTTTGAGGAAGATGCACTCTATGAAGATTTTCTAGAGAGCTGGGAAGATGTGGAGGAGCATGAGTCAGTTGACTGCCAACATGATACAATCCTGCTCATCCCCACTGGATCGCATTAATGGTAATCATCTCTGAGCTCTGTGTCCATAAAACATTTCCCTGTTATCTTCCACCTTCCTTCTCCCTTGGTCATGGGACCAGAGTGAGGGAAGAAATGGCATTCTTCAGCTCCTCTTTCTTCCAAGATGGTCTAACCTCTTCATTTCTCATGTTAGCAGAGATGTTTCAGTGAATGCCATTATCTTTAACTTGGAAAGATTATGCCATTGACTTCTCTTCTCTGTGGTGATTTTACAGGATAGACCACTGGAACAATGAGAAGGAGAGGATTTTGCTGGTCACAGACAAGACTCTCTTGATCTGCAAATATGACTTCATCATGCTCAGCTGTGTGCAGCTGCAATGGATTCCCCTGAGTGCTGTCTATCGTATCTGCCTGGGCAAGTTTTCCTTCCCTGGGATGTCCCTGGACAAGTGAGTATGATG
This sequence comes from Camelus dromedarius, assembly GCF_036321535.1. Lineage (NCBI taxonomy): Eukaryota > Metazoa > Chordata > Mammalia > Artiodactyla > Camelidae > Camelus > Camelus dromedarius. Next base: position 55,391,999 of record NC_087437.1, read on the forward strand.
TCTCAGACTTGAGAAAGTGGTGTCGTAGGTGTGGGGCTTGTGGGAAAAACAATCACGTAGTTCAATTCAGTACTGTAAGCTGGGAGAACCCAGGGGAGAACAGTGAATATGTAGTTGAATTCTTTAAACAATCCTTGAGTTTTTAACTGTATGTCAGACACCAGGGATACAATTTTAAGTACATTTGCACTTTAATATGAGAACCTGACAAGTGAATGGTTACATGTAAAGTGGAACGAGCTGTGGGGGCATGGAGGAAATGTTCTCAACCTAATTTGTGTGGCAGAGAGCAGAGCAGCTTTCCCAGAGAAGCACTTGAGTTAATATTTGACACTGGGCAGGAGTTAGCCAAAGAAGAATAAAAGTTGAAGAATATTCCAAACAGAAGGAAGAACACAACCAAAGGAGAGGAGGTGGGGAAAAGTGTAATGCCTTTGAGAATGGAAATTAGCCTGTAAATCTTAATGGGCAGAACCCAAGATGGCTAATAGCGCTTCTTAAAAGAAGCCCCTTTGTGATCTCACCTAGAAGCTTAGTGGGGGGCAAATCAAGTCTCTCAGAGGTGTTGACAGTTCCCACGAGACCTGGTGAGGTCTGTAGAGGAGGCTTGCTGAACTGAGTAAGTGCTTGTTATGGTCTCAGAAGGACTTGACATACTTCAACATTTTAAATCTAAGCCAGAAGGACAGCAGTCTTCTCCTCAACCTCCAAATGTGAACTCTTCCCATGGAACTGTGAGCTCTTGGAGGGCAGGTACCTTTGTTGTCATTGTTAATGTTATTTAAGCACCTGGCATTGGGCCTGGTATGCAGTAAGAACTGAAAAATTTTTCTAAAATACTGAAACAAGCATAGGTGGATTAAATGATTGGTTTTCCTTACATAAAGCATATCACATCAAAGAACTATTTTTTATTTGCTCTTTTCATGGATACTGGAAATGATTGATACTGTTCTTTAACTCCTTGAACTGGTGGATTTCTCAATAATACATGCACATTGTACATTTATTTTTCAACTTCGCAAAAATTATTTACTATCAGAAAATCTCTCTCCTACCCCAGACTCTCAGTTCTCCACAATTATCTCCATAGGTAATAGTCAGCACTTTCATGTTTTTTTTTTTTTTTTTGAGAAACAGTCTGTAAATTTATAAGAATAAAAATGTCTTTATTTTTTATTTTTTATCCAGATGGCAGGCTAGATTTCTCAGCATCGTTTGTTTGGTACTCCAGTATCTCCCCTTTATCATATATATTTTACCATGTGTATTTGTGTCTATTTTTGGATTATCTATTCCATTTACCTGCTTATTAAAGTACAAAATGGTTTTAATTATTGTAACATTTTATTACATTTTAATATCTGGTATTACTCCGCCTATTATTTTCTTTTTTTAAGAATTTATGTTTACTTATGCATATTTATTTTTCCATCAGCTTGCCTAATTTAAAAAAAATAAGTGCTATTTTTATTAGGATTTTCGAGTATCAAATCAACCTTGAAGTCTTAAGATAAACACAGTTAGTCATGATGTATTATTGTCCTTTCTATATATCGCTGAATTCAGTTTGCTCATATTTTATTAAGGAGTTTTGTGTCTATGTTTATGAGGATATTAGTCTACTTTTTTTATTCTTTTGTAATGTTTTGGCCAGAATTTGGTGTTTGGGTTATGCTGGCCTCATAAAACCAGTTGGAAAGTGTTCCCTTTGCTGTAGCTTATTTTTTGATGTGTCGTTGTATACAGCATGTAGTTGAATTTTACTTTGTGATCCAACCTGAGGGTCTTTTCTTTTAATTGTTAAGTTGAACCTATTTACACATTTTGATACGACAGTTACGATCTTTGTTCTGCCATCTTGATTTCTGTATTACTGTATTTTTCTAAATATATTACCATATTTTCTATATATCTTATTACTTTCCATTGTGTGTAGTTTTCATTTAATAAGACTTATAGTCTTTTTCTACTAGTGACTATAAATGTAACTTAACATAGTATTAAAAATACTATCTTTTTTGAATATTGTCTTTTGACTTCCTAACATACACTCATTTACAACCCATTTTTTCATCTTCTTTTTATACTTCTCTATCATTCATTTTTTAAAGTTGCTTATAATTATCATCATTAGTTACATCAGTGATCAGTTATTTACATAATATGCTTCCCCTTGTTATGCCATCATCAATAATGTATATTAAATCTCCATTGTGAAACATAAGGAATTTGCATAATCATATTATCCTCACATTCTCTCATCCTTCACCTCCCTTCTTTCATTAGCTTTATTGGACAAATTTCATTTTTTATAACATATTTTATTTTATTTATCATGAGGCATCCAATTATCACCACAGACTTGATGTAATTCCCGCCCTCCTAATTAACTTGTTCTGCTTGATTCAGATTTTCATTCTGGGGTTAGAGTAAGGGAGCCTGTGCCAGTGGCTGACATGCTGTTAGAAATTAAAGGGTTTTCTCTGGGCCCCTGAGGGTAGGAAAATAGTGTGACGAAGGGGTGGTTTTTAAAGTTCTGCTTCGTTTTTTTTAGCAAGCTTCCCTAGTAGAGCTCTGGACTTGGGGTAGAGTCCTGGATTTCAGTCCCAGTTTTACAGCTGTGAACTTTGTTCCCTTACCTCTCAAAGGTCATTCGTACTGTCACTCTTCTTCATTAACAGGCTTGTTGGACGGCTCCAACGAGATAGCTTGGGGGCACTTTGTATTATGCCTCATACGTATCAGATGTCAACAAGTTCTGATTTTCTCCCAGATAAAAGCCTTTGTTCACATGGAACTAAGTAGATTAATTTGATCGCTATCTTTATTTCCAAGTCAGTTGGCCCTTCTTGGTTGGGTATTAAGTCACTATTGCAAGTCAGAGGCCAGGCAGCAGCAGGCAGACAAAGGAGGAAGAGGCAAGGGAAAACCAGCTGCTAAACATTTATAAACTGACTCCAGAGGAAAGCCTGAACAGAGTGAATAAATTCCCTTGTTAAAAGAAAACGCAGTGACAACATTAGCACCTGCCGGCTGTGGGTGGTGATGCTGACACTGTTCATCAAGAGCTTCTGCCTCTCAATGCGACTTGACCTTCAACACCAAGAATGACTAGCACTGACTGACAACATTTTAGAGATGAGAGAAGTGAGACCAAGAGGGGTTCAGGGATTCAGGCACCATTAGTATTTAGTGTTAGAGTTAGGTTTCAAAATCAGTTCTTCCAACTTCCTGTCCAGTGTTCTTTTCTTTAATAAATACTATTTTGTCTCCTTTATTTCTCTCTCTCCTCCCCTCCTTCTCCCTTCTTTTCCCTTCCCTCCCCTCTTTTTTATGATCTTGCCTCTGTTTTTTCATCCTCTGTCTGTCCCTCTGGGTGAAGATAACCTTTTAATGCAGCTTCTGCTTCTCTTAAGAAGCCTCAGAGAGGACTGTTGGAACTTAGCAGCATATGCACCGGCGTATCCCAGGTACTTGGCTGACAAAACAGCGTTGTTTTGTTTTATTCACGGTTTTGCCTTTGGCTTAATGTGAAGGGAGAGAGTGGTGGCAAGAGATAATTACAGGCTATGGGTCATTTATTTGTGAGCTGAAGGAATAGTCTCTTTGAATTAGAACATTCACCAGACACAAACCAGGAAATGGGAAAAGGCCTGGTTTATCCTACAGGGTAACTTGCTTAACTAGTTGCTAGTATGTAGCTTTTGCTACTGTTCCTTATCTAAGATGAGAACACTAAATCTTATTTGTATCATAATTGGATTCATTCCCAGATTTTAATTAAAATTGAATTTTCATAATCCTGTTGTGTCTGTAACCTCCCAGAAAAATGGAGGAGGAAGAGGAAAACTCAGTTTCTACAAGATTAACCGTGAGGTTAAAGCTATGACTAATCTTAACCACACCAATTTTCTCACTGTTTGAATTTGGACAATTCACTTTAATTCCTGGGCTCTCAATTCCCCATCTATAAAATGTCAAGAATAAAAATCCCTGTCAAGCCTAACGCGTAAGTCATTATAATTTAAATGATGGATGTAAAAGTCTTTTGTAAATTGTAAAGTGCTAAAATAATTGCTACTTACAGAGTTCTAAAAATCCGTATTTGCTTGCTAACTCTTCTGTTTTTTTAAAATATGCCCACAAGAGATAATGGTAAGGAAACTGACTCCGAGTGATCGAGGATCTTGTATACAATCATGTAAATAGATGATGGTGAGGTCTGAACCGTGAGATCCTCGGATTTCAACTCTTCCTTTGTCTTGTACCTATTTTTTTACTGGTCTTCAAATGTAATTGTTGAAGGTAAGTGGGACCCATTTCATGACCTCTGTTCCCATCTGAAGTCTGTAATGAGGAGGCAGAGTGTAGCTAGTCTAGAGCTTAGAGAGCAGGTTCTGAAGTCAAGCTGCCTGAGAGCCAATCCTAGATCTGCATCTGAGTGACATAGAGCAAGTCACACAACAATCCATGCCTAGGTCTCCTCATTTGTAAACTGGAGAGGGTACTACTACCTCAGTCTGTGTTGAGGATTAAATGAGATAATACATACAAAATGCTTAGAAAAAATATCCAGTAGATAGAAAGCACTTGAAGAATGCAAGCTTCTGTGAGAGGTTTGGGGGAAGGACACTGGTTTAGGATTCAGGGACCTGGGTCCTGATCCACTTTCTTGATCGAGAAAGCCTCCTCCCCTTGCTAAATTTCAGTTTCCTCCTTTATAAAAATCTCTAAAATATTTTTTTGCTTTTTTGGTGTTGTTTGTTTGTTTTGAAATCCGTGCTTTTGTGATACTCTATTGTAGCAATTTTCCCCCAAATCATTCATCTTAGAGGGCTGAGTGATTTTACCTAATCAATTACTCCTGCAAAAAATGTCTCAGAGAGGCTTTCTGCTGGAAAATAATGTTGCTGTCACAATGAGATGCCAACAAAAGCTGATCGGGAAGGTCAGGCTAACAGATGTCTTCCTGCAAGAGTAGGCATTGCATATTTATCTCTCCACACTGTTTAAAATTGGTATTCTGCAAAAAATGAGGGCTAGGTGACGCTGCAGGAGCGAGGCTTGGAAACCACTGGAGGTGGTCCCCCGTCTTCCTGTCTGTGGAGATGCTGGTGACAGCGGTAGCTAGGAGCTGCACGAGGAAGGCGGGAGGAGGGCATCCCAGACATTACTCCATCATCACCTCAGCCTTGCTCCCTTGGCTCCAAAGGCCAGCGAGCTGCTCCATGCCCCCAGAGTTCTAATTTGGCTTTCCTTTCTCAGACAAGATCTTCAAAGGGCCTCTGATCGGCTCTGGGTGAAACCAGCCCGTGGCCCGGGCGGATTCTGCTGTCTTGGCGTCTGTCAGTGTGTTCTAATCACTGTTATAAGTGTGGATCTGCGGAACACCTTGTAAAATAGTTCCCTATTGCTCCAGCAACATCTCCTGTCTAGACAATCTAATTATGAGCACAGAGCAAACAACTGAAGTGTTTGCCGCCCCCAAGGGTTGCCTAACTCCAGGAGTGGGGGTGGGAGGACTGCGGAGGGGGTGTGGATGGCATTGGTTACCTTTTGTTGACTTGACCAGAAAATTGAGTGCTCCAAAAGAATCCCACTAACTTTTAATTAAAAAAGAAATGATCTGGTGGAAGCTGACATTTTGTTGTTTTTCCAAACTCAGTGGAGGTTTAAAGGTAGCGATTCATTGCCCTCCAATCACATCTTTTTCTTGGCTTCAAAGGTGGTTTGTGGTCTCTTTGCTTTCAAAAAAAAAAAAAAAAAAAAAGCCACTGATTTAATAATCTGTTCTCCCAGCAGCATTTTGAAAATAAAAAGCAGCTCCCTAAATGTATGTTCTTTCCAAGTAGTAATTCGATTACATTCACTGTCTCTCCTGAGCTCTGGTCACGTGGCAGGCATGATGATGACAAAGTGACAAGACAAGGACTCTGTCCCCAGGATGTTTACGGTCTCAGGGGAAGGCAGACACACACACACACTGACACTTTAACCAGGCTTTGATTAGTCCTCTGGTGGAGAGCCAGCCATGCTGTGGGCACAGGAAGAGGAGAGAGAATTTCTCCTGGGAGATATGGGAAGGTCTTCCAGGGCTGTGGAATCTGAGCAGACGTTTATAGGATGGGCAGCATTGGGGCAGAGAAAGAGTGAAGAGTAGGGCAGTGCGGGCATAAGCAGATAAATGCCCGACTTGTGTGATCATGCCAGGTCTCCCCTGGGGCTCAGTTGCAGCTGCTGAGAAGATATGGTGAAAGTTTTTGAGTGGTTTTGGATAATAATATGAGCTGTTTGGGCTTTAGTCATCTTAAGATCTGAGATGTTGAAGATTTGGGAGGAGGCTTCTCAAACATTTGGCATTTTGCTTCAGGAAGGATGGTGACAATGTAAGAGATGATTTGGAAGAAACAACTAGAAAAAATGGATGGCTAAGGGAGAGATTCTCAGATTCTTCCAGGGTAGAGTTGGGAAATTCTAATGACCTGAGCTGGACCAGTAGATGAGAGAAGAAGGGCACAGGTGTGAGGAGACTTGGCTGCAGTAGAACCTTTCACATAGGATGACCCAACTGGGTGTTCCTGGTATGGGAGGGGGCAAGGAGGAAGGGACCATGAGCCCATGAGTGGAAGATGCTCTTCATGTTTATTATTTGAGGTGCCTGCTTGGCTATGGGAAAAGTCGATGGTTGGGATAAACTATTCACACAACTGACATTTATTGAGCATTTGCCATTACCAAGTGCCGGGCTGGGCACTGGGATGCCGTTGTGCTAAAGGGGGAGTTTCTGCCCTTGTGGAGTTCACAGTGAAGGGGCAGTCAAATCGTCATACCAGTAAATACAAAATTACAGCAGTGAAAGTGCTTTGCAGAAGAGGTACATGGGGCATGTGAATTATCGATTGCTATGCAACAAACTTATTTCAAAACTTGGTAGCATAAAATAAAGATCACTTGTTGTTTCTCTGTTTCTGGGTTAGGAATATGGGTGTGGCTTAGCTGGGTCCTCTGGGTCAAGTCACTGGGGCCACAGCATCTCAAGTCTCCCTCATGTAGTTGTCAGCAAGCTCAATTCCTTGCTGGAGGATGGCCAGAGATACCAGTTCCTGCCACGTGAGTCTTTTCTAAGGTACTTACAACATGGCTGCTGGCTTCCCTCTCAGGGAATAAGGGAGAGAGTGAGAGAAAACAAGAGAGGCTGAGCAAGATAGAAGCCACAATCTTTAAGTAACCTAATCTTGGAAGGGACAGCTCATTACCTCTTCCATGTCTATTCACTGGCGGCAACTCTCTAAATCCAGCTCACACTCGAGGCTGTCACAGAAGGACATGAGTATTTAAATGTCCATCAGCAGATGACTGGATAAAGAAGTTATGGTATATTTATACAATGGAATACTACTCAGCCATAAAAAATAAAATAATGCCATTTGCCGCTACATGGATGAACCTAGAGAATGTCATTCTAAGTGAAGTAAACCAGAAAGAGAAAGAAAAATACCATATGATATCACTCATATGTGGAATCTAAAAAAAAAAAAAAGGACAAACAAACTTATTTACAAAACAGAAACATACTCACAGACATAGAAAACAAACTTACAGTTACCAGGAGGAGAAGGGGGTAGGAAGGGATAAATTGGAAGTTCAAGATTTACAGATACTAACTGATATATAAAAAATAGATAAACAACAAGTTTATACTGTATAGCACAGGGAACTATATTCAATATCTTGTAGTAACTTATGGTGAAAGAGATTATGAAAACAAATACACGTATGTTTCTATATGACTGAACTGTTTATTGTACTGTACACCAGAAATTGACACAACATTGTAAACTGACTATACTTCAATAAAAATATATATAATTAAAAAAATATTGTCTACAAGAAAAAGCCAGAAGGAAAAAAGAAAGAAAGTAGCCATTGTTGGAGGCCATCTGAGAGGTAGCCGACCACATACTGGAGCATTTAGTATAGGATTTACACCAAATTGGAAGGTGAAGATGAAAGAAGTTTTCTCTAGGGAAGGGATTCTGAAACTGGGATTTGAAGGATGAATAGGAGTTGACAAGGTGAAGGAGGTTATGGAGAGTGCCCAGAGAGAGAGAAGCATGTGTGTGAAGGAGGGAGGGAGCCTGGTACTTCCGAGGAACTCTCAACAGGCAACATGGCCTGCTAAACATGAAAGGGGAGGAACACCAACATGGAGATGAGTTTTGTACTGAGATGTTTTGAAGGAGTTAGAGTAATTCTGCTGTTATCTGTCACTTGCACTGGGCATTCTCTTAAGAGTGAATGGTTTCACAGTTAAAACTAGTTTAAAAGCCCTTGCTCTAAATCATAGGACAGTTCCTGGAACTTCTGGGAAACGGGTCTGACTCAGTAGGTAAAATGAATAAAATTGCCCACTTATCTCTTAGGATAATTACTTTTTGTGTAATGAGATAATGTTCATAAATCACCCTGGGCTTCTTGGGGAAAGGCATTATATAAACACAAGGCCTTATCAGTGATAATGGAAACAGATTTGCGGTATTGAAATCAGATGTGCCTCTTGACGGTGTGACATTTTACACCAGACTGAGAGACCTATGAAGTTCCCGTGAATTCATGAGAAGGGCTTCAGTTAAGGCATGGAGGCAGCACGTGCGGGAGGTGGATGGAGTGGGTGTAGGCATGGAGAGGTAGGATGGGCGAGGGGGAGGGCTCTCTTTTTAGCTCATTCACCCTGATATATTTTTTTAAACATTTTTTATTGAGTTATAGTCATTTTACAATGTTGTGTCAAATTCCAGAGTAGAGCACAATTTTTCAGTTATACATGAACATACAGACATTCATTGTCACATTCTCTTTCGCTGTGAGCCACCACAAGATCCTGTATATATTTCCCTGTGCTACACAGTACAATCTTGTTTATCTATTCTACATTTTGAAATCCCAGTCCCTTCCCACCCACCCACCATCCGCCTGGCAACCACAAGTTTGTATTCTATGTCTATGAGTCTGTTTATGTTTTGTATTTTTTAAAAATTTTTTTAGACTCTGCATATGAGCGATCTCTATGGTATTTTTCTTTCTCTTTCTGGCCGACAACATAATGCCGTTTGCAGCAACATGGATGTTACTGGAGAATGTTATTCTAAGTGAAGTAAGTCATTCACCCTGATATTGAAGAGCACTTGCCTTTGTTAATCCTGGGTAAACGAGTGTGACTAAGAATGTAACGTGGGAGCTCTTCCTCTGGGCTGGGAATAAGACAATCTGAATTCTTATATATTCTATCTTCAATGTTCTTGTCCTTGAAAGAAAGTTGTTTCCCCTCTCAAAACCTTATTTTAGGTCCATGTAACATGAAAGGGGATTAAATTAGATGATCTTTAAAGTCTCTGCCATCTTGTGGACTGATATTTTTTTTTCTTTTTGGATAAACTAAGTTATTTAATTAATTAATTTGTTTATTTATTTTTATTGAAGTATAGTTGATTTACAATGTTGTGTTAGTTTCAGGAGTACAGAAAAGTGATTCAGTTATATATATAATATATATTATTAATAAATATATATATATATTTCAGATTCTTTTCCATTACAAGTTGTTCACTCTAGTTCCTTGTGCTATACAAAAGGTTTTATTTTTTATCTATTCTATATATAGTAGTGTATATGTTAATCCTAAACTCCTAATTTATCCCTCCCCCCAACCCCTTTCCCCTTTGGTAACCATAGTTTGTTTTCTATATCTCTGAGTCTATTTCTGGTTTGTAAATAAGTTCATTTGCATCATTTTTTTGATTCCATATATAAATGATATAAATGATAAAAGATATTTATCTTTCTCTCTTTGATTTACTTCACTTAATAAAATAATCTCTAGGTCCATCTATGTAGCTGCAAATGGCATTATTTTATTCTTTTTTTATGACTGAGTAGTATTCCATTATATTATATACCACATCTTCATTATCCAGTCATCTATTGATGGGCATTATGTTGCTTCCATATCTTGGCTATTATAAATAGTGCTGCTATGAACACTGGGACATGTATCTTTTCCAATTAGACTTTTAGTCTTTTCCAGGTATGTACCTAAGAGTGGGATTACTAGGTCATATGGTAACTCTATTTTTAGATATTTTAAGGAATCTCTGTACTGTTCTCCATAGTGGCTGCCCCAATTTACATTCCCACCTACAGTGTAGGAGGGTTGCCTTTTCTCCACACCCTTTCTAGCATTTATTATTTGTAGACTTTTTAATGATGGCCATTCTGACTGGTGTGAGGTGATACCTCATTATGGTTTTGGTTTGCATTTCTCTAATAATTAGTGGGTCAATGATTTTATAACTGAGATTTTATAACCTCCTTTCCAGTATTGCCCCCATGAAATGAGAACAATAAGTCAAGGAATATTATGACCAATGAGAGTTTTTCTTTTGGGAAAGTTTGACATTGGTGGCCAAACTTGAGCTTTTATGCATGTATTCTGCAGACCAAAGGAAAGATGGAACCAGAGGAGAGAAAATAGGCCAGAGCTGATGTTGGATAAGTATTTTTTTCCAGCTTCAACTAACATATTCTTCTCCTTTCTCCTCTTTTTTTATCCCCCTGCTCTTCCCTTAGTCTAAACTCTCTGGACCCAGCCATATAGTTCATATTTTTAATTTCATATTATTTCTCATTTTCTCTTTATTAAAAACATCCAAACAAGTATGAAGTTGGTTAAATTATTCTTTATTCAGATTTGCCTGACTACTAGATTGTCCATACAACAGAGGTTTACCTCACCAAAGATGGTATATATATATTTTTTTCACTTTTATTGAAGTGTAGTTGATTTACAATGTTAGTCTCAGGTATACAACAAAGTGATTCAGTTATACATATACATACATATATATTTTTTCAGATTATTTTCCATTATATGTTATTAAAAGAAATTGAATATAGTTCCCTGTGCTCCACAGTAGGTCCTTGTTGTTTATCTATTTTATATGTAGTAATGTGTATCTGTTAATACCAAACTCCTAATTTATCCTTCCCCCACCCTTTCCTTTATGTGAACCATAGTTTGTTTTCTATGTCTGTGAGTCTATTTTTGGTTTGTAAATAAGATTTGTATTATTATTTTTTGGATTCCACATATAAGTGATATCATATATTTGTCTTTCTCTGTCTGAGTTAACTACACTTAATATGATAATCTCTAGGTCCATCCATTTTGCTGCAAAAGGCATTATTTCATTCTTTTTTATGGCTGAGGGATATTCCATTGTATGTATGTGTGCGTGTGTGTGTGTATATATATACACATATATATATATATACTACAACAGGTGGAAATGAGGTGAGAGGTGGACAAGAGTCCAGTCTGCTGTCTTTCCTAAGGAGTAATTCCCTGGCTTCTCATCCCTTCCTTCCTCCAAATACTCTCTCAGCAAATAAGAGAATGTGGCACAGTACTTTTCTTTCCAAACTAATCATTATTTATGGAAATAAGTCTATACTCCACAGGACCCAGGATTAGAAACCCTGAGAACAACTGAAATCCAAGAGAGATTATAGACAGCACTGGATTACCCAACAGGCAGGCAAGCGCAGGTGTGTGGCGACTGCAGAGCACAGCCACCAAACGAGGACAGAAGTTCAGTCTTACGTAACTTATTCAAACTTTAAATCTATAAATCTTGAAAGAACCTATTTCGTTTCCAGCATTCATGAAAATTTTCTGCTTTTTGATTTAGTTTTATTTGTATTGTGACTCATACACAAGTAGTGAAGGCTGTCATCCTTACAGCGTGTACAGGGTCACAGAGTCCTCATGCGGCTGTCAGTGTGAGGTGGGTAGTGGGACTCGTAGGGAAGTGAGCCTTTGCTTCTGAAGGGTGGCATCAAAATCTAAAAAAAAAGACACAAATGAACTTATTTACAAAACAGAAACAGACTCACAGACATAGAAAACAGACTTATGGTTACCAGAGGGGAAAAGGAATAGGAAGGGTTAAATTGGGAGTTTGAGATTTGCAGATACTAACCACTATCTATAAAATAGATAAACAACAAGTTTATACTGTACAGCACAGGGAAATATATTCAATATCTTGTAGTAACCTATAATGAAAAAGAATATGAAAAGGAATAGATGTATATTCATGTATGACTGAAACATTATGCTGTACACCAGAAACTGACACAAGATTGTAGACTGACAATACTTCAATTAAAAAAAAAGTTACAAGTATGGGAGGGCATAGCTCAAGTGGTAGAGTGCATGCTTAGCATGCACAAGGTCCTGGGTTCAATCCCTAAAAGTAAATAAATAGACCTAATTGCCTCCCCCCAACAAAAAAATAAATAAGTGAAATATTTATTTAAAAAAAAGTAAACAACCATAATTTTTTTTAAATTTAAAAAAGTTATATCAATGAAGACAGTGGAATAAAGTTATGTTAATGAAAAAAAAAAAAAAAGAATGGTATCAAGCTAAAGCGTGTCCCAGGGTTGCCTCATCTTCTCCTTCCACTCAGGCAAAAGCAGCAACTTTTACCTTCTCTGTAGAGTGTCTTCAGGCATCAATAAAAGAGACCCAATTTTCTTTTTCTACTTTTTCCCTCCACATTAGAATCATGAAAATTCTGCCTTTAAACCTTTAAATTAGCCTTTCGAGCAGGAGGAATACTGGCTAAACACAAATGGCCTGGGGTAACACTCTCCCATTTCTCCGTCTAAGAGGATCTCTCAATTGTTGGAGGCAGTTGTGTATCTAACTGAAACACTGCATTACTTAGGCTCTCCTGAAGCTAAATATGCCCATTTGAGTACATTCTGGCCAGTAAGATGTAAGAGGAAGAAATGAGAGGCTCTTCTGAGAGGACTCCTCAAAAGGCAAGGAAGCACTCTCCTCTGTCCCTTTCTACTTCCTCCTCCTTCTGCTGATAACGTGTATGTGATGCTTAGCCACCATCTTGGATCATGGATCCAAGGATCCAACCTAGAGGGGGCAGAAGGGGAAGCTGGAAGGAGCCTAGCTTCAGAATGACTTTGCAGAGCTGCTGTTCCACTCCTGAACTACTCATTTCTGATCTTCTTGTATTGAGAATGCGTGGTTCATGGTAGTTGGGATTTTTCTGTTATATGGAGCCAAACATCCTTTTAATTGACAGAGCCATAGACTAGGAGAAGAGCTTCTGCCAACTCTGGAAGGCTGGGGATGGTGGAGGTGGCAGTTTCGTGTGGGAAAATGTTCATATGGCTCAGGATCCCACAGTCCCTGGTTCCAATTCCAGGCCTGTCACCTCTTTGCTTTACTATATCACTTTTCTGAGACTTGTGTTCTTAGCTCTAAAATGGACTTAGTCATATTCACCCTGTAAAGTTGTGAGGATTAAAGGAGAACACTGAGCACTGCCAAGCTGGTGACTGCTCTGGGTGCTTCAGACATATTATTTCCTTTCTACTTTCCAATTTGCTCTGATTTTTTTTTTTATTATTAGGAAGGTGGCCCTCTACATGTATCCTTTAAAGTATTACAAAATGCTCAGACATGGCTGCTGCCTGAACAGCAACTGGGTCCCTGAGCGGGGCATTGAGGACCAGAGATCTGTGTTGTAAGTTCCACAGGGAAAGAATGTGAATCATACACTCAACTCAAGGCCTGTTACTCCGTGGTAAACGAACGGAGTGTTGGAGTCTGTTTCCCGATAGGACAAGAACTCAGTGAGTTGTTTTGAGAAAACTCTGTTAGTGGGAGATAGGAGTCTATTTCTGAGAGCAGGGGAAGCGCAGGTTAAAATACTCCCAGGGACAAGATGATACTCCCAGTTCAGACCAACCAGGAGGCACAAATAAGAAGGGATGACGCCACAGGGATGCATAGAGAAGTGACCTTATACCCAGTACACGTCACCTGCAACACCTAGGGTTATACTTTTTAAAATTTGATGGGGCAGCAGGTGGAGGAAGCTGGTTCTAGTGTAAAACCTAACTTAAAATTAAAAACATTAGGTAATTAATAATTTTTGATTTTTTCAATTAAAACATTATTTCAGCTATTTCATATAGTTATAGTCTTTGTGTGTTTCCCTTGCATTTTTCTCCTTCATGGTAAATTGGATATTGCTGCACCCAGGTCCTAGAAATAAGCTTTAGTTGTAATAGTATTAATGTGATAATTCAACAAGTGGAGGACAGTAGCCTAGTAGTCTCTGTAGGGAAAGAGAGATGAATTATGTATCGGTCTTGCCCTCAAAAAGCCTGAGATCTAATTGGAAACAGGAAAAGTAAATCTAGTTTTCATAGAACGTATAACATGACCCTAAATGACCTAAATAAACCCTAAATGAAAGGTAGAACCAATGCATTATGGAAACAAAGATGAGGTAATGTTTTTTTTTTCAGGGTGGGAATCTTTGCTAAAGGGACAGACTAATGAATTTTGGTAGAGAACAGTCAGGTGCCGCGTACACTGGGGGAAGAGTATTATCAAAAGATGCAGTAATACATAAGTGTGGAAAGTTGTTTCAGAAACCATGGCTACGTTCCTAGGTGGCTGGAGTATGCAGAGGGTGGTGGGGGAGGGGAAGGCTGTTCACGGAAAGGGTCAGATGGCAGAATAAGGAGGCTGTCTGTATTCTGATTGGCTGGTGGCAGTCGCAGAGGCTTCACTGCAGAGGTTTTATGCATCCTCATATCCTTACAGCCTCCAGCACAACATCAGTCTGTGGCAGGTGCACAGCTGTGTACTCAGTGAACGGCGAGGACATGGTGAGGACCTGATCAAGACTGGTAGTGGTGTGTGGGATGGATTGGAACATTGAGAAAAATCTGACCAGATCTTTGAATCACTCCTGGTGAGAAGTGTTGGATGCTTGATCTAGGTGTGGAAAGGACAAGTCGTATATAAGAATCTGAGTATCATTCTCTTGAGGGCAACACTGATTAATGGCCTCAGACTCCAATGGAGCAAAGTCACTTGAGATTCGCTTGGATGGAGATAAAGTCTGAAACCAGAATTGCCTCGGGGTTTATGGACCTACCACCCTCAGCAAGTATCAAGTTCCATCACACACTGTGATGAGCTGGGCAGCAGGCAAGGATTTTGTCACACATGCTCTTGACTTTGCCTTTGGGGAACTGTGCCAAGAATGCCCTGGATTTGATCTTGGGTGCGGTGCTGTCCACTCACTCATAATGCCCTGGGAGGCGTGTTGACAAGGATGGGTGGATGGTGGGGTTTTGCTGAGCTATTTCTTGGCAAACCTCTGGGAGGAGGCGTTCCCCAAATGCCACAATCCTGTTATTTTTGAGTAATGGGCTGAACCCAGGTGCCTGATTGGACAGGGCCACTCCCAATTTCTTCTAGATAAATATTTGGTTGCCAGGAGGTTATATTTAAATGAGAAATACCTCCTTAGGAAGTTATTACCTAGGAATTCCTGCAGAGGGCAGGATCCCATCCCTGCTGGGAAATGCCTGAGAACCATCCCAAAACTTACAGGGCACTCACTGTACACTTGGTGTGAGAGCATCCAGTTTGAGGTTCTCTGAAACTCTCTGCTCTGAATAACAAGAAACCCCATCAGCGTTAGAGACTGCATTTCTTTGGGGGAAATTCTTCTGGTCTTTGGCGTTATCATGACAGGATTCTGAAGCACAAATGGAATCCAAGTCAGGGATTTGGCTTTAAAGAGAGAAATCAGTTCTCTGAAAAAGAATCTGATTCTTCCTGGAATCCAAACACAGAGTCTGGGAAGCCAGGACATTGGGATCTTTCAGACATAAGGCACTCTTGACTTTGTTTTGCTACTTGTAATCAGTGTTTGAATGTTGGTTTTTCAGGCCTCATCAGTGTAGCTCTTCTGGTCTCTCTTTGGGGATAATTGTCTTATTTTATATATTTTCTTTCCATTTTCACTGAATGAGACTGTTAGGACCTAACAATTAAATCTTATAACTTTTTGGGGAATCATCTACCTTTAGAAATTCGCAGTTAACATCCTCAGTGTTCTTGTTTGTTTGTTTGTTTGTTTTGTTTTTAAGAACTCAGAATGGGGCGGGGGAAATAGCTCAGTGACAAAGTGCGTGCTTAGCATGTACGGGGTCTTGCGTTTTATCCCTAGTGCCTCCATTAAATAAATAAATAAAAATAAACTTAATTGCTCCCCTCTGGAAAAAAAAAAGAACTCAGAACAAGACACATATGAAAACACACAGCAAAAAACAAGGTATAAGCAAAAATACAAGTAAAAGACCATCCCTCAAACCTTCCAGATCAAAGGTTATTGTTTTTGGTCCTCCTATCAAGAATCTGTCTTAAACATACATTCTCCCTAATAACATGTAGCATCAAACTGATATGCTGTGACTCTCCCCATGATTTTCTGAATCATCTCTTAATCACCAGCCATATGTTATTTTTTGTTTTTAACACTTCGGATGTTTTTACATTAGGGGTTGTCCTAATATCCACCGACATAGATCAGCTCAGAGAGAGGCGACCTTACCCATGTGTACCAGCTTAAATACAGGTGAGGAGGGGCTTGTGCAACAGGTTGGACTGAACCCCCAGGCTCTGTAGGATCTGTTTTGGTGAGAGTCCATCTGGAGGAATGACTGGGGCACACTTGACAGAGTCAAAATTCAAGATGTGTTTCTTCTGATTTACTGCAGAAGAAACTGCTGATTGTGATGTGTTTGAATTCTTTCAACTTGCTCTTCTTATAATTCAATAAATGAGGATGAGTTGTCAGAAATATAGGTTTTTGGAGTAGGAAAGATGTTTAGGTATCTAGGTCAATTGTCTTCATTTTATAGATGTAAGCTGTGATCTTGGGGGACTATGGTCCAGATCCCCAATGGCAAAGCTGAGCAGAGCTTAAAGGTGGGTAAAAAAAACTAAGGGGGTTGTTCATTCACTTAAGTCTGTAAGTTCTAACATCTTTAGTTTTTCTTCTCATTACATCATCAGAAGACAGGGAGTTGGTCTAGGGAATGGGCGCACTAGCCTGGTGGATAATAAATGTAGAGTAAAGGTCTTGCCTTTCCATAAATGAGCTCCCTGACATTACTATTGATTATCTTCTCTCTTCTCTGGACTCTTCTCATTGCTCTGGTTCTGTAGAGCAGTGAGAGCAGTCTCTGATCTTCCAGGTGTCCCTCAGAGCTAAAGTTCTATAATTTGAAATTGTTTTCTGAATACTCTCAATAATAATAATAATGGTGATATACTGAGGCCAAAAAAAAAAAAAAAAAAAAAAAGTCAAAGGTCCAGGTGGTTTTACAGAAATTATCATATGGAAGAGAACATGCTTGGATATCAGCGTCAGGAGTCTTGAATTTGACCCAGTCCCAGCATTTAATCCCTCGTGCCTTTGTCAATTGTCACTGCTGGGGAAGAAGGTTTAAAAAAGGTTTCCCCTCCTCGCTTCTTAGAATTTTCCAATTGCTGTCTCTTTAAATTCTACTTTTCTGAAGTCCATGCAGTTCCCCTGGGCAGTTGCTGGGTGGCAGCAGACATGCTGAAGTGATGGCCGATGAAACAAGCAGAATGACACAGTGGTAGTTTTCCGAGGCACATTTAGCCCTGGATGGATGCCCTAGTCCTCACAGCAAGTGAGTGACGCAGCTGGGATGGCTGGTGGGGTTGGGCCTGGCAAGTGGGGGAGGAATCTTTCCTTTCCCATTGTTTGTCACTGGTCATTTGGAAAGGGTGGTCAATAATTACAGTAACCACTCTGATTTACGAAACAGCTGCCATGGACCAGACACTGTACTAGCTCTTTAGTGATGTCATTGTGAATTCAAATATCCCCATTAGCAAGATGTTATTATCCCCACTTTACAGATGAGGAAACTGAACAAAAGAAAGATCATCTGAAATGTCCTCAAGGCCACAGAGCCAGCCAGTGCTTTATCTGGGATGAAACAGATCCTTATGGCACCAAAACCTATGCTTTTCCTCCCATGAGACCACTGAAAAAAATAAAAGATAAAGCCAACAACAAAAATTTCATCTCTGTTTCTGAGGCGAGTGAATCCATAGGTCAGGCAAAATTTTGGCTCAAGAGACTACTAATGTCAACTCCTAGTACTTTAGTGTCTTGGAATCTGCAAGATCCTTGCACACTCATTATTTGATTGCATTTATACTGACACACACATACACACATAATCTCATAATAAATGCAGGAGGGTTGGTTAATTTTGAATTTTATAAATGAAGAAACTGAGGCTCACTTGAAGGTGAAGTCATCTGGGCAAAGGCCTCAGTAAATACTGCAGAGCTGGGTCCCTGATCCCTAGGTTGGGACATTCTCACTCAGCCACAGTACCTTGAAGAGATGAGTGGTTTTCTCAACATGGGCTCTCCTCTAAGGTCAGCTGGACCAAAGGTAGAGGGACAGGCTCAGGCCTTAAATAAATAGAATTGAGATGGTCTCCATCCACTTGATGACCCTTGTCTTTCAACACTAGGTGACTGGTCTATATTAATGATGATGTCTGTGTAAGCAACAGCTGTTTACAGCGCTCTGTGCACAGCCTATAGCTCACTTAAGCCAGCCCATCCTGCACATAAAGAATGGTGAATGTGCTGCTGGTGCCAACAACAGACAAACTTAGCTCAGTGAATCCTGGCAGAAAATATAAAAGAAAGTAATCTAGAAAGTTTGAACAGTGTGCACACTTATATTTTACATTTTTTGTTTTGGGATAGAATATATATAAGAGCTTATTTCAAATCTTGAATACTGCAAGTTGCATCAGAGAACTTCTGGAACTAGAATGGACCTTAAAGATGATGTAAGTCCAAAAGAGGGAAAGTTATTTAAGTCAAACTCATTTACGCAGTCCTGGATGTCCTGATCCCTTGGGATGAAGCTTGGGCTTGAGAACCAAATAAGCTTGGATTTGAATCCTGTCTCTGTTATTTACTGGCAATATCACAGCAGGTTAACCACTTGATGTCTCTGAGCCCCAGTCTCATCTTTAAAAATAGAGAGAATTATAATAACTTGGCAGGGTAGTCGGTCAGTCTAAGTAGGCTAGTATATCCAAAAGCCTTGTGCTTGTGTGCTTCGCCTTTCTTACATACTCTGATTACCCAGTGTCTCTCATTTATTTGGTTTGGATTCTAATGAGATCATGTGTTTTAGAGTTTGCAGCACTGATGAACTACACGATACAGGAGTACAACTCAGGCCTTGATGGGAAAAATACGGTGCAATCAATCTGTTTACAACGTGTTCACGTCATGGGTTAACCATGTTATAGCATGCTTTTCCCATATGTAGTTTTAGCATCTATTATTACCTTGGGATCTGCTTTGACTTGTATTTCTGAACCCGTATAATTAAGTGTTATATTATAGTGGGCTTCACAGCATTGGGTAATGAAAAGAATTCTGGCCTGTAATCAGCGGAACTTTGTGCCAGCTTTACCAGGCACTAGCTGTGTGATTGCAGGTGTCTCCTTTGAGGACTGCATGTGAGCATTGTAGTCCAGGTGATCTGTCAGGCTCTGAGAAGGTGTCCAGTTTGATCTGTCTCTGTTTCCTTCTACTTGTAGGTTTTGAGACCTCTGTGTAACGCTTCTAGTGGGCTGTGGGCAACTGTCATCCTTCTAACTCAAATCAACTCGGTAGTAGAAAGACTCAGCAACATCCCAACCATAGACCTCTCCTGCTAAACTGGGTGGGGTTTGGGGTTGTTTCTATTTCTGTTTTTTCTTTTGTTTTCAACCGCAGAGCCTCAATACTGAATAAGACCAGCGAGTTCACTAGACAGCTCAGGCAAGGACAGATCTTTACAAAGTGCCACAGGTTACAGGAAGGTGGCACTAGAGACCCTTGTCTCAGAAAAATGATGAGGACTGGGATCCAGAACGGAACAGACTCATAGAATCCCTCAGTTAGAGACCACCCAAAGCAGACATCTTCTCTCCAGCAACCCTGACAGGTGGTTATCCAGCCTCTGTTCGCAGGAGTTCTGACTTCTTGCCTTGCCTGTCCCACTCTGGGATGCTCTGGTTAGAATGATCTTTCCTGTATTGAGGTGAAATAAGCTCCTTTTGAAGCCGTCTCCTGTTGGTCCTAGTGTTTTCTCTGTAGCGACACAGAATCAAGAGTCGGTTCATTAATTCAACAAGTATTTAGTTCCTATTAGAGGTCAAACACTGTGCTGAGCTCTAGAGAGGCAGAATATGGTATCCTTTTTCCCCTCAGGGGCTTATAGTATGGTTGAAGAGTGCGAAAAGTAAAATGTCAGTTACAGTATGATGTAGCAATTGCTGCTATGTGAAAACACGGAAGTCCTGTGGGGACCCAGAGGAGAGCCTCTTACGCAGATGAGGAGGGCAGGAAAGATAGTCCCAAAGAGTTTGAAAATCAAGTTTTTGTGTCCTTCATCGCTATCCTCTGCAGGTTGACTGTACCTCTAGGATGTGACAGGCAGTGCAAATTTGGAAGTCATAGACTGACTCAGGAGACTTAAGGTCTAATGCCAGTTTTTCTGTATTGTCCTTGTGAGACATGGAACACATCAACCCATTTCCCATAGTAGAGGATGCAAGTGGTACCATTTCGTGTACTAGTCCTTGACATGTTAAAATGAACAGTTGGTGCACTTATCTGATGGATCTCCCAGTTTTGCCCTCCTCTTTATTTCTATTCCTCACTGGTCAGCCTAGAATAGCAAATCAGCCCTTAATTCTCCCTGTATCCTGGCCTTATCAAGTCTCACTGAGACAGCTCTTCCACAGTTTGTACCTGCACTGGGGTGACCCTTAGCTTGTGTCTGAACTGTTCTCAGTATTAAATTAAAAAGCATTGAATTAAAAGCACATTTAGAGAAACCCACAGAAATTTTAAACGTGCCCAGGCAAATGGCAAGTTGCCCCTGGGATCTTTCCATTGACCAGTACAAAAAAGATGACTAAGGCAGTGTCTGCCCACTCCTATGTGGAAATAATGTTGTTTGTCTAGAAGCCAGTGAAAAATATGTATGTTGAAGATGGCCTGATGATAGGTTATTTTGTACCCCAAATGCCTTGATCCCTCAAATCCTTTTTTTGAAAATTCTCGCACTACAATTTTTTCTCACTCATCCTTGGAGGGATTTTTAGAGAAAGGGCTAATGCCCCCGACTCAGGGGTCTGAAAACTCTTTGAGACTTGAGAAGTCATTGAGAAGTCTGAATTAGGTATTACTCTTACCTGCTTCAGCCAATTCTGCAGAACTACAATGAGAACATGGACTCAAAGGGACAGTGAACTCATTGATTTTCGGATTTTGAAAGACTCGTGTGTGGTGGGGAGAGTAGTAATTTAGTCATGGGACTGAGGTAGGAGCAGTGAATATTCTCTGAAACTATGTCATCAGAATATAGATTTCCCAGTGTAATTTCAGTAAACTTGCACCATTGATTCAATTTTTTTTTTTTTTGCCAAAGAATCCCCAGGATTTGCTACCTCCTCTTATTTTTTCTTCCCCTCTAGATTCAGGGAAATGAAGCTTGTCCTTCAACTTTGCAATCAGTATTTCTCATCAATTGTTTTGGAGAGAGTTGACTCATTTTGATCATATTTGAGAACATATGAATAGCTTTCAATTCCTACCTTACAATGAATTGTGATCTATATTTCTTATAAAACAAATGAGGGCCACTAAGTTTTCTCAAGAGCCTATCTAGGGAATTTAGTGAATTTTGATGTATGTATAAAAGTGAAGTTCATTATTGACTGTGATAATTATAAGCCACAAAACTATTCATTTATCAAATATTTATTGAGGGTAAGGCACTGCACATATTTATGGCTTTTGGCTCTAGGAAGAAGAGAATGAAACACACATCACCCACAGGGAGGCTTGAAACCTTTTCCTTTTTGACTGAACTCCTCCAAAATCAAGCTTCTGTTTGATAATTTGGCTCAGATAATGAGCAGCATGCATAAAAGTAATATTTCAAGGTTCAAATGATCTGTTCAAATAGAATAAGCATGTATTGGGTATGAATACATGTGTATCACTCTGTTACGTGTCATAGTGACATAGAGCTAAGGGACATGGTCCCTGCTCTAAAAGGTGCATTTGCAGGAGCTAACTTGAGTATATGAACAGCTCTGCTTTAAGGTGCAGGAAGCTTATGCTATTGGAAAGGAGTTGACACCAAAGAGAGAATCCATACAGCTGTGGCTGTATTTGGGGAACATAATGGAAGTAATATATGACATGACTTTGAAGGAAGGGAACTGGGATGTAAAGAGAGGGTTAGGGGAAGAGGTTGTCCCCGGTTGAAGGTGCAGCAAGAAGAAAGCCACGTGGTTAAGAAAGAGCAGCAGAAGACAGAGAATAGTGAGTGGATGTAGTTTTGCTTCAGTATAATGAATGCATAGGGAATGATAAGGCTAGAGATGGGGCCAGATAAAGGAGGGAGGATTTGAACGCCAGTATACAGTGTCTGTACTTGCTTGGTGGCAATGGAGCTACTACTGAATTTTACATGAGAAAGTCCATCCATCTACCAAAAAATTTTTGAAATGCCCTGTATAGGTCAGGCAATATATAAACTATTGAGAATTCAAAGAAAGAAAATGGGCAATCTCAAACCACGTCTTCAGCAAGGAGAGGCAAATACATTTATTTTAATACAGTTATGAGTATTAAGAGGGACATCTTGTTCATATAACTAGGGGATTATGGAAGGTTTCTTAAAGGGAATGAACCTTAAGGATTGGGTAAGGATTATCTAGCTGGAGAAAATGAGTTCTGCTCCAATAAGACCTTGACACAGTTTACATGATCATTGACGCAAGGAACACTGGGAAGAGAGAGCTGAGCGTGGGGATGGGGACAGAGGGATGGGGGAGGGAGGCAGGGAGGCCACTTAGGAGGCTGCTGTAATACAGTAGGTAAGTGAGGATAGCCTGGACTATTGCGATGGCTGTGAGGATGAAGAGGTGATGACCGCTGTGAAAGAAGCAGCAGTTGCGGATCTTGATTTGATGCTGGAAGTGAGGAGCGGGTGAGAATTGCAGAAGTGGAAGAGAATGAGGAAAGGAGTTAAAAATGGCAACAATTGGAAGTCTGGGAGGCCAGGAAGACGATGCTACTATTGTTGGGGAATGTAGCAGTCAGGAGAAGCTGGTTCAGGGGAAATATGTGGACTTCAGTGCTGAGTGACTACCGAAAAGCAGAATAAGCAAATTCCATAAAACCGGGCCATGAGCAAAATGCTTGGGTTATGATGTCATAGTTTCACCTTCTTCTCTCCTGGAAAGTTTCAGGCCGTAGGATAAGTGGCCAAATATAGCCTGGAGCTCATTTTAAAGTGTTGTTGTCTAAGGCCAAACGATCATATGTATTAACTGTAAAGTGTAAAAACCAGATCTTGTTAAAAATTCCTTGCCTTGGCTCTGGATGTTCTAAATAGTACCTTGGGACTGTTTATGATGACAGGTTTGGCCCTCTTCTCGGAACATGTGCATGCCCCCTTAAGCAAACTGCTTCCTCAGGAAGAGACCAACAGAGGTAGGGTTTTCTCCAAACACCTAATTTTCATTTCTTTCTCCTTTTTTTTTTAACTTAGTGGGTAAAATTAGTGATTACTGGACCGCGTATGTACATTTAATGACCCCACATGCTTTAGGGATGAATCACAGTGGCCTCCTCTCTCTGCCTCCTCATTACTTCACTTCCAACTCCATTTCTGTCTCCACTGTAATTGCAGCGCTGGGTGAGACGCTGCTGGAGGAGGAATTAGCTGAACTCTGGTGGTTTGGCAACAGAAAGATAGAGAGGAAATAACATGGAACAGGAGGTCTATGTGAAACATGTAGCCTCGTGGCTTTCTGCCCAACCAAGGCAGCTTCCCCTATGGTTCCCAGCCCTCCTAGGGCTTTCAGGGCATTGAGTGTGAGATGGTGGTAAGGCCATATGCTGCTTTTGTCCCAACTATAATCATCTGGCTATGAAGGGCCACCTTAAAGATGCATGTATGCACACACAACACCCCCTACTCTGAGATCCAGGGGGATCTCAAAACCATGTACATGTTTCAGAAAAACACTACATTCAAAGTAAGTAGAAGAACTGATTTGGGTTGTCGGAAAGTTTGGTGGAGAAAAGAATGCAGATAGTAGGGTGAAGTTAAGAATGGGAACACGATACCGCTCTATTCCAGTAGAAGCAAACTTTTTCTTTAATGTGTGTTTTTTATTTGTAACTCAAGCCTCCCCAAATGAAAATGTGGCAGTAACTAAGACTGCACAGTATGCACATGTTAAACCAATGGACAGAATATAGAAGATTAAATGAACATTTATGGCTTGAAATACTCCTGAAAGCCCATTAATCCACTTGGGAGATCAACTGATGGAAAACCGTGTATGGGCAACCTCAAAGCAAATACCATGAAGGGCATGGGTAGCATCAGTCCATGGATTAGAGTGTACTTTTCAGCTTTGCTAGTCCAGGTCCATAGTCTATGTTGGAATTGCTGTTAGCCGGCAGAGGGAGATTCGTGTCTGCTCCGATGTGCTCAGAAATGGGGAACTCACTACCTCCTCAAGCAGCCTGTTCCATTTTTAATGACGTATAACTCTGAGAAATTTCTGTTTTGCCAAATCCGCCCCATCAGTGCTTCTTTTGCCTCTGTAGCCAAATGGAAGCCTAACTCTTCATATCTGTAAACGTGTTTCCGATTTGGGAACATATGATTTCTCAGGCTTTCTGTCTCCAGTCTGACTGACCATCTTTGAAGAGGACAGTCCCTTATATCAAAGGCCTCTAGTGCCGTGCCCTTCCTCATGCCCCTGCTTGCTTGATTTAGGCTTGGCACCTTTTCTTCTAGTGATGTTCTGTCTTTGTGGAGAAAAATGGTGCCATGACTCCAAGGCTCAGGAGCAGCAAAGGGCCTGGGTAACTTATTGTTTGGATCATCAGATCAAGTGTCCCTAAGGCGAGCATTTGGGTGGTGATCGCCACTCTCCTGGGTGAGGTGAGAGCATCAGGGATCCGGGGATCAGCAGGAGTCTTGGGTCTTCTAACCCAGGGTGAGGTGCCAGAAGCTGATGCTGGGAAATGGATTGACTTACAGACTGAGCACATTGTCCATCCGGATCCATAAGGCCCCATGTCATTAACGTGGGAAATGAAGCTATGAGGAATACCTGTTTCTCTCCATCTCATTATCACCCATGTGCTCATTAAATCAGGTTGGATGTGGCATCAAGGAAGGACAGAAGTGTGAGCACCTCTGCTTGGTGTTCTTAGGAAGTGTGTACGTAGGATAAAAAATCATAAAATTCCACAAGTTTATTCCATAAAATTCCAAACCTTTCAAGATATACCTGAGGTCAAGTATGCTCCAGGCTGGAAGCCAGCAAACGTTTTCTCTTACTAAAGGAATAGGTCGTAAACATTTTATACTTTATGGACCATAGTTTCTATCACACGACTCAACTTTGCTGTTATAGAGTAAAAGCAGCCATAGACAATACATAAATAAATGGATGTGGCTGTGTGACAGGAAAGCTTTTTTTCGATAATAACAGGCAGTGGGACAGATTTAGCTGTAGACCTTGGTTTGTCAACCCCTACTCTAGAGGGTGGACAGTTAGTGCGGTGGAGGATAGTCCTGGCGGCTCATAGCAAGGTCCTGTTCTGTCCTGTTCAGCGTTCCCGTGCATGATTCAGCTGAAGGCAGAGGGCACACCTGGTAAGTCTACAGATTTCAGGCAATCGAGAATGTTCTCTAATCTATTTTGCAATGTGATTAGGGTGCAGCAAAAGGCAGGTATAACCCAGTGGCTAAGAGCATTGCCTTTGGAGTTAGGTGGACCCATATTTAAACTGTGGCTCTGCCACTTTCTGTTTGGAGGAATTCTTCCTAAATCTTGTGAGTTATTTAGCCTCTTTGAGTTTTATTTTCCTTGTCTGTAAAATAGGCATGTTTTTCCTTGTCTAAAAGGTTGTTGTAAGGATTAAGTAAATGATGTATATAAAGTATTTAATATGACAGGCACATAGTAAGCCCTCAATGAAAGGTAGCATGAAAAACCTCACTGATTCAGTTATGAAAACAAAGGAAGCTGTCCAGTCTGGAGGAGAAATGACGTAAGCTGATCCATCACACAGCGGCAGAATCCCGACTGCTTACTCCACACTGTGTCTAGAGACATCAACCTGTAGATTGTAACTTTGAATGGAACGGAGAGGTGATTTCCTCCTGCGAGGTGTTTAAGGAAAGTTACGGAGGAGGAATGTATGAATGAAAGGATAAACTGGGTGTAGTCCTTCAGATAGGCAAAGCAATTAGAAGAAGAGATCTCTAAAGAAGGAGTTAGAATATTTTGAATATTCTATTTAACCACATGTCTTCATCCAGAAGGTCTCTGAGCTGGATCTGCAGCTTCCTGTGATCTCAGTGGTTGGGTGGGATTCCTATTGCAGAGGACAGGAAGGAGTAGTGGTATGAATACACTTTCTTTTCCGCTACTTGGGGATTTTGCTGTTACTATAAATCCTATATCAGTGCCAGCTGTTTACGGAACTCTCACCATGTTAGACCAAAAGATATTTCAGATGATGGAGTGAGTTCTACTTAGCTTTGGGCCCATTGAGCCTTTCAAAGTATAGGGGAAAAAAATGTACTTGAAATAATAGTTAGGAAAAAATATATATCATAGCCTATGGGATGCAGTAAATTTTAGAAGGACATGTGGCCTAGTCAGCAGAGCTTTTCATATGTTCATTACAAAAAAGAAACTATTTAAAAATTACCTGGTTCTCGTATTTGTAAAACAGAGAAGCAACATTAAAGTAAAAAGAAAAGAAGAGAAAATAAAAATTAATAAAAATAACAGTAGAAGTAAGTGCAATAAACAAACAAATCATCTAAAACTTGATTCATTTTAAGGGAAAAAAAAGGAAGACAAAGCTATCATTAATATGAAAGCAGAATATTAGGCCCTAAAATCACTAATGTGAGGCAAAAATTGCTAAAATTAGGAATGAAGAAGAGACAGAACCACTGTTGGAGAAGAGGTTAAAATAATCATAAGAAAACACCACAAATGATTCCATGGGAAAATACTTGACATCTGAAAGGAACAGGTGATTTCTTGCTAACATATAAAATGCACACACTAAGTCAGGAAGAAGAGAACTTGGTAAGACCTATCATCATGGAAAATATTAGAAAAATAAGTCAAGGTCTACCAAAAGTGCATCAAAATTCATATCATTTCTTTCTTATTTGTAAGCACCTAAGATACTTCTAATGCCTTTTCAGCTTTTAGGGAAAAAAAAAATGTGAGTGTTGTGAGTGGAATGAGGCTCAAACCTAGTTCGTTTTATAGATGTATTAATAATAAGAAGTGAAGAACTTGCGGCTCTTTTTTATGTCCTTCTCACCCACTTCTCCCATCTTCCTACTCTCCTAAGTTGTAGCATAGAGACAAGGACGTACATCCTTTCCACATGGGCCTCCCTAGGGCTAAAGGAAAGCTGTGCAAATGGAGACTTGGAGAAGCCTTGGATGGTCCACTGAAGTGGAGTGGACGGGCGTAATGGAGAGAACACGGGACTTGCAAGCAGCCTGGTCTAGAGTACCAGCCCTACCATTGCTATTTCCATTACCTTAGGCACGTCAACTGCTCTGAACCTTAGAGTCTCTGTAGTATGGGGATGCTGAGATCTGCATTATGGGGCCTTAATAAGGATTGATGGGTGTGATTCAGGTAGCAACCACTGTCAACTGCCTGCCCAACCACCACTTACCCTCTTCATCTATTCTAGGTGGAACCAACTTTATTTACTATTGATGTTCTTCTGAGAAGTTGTGTGATTCAGAGCAGGTGATCTCTAGCCCTTGAGAGGAATGACTGGCAAACTTCCTTTCTTGGTAATGAAGGCTTGAGGCACGAATGTATGACCCAATTCAGGCCCAACAGCTAACACGTGATAGGACTTACTGTGGACCAGATGCTGTTATGAGGCTTTACATACATTTACATATATCCTACGAGGTAAATACTATTAATTAACCTCATTTTGTGAATGAGGAAACTGATGAACAGAGAGGTTAAGTAACTGATCCAAAGAAACACAGTTAATAATTAAGTGGTAGATCTGGGTTTAAACCCAGGAGTCTGGCCCCAAATTCTGTTCTCCTAAATACCAAAAAATATTGCTTCTCACATATGTGGAAGTCTGGGAGGACCATATATAATTTTATAAATATAAAATCAAAATGTAACTTTTTTTCATCTTCAGTACTTTCTAAATATAGATCAAATATTCATTGTAAGCCTGGGTTTCACAAGGATGGAGCACTAGTTGAGCAGGCCAATTTTGTCCTCAATAACTTTAGCTTTCTGATTTGACTCTTTTTCCTGCTCGGGTGTCTACTAGCTTTATATTTTATCTTCTTTCCCCTGGGTCCAAACCAGCAGCCAGGAAAGACCTTGAAAGTCACCCACAAGGAAATTATCAATAGTTGCAAACAGGCTAGAAGAGTTCCCCAACCCAGAGCCATGTCAGTAGGCATCACAGTGCTTTCCAAAATAAATGAAGCACAGACAGCGGAACTTTAAGCATCAGCCAGTGGATGAATGGTATTATTTTGGGCAGCGGGTCATCCAGGTGCTCCTGAAGTCAAATCTTGTAGGCGTTTTGTGTGTTCTTTCAGGATGCCAGGCCAACTCTGGTTGCTGCTTCTGCACACCTTTATCTGCCTGGACACGCAGTTCCAAAAGCAGAGAGTGTGGGGGAGAGGGCATTAGACACGTGGTTTTCAGCCTTATTTTGTTTTTATCTCATTTCTTCTTGGATCTCTTTCCTCTATCTCATTCTTTGTCTCTAAGCCTCTTTTGGCAGTTACTTCTCTCTCCCCCTCTCTCAATCATCCTCTCACTCTCTCTCTTTCTCCCTCGCTCTCTCTTCATCTCTCTCTGTTTCAATCTGTCTTCTTCTCTGACTTTCTTTTGTAGCTGCTCTAAAGAAATCATAATTTCTGGATTTTCTACCAAACTATCTTGCGGGCACTTCAAGGACTATCTTTCCCATCTCCTTGTTTTGATTACTGCAAATAGGTATACACAGCTGGCCCCTTTTCTTTTCCAGTGAAACCACAACCCACTCAGCAAATCACTGCCTTTCGTTTTGCTGGCTGGAGAGAGAAAGGATCAGATAGGTGAGATGAGGATGTGGAAGGGCGATGGGAAGATAATGACAGATTTCATGTTAATTAATATTTTCTGTGTCTGAATAGTGAAAGTCCCGTCCAAGTCCCCCAGCCAAGCCCAAGTTAAACTCTTGGTGTGTGGGTTTAAGAGCTTTGCAACCTGGCATGCTGGGGCTGGTTTAGAGGGAGTGATGCTGTATACGTGGAATTTTGTGGTTGTCTTTTATTATTATTACTGAGTAAACCATGCATATCTAAAAAGGAAACTTTAAGTCAACCCACTCTCAAGGTGAATTAATGTATTCAGTCTGAGTTACCTCGCCCATAATTTAAATTACCAGAAGGTCTATGTCTTAATTATTAAAGGCTTTGGAGTTCCTCAATCATTCATTTTCATTTTTATATCAAACCTCAATTATTTGTGCCTCATGTTTGTGCCTATTTTTTAAAGTAGTGGGACATCTTAGACCTGACAGACTGCTAATAATTTTCAGTTCCATTAAATAGGTATTCAGCTTCTTTCAGAGTTTAGTACTTGGAATGCCTCTTATGTGACTCTTAGGTTTTATTCTGGATTTTCTTTCAAAAAGCCAATGAATCTTTTCTTTTATATCAATAATGAAAATAAATGAACAAAATATGATTTTCTTGTAATATGATTTTTTTTGGGGAATTTCAATGCTATGAATTAGAATGCTTTATTTTTTAATTAATTTTTTATTGAAGTATAGTCAGTTAAAATGTGTCTATTTCTGGTGCACAGCAAATGTCCCAGTCATGTGTGTATATATACATGTATTCCTTTTCATATTCTTTTTTATTAAAGGTTACTATAAGATATTGAATATAGTTCCCTGCTAGAGTGCTAGAGTGCTTTATTTTTTAATAAATATGCTTTACTATTCTACTATATAGAGTAAGTGAATGAAGTTAGAGTTTACTGATTATGAAATTTATGTTTTCAACAATTTCCTTAAAAACAATATTGAATAAAGTCATGGAAGTCAAGAGAGAAGGTATTTTCATGATGGAGAATGGTTGGCAGTGACCAGTCCGTCATTCCATAAACATCTGTTAAAACTGATCATAGTAGTCACACCCACTCTTTCATTTAATCCTCATGACAACCCTGGGAGGTAAAAATTATTCTCTTCTTACTAGAAACAAGAAAAGTAAGGCATGGGGAGATTAAGTAACTTGCTTAGATCACAGAGCTAGAAACTAGCAGAGCCAGGATCCAAACCCAACTTGTGTGTGAAATAAATCAAAGATCTGGAAAGAGGGATTAATGCGTTAGACTCTGCCAGTTTTTTGCAACAGATGAGATTACTGGAGACATCCTTCATTCTCCTATGACCAGAAGTGTATTAAAAGCAGGGCAGATCAAGGACATTCAACAAAAGATGGATGCACAGATATTATGAGGGCAGGTATCCGATGTGGTCCAACTCATGTTCCCTAGTTCTTGATCAGTGTTGCTCTGTTAACTTCAGGAAGAAAACTTTCCATGTCTTCTCCCCTCATTTTTTTCTTTCCCTTTCAAATTCCCCACTTTTTCTTAAGTACAAACTTGGTTATTCTTCTATAATACCAGTTGTCATGTTGTTGGGAGAAGAAGGGTATTACAAGAAGTTTGAAAAATGTAGATGGATTTGACTTGTCAATCTTTCTCTCCAAGACCTGCCAGGACCCAGATCTATGGACGGTGGATCTGTGGTGCTGTAGGGCTCCATTTGGTGAGTGCACTGCAGCTTTTCTGTGTCAGAGAGGGAAGGGCTCTTCCAGAATGTCCAACCCCATGTGTTCCACAGAATCACACACCTAAAAGAGGTGTCTGGCGCTCCAAGTCAATGAAGAAACATTAGACTGCATAAAGTCAGTTAGATCTCTTCCTGATACCCATCCAGAATGTCATTGGACTAATGTGCGTTGAGAATGTCTAAAAGAGAGAAAGCTTTCCCAAAGTCCTCTGATCATAGAACTCTTCCTTTATAGAGACTTTCTGTGTGTAAATACCACAGGCACTGTGCATAATTTATCTCATTCAAACAATAATCTTTTAAGGTGGGTGTTAACTCTGTTATACCTGAAAGTCAAAGAGGGTGATTCGCTTGTTCAAGGTGCTGCAGTTCTAGTGGTCCAGGTAGGATTTAAACTCAGGTCTTTAAACTCATGACTCTAAAGCCCATGGTCTACCTTTTATTTAATTCCGCCTTGTACTTTCTCTGTAGAAGAGTTCTCTGACACTCCACATACGGTGATTTATTTTTTCTAAGTACTTTAGTCTACTTTTATCAGTTTATTAGCTTTTTTAAAAATTTATTTTTATTGAAATGTAGTTGATTTACAATGTTAGTTTCAGGTGTACAGCAAAGTGATTCAGTTATATACATACATACATATATAATTCATATATTTTCAGATTCTTTTTCCATTATAGTTTATTGTAAGAAATTGACTTTAGTTTCTTGTGCTATACAATAGGTCCTTATTGTTTATCTATTTTATATGTAGTAATGTGTATCTGTTAATACCAAACTCCTAATTTATCCCTCCCCACCTTTCCTCTTTGGTAACCATATTTTGTTTTCTGTATTAGTTGTTGTCCAGCCCATTTCAGTCTTGCTTGTGTAAGGGCTCTGCTTTCAAAGGTGGAGCTTCAGAAGGTACAGTCTGACCCCTAACTTGACTTATCTGCTATAACTTGCCCCCTAACTCACCCTGCGGAAGATATGCTAGCTTCTTTGGTGTTTCTTAAAAAATGCCAAGCAAACACTCATTTCAGGGTCCCTGAATTTGCTGTCCTTTCTGCCTTGAATGCCATTCCTCAGACAGCTTATGGATCAATCCCTCATTTTCTTCCAATTTCTGTTTAAATATCATTTTCCCAGAACCCAGATCACCTTATGGAAAAAAAAATAATTCTCCCTGTTGTATTGATTTTTTGCTTTACCCTTTTTTTTTTTTTAAAATACCATACATTTCCACCACATATCATATATTTGTTTGTTTCTTGCCTGACTTCATGAGCCAGAGGGTGAGCTCCACAAGAGCTGGGACTTGTTTTGGTTCACTGTTGTGTCCCTGGGGTCTAGAAAGTGCCAGCCTGGAGTAAGAGCTCAATAAATAGTAGTTGACTGAAACTAAGTCAGTAAATGTTTACTCTGCGTTAGCCCCACACCCAGGTCATAGGAGCAGATATCTCTTCCAAGCAGGATCAATCATATTCTCCCATCCAGGCACTAGGGATTGGAACTGAAAGACACTAGGTGGGAATTGAGAATTGGGATTGGTAGTAGAATGAGAAAATACATGGCACCTTAGACTTGGAGGCCAGCCACATGCATGGAGGCAGAGGAAGGTCTCTGGCCTCTTTCCAAAGAGAGAATAATGATGAGGCTGCGCAGAGAGTTTAGTCATAACAGACCATGTGGCCCGGGACAGAGGGAGATGGGACAGGGTGTCTGGGTTCCTGGGCAGCTTTCTACTTCCTGTTGTCTATTTCTTAGGAAGCCAGGCTGCATTTCTCTACCAAGTTTCGGCAGAGATCTCTGTATCCTTATAATAAGCTCTTTTTATTTAGGTGAGCTTGGGTGGTTTCATTGTAGGGATTTTTGTAGCTGCGAAGATTATCAGTGGCTTAAACACTGAAAAGTTCAGGGCTGGCATCTATGGTGGCTCCTGAGGCCATCAGGCATTCAGCCTCCTTTCGTCTTCCCATTCTGTGGTACTTCACTTGAAGACCACGGCATTCTGCCTGTCACCTCATGGGAAGGATGGCGCTGCACCTCCTGGCCTCACTTCAGACAGGAAGACAGGGGAAGGAGGAAGAGGCAAAGAGTGTTTCTCCCTTTGAGGCTTTCCTTTTCATTTTGGGAAGAAAGTCTTCCTTGAGGAATTTGACCTATATCTCATTGTCCAGAAGAGTGACCCATTCCTAAACAAAGAAATCAAGTATTTTAGCTTTTTAGATTTCTGTATGAGGATGGCTGAGGAAAAGGAGGTTGTTAATGACTTTTGATTTGCTAGTCAACAGAGTTTGACACAAACAACAGCCCCCAATAGCCTGTTTTGTACTACAGTGTTTAGCCTCAATTGCCCTCAATTGTTTTCTCTTTCCAATTTGAATGCGGGGCATTGGAAAACAAAAACAAAAACATATCTAATGCTTCTTCTGTGGCCTTCAGAGCACACAGTACAGTGCTGGACATATAACATGTATCTATATACAAATATGATTATGGATTTTCACTTGGTCTGAGAATCTTATTTTTCACAAAGGAAGGTTCAGCTTTATCCATATGATTTGCTATCTTCTCTGACTCCAGCAGCATTCCGTGGCTAACTTCGTGCCTTGATTCTTCTACAGCTCCATTGTAAGTACTTACTGGTTGCCCTGGGCCTTAACTTTCTTTTACACATGTCTAACACAAGGCCATCTTCATAGTCAGTGCTCAATGGATTCGTAATAAGTGAACATATATGTCACCAAGCACCAGATCTCAGAACTCTCTGTGCCAGAGGGCCAGTTACTTACTGATTTATTAGTAAAGTTTAAATTGTATATTTTTCTAGAATTCAAATAAAAGTAAGGCATATAGTTTTCCTATAAATACCACCAAATGCTTGTCTCTAAAAAGAACAAGACTATCAACTTTGCTGAAAGGTATTAACATTTTTATTTTAAGTGGTCATTTGCCAACGTTGTGATGATATACCTTGGATATGAGCACAGAGGAGAGGGGAAGAGGAAGCCAACAGATACGATGAGAAAAGAAACAAGAACTACCTTAGAGCCCCCAGGCAGTTCAAAGGGCGTTGTGATTCCTCCAGGAAAGCGTTTTTAATACCTGAGCCTTGTGCTCTGGGTCCTGATGATTTCAGAGGGGAAGTGGCCCGAACTGCTGGTGTTGCTGTACTGTTCCAGGTGCTGTGGGCATCACGATATCTGTCAGTACGAATGTCAGTTTGGCTGAAGATGCTGAGCTAATGTTGCCTAGAAAAATCACCGGAGTTTTGCAATGAGTGTTTAAGATTTTAGCCTTTTCAACGTAGAGTCAAATCTTGAAAGCATGACTCAAATACGTTCATCTTTGTATATCTTCCCCCAACTTAAGGTACGATTTTTAACAGAAAAAAAAATTAGGTGGGAGTATGGGGAAAGATAAAGAGAACTGAGTTCACAGTGATGAAGTGGGACTGTATTACCTAAGTCTGTATTTGGGGAAATTGGCATTTTGATTTTTAACAGAAAGTTTATATCAGAAACAGTGACAGAGAAGAGAGAGAGAAAGAGAGAATGATGTGTACAAGGTGTGTGTGTACACCTCCAAATTTCAGCTAAATAATAAAATTAGCTTTCAGTTTTTTTTTTCAATTTGGACCAATAATGTAGCTGCTTCACTTTCTCTTTTTTTTAATGAGTGATGTATTGTGTGTCACAGGCAGGTGCTGCCATTTGGGAAAAGCTGAGGTAGCAGAGTTTTATACTCTATTTAGCGCTTTCTGGAATCTGAAATGAGATTGCAGTGGGAAGTAAGAACAGAGCTCCAAAGGGCAGCATATATTGTGGGAGGAAAGGAAAGATTAGTACAGCAGGAAGAACTACTGTGAGAAGTTACACTATTCTCCATGTAATTCTGGGTTCCTGCTCATTTTTAGGAAGGGCAAGCCGGTCAGCCCATGATCACCAATCCCTACTAACACCCAGAGCCAGCTGTGTAAAGGACCCTGGGGGTGTGTACTCCACCTCTTCTTTTCTTCTGCCAACCTTGGGCCCCTTCCCAATGTCTTCTTTTTCAGGGGGCAGGGGAGGGTAATTAGGTTATTTATTTATTTAATGGAGGGACTGGGGATTGAACTCAGGACCTTGTGCATGCTAAGCTCACACTCTACCACTGAGCTATACCCTACCCCCTCCATTGTCCTCTTTTGACTTCCTTTTCTCTTCCCACCTCAGCCAGGTCAGGGGCCCTCTTAGGCCCAACCCCAGGCAGAGGAAATCATTTTGAGCCAATCTGCCCATTCAAAAGTCCTAAATAGACTTCATTATCATGCAGGAGCAAAGTCACCTTTAAAAGGGCAGCTTGCTGCAGGGAAGGAAGGGAATTACTCAGACATCACTGCGTGGATCCTCAAGCCACTGATTCACGTGCCTAAGACTCTGAGTTTGGAAAATAAGCAGCTGAAGATGGTTTTGAAAGAGATTCCAGCTTATTATGAGGTGGCTGAGTTTCTGGGTGCCTGTGTCTGTCTATGAGACTTTTTTCTTTTTCCAGTTCCAAGCATTTAGGGAAAATTTTGTCCTGTGTCACTCACCAATGTGCATGGTAAGCCTTAGACTGAACACCTAGGCTGAAAATAGCTGATTGGACCTTCAGCAAGTGTGGGGGCCCAGGGATGGGAAACTCTCACTCCACACCTGCATTTCTTCCCCTTGTCTGTCTCCACCTGTGTGCCCCGCGGGCATCCCAGACTCAGCACATCATCTTCCCCCATCTCATGCTTCCCCAGCAAACCTGCTTCTCTTCTGGGGCCTTTATTTATGAAGATGGACTCATTATCTTCCCAATTATCCCA
Source organism: Camelus dromedarius (assembly GCF_036321535.1). NCBI lineage: Eukaryota > Metazoa > Chordata > Mammalia > Artiodactyla > Camelidae > Camelus > Camelus dromedarius. The sequence goes on from NC_087437.1 coordinate 55,427,761, forward strand.
GCTTGAAAAAAATCAGTCATCTTTGACTTCTTCTTATTTCCCCCAACCCAATCAGGTTGTTCAATTTTGTCAAGTTTATCTTTGCTGTATTTCTCGAACCTAACCCTTTCCATGTCCACTGCGGGGTTCTTCCTTTGGGTCTTTTTTTTTTTTTTTAATAGAAGTATAGTCAGTTATAATGTGTCAGTTTCTGGTGTACAGCATAATGTTTCAATCATACATATACATACCTCTCACTTTAATGATTACGTCTGCTTCCTGACTGTGTTTCAATGTGGTGGTTAAGAGCCTACACTTTCCCCAGCCTTCTGCGCTGCTTTAAGTTCAGGTTCAGTGACTTACTGACTCTAGAGTCTTCAGAATGTCTTTTATATTCTCTTTCCTTTGATTTCTTCATCTGTAAAGCAGGAATGATGATATTTTGTATTTCATAGGATCGTGGGAGACTATTTAAAGAGTCTAATACAAAATACAACACTAAATAAATATTAAGGACTATGAGATTATTAGATCTTCCTGCCTCCAGGGTCCACCAGTCCTCAGAGTCATGCAATTTAACACTATCAGATTATCTTCTTAAAATACCACTCTGATCAATCCATCACTCCACTCAAAATTCCACCAGTGATGCCCCAATTCCTCCTTATGCTTTACAAACTGAATTATAGAAGATCTCAGGTAACAGAGTTAGGCTAGGGGCTACGAGAAGCCACAGGATAAACATGGCCCATCTGCCTGAAGTCTCAGTTTTGATCAATGTTAAACGGTTTAGATTTTAGAATATTATTTTTTGTTAAAATCAACTCTGCAAACTAAATGCAGTAGGAAACATCATTATATGATTTTGATGATACAACAAAACAAGAGATTGCAAATACATTTTCTGTTTATAGCCAGTGGCCTTGCCCTATGGCACTGGTGAACTTCCACTGGAAAATTGCGAGAAGCAGTAACATCCAGCTTCATAGCTTGATTCACAAGACCTTTGCAGTATGGTCCCAATCTAATTTACTGGTCTGTCTGTTCCTAGATCCCCTTTATGTAATTCAAAACCTCGTCAAATCAGACATATCGGTGTTTCCTATACATGTCCCATCATTCCTCTGCCAAATAATGAACTCGCCTGGTTCCTTCCATGTGAACTGCTCTAAACCAGTTCACCACCGCCCCAACACTCGCACACATCGCGTGTACTTTCCTTTGCTCTAAATTCACTCATGTCTTACAGCCCAAGACTTGATGAATTACTAAAGAGAGGTATGAAAGGTGACTTGAAAGTTTTGATCATTGAGCATCTTAACAGAGAAAGCTATGTTTTAAGCCCTGTTAGGGCTAAATAAACAGATAAATATATTGCTTGTCATCAGTGGAATCAGCAATTCAGGGGCGGGTACTGATTAAAGAGAGGTTGAATCTCTTTGGAAGGAATAAGGTTTTGTGAAGGAGAAATCTCTGAATGATTCTGGGGCAGACAGTTGCCGTGTTTGATTGCAGACTGTTTTAGGTAGAGAAGAGGTTGGGTTGAGGCCATTTTGGAGAACATTTGCAGATATCTTTGGAGTTATATAGACTGAATTTGATCTGATCTTGGTCTGACTTCTACAAATTTTGTGACTTTAGGTAAATTGACTTTCTGGGTCATAGTTTCATCATCCAACAAATAGAAATAGTAATGAGGGTGTAAGAGTCAAATGAGATGATCTGTTTATATTTTAAAACACTTTATAAGTTTTAGTGGAGTTTCTTTATCTGTGAAATAGAGATAATAATATATCTTCATGTAGATTATTTAGAAGATCAAATGAGAAAGCTATGCAAATCATTTATAAAGTGTTTGAAAATGTGATGCCAAAGGGAATAGGTATTAGTCATCATTATTTTCATCAACATTTTTATTACTATTCACAATCCACACCTATGAAAAGGTCTGATTTTATTATGGTAGCATTTCAATTATGGCTTTGCCATTATTTTACAATTTAGGATTTCCAAGGGGTACTATCATGACTCCCTGAACACCTTGGCAAAATCTTCATCTCTGAAGTCAAGTTCTTAATTATTAGAGATTTTGACAGCTATCTTTCTTTTGCATAGTGCTTTGTTTATTTCAAAGGGCTCTCATAAATATTTATGTCATTAACTCCTGGAAACAACCCTGATCATTAAGCAGGGTGAGAGTGATAAACACCAGTTCGAGATGGACACATTGTAGCCAGGGGCATTGTTTTTTGGCCATGGTCACAAAACAAGCTTGTGGTAGATACGGTGAATCCCTCTGCTGCCTCCTCAGAGACCTCCCAGAGCTCTGGTTATGACTCTACTGATCCACGGCTGCCACTGCAGGGCAGCTTCTGGAAGACAAGTACTAAGAGAGCACTGAAGCCTTTTAATTCTCCAGAAACCAAGCAGTGTTTCAGCCCATAGTAGGACCTGATGACTACTTCTCAAGTTCACTTTTTGAAATATGTAAAGCTATCCTTCCTGGTTTTTCTTGGTGATTTGGAATATAACAAGATGTGATTTGCTTGAAAACTTTCTGCAGCATCAGTGCAGGAGTTCCCAAAAGGGAGTTAAAACTTCTGCAGTTGCAGGATTTACAACAGAATATTAAAAGGGATCACCTCTGGGTGGTGGGATTAGAAGTAATTTCCCTTTTTTTTTTTGCACTTTTTTTTGCTTCTCTGTACTTGCTACTTGTTTTTACTACTCCAGTACATTTTATGTAAAAATAGCAATTATATTAGGTTGGCAAAAGTACCACACTTTGGAGCTGGTGTATGTCTCCTCCACTTGCTACCCAGGTGACCTTGGAAAACTGCCTTCTCCTCCCTAATTCTCAATGTCCTTATCTATGAAATATGATAATAATAATCTTATACAGCTCATAGAGTTGTGGACAGATGAAAAGAAATAACTTAATGTAAAGATCATAGCATATGATAGGTGATCAATTAATATATATCCACCGCTATCCTAACTTCTTCTGGACTCTTCAAACTTACAATGGTTTTAGGCTAGAAACGAAGTCTATATGGAATAGAAAACACACATTTACAAAACCTTAAGTGAACGCTTTAAGGTGACTAATTATCCTGAATCTCAGTTCTTTCCCATGTGTCCTTTGGCAACAGGCTCTTACAAGACAGTCTTATTAAACACGGCATCGCAAAGAGCGGAGAAGCCCGCCTGCCAAGTTACCGCTGAAGGGATGTCGGGAAGCAGTGTTTGCAGAGACATCCCTAGCGGCGAGGACACAGATGAGCGCGGCCTCCGCCGTGTGCAGTGTCGGGCTGTCTTCTGCGACGGGCTGGAATCCAAGCATCCCAGTGTCCCACGTCTGCTTGTTTTGGCCCTTGTTCAGATCTCTCCACCTAATGGGAACCTGTAGCCTCTGTTTCAGCGCTTGGGCTCGGTTCAGGCAGCTCTCTTAATTGGTTTATGTCATTCATTAGGAATTTCTTTTCTTTAAAGTTGGCGACTTGAAGTCAGATTGTGAGAAGAGATTCCGTCCCACCCGTATCTGTTATGATGTTCCTCGGGGTTAGCAGTGAGGTACTGTGGGGGCTCCTCTGGCAGTGTCCCTAGCTTGGCTCCCAGTTTCCACAGAGTTGGAGGCCGGGTCTGTTTGGATGGGGGGCCCTCACCTTCTGCCTCCACCTTCGCGGACTGGGAAGGGTGGCAACGTGCCTGCAGAGACCAGCTTTTTTCTTTTTTCCTTCTGCACTTCAAACTGAGGGCCTTCTGATCTGGGGCATGGATAATTCAAGAGCTTTTTCACTCCTGGAGAGGGCTTGGCTGAGGGAAGATGGGGAAAGATGTGATCGGAAAGGGAGCAAAGAAATGTCCAGGTCCATCCGTGTTGCTAGCAGCAATGTTTCTTCTCATACCAGGCCATGACTTACCAGACAGAGCTTGCCATGTGTACACTGCGTGCTTCCAGACAGAGCATGACTGCTCCCTCTTCCTGTGCCACGCCCAGTCACTCACCCCCCACCACACACACACACACACACACACACACACACACACAATGCGGGGTGTGGGCAGAGAGAATTTCTCTTATTTTAGAGCAGAGAGCAACTGGTTACAGACTTCAGCTCGAGGACAGTTCTCAGCATTCACCCCACCTATGCTGAGAATCAGGAAACTCCGACAGTTTCCCACATCCATGTCTTTGTATTCTGTCCTTCTACTTGGATTAACCTTTCCCATCCTTGGGTACCCACTCTTGATTACACATTCATGTTCCAATTGCTGCTTCTTTAAGGATTCACTGATCCTCTAGTCAGGGGTGGAATCTCCCTTTCTGCTTCTCTTTTCATGGTTTTCTCCACTTTTCTTCCTTAGAACGTCTATGTCTTTTCTAGCAGACTGTGAGCAACCGAAGGCAGAGGACTTGCCTGGTTTATCTCCAGTAATGCTGCCGGGGTAGTGTTTGGAGCACAGTCCCACATAGCTCACATTTACTGAATGGATAATATTGTTGCTAAGACAGAGTTCAACCCTTTACATCTTTAAAACTCCATTCTCTGTGGCTTTAAATGGCAATTCATGTTTGTTTAGTACTCCGTACTTGGTTAACATAACTCCATTGGGCATCACTCAGATTACAAAAAGGGCCTTGGTCTCTTTGACCTTTAAATTATTATGAAGAAGCTACTTTGATATTCTGAGACTCATTTCTTCTCTGAAGAAATATGTGAGGATATGGTAGAAGGCTGTGGTTGGATGCAAAGCGTCTTTAGGGGATTGTATGTATGTGCAAATTTTAATTTCAAAGATTAGAAATTCCCAAGGGTGCACGCTGCTGTACTAGGTGTGATACAGGATTAATTAAAGATCGTGCTCAAACTTTGTCTTTGTGGCTCTTACAGCCTTTTGGATAATACTCATAATGCAAATAGAATTAATTTTGTCAGACATTGAAATGTTCTGCCGCCTCTTAATTATGCTGTGGAAAGATGATTTAGCTGGGTTCATTTTTTTTTAAATTTTGTTTTTTATTGAAGTGTAGTTGATTTACAATGTTAGTGTCAGGGACACAGCAAAGCAATTCAGTTATACATGTATATTTTTTTCAGATTCTTTTCCATTATGTTATTAAAGAAATTGAATATAGTTCCCTATGCTGTGCAGTAGGTCCCTGTTTATTTTATTTATTTATTTTTATTATATTTTTAAATTGAAGTATAGTCAGTTACAATGTGTCAGTTTCTGGTATACAGCATAATTGGGTTCATTTTTAAACTGTTTCTCTCTCTCTCTCTCTTTTTTTTTTTTTTTTTTTAACACTGAAGCCACTTCTTAAGCTTTGGCCAGGATAGGGGATCTATCTGTCCATCTCCTTCTCTCATATGTCTGGGCTCTATCCCACCTCATTCAGGAGTTATTTCTAAAATGGAGGTACATTTTATGAGGAGTTGGTAATCCAACGCCTGTCTTACCAGGATATAACACACTGAATTCCTTTTGCTTTTGCCTTGAGCTTTTAGCCTAAGTAAGTCATCAGAAGGGTTTGTTTGTTCTGCCTTATAGTTTCTGATCAAAGCTTCTTTATGAAAGATCAGGTGCCAAAGGTGGAATTTAACTATGAGCTATATTTTCCATGTCTACTTTATCCAAAAGTCAATTTTAAAAACTTGACTCTTCACAAGGTATTTCAGCAGCGGCAGGTGTGAAAAAGACTCAGAAATTAGAAACTGTACTTGACGGTGAACTCCAAGCGAGTCAGCAGTGTGGTAAGTCACTGACACAGCTGATGGTGTTGGTTAAATTAGCAGATGTACAACTTCTAGAGAAAAGGAGAGGGTTGTCATGGTATATTCCACAGTGACTGGATCACTGTCAGAGTCTTATTTTCCTTTCTTGGCCACGTATTTTAATAAGGACATTGTAAAACTGGAAAATATTCAGAAGAGAGTATTTGGCTGGTCAGGGACTTTTGACCTTATCAAGTGAGGAATGGTTGAAGGAACTAGATATTTGTTGTCACTGCTGTTGCTTTTATGTATATATACAGAAAGAAAGAGAGGAGAGAAAGAGAAAGGGAGAAAGATTCTATGACAGAAGATTTTATCGCTGTAAACATTTGACTAATGTTCAAGCAAACCTAATACAAGTCTATTTTCTTGATGAAAAATGAATTTTCTTGGGGACCTCTGACAATTCCACAATATGATAGAAAAACTATCTAAATTGTAGCCTTTGGATTTTTCCTTTAACTATAGTTTACCAGTAGAACCCTCCTCTCAGATGCCTGGATGCAATTATGTACAAACCTTTGGGCCTCCCACCAGCCAACCAAGACCCCTGCTGAGAACCTCACTGTAGACAGCCCTTCTTTGACCCTTACCTAGCTGTGCCCATCCCCACAGGCTGAGAAGCCCTCAGGGCCACAGGGATATGCTACCCACAGCCCATGTCCTTCCCTCCCAGCTGCTTGTTACTATGACCCGTGGCACTAGGGTCACCTGGGAGCTTGTTAGAAGTATGGTCCAGAGCTTGAAGACCCACCCCACCAACTAAATCAGAATCTGTATTTTTAACAAGGTCCCCAGGTGATTCAAATACACATTAAAGTTTGTCAAGCTTTGCTCTGGGCCATACTCTGGGTACCTGAGACCCTAGAATTGTTGGCCCAAATGGCCCCACAGTGGCTTTTAGAGCCTGTGTGGGCCCTTCATTTGGTTTGTCTGTTCAAGAGCAGGCTGCCAATGGGCATGTACTTAGGCCTAAAGGAGTGACTAAGAGGTGGCCATTTGGGGAGCAGACCCGTGGATGGACCTTGGAGACACGGGCTGATCGTTCTCACGTATGCAAAGCTGCCACACTGAGGGACAGGACACCAGGATTGAAAAATAAGAGAGAGAATCCTGGGTCCCATTCTGTATTGTTGCTCTGGGCCCATCTGGAAGTATAAAGCTCTGTGGTAGAGGTAAATCTTAAGTAAAGCAAAATTGCAAAACCCCAAGCTCATATGAATGCAAAGCAATACTATTGCAACATGAAGATAAATCAAAACCCCCAAGTAAACCCTGCCTCACTTACCTCAAAGCAAATATACCCTGTGGAATGTAGGTAAATCAGCTCTATTTCAGGAAATGGCTGGAATTTCTTAACTTTGTACATAGCTTAGTATTATACACCATGTCCTTTCTTTGACACATACCCCAAACCCCATCAAATTTATGATTTGGCAGATTTTGGTGGATGCAAAAGAAACTAGCAGGAATGCAAGAGAATTCAGAAATTTCTTTTCTTTTGATTTACTTTGCAGAGCTCTACTGAAGGAGTGCTTTAAACCTGTGTTGACAGGTCCCAGGTACTGTACATATAGCCCTATGATCGTTCGGCAAAGCAGGCATTCCTAGCTCCATTTTGCAAACAAGGTAACAGAATGAGGGTAAAAGTGACTTTTCCAGATCATGTGGTAAATGAAGACACTGAAATTTGAACCCCGGTCTGCATCCTCTAAACTTTATGACTTCTACTACATCCAAGTACCTCATTAAATAAGTTTTGTTGTTGTCTGAGTTTCACTGGTGGTAGGTAGAATAGATTCACTTTGGACAGGGACGGAAGGGCCACTGAGCACCCAATTCTTGCTGGACAGTTTGAATGGTTCACATTGACCATGACCAAGAGGAAAAAATGTGAATCGTGGACAACCTCTGTATGTGGAAGTTAGAGATGGACATTTTTGCTTTGCCTAAATGTGCTGTGTTTTTAAATACCATAAACAAACTTCCCCAAGAAGTGTTTCATAAACTGGAAGGGAAAATTAAATAAATGTAGGGCATATCACCTCTTGAAATGTATTCTGTTTCAATTCCTCTGAAGTGGAAGAGGAAACACATTTGCAGCCATCTGCGCATGATCCAAGGGGCCGTGTTAGGAGGGAAGAGCCTGGTCCCTGCTCTGCCCGTCAGAGCCCTCTGTGCCCACTGCCTTTCTGGGCAGCCCCGATTGTTTCCCGAAAGGCCCTGGAGAGTGGGGCCAGGAATTTGTAATGACTTGTCTCTCTGATTGCCGTTTCATGTATTCCAAACCGTCGACTCACAATCTCTCTTGAGAGGAAATGGAAACAGATAAGATTCAGAAAATATTTTTCTCAAAAGGAGCTTTTTTTTTTTTTTTTTTTTTTTTAAACTTAGCTACTTACTCTGTGCCTGTTGGAACTTGGTTACTTGGGGTGCTCAAAAGTAATTTCCTTTTAAGAAAGGAGACAAAAACTTAGCAAACCTGAGGCCAATGCAATTTGCCAAATATCTCAATTTATAATAGAGGGAGTTGCCTCAGAATCATTTCCTGTATTATGTGGCATTTTTCTTGGTAGCTGTGCAAGAATCACCCTCTTCTCTGGACATAGGGCAGCCCCTTGGCACAGAAGGGCCCCTCCAGATGGAAGTGGCATGCCAGCATCTGCGGCACAGCGCTCAGAGCAGAGGCATAGACTACCTGCGTGCAAAGTACCAACCCTGCTGCCCTGGGCGTTTCTCTAAAAATCTCATTTTATGTGCACCTCCAAATGGATGGACTCTCCCATCTCCCTTAAACAAACAGAAAACAATCTAAGAGCTCATTTTAAAACTAAAAAGTTGAAAAAATGTAAAATAATGAAAGGCAAAAACAGCAGCCAGATCATTCTGGTCTGAAAAATGAGAATTTTTGTTTTGTTGTAATTTGTATTTTTTTTTTAACAGTAAAGACCATAGGTCTACTCATTTAAAAACTGGCCACGTAGTAGAAGGTGGATATGGTGAAGGCAATGGGCAGGGTTTGGATATAGACCTCATTCTTGAACAGCTCCCAGTTCACTTGATGAACAAGTTTACAGAATAATTTCATGTTGGTGAAATTATTGTAAATGCTGTAAGAGAGGCCCAGCAAGTTGAATTGTTTGGTTGGAGACTTGAGGAGTTGGAAATGAAGCCTAGAACTATACTGTTTGAGGCCCTGAATGTCAGGCTGGGAAAGTGTTTCTGAACTTGATGCAACTGGAAGTCCCTTGAAGTTTCTGAGCAGGTTGGATCAGCAGCGTGGAGAAAGGCAGAGGGTGGATTCATTTAGACGAAGAGAGAGTAGAAGAGTGGCTTCAAGATGGTGGAATAGAAGGAACCTTCTCCCACAAATCCAGATGAAGAGAGTACAAATGACAATGTGAACTCTAAACTGACTGTCCGGACATTGGCTCACTGGGCAAATGAACAACTGATTGGTATAAACGCCTCTTTTCTCCCTTGTCCTGCACATTCACAGGGTACCATGGAAATGTGAGGGGCTGAGGAACCAGAGAAACCTAAATTCTAATCCCAGCTCCACCACTTACTACATAGTGGCTTTGGACCACTAAATGTCCTCTTTGTTAACCAAGCCTCAGATCTCTTCTAAGTTTATATCTTTTGAATAGAGCTCAGGAATCTGGACTGTGAGATCTAGGTCAGAGTCCTACCTCTGGAACAGAAATACCTGGATGTAAACCATGGCTTTCGACTGAAAAGCCATGTCTTCCTATGTTCTACGTTTTTGGGCATTTTATATCACCTTTCTAGTTTTCATGGAAACAACAGTTTCATGTGGAACAATGGAATAATGGAATGTTTTGTGTGCTGAAAGGCACTGTCCAACCAGCAAATATCAAGTGCCTATTATTCACTATTAGAGACTTCATATTTTTAATTCAATTTAACCCTTAAATTACCTTTTAGAGAAAATATTACTATTTCCATTTAACAGAAGAGAAAATTGAGGTGCATAAAGATTGGGAAACCTCTCATTCAGTTAAGTGGAAACCACAATATCAGTCCATTGAAGGTACGTGTAGCCCAACTGGAAACAAATGAGCATCATAAAAATACAAATCATGGCACATACACTGAATTTTCTGTTTTCCCCCCAACCCCAACCCAACTTGTCTTTACTCTCATGATTTCCTCTGTTTTCAATGCACTTAACGCTATTCTTTGTCAGTCACCTTCTTGGCTTATCCATGTCCTCACATCCATCAAACTCTTGCTAAAAGATCTTCTACTTTACGAAGCCATTAGACTGCTCTGAGTTTCTTGAAGACTTGTTGTGTGTTCTTCAAGCTCTTTACATTGTACTTGGTACAAGGCTGAAGATCAGTAATCATGGATTAAATAAATGAAACCTTTTTGATACCTTCCTGCCTCTGGGTCCTAATGACAATTTCACCTAGAGCACTTTCTCTGGGTTTTATAAAGGAATGTTAATGGGGATTTGCTGATAATCTTGACACTCAGAGCCATAGTTAAATATTGTGGAAGTTACACTCTAAAAAGTTTGAAGGAAGGATTGGAATATGAGGCTCCTTGTGCAGAATATGACAATGCTAGTCTACCAGAGTTTGTCTCAAAAAATAATCAGTGGAAAGAAGGTTATCATTTTTAATCATGAGATCACATTTGTTTCATTCTGACAAGCATGGAGCTCCAAAAGTACCTTCTAAAACACAAGCATTTAGTTTCCCATGACTGAAAGAACCACATAGATTCTTCTCCTTTATCTAAAACCCATTTACCCTCAACCTTATGGGATTGGCCTTTCACTTAAATGGCATCTGTAAAACCAAAGTTTTGCTATAAAACACATAAATTTCTCTTTAGGAAAGGGCTTGAGAAAAGGTTTTTGTTTTTTTTTTTTAAGTACTTGCCCATAGCTCTTCTAGTAATGCGTCCTTCCTTTACCTGTCAATAGAAGTTTGGAAATGACCAATTAGAAGAAGAGCTGCTGGAGTCAGGGATGTTGATGGCAGCAAGAAATGACAGCCTGATGGGGAGGGAAGAGACAGCGGACATGGAACTAATAAACTTGGCAGTCAAGAATCTTTTAGAAGTTGGGTAATAGACTTACTCTTCATATACAACAGCTGGCTTTCATAAAGGAAAACATTGGAGGATAGGAAAGTATTATGGGTGTTTGTGTATTAATCTAGGTAGCCTCCTAAATTTCAGGCCTTGTTTTGTCAAAATTAAGGGGTGAAGGCTATAGAACATACATAAATAATAAATCCTTTCCATGTCTTAAAATCTGGGGTTTGTAATGACTTTTACAAAGCTATGACGTAACTAGCTATTTTTGATACAAACTGTTTAAGAAAATAAGAATGTAAGTTTTAACAATTTCCATCCTAACAATCCATTCATACCTGTTTTGGAGAATAAAATGGTTTTAGATTTCATTTAAGGGAAACCCCGAAGTCGGTAACCCTTGGCTCTTTGTGGTCAGAAATGTTAGATGCATGAAGAGTTGGAATGTCGTCCAGAGAGTAGCTAATCTGATGCGTTTATTATTTTATGAAGGAGGGGGGTCTTAGTCCTTTTGGGCTGCTGTAACACAACACCAGAGACTGAGTAGCTTGTAAACAACCAAAATTTATTTCTTACAGTTTTGGAGCGTGAAAAGTCCAAGGTCAAGGTCAAGGTGCTGGCAGATTCAGTGTCTAGTGAGGGTCTGCTTTCTGGTTCATATATGGTGCCTTTTCTCTTTGTCCTCACATAGTGGAGGGGATTAGGGATCTTCCTGGGGTCTCTTTTATAAAGGCGCTCATCCCATTCGTGAGGACTCTGCCCTCATGACCTAATCACCTCCCAAAGCCTTCACTCCCTAATTCCATCACCTTGGGTATTAGGATGTCAACACGTAAATTTTGGGAGGACACAAACATTCAGGGAAATGGAGACTTAGAGATATTGTGTCCAGCTCTAAGCTACACAGAAAGTTTGTATTGGTTCTAAGATTAGACCCGGGTTTTAGTGACTGCCAGTTCAAGGATCATGCTGCCATAACATGTAACATTCGAAGAACTGAATAATATGCATCAAACTCACAGGCATCCTAACTTGGTCTGTGAATTTATTTATTTATTCATCATTATTAAAGAAAGATTTATTAAGTGGTTATTATGTACCTAGCACTATAAAATGTCCATGTTTATTTTATTTTAAGTATTTTACACACACACCCCCCCCCAAAACTGTGAGTTAAGAAATCTTAGGTTGTACCTTTGGTTTGAACCTCAGTCTTCCTCACCTCAGCCCTGACCATGACCACCTCAAGGACAAGCACATCTAAAGTTTCCAAGCAAATAAACACCTCTTTCAAGTACTTTTAGTCTAGGAGATTCCATAGCCTTTTTTTTTTTACTTTTAACTTTTTTTTTTAATTGAAGTGTAGTCAGTTTACAATGTGTCGATTTCTGGGGCACAGCATAATGTTTCAGTCATACATGGACATATGTTCCTTTTCATGTTCTTTTTCATCGTAAGTTACTACAAGATATTGAATATAGTTCCGTGTGCTGTACAGTAGAAACTTGTTGTTTCTTTATTTTATATTTAGTAGTTAGTATGTGCATAGCCTTTTCAGTTGTTACCCTTTTAGAAATTACTCACCCTCATCTTCTCTGAGTTCTGCTTGTGTTTTCACCCTAGGTCTTTTGTTTTGCAGTTTAAGATTATTTCTTCTTCTAAGAGAAGAAAGGTCGGATCTCAGCAGCCCTCTGAGAATTTCCCTTAGTCATTAAGTTATCCTTTGGCTTTTGGTCTAACAGTATAATACATATTTTAGTTTGGTTTTTCTGCTCAGAAAAAAACCTTAGAGATGATCTAGTTCAACTATCTGGTTTCACAGAGGACTCCTGGAACCCAGAGAGAAGAAAATAGTTCAAATTACTCAGCAAACCAAAGGCAGATCTAGCCTTTGAACACAGGCCACCTAATTGCCACTCAAAGTTCTTACCACAGCACCGCGCTGCCCCTGAATTCTCTCCTTGTAGACACTGCTGATCTGTTTCACGGCATCATTAACCTCTCCCTCAAGGAATATAACCCACAGAGTTTCTTGGTTACATGTGCCAATAAACGGTTAATCTCACTGAGCCCAAGGCCCTGGAAACTCCTGGGAGGGAGCCAGGTGAGCAAAGAGAGCAGATAAAGGCAGCACCTGCCCGATGGGTTTGGAACAGCCTGGGGACACAGAGAGAATGTAAACACGTTCTGCAAATCTGATTGTCTGACTCTGTGCCAGCGTCTTTTGGGTTCTTGTCATGGAAAATATTTTGTCTGAGGTCATTCATTGAGCAGAGGAGCGTTGAATACCCTCCAGGGTGCCAACCCAGTCCCCCTTTTGTCCAGATGAAATCAGCAAGGGGCCAACATTTCACTGCCCGAGAAGGCCCGCCTTTCACAGTACAGGCCGGAAGGGAGGGAAAAGGAGACTCTTAGAAAATACATCGTGTTGTTCTGAGCTCCTCTCTCCCCCTGGCTGCCCGCCCTCCGCCCTCCTCCCTCCTCCCTCCTCCTGCGCGCCTCCCTCTGTTTGCTCACCCGGACTTACAAGCACACGCCCTGTGTTTAGAGCAAGAGTTAATGTCTGTGCTTCCTCGTAAATCTGTTTGTTGCCTGGAGCTATGTTTTTAATTCCATGGTGGAGCTTTGAGATTTGAGATGAGTAGAAAGGAGGGGCAGCTGATGGAGGTGATCATGGAAGCTGCCACTTCTTCTGGGAAGACATCCTCCTCATTCTGTTCTTTGAACAGGTAGTTTATGCCTCAGCATCTGAAAAGTCCAGGATGGAAGGAGACAGGGAGAGGAGGGAAAGGATGTTGGCTCTGTTGCACTATGTGAAAGGATGCATGGCTTCTCTCCGAAGAGAGAAAAATGTGTGGAATGAGCCAATTAACCCAGACTGGTGACTGGCTGGCCTATTTTTCTAGTTCAGCTAAAAAGGACTTCAAGGAGAGGAGTCTTTCTGATGAAAATAATTCTTGTCTTACAAAGCTTGTTATTGAAGAAAGTTTTCCCTCCATGCAATTTGAGCTCCTTTTTGTGTTGTTAAACTGTCTTTATCTTCCATGATTGGTCCTGTGGTACTTGCATGATAGCTTCTTCTAGATAAGCCTCATCTCTTTAACACACCTTTGCTATTTTAGTGTAGAAGGCAGATCTTCTCTTGGGTTGCCGTGATGGTTTAAAGCAGTAATTGCTCGGGCCTTCCAACCTGCCAACTACTGTATTTGAGTAGAATTCCGAGTCTGAGTCACCGTGTAGAAGGTATAATTAACATGACTAAAGGAAGAACTCTGGTCTTTGAAAATTCTGGTCCTCAGTTTATATATCTATAAAATGAAAGAATGAGAAACACACCTCTAAGGGGCCGTCCAACTCTGTAAGATCTTAAAAATCTTCAGCTGTTAACCCTCTTCCTCCGCCGAGTCCTTATGAGTCTTAATGATTCCTTCCTTCTACTTCTATGCCTTTCTGTGAGGTTTTGAACTTTGCCAGAAGTAAAGGGTGTGTTAACCTCCTTGCTTCCACTACTGTGGGAGTGGAGCTGGTTCCTGGAGGGTGGGAAGTGGCAACAAAGTAAGCTGTAATTGGTGAACTACGTCTCTAAGGAGAATTTCAGGTTTCTATTTGTACGTGTTTTGGTCTGGGACGCGGAGGTTAGTAAAACAGGCCCAGAGATGATCCGGTTCTGGGCTTCAGGGATTGAGCCTTATTCATTTCTCAGTTTGCGATAATGCATCACACAGAGAATGGGCAATTGAATGGTGGAATCCAAGATAGACAACCTAGGAATGTTTCAGAGAAACACCTCTAATGTGATTTCAAAGATTACTTTTAACCTATTGGAAAAATTTTACAGAGCTATGCTTATACAGTCTGAAGACGGAGAATTGAAGGAGTGCTCTAAGCTAAATGAAAGTCTCTGATGGAGTTAATTATATGCATCAAAGCTTTGATGGGAGGCAGAAGTTGAACACAGAAGAAATATCCTGGGACACAGCATCAGGTGGAGGAAAAAGGACTGATAGATGAAGCAAAACACAGAAGATTCCAGCACCTCCTCCGTGCTAAAGATTTGCTTCCCTGGTTTTGTCCATGTTCGGGGATCATGGTGTTTCTCCTCCCCCTTTTTAATCCCCTTCTGCTGGTAGTTCTTGACTTGATAATCTGATCACATTCTTTATATTATTTCCTGCTAACTTCATCTATTTCTATCAAAGAAGTGGTTTTTAAAATTGCTTATAAGGGTTAAATAAAGTTGAAAATATAACGTCTCTAACAGCACACAGTAAGCATTCTAGTACACCAAAGGGACTTACTATGTGCTTGGATAGTGCCTTCCAGCACATAAAACATTTTCCCATCCATTATCCTCTTGTCCCTCATGAAAGTGTTGTTACCTAAAGATCAGAAAGATGGTGGAGAATGCCCCAAAGATACAGCTAGTGAAAGCCAGTGTTTACACCAAGAGTATGATACTGAGAAGAAAGCTACCAAATCTTTCTTTGTTAAATAATTTGATTTCGGCATTCTTTACCTGAGACTACTCTCCCACTTTGATTGATTTGACCATAGCAGCTCAGTAAGAAAGACCTTATCTTCTTACTCTGATGACACGATGTTTTTGTAACTTCCCCTTACGCTACTAATGCTCACTTATTTTCCTATAATCTCATAATTGCTGATATTGAGATATATATAAAAATGTACAGTTCCTTTCGAGACAGAGATTTCCTTTCAACCTTTAGCTAGGATCCCTGGGCAGGCTTTTTGCCCACAGATTATGGCAAGTTCCTTAGGGCAGTTCTTTTAACTCTGTGCCTATTGGAAATAGGACTGCATTGTGCAATGGCAGGAGCTTAGCTTGGAATGTATTTTGTAACAATAGCCCAGAATGGTGAAAAGACCCCTACATGAAGTCTTGAGAGACCAGGGCACTCACCAGCTCAGCCCTGTCTGCAGCGACACTTTCAGAAAGCCCTAGTTCTTTCTGAGTTTCTGTTTTCTCATTTCCAGAAAGAAGGCTCTGGGCTACCACTTCCAAAAGCCTTTCTAGTTCTGACACTCAACAGTATATAAACTTTAAACTACTACTCCACCAGATGGTGGCTAATTTGTGCCTTTCCATGTTTGTGAAATAGCTTAGTGAGTGCTAAGATTCCCAAGGAATGTTGGGACGATACTTGGTGTGGGCTTTGTAGCAGAAGATGTGTTCTGCTCAGGGAAGCTAATTCAATGCCCCGTAAACTAAAGAAGTCACAACCCAGAGGCTTCTTATGGGTCCCTTATATCCTGCACTGGGTGAATGCTAGTAGTGTCATGACTATAGCTGTCTACAACATTCACACAGAGTTATCGAGGTCATGGGACGTCACCACGTGGAGACATCCTAAAGGACATATGGGGAAACTGAGATTCAGGAAAAGAAATGAGCTTGCCTATAGTCACGTAGCATTCAGGGTCAAAGCCCAGACTTTCACACAGGGCTCCTTGACATCCTGTTCATTGCATTTTATACCCCGTTCTGTCACGTTGGATGACAGCTTTCACAGTAAGCATGAGAACATTTAATAAAATGTTCCTGGTCATAAAGTCATCTATATTCTCCACAATTGCCCTAATGACATTTGACAAAATATGATAGATTTTTATAGCACTCTAGTACTTACTGAGATTTACTTGCTTACTGAGATTTACTTAGTTTTACCTTTCGAGAGATGACTTAGTCGTAGATTTATCTTCCCAGCTATCACCTTTGGAGCTCAGGAGAGGAGACTGGTGGAATTTGTATCCTTAGAAGCACACTAGACCTCTGAGAAAGGTCATTGCCATGCTTATATTGATTGGTTATTTAGAAATAGGGCCCCTCTTGAATTTCATACTTAAACTTCATTTGGCATTTCCCTAAGGTGAAAGTATATAAACTGTATTTACTAGGAAAGCTAGCTTGGCAGATTTTCATGCCCTTTGGATAAAAGCAAAATTGTACCCAGCACATAAATTGACATATGAAGCAGTAAATAATTGTATGATGCAAGTTGTTTTAATGGACTCAAGCCAGAATGTTCCATTAACCAGTATTCATTCATCAATATTCATTGAGCTTAGGGCTTATTGTGAGGCTAGGGGGAAAAGAAAAGAATGAAGGAAAGTATAGGAGTGTGATGAATGTCGGCATAGCTGCTGAGAAAGTGAGAGGTTAGAAAGGGAACTTTAGAGATATTTACAATATTTTTAGTTTTTCTCTCTCTTCTTTTGTCTTTCTTTTTTTTAATTAAAAAAATTTTTTTTCCTTCCTAGGCAAAGGAATAAAGTACAAAAAAGGCTGGGTGTCAGCCATTAAATACAATCATCAAAAATCTGAGAACTGGGCAGCAGAATGTGCCAGGCTCTTTTCTTACTTTCCTTTTGTAAGAAGCAGCTCAGAGATCAGCCAGTTAGGGTGTTACATGCATATGTGTGAGGTTGTGTTTATATATATTTCTATGTGGATAAACATTCAGAAACCACAATGGCATTCCCAAAGGAATCCTTTCTTAATACAGGAAGTGACAGCTTTGTGAAGGCACCACAATTGAGCTCCGGTTTTTCATTCTACATCCCAGGATTTAGTTTCTAGAAGAAACGAAAACTCTGTGATGTTCCATGGGGCTGCTTAGTTAAAGCTTGTCAAATGCAAAGCACCTGAACTTGGCTTCCAGGGAGCTCTTTGCATTCAGAGATGTCTAAAACCACAAACCGTAAACTCTGATGCGTACATGCAAAAGAAGAGGCCACAGAAATTACAAACTTGTTATTCAGTGTGGCCACATTCCCCTGCCATCATTACTCCCAAGTTGACTTTCTCTTGCTCTGCACTTGGGTTTACCAGATGACCAAGCTTGGGCTCTATCAGATAGCAGCTGCCTCCCGCATACTGGAGATCAGGATAGTGGGTCAAGACTGTGACCAGGCATAATATTCCTATGAACTTTGACATGTTTGTTGCTGCAATTTCGGTAGCTGGAATGCGTGCAGAGAATAGAGAACCATGAGATATGGAAGCTGGGGTCACAGAACATTTTGAATTGGTCATACACACCCTCCTATCTGGAAAGCCCCAATGTCTTTTCTCAGTCATTTCTTGCTTGTGTTGACTGCTTAGTGGATATTGTAGTTGTTGTCATCTTCCTTCTCCTCAAAACTATCTTCCAGGTTGACTGTCTTCATGTTTCAGTTCTTGCCCCACCACTTTGACTTTTCCTTCTTCTTTTCTCTTTTAATTTTGACTATCAGAATATTCACATGAATTCACTATCCACATTTCCAGCTGTGACCTCTATGCAGAGCACCAGAGTCACATTTCCAACTAGGTGTTTACACACAGAAATCTTAACAACACCTTGAACTCACCATATTTGAAACCATCTTTTCTTCTTACCTCTTAAATTCCATGGCACATTTCAACTTGCTGGTAGGTCAGCCGCTTATCTCAACAATTAATCTAATGAAAATTGCTAATCTAAAGGAAAACTTGTTTCTCGCAGGAGACCAGGAGAAGGACTTAGGATCTACTGGGGGAGACCCGAGCAGCAGTCGCTATTATCCCGCTGGAACCCATGGTCCACTGAGGTGCCTTATGCTACCTTCACTGAGCACCCTATGAAATACACCAGTGAGAGGTTTCTTGAAATTTGCAAGGTAGGAGGCAGCTTGGGCATCATTCTTTGGTGATGCTAAGTGCTTTTAAAATGTGTACTGCTTAAACAAAAAAAAAAAAAAATGATAAGCTACAACCTGGGGTTTATATAGATAAAAACTGTAATAGGTTTATAGGATGTTTTTTAGCAAACAGTGGAGCTGTTTTATAGATAAAAAATGTATAATACTTCTATTAACCATATCATGCTGTTTCTGCTTCGCTAATTTCTTAGCAAAACAATTATGGTGTAATATTGTTTAAAAGTTGCAGTACTTATGTTTATCTGTGTTTATTGCTTACAGAGTACATATAATTTTCTGTGTATCATTAAATTCTTTTATTCAGAGAAAGAATGTGGAAGAGTGTGAAGTATGAAGTCAGATATGGCTCTGTGGTCGTGTTTAAGTCACTTTTTCCCTCTGGGCTTTGGTCGTCTCATCTCTAAAATGAACATAACAATGGTCCTTCTCCACCTCGTTGGGCCATTGTAAGGTTAGGTGGGATACAGTATATATAAATGATCCATAAACTATAAAGCAATTAATACTTTTACGTCTTTAAATCTCATCTCCCCAAGTAGATTTTAAACTCATCAGTGGCAGAGAGGCCCCCCTCTACTATTGTTTCATCTTCCCCAGGGAGACTTAAGCAGTACTAGGACACTCTAAGTGATCCGGAAGTGAAACAGTTGGAGCTATACATGTGGTGAAAGATCAAACTTGATATTTTCAACAAAACCAGATATACACATATGAGTGTTCCTAAAGGTCTAGAAATTCTTGCCTTCTCTGTCCTCTCTCTGTTTATCTTTATACACTGCCATTCATTTCAGAATATCATAACTCTTTATTTGCTATAAATTCAAAACATGGCAATCTACATCTAAAATCCTCCTGTGGTTGGATGGCATATATTGTATTTCTCACATTAAACACACTTATTCATATACATGAAGATGTATATGTGTACATGAATAGTTTTACTTGATAAGCCCCCTATTTTAAAAAAGGATCTGAGGGAAAATATATGTAATTAGAAGCTAGATGGGCTCTTCATTCCCCCTAACCTGCAGGGAAAGTTGGTTTGAATCTTGTTCTGCTCTCAGCAAAGGTCAGTGGTCCTCTCAAGATTTATGCAGATGTCCTCAGGGGCTGATGGTCTCAAGGGTTGCCTCTGATTCCCAGCTATTGCAGGCACTAAATTAGTTCATTATATGGATCGCATTGCTACTTTCTCCATGTGATACTCCTATTTCACAATACTTCAACCCAAGCGTCGACATCAGCCCTGAGCCTGCCTCTTTACCACCCAAAGTCAACAATGACACACACACACACACAAAAGAAAGAAAACCAGTAAGAACAACATAACACTGACACAAAGGCATTGATGTGAGGATAGACTCACTGAGGACTTCAGGGAGATAGAGTGAGCGTTTATCTCACAATAATGCCCCAAACCCCGAATGGAATATTGGATCACCCTATTTTTAAAAAGACTTTATTAATGATAATGCTCTGATGCATTGCTTCATAATCTTCTCTCCTCTCCTCTCCATCCTGCTCTTGCTTCTTCCCAAACTCCTGTTCCTTTTCTCTTTTTTTTTATTAGCAATGAAGAGTCGTTTATCTGGTTCTTTTTTTTTTTTTTTTAACATGTGTTAATCCAACTGACAGAGCTTAATCATGTATGTTTCCAAAACTATTCCTTGCCTTTAAAGGAAATCTGGTTCTAACAGTGAATATAATACATGTTTTGAAGTACCAGTAATTATTTTTTATTACAAGTCAAAAGTGAATATGAACTGCCTTGGTAAATAAATACCAACTATCACTTCCTGGGCCAAGTCTTCTCTTAATTCCTCTTACCTGGTGCGTTTTTAGCAACTATTCTCTAAGTGCCCTTTGCTGGAAGAAGTATAAGGTGAAGGATTGAAAAACAAATTCTATTAACTGCATTCCTTTAATACTTGATAGTGCTTTATTTTATTCTGTCATAAATAAAAATAAGAACAAATAATTTAAAAGGAAGATGAAAGATAAAATATCAAAAGGGGGATGGAATAACTATTTCCCAAATACCTGTGAATGCAGTTAAGAGACTGGAGCATTAAGTTTTGCCCAAGACCACCTATCACCCAAGGCTAAAAGGGGAACTTGATGTTCATATAGCCCTTGTTGGATGGAAGATAGAGCAGCGGGTGTGTGTGTGTGTGTGTGTGTGTGTGTGTGTGTCCATGCTTGTGTGCACACATGTGTGGGTATGAGCATGATGAGTGGTTGGTTGCTTAGCTGGTTGGCTTTCAGTCAATCAAACTACTTTGTGAATCTGTTAAGTGTATTTCCTTTAACACTCTTCTCATTAAATTATTCTTTCAAAGTCTTGTTTTTTCTTCCTGGCAACAGTCTGCAACTTGCATTTGATAAGCCATTTCTTAGTCAAAGTCCACTCTAAGTCCGGGCTCTCTAGGAAAACAAGTGATCTCAGTCTGGGACATGAGATGATGAGTACTTTGATCCAGTTCTTTGAGTCTTAGTTTCTTTTTTGCTGTTGGTTTTTATGTCACAAAATTATTTGTGTTTTGGACATTGTCCAAAATTGGCTTTGATTAATACTCAGTTATATTAATATAACAGTATAAATGAGAAGAATGATAATTTTGGGAATGTAGAATCCTTTTGATATGAATACTTCAGCATAATAAGATTTTTAAAGGTGATATAAACTGGTGTTTCCATTTTCCTTATGAATGAAATAGGAAAAAGTAAGATACGGGGGAAATGCGTAACTAAATGACCTACTTAAAGCCATTTAATTCAGTTTAGCAAACCTATTATGGCAGAGGAAAGGGGATCATGTAGCCGAGTCACCTACAATCAAAAGTTTCAAATCATTTACAATCTAATGGAATAACTTATTTTTAAAAGCATGTTTATAAAATTATTTTTTGTTTGTTTGTTTGTTTTTACTCAGCATCTTTTCTTCTGCAGCACCTGGAATCTCTCTATTCAACAAAATGTTTTCTGGCACCGACAAGGTGCAGGTGTTATGATTGTTGTTAAGGATACAAACATAAATGTGGCAAGATTCTTGCTTTCTGGAAGGCATTGTGTAAGAGAGGAGGCAGAAAAACATGCAAAGATTTTTAAATAAGTACTAATGGACTGAGACAGAATTCTGAATCAAATGAAAAGAAGTGTAAGCACTTGGAGGTATATGGAGTCTCTTAGACACAGTTTAGATGGAGTTTAATCTTGTATATTTCCCACCATAATTATAATGGCTCAGATGATAGGTATAAGGGCCTAAATTAAGATAAGGGTGGTAGGAATGGAGAGTAGATGAAGAAATTTTGAGATATTCAGGATATCAATGGAAGAAGGTAACTGGCAGGATATGGTAGGTGAAGGAGAGGAAGAAGTCAAAGACAGCATGGTCTGGCTTGGGTAGATGGCGATTCCATTCATTTGAATGGGGAAATCTGAAAGAAGAGTAGGTGAAGGGGTTTAGTTTAGGACATTTGAATTAGAAATTCCTGTGGCATGTGGGGTTGAGTTGGTTGCCAGGCAGTTAGAAATTTAGGTCTGTCTGAAGCTCAGAAGGGAAAGCTGAACTGATAATATAAGTTTCAGGTTATACTATGTGGGGTCAAAGCTGAGTCTTGGGGTTGATTGCTCAGGAAGGTAGCCGAGGAAGTAGCATTAATGGGCAGAATTGCATTCAAATTCAAATTTATACTATCTCTAAGTCATTTAGCACTGATCTAATAAAATCACTGTCAAATGCATGCAATGCTCTGTCAAAATACATTACTTCTTTTACCCATCCCACTAACTCTACACTACCTGTACATCTGGTAAGTATGATGGTCAAATGGACTCTTCCCAGGCATTCTTGCTTATCTCTAAGTCTTCTTACCAACACTTTTCGATCTGTGCATGCACATACTTTGCATTACTCATATAAAAGGTTGTGAAAAATAGAAAGTAACATTTTTGGCATTGATTTTATTATTATAAGACATAATAATCTCATGTGAATTATGTAATTATATTTTATAGTTATTGATTACAGTTTACATGTTTTCATGTAATTCAAGTAACAAAAACTCTTTGAGGTCAGGATGCTGTCTCCACTTTAAAAATGAAGATACTTAGTGATTAAGTGAATTAGGCTGAGGTATCATAATGACTATTTCCACACCCAAACAATTTGCCAATACTCAGGGGAAAGGGCAAAACCCAGAAAGAACTCTGTGTGTGTGTGTATTCATAGTTACTGCTGTGATATAAAATGATACGATACTTTGTAACCAAGGTTAGTTATCCTTAATTGTTTAATTCACTTAATATCTGCAACTTTTAGCCTTTCTTCTTTTAACCATTTTCTTTTTTTCACTGAACCAGGTTCATTTGTCCACTGTGCAGCAAGCCAAATGCTTAAATGCCAAGGTTCCCAGCAGAGAAAGGGTTTACTCACAAGGGATCCAAGCCAGGAAAATGGGGGAACAGATCTCAAATCTGCCTCCCCAAATGCTTAGAATATTTATGAGATAAAGATGCAGAGTGGACCAAGACATGGAGAAGGTGATTGGAGGCAAGAAAAATCTGAAGTAATCTATATTCTGTGCAGGTGTATCTGAGTTACATGCTTTTTCTTAGGATGCATGCTCAGAAGATGGCAGAGTTAGCATGATATGAGTTTTTGGCCCTCTGCCATTAAAAGGTCATCCTTTGGACACTTACACAGGCCCAGTTGAATGGTTGGTGGTCTCGACCAGTTTGAACTGGGCAAGATTAGCTCCATGTTCCCGAAAAATAACTTAAGCAACCGTTTCTAGAGTGACCCATATGTTAGAGGTGTTATCTACAGAGGGTTATTACAGGAACCTTGTGATATATTCTCTGACCTACAGGAAGCTTGGAGGGCATGCAATTCGCAGGAACAATTAAAGTGAGTTTCGTCAGTGAAGGCAGTTACAGGCTGTTATTTATTAAGAAAGTTATAGTTCGGGGGATCTAACTGATGATGCCCTCAGTTGTCTTAATGGGCTCTTGGATTGCGTGGAGAGTCTGGTTGAGAGGGCCTGGTGATTGTGCCCAGAGCTGTAGAATGAATTGTGGGTGTTCTACAGCCAAATCAAAGTGGTCTATACCTTTTACTCTTGCCTGGAAACTTTATCCTTATTTTCAAAGGAATTATGAGAGTGAACCAATGTCTCAGCAACCAAATGCAACTTTCTGTCCTTAACCCCTTGGTTTCCCTTCACATCAATTCAACCAATATTTATTGAGTACCTACCGGGCATTGGATACTACATGGTGAGCAGTGCTGTAGATAATTGTTGGGATAGCAAAAAGAATAAAATAGATGTTGCCCTCCAGACATTTTTAGTGTAGAGGGAGAAGGCGAAAAAGGTCATTAACAAATTGGAATTTAATGTGGAAATACTATTGATAGAGAGAGTCAAAGGTTTTATTGGAACTCAGAAGAGAGAACAGGTATGTCCAAAAGTTAACAAATGAGGTGACATTTGATGTGAAACTCCAGGGATAAGTGATTTAAGCATCAAAGCAGGTGGGAAAAGACAGTTTCAGTAAAAGAAACATGGTTAGAAGCTGCAAGTGACAAAGGAATATAAGATGTTCTTGGACAAAGAGTAATTCACTTACGCTAGAGTTTAATGTGTGTGTGTGTGTGTGTGTGTGTGTGTGTGTGTATGCTTGCACGTGGGCATGCATGTATTGACAGGACAGTTGAGGGAATGAAATAGAGTCTGGAAATTAGGATGTTTTGAAACTTCCCTTCTGTAGGAAAAAAGCTTCTGCCTCCTCTTTCTTCCCTCTGTACACCTGAATGTACCCACAGTCATGATGTCTCCATAAAGATAGCTCCAGGTAAAATGTACAAGGTTGGTGTAAACATTCTGTTCAGCTGTGGGACTTCCCAAGTGGTTTTCATTGCTGGGTATTGGATGGACTTACCCTTTATTCCAGCATGCTTCACTTACCACATAGGGAGGCTGAAACCTGTAGCCTGAAGGCTTGGAAAACCTGCTCAGCTAAGGAATGTGGGCCTGCAGGCGTGAAACCCGGTCTCTTTACCCAGTGTAAACAGGAAGCAAGTGATGGTTGTAATAAGGAAAACTGAGACTCGAGGCAGTGAGCTGCTGGCAGACAGCACCTGAAGCAAACCTGGGGCCCAGTCACTCAGCTGGCAAATAATCGCTGTAAAGTCAAGAAGAACATTCACCACACACACACACACACACACACTTTACCTTAACCGGCACACAGGCCCTATGTAACTGGAGTTGTTAAAACTTGACCCTCTGTTTTTGAGACTGGAATAAAAGAGGGAGCCAGGGGTGGATATATAAAAGCTTTTAGAGAGAAGTATGTGGCTGTTGGCATTCATATCAGATGACACCGCGTTCCTGTCACACAGATTGAGTTCAGGTGTTTGAAATGCTCAGGAGCCAGCTCGGGGACTTGGCCTTTTGTCTGCCTCTCCTTCAATGCACAGCTTGTTGCTCTGTCCCCGTGGCCCCTCCTCTTTTTAAGGGGCTCATAGAAATGACTAGAGATGAAGTGCTCCAGACGCTAATGAAATGCCAAGTTCACGAAGTATGAAATAGTGCCACCTTTTTCTTTCCAGCACTTTGATTCTGAGAATATCCATGAAATAAACTTATGATGAGGACTGGGAAGGCATTCAGTAACCCAATCTGATAAATATATACTGATCTACGAAAAGTTATCATGACTGTCCAGAGAGTGTTGACCATGGAAATATTGAGGTGAACTGTTGCACTTTGGAATTGAGGAATGACTTCAGTGATGACAATGATGATGTAGTTAATGATTTAGTGACAACATTGGTTATTGGCAATAGGCTTCCTTTAATGCTTTTGCAGTAAGACTCCAAATTCCAGCGTCATCATATTCCCCTTCCCAACCCTTCTGAAATACACTAGCACTTGGACACACAGACACACTGACTTTATTATAAACCCCTAATTTATTAAAGTTATTTTAATCTTTACAGCCAATCTATGAGTTTGATGCTATTAATATCCTTATTTGATAGAAGAGGAATTATAAAATTCAGAGAGGTTAGATTACTTGCCCAAGGTCACACAGCTAGTGAATGCCTTATGTGCAGTGTAAGATCTGGTTCATCTTAATGCTCCTGTTACAGCATACTATATACTTCCTTTAGTTCAGTAGTTCTCAACAGGAGATGATTTTGCCCCTGGGGGGTATTGGCAATATATGGAGAACACTTTTGATTGCCCTGCCTGGGATTGTGGTGCTATTGTATCTGGTGGGTAAAGCCAGGGATGCTGCTTAACTTCCTGAAATGCAGAAGACATAATCCCCTGCAGCAAAGAAGTATCTGGTCCAAAATACCAATAATTCCACGGTAGAGAAAGCTTGGATTAGTTGTATAGACAGACAGCCATACTAGTGACTCTAATTCTTAGAAAACTGGGTGAAATATTTGAGTGAACACATACGCAAAGTGCAATAGAATAAAAATTATTTTTTGCCTTGAGTATTTGGGAAGGCACTGTGGAAGAGAGAGGACTGGAGCTTGGTTTTGCAGGTTGAGTTAGAGCGTGGGCACTATACAGCTTTGTGGATTGAGTAGACTGTCAGAGCTAGAGGTTCTTAGGCAAGCTTAATACAATGGGTTTCTCAAACAAAAATTTTAACAGCTTTATTGTGGTATGGTTCCTGTACAGTGAACTACACATATTTCAGGTGAACAATTTGATGAATTTTGATAGATGTCTAAACCCGTGAAACCACCACCACGATCAAGATAGCTAACATGTCCATCACTCCCCAAGAAGCGCAATTTTCAGATTCCCAATTTATCCCTTCCCACCTCCTTTACCACCTGGTAACCATAAGTTTGTTCTCTATGTCTGTGAGTCTGTTTCTGTTTTGTAGGTAAGTTCGTTTGTGTCCTTTTTTTAGATTCCACATATAAGTGATATCATATGGCATTTTTCTTTCTCTTTCTGGCTTACTTCACTTAGAATGATGATCTCCAGGTCCATCCATGTTGCTGAAAATGGCATTATTTTATTCTTTTTCATGGCTGAGTAGTAGTATATAGAAAAGATCTTAGGACTTAAGTCAGGAGACATGGATCCAAGACCTTGTTCAGTTGCTTACTAGCTATTTGGTGTTGGACCAATCTTTGGAACACTTGGACCCTCAGTTGCCCCTAATGCCTAGGATTTTGTGCAGCAAAAGTTTTCTAAGTTTGTTGATTTCAACCCCTGCCCTCTATCCTATTTTGTTTAAGCTGTTAACTTCCCTTTATGAATATTGCTTTTGACTTCTGGATCTTTATTATTACGGATATTAATTTAGACATAGACTTTTGATCTGCATATTTCTTCCTTCTCCAGGCTCATGTTTCCAGCTGACTATTGGGAATCTGTAGGATGTTAGACACCTCAAACATGTCTAAAATAAAACCCTTGATTCCTGCACCTCAACACCTCCAACTCCTCCAACCCCTGGCCTTCCCAGCTCAGTAATGATGTCACTATCTAGCTAATTGCTCAGAACAAAAATCTAGGTGTCATCATTGCTTTCTCTGTTTTCTTCATTCCCCCTGTGTTCAATCACACCAGCAGGTTCTGTGACTTTACCTCTGAAAACTACCCCCAATTCAACCAGTTCTCATGCTCTCCACTGCTAACCTGGTCTAAGCCACTGTCATGTCTTGCCTGGACTAATGAAGTGACCTCAAGCTCACCCTATCTTCCTGCTTCTATTCTTGGCCCTAACAGTAAATTCTTCATGCAGTAGCCAGAATTATTTTTTAAAAGTAAAAAATCATGCAATGTTGAACTTTTCCTTAAAATCACTTCAATACATACTCCTTAACATGGCTTACAAGATTTTTCATGCCTAGTGCTCCAACCTCTTTCTTCTGGTCACTGTAATCCAGTCTTACAGGCCTTTTCTGTGTTCCTTGAATAAACTAAACTCATCCCTACCTCACAGCCTTTGCAGGTGTGGTTGTTGTCTTCCTGAAATAACTTCTTCACATGATTGCCTCTTTTTCAACATTTGGACCTCAGCTCAAGTTTTACTTCCACAGGAAGACTTGTCCTGAACACAGTTATAAAGTAACCTTCAATCCCCTATCCCTTTACCACATTTTATTTTCCTCCTAGAATCCATCACCATCAAAATACATATCTACTTTCGCTTTTTGACTCATAGCATATGAATGTAAACTTCATGAGAACAGGGTTCTTGCCATTCTAGTCACAGCACTGAGAACATTTCTGGAGTATAGACTAAGTGCTTTGTCAATGTTTCTTGAATGATTTTAGATGCCCTTTCATCTGCTAATGACACAGAGAGTTAGTTTACAGTATTGATAGAAATAACCCATATACACACAGAAAATTAAAGCAGCTAAAACAAAAATGACACCTGGTAAACTTAAATAGCTGATAAACAAACTGAAAAAATTACATATTATTTGTGACATTGAGAAGCAAAATTTGGTCTGAGGAAAATTAGTTTTGTTAAACATGAGGTTACATTAACAACTAAAATCAAACTCAGGAAAATGGTAATATTGAAAATTATAACTGGGAGAAGAAAACATATAATGGCTAAATTTGAAATGGATAAAAATCAAATATTTGTTGTAAAAGTTGCAGAGAAAAGAATCCATCCAGTGGAAAACCTTCAGAAAATAAATTTATCTAAATGGAAAAAATAAAAAATTCTTTAACTGTTTCTTTCAGATGGAAAAGTATTCAATGAATTCAATTGTCTCAGTGTAATTCATGTCAGAAAACACAATCTTCATGAAAATTTACTAATGCTTGTATAGTTTTGATATAGAAATAAGGAAATAAGTAATAATGTCCTCTTGCACCTGCTTTTTTTTTTTTTTAACCTTTCTCCTGGACTATCTGTAAGAAGTTAGACGACTGGTTAGACACCTCAAAAAACATGTTTAAAATAGAACCTTGCAATTCAGGTGGCTTTGTGAAGAGTTTCTCTCTCACCATGTCCTAGGTCTTTCACTTTTGTTGGTTTCAATCTCAGTCAGGTTCCCACTGTGTGTGGCACAAATGACCATGAATACCTCCGGGCTTGGATTCTATCAGTTTCACACCACACTGGCCAAGTGCCCATACCTGAACCAGTCTCTGGGACCAGAGGAATGGATTCCTCTGATTGGTTAGGCCTGAGTCATGTGATAATGTCAGCTTCACTTAAAATATTTGGATTAAATGGAAGAGTGTGGTTCTCCAAAAGAAAGTCAAGGTACTCTTCTCTTGGAAGAGAAAATTCAAATGGAGGAAAGGATGCTGGGTTGGAAAGAACAACAGTTGCCAACTAGGCTCTTTCTAACCTCATCTCATTTATTGAAATCCTATTACCCCTTCAAGGACTGTCTCAAGAGTCTCCTTTTGAAGTCATTCCTGATCCTCTGACCATGTGTAGTTCCTCCCGCTTTTGTGTTTCTTCAGCATTTTGCACCTCTTTTTGCTGTTTAGTTTTGTGGGCTTTGTACAACCATTACAAGTTTGTCTTTTATATTATTGCAGCGTAACTTCTCTGAGGGCAGAGACTTCATCTCAATCGTCTTTAAATCTTCAACAATGCCTGACAGGTGTCTGATTCATAGTAGACTACCAGAAAATATTTTCTAAACTGACTTAACATTGTACACATTATGAATAATGAAAAATAAACAAGATGCCACAGCTAATTTTATTATGTACATAATTTATTTACTGATTAATTTATTAAAAGACTAACAGAAGCGATGTTAACAATTCTGAGAAGTGATTTCTATCTAAGAAGTAAGAATAACCACAGCACCAGGAGAGCAGTCAACTTTCGTGGGGACCGGCTGGGGAGGGGCTGTGTCTGGACCTACCCTGCACTCACTAACTTTGCCTTCTTTTCCTCTTCAGTTGTCTGGTTTCATGTCTAAGCTTGTTCCAGCTATCCAGAATGCACACAAGGATTCCACTGGATCTGGAAGAGGAAAGGGATTGATGGTGATAACTGAACCCATTTTGATTGAGACCTACACGGGACTGATGTCATTCATTGGAAACCGCAACAAGCTTGGCTATTCCCTTGCCCGTGGGAGTATTGGTTTTTGACACTTTTTTGGTGGATAAGTACATCACCCACAGACATGCCATTATTGAAGATTCTGTTTCAGCCCATCATATTTTTGGACTGAAACAATTAATTACTTTTAAATAGTATTACATGATATTGAATATTTAGAACCTTAGGAAATCTAAAAGCTTGATTAGACTGATAGATGCATGCTTCAGATCTCATTAAGAATAATCAAATTTCCTAAAACCAGAAAATAAGTTCTAAGCCCATCAAATAATATCAAATTAATATCTGATCACAAACTTAGGGCAGACCCTCTGGGTTTTTGTTCCTCTGTCTTCTAAATGTAGGCATATTCTGGGTTTTGATCTTCAACCCTCTGATTCCAATCTTCTCTCTCATTAGGGTCTCAATCTGTATTATTTTAGCTATCTTTTTTATGAAGGTGACTTCCAAATCCATATTCCCACCCCCACTATTTCTTCAAGATTCAGTTTTGCATTTGTCTGTTGATCATATATCTATATCAGTGTTCTGATGACCAGTTACATTCAGTATCTTTAAAATCCTAGTTCTCTCTGTAGTGTTTTTATGGTCTGTCATCATCTCTAAAATCCATCAGTTTTGATGTCTTTAAATTCCTTGCCAAATGCATTTGATATAGTAGCTGTTTTAGTCTCTTTGAGTTGCTATAACAAAATGCCATAGACTCACTCGATGGCCTTCATAACCTAATTACCCAAAGGCCCCCCAACTCTTAATACCATCATATTGGGTTTTAGGATTTCAACATGTAAGTTTTGAGGGGACACAAACATTCAGACCATAGAAGTACCACTGTCTGTGACTTAGCATTGTACCCAATGCCCAGATGTCAAACTTAAAGTCCATTTTTCTTTCAAAATTGTTCACATATTTCTTCTCTTTTCCATTCTCACAGGTATATTATTAGATCATGTTTCAAATTCTATTTACTTGGATAATTTCTGTAGATTTTTAATCGGCATCTTTGCTGTAAAGCTGACCCTTTTATAATCCATTTTGCACTTGGTTGCCAGATTCCTAAAGCACAATTTGATTGTCTCATTCCCTTCTCAAGAATCTTCGATGGCTCATTGCCTGCTGCAGATTTTTTTTTTTTAATCTCATACATTTTGCTTTGTCAATAACAGATTTTCCTTCTAATAAAATGTTTCATATGCCCAATATGAAAAACAGAAGTAGGGCCACTATGATTGAAACAGAGTTGGAAATGCCATTGACTTCCTCTTTTTTGGGGTCTCAGAAGTGCCCCCTGTGGAATGTCTCTGGATCCCACAAGGTTTTAAGGAGATGTTTCCAAAAACACTGTCCTAACTCACTGTTTCCATTTTCCTTTCTCTCGCATTTCCTCATTGTCTCTCCTTGACTTTTGTCTAATATTGAACTCAGGAGATTACTTCACCTGTTTTCATCTCTTCAAGTTTTTCTTTTTCAATTTCATCTATTTTCAATTTATTTTGAAAAGAAGCTTTTAATGTTGAACACCATAAACATGATTATAATCAAGGTTTTGCCTGTCCCTAGACCCAAAGTTGAGACACCTTGGCTGTATTCAAGTTAAAACATTCCAGCTGATTTTTTTTTTCTTGCTGGGGGGAGCTTATGTGAAGTCTATTTTTAAAGTCTTTTCTTCAAAATGCTTACTTCCTCAGTTTCAAAGATTTGTTCTCTGATATTTCACAAACATCAAGTTGATGGAGGTATTCGAATCTTTGGATAACCCTCATTTTGTTTTGCCTTTGTCTTTATTTACTTCCATTAATATTTTTCTCCCTCCCTCCCTTTCCACTTCCCAGCATCTAATTCCCCTCCTTCCCCCCAATGGCAAATATTGTTACAGTCCCCAAGGCAGGGAACTTCTATTCAGACTGTAAAAGGAAATGTTGAAATCTTTAGCTGTCCTGTCAACAGTAGTGGAATGAAAAGTCGTTGGGTTATTTTGGCAGTGGTTCTGAAGCAGGTACAATTGGCAAATTATTGTAACACTGCTGCCCGAAAATCCCCATTTGCCTCAAGATAGTGGCATTTGTTGGCAGCAGCCTCTGAAATGTCCAGCACATTCTCTCTCTCGTTACCATTTAAGGATCAGTCTGACAATTGGCTTCTTTCTGCATATATTTTCCCTCTGTAAGCTAGTGGACTATTCCCAACTGACCTTCGAAAGGATACAGGGCAACATCATCAGTGGAAGCAAATCAGAAAAGATGAGAGGAAGGAGATGTCTCCTAGCCCTGAGGGTCAGGGTACCACAGCTGTTAAGTGCGGAGAAGAGTGATCCCAGAGATGACATGAGAACCATCTTCACATTTCACACAGACCATCCTGTGGGATATTCCAGAAACTGATAAATGGGATCTAGAAAGCTGGACTATAACCAGAGAATAAGAGGATTCAGGAATTTGGATGTCAGTTTAAGATAAGAAAGAAAGAGGTCCTTAGAGTTAGAAATGTCCAAAGATGGGGTGGGTTGCTCCTTGAAATAGGGAGTCCTCCATCACTTGATGTGCACAAGTAGGGACTAGATAGAGTGGGTATTGTGAAAGGGATTGCTGAGGAGATGATAGATAAGATCCTTTAAAGCCAGAGACTGCATGATTCTCCAAATAATTGTTGCTAATGACTAGATAACAGACACTTTTTTTCTTTGGAAAAAGTTGAATCAGTCATGTGAGACCCTGGAAAATTACCTTAATTTTCTAAGTTTTAATTTCTTCATCTGTAAAAAGAGACACTATCTCTTCTGCCTACTTCATGAAGATCCTGTGAGGACTCAAGGAAATGAGGTTAAATTATTTTATGAAATAAAAATCACTGACTATCTGCCTTCAGGGTGATGTCACTTTGGCAGCAGAAACTGGAACAACATCCAAGAGAACTAAATTCAGTTCTTCTGGGAATTGTTTCTTGATCACTATGGGCCTACTGACCATCTTTTCCCCATTTGGCACGCGGTGTTTTCACAAGGGCTCCTTGTCCGTGAGGTCATCAGGCAGCCACAAAGCACAAACCTGGAGACTCACAGGTATGCCTGGGCTTTTCCTTCAGACTGTCATCTGAACTGTACCAAGAAAGCTTCCCAGAGAGTCATCATAGGTCTGATTGGGAATAAGATTAGATACGACACAGAGGCCTTAAACACAGAGCATGTCATCATAAAAATGTCATGGTTGGCCATCTTCTCTGTCTGATATTCGTCCATTCGGGAAATCTTACTAGAAAATCCCCAATAAGTCTCCTTTCAGAAACTGTTTGAACAACTCTGTTGACAGATTGCTCACAGTCTTCTGATCCATTTTGGGCAGTTCTGATGGTTGGAGAGTTCTCCTTCTGGTGATTGAGATTCTGTAGTTTCCAGCTTCCATCTCTTTCATTTAAAAATAAAATTCCTCTGCTAGAGTAGGTTCAGCCTGGGTTTCCATACCTAAATGTGGGACATCTGGGTTACAGAAGCTAGGCTGGTGGATTCTCTAACACTTACAGAAAGAGGAGCAGCCAAGAATCACCATGCCTGACCCCCGAGTGTGCCACTGGACTTCTTTAGGAGCCTGCCCTTTGGCCATCTTCTAAGGCAGGAAAGAGAAGCCAGAGTCCCAGTCTCATCATCCCTTTGCTGAAGCAAGACTCAGGAAGCTGACGCTTGAAGCCCTGGGGCCAAGAAAGCACAGAAGCCGTCTAATCCAACGCTTTCATTCACAGAACAGGAAGTCAGGGCCTAGGAACTGGAGAGAAATCACTCAAAAAGCAGGTGGTGAATTGTTGGCACTACTAGGATTAAACTCTAAACGCTTCCAATCTCCTAGTCCTGACCCATACTCTTTCCATGTGTCTCCAATCCCAGGAAAAGACACTTCATCTCAATCAGGGCATCATAATTTCTGGGTTAATTCTGAGGCGAGAAAACAATAGGTCACCGTTGTTTAGAGGGAATTTCCAGAAATTGCCTGTATTTTCTTAAAGGCTAAGGTCACTCATAGAGCTCTCTGATTTCCTATCTGATCAAAAAGCCCAAACAAAGCTGCGGAAGCCAGCAGAGCCAGCGAAGATTTTGTAAGGCAATTTTACCCCTGCCTGGCATTTTGTGGGGCAGGGGAGGGGAGGGCAAAGGTATTAAATTAAGGCTTAAAAGCTCCTCAGAAATTCTTTACACACAAGAGACCCAAGTTGGAGAAAAGAAGATGACTCGTGCCAAAGGGAAGAAAGAGAGAGACTAATGCCTGTGGTTTTCAAAGGTTAACAACAAAAAAACCCCCAAGTA
This sequence comes from Camelus dromedarius, assembly GCF_036321535.1. NCBI lineage: Eukaryota > Metazoa > Chordata > Mammalia > Artiodactyla > Camelidae > Camelus > Camelus dromedarius. Next base: position 55,461,679 of record NC_087437.1, read on the forward strand.
TTTGCACAGGGATGAATGCTCATTGGCTCTTGGCCAACAATTATACAAGGGCTGGTGCCCACATCCTGTAGCTGTGGTTTAGGGACGCTGCTCATGAGTGACTTCTTATGCTTAGTGGCAGGAAACTTTAGTCACTGGTGTGTAAACTCACCTTTGGTCTGCACCTCCCACAACGTGCTCCGCAGGCACTGAGGGACCAGGCCTCCTGATTTCCTAGCAGATAGCAGGTCCTCAGAGGCCCAGGAAGAACCCAGTTTGAGGCCCTGGGAGTGACTGAGACTTGATTGAGACTTACCTTATTCCACTCGATGGTAGCAATGCCTTAGGACAATTTTGGAGCCACAAGGAAGAATTATGATATCCTCTGCTAAATCCTTTCACTGGCCTCAAAAATCTAAGTCCTTTCAGGGCTACAATGTGAAATACGAGAGGCAAAGTCATGAGGCTGCTTCTGAGCCTAGATCTTGTATCTGAGGAATTATTTTACACTCAGTTTTAAAAGGTTCCTAGTAAATATCTCACAAGTCTCCTTTTCAGTGAAGCCAAATGGAATTTGCCAGAAATTAGTCAAAAAGCAGATGGTGGATATTGGGCGATACTGGGAGCAAATGCTAAACCTTCCATCTTTCTATTCCTGGCCATTGCCCTTTCCGTACACCCCCATTCCCAGGGAAAGGCATTTCATCTAAATCATGTGTCATTAGCTAATTTGAGGTGAGAAGACAGTAGGTCCAGTTTAATTCACTCTTGTGTTTTTAGGTAGAAATGAGATAATGAGAAGCTCCATTATGAGTAGAGAATATATTGAGATAAATTTCTCAGAACTGCCACCTTGTCTCTCACATCCTGTCCACAGTTCCTACCCCATGCATCTCAGGAATTACCTTCCCTTCCTTTTATATTCCTGCTCACTCTTTATGGAATTATTGAAACTGAGATTGGAGGGGACCTTAAAGGTCATGTAGTTTAGCTTCCTACCTACTGCAGGAATGCCCTCAATCAAAACACACACACAGCAGATGCAGACTCAGTTTCTGCAAAAAAACATTGTCAGGGCAGAGAATCCCTTGCTTGCTACAACAGTTCTTTCTACTGCTAAGCAATGACAGTGAGTAGAAGGTTTTTCTAAATATTATATCCAAATCTTCCTCCCTGAAAATATATCTGTTTGGTCCTTGATCTTCCTTTGAAGTTACTCCAAGTAAATCAGTTCCCTATTTCATGTGGCTGCACTTCAAATAAAGGCAGACTGACTGGTGCTCATCCAACAAAGCAGTTTTATTTTTGTTTGTTTATTTTTTGTGTTCTTTTTGACAGAAAAATCCTAGTTACCACAACCATTCTTCATATGATGGATTATCCAGAACCCTTACTTAACTTATCTCTTGTTTGTGGACTATTCTGTTTGGTTAGCATTTAAAATATTATATTCAACTCTGGCATGGCAGTTCAAATATAATCTGACCAGTGCAGGTTAGAACGTAGTTGCTTTTCATTTGCCAATAAATTGTTATTAATGAAATCCAGGTTTTATCATACCATTTTTTTTCCCACATGAAGCTTATGAGCAACTTCATGCTATCTATAATATATAACATCTTCTTTTCTGATTTAGTAATCTCATTTAAGGAACAAATGAGGCCACTTTAGTATGGATTATTTGTAATGAACTTATATTAGCTCATAGTAATCACTCCTTTTCTTTTTTGAATTTTAAATTTATTTGTTAAGTCTTCCCTAAACTATCTGTTTAATATTTTATCCCAAGTCAGTGTCAAACTTACTTTTCTATAGTATTTGGCAACTAACATTCCTTTCAAGTGGGATTTTTTTCCATCTTCAATCTAGAGGACAAGGTGGGAATGGTTACCATGATTGACAGCTGAGCCGAAGCAGTAATCAGAATGATTTCATCCACAGAGATCTTTAGCCTTGGTTGGCTGATCATTTTGTCCCCGGAGCAAAAATGGATGGGCAGTCCGCTCAAGTCTTATTCAGTGTGTATAAGCTAAAGTAAACCGAAGTCTGATTTGAATCAGCGTCTACCACCCCATGATACCCTTATCCTCACTGCATTCAGATTGCCCAATTCAATGGCAACAGTTACCACTGTCATTTTTGGCCTACAGAGAATAGCCACAATGAAACTGTTTAAGAATGTTGAGTTTCCCCTCACAAACGTACTTCTCATGGTCTCAGTGAAGAAGTGTCTCTGGAACTTCTGAGGGGGTATAGTTAGAGGGTAACTGAGGAGTTCTTACATAATAAATCTGCTTGAGCATCACAATCTCCCTAACCTTTGTCTGCCTTCTTCTAGCATTTCAGCTTCATTCAGTATACACTTCCTTTGGGTCCATGTTTCAGTCAATTAACCAAGCAAACTCTTGGAGCCATTTTTAGTGACTCAAACACACTGAATTCAAAATCTATTCTGGTGCACTCTAAACAATAATTTTTGTTTGCTCCAACATTATATTGCTTCCACCTTGATCTAACACTCTTAGGATCAGCTCCCATGTATGTTCTCCAGTTATCTGTAATTTTTTAGGGTCATATTACACCTTCACATGAATAACACTATTTTACTTATTTATTAGAAGTTGAATTTGGTTATAAGTCTAGAAACAATGCAGAATGAGAATGATTATTGTACATTTAATCAGGTGCTGACTCTTACAATTTTTGATCCAGATGTGGCTTTTTGTTGGTTGGTTGGTTGGTTGGTTTGTCTTTGCTTGAGAAAAACAATAAGTTCCCTGGTACCTGGTATGCAGTTATTGATATGGCAATTTTTTTTTTTCTTTTTACCTGATGTTAAAAAACCGTCAGGGGCAGTTTACTTTCAGATGTTAGGACCAGCAGTGTACTCAACAATGTACATCAACCTTCCAAACCTGTGTCACATTCTAACCAACAGGAAACTGGATCACCTCTGTGTTCTGTAAGTCATCACGTTGGTCTGTTTTACTGATGATATCATGTGTTGATACAACCAGGTGAACAGGAAGTAGCAACGATTCCAATACTTGTGTGACACATACATGGAAATATATCTCTCCAAAATTCCAAGGCTATTGTCAACAAAAGTCACACTAGTGACTATTCTAGGGTATCAGTGGTCTGAGACATGTCAAGATATACCTCCTAAGGCAAATGGCAAATTTCTGCCCCGCTATTACTAAGGAAGAGTCAGCATGCTTAATAGGGTTCTTCAGATTTTGGAGGCAACGTGTATCTCATTTGGGTTTGCTATTTGAACCCATTAACCAAGTAACCCAAAAGCTTGGTAGCTTTTAGTGGGGGACCGAACAGGAGAAGGGTCTGGAAGAGCTCCATGCTGCTGTGGAAGCTACTTTGTCATTTGAGCTGTATACCCAGTAGATCCAATGGTGCTTGAAGTATCTGCTGCATTTAGAGATGCTACAGGGAAACTTTGGCCAGCCCCTCTGGGTAAATCACTGGATAGCCCTGAGGGTTTTAGGCAAAGATATTCCATTCTCTGAGGTATCAATTTTCCTTTTGGATTGCTACTGGGTCCTAGCAGAGCTCCAGCACTTGACCGTATACCACCAAGTTGCAATGCAACTTACGCTGTGCATAACGAACTGGATGTTATCTGACTCACAAAGTCATATACTTGGGCATGCACAGTAGCACTCTATTGTCAGTTGGAGCTGATATGTACCTGACAAGGCTCAAGCAGGTCCTGAACGTCAAGCAAGTTGCAAGTAAGTGTCCCAGAGAACTAGGGTACCTATTCCCACTACATCTTCTCTTGCTCAACCCACAATTAGGGTTTCATGGAGAGTTCTCTATAACCAACAGATTGAGAGAAGAGAAACAAGCTTAATTTACAGATGTTTTTGCAAATATGCTCCATCATCTGGAAGTGGACCACCGCGGCATCTACTCCATGGTGGCACCGAAAAAAGACTGTGAAGGAAATTCCTCCTAGTGGGCAGAATAAATGGAATTCCATTTCCATGTTCTGCTTCAAGACTACTTCCCATTTTATAACTGAGGAAACAGATCTGGAGTAGGGATGTGATCCAGTTACTGCCACACATACCTCACAAAGCCACGGCAGCGTCTTAAAAGTAGAGACATGATGCTGTTTCTTCCATTTTGCCTATATCAGGTTGGGTTCATTTTCCACATGATATAAACCATTTCATCATTTTAAACTCAAGGTGTTTTAATATATGGAATTTAATATATGGGAAGTGATTCCCATTATGACACTGCAAAATTGGCCCACCCAAGGATTGGTTATCTCTCTTGCCATATATTCTTGTCACACACAAGAAGCTAGGCAATCAGGAAGTTGCTATCAGAACAGCAGGTACCAGGATCACACCACCTTAGCTACCACTCAGTGATCAGGAGCTTTTACTGGAACTGTTCCAGAGCCATGTTGCGTCTGCTAGATCTGTACCAGCAAAATGAATGTGACACATTCTGCCCTCTTCCTCCTTACTTATTCTGAAGCAGGACAAGAGAAGGACATTCCATTTCTTCCCTTTAATAGTAATTGTAAGAATTTATTGAGTGCCTATAGGTCCCAGGCAGTGTGCAAAGGTCTTCGCATTCATTATATCAATGAATCCTCAAATAAATCTCTCAATATAATATCAAAGTCACAACCTCTATTTTGAAACGAGGAATGTGAAGGACAAAGAGGCTATGAAACTTGGCCAAGACTTTGTACTGATTGGTGGGAGACCTGGATTAACTCAGAACTTAATCATATCCAGAATCTAGCTACAAAGGGATCTGAAAATTGTAATGTTTAGCTTTATAACTTCCACAGTAAAAAAAAAAAAAAATGCCTACTAGAATAAGGTCAAGAGAGGTGTTGAGCTGGCCATTTTACTGAATCCACAGCCTAACTTACATTTAAAATAGTGACTGTTAAACTGCTTCCCCCCCTTGATTGTATACTCAAGGTATCCAAATTTCTCCTCTACTAGAGACTTTTACCTATATTAGGTGATCAGAAAATGTCTTTTATGATGCTGATGCCATAGACATTTTGGTTTTAACCCAGGTCAGCAGCACATGTCTAAGCTTCCATGAAACCACAGTCTTTTTGTGGTCTGATTTTACAGAGCAGCAGACCAACTTAGGTCTTCTCCCTGACCTCAGGAAGAAATAGTATTTTGATTTTACCAAAGGTCTTTTTATTCCCCAGACTTCTCTGTGGTTATATCAAAAACACATAGCAACACTCAGTAAGTGTCATAATTACAGAAAGTGAGGAATGGCATTTTCCTGGGGTAAAAAAATATATATATCATAAATAAAACTAGCTGAGTGATGCCCAGAGAGCCAGTCAGGAGTTTGTTGGTTTTAGAACAGAGCTAGGTTAGCAGAAGTGTAAGCCGTGCCTAGAATAAGTAGAACATGATGACCTAGCAGATATTCTGGCCAGAAGAAGTATGTGAGGAAGAAGAGATGAGCTGAGGCTCTCCTGTACTGCCTTCAGCTTCAGGGAGTGTGAGCTGCAAGCGGTAGAGATCAGCCATCAGATTCTAGTGACTTTTCAGATGATGGTTCCAACAGTAGAGGTAGGAAATATAGGAAGTAAACATGACTTCCACAGGAAATACAATGCATTTGAATTTGGATAATTTCAGTATGAAGGGCTGTGGGACCTCAAATGAAAATATTTCTGTCTAATCAACAAGCACATGTGAAGGCACGTTGCTCAGGAGATAAGATCTTTGGCCAGAGATAAAGGTCAGGGAGTGATCCAAGAATGAGTGGTAGTTGAAAGCTCAAGTGCACATGAAATTGCTTAGAGTGAGGATATAGAACTTTCTGCAATAATGGAAAATTCCATAATTCCGTGCTGTACCACACGGTAGCCGTTAGTCATGAAATATGGCAGATAAGACTTAGGAACTGAAATTTTATTTGATTTTAATTAAATTTTATTACTTTAATTTAATCTCATATAGCCACATGTGTCTTGTGGCTCTCCTGTTAAACAGCACAGGTATAGAGTGAAGAAAAAGATGCTGAAAATGGAATACTTAATGATACAACATTGAATATTTGAGATTATATTGATGCCAACAAATATAAAAAAGAACACTTGCTTTTTTCAGTTTTTTTATTCCTACCATATTTTACCAAATGGGAAAGAAAATCAAATGATACAGACGAGTTGTGTTGGAAACCAGCAGCTTCCCTATTCATCTCTTCCCTTTTCCAGCTGAGTGGTAACTGATTTTAAGAATTTTCCTTCTGATTCTGCTGATAGTTACCTTCATAACTGAAAAATATGTTTCTATGTCTCTTTATTGATTTATCAGTATCAGATATTATCTACTGACTTCCCTTCTATGAGAGAACCAGACCCACTTCACATACACTATACTTCACACTTCTCTTTGCTCCTTAAATGTTTATTTTCACTTTTCTGTGGATAACATTTGTTACTTCTATTCCCCTATCAACTTTAGTTTCTATCTCATCTCCCCTCTATGAGCGTAAAGACGTTAGCAAGACAACTCTAGCTTTCTCGAGCAACTCTTATTTTTTTTCTTACCTTTTTTCAAATGAGCAATTACTTCTAGATTACCCAGGTTATAAACATTTGCATTCTGTTCTGGAATCATTAAGCGTGTCACACTTGTCTGCACTTAGCAATTCTGAGGAAAGAAGTGATGGGGCTTGCAGAAAGAGGAATATGAGACAAACTATCTGCTACTTTCCTTTCATTCTCCGTCTTACTTTGCTGGTGCAAAAATAACAACTCATTGTCTATATGTCTCCAAATTTATCACATACTATTTTGTGATTTTTCTTACAGGCCTATAAATTATTAATATCCTTCTTTTGCAGGTAAAGAAATCAAAATCATAATAGATACAATGACTTGACCAAGGTCATGCACCTGGAAAGTAGGGAAGTTGACAGTCAAGGTAGGTTTTCTGATGACAAATCACCTCACCGATCTGTTCATAGTAAAATTTCCTAACTACTCAAGTTTGCAAAAAAGTAATGGGTTGGTTTTCTTGTTTCAGGTTTAAAAACCTATGGTTCATGTTGGAAAAGAGAAATTTGAAGTTTATGTACTGTGACCACATTTTCTTTCAAGGAACTGGAGAAATGCCTCTGGGCATCTGGGTACTTCATGAACCCAAGTTGGCAAATGCTTACCTATCAGTAAAGAATCACCCAAATTAAACTAACATTTACCATGCACTCATATGCTAGTTTCTGGGTTAAGATATTTCATACTCATTATTTATTTACCACTCACAGCAATTTTTAAGTAGAGAACATATTAGACATGGAATTGAGTAATTTGAATTTCAATAACTCATCCCTGTCCTTGAGCCCGCTCCTTCTGTAAAACAGGCTAAAATAACCCATCCCCCAGACATATTTTGCAAACGTGCATGTTTGGAAGGTGAATTGAATTTGGTGAAATGAAATGAGGTGAAGTGTTTTGGTTGCTTGGGAGATAAGGCAGTATACAAACATAACACTGATGAGTAATAGTAAAGTATTATAAGGCTTTTCTCCTGTTACTGGTAATGAAACTGACCCAGATGAATCTGGCGTCAGGAATTGTTCCTGTGTGTGATGCAAATGACTCTGAACACCTTTCTTCTAAATTGCTAAATTCCAATGAAGATTGTGCTAGCGTGACTCTACAGTAATAATGGATTCCTGATCCACGCAACACACCTAGGACATTTCCTATTATTTCCAGTAATCCTGTGATTAATGAAAACTCATTAAAGAGGTATTTCAGGCAGGAGACAGATCCAGATTCCATGCAGCTTGTATGATGGAGGGGGTTCCCTTTCAGAAAAAAGAATATAAATTTATAAATACAAAATTAGGAACAAAAGTGAACATTTTTGAATAATAAAATACATCTCAATCAATTAAAAATACAGATACGACAAACCTGAAATTTACTACAAAAATTAAAAATTCAGAAAGTAACATAATGCCTTTATTAATTAATAATACTTTATTTATACCCATTGTTGACTGCATATTGGTTGACAACTTCTATGACAATACATTTTAAAAAGTTTTTCTACAAGAATAGATAATTCAATTTTTCTTCTGTTTATTGAAATGTATTTTAATAAAGTTATTATTGACAGTTGAGAAAAGTTTTATTCAGCCCTACAAGTCATTATTGATAACGGAAAATACCAAGTTTCTCCCACACATGTAACGTGAAATTTGGAAGCGTTTTCACAGACTACCTCCTGGCTCTGTGTAGTTTAATCATTGTTCTCCACTATCTTCATCTTTCCTGTGCCAGATGCTTTAGGGGTTATTAGCATCTTCACAGGAGCTGAACTTTGGCCTTGTTCTTCCTTTGAATCTTGGTGCTAGTTCGTTACAGAAGTAGAAGCCAGTCCTATATCAAGATAAAGAATAACTTAACTCTTCAAGAAAGTGACTAGGGACCATTTAATTGTATCCTACTGTCCCCAACTAAATGCTAACTTACCTCAACTTCCCTTTAACCATATCTCACAAATGCCCACGGTCATTCTGACATCCAATTTGAGGGGAAGAGTGATAAAAGGGGAGACAGAATGGAGAGGGACAGCATTTTTAACCAATTTCAGTTAAATAAAATTTACTTTTGAAAAGTAAGGGAAGAAAAGAAAAGGAAAATGGCCATGGGAATATATTGCTAGGGTCCCTCTTACTGCCTCAGAAAGGACACATTAAATGAGGTATTTTGAAATTTAATTTTTATTAGCTTTATATAAAATCCAGTGGCCCAGGATTGTGAAAGAAATAACAGGTCTGGAGTACGAAATCTTGATTATAGTCCTGGCTTTCCCACTGATTCACCATATGGGCCTTGGACAGGCTATTCACTGCTGAACCCTCAGCTATTTCCATAAAAAATGAAACTTGACTAGATAACACTCGAAGTTCTCTTCACTGTCTGACATTGAGTTGTATCAGCGGAACTGGCTGCAGTAGCAAAATTCACAGAAATGGGGACCTTTCTGCCTTCACAGTATCAGGGCACTAAATTCAGGAGACAGAAGCAACCCTAACTATTTTCACTCCATCTTGGAAGCAGTTGCCTTGTTTTTCAAGAGTGTAGTCATCTCTTTTCAAGGAAAAAGGTGTAGTCTTTCCAAGGATTCTAGTCCCCTTTGCATCCCAGTGACCTCCTTGTGAGTCACTACTTGACTGATGAGGGGCTGTTTCCATGGTGACCACTTCTGCTCTTCCCAGCAGCTGGAGGGCTTAACCCAGCCCTGACACAGCTTCCTCAGTTGGGCTGGGCATCCACTTAACCAAAGCATTCAGGGCAGGACTTGACAGCTCTGCACTTTGGGACTTGGAAGGGATTCCAGAAGGGAGAAGGGTGGGGGCATGGTGAAACCACTCATCTGTGGTCTCATTTTTTCCGTGGGTTAAGGTCTCAAGAGGTTATGTCCTAGCTAGAAAGGAACGTTAATGGCCAAGGAGTCTTGAGGGGCCCTCAAATGCTGAAGGAATCATTTCTTGGTGGGTGCGGTTATCCAGCGAGACTTCCCCATACCATTTGCTTCTGACCTTTGTAGAGCAATCTTCCATCTTCTCTGGTCCATAGGACACATCTCAGGCTCAGTAAAGTCCGCCTCTTTCACACCAGTCAATTCTTTGACAGTTCCCAGGTCTGTCCTCTTTTAGCTGCATCTTCCCCAGGTCCGTCTATAAAAGATCAAGAGCCATTTGCCTGAGTGGAGAACCATGCCTACAAGTTAACAGACGGTCACAGCTGTGTTAGAGGACTCAGGCTCGAGCACATTCTAAAATAGAACTCGGCCACAGAGGGCATGGAAACACGCTGTGCTCAACACTGCCAGGGAATGCAGCCCTGAAGCTTGAGTTTTTCACGCCTCAAACTCATTAAACCCCCAGCCTGCATTTCACACATCATGTCCCTCCGGTATTTCTGGCTTCCTTCCTTCAAACATCACACCCTTTTCTCCTTCAGGTGGCTTTTACTGGTCTTTTGTTATTGATACTACTATTCATCTGGAATTTTCTGAATGCCGAGGCAGAATGTCCTAGGAAACAGAACATCCCTGTGGAAGGAAGAATTGATCTAATTATTAGAATTATTGGATTAGAGGCATGCAGAGCTGGAGGAGAGCCTAGAGGTCATTTATTTCTACCACCATCACCCTACACTTTGGGCAAAAAGAGGACCAAAGTTTACACAGTGAGTTTGGGTCATTACCAACAAAGTGGAAACTGACTCCTTGCCCTGTATGTATTTCTATTAGACCATTTGAAAATTGTTATTCTTAACACCAAATAATTTTGTGAAGGTACTTTTAAGTTTTATTAGAAGTAGGTACCCAAATATGCCACACTGATGAAGGATGTTGAGGGTAAGGAAGTATATATGTATGGATGGGGAGGGTTATGTGTGAACTCTGTATTTTCTGCTCAATAAAAATAAATAAAAAAAAAAGAAGTAGGTACCATCTACCACAATCATCTAGTCAATTGCCTTGTTTGCTTTAGTTTTAGAATAAAGCCTAAATGTGTCAAAGAAATTATCCCCTGACATCCACAAACATCCTGGATATTTGTTTTCATTATCCAAATCTCCATATACAAACATCATAGTTCATAGCTAGGAGCACTGATGGATTCACATGTTCATTCAAGAGGCCTTCAAACTACAGACTGTGTGCAGGTGCTGTCTCTGGTCCTGTGGAGTACTGACAGAGGAAATATGATGTAGCTGAGATGGAGTTCCCAGCACAGGAGGTGAGCCAGGTACGACCCCCACCCCCCCAATCCTTGCACGCTGTGACTATAGAATAAAGCAGATTGGGATATCTATTTTTTAAAGGTATAAGCTTGCGAGGAGAAAGGAGAGAAGGATTAATTTAAACTAGATGCCCCTGGAAGGCTTTTAGGGAAGGTTGTATATGAACTTCTCTTAAAGGACGGGTAGGAGTTTTACATGCATACAATGGTAGGGCAGCGATAATCTAAGAGCGGGAAATAATGTGGACACAGCATGGAGGGAGGAAGAATGTTGAGAGTTTCGGTCTCAGTTTGTGGCCAAATGATGCTACATCTCATGGCTAAGTGGGAAGGAGGAGGAAGCACAAAGCTCTATTCAGATGGAGGAAATTCTCAGATTTATACCTAACTTTCTGTGAATTCTTCTATCCCGAAGAAACACCACGTAGGTAGAATTTTCAGATTTTGAGACTCCCTCATTTTAGCTATTTCCTTATAAAGAAGTCTCAAGATCTTCCTGCTTGCCTAGGTTCAAATCCTGGCTTTATACTCGCTAACCCAGAGATCTTAGGCAACTGACCCAATCTTCTTAGAGCCTCTGTTTTCTTATCCATATACCTTATCCAGGGTGCATGTGAGAATTAAAATAACATAAAGCCTGAAAATTGCTCAGAATAGTACTTGGGACATGTTAATATTTAAGTTCTTCCCTGTAAGCTGAGTCTCCCAAAGTATGAAGTATGGTGACCAGACTAGCTGGATCGTTTCTTGAGGCTTGGGTTTAATTGTTAACAAACAAGAGTCAGTATAGTTATGTGTAGGGTAACCAACTGTCCTGGTTTGTCCAGGACTGGGGAGTTTCCTGGAACATGGAACTCGGATTACTAAAACTGGGACCATCCCAGGCAAATCAGGATGCATGGTCACCCTACTGTTGTGGTTGAGATTGGAGGCTGTAGAGCCAGACCATTTAGGTTCAAGTCTTAGCTTTGCCATTATCACATGCATAGCCTTGGGCACGGTACCCAATACTCTGTGCCTCAGTTTCTTCATCTGTAAAATAAAGGCTGAAATAGTAATGCTTGTTGTTATGAAGTTTAAGTTGTTATGAAGATTAAGTAAGTTAATATACATTATGTTAGCTCTTAGTTGTACTAGAAGATACCAAACTTTCTTCGTATTTACCTGCCTAACTCTAAATTCCTTAGATGATATTTTTTTAAAAAATCACTTGTTGAGAGGAATCAAATTAATTTCTACTTGTATATTTACACACTATCTGTCTTCTCAGTGGATTTGAGGTGAAATGAGTTTGTTCTCTTAGTGTTCCTGGCACCCTGGGCATGCCCTGTCCTCATTGACTGCACCGAGTTACTTGGCCTTTTGCACCATTGTGTGCAAATGGAAAACTGTGAGAGTATTTGTGGAGAGAATGTGGTTTATGACTCAGGTCTCTTTTACTCACTCTGAAGAGGGCGGTGTAATGGAGTGAGAAGTGCTCAGGGCTAGGAGTCAGGACACTGGGTTTGTCACAGGTTTGACCTTGGCCACAGCCTTCCCTCTCTGGATCTCAGTTTCCTAATCCTTTAAATAAGGGGTATAGGGGCATGATCCCCAAGGTTCTTTGGTTTCGAGTAAAGACATTGCATGGTTGCATTTTATTTTTTCCCCTTCTTTTCTCCAGCACAGGAAACAGAGAAGCAGACAACAGCAGTCTCCTGGCATCTCCCAAAATGTCTCTTGTCCCCAGGAGAGGAATTCTGAAGCCTCACACAAAAGCTAGAGTAGGCTCTGGCCCCTCTAATTATGGCCCCTTTAAGGCCCTGGATCCTTCCTGTCTGCAGAATGTGCTATTTAACTTTGTCCATGGCGGTGCCTTGGCCAAGGACGCAAGCCATCGCCCTCACTTCTGTTGATGTTTATATTGAGAAAGCAGATAATCCTCACTGCAGTGACAAGTTGATTGAAGCAAGTAAAAACCAAATAGGGTTTAGAATTCTAATTGCTGACAGATTCATAATGGTGTGTGAGCCTGGTGTCTGCCTGGCTGCCCTGCTGTTCAGAACAAAGTGTGAAGTTAAAGAGTGTATTGTTTCTCATATGAGTTTCTCAACCCTAGAACAGTTTCTTTTCTGAATGGAGGTGGGGGAGAGAAGTGTGGCTTTCTAAAAACGATGAAGAAAAACATCCAGTGGACTTAAGAGGAAAAGGACAACTAGGTGGGGTTTTCTAGTGAAAAGATAATGTGGAGATGGGTGTAGTGGGGAGGACACCTGGGTTCCCATTGGATGGTGACACTATATCACTTGAGGCAAGTCATTTAACTTCTCTGACCTGTCTGTTAAACAGGTGTGTTAGATTGAAATTGTTTACAATTTTATTGTCTTATAGGAGCTTTCTGTTAAATATTTCTAGGAAGAATAATAAACAATCAAACAAAATCAGAATAGTTTTGATGTAATATTCCTACACCCCTGGCACAAGCTGAAAATATACTGTCCTTTGATACCTATATGAGTATGTGACATTATACAAAGTAGATTGCAAGGATTCACAATACATTTATAATATTGGCTGTCCTTGTGTTGATAGGGAGGGAAGTAAGATTAGGGGTTGGGGAAAAAGTATTTCAACTGTATCTACATAGTTTGATTTCTTATATAAAATATTTGAAAGAAATATGAAAAATATAAATTATCAATTATAGGTAGTGGGAAATACAGAGGTTATTATAGTTGAGTACTTTCTGTACTTCTCTTATTTTTCTCAATTAAAAAAAGTTGACTAAGTATTTGTTGCTTCTTTGAATTCCAGTACTTTGTAATTTTGTGATATTTCCTCTTTGAACCTCAGCTTTCTCATTCATAAGATAAGAAAGTAGGTCTAGGTGATCTCTAAGATCCTTTGAATCCTTAACTTCTATTTCTGGTAAGAAAATAAAAACAAGATGGGTGATTAACACGGCAGGAAAACCAATTTTAAGCACATATGCTGGAAGATTGTGTTGGGGTCTTCTTGAAAAGAAAGATGATGATTTTGTCTTTCTTTCAATTTCCAGTAATTCTATATAGATATGTAGTTCCCAAATGCAAATTTAAACATCTAACATTTAAGAATTGCCTCCAGTGTTTTTCTGCCTTTGCAGAAATCACCACTATGATTAAGGGGAGAGTGGTGATTATTTGAGAGGAAGAATGAGCTCTTGGAATGAAGTGTGGTTTGGGAATTTTAGAAGGTCCAGGATTTTAGTCCTATCTTGGGTACTCTCTACTTGGGTGACACTGAGCAATTCATTTTAACCTCTCGGGCCCCTGGTTTCCTCTTTTGTAAAGGGAATGAGTTGGACTAGGTAATCTTTAAAGTCTCTTATATAAGAAAAAAAAAAAAGAAGAAGAAACAAACATTTTACTTGATAATAAACAACTCCAAGAGAAAGGTGGAAGACAACAGATCAGGAACGCCATAGGTAGAGCTCCCAGTAATTATAGTGGTTAGACCAGCTGTCACCAGTCTTCAGGTCATCCAGAAGCCAAGAATTCCATGGTTTTATTTCAGGGTGGAGTCATTCTTTCAGTTCCTTCTCTCTGGACTTTTTAATGTCATCTTCTCTTTAGTACGTCCACCATGTGCTGCTTTGCTCTTGTGCTATCCTGGGCTCCCGTACCCTTGTATCCTGAATGTTATTCTTCTTGATGCTCTGATTATTCTCCATGAAAAACATATATATATATATATATATATATATTTGAGATTTCTCAACCCCGGAAAAAATATTTTTTTGTAGCTCATGGTCTTTGTCTGGTTTCTTAACCACTTTCTTTTTCAGGACTATCCCTCAAATGTGCACTCTGAGTAACTTCTCAAAACTTCGGTGCTGAAAATCCTTTGGAATGGATAACTTCTTCCTTATAATAAATAATCCCTTTACTCACTCATCAGTTGTTAATATTGGGTGGAGTTAAAAATGGTTTAACTCCACTTAAAACAAAATATAGAATGCTTCTTCTCAGAAATAAACTTTAGTTCGGCCCTCTAATTGCTATACTGTTTTGTCTCTTCAAATCCTAATCTCACATCAATCTGACTTTTTTGGAATCATCTCCTGAATGTATACAAGTCTTTCTCCAGTGAGATGGTGAAAAGCTTCAAGCTTATTATGAGCTAATAAATAGACAGTTTCTAGATTAAAGCAAATGCAGAGACAATGATTAAAGAGCTTCTGCACTATTAAAGTGAATAATAAGCACTCAGAGATTGTCCATGGATAAAGGGTCCCCCTGGGCATATTTTAAAGTCCACTCAGTGGCCAGGGGTTGGAGAGTTCTACAAAAAGAACATAAATCACTTGCTCTTCAGATTTTTTTTTTCTAAGGCAACAGAGACTGAAGCCATGACTCAAGCTTGCCAGGATTTTAAACCTGTGGTTCCATGAAGTCTAAGAATTCTGAAGCTGAGACCACTGAGTTATGTTTCCAGTATCAAAAGCCAACTCAACCTTGGCATCCTGGCATCCTGAGAACACTAAAATGGAATGGTCCTCTGCCCTTCTCTAGCCGGTTTTTGTTTTTGTTTTGTTTTTTGCCGATCAAGACTTCCATTCTATATTACAGGTGATGGTGTAAATTCAGGAAAAATTCCCTGTTGGCCACTCCAAATCCAACAAACACAACTTAGCCATTATTAACACTGAATCCTTTGTTAGTTTTTAACACCTGCCTTTTCAGAGCTGTTGATTTTTCTTTAATGAAAAGTCTCACCCTGATCAGCTTAAAGTGTAACTGACAGAGATAAAACAGAGCCTGGATTATTGTCTCTGTCGACAGACCATACAGAGGACAAAACCTGATGACAGTGACATGTTGGGGGAGAAGTTCTACTGATATTGTATTTTCTGATCCACTGACAATCAACATGTGTTTATGGAAATCACTGTGTCACTGGATTTCCAAACCTTGGGAAAGAAGACTGAGAGAGTGAGGGGAGAGAAAGGAAGATTTGGAATTGTCCCTGCAAGAGATCATAAGTCAACTCTAGGGTTGATGTCTTATAACTATTTCTTGCCTTAGGAACAGTACGAGTCAAATGGCTACCCTGAACTACTGTTTTTCTACTGACATCTATGAGAAACACAGTCTCTTAACATTAGAGCAGAGAAAGAGGATTCAGGATTATGTAGCTCATTCTTCTTATTTAAAGACAAGGAAACTGGAGACTGAAAGCCCACAATCACACAGTCACTGAGAATCAGAGTTGGAAATTGTATTTGACTTTTTTTTCCCTCCCAGGCCCATGTTTCACCTGAACTTTGGAGGCAGGTTGCAGTGGATTTAAATTCCAGCTCCTCTCCTTAAGAATTATACCCTCTTGGGCATGCTACTCAATCTCTGTGCCTCAGTTTTCTCATCTGTCAGCTACAAATAATAATAATATCTAGTTTGGAGGGTTATTGTAAGGATTCAATTATATAATTCAAGTAAAGTGCTTAATGCAACTCCAGACGTATGTTAACACAATAAGTACTAGCTATTATTATCATTATTGTTACTGTTACAACCATGCAGCTGAGGGCATCATGAGTCAAATGTGTAATCCTTGGACAGGGAGGTATTGCTTTATGGTAAAAAGCAAGTGGCAAATCTGATCCCATCACCTACTGTCATTGAGAAATTTTGAGCCTCTGCATCGCCTTCAGATTGTGCCTGACTTCCTTATCCTCAGGAGAAGGCTCACAAGACCCTTCCTGGTTGGCGCTGGCTCATGTTCACAGCCACTTCCTTGGTCAGCTTTGCTCACTATCCCCCTGCCTACTGCTCCCCTCCCCAAGCTTTGATCAGTCTCACTCTAGTGTTCTCAACAATCCATGACGTCTCTCATCTGCAAGGCTTCACACTTGTCCCCTCGCCCTGACAAATGCCTCCTCTAAGCTCTTTTCCTGGCTAATTCCACTTACCCTTCCAATTGCTTTCCTCCACCTAGGCAGCCTCCCCACCCCGTTGAACAGTCTGTACTTACTTTTTTTGTATCCTCCTTGACACAGGTTTAAATTTCCTATTCCTTTGTCTATCTATCTGGCTTGACTAGACATAGACCCGTGAGGTCAGGGACGGTATTTTTTTCACTGTTGTATCCCAGCTTTTAGAGGAATGTCTGCCTTGCGGTAGCTGCTCAATGACTATTTGTTGAATTGAGCAAATGATATACAGGGTTCTTTTCTCCTTACACAAAGAATCTTGCAGCCTGAACATAATGAAAGCTTTTGTTCTACTCCAAGTTGCTGGTAAACGGGAGCTTACAGGTCAGTATCAAAATCACTGAGGTAGCAGTTTCCCAAGAGGGACCCATCCAAACCCTCGACTTCACATGAACAGGGTTTAGGAGGGAACATCGCCTTGCCCAGGGAGAGGCCTGGGAGATCAACAATTAGGCCATGGGAAAGCGAGGAGGATGGTGATTAGGTCTCGGTGCTAAGCAAGGGACTCAAAGATGTATGCTTTGCATTGTCTCTCTGGGTAATCCTCCCCTACATTTTCTCATGATTGCCTGCAATAAGATTTCTTAATCATTTGGGGGGTTTAGAGTGTGATCCCTTGAATGTATAATTATCTCCATTATTCAAAACAAAGAAGACGCGTGCCAGTCGGAAAAAAATAAAACTAAAAATGTAGCCTCCAGCAGAAAACCAAGCTCAGCTCTCTCCCCATTCCCAGTCTTCTTTTTTGTTTTCTCCCATTGCCCTCCCTCCCTCACATGAAGGGTCCCGCACTCCTATTTCTGTGGGCTCTGAAACTGCAGCAGCAAGGTAGCAATAAGAAGGAGCAGCTGCTGGGTACCGGGACCAAAAGATATGCAGCGTTCAGCTCAGACCAGAAGGTTGGATGGCCACATCTCACAGCAGGACGTGGGCTGGACCGGAATGACTTTGCCGCACACCTTCGTAATTAGTTTCAGTGTTGTTTTTTGTTTGTTTGTTTGTTTTTCCTTCTCCTCTCCTTATGAAACACGTTCCTCATTTATGCTCCTGAAATCCTGAAATGGTGGCTCTGGTTTCTACAATCTGTTCAGTCACTGGCTTGCTCTCTGTATTCCCTGTGGCCCCCCATCCTGTCCCCCGGAGTCAGGCCATGTTTATATAATGAGAAAAGACTGTAGATGGGGTTCCGATGATTGACTTCTAGAGATTTCTCTGCCGGATGCCAGTGGGTTGAACTTGAGATCTTTCTTCTCCTTGGGTTTTAATTTCCTCATCTTTAAAAGAAAGCATTAGTTTACACGAAAGATGGACTTTTTTTTTTTTTTCTTCTATACAGGGCCTGATGGTGGATACCTCAGAACTAGGGGACCACATGATTTTGTTGCACACACACCACTCTGCTGCTGCAGCACAAAACAGGCCACGGCCCATAAGGTGAGTGTTGGGCTCCAATCAAACTTCATCTGAGGACACTGAAACCTGAATTCCATATAATTTTTACATGATATGAACTATCATTCTTCTTTTGATTTTTTTTTCAGCACCATTTAAAAATGTAAAAACCATTCTTCACTCATGGGACGTATAAAAGCAGGCTGCAGGCCGTGGTTTACCAGTCACTGATCTATACCTTAGTTCTCCAAGGAGGGTCTATAAAAGTTCAAGGGAACCCTGTGCCATGAAGACACAGCAGTGCACTCTGTTCCATTGATCTGGCTTGCCTTTTTGTTACCATCTTTAATTTGCTTTGAATTCCAAATGCAATTAAATGTGAGTGTGTGATTTTTGTTTGTTTGTTTACCAAAGGGAATTGGAAAAGATTGAGGTAGTCTTTTAATTTTGAATTTGATTCTTTCCAAGGCCTTCACATTCATACTCTAGCTGCCCCTCGAATGGGTTGCACCTGATCTTCAGCTTCTAGGGTGATTCTGGGCCACTGTGGACCAAACAACATTTGTTAAATTTCATTTATTCATGGCCATGACAGGGAGCTGAGGCATGAATAATACAAGAGTGGATAAAAAATCATTTATAGTGCATTCGGCTTTAAAATACATCACAGATATTATTTTCCCTCTGAAGATTTACCTTCTTAATCCCTTTTGCTGATATGAAAATGAGTTTGCATTACCTGAGCTCACAGTGGATTATGGCTGAATTGGGGTGCAGAAGAGAGATGTTCTAGAAATGCAATAAAAATGACATCCCAGGTTCAGTCTTCCTCCTCAAAGTCTCTTGACTCTTCCAACCACTGAGATTTCTCTTCTTCACCAGTTCCTTCATTATTCCCTCTCATTGGAGCCATAATATTATCTTTCTTCTTCTGACCATTCACCTTAGCCTGACCTCAGTCCTGGGACTTCCCTGGCGTTCCCTGTGTGCCAGCACAGCCCCTCACTCACCTGGCATAGAGGCCAGAACCTAAAAAACACTGCACAATTTGAATAAGGAACTGATTAATAATGATGTATCAATTTCAATTTTTAAATTTTGTGAAGGCACTCTTAGGGTGGAGATCTGCCTTGGCTTGCATGTGAGTAGAGGTGGACTAGCCCTTTATTCTTATGCACATTTTTTCATAGCATCCTCCTTTTTCACCCAGAAGGATGTCACTACTTGCCAGTTTGGCATGCCACAATGATGTATGAATGCAATCTGAACAGGTCTCACTGCTCCCTTTCTCTCCATCCTGGGCCTGCCAGTATTCCCTCCTAGTGTGCACCCCTAGGATGGCCTCCTGTCTCCATGGTGATGTGATTCTGCACTGGGCTTCTAATAACTACCTGACAGTCTAAGGGCCAAAAAGAATTCTTGCAGCTTACACGTGAGTATTTCAACTCACCTAGACAGAGATAAGTCAGATAGAAATAAGTTCTGTGATTTCACCCAGATGGGAGATTGAAAAAGTGGGAATAAGGCATCTTACGGGGTCTTCTGAGCACGTGTCTTAGACCCTGTAGCTGAAGCACCTGGATGATTTAAAGGTTGGAGATATGGGAATTTTGGGTTAGAAATGCTTTTTTTTTAATTGAAGTATAGCCAGTTACAATGTGCCAGTTTCTGATGTACTACATAATGTCCCAGTCATGCATATACATATATATATATTCATTTTTATATTCTTTTTCATTAAAGGTAATTACAAGATACTGAATATAGTTTCCTGTGCTATATAGAAGGAATTTGGTTTTTATCTATTTTTATATATAGTGGTTAACCTTTGCAAATCTCAAACTCCCAAATTTATCCCTTCCTGCCCCCCTTCCCCTGGTAACCATAAAATTGTTTACTATGTCTGCAAGTTGGTTTCTGTTTTGCAGATGAGTTCATTAGTGTCCTCTTTTTCCTTTTTTCTTTTATTTTAATATTCCACATATGAATGATATCATATGATATTTTTCTTTCTCTTTCTGGCTTGCTTCACTTAGAATGACATTCTCCAGGTCCATCCATGTTGCTACAAATGTCCTTATTTTATTCTTTTTTATTGCTGAGTAATATTCCAATGTTCATAGCAGCACTATATACAATAGCCAAGACATGGAAGCAACCTAAATGTCCATTGACAGATGAGTGGACGAAGAAGTTGTGGTATATTTATACAATAGAAATGCTTTTCAAGTGGTCCTTCCTGGTAAGGAATTCAAACCATTCAGTCTTCTGGAAAGCTGAATAAGACCTTAAAATATTAATTAATGTGTTTGCATCCTTCCAATTTCTGGGATCATGGGACTAGTCTCTTTAACCTCATAGTCTCAGTGAGTTGTTACTACCGAGGTTCAGAAACAAAGGAGGAAAGGCCCAATATTTTAGTTTCAAAATAGGCTTTTCAAAGCTTATGAGGGAGATGAAAGCCTTCAGAGAAAATGCTGTGGGACTTATAAGAGCTTGAGTCTTTTACAGGAATCCTGCTCCTGCGCATCTACCCAGAAGGAACCCTACTTCAAAATGACACCTACACCCCAGTGTTCATAGCAGCACTATTTACAGTAGCCAAGACATGGAAACAGCTTATATGTCCAACAACAGATGACTGGATAAAGAAGTGGTGGTATATTTATACAATGGAGTACCATTCAGCCATAAAAACTGACAACATAACGCCATTTGCAGCAACATGGATGCTCCTGGAGAATGTCATTCTAAGTGAAGTAAGCCAGAAAGAGAAAGAAAAATACCATATAAGATCACTCATATGTGGAATCTAAAAAAAAAAAAAGAAAAGAAAAAGAACATAAATACAAAACAGAAACAGACTCATAGACATAGAATACAAACTTGTGGTTGCCCGGGGGACAGGGGGTCGGAAGGGACAGACTGGGATTTCAAAATGTAGAATAGAAAAACAAGATTGTACTGTGTAGGACAGGGAAGTATATACAGGATCTTGTGGTGGCCCACAGCGAAAGAGAATGTGACAATGAATGTCTGTATGTTCATGTATAACTGAAAAATTGTGCTCTACACTGGAATTTGGCACAACATTGTAAGATGTCTATAACTCAATAAAAAAAAAAGTTAAAAAAAAAAGATCCTGGATCTTTTAGAAATGTATAATGAAGGTTCTGACATAGATTGCCTTTGCCATAGAAGCAATACGCCTAGAATGGTTTCCATATTAACCTACTGACCATGGTTAGATAAAAACCTGGAAATAGAGACAAGAGGTAACAAGCTAGTGAGTTTCTGAGAAAGTGACTTCCGTTCCTCAATGGTTATCTCAGTGAGACTTAGGAGGTGAGTGGTTAAGGATTGCACTTCCCCCAGATGAGGTGATCTGAGATCAACAGCTGGCCAGGAACCTACACACTGAATGGATTCTGGCAGGTTCTAGGGTACTTTGTCCAGCACAAGGGAGCAACAATGAACAAGGATTAGGGCTGTATCATGTCTGGGTGAAAAAGACCAAAGATATACCTCAGAAGTGTCTGCAGTCTCTGAGTGGTATGGAAGGTATTGGAAATGATCCATGCATTCTCTTTGGAGGGTTCAGAGACAGCAGCCTGTGAATTTGGAAAAGTCTCATGGTCAGAAGAAAGCAGTGTCAAGGCAGAACGTGACATGGGACATAGGCGATTGTGGGATTTCAGTTAGTGAATGTTTATTGAGTGCTGACTAAGTGCCAGATACTGTTCTAGCCATTTGGGATAAAATAAAGAAAAAAAAAACAGATGAAAATTTCTACCTTTAGGAAGCATTTTGGTGATGGGAGCGAGGGGAGAGAAGGGGAAATAAACACAACAGAAGAATACTTAAGAAGTTGAAGAGTGCTATGGGAAAATAAAGTTGGGTGGAGAGGGTTGGAGGGAGGGGGTTGATTCTGAATATAGTAATCAAGGAAGGTCTCATTTAATACAGACTTGAAGAGAATGATAAAGAGAATCATGGAGATCCTGAGAACACCCAGTGCAAAGGTCCTGAGGCAGGAATGTGTTTAATGCATTTAAGGAACCAAGTTGGCCAGTATACCTGCAGGTAATGAGTTAAGGAGCAAACAGGAGAAGTCGAGGTTGGGCAGGCCACATGCATCTAAATCCCACTGAGCCATGTGGGTGACTGTAAACTTTGGCTCTTACTCTCAATGAGATGGGAAGTCTTCCACTGTTTTGTACAGAGGGGTGACATGATCTGACTTAATTTTTAACAGGATCACTTTAGTTGCTCTGAATGAAAATAGTTTCTAGATGTCAAGGAGGAAACAGAGGCAGCAGGAATGAAGCTAAGGCAATGGCCCAGGTGAGCTATGATGGTGGCTTGGATCAGGGTGCCACAGTGTAGATTAATATGAGTGGTTGGACTCTGGATGTATTTGGAAGTTGGAGCACCAGCTCTTTACTATAGGATAAATATGGACTCTTAGAAAAAGAAAGTCAAAGACAAGGCCATACGTTTTGGCTTGAGCAACTAGACGAATAGAATTGCCATTTCCAGAGTTTGGGAAGATTGAGAAAGAAGAAGGCTTGGGGCTATAAGGTATTAGGAACTGATCTGGGATGTGTTAAGCGTGGGATGTCCATTTTGCTGTTGGGAGGTGGCAGGATCTGGTGAATAAGTGAAGGGGTTGGTTAGGAAGAAAGACAATAGAACACATGGCATTGAAGGTGGTAGGTAGAAATGCAAACAGCTTAGCTAGTATCAGCTTGCACTGATAAAAGTCTGGGCCCAGAGGCTTTCTACATGATGGAACATAAGCCTTTTCGGAGCTCAGAGGCACCCTTGCAAAGAACAGAAGGGAAATCATGAATGAACAGACTTTAAATTTAAAGTAACTAAGTTTACCCAGAATGGCAAAAACTGTTATTTTTGCCACTAGGCAGAACTAGGACTTCAATGAAGATTATAAACAAATGTATTATCATTTTCTTTGTGTATCTCTGTTTTCTGTGTTGGAAATACCGTATGTGCTACACATTTTAATAGCACGGGTGAAGGACAGACAATATAATGAGCGTATGAGCTTCATGAAAGAATAAATGGAGAGGTAACTTTGAAAGCAGAATGGAACATATAAGATCAAGGAATGAGCTGGGGGGCTCACATCACCTGAGGTGGGAGCTGGTCAATGGCCCTGCTCTTTGTGTCTCATAAGAAAATATCCAGATGGCAGGTCATCAATCTAGGGACCAGACTTTCCAGTGACACCAACAATCAGAGGAATCTCCAGGGACCAGGGCTGAAACCACTTCTTGTGAGGGAGTCACCTGCGGAAGATCTAGTGGAATCAGCTGTAGCGTCTTCACACATCTGAAGAGCGGGCATGCGGAGGCGGTTATACCTGTGCTCTGAGGGTGAGATTAGGGCCGATCTTATGGGAGTTCCAGGAAAGGTGATTTCATAAGGTCAACTAAACAGTGTTGTTCAAAGATGGGATGAACTCCTCCTAGTTAGTAAGATCTTTGTAGAGACAGTTTTCAAGCACAAATTCCAGAGCCATTTGGCAGAGAACTGTAAAGAGAGGGTCCCACATTAGGTTCCTAGCCTGAGATTCTGTTAGCTAGTGATGGCGCTGTGAAAACATCGCCTGAGACAGATGCTGTCTCTAAAGAATCAGCAAGCCATGGGGAAGACCAGAAATGAGGACAAAACTCGTCAAGTCATTCTGTGGTGTGCACTGAGCAACACATGATGACTGGCCACACAATCTAGCACAGACCTTCACTGGCTGATTTGATAGGAAGATTTTAGGTTTATTTTAAACACAGAGACTTGAATATTGCCTAAATATTGGATAATTTGGCAGGTAAGTGTAGCTTCAGAAGAGTTCTTATTCTCGCTTTTTTATAAACATACACAAGCAAAGAAAAAAAATGTTTCTAAAGGAGGTTTTAAAGGATCAGAAGCTGGGATTGAAGAGGCAGCCACAAAGCTCCATTTGACTGTGGGGTGTCATTTTTCAAATGGCTCCTAATCACATTCCCGAGCCTGTCTGGAAGGGCCAAAATATTCGTGTTCTTAGGAGCGAGGCAGTTAAGTGATTACTGTCTCATGCAAATGCGCCTTGGTTTCAACGCTGAGGTCGACACAGCAAAATTACAGCCTCTGTCCTTAAGTTGGCCTCAGACATTTTTTTGACAAACAAAAAGGCTACAATCATGTCACTAAGGCATGTGTAGAACTCAGGGTAGAACTTAGAATCTTGTCTCCATTGCATATAATCCTCCTTTGAATGCAGAGTTTAGACACTGGCCAGTCACCTTTTTTGTCCAGAAATGTCACATTTTTCATCCATTCATTTAGCAAATTCTCTTTTAGTACTTCCTGTGTAGCAGTTGTTGTGTTAATCACTGTGGGGTTAGAAGACGAGGTGGGCAATGTCCTGGCCTCAGGGAGCTCACAGTGGGAGTGAAAATCCAGGAAGCCAACAAGAAAAAAATGCATGCTCTGTGTTACCATGGAGTCCTGGGAGCTGTTAGTGGTAGTGGTCAACCTCAGGGGGTTGACACAAGCCAACATTTAAAGGTTATTAGATTTTAGGTAAAAAGGCAAAGATGGAAGGTTGTGTCTGGCAGAAAAAGTAAAACGTATTAAGGTCTGGACGCATAGAAAAGTACGAAGGATTAGTATCTCAGGCTGGCTGGAGGCAAAGTTGGGTGGATGTAGCGGGTGACAGATGAGGCCAGATGGGTAGAATGGGGCCAGATCCTAAAGGACTTTGTGCACCAACGGGAAGAGTTAGAATTACATCCCGACTTGAATCTTTAGCGGAGGTACTGGGGATCAAACGCAGGATCTTGTGCACGCTAAGCATACCCTCTACCACTGAGTTATACCCACTCCCCCTAGAATTACATTCTGAAAGTGATGGGAGTCATTCCTATTTTATAGGGTTGTTGAAAATGCAGTGAGATAATACATGTGAAAATGTTTTATAGGAACATGTGTATTTAGAAATCTGTTTATATTTACTGTCGCTTCAGTTTTGTGGGGGAAGATCCTTGGACCACAAGACAATACAAATCAAAAGACTGCAAGAAGAGATAAGCACAAAGATTTCTGTGTCGGGAAAGGGCTCAGTGAGAGACAAAGCCAAGGTAAGCTCAGAGTAGTGAGGCAAGAAGACACCCTAATGCTGTCCAGTAGCCCAGGTCTGATGTGGACACCTCAGAAGCAAGCACTTGTATCTGTACAGAATGTGACTCCTTTCAATTTGCACTGGACGTTAAAGATTATAGACCAAGTTAACTTACTTGTGTGGCAACCCTGGAAGAGTCTAGGCGTGCCCTGGTGATTGAGATTTCAATTTTTAGAAAAGTGTAACATGAAAATAAAATAATCTAAAAGAAACTGTTGTGACAGGAAAAAAAAAATACTAGAATCCAGAGTCAGATAGAATCTGAACTACATTTGAATCCTGGTGACCTCCTTTTTGCCTTATTCTTCTCCATTGTAATTGAATGTATTGAGATATAATTAGCATTTCGACAAATAAATTCACCATGTAACCACTACCTCAGTTAAGGTACAGAACATTTCCATCCACCTAAAAAGTTGCCTCATGCCATTTTGTCCACAATCCACTCTCACTTCCAGCCTCAGATTTCTGACACTATGAATAGTTTTGTTTTTTCTAAGATTTCATATAAATGGAATCATAAGTATTATTTTTGTATGACTTCTTTCATTCAGTGTATTATTTTGAGATTTATCATGGTACTGTGAACATCAGCAATTTTATTCTTTTTTTTTTGTGGCATAGCTGTCCACCTCGTGGTTGTACCACAATTTGTTGATCCATGAACTGTTGATAGATAGATGGATTGTTTCAAATTTTTGGCTTATTCTTTTTTTAGTAAATTCTATTGGCCAGGATGACAGAGATGGGGCTTCCAGGCACAAAGTGTCAGTCTTACTACAGTAGTTTAAAAGGAGAATTTGGCAGTACCTATTAATTTTAAAATTTCCATCATTTTTAATTTTTTATTTAGCAGGTCTACTCTTTACAAAATACTCACACAAGTCAGTAGGCCATCAGTATGAAGCATTTAAACATTTTTTCTACACTTAGTCCTCTAGAATTTCCATCCTTTCTATGCAGGGTTTTTGCTGTTTTTTGCATCCTTACCTTTTACTCCTTCCTGGTGCTGCACTTTTTTAGCTGAACTGGATGGTGATTTAGAAAGGAATGCATTTTTTAATGTACCCATTTCCTTATCCAAAAGAACTAGCTATCTATATATTCTGTGTATTTATAGTTACATTGTTAGTATCTGGAAGTTTTGATTACTTCATAGCTGCTAACTTTGGTTTGCTTTTTCATCCATGATTCTGAATTTGCCCAGAATGTAAGAAATCACACAGGGAGTTTGTTAAAGCGGGCCTGTTGAAAATGTTAGTATTTCTTGCCACTCTCTCTGGCATCCTGGGACACTCATTACTCAGCTGCGTTTTAGCCAAATGCTTTTCAAAGCATTTTTTTTTTCCAGAGTCATCTAATAAGTTTACCCTGTTAAGTGTTCACTATAATTTTTCTCATTTTACGATTGATGGAATGTAGTCATGAAGCAAGCAGATATCCTCCAGAGAGGAGGACCAGGCAATGGCAGAGCACTGGGTCCAGGGAACGCCCGGCCCAGTCTTGGCATCTGCACGCTCCAGCTGTCCACCTGAGTGCACGTCACCAGGCCCAGAATGTCTACTGCCATCCACAAAGAGTAAAGTTTTAAGGCAGTTAGTTGTATAAGTCAATGACATGAGTCAAAGTCAGATCCTGGTAATAGGAAAGTCTAGATCTGAAACTTCATCTCCCATTATTATATACGAACTCAGTCATTCACCCTTTTATTCAAGCTTGCCTTTCCTGAGCGCAAAATGTGAGTATTGTTCATCTTTCATGCCCAAGCCCAGGCCTGGTAGGTGCATCAGAAGCAGGAACACTGTGACCTGCCAGAACGCGAAGGATTAAATGTGTCCAAGGAGTTGGACCACGAAGCAGTAACATTTTTCTTAAACAATTATCATTTAGTCATCTGTCTTCAAATCAAGGGCTTCTCCACCCTGGCTTGGCCAGAAAGAGATTGATTTTGGATCCAGATGTCTTCTCCCTTTCCTTCACAGGAAAGAAGAGCTGGGTTGAAGCAGGTTGTGCAAAAGCAGTTGAAGGGATGAGACTCGGTCATAAATATTAGTGGCCCGTGGTTCCCTGTGGTAACTCCACAGACGCTCAGGAGCATCCGCGTGGTCTAGTACATAAAAAATTCCCATCTCAACGACCATCTGCTCCCATTTCTTTACATAATAAAACCACCACGATCCTTCTGAGTTTGCTCCCCTTGCCGGGGAGATTCAGAGATCTCTAGAGCCTGAGCTTGAAAAACTCATGCAGCCTCTCTGCTTCACGGGCCCAGATATAGCCCCTCATCCCTGGCCCTCTGAACGTTTGCACACTCTGTTAGAGAGAGGTTAATTGATTCATTAAAAGACCACAGAGCTACTTATTATGACTTTTTAAAAATGAGTTCCTCCCAAGCACACGGAGCTAATGTGAAATTCCCAGGCATTGACGATTATTCTAGAATTTGAATCATGATTAGCTTTTCCTGTCTCATACAGGAGAGCTAAGAGAGTACATCTAAACTTCTAAAAACACAGATACTGTAGAAGAAAGGGTCATCTTTATGAACCAAGAGGTTAAGACAATAAAAAAGGCATAGTTTCTAGTTCCCCTGTCACCCAAAGTCCTGCTGGACCAGGCTTTGTCCCTTCCCAGCCCGGGTATTAAATTAACTGCAGGCAGCCCAGAAGCTGTATCTATTTCAAGGTCGCAGCCTCGGCTGTGCCTTTTTTTTTTTTAAATCTGAACTGTTGGGAGGGAGAGGGGTTTGGGAGGGCGGAGAGACAGAAGGTAGAAGAGGAGAGAAGGGGGGGTTATTTCAGGCCTTGCTTCTCTAAGCCTTCAGCGTCTGAGCCCCAGGACAGACCTTCCTGTTGTGAAATACTGGACCAGTTGTTGCGGTCTGAAGATAAACAACATTCCAGTAGTTCCCCTAGAGGCTACCCGAGGCCTTGTGCTTTTTAACGTTTCCCGGGCCCTGCGACAATCCAGGAGCCCAGAATTACTGCATCACCAGCTGCAGCACACACAGCAGTTCCGTGGTCTCTGTGCTCTTAAACTGGGTTATGGTAACAAGCCCAGGGTGAGATGGGGATGCCTCTGCCGGGTCGTTAAGCCCATGAAACACTGGCATCTTTTGTGTAGCTTTGGACGCCCAGCTGCACTGACTGGAGGTTTGTTAGAACAAGGGCTCCTTGCCCTGATGTGTGAGGTTTCTGTCTTCATTAAAGTTTGAGGCTGAATTAGGACTCATCGGGGTTACGTAAGGGCGCATTTGGAAACCAGATGCAAGCTGTTAGCAAAATCAAACTGGGTTCATCACAAAAGGGTTGGGCCCCAGGTTGCTGTGCCCAATAGAACAAGCATTTCAAATGAATTTCTCATAAGTTCTTGGTTCTTATATGGGTAGGCGTGGCTTTAAAGGCCATAAAACCGCAACAAATCAAAGAATAGCTCAGACTTGCCTTTCGCTTTATGACTGAGGATTTGAGGGATGATTCATGGACTGTGAAAGTCGGCCCTGGTCCCTGGCTTAGCTCTACCTGCAAACACCATCGGGGCCAACAAATTCAGGGCCACATATTCTCTGCTTTCTGGTCACTTTCTAGAATTAATCAGTTGTACTCAAACCCATTATTATAATTGCTCCCCACGATCACCTATAGGGCATGTAAAGGGGGTATTATTAACCTCATTTTAATAATAAGAAACTGAAGCTCAGAGAGATGACGATTTTTCCAAAATTTTTAGAGTATGAGTAAAATAATTTTAATTTTTGTTGCCATTAGTTATTATTTTACCTTTTGTGTGTGTATACGTATGTATAACTACTAATTCAATAGGTTTAAGATGATTATGGCAGGCAGACATCTAAAGTGCCCCACTGGGATTTCTGCCTCCTTACTCTTTTACAAAGAGAAAAAAAAACATTTTGCGGGGATATAGCAACAACTTTACTAATAGGTTCTGGGTGTTGCAATATGGGATAGTTTGAATAAATGGCTTAAAGACTTAAACATAAGACAAGACACTATAAACCTCCTAGAAGAAAACATAGGCAAAACATTCTCTGACATAAATCTTAACAATATTCTCCTAGGACAGTCCACCTAGGCAACAGAAATAAAGGCAACAATTAACAAATGGGGCCTAATTAAACTTATAAGATTTTGCACAGCAAAGGAAACCATAAGTAAAACAAAACAACAACCTACAGAATGGGAGAAAATATTTGCAAATGATGCAACTTGTGACAAAGGTTTAATTTCCAGAATATATAAACAGCTCATATAACTTAATAACAACAACAACAAAATAAGCAATCCAATCCAAAAATGGGCAGAAGACCTAAACAAGCAATTCTCCAGTGAAGACATACAAATGGCCAATAGGCACATGAAAAAATGCTCAATATCACTAATTATCAGAGAAATTCAAATCAAAACTAAAACGAGGTATCATTTTACACCAGTCAGAATGGCCATGATTCAAAAATCCACAAACAATAAATGCTGGAGAGAGTATGAAGAAAAGGGAACCCTCCTACACTGTTGGTGGGAATGTACTTTGGTGCAGCCATTATGGAAAACAGTATGGAGATTTCCTCAAAAAACTAAAAATAGACCTACCAAATGATCCAGCAATCCCACACCTGGGCATGTATCTGGAGGGAGCTCAAATTTGAAAAGATACATGCACCCCAGTGTTCATAGCAGCACTATTTACAATAGCCAGGGCATGGAAACAACTTAAATGTCCATCGACAGATGACTAGATAAAGAAGCTGCGGTGTATTTATACAATGGAATACTACTCAGCCATAAAAAAGAATAAAATAATGCCATTTGCAGCAACATGGATGAAACTAGAGATAGTCATTGTAAATGAAATAAGCTAGAAAAAGAAAAATACCACATGATTTCACTCATACGTGGAATCTAAGGGAAAAAAAAGAGGACACTAATGAACTCAGCTATAAAACAGAAACAGACTTGCAGATGTAGTAAACCATCTTATGGGGGCAAAAGGGTGGGAAGGGATAAATTTGGGAGTTTGAGATTTGCAGATGTTAGTCACTTTATAAAAAAATAAATTTAACAAAACAAATTTCTTCTGTATAGCACAAGGAGCTATATTCAGTATCTTGTAATAACCTTTAATGAAAAAGAATATGAAAACGAATATAAGTATGTATATGCATGACTGGGACATTGTGCTGTACGTGAGAAATTGACACATTGTAACTGACTGTACTTCAATAAAACAATTAAAAAAGAATTGAATGCATAATTTCCCAAAAACCCAAAACATCATAAAATAATAGAAAATGACTGAAAAGAAAAATGACTATTTTAATCATTAACAAATAAATACAATACTATAAGCAGCATCTTCTTAAGAAAACTTGACACCTGTCACGCCCAATTTTTGAAACAATGACATAATAGTAACAAATTACAGACAACTGAGAAAATAAATAGTAATAATGAAAAGATATATTCAATCATCAAGCTAAATGGTCATTTATTTCTAGGGCATAAAAACAGTTAAAGAGAGCAACGACTGTAATGTGATGGCAGATTCACATTATAAGGAGTAGAGCTTGAGGAGGAGGTTAAAAAAAGAAAGAAATATAATCACAGTAAAAAGGCCTCACATGTATAATGCCATATAGTTTTCCAAATTATTATAGATGATTTCTTTTAATATTTACAAAAATTCTGTGATGTAGTGAAGGAGGCAAGGTGGAGATTATTATTTCCATTTTATAGACATGGAAACTGAGGACCAGAGATGTTAATGGTCTTGTCTAAGGTCAAAGGACAGAGAAAAGGCTAAAAATTAGATCTTGCACTTGGAGCTTTTCATTTGTTTTTATGCATTTATTGCTTAGCATTTTATAACAGTATGCATGTCAAAATCTATATGTGCTTACAAATGTATAACAGAGTTTTGATGGCCAATAAATATGGACATATAGGAAAAAAGTAAGTTGTTAAGTTTTTAAAGCAGCAATGAAGTAATTGCAAAATAATTTTACTTTCCATTAAAAATCAATAAAAACTTTTCTAATTCAACTAGCCTTTAAATAATTCGAGAACTGTGTCGTATAAACACTTTTCTCTCTTCTTTAAAAAATGTTTAATATTCATTTTATTTTCAGGGATGAGAAGTCTAGCATCTATAAAATTTGCCTATAAAAGGGGATTTTTCTCTTTATATAAAAATCAAAGTCAGGTAAGGATTAAACTGAAGATGATTGTTTACATTCTGTTTTTGAAATGTACACTAATGTGTGACGTGGACTTATCAGACCACCAGGCACATTTTGCCAGAAAAGGTGTGATGAGAACACATTGAGCAGACAGATAGAAGGAGGGTGTGGCATATGGTGCTGAGGAGCCAATAGGAATGGCAGCCCCGACCCTGTAACTAAGGGGAAAACAGGAGTTCTAACTCCCCACTCCAAGCTGATTGTCCAGGGCCAGTGGGATCAGTAGATGTCAGAGTTTAAAGATCCCCTGGTTCATTTATAGACAGAAAAATATGAAGCTAAAGAAAGAGAGATACTTGCAGATTATCAGGAAGAATAACCATTTTCCATGACTTCCACTCTCAGCTTCGCCCACCCCCTCGTATTTAGAGGAATAACGTAGGAGCCGGTGGTGAGAGCAGCAAGAACTGGGTGTGTGCTACGTTACTCCTGCGGCCTCTGGGATCTTCCCCACCCCTCCCGTCTTTCCCAGGGGCAAGTGGGATTGACCTACAGCCCACCATGCAGTTCCTTGCACTGAAACTTGCTCATCCATCTCCACGATCCCCTGCCTGGTTAGCTAGTGTCTGTCACTGTGATGTGAGGGAAAATGCAATGTGCTGGTGCTCAGAAGTTCCACATTCCACCTATGAAATCCAAGACCAGTTCCTTAACTTTACAGGGCCTTAGTTTTTTTCACCCCTTACATGAGGTTAAACAGTTCCTACCATGACACCGTCCCACATTTTATGAGGATTAAATCAGTTGGAGGGTATTAAGGTTTGTAAACCCTGAGGAACAGCATAGGTGTTAATTAACACCATCTGTTCCTGAGGGGAGTGTGGAATAGTGGTTAGATGCTCAGGAGCTACAACTAAACCAAGTGTGTTTGAATGCTGCTTTTGCCACTTATAAGCTGTTGAAACTCAACGTGCGTTGTGCGACTTTGCTAAATCTCAGGTTCCTCATTCTGAAATGGCAGTAACAGTAATAGTTGCTACCTCCCCTCCATGGATGGCTTTGAGGGTTGAGTTAGCCAATGCCACAGTGGCTGACACAGAGTGAGCAATCAGCACGTTTCCATTACTGTGACATCACATCTACCAACTGCTGTGATTCTCAAAATCTGGAAAAATCTGGAAAAGCAGGCCTTTCTCGAAGTCCACACTAGAATTCCTTACACTGAGGCAATCGCCCGGGTGCTTTTTTGAGCTAATCCCTAACTACCCCTGGGAATTTCATTACTCCTAAGGTTTTAGATGCAGTTATTTTTATAGTGGGCTGTCGGAGTGAAAAAAAAAAAATCAATAGAATTTTTTTTCCATATATTTTCTTACTTCTGTGTTACCTCTAATTTTTCCTGGGAGGATCATGCACTTTGCAGGGGTCGGGGTGGGGGTGGGAGTATCTGAGGAAAGGGAACAAAACAGACTGGGATAGATTACCAGACAGGGGATCTAGTCTTAAGTCTGCCCCTAAGTCGTGGTGTGATCTGTCACCTTAGGTTTCTTTCCTGGGAATTCCAGTTTCCCATTGCTGGAACGAGGAGGGTAAGATTAGAGTTCCTCAGTGAGGTATAATAGTCATGCAGGAGCATCTAGCAAAGTTTCTGGCACATTCTCTCCTTCTTTCCTTTTACAGGAATTTCTAGTTCTAATATTCTGTAATTTTAGAATTGTGTCTTTTGGCAAAGTCAGACCTCTCTGTCTTAGCTATGTAGAGGTGTTTTAGCATAAGGGCAGAACATAGTGGAAAAGGTCCTAGGAAAACAGGTGGTTTCTTGGTCTTAGAAACTCTTTCCTAGTCTACCTCTCAGACAGTTCCTTTCATGATAATTTTCTGATATCTTTCCAGTTGAGGCCATGATACTCTTGGATACAAAGCCAAAGCCATATGTCCTTTGAGTCATTCTCCCCAAAGTGGTGATCCGTATCCTGATGGCCAGTCATACAGAATAATCTACCAGAGTCCTTTGGAAACCAATGTTTATTAAAGGAGGGTGGACCGCATTGAGCCAGCCCTGTAGACCACACAGAGAATCGAACTTAGAAGCCTCGCTTAATTAATTGCTCTAATTGGCTCTTCTAACCAGCCAGCAGCTTCACTACAAAGATAGTATCTGTGAGAGCTGCGAAAGAATCTTAGGTATCTTCTCTAAACAAGCTCCTCATTTCATAGGAAGGGAAACCAAGGATGAGAGAGCACAAGTGACTGCCCAGGGGTCAGAGGTCAGTAGGAGAGGTAGCCGTGAGGCTGGATCTCCCGACTCCCAGCCATTATAGCACCAGCACCTTAAAGTCATGTCACACGATGGAGAACAAGTTTTCCTTCATGTTAAACTTATCTTCCTTCCACCAAATTTTCCAATTTTCCAAATCTCCTCCAGACACTCAAGTTTAGTAACTTAATGGACAATGTTTTGTACTCCTTAAACGAAAGGCACTGCCAAGGCTGTTTAAAATGGCCCGGAGATGGAGTCTGCTGTCCTTGCACTGGTCCCATCTCTGGTCAGACACCATTCACCAAATGGCATCTCAGTGCATGGATTTCAGGGTTTTGTCCTATGGATTTAGTTGGTCTGCTGTCCCTGCTGCTGGAGGTACAGGTTATCCAGTCTTTTGCCTCTGTTGCCCCTGTGGGGAGACTTGTGCCTGGTAATGTCAGGGTGTAGGTCCTGCAGAACCCAGGTAGAACAAGGTGTGAGAGGTCACGGGGATGCCTGTTGACTAGGGTGATGGGTTTATGGAGAATCCTGAGGAAGCTGAGGAATATCGTGTACACAGAGCAGAGGTTCTTAATCTTGAGCATCAGAATCACCTAGAAGGCTGGTTAAAACACAGATTTGGGGCCCTACCCCCAAATTTTCTGATTCAGTAGAGCTGAAGGGGTCCAAAAATTGCATTTCTATCCATTTCTCTAGTGATGCTGGTGCTAATGGTCTGGGGGCCACACTTGGAGATCCACTGGCCTACAGTGTAGTGTTGATGCGCACAGCTGATATCCTGCCACACACAGCTGATGTCCAATAATTTGAATGGAATATAAAGAATTCTGGAGGCTCTCTCTGTAATGGGCTCCCTGGGCAAGGACTTCAGCTTTTTTCCTTTGGGTCAACTTGGGTCTTTAACGATCTGGCTAGCATTTAGAAAGGCATCTGATATTCTGGTTTTAATGTAAACACTTCCCACCTGTCCCAAGTATGTGCATCCCTTTCCAAGAGCTTCAACATTTCTGACATTGGCAGAACCCTAATCTCTCTCCTCCCTCCTCACTCTCTCCCTCTCTCGTGGCCAGCATCTGTTCTTTTCACAGCTGTGGCTGTTTCCTTCTGTCTGCCTCTTTCTCCTCTTGTCCCCAGCCTCTCACCAGCCCCTCCCCCAATTTGGATCAAAATACTCTGTTTTTATTTATTTACTCCACAGCTGTCAGTGTTGTGTCTGGGTCACTGCAGTGCAACTTGCAGGGAAATGCGATCCACGAAGAGTCCTTAAAACTGCAGATACACGTAGCAACTAATGTACCCACACTCAATAGCAGACACCTTCCTTGGTCCTTAGGTGGATCTGAAAATGGCTGGCTTAGGGCTGTGTTTCAGGGTGACCCCAGGAGGAATGAAGCCTAATGGTCCTAGGAATTTACACTCAGCCATTTAAAGGTATTGAACAATTCTGAGTATTTAAAACTTTAGCGTGAGAAAAGGAGATGGAATTGTTCGGGAAAAAGAGCTCTAAATTAGGAGTCCGGAAACTAAAGTTCTAATTCGGGCTCTGCTACCAATAAGCTAAGTGACCTGAAGCAAGGCGCCCTCTCTCTCCTTTCTCTCTCTTTCATCCTTAAATTGAAAATAGTGGACTTGATAATTTCCAAAGCCCCACCCTCAGTGGGTCTAAGTAATAAAAATGTGAAGACTCCACTGAGTGTTTGATTTCTATATGGTGGTGCCGCATAGTGTACATAGTGAGCCCAGGTCATGGTCTAGGGAGTTTCCAATCTTTCACTGAGGTAACTGCAGAGCTAGAATATAAGTTAACAAATCAACCAATGAGGGTTTATTCAGCAAGCAAATGTCTAAAGGAGATTTGAGAGAGGCAGCTTGACAGGCTAATTTCACTAGTGGTTGAAAAGGCACTGACTTGGACCAGCCATAGGAAAGGTAATGGATATGAAAGACAAATCATTGTGATACAGAAGGAAAGTGACCAGACTCTGGGAGTCTTGTCCTGTCTTTTGTCCTTCATGTGCATGTTCTGAGCCAAACTGACCTGAAGGGTGAAAAGCAGAGTCATGCAGATAGTAGTGCAGAAAAGATCCAGTGGGTGAACTGAATATTGAATACTGCCTGATAAGACTTTTTTATTCAATTGCACTGATTTCTCACATTAGTAGGTAATCTTTCTGGAAAGAGGTTAGTGTCATATAGGCTTAAGGGAAAAAAATTCTTCTTAATGCCCAAAGTGCAATCCTCTGTAAATCTTATTTATTTTTCTCTTATTGTCTTAATATTTTTTGTTAGTAAGTGGTGACCACCAAAAAAAGATGAAA
Source organism: Camelus dromedarius (assembly GCF_036321535.1). Taxonomy (NCBI): domain Eukaryota; kingdom Metazoa; phylum Chordata; class Mammalia; order Artiodactyla; family Camelidae; genus Camelus; species Camelus dromedarius. The sequence continues at coordinate 55,497,748 of NC_087437.1, forward strand.
GATTGCATTAAATTATAATTTACTTTTTAGAGCCGATTGCAATTACAGTACGCAATCACACCGTCTTTTTCATTTGATGAAGACAATAACCCTACGAGGTTGCCAAGTAATCATTATTCTCATTCTTCACATTAAGAATCTGGGATCAGAGAGGATCGTGGACTTTGTTCACACAGTTAGTGAGTGTGATAATGTCACCAAAATACAGGTTTTAATTTTCATTAATTTAAAAACATTTAATGTATCTTGGAAATAGGACTTCCCGGTGTGTGTGAAGATAGTACGTTTTCTGTCCTCAAAGGCAGTTCAGTGAGGAGCGTCAGGGGTGTGAATGAGTGGGTGTTAACAGTGAGTTCCAGATGCTGTGGTGAAAGTACTGTGTCAAGGAGGTGCACAAAGGTGGAAACTTCAGGAAAGGAAGTCACACTGTTTTCTGTTAATCTCTAAGTTATGAAAGTTTCCTGTCTGACAGACATTCAGGCTGCATTTTATTATCTCTATTCCTTAACATCAAACAACTCAATATGTAGCGTCCATACTAATAAAAATTTATATAGAATAAATACTTTCCTCTAGAAATACTGACTATGACACCAATTTCTATAAAATAAATACAACCAATCACATCACATAAAGTATAAATCAAATGTATTTCTGTGATGAGAAACATCTCAAAATATGACTTTGAAAATATTTTACTGAAGAAAGAGTAAGGAGAGGGCCAGTTCCAGGCATTCTATGCCATGTTAAGCTATTGGTCTATGGCCAGCAGGTCACCTTTCCTTCACAGGACTTCCTCTATATTGCAGAAACTTTTCAATTTTAGTATTTCCCCAACATGTTAATCATTCTCCTGCCTTCATTTATCATCCTTTATTTTATGTTTTCCTTGTTGGTAAAATCTTAGCAGAAAAAATTCCACTGTGAATAGAGGCCATTTCAAAAGACAGGCTAGTTGTCTTTTTAATACTGTTTTTCAAGTCTTTGACTCCTTTCAGAGTCATGTGTACTTATTTTCATAGAGCATTAGGGCATAACTTTACAAAGATTATATGGAGTGTGGTTGTTTGTAAAATAAATCAATACGCCTGCTTAACATTTCCTCATTACTTTCTTCCAATGAAAGACATGCTCTGAACTTTACATGATGAAAGAATCTTTCCCTGAACATATGTGCAAAATTCCTCCAATAAATACTTACTGAGCGAGAGCAGCTATGCTGGGTGAACTAGTGGAGTTCTCAGAGGAACCTTAGGAATGATTTAATTAAATACTTTTATTTTAGAGAAGTTCAGTAATTACCATAACTTCCCCAACAATTCAGAGGCAGAGATAGCTCTAAAATAGGACACCGCTGATTTCCATCCTCAGAGACTACTTTCCTGTAACTGACTTAAGGTCAATGGTATTTTCAAGCAGGTAATTTTCCCAGTCCCACAATTTCAACACAGACTTAATTTGATCACAGATTCTTTAGAAACTTCTAGTTCACCAGATGCTGTACCAAATCCTGTTGAAGCTATTTGAGAATAGTGATACTTAGAAACCTCAATCAGATACTTACAGATCTCCTAAGCATGTAATTGACAGCAGCATTCTATAGGGCAAAGACCCCTGGTTTGTCCGTCGGTAAAGAATCCCACTAACAATTTTCTGGGAGCCCTTAAGCAGGTCTTCATTTTTCTTTAGTAAAATTATGAGACTGGTTTAAAGATCTCAGTTTTTTTTTTCCTTACATTTTGATTCTATAACTAAAATTTGGCTATTGTATAGATTTTCAGGATGATAATGACTATATGAGTCTCATTACCTTAAAGAGTATTTCATGTCATGCGAATTTTAATTGGTGTCTCATTGTTCATTGATTTAAGTATTTAATATAGAATTTTTTTTTTAATTTTAACAGGCATATATACATATATATTTCTACCTATCTATACTCATCAATGTATGGGGATTTTGAATTGTGCTTACCCAAAGGTAATTGTCCTGTGAAAGAAAAATGTAGTCTTTTCCATGGAAAACCAGTCCACTTAAATCTAACTGTAAATAGACCAGTAACACCTCTATGCTTTTGTTTATGAAACTGACAGAAGTTTAGCCTTGGGTAAAATCAGCTCAGTGCACAGTGAGAGGAATGTGGTGGCCTACACCACCACTGAGAGCAGACTAAAAATTCCTCTTAAGTGGCCTGCAGTTGGAATGGACTGCACCGTAAATTCTTTCCATATCCAATTCTCATGATTCTGCAATAACTGCACTTCCTGAACGTAAAAATAGGCTGTTAGCAGAGCGGTGGAATGGTGACTCCCTTCCACCCTAGGGAGGAAGGGTCTCTGTTGGGTGAGTAACTTACAAAGCTGGACAAGTCCGATTCCCAACCAGATTTACCTTTTTTCGACTCAAGTGAAATACCCTCACGTGACTTCTTTTTTAAACCACCTAAATTTTGAGGAACTGATATGACTGTGAATGCTGAGATGTAGTGGACACATTCTTGGAAGTGAAAGGTACTCTAAAAATACAGATATCATTGACCTGGCATCAATAGGCTCTCGCTCCATCCCTTCCTTCCCCTCCCCCCACCCCTGCAGTCTATCTTCAGTAAAAGTGCATCCAAATATAAAGTAGATGGGTCGTGTCCCATTCCATGGGATCTTGAAATGTCTGTACTTAAAACGGGATGAGGCTAAAGCTGTATTTGAAGTGTCCTAAACTAGGGCACCGAGAGCAGCTGCTCTTATTTCCAGCTGGTTCCCTCAGCCTGGCAGGGAGGAAGGGCAATAGTTACCTTGACAAATTCTCATTTCCAGGCATTTGGAGATTCAGCTGTGTAGACTGCTCAAGGCAAAAAGCTGACAAGCTCAAAGCAAAAACGAAACAAAACGAAAACCTAAGAAAAACAGAAAGCAAGAATCAGAATAATGATAACAAGAATGATTCCAACATGATTTTTTAAAGGAAATAATCCATCTAAAAGTGTGAATAAAACACATCCCACAATCTATACTCTTCAAAATGACTAATTTGTATATCACTGGATAGCTTGTTTAACTCTGCTGCTTCTGATGTTTGTAGATGTTCATACTCACAAGGAAGAGACAGGTATTCAAAACTTTTCAGGGAGTCTTTGATGACTACCTTTGGAAAATGAGATATATCTATGTAGAGGCTCAGTCTATAGAATCAGGCTTAAAGTAATGAGAAATAACTTACAGATACAGAAAAATTCATCATTTGCTTTATCATTACTATTGCTGTCTACCATTTACTGAGATTCTACCTTACATCAGGGATTGCATTAAAATCTTTACTTATGTTATTTCCATTTTTGCCACAAGCCTATGAAATAAGTCATGATTAGTGTCATTTTACAAATGTAGGAAGCAAAGCTCAGAGAAATTAAATTAACCAAGTTTACGCAACTAGACAATGGTGGATCAAGGATTTAAACTCAATCAAATCATACTACAAGCCTGTCTTTAAAAACATGACATTATGTGGCAGGAAAAAAAACTGAAATTACAACTGATATTTTAGTTCCTTAGCCCTAGAATTCCCCTTGATGCCATGATGCTACCCAGCTGAACTAGGTAAATCTAAATTTATTAACTCAGGAATGAAATAGCAGAGCAAGATGAGTGAAAAAAAGACTTACTATTTTGGCTTCTGAGCTTTAAAACAGTAGCCCTTGGAGAGAGGCAGAGACCTGCTGGTTTCATACCAATCCCAATTCGTCTTATTCCCAGCCTCCTTTGCAGTTAGGTGTTGCTGTGGAATATGAGTTGAAGTGATGTTCACTGTATCCAGGACAGGGGCATTAAAAAAATAAACACCTTGACATGGGATAATCCATGCTCCTTTTCCCTCCCTGCTGGCTGGCTGACTGGAATGAGAAGACCTGTTTGGCAAACTCAAAGGGTGTTTGTCAGACGTGATGGAGCCCAGTATCTTTGCATGGAGGAGAGCCACAGTTTGGAGGATCAGCAACACCTGTTTCAAACTTTACTTGAAGAAATAAATTTTTACTGTGTCAAGCCACTCCGATTTGGGGTTTATGTATCACACACTAATATAGATGAAAATGGGAAAAATGTTTCAAAAATAGATTTAGAAAGATATTTAATAAATATTTATATGGGAGTGTGGGGCAGGAGGCAGAGTTTTCCCACTTGGAGTCCAGATAAGGATTTCTTGAAAACCTACAGGATAAATGACCTGGTTTCTTCTAGAAAAGATTGTTATTCTGTTTGTTTGTTTGTTTGTTTGTTTGGGGGGAAAGGCAGTGGAGGAAAGGAAGGTGTATGAAGATTGATGGAGCCTGCTTATAGATAAAAAATAGATTTCTAAGACATAGCAATCAACAGCAATAAACCCTTCTTGTTTGAATCAAAATTCAGACAAATTGTTTAAAAAACAAAATATTTGTTAGACACTTTAGGTGTGAAATATGTGAATGCTAAGTAGATATTTGATGATACAAGGGAATTATTATTTTTTACTCTAATAGTACATTTTGCTTTTTAAAAGAATTCTTATCATTTAGAGATTGTCTAAATGTTTACAAATGAAATAATATGTTGTCTGGTCTTTCTTTCTTTCTTTCTTTCTTTCTTTCTTTCTTTCTTTCTTTCTTTCTTTCTTTCTTTCTTTCTTTCTTTCTTTCTTTCTTTCTTTCTTTCCTTCCTTCTTCTTTTTTTTTTAAATACCACCGGTGGGGAATGTGTAGGATTCTAGATAGGACAAGATTGGTTTTGGATAGATGATTGCTAGATCTGGGTAATGGATACGTGAGGTTTGTTATACTTTGTCTACTTTTGTATATGTTTGAAACTTTCTATAATTAAAAAAAGTTAAAAAAGAGAAGAAAGTATTTCCTAAATTGGGGAGAGAACTAAGTTACAAAACTATGAATATGTAGATATTATGAGACCCTGAAAAAGTTCTTTTGCCATTTTTTTCTACCCCAGATTAAAACCTTGAGAAAGGTCATGGAGTCCTCATACAGGTTTGTAGAACTAGAGAGCTGAGAGGCCTGTGCCTTGCTTCCCAGGAAAGCCTGGGCACGAAGCGAAACCCAGTGTGGAAATGAGTACTTGGTATGCAGGAATAGAGCCCTGGCCTCACAGAGTCCCTTCTGGCTCAGTGTGGCTCGAAGCAGCAGAAGGAGACCAAGGAAATGCCGGGAAAGAACCAGACCTCTTGGCCATGAGCATGAGGGATGACCTAGTGGTGACCTGTGTGGACCTAGTGACATGAATCAGGTTCATGGTGGATAGTTCAGTGAATGGTTAGATGTCATTAGAGGACCAGGTTCCTTCTGGTGTCTTAGCATAAAATAAATCCTTCAGAACTTAGCTGAAAACATGGGACAAGGAGAGAACCCCTAAAGTGACCGAGATTAAATTTCCACCACCTGGTAGAATGCGAATACAACATATACAGTATGTTCAATTATCTAAAAATAAAGGAAATGAAAAATTTTCCCACCCGCATGTTTGAACTACAATTCATATACACTACAATTATAGTGCCTTTCAAAAACCCAGTGATTATTTCCACCTCGTTTAAGTACCCCAGATGAAGCTTGAAACACATCCTAGTTTCTCTATTTTTCTTCATTACCTTTATCTCAGCCCTTTAAATCAGTTAAATATTTAAATTCTTAATTCCTATAGGAAAAACTCTCCCTGGGAGATAAGGACTCTGGGTTGGAGCCTGTGCTCTGCTAGAAACTATTTGTGTGACTGGTAGGTAAAAATAATTTACCTTTCTGGGCCTGAGGCTCTTCTTTAGTAAAATGAGGCTTTGACCCTAAATCTACATTCAAATTCTCTTTAAGAGTGGGTTTTTAGAGTTTTGTTTTGTTTTTGTCCTCTAGGGTGCCAAGAATGTCAGGGAATGTCAGACTATGCCATACAGATTCACTAGCTGACCTCATGTGATGAGGTTTCATGAATCATAGTCTAAAACAAAATTTTAAAATAGAATTCTCAAGCGATTAGGGGTTAGAAGTAATCAGTATTTTATGGGCATAATATTACTGGAGAAATCATGAAATGACAAATTCTAAATACTAGAAGGGATCTTAGAGATTATCTAGTGCATTCTTCTTTGACCCAGAGAGACAGAGTTACTTATCTGATATTACAAACAATCGTGGTAAAGCCCCACTTTGAACATGAGTTTTTTTTGTTTATTGTTCAGTTATCTTTTCACTATTCCTTCTAGCTTCAACTATATAGCTGTAGATTTCAACATAACTATTTTGTTGTTTAATACCAAATACCATTACTGAGCATCTGTGGTATACAGAGTGCTGTGAAAGCTTCTGTGTGAGTCATCGCCGGAGAGGTGGCACTCCCTTTGTGGGGAAGAGTCACCCATGTTAGTTAATTACACCAGCTAATGCAATTCCAAGTGGGCTTTGTTGAGAGCTTTCTTAGAAGCCTTAAAGAAGTGTTGTGAAGGTAAAGTTGAAAAAATGACAGTTCTGGGAGAACAGTATTTGACCTGGTTCTTGCAATTTGGGTAGAATTTTGTGAAACTTGGGCTGGGAAGAGTTAGGAAAGATACTTCAGGGGGGAAAAACATCATCAGTAAAGTCTGAACGAAAGAGAATGTAGAAAATTGGGAGGAAACTTCTATTATACTGATGTACCCGGAATCATGGCAAAGCTGCAAATTAGACCTGGCGTTTGGACTTTACCATGGAAGGAGTCATTGAGTGGTCAGTAAAGGAAATGGACAATGGTGTGAGTTCTGTGGATACAGAGTCTCCTAAAATCAATTTTGGCAAAGTTAATCAGATCCCTGTTTGGACAGGTATGTTGTTTGCATGTTTCAGCAGTACACCTGAGCGTGGCAAAGTGATGGAGAGAAGCTTTCTCTGAGTCCCTAAGGAGATAAATGAAATTGGGGTTAGCTTCTTTGGGAACATTAAGTTTAAAATCTGAATTCAGCTAGGTACCCAATTAGGACTGGGAAGATGCTGGCTTCAGGCCAGAAATCAGAAATACAATGGTAAATTAACTTAAAGCGGTTTAAGTAGTTCTACATAAAACCATTTGCCCATAAGAGCTTTGGGTTGAAATAATTCACAAGTTCGAATTTTCAGTGATAGGAGCAGCTGACAATGTCTACCCTGGTTTTCCTCCCAAGGGTTTGTTTTAACACTGTCTCGCTTTTGCAGCATGTAAGGTTTAGCTTTGGTAATGAAAACCAATAATCAATTCTAAAAAATATGAGGTTTGCCAGACTCTAGGGTTTTCGTCAGTTTCCATCTGTGTTGCCTCTGCCTTTATATCCAGATGAAACTTACAAATAATTGTTGTCCCCAGGGGAATCATTTATGACCTAGAAATAGAAAAATAAATGAAATCTGTATACTTCCTCTGATAGCATCTGGTCTTGCAAAAATTCCCTCCATGTGTACTTGCTTAAAATGTGTAAGTCTTTAAGAGTTCTGGCTCTGGAGCCCAATATCTGGATTTTAATTCCACTTCTACTACTTTTTTGGCCTGAGACCCTGGCAAACTTAACTTCTCTCTACTTAGTTCCTTCATCTGTAATATAGAGATAATAAGAGTAGCTATCTCATAGAGCTGTTTTGAGGATTAAATGCGTTTTCTTATGTAAAGAACTTAGAATGGCACTTGGCAGATAGCATCATAAAAGTGTTAGGTATAATAACAGTAATAAATTTTATTAACTTATTTATTTCTTTGCATTAACCACTATTCTCACCCTGTCCATTGTACCCAACTATCCTGGACTACCTGCTCTTCCCAGTTAAGCCAAGCATGTTCCCATCTCTTCACTTACACTTGAATCATTTGTTCTGATGAAATGAACTTCCCTCACTTAAACTCATAATGAAATGTTCTCATTCTTTATCATTCAGATCCTGTGACCTTACAAATGTGAAGTCTCCTCACACCATGCTCTTTAGTAGCAACCCTTAGCAGAATTCACTACAACCTCTCCTGTGCTCCCATGACATTCTTCGTATTGGATCATGGTTACATATGTCTCATTACTAAAGTGGGAGCTTCCTGAGTCCACAAAATGTCATCCTTTAGTCTCTCTCCAGAGCCTTAGGCAGGATCCTGACCCAAATGAACACTCTATGTATAGTCATCAAGTGAATTAATTAGATGGCACTGTACATTACTGATACCAGAAAAAGTAAAACCATTAGAAATCATGAGAACTCCAACCAAGATACCACTAGAGTTTGTCGAACTGTCTACAAATAAGAACTGATGTAAATTAATAGCACATGCAGAATTATAATGGATTAAAAAGGGGCTTTTCAAGAATGTTATCTTATAACTAAAGCCAATTCATTTTTATTTTTATTGAGTAAGAAAACAATTATGCCATAATTTCCCTCTAAAACGATCACAAATTAAAAAAAATGGTGATGATGTATAGCATGTTATCTCACTATATTTCAAAAGCTCATAAAATTTTATTTATCTAGTCCCAAACACTTTGTGATACCATGTTTATACACACATGCACGGGTACGCACACAAGACCAGCACCACTGCTGCACAGCAAGAATGGAGTACATATGATATCGCTAATGGTAAATGCTGCAGCATGCCAAGAGCAGAGTACAACCATAAACTTGTAGTTGCTAAACACTATTGCCTTAAAATACATAATTCACAAAGTAAACTGGGCAAATTCATAATCACTGTGGGCAATTCTTAACACCCATGTATCAACAACTGATCTACGAATCAGATAAAATTTAGCCCTGAGTATAGAAGATTTGAAGACAAAATTAACTAGTTGATCTAAACTAGTTGTTTGCTATGATCCAAGCAATTAGTCACAAAGGCAGTTTCACCAAGTTTCAGAGTCAATGTCATGCTCTTGAACCAAAATGGACTTAAATTAGAAATCACCTGTATAAAAGAACGCTTACATCCACTCTCAATAGTAATGCATGTTTGCAAGTGAAGAAATGCATTCTAAAATAAATTATAACTTAACAGGCAAATCATATTCAACTTAAGAAACTACAAAAGAGGAACTATGTAAAACTAAAGAATTTGGAGGAAGTAAGTACAAATAGCAAGAGCCAAAAATAATTTAAAACAAAACAGTAAACAGCAAAATCAAACACCAATTCTTTAAAAAAATAAAAATTAACCAATTTTAATCACATAAATCTCTATTGAAACTAATCAATAAAAAGAAAAGGCAATGGATAAATGTACTCAATATTCAATAATCAGTATTAAATTTTAATAAATCATTTCAAATTGTCAAAAATATTAGGAATAAAAAGAGGAGACGACTGTTTCCTAGAAATATATTAATTATAAACTTGATTCATGAAAAAATAATAAATGCATTCAATGAATGGCAATTATAAAAACTGGATTGATTATCAAATACTCCCTACAGAATATGCAGAGCTTGTTTTGAATATACAGAACTTAACTATATGCTGCCCACAAGCACATAGACCCCAGATCAGCTGAAAACCTTGCTACCAATCAGTCAGAAGAATGTCTGTAGGTTGATCACCCACCCCAAAACCCTCCCTCTGAGCATCTTTAGAAAAACTTTTCCCTGAAAGTCACTGGGGAGTTTGGGTCTTTTGAATATCAGCAGCCTGGACTCTTTGCCTGGCACCCTGCAATAAATGCTGTACTTTCCCTCACCACAACCTGGTGTCAGTAGGTTATCTTTACTGTGCGTGGGCTGGTGGACCCAAGCTTGGTTTGGTAACCCTGTGTGTCACGTACTATTTTAAAAGTGGTAAGATAGAAATTCTTCTACACTGCTGGTGAAAAATAAGATTATATAACAATTTTAGAGATATCCAGTAAAACTGAGATAAACATATTCTTTGACCCCCTCAATTTCTCCCCAAGAGATGCCTGTGTGTTCGTGCCCTGAGACATGTATTAGGATGTACATTGCAGTGCTACATCAGTGAAGAGTTAGAAACAACACAATATCCATCAAAAAAATGTGCAGTTGGTATTTATAAACAAAAGCCATGTATCTTAATATAGTTACATCTCAAAGGCATAACGGGGAGTTTGGACAGTAAAAATAGAGTGGCCTACAGAGATTTGATAAAACACAAAGTCAAAATAGAGATTCTGTGGTGCTAGGGCATGGGATTAGAATCAGAAAGAGAATTATAAGTAGCTAAGTTATATCTGTAACATTTTCTCTCTCAGTAAAAGAAAGAAGGCAGAAAAAAATCTGAAGAAAAATAATAAAGGAATTGTTTTAGCATCCTGTTTGAGAAAGCAAATCTACAAGATATAAAAATCCAGGCCAAAATCAGACATAGCTCCATGACACTCAATTCTGGATTGCGGTAGGGCAGTGTCTTTCTTTCCTTTCTTTCTGAAGGAAAGAAACTGTGACTAAAGGATATTCTACTCACCAAGACATCATTCATTGTATAAAGGCAGTGGTAACAGGCTGACATTCTGTCCCATGAAAGCATCCAGGGAGTATTTAAGTACACAAGAGCCTTTTTGGAAAACATTTCTTGACAATGATATCTAGCCAATTAAAGGATGACTCAAAGAACACAAAAATGAAAAAGGCATTATTAAAAAAAATAATAAAGATGACTAGTAAACAGTGACTTCACTTAAAAACAGAAGAAATGCCAAGCAATTTTTCTAATTATGATAACAGGACAGAAAGTATATTTTATAAACATTAGCAGTGTAAAACTAATGGAAACCACAAGCTGAGAGAAGGATTTTATGCAGTAATTTTCAGTCTTCATATGCTCATGTTTTTAGACAAGGGATTCACAACAGTGTCTACATTCAAAGTATGTAGTTAAAGCATAATTTCACCTATTTTTTCATAACTAGTTTTTTTAAATCTAGAGGAATCTTTTACAAAAATAGTATTTCTTGTAGCAAAAAAACATTGAAAAATATCAACAACTTCAGGTTAATAAAGCACTTGTAATTATTGTTAGCACTTATTATATACTATTATAGTAATTAATAACTTAAAATTAAATAGCATTTTTTCATAAAAATTCTTTCAATTTCTCTAGTTATGTTCCTTTGTCTCTCTCTTTGGTCAGTATCTATGAACAAAAAAATGTCTGAAATGATTTTCATCTAATGTTATCTGTGGTTATAGGATCTCAGGTAATTATTTTATTATTCTGCTCTCCTGAATAATAAGTAAAATAAAACTGCACCAGTTTTACAGAAACAGTAAGATTATTTTTTATTAAAAAGTAAACCTGATCCGTATCTTCCCCTTAAGCTGCTTAAGAACCTTAGTTTCATTCCATTCCCCTGCACCCAACTTTCAGACACATCTTATATTAAAAAACATCTTAGGTTTTACTTTCAAATATGTATTAATTGTATTATGATAAATGCTTATTTAGATTCTAAATTTCTAATTTTCTGATTTCTGTGTTTATCTATGTTCCTTGAAACTCACATCTTCTTCTTGGTTTCATTTTTTATTTTGTGGAGCACATCAACCAACAATTCTTTTTAATGAAGTTTTGCACTGATAAACTCTCCAAGCTCGCACATTGGTAGTGAATTTATTTTGTCCTTACACTTAAATAATAGTTTAGCTGGTAATTGAATTAGAAAATCAAAATAACTTGTCCTCAGATTGTAAACACATTACTTAACTCTAGTGTCCAGGGTGGATAACCTGATTCTTGCTTCTAAGATGTCTATTTCTTCTCTCTGGAAGATTGGAAGATTGTTTTTTCCACTCTTGCTTTTGATGTGACTAAACTGGGGACTTCTTTCTTTATTCTGCTTAATAATTGGCAGACATTTCAACATGAAGAATCCTGTCTTCGGATCTGGGAATGCCATCATAGTACTGTTATCAAGTTTTACGTCCCTCTTCTCTCTCTAAATTTTTGAGATAATTATCAACTTTTCTTCTATACTTTATCATTGACCTTTCCCCTGTCTTTTGGAAGATTTATTAGCTTCATCTTCAGCTGTAGCTGCTCTACTATTCAATCAACTTACTGTAATTTTAATTTTGGTAATTACATTTTATCTCCAGGATATCTAATTGATATTTTTTCACAAGGGAGTTATTGATTCGTCAACATGGTAAACCCTCATTACCCTGAAGACACTAATTATGATTTTCAGAGAGTCTTTTTTGCACTAGGAACTCTATTTCCTTGAGTGCCATTGCCTCATGTTTATTGAAATTGGTGACTCTCTCTCTTTCTAACGTTATTGATTTTACTCAAATATTGATAATTCGGCTTGTCTCTTCATTTTAATGTTTAACTTTTTTGACAATATGATTTCTGTGTTTTCCAGCCTGTCTTCAAAATTATAAAAGAGGGAGAAATGTGCTGTCCGTTAGGTTATACCAATAGCTGACTTTGCAAATATGAAGATTTCCTTTTCCTTTTAAAGGTAAACAATCATCCAAGGTCCCACCCTGTGTCTCAGGTCCAAGCATTCATAGTTACTGCTTTTGCTTAGAGCAGAAGCACTTTTTTTTTTTTCTACTGTCTATAGCCTGAGAAGTGAGAGATGCAGAGAGGAGAGCTCTCTAACATATTACCCTGATGATTGCTGCAAAGATTTCCCTTCAAACTTGGCAAACACACATCCAGAGGCATTTTCTTTTATAGTAGTGGTCCCTTTTAAGTGTGTTGAACTGTGATTTTCTCAGTAATCAAATCCTGTTTGTGTGTGTGTGTGTATATATGTATATGACAACAATCTAGTATAATTTCTGTTAAACAGAGATAAATCTTCCTTGTTTTTCAGCACTGTTACTCATTTATATTGATTCAAAATTCATATATATAATAGATATAAGACAACATATAATTCTATATTTATAGTTTTGCATATATATACACACATGCATACATGCATTTAGTGATTGCTAAGGGTGTAAAACATGGAAAGGAGATAGGTACGTGCACTCAGTTCACCATTTATTTCACTTTCACTCAGTATCTCTTTAAGTTGAGAGCATAATCATTTTCTTGCTTTAAGAAAAAGTTATATGTAAAAGAAATTCCAAGAATTCAAAATAGCACAGGTCAAGCTTGTATGTGCATGTAGGTTAAGGATTTAAAAGAACTCTTAAATAAATAAATATCACTAATTACTACTCTTTATATTTGAAAAATAAAATTCTGAGTTGTACCCCACACCCCATAACCTTTTTATCAATATTAGGATGCTGGAGATTAGACTTAATTTATTAGAAGTCTAATTTTTAATTTCAGAAATCTAATGAGTTACTGGCATTCCATTAATATTTTATGACATGCACATTATTACAGATATAAATAAACTATTTAATGCCTTATCATCAGATACATTTCAGAATTAAAAATACAATATTACCTGTAATAAACCACATCATTAACCGTTCTTTTATTAACCTCTCTTCTGGTTCTCTTTAATGGCAGTGTTGTTAGTGGTATGAGATTATCACGGTTTTACCTCGTAGACCTGCTAGGTTTCTCTGAACTATCGACCTCAGGACTTCTTGTAAGAGACAGAAAACCCCTTACTGTTTAAATTACTTTTGACCGGCTTTCTGTGACTGCAAATAAATACACCCTAATAAGAAAAAAGAACTAATTTTTTTTAAAGTTACTGGTAAAAATGCTATTTTCCTTTTTCATTTAAGGAGATAAGTTTTTTAACTTATAAGTTGACTTTGTTGTATATAAAAAATAAATTTTATTCATAAACATTTATTTTGTCTTTTACTGTTGCTTGATAATGGTTAAAATAAGTTCTGAGTGCTATTCTGGCTTACATGATTCTGAGAGCAGTTCCAGAATGGAGTTAAATATTAACCTTCGCAAAACAACCCAGCCTAGCTCTCAGCCACAATGGCTGAAATGAACTACAATATTTAGCATTGGTAAGTTATTTTCTCAGGCTACATAATAATGAATTGCTCTCAGACTCATTATGTGGATCCAGGAAGATAAATCTGCTCTGGTTGTGAGCTTTGATCTATTACATATACTGGCCCAGAGATAGATCTGCTTGGCAACAGAATAAATCTACTTTCTTGTAACAAAAAACAAAAACAAACAAACAAACAAAAAAATTCCTGCACTAAATTAGTATGAACTTACTTAAAACAAATCAGATTTAACCAAACTTTTTATTGACCAAGTGAAAGGAAGTTTCAAAAAAAAAAGGACACAAAAGTACACTGAATGTTTTAAAGAAAAAAATTTTATCATCTCTCCTTTCTATCTTCATTGTTCAAAGAATTATATACAAATTTATACACTTTAATTTTTATTAATTCATATGTTAACCTGAGGAACAGATTGAAAAACATTTAACTGGAAACTTGGATCTGGTAGATAGGTAGTACTGAATATATTTTTGAAAGCCAATCTTCACTGGTAGTGTTTATAGCAAATACCTTCACATAATGATCCGATGGTCTCAAATCTATAGGCCACTATTTACCTAGAAACAAATTGACATTTAAATATACAAATACTATTCAGGACGGCGAGTGTCAAAATGTGTTGCTCCATGAGACTAAAGCAAATACAACAAGAAATGGTTTGAAATGCGCTGTAAGTAATATTTAACCTATTGGATTTAGAATCAGAAAACCTAGGTACATGCTTCCATTTATTACCTTTGAGACTGTGGGCTTCAGTTTCTCATCTCCAAAGAGAAGACAGTAGTGGTAATGACGATGATATAACAGCAACAATGACAGCAATTTGTTTTAAACTATAGGAGAAGTTTTTTGAATGAAAAATTTATTTAAAAAATTTAGAATGTTCTGAATTGCTACGTGATGGGCCATGTAACATATCAGCTAAAAAAATAAATAAAAGCAGATGGCTCATTTAACATTCATTCTAAGAGTTCTGTTTATAGTTTTGACTTTGTGATAATTTTTTTTGTTGTTGTTATCTGGGATTACCCCAACGTGATCATTTTTTTTTTTAAAGTTCTTAACCTATTCCATGGGTCAAATGTTTTTTGGGGGGAATCCCACAAGGCCATCTCTACAGAGTCTTAGAAGCACTGGAGTTGGAATTTCAGAAATCTGGGGTCTGTTTATAGCTGTCACATTAACTGTGTGGCTTTAGGCAAATCACTTTAACCAAACTGATTTGGGGCAAACCCAGAGTTTTGTGAATACCAAATGAGGTAATGGATGTGAAAGTGCTTTGTTGACTGAATATGCTTTTGGTTCCCTTTGTGAACCTGAACACGCTGAGTTCTCTCTCTGGGTGACTCAGTTTTCTCATTTGTAGAATTAATAAGTTGGATAGGATCATCTCTGAATGACTTCCAGTGTTTCTATTAATTCAGTCCGTAATTCATACTTAAAGAATTGCATCTTAATTTTTTAAGTGTTCAAACATTTTAGGAAATGCTAAAGCATAAGATAAATATTTGTTTTTTATCATTGGCATAGGTAGAGACTAAGAAGATACAACTGGCAAAAGGACAATATTATCAGGGTCTGATATGTTTTTTATTATGTTTTCTCTACCCTGCCTCTTCTTTTCCTGAGCATCCAGCACTATGGTGACAGGATGACTTGGGAAAACAGACACAGAGAAACATCCACATGCTGACTTTCCGTCCCTCTACTTTGTTTGTTTGTTTATTTGTTGGTTTGTTTTTAGTTAAGTTCAAAGCAAAGGTGAAACATAGCCTACCAAGGACTTGCACACTAGGCACTAAACTTAGACCGGCCCAAGACCCCAATGAAGGCTTCCCAACCTCTTTACAAGTGTGTCTGATTATACACTTTTGACTTTCTCCAAAGAATCTACTTGAAAAAAATATATAAACGGCATTGGGGTTTTTCTTTTTTAATTCTTAATTTTCCTTAGTTTCTAGCAGCAAATGCCCTTGATGAAACTTTCAAATTTTTAGGTGCCCATTTCAGGAGATAAGGAGAGTCTCTATAGGACATCAGAGAGGAGCGAAACATGGTCCTACACCTCAGGTGGTATCATGGAAGGGTTTCCTCAAGAAAAATGGACAGGATGGGTGATTATGGAGACAGGATGACTGAGAGACATCCTTGGGGCATTCATTTCGGTGTTCGTTCTGGAAAAGACACTATGTCTCACATTTTCCAGATCCCTGGTGTCCAGTGGTTATACACTCCCTTTGCATTCTCACTCTCTGTCCTCCTAGACCCAGTTAGTATGATCCTGAAGTCCCCATCTTCCACCTCAGGAAGGTTTGGGGGAGATTTTCCAAGCACTCCAAATTGAAGTCCATTTTCCCACACAGAGTTGGTGGTATTTTATAGTCAGTTACTGTAACTATTTTGTACAGTGTTACAGGTGTATTATAGATAAAGTAGCTTTTTGTGGGATAAACCTGGATTCCTAACCAATATTCATGCCATAGTTTCCATTAGAAATTTGGATCTCAGTTCCAAACAACTGCTTGGTCTCTACATTAAGGAAGAGTTGAAGATAATTTTTTTTTTTTAAATATGCTCTTCCAAGTTGAGGAGAAGAGGCACATGAGAAATGAAGGTTCAGTCTAATCATGGTTTGGTGCTTGATATCCCGAATCTTGGGAGAATGGTTTGAACTTCCATTTGCTTGACAGCAAAGTGAGACAGAACATTTCTACAGTGAGCTGACAGCGACACACTAGGCATCTTCTGATAATCTTTATTTTTAAGTCTGCACTCTGGCCATATGGAATTACTGATTCCCCAGAACAGCCATGCTGTCTCACACCTCTGATGCTAAACTCCCTCTGTATCCTTAAAGATGCAGCTCAAGCATCATTTCCAGGGAAACCTTTCTGAGCACCGCACACGTGCACAACACACACACACACACAACACAGTTCCCCCGGAGCTTCCACATGCCTTGTGCTCACCACTGTCACAGCATATAGCTCACTGCATAAAATTTGTCTCTTGACCTTCCATCTTTCCCTTCTTTAGAACAGGGGTCATGTTAACTGCCTTTGTATATCCGAACATTTGCACACCTCCTGGCACGTGGCAGGTAATCAATAAATAGCTCTTGCATAAATGACTGAATACATGAAAAATAATGAGGATTTTTCTCCTGCAAAAGCAAATCTCTCTCTCTCTTTTTTTCTTTTTTTTTTTTTTACACTGAGTGATGCCCCTGCAATTCACTGCTCAGCTTACCCGGGCCAAGCATATCTCGAGGAGGGTGAGTAATCAAAGCTGCTTCGTGTCCCAGAACTCGTTAGCGGGAGCCCTGCAGGGTGAAACCATGCTCTTTCCCCCTCATTCACCCAGTCACACCGACAACATTTGGGAGCTATGGGGAAGCGCCCAGAGCCCACGCCCTTCCTTTAGACTGTGCCTTGGCCCCTTAGGCACAAAGTGTTCCCAAGTGAAGTCTGAGTCAGCCACTTCTGCCTATCCGCACGCCTGGCTGCTGTCCAAGACTTAGATAAGAAACCACCCAGGTGCTCAACCTCAGAAAACCAGCAACAAGGTGGTCTGGGCCAACAGAGACCAAGTTAACCGAGTGCAGAATAAAAGAGGAAGTGAGCCCTACCAGAGAGTCAGGAGACTGGGTCTAGTTCATTGGTAATCTGTGCGACCTTCGGCAAGTCATCTCCCTCTGGGCCAAGTCACATCACTGGGAACGAAGTGGGTTAGGGTTAAATGATCTCTATGGTTTCTCCAATTCTCCAGTTCTAGGTTCTGAGATAAAGGGCAGGCTGAAGATTTCCCATACCTAAAAAGATAGTGGTAGTTGCCTGTAGCATCCCTATCCACAGGGAAAGGGCCAAGAGGGGCAGCTCAAGTTCACAGTCAGTGATGATTCAAAATGCATTCAGGATACTCTCTCGGCCCTTCCTCCGTGAGGCTTGCTCTAAGAAAGCTTAGTCTCACAGCCCCTAATTATTAGCAGTAGGTAATGCTGTATTATCACCAAGCCTGGGCCATAGTCTAGTGTGATCTGCCACTTAAACAAGCACCTCACTGCTCCATTCTGCACACCATGTGTGACTACACCACCCCCTCTGCACCGCCTACCTGCTGAGTCCCCACCAAGCCCTGCATTTATGCCCTGTAGGTAGGTTAGGCTCGAATTCTGATTTATTTGGAATAGATCAATAGGAGGAATACTAACAATAGCATCACTTCTACCCAGAGTACCACCTTTTATTCAGCGTTTAGTGCTTCCAAGACTTGTGCCGTATGCTTCATATGTTTACTCATTTTGTTCTCATAACCACTCTGTTAAGGCTGTATTTTTATTCCCCTCATACAAAAGAAGAAACCTGAAGTTCATTGTTAATGTCATTCAGACAATATGTATAAACTCGCTGAGAAAGGCTATATGACAATTATAATCCCTCCCATTTGTGTAGCATTTTAAGCTGACAAAGACCATTTTACATCATCCTGTTTGGTTTTCCCTACGATGTAGTGGCTGAGTCATGACAATTTCCACTTTAAGGAATGGAAACTTGAGTGAGGTTAGGAGATGATAGTTCAGGTTCCTTGATCCTCAGTCCTGAGCCTTCCCTGGAAACCACCCATCTCTGCTGGGATTCCTCAGAGGTGAAGAGGGGCCCAGGGACAGGGGGTTTCCTGGAGAACTGGTTCAAGGTCAGACATAGGGTGTGATGGTGAATTTCCGGAGCTTAGATTGAGATGGTGGATGAGGTCAGCATATGAACAAATGTAGGGACAGAGGGAGGACAAGTGGGGGAGAATCACTTTGCTCCTTGTTTCCTGGACCGTACGCACATAATGCCAACAGTGTGCCGTCAGACCTGGCATTTGCCCAACCTCAGCAGCACAGAGGAAGGCCCCAGAGTGTGGTAAGAGGAGAGGTTGTTCTGGGCGGGGACATTCTGTTTCCGCAGGGGCTTTTGGTGCTTATTTAACCTGAAACTTCTCAAATAACTTGCTAGGATGGAATAGCAGGTGTTCACACTTAGTATGTTTGTGTGGCCTCATCTTATCTGCTGTTCTGTGGCAATTTCTCTTCTTTTATACCTATCGTCGGGTCATTAGTCAGATGGGGTGAATCATCCACCATGTTTAGAATGGAATTAAGTATCTGAATCCTTAGGACAAGGAAATTTGACATCTCAGGTCCTAGGTAAAACTAAGCTTGCCAAACAAAGTTGGTGGCGATCATCCTATCATTGGGTGAAAATCAAAACTTAGAACATTCAAGATTGCTCTTATTTTATCAAAGCTTAATTCACAAAAGAATTGTAGGTAGAATTCACATTAAGAAACTAGGGGATCTACTTATCTTATGCTTTGGCCCCTCTTAATTTAGTTCTAGAAGTCTGTAATTGCAAGCACGATCAAATCAAAGTCATCCTCCAGCACTGGGTATGTTCATGCAGCTACTTGTGTCCCAGACCCTGAGTCAGCCTTGACTCTCTCCTTCTGCCTTCCTTGTGCGTTCAGTGATTTGCTCATTTCCACTGATCCTGCCTCCGAAATGTCCTCAGATTCACCTTTCAATCTCACTTCCATGTCTTTAGATTTGTCCCATGTTGTAATTCCTGTCAACTATTGCAATAGTCTTTTAATCATCATCCAAACTCCAACCTGGGCCAGATTACCGATACTATACAAATAGACCACCTCCATGTGTAAAATCTTGCATGGTTCTGCAACCTCAGGGTAAAATTCCCAACCCTGCACATTCCGCCCCCTGAGCCTCTTTGCTTGCCCATCAACCACACATTTATTTAGCCATATTGACTTTCTTGCAGTTCCTGGAACATACTATGCTCTAAGCCACTGTGTATCTGATTATCATGATTCCTTATCCAGAATGAATTTACTATTCTTGCCCTGCTATTGATTCATCACACTTACTTCACAGATTTCTTCTCCATGACCACTCCCATCCATCCCTGACTGCTCCCTCCCCCAGGCCTCCACTATCCGTTTATCCTTTGGCTATTTACACAATCTTCTCAGTTCTGATTTCACTGTAATCTCAGTTATTGGCACATACATTTGTTTACTCACCAAATTGAATTTCTCAAACACAATAGCTGTGCTTTTATCTTTTCCCTTCTATAGGAAGACTCAACAAGGATTATTAGAATACATACTTAATAATACATTTAAAACTTTTCCCCAGTGCAAACAGGGTAGTTACTCATATTCTTTTTTTTTTTCCTTTACTGAATGATACACGAAAAGCCTGTATCAGCATACTAATTTTTTAAAATTTTCTGAGAATGACCCTTGTTTAGTAATAAAGGTTTGTCCCTTCAAAATTGTTTAATTCAGAGGTCCACACTGCTGGAATAAATGGACGTCTGAGAATGTCCATGTCTACCCTCTTTACTATATAACTTCTGGGAATAATTGCTTGGGATAACAGCCTGGCTGTATCATCTCTTAATATTCTTCCTACTTTTAACTTGTCATTCAGTCTTTACATCAATGCATTGTTCATTCAACCACTGTAAAAAATTTTGAAAAGAAATCATTTTAGTTTATATCACTAAGAGTTAAGTTGTCATTTTATAATGAAACATCATTCTTGTTTGGAGATACTGATGATACATTGGGAGGGTAAACATGTTTCAGCTTATTTATATTGGATGTGGAATATAAATGCCATTTTTATCTGTTCCTTTTCATTTATAGATAGTATTGTAATCTGAAAGCCTTTACTTGGTATTCTGGCTCATCTGTAAAGTAGAGGTCCAAATTATACCTGACTCACAGGGTTACTGAGAAGATTGAAAGATATAATACACACCAAGTGCTAACGTCTGGAACACAGTAAGTGATCTTTATTTTGAATTTCTTTCCTTGGCCTTCCTTACCTTAGGTCACTCTGTCTTGTAAAAACTAAACTGTCACTTTCTGATTCTGGAATCTTGTAAATGCTGCAGGGTACAAACGTGAAATTGTTTCGGTCACCCTAGATCCTTTACATTCTTAAATAAATTTCAGAATCATCTTTCAATTTTTTAAAAGAGCTTGCTGAGAATTTCACTGGGATTGCAGTAAATTTAAAGATCAATTTGGGGACAGAGAATATGAACACTGTTGAGTTTTCCAATCCATGAATATTATATATCTCTCTGTTTTTTTTTTTTTAGACTGATTGATTGATTGATTTTTATTTCAGCAATTTTTTTTTTTAGTTTTTAGCAACGATGTCTTGTTAGATGTATGCCTCTATATTTGAGAGATTTGATGATACACTAAATGGTATTTTTAGAAATTTAAAATCCAGCTATTTGCCACTTTTTTATAAGAAGACAATTTTTGATCTGTTACTTTGTGCCCTGTGAAATTGGTAAGTGCACTTATTCTAGAAGTATTTTTGTACATTTCATTGTGCTTTTAATGTTAATAATTATGTCACCTATGAATAATATTTTTATTTTCTTTTTTTCAGTCTTTATTTCTTCTTTTCTTTTTCTTGCCTTACTTCACTGGGTAAGATTCTCACTAAAAAGTTGAAGGCAAGTGTTGAGGAGTAATATGACCCTCTTGCATTCAAGTCCTTCACAATTAAGAATAATGCTAACAGTATATTATTTTGTAGATGCCCATAGTCAGATGGAAGAAGTTTTCTTCTATTGCTGGCTATTGAGAGCTTTATCATAACTGCTTGCCTGCACCTATGGAGATAATCTTATGATTATTCTCCACAGTCTTATTTATATGATAAATTGCATTGATTGGTTTTCTTATTAAACCAGGCTTTTATTCCTGAGTTACAAGCCACTTAGTCATGAGGTATTTATTGTCTTTAAAAAATATTATTGGATTGGATTTGCAAGTGTTTTGCTAAAATTTTTTATTTTTGGTCATAAGTTTGTTGTTCCATAATTTTATTTTCTTGTAATATCTTTGTAAGATTTTGATATTAGGATTATGCTTATCTCATAAAATAATTTGGAAAGTGTTTCCTCCTTTAATTCTGCAAAACTGATATTATTTCCCTTTTAGTTGTTTACTAGAATTCACCATGAAGCCATCTGTGACCAAACTTCTCTTTGTGGGAAGGTTTTTGATCAAGAATTCAATTTCCTTAATAGGTATATGAGCATTCAGATTTCGTATTTCTTCTTATGTTTATGTGAGTAAGTTGTGTTTATCAAAGAATTTGCCCATTACAATGTCAAAATTATTGGCATAATGTTTTTCATAATTATTTTTTTTGTCTGCAGTGATTTCCCCTCTTTTGCTATTGATATTACTAATTCGTTTTCTCTATCTCATTTTCTGAGCAGTTCTGCTAAAGTGCTTACCAAATAATCAACTTTTGCCATTGTTATTTTTTCTTATTTGTCCAGTTTCTATTTTATTAATTTCTATATTTAGTTTTTACTTTTATTTTTCAGTATTTCCACTTTTTTTAGTTCGTTCTTTTTCTAGAATTTTTATGGTAGAAAGTTAGCTCATTGATTTTACACCTCTTCTTTCTTTCTAACATGGCTATTTAAAATAATAAATAAATAATTTTTTTATTCCTCTTTCTATTCCCTTTTCTTCCTGAACCATCCAGTCCAAGGAAAGTCTGGTGTTTGTATTGGTAAGAGAGGAAAAACTATAGTGCCCCAGAGTGAGATGTGAGAGCCTAACTAGTGTGAGAGGCGTCCAAGTGCAGGTCTGGGAGCTCAGCACACAGTGTTGGAGACCAACGGGCGTGAGGAGTGTTTCTGCATGTCGAGAGAGGGACAGCGCAACATGCAACACTGGAGTCCTGGCAGGGGGAAGTGGGTGCACGTGCCAGCAGTGGGGGAAATTTTTGATATACAAGGGGTTAATGAAATAAGCAAACCTATTAAGTATAATGGGAGCCAGGTGCTTCACTGTTAGAGAAGGGAGTTGCAAATATGGACAAAATGAAACTATGGTGTTAGATTAGAACTGAAGGTATCAGTGTGAACTCATGATTTTCAGTATAGACAGATAAATAGATACAGAGACAAACACATTAATTAATAGCTATATGAACATAGGTGTAAATGAGTGTGGGTGTGCATTCCCTAGCTCTGTTCACCAGGAGGGCTCGGGAACAGAGGTAGGCTTATATAAATGAGCACAATCATCACTTAGATTTTGATTTTGAAATATAATTCTCCACTAGAAGAAACCAGAGATCTTTGAAGGAATGGCTGCTTCTATGGCTTGGGCAGGGAAAACACAAGATGAGCCTGGAACATTTTGTAATGCTGAAAAGTAAAGAAATATTCTTAGAATGATGGGTTCATGTCAAAAGGCCAGAGGAGGTAGCTTAAAGGGGTTCCCATTGGCAAAATCTAGGTTAATTTAAGCACCCAAATGAATAATCAGATTGGCTAATGACCATGTAATAAAATACAAATCTATGAACCCAGAAAAATGTAAATAAATGGTAAATGCAAAGTTTAATGTCATATAAAGTATAAAATTTAAAACAATGCAAAATGTGCTAAAGCACTTATACTAACAAAGCTTGTGGTAAAGAAATATGTAACAGTAAATCTTTGGATTTCACCCTTTGGTTATACTTTAAATATCTTAAATTTAATCTCCATTGTATTCAAGTAATATTATATTTAATACACTTTATAAAAAATTATGATGTAATATAACTTTAAATGACATATAAATAACATATAAGCAATGGTTATCTCTAAGAGATAGGAATTATTTTTAACTTTACTCTTTCAAATTTTCTCTATTAAAAAATAAGCATGTTCCTTTGTAGGCACCTGTGTGTTTTCCCAGGCAACTTTAACATTTTTAAGCTTCCCACCTTAGGGAGTAACTGAGTTGGAATTTTCTGAGCTTCTCCACATCTATTCTCCATCATCTTCCACCCAACACTGTGACCTATGAGGCTGACCTTTAGATGTCACTGTCTAGGATCTCATGTGCTGAGTCTTCCAAATGGATTTAGCCAATGGGAGGCATCATTGGAGATTGAAGGGAAGGTGTTTGTCTTGCTGACTAGTTTTCCATAAGATGAGGGTTGGGCAGTGTTTCCCATCTGTGACTATCCCTCCTGTCAGCCACGGCTGCTCTGAGTGACCTTCCCCTACAGCTATAGGTCACACCAGGTACTGGTAATTGCTTCTTCCACCTGCCCCTTGATGTAATCTGGGTACTTTATCATCCCTTATTGTTTTACCTAAACATGGTCCACAGTTTTGTAAATTGCTTTTCATTAAACTCTCTTCAACAACAGTGTGCCATCTGTTTTCTGCTCAGACTCCAACTGACACAGTATCTACTGACTCCTATGAAAATTACACTTCCTCTCACCATTGACTCACAAATTTGTAGATCTTAATTTCCTGTTACCCTGCTAGATAGCTTTCTAATTCTAAATAACAGACTGCAATTTCTCTTTCTTTATTTATACATTTTAGATATCCATTGACTTCCCAAAAGGAAAGATGAATAATTTAGCACCCCTACAGTTCCTAAGGGAAGGGATTTGTCAGACGGGAAGGAGCTGGGCATTCTTAACAATTGTTAACAACAACAACAAAAAAATCATGTTAAAACTGCTTTTGACCTTGTTCCTTCAATTCTAAATCCTCCATTTCAGTTGGAATTTTATTTTCTGATTATGTATAAAAGTATATAGCATTTTAAAAATAGTATTTTAGATATGATATATAGTACATATCAAATGTTTTTCCCACAAATATAAAATGTATTAAATAACAAAATAATTAGAATACAGAAGTATCTTAAGAAATAGAGTCTATCATTTAGATAACTCTGGCCCCCTTCTGTAGGTAACCTTACTAGGAGGTAAAGACCTTTCTTAGAAACATGCTCTTTTCATATTGAAATACGTGAGCAGCCATATGTAGAAATCTGTTACCACAGAATTCAACAAAGCACAGAGCATGTGTGCTAGACCTGGGTTAAATAGTGGATTGAATAGAACTCTGATTCCTTTGAATTCCTCAGCTATTGCTGTTAACTGTGATCAGTGAGCTGGGGCACTGTCAGTTGGAGGAGCATGTATCTCAGACGTAGTCTGTCTACAGGCTTCCTCAAATAATGGCAACGCCATCCTTCCAGACCCTCAGACTGAATACCTTCAGGTTGTTCTTGACAGCTCTCTTTCTCTCACCATTACACGCCATCAGTAAAGAAATTCTGTTGGCTTTTTCTTCACAATGTACACCAAATGACAGAGGAGGTAGATAGTATTGTTTTAATTTTATTTGGAGACTGAGGAGATTCAAGTAGGTTAAGTGTTCTAAGACTAAAGTCACATAGCAAAAATGTATTCTGAAATATTAGAAGATGTAAACAGGAAGATAATCAGCCATACAGATTCCTCCCTGACCTGCAAATCCTACTTAGTGTCACATCAAAAATATTTGTTATAATGTTTGACTATGCTTTATGTTGATGAAGGCATTTTCTTATTTAGAAAAGCATTTCTTTTTTCTAACCATGGGAGTCTCAGGAACTGAGTTTATGATGTTTGAACCTGTTCCTGAGCTTCACTGTTGGCATTTTCAATTGCTCTTTTATTGTACTTTTACCAAGATACTGATGCTAAGAGTTTTGTGTTTTGTGTTTATAAGTCTATTTATATGGATTATAAATGGGTGAGGTTTAATTTTTTTAAAAAAACTTTATAAAAATACTCTAGCATCAGCTTACATTAGCTGTTATTACATTGAATATGACCAGCTTGAGAACATATTTCAGGTGTGTCTATGATAAAGGCAGTTCTCACTATCCTTCATTTGTTTTGTGTGTTTGACTAGTATTTTTGTGATTGGGATTGTTTATATAAAATCCCTTTGTCATCCCTGAATCACTCCACATTTGTTTATTTTTATCCTTTCAACTTGTTTAAGTAAAGGGAATAATCAGATAATGAGTCTATCTCCTTTATTTTGGGACTAGGTTGAAGCTCTAGTAAAGCAATTTTTTTTTTTCCTCTCTCTCTTTTAATTGAGGATCTGGACAAATAAAAATGAGAAAATGCCAAAGAGACAGCATGGTAGGAATTCAACAAAGCAAAAAGAAAAAAAAAAACCTTTAAAAAAGTTTTAAAATAATGTGTCAATAACCAGGTAGTTTTAGAAGGCATTAAAATAAGGAAAAAACAGCTTATGGAAATAAGAAATCTGTTGACAAGAACTTTGGGGCAGTCAGATCTGTCTTTTGTAGTGTGTTTTGTTGGTGTGGAGTGAGTCTCAAGAGTTACATAAGGCAAATTACAGGACATCTGATCGTTGATGTAAGGTGTAGTATGAAGGCAGAGGAAGAGTCTGGATTACTTCTGCATTAGAGGTTTATGTTTCCTAACTCTTAAATTACAAATGGGACAGTGGGGTAATGGACTTGGTATAGGTACTTGAATTTGGGGAGTTTTAGTTTGGCTCTATAAGGACTAGCTCTGCTACCTTGGAAAAGTCATTTCCTGTCTGTAGGGCTCAGGTTTTTATGTGGAAAAAAAAATACTAGTCCTTTAATTTATCTTTCTTATCCTACTTCTTTTCAGCTGACAAGTCTTCAGATTGGCTGAACTGTCTGAACTAAAATGGCAGAAAACCCTATCTGTAAATGTTTCAATGCTTCTAATGTAATGCATATTTTTGGAAGTGAGTAAGACCCAAAGTATTTTGGTTCAGCCTTGCCTGTTAAGGGATATTATAACTTTCAAAATAGCATATTATTTTGCTAAAATAGCATAAATAATGTTTATTTAAACATCTAACTCTCACCTTTTATCTACAAATTCATGTGATAACCCACAATTAAAAATATGAAGTATGTTACAGTATAGCATCATACTCTGTACCATAGCTATGAATTATTGAGCATCTAGTGTATGCCAAGAATTTGACACTTCATATACAATTTCATTATAACACGTTTGTAAAGTGTAATATTATCCTCAGTTACAGATAACCCTTAGAGATATTTAGTGGTGTAAAAGATCACACATGCTAATAAATGACAGAAATTATTCTATATTCTAATTTTTAAAAAATGTCTTTCAGATATGAATTAACATATGAATTTGGCTGACATTAAAGTATGTATTCTTTTCTGTAAACTAAATTGATAAGAACACCGGTCAGAAATCCCATTATTTTTCTCTAATAATGTACACTATCACATTGAGCAAAGCATTTCCTTCCTCTAGATCTTGGTTATACCCTAAATGGGTAGGATTAAACCAGGTGATCTATACTTGTCTCCATAGTCTTAACATTAAAATATTAATGCTCTGAGCTTGTATCCCTTTTTTCTCTCTCCATGCATGTGCAAGTTATCATGAGACCATATTTTTCAGCATTATGTTGTGACTTTTACCCCTAGTGTTTCTTTTTGACTCTTCCTCCATTCATCCAGGTAGGCATTCTTTATATGGCCTCAAGGAAGAGATGACAAAGCAGAAATAAAAAAGAAGAATAGAGCTAGCCCTCGGCTTTTGAGTTTTGAAAGTCTTAATTTCATGGGGCTGAGTAAGAATCACATGCTTAAAATCAGATTATAGAGACAGTGGAGTGGGAGGGAGAAGAGAAATGCTTTTCATTCTGGAGACTTCAGCAGATCCCTTGGGTTGTAGGGAAAAAGAGAGACTGTGCTGATGTGGTAAGTGGGGACCTCAGAGGGTCCAAACTGATCTCGAGTGGCACAGAGAGTAGCAGCATCAGTAGCTGAAGACCTCCAGGTCCCACCAATGCACGCACGGTAAATCACGTAGAAGTTGAATGAGAGCCACAGCCACCCACTCAGTTTTCATTAGATTGAGGAATGCATGCTGCCTGGGTTAAGGAGTTTTGTTACCTGTCTTTCTTACTGGCATCCAGCTAACAAGACAGCAGCGAGCAAGCTGCCCCACTGGCTGCCCAACAGGAATGTCATCCCGCCTGACACTTTGCTTATTCCCCATCTGACTTGCCCCATTAACAGACACTCATTTTAACGTGCCAGAATGTTCATAAGTGCTCTGGATAGAGAATTAGGTCAGAAGAAGAAGGACAGAGCAGCATAACAGACAAGGCTCCTCCCCTCTACAGTCAAACGCTCTCACTTGTGCATGGGCAGCCAGCTCTTGGTCTTCTCCACAAATTGGTTCTGTTAAACACACCTTGTAAAAAATAACTCCTGTGTGTTAAACTAGAATGTATTAAGAATCCCAAATAAAGTAGATTCCCCTTAAGGAATGAAACATAATATCTGAAGCATGTTCCTCCATAAAGAAAAATTATTTTGGATGGTGGGAAAACACCCAAGGCATTGTTGCCTACCGTAGTATTTACATCCAAGACTGAAGCTGTTTTTCACACATTTAATTAAGCTTCATGGGATCTCAAAGCCCTGAACTTTATTTACCGCCAATATCAATTCACTTCTACCCAGGACAATGTGTGGTAAAAGGTAAGGTTCATTAACTCTCATTTCTAAAAGAAAATGGAAAATCAGATGAAAATATGTGCCAGAGTCTCATTATTTAACTATGAATTTTAAAAGGGACATCCCTTGATATTTAGGTATCACTGGTTTTGCCCAAGTGCATTCATTAAACAGTCTTTGAATACTTACATGTGCGTGTGGGTTTTTTCCAGAAAATATCCCATGATGCATTGTTCACAGATGGCATTTGCTAATAACTTGACTTCTCAGGTAAGCATAAATATATGTAATTCAAAAAATCAAGCACAAACAGTAACCATGATCAGAGAACTTACAATTGTCATAATTACTCTTTATTTAAAGTACTGCTGGTGATGTGTACATATTGTATTGAAGGAGCAAGATGAGATCTTCGCAAAAGAGAAAAATCTATGTGTTTTGAAACACTCTGGGATTAAGATGTTGGCAGCTAAGACATTTGAATGTCAGCTCGTGGTACAGTCTATTATCCACACAATGCGTTTTCATCCGAGTTCACTATTCAAAGTGGCTAGTTGATGGTTAGAACATTGGCAATAGCTCCAGTTAACTTTTATGTTCCAACCAAGAAATATTACCGTGACATTCTTGTCTCAACAACCGGCAAACAAGTGGTCTTCACCTTCATCCAGTTTCCCACCTGCTGCTCCATTATTCATCAAACATTTATTGATTACCTGTGAGAGTTCCTTGTCTGTGGTGCAGTGAGATTTCGAGGTGAGTGAGACATGATTTCTGCACTCATCTACATTCAAATGACTCTAGCCCTGTAGGGGAGAGACAGGGACTCTGAATCATATGAGATAGAATATCCCATTCAACCACTGATTTGTATAAACTTGATGTTTTTTGCTGTGATACCAGATATTTCTAAGAATTAAATCTTTCATCAAATAATAAACAGTGGCTAATTTTATTCAAAAATATGTGTGATGAACTAGCATGTATCAAGTTTCGGTCAAAACTGAAGACAGGGCCCTTAGTGAGCTGACAGCCTGATAGCTAAGGAAATCATTAGTAATGTGCCACAGACTGTGTGGAATGCCAAAGTGGAATCTTAAATATGTTTTGAATAATAGTAGCATTATTAAAATATCTATAAACTGCTAAAAAGACTACTTTGAATGGACAAAAATAAATCTATATTTATTTAGAAATATGATCTATGGTCTGTTTTGAAAAAAAATGACAGTATATCAAGGTACAAAAGACATTGTCCTTGGAATCTTGAGTTCTGGCTTCTAGCCCTTCTCTTTGGGGACTCTTTTCCACTCCAGACCTTAGCCTTCTGTTCTGTAAAATGAGGATGTTTGACAGATTAGTCTCTAATGTCTGGGCCATTCCGATAAATACAACTGTATAGAAATCACAGAGTTGACTTCTTCAGTTGTCCATCTGCAAGGTCAATGGTGAAAAAAAAAAACTGACCATGTTGGTCTAAAATGACAGGGCCAGCTGTATTAAGAGCTTCGTAAAATGAACTGAGAAATGGAACTTAGAAACCAGAGGGACTTCCCAGGGAGCTGGTGAAAATCCCTTCTTCCCCAGAGCCCGGTTTCTAGCTCCCATTTCAGACGTAACAGTTTTAATGGAAAGAAAGGCTCCTGAAATGAACCTGTTTGTGACGGCAAATTCTTTAGGATCCAGGACATCCTAATCCCTTGACCTGAGGCTGTACTGACTAGAGGGATGAGGGTATTTGATGTGAAAGGTGAGACATCCTGAGCTTAGAGTCTCGAGGTGATATCACTGGTCGGCTCCTTGCTCATGAGACCTCAAGCAACTTCTGTGCCAACACACAGGGGAGATTGTCTCCTTCTTTGGTTTGTGATAAGTACTGGACGATCACATCAGCTCTTATCACAAACAAACTACGGAGAAAACAAAACAGCTGTTTGTTTGCCTAATGTTTTCCCTTGAACCTCAATGGACTATTGCAGAAGGGATGGTCCAGATACACACGCCACTGCTACCAGCTTTCCTATGGGAAATCATAGCCCCAAAGGATGAGCTGTCTTCTGTCTGGTCTACCTTATTTCTCCAACTATTGATTTGCGTTAACCTTGGCTAACTCTTACTGTTATTTTTTCTGATGGATGTAGATCATTGGGTTGAAAATTTATATTCCTGATATTTTCATTTCCTTGCTATAAAAAAATTATTCTATGGCTGTTTCCACCAGAACCAGTTTTACGGACAATTAGACACAGAATGAATAGAAGAGAGATGATTTTCTTATATATTTGCACTGGAGAGCATCCTGTCTTACGTTTATATGGGACTTTGGTTATGATTGGTCTGGTGCATGATATTAATGGGGCAGACTCTTCACTATCTAGTTCTCAGACATGCCAAAAAAAAAAAAAAGCTTCCTAAGCATTAGTTCTCTCAATGCAAAGTGAAATACACGGTGAACTTTACTCCTCCCACAGAGCAGCAGTGATGTAACATTCCTTGGATTATCAAAAGACCAATATATTCTCTTTTTATTTATGTTTTTCTAGCCAAATATTCTTTCTCGTGTGACACAGGAGACTTTGCACTATACAAAGGTTTTTGTCACTAGAGGGAGATGTAATCACAAACTCCCTTGAGCAGGTTGGAGTCCATGGGACAGATGGAAAAGCACATGAGCCAGGAAATGACATGGTCCTATATCCTGCCAGAAATCTCGGTGGAACAGAGCTGCAATGGGTATCTGATGTTAAGCTCACTCGCTGGTATTCTGATGGCTACTCACCAGAAAACAGCTCATCCATCCAAACCTGCAAGGACATCTCTACTGAAAGACTGGCAGTCTTAAGGGACCACAATTTCCATCTGTGTTTAAGTAAACACCTGTTACTGTTAGATGTCATAGGTTGTCAAAAGCCTAGGCTACTTAATAGTATCATGAAATATAAATATTTTAAAGAATATTTATAGCCCCTGTAAATACTTTTCTCCTTAAAGAAACAGTCTGGAATGTCAAAGGAGAAGGAAATTTATAGGTTATATAATTCCCTCCCCTCAATTTATAGATGAAGAGACTGGGTCTCAGAAGAAATTTGTTCAAAGACCCTACTTGACAGCTACTTACTGAACTAGGATCTAGGTCTCCTCACTCCTAATTCAATGTTCATTTCACCACCTTCCTTTCCACATTTCTTGAGCACCTACTATTTGCCCCAAGTTGTGATACAAAGATGAGTGAGAGCTGTCTTTGACCTGAAGGAGCATTTGACTTAGTGGAAGAGGAGGCAGAAATACAGTAACAATTATCAGAAGACTATGTCAGTTTCTACAGTGGAGGGACACACAGAGGCCGTGTAAGGAGTCACACGTGGTTGGGTTGTATGCATCCCAAATACATACTGTGAAGGAAATTTTCATTCAAGTTCCCTCTCCAAATATTGCATCTCTAGATACTCTTCCTGTGAATTTTTATCAATTTTAAACATATTAGCAAGTGATGTTCAATGAAAAAAAAAGTGTATAAAAATATAGGTGATGTGTCATTCTACTTATATAACAAAGGACATGTGTACAGAAATGAAAGTGGAAGTAAATAGAATGTTAACAGTACTTGGTTTGAGGGCTAAAATTATGGATGACTTTTACTTTTCTGTCTTTTTATTAATTATTATAGAAGTAATAGCTGCATATATTTTATTATAAAAATCAAAATATGAAACTTAGAATTATAAAAAATTTAAAAGAACATGTAGAATATGTTGGTGATATTGGAATTAGGAAGGATTTTATAAACAAGCCCCAGAAAGTACAAACCATAAAAGAAAAATATTGATAGTTTGACTACATTAAAATTTAAAGCTTCCTTATGGCTGGACTGTGTGAATAACACCAAGTCAAAGACTGAAAGAAGACTCTTGCAACTCAAATAAATGATAATGGATGATGAAAACCATGTTCAGAATTTATAAAGAACTTTTAAAATTAATGAGAAAATGTCAGATAACCCAATAGAAATATGACCAGATGTTAAATATAGGAATTTTGAAGAAAGAGAAAACTGAGAGGCCAATAAATATCTGAAACTCCTCTAGCAATCAGAGAAATGTTAATTAAAATCACAGTGAAATTCATAACCATCAGACTAGTGAATTAAAAACTTGGAAAACAGCAAAGATTGATGAGGATGTGGTAAAAGGAAGCTCATATCCTGGTAGTGGGAGAGCAAATTGAGAAAATCACCAGCAACACAAATTGACGATATCAAATAAATTGGAAATACTGTATTCTATGACTGAGAAATCCATTTCTAGGAATATTCTTTTAGAGAAATGCTCACATATCTACATGAAGAGATGGGTTTAAGAATTATCATTATGATAGAATCTGTAAGACTGAAGTTGGGATAACTTAGATGTCTATCAATTAGAGAGTGGATATATAAACACAGTGAAATTCTAGGCAGTGATTAAAATAAATGAAATTAATCTTCATGTATTAAGATGGATAAATATCAGAAACATAATGTTGAGGGTAAAAAGATATAACTGGGTACATACAATCTATTAGCATTTAAATTTTTAAAAACTAGTAAAATCTACTATTTATATGTGCTTATGTAAGTATTAAACTTACAAAGCATATGATGGGCAGAGTATATATTAACAGCAGAACAGATATGATCTCTAGGAATAAAAAGCGGGGATAGAATTTTAGGGAAATGTAGACTAAATTTGTTTCATGAGCTTTTTGTTTTTCAGCATTTTTATGTCTTTGAAAACATGCTGTATTTCTTAAAGAATGATTGTACTTTTTCTCCACAAAATGTGTGTTTATTTCTTTAAAATTCTGAAACCAATATGGCAAAATATAACAACATATAAATCTGGTTGGTATTCATATGTATTCCTGTTAATTATTTTCCATATTTTTGAATTTTAAATATTTCATGACACAAATTAAAACATTAAAAAATCAAGACATGAAGGATAATGACAAACTAACAAACTGTAAGAAAGTTCATTTATGAATCTTTTGGAATATTGAACACTGACTGGATATTTGATGACATCAAATGAGCAACTTTAAAAATCTGGATAATTATCTTGTATATGAAAATATTTACAGATAATATTATGTCTGAGACTTTCCTCAAAATGATCTATGAAGGGTGAAAATGGGAAGAGCAGAGATATAATCAGATTGGCTTGAAGTTGATAATTATTAAAACTGGGGGATGCATACAGTGGGGGTTCATTATTCTAGTCTCTCTACTTTCCCACAATAAAAAATAGAAAAATAAATTCAGTTTAAAAAATAGGAAAGTCATAGAAGAAAAAAAAATTGGTACAGCTTTTATTTCCCTTTTAATCAACACCACACTGTTGTCAATTTCTGACCTATTCCCCGAAGTCCTTTACGCACTTGTACCTGTAGAAATGGAAACGTAAGCTTCTTTCACATGTTAGCGCACTGAACATATTCTGTAGCTTCCTTCCCCTCACAAACATCTGTTGGAAATCCACCTATGTCAGTACAATTGTCCCCACATAATTATTATTAAGGCTGCATTAAACTCCATAGAAGGACATAATATATTTTCTAACTGATTAAAAGGTTTTTTAATCTAATTTGAAATTTTATGAACATACTGCAATTAATATCCTTTTGTAAATGTTATGGACATACTTTTAAAGACTTAATTTTAAAAATTTCTGCAATTAATATCTGTTTATAATTAAAGATTATATGCACGTCAAGAAAAATAAAATACACAAAGGCTTCCAGTGACAGTCACAAGTCCTCATCTTAGCCTTTCACACCGTCCAGGACACTGAGCCATTTATGAGTTAGTTCATCTGCTGGTTACATTCAAAGCCCTAAATAATATGCTCGTACCGCTATTATTTTTATTTGTTACATGACATCTTTTGACTTTCTATTTTTACAAGGTGACAATTTAACATTATTACACTATTTCTCATTTTTTCCCAACATTTAAATAGTTTTTTTAGTTCTGCTGTTGATTATATTTGTGATCTTAAATGCAAGTTAAATTACTTAAGATCTTACACATGTAATACTTACACCTCTGTCCCTGTTTTCACCAGCCTCAGACAGTCCACCATGTGAAGCATGGAAATGAGTCTTCCTCCTGTACTTAGTTTTACCCACCTTCCCCTTCCAACTCCCAACTCCTGTCGGCCATAGCTGTCGGCCAAGTTAAGACTTGCAGTATCTTCTGAAGTTAAAGATAATGAGTCTTGTACTTTGTATATAAATTAACTCTAAAAATCGACTACCATACGCAGATGGCATTATTACGCTTCTATAAATCTTGGTCATTTCAGGGCTAAATAAGAGAAAGTGTTTTAGGATGCGTTTTCTTTTCTAGAAATCTAATGCAATAACCCCCGAAGAATATTGGTGTATAATATTCTTAGAATCGGTGTTAACTGGATTCACTTTATACCCCATCAATT
The DNA here is from genome assembly GCF_036321535.1 of Camelus dromedarius. Taxonomy (NCBI): domain Eukaryota; kingdom Metazoa; phylum Chordata; class Mammalia; order Artiodactyla; family Camelidae; genus Camelus; species Camelus dromedarius. Next base: position 55,532,553 of record NC_087437.1, read on the forward strand.
GCTCAAAATAATGGCTCATTTTAATTTACTTTATGTTTACACCACGACTCTGTATAAGTTCTTAAGATTAGCATTACTTTATTCTTAAAAATCAATAGTATGACTTCACCGTATCCCAACATTTTTCAGTATCTTGATCATACAGTCAATTACATAGAATTCCCTTCTCTTTCTTTTTTCCCTTGAAATCCCTCTCCCAGCCCTCCGACAGCCCATCACAATCAGGACTGCTTGTCCTCTATGACTGCTTGCGAAGATGTCATCATGGGCCTTCACTGTGGTCCCAGAGCAGAACCTCTCTTTCTTAGATCCCATATTTTTTTATTCATTCACTATTTCTTTGTTTTCTTGCAGTATGTTATTAATTGTCTTGCTTAGGTAAGATATATAGGAAACAAATTTAGGGGTTATTGTATGTCTGAAAATCTATTTTGCAGCCACACTGGATGAACAGCTTGCCAGGATAGAGAATTCTATGTTCATAATCTTCCCCTAAACCTTTGAAGTAATTTTCCACTCCTTACAGTTTATAAAGCTGGATGCTGAGAAGCCTGAGGGCAACCTCATGCTCATTCTTTGTAGGTATACTCTCTTTCTTTTCTCTCTGTCCAGGATTTTAAGCTTTTCCCTTATCCTTGATATCCTCCAATCCTGAAGGTGTAGATAGTAGGTATATTATTTCATTCATCCTTGCTCTCACTACACTTCGAGCCCTTGAAATATGAAGACTGGCATCCACTTTTACTTCTGTGAAATATTACTCTGTTATTTCTTTGATAATATGTTCTCATCACATCTCTACTTTCTCTTTCTGAAACTTCTTTGGTGGGTGCCATGCTTCCTGACTGCTTTGCCCTGTACTTGTATTTTCTTTCATATTTTCTATTTCTTTACCTCTGCATTCTAAGTTTCTTTTTGTCAAACTACTTCAAATACTTTTTAAAGCTTTCATGCCCATGAATTTTTAATCTCAGCAAAATCCTAAATCTGTGGTGCTGATAGGTGGTGGTTCTCAGCATTTCACGGAAGTGGAAACTGATGTTCAGCATCTCAAAAGTTTTAGGTCATAAAACCAAGATTTGAACTCAAAACTCTTGAGGGAAATCCCAGTTTCCATGGGACTGTACCACAAGTGATTCCTAAGAAAGTTTCTGTGGGTAAAGCAGAAATAATGAGACAGATTCTATACTAATGATGCTCACAGTCTCTAGGATGTAAGATCTTTTACCTAAACTGTGCTCACATAAAACAGAACTTGAAAGCTATAGGAACACAAAGCATAATTTTAAAAATATGAAAAGCAATCAAAAGAGGGAGGGAAAATATTAGCAAAGTAAGGAGAGATTTCATGTAGCAGGAAATGTTTGATTTTGGTTTTGAAGATAAGATTTTTTTTCTTTTGGTGTGTACTTCATCCCATTTTTGTGCATTCTACTTTTTAATCAAAATATTATTTATACAAAGAATATGTACATTGTATTTGTATGGATTAAAGAATAGTAACACAATTATTACTCATAAGTCCATTACATTCCCAATACCTTTAAAATTCTCCCAGTGTTCTTCTTCTATTAAGTAATCTTGTTCCATCACTCTCAGAGGTCACCGTTATCCTAAATGTTAATTATTCTTTATTTTCTTGCTTCTCTTGTAGTTTTCTCAGATATGTGTGTCCCTAATTATATATTGTTTTTTGATCTTCATATAAATGAAACCATACTATCCATGGTCTTCTGTGGCATTTTTTATTTGACATTATGGTTTTTGAAATTCATTACTATTGATCCATGCAGCTGTAGTTCGATCACAAGTATGTTTGGATTGTTTCTGGTTTATTCCTTCCTCTTAACAAACAACGCTGCTATGAACATGCTTGCATGTGACTGCTAGTCGCACACCTGCAGTACTTCCTGCATTTGTTCCAGAACTTCAGGTGTGGAAATGCTGGGTCCCAAAATATGAAATCACATCTGTAAGTTTAACAACTGATCAAACTGCCTTTCCAAAATGGGTGTGCCAATTTATTCTCCCACCAGCAGTGTGTGACAATTCCCATTACTTCATACCTTTGAAAGCAGAAGCCATCTTTTTCAATTATGTGTCCTGACCCCATAGCATGGCACTTGGCCAATAGTGGGGACGGTGTGATGTTTGTTGATCAGGGGAATGAATGAGGAGATCTGAGGCTTAAGCAAAGCCAGAGAAAGAGGATGCAGATTCTTTCAGGGATTGTTATAGAACACACTTTTCTTTTCCCTTCCAATGGGAGGAGACAGATGACTTTATTGATAAAGAATGCATTGGTAGGCAAAATTACATTTTTTGTACCTGCCGTGGTAAGTCATGCTGAGTCAGTTTCCAGCTTGTGATGTGATTCTTGCTGACATCATTCCTTCCTTTCTTCCTGGCTTGGACAACACCCTCTTTCTTTTATCATTTTTAGAACATAAGGAATGCATGCTCATGAGAGATGAATAAGAAACCATAGTTAAAGACAAATTTTTTTACATTATCATCTGAAATTGTACCATTATGAAATAACCACTATTAACACCGTATGGCTGCACCATAATCTATTTAATTATTACTGAGGTCTTTTTGATATTAGTGACTTCAGAGCTAGAGGAAGTAGCCTTTGGGAGTGTCCTTATCCACACAGAATGCATATGGAATGACACAACTTTTGGGTTTTAAAAGTAATCAGACATTCAAAGCAGTAGCCTGGACTTTCAGAACGTCAAGGAGAGAATCACAGAACATTTAAATAATTCCCTCATTTCCATAAAAGGGAACAGAGCCAGGAACATTAATTCCAACAATAATGATTACATTTCCTTGCTCTGAAACTTCAGATTGCTCCTAAAGCATTGAAGAAAGGTCAAAGTCCTCAGCTGAGCATGCAAGAACTTCTTAGTATAGTACTTTTTCTAGTATGCCAGATTCAATCAATAAAAGATATTTACCACCCACTATGTGCCAAACTCTGTCAGAGATTTTTTAGAATTTATGCCTAATGCTAACAGTGGTGGAATTGTTTATCGCTATCACCCTCAAAACACCATCCGACTTTACAAATGAAGAGACTGAGGCTGAACATCCAGCACTGTCTGCTGAATTCTCAGGGCAAATCACCACTGTGACTTGATAAGCCAAGTGCCCTGATCCCTAGGACACTGTATTGAGCTAATTCTATTTTGAGAAGTATCAATCACTTAACACATTCTACTTTCATTGAACCAAGGGCAAGTGACACCTAGATTTTCCACCTGGCATTGTTTTCCCCCATTAGGCCTGTCTCTCTTCTTCAGCCGCTTGTGGATGGCTTTGATTTCTTACCTTCAGCTTGTTTCCAACCTGACAGGTGGCTGTGACACATGAGGCAAAGGAGGGTGGGGGCAGAGATGGGGAGTGTGGGGTGGGGGTGGGGGAATGAAAAGTGGAGGACTGGGTACTGTTTTGCTCTGATACCATTGTCCAGTCAAGATCCAAGACGCTGTCCCTCTCCTGTTGCTGTGTACTCTTTGCTTTGTAATGCAGAAGTGTTTATCATGACAAGCTGTGAGCAGATGGACTGGAGAGAGCAGAGAAATCTGACCCAAGAAAGATTCCACTTGAACAGCTGAGGCTAGTACTTCACCCGATGTCCGAGCATTTAACCCGTTAAGGGCTTTATGAAGGTCAGTAGCAATGCTTCACTTGCTGAACTATTAACTTTTTTTCTACTACCTTAATGGTAGCATTTGTCTGTTATAAAGCATATTTTGTACTTAAAGGCATTTGTATTTAGCAACCTCTTAGATGCGTTCATCAATCCAAAGAGATGATCATGATAAAATATTATTACTTCTAGGCAGATAGCTAGATATGAGCAGAGAAAGGGGGACATGGGCCAAATGGTAGGAAACCATATATCTTGTGAACAATGGGGGTCCCTGGGCAGAAAAAGAGAACAAGAACCTTTGGACTGATAAGAAATCACACATTTTGGGGTGACAAGTATCTTGGAGGCCAACAAAGAAAGGTGGGAAAAGCCAGGAATCTCCAACATCCAAATGTAACCTTTTGCTCATTATGGCCTCATAACAATAAAATTACCCTTGCAGATAAGAAGTACCCATCATGTACCAATGACCATGACATTTCTGATCCAGATTAAATAAGGACAAAAATCCCTCCATCCCTTGGGAAGGTGGAGCTGGGATGAAAATCAGAAGTTATAATCCCAAACTCCTCCATCCCCAATTTATATTCTGTCCATTCATTTCTACATTCTATGTAACAAACTTGCCAAAGAAACTCAGGGCAGCCGCTCACCTGAGTCTGTCCACAATTCCTTTGAGAGCATGCTATTGCTTTACTTTCTTAACCTCCGTATCTCATCTCTGAATTTTTTCTGCAGTGAAACAAGAACCCAATCAGTGGCAATGCTAGTTTACAAAATAGGCAGTTGAGGCCCAGTGTGTCCAAAACCACATGGAATGACAACGGAAGAGCTAAAAACCACTAAATATTGGGAAGTTGGGAGGGGTCTCAGCAGTTACTGAGTCCAACACCCATACTCAACAGAGGAGAGAACTGAGGCTGAAAGGCAGAAATGACTTTCCGGGGCTCCCTACAGCATGGTGAGTTCATATGGGACTTGAACCCAGGCCTCTTCTTGCAGCCCCAGGATTTCCTCTCCCAGTCTTTCAGTTCCTGCCTTTACACTGTCCCAACATGCCTGCCTTACTAGCTGGCAAAAAAGCAATTTAATGTGCTGGCTGAAGATGAAGGGAAAAAGGGACTGCCATGTTCTACCCAGTCATCCTGCACAATTGTATCAAGCTTCAAAAGCCCTTCTGATTCTTAATAAGTAAATGGGTTACCTGAAAAAGATTGAAATCGAACATTCCTAGTAATTTTGAGAATTGCTTAACTTTCTGGGTCTAAAACAAACAAACAAAAAAAGATTCATCTCTCTGATTTAATCACTCTGCCAACATTGGAGAGAATAGAAAAAAAAAAATTCTGATTTTAAATTCTCCCTAAAGGAAAATAGAGGATTAAGAAAACTAGTGTGGAGTGAAGAAAAGAATAATGGATCAGTAGTCAAATGACTAGATTTTGAATTTCAGATATGTGTTCCTCTGAATGTTACTTTGATTCTCTGAGCCTCAATTTTTCTTTATGTAAAATGAGAATTAGTAACAGTCTTATCTACTTCCTGAGACGATGGTGAGAGTCTGTGGCTAACTGTTGTGATTGCTTTCTGTAAATTTACAGTTATGCTATACTAACATAAAGTAGTATTAAAAATTGCATTAATGGCCATCCCTCCTGTGGTATGGTGAGAGAAGGAGAGCTTAGCAGCTCAGAGAACAGACGGGGGAGATGTATTGTCTGGGTTTGAATTACAGTTTTATTATTTACAATCTGTGACATTGAGCAAGTTACCTAAGCTCATCAGTAAAATTTGGATAATAACAGAGTATCCCTCACTGGTTTACTATGAGGATTACATGGGTTAATGTGTGAGCCGTTCTTAGAGTAATGCCTTTTGTATGCTAAGTGGTTATTAAATAAGTTTTTTTAAAAGATATTGGTTACTTCAAGGAAAATATATGTTCAGGACAAAAGGGGTGTTTTGTTGAGATTTCATTTTAGCTGTCTTCCTACCTCAATGTCTAGCCACAGGCCTTTGCTTACATGAATAACAGCCCACCTCCAGGGAACTTACATGAAGTCCCGTGCAAACTTCCCGGAAAGCTGCAAGCAGAGGACCCTTCTCTTGGTTTACTGAAGGGGTCAGAGTGACTGGTCTTCCACGTCGCTGGTGACCAATGGCCTTGAGACGATCTGCTGGATCAAAGCACAGGTCCCGCACTACTGAGCACACTGCCTAATGATCTCAACACTGCTGTCCTGGCTATGCAGGAGCAGGGAGGGTATACCCTGGGAAGTCTGAATCTCCTTCAGTTTGAGACCAATGGCCCATCCCCTACGGACCAAGACAGACAATATCTGCTCTGAGATGAACTCTTATACAGGCATCTTGATGCATTTGGTAATGCTTATACTTCTTTGAACTACTGGTCTGTTGACACTGGTCTAAAAAGTCAGTATGTCTTAACTTACTTTTAATGCTTAACCCTATGAGGTAGACACTACTATAAAAACTCATTTTATAGATGGAGGAACTGAGGAACAAAATGTTGGATAACTTGTTTAAGGTTATCTAAGCTTGGACCCTAGAGAGTCTGGACAGTACGAGGAGCAGCTTAGATTAAATCTACCCCCATTCTGTTTGATGGAACTTAGTCATGTGGCTCCACCTAAATGCAAAACAGGCTGGGAATTCACTTCCAGTAACAACTCCACCCGAAGGAAAGGGAATATGAATACTGGGTGCACAGTTAAGTTTTCCTTTATAAATCCACATTTATTACTAAATTATTTAGGATGATTTTTCCCAAAATATAAAGCACAATGGATGAATATTTTCATACACCACTGAAATTTACTTTTTCCTAAGAGTTCAAACAGTGATCGATGGGAATGTGTACTTCACTGCACCTTGAATGACATTATGAATTGTCATTAAAGTGCTTTCTAGTTTGGTAGTTCAAAATTGCATCTCGTTTTAAATTGCCTTTTCTGATTTACTAGTGAGAGGAATATATTCCCATGTTTGTGAGCTAACTTTTGTTCTTCTTTTGTTATAAGTTTATTTTCTCTCCATTTATTTTAAGGCACTTTTATTTTTTATATTAATGTTTATATGTTTATCAACAAATATTTATTTCTATCAGATTGTCAGAAACTTTCTCCCAGGTTATTTTATTCTTATTTGTTGCTGTTGGTTTTTCACTTTAACTATAAAAAAATGGTCTAAGATCTACCTATTATCTATCCCTCTATGTAAGTTCATGACATATACATGTACTTATTTTTACCTACGATTACATACTAGTCTTTACAAATATTGTTAATGGTTTGTTTGTCTAGAAGTAAAGAATGTGCAGTCTGAGTAAGAATCTAAATTATTTTTATCCAAGTGGCAATCATTATTCCCTATTCTGTGCATTGATTAATACCTTCTCTATTTTTGATTCTCTCTTTTTTCCCATAAAATCTCTCTATCTATAATGGGGTTTATAGATGAATAACTTAGTCTGTTTCACTGAAATATATACTCTTGTGCTAATAACACATTGTGGCTTTATAATATGTTCTAATAGCAAGTTAGAGTTTTTCCCCTCTCATATTAATCTAATTATTCATAGTTTTTAAAAACTACCCCTGATATTTTTTTCTTCTAGATAAACATTAGGGAAAAGTTTGCCTAAATAAGGTATATGGCAAGGTTTATCATAAGCTATAAACAAACATGAAATAAATATTTGCAATATAGCATAAATTAGTACTAAGCCAAAGTAAATTCTAGTAGAAGGGCTCAAGGAAGAGGAAAAATGTCACTTGGTACTTTGAGAATTACCAGGAGTTTTTCAGACAGAACAGGACACAGTCATACTGAAAAACTTTAACATGACATTTTAAGTTTGTAATTACAGAAAGATATCAAAAATAATCACACAATACAATTAATTAGGCAGCATTATTAGATATATATCCAGCTTTGAATACAAGAAAGAAAATGCTTTCTGAAGACTCCAAGTATCATTCATAATAATAGTAGTAGTAATAATAATAATAATATTTAAAGAAGAAGCTGTATTATATTAAACTAATATAAAATAATCAATAGCATGTAGAATTTTTTAAAAATTTCACCTAATAAATATTGAGTAAAGGAAAAAGAAGCAATTTATATGTACGTAAAAAATGCCTAGGTAACAATATTTGTGATGTAGACAGAGATAAAGAGATACACCACATGTTTCTGTGTATGTGTGTATGAAAGTCTTCCAAATCCTCAGAACAAGGCTACTTTTTCTCTTTCACTGCAGAATACATTCATGCTTCCCAAGTTTATTTTTCTATTTGCCCTAAAATGAAGAGAAATCTCCATAGTTCCTATGTAGGCAAAAAATTATTAAGATCTGAGTTTAACCATTACAGGTATCAATAACTGGTCAGTTGATTTCTGAATTAAATATACAGTAATAAGAATAAAGACAATATATGGATTAAGGAGAATAAAAATACTATGCATGCCTTTTTAGAAGGATTTTTCAGAAACATGTTTTTTAAATGAAGTATATGTACATATACATTGTATTCATTATATTCTGATGTAGTGCCAAGCCAAGGCTTTTTCTAGTTTCAATATCTTTACGATGAAGCAAAGAAATCATAAAACACCTGTGAAGCACCAAGAATGCAGATGTTAAAGAGTTTTATAATTCTCTTTCCCCACCTGCCACCCCCAATTTTTCAGCATTCTCACCTGACAGGCAACTAACGTGATACTTGTTTAAAAAAGGAACATTCCTTTGGGGGTATTCCAAAATATGATACTTAGCTTTTAGAGAAAAACAGAACAAACTCTTTTCTTGACATTTGTATTTCACTAGTTACCAAATTTGAATTAAGTTACACGAAAAAGAAGAGAATCCTAAACACATTTGGGAGCAACGTATTGATCCTTGATAACCCAGTTGAAGGGAGCTCACTGTGCGAGTGCCCTTGAGGTGTGGGTCTCAAGTGTGGTCCCTGGACCAGCAGCATCAGCCTTACCTGGGAATTTGTTAGCGATGGAAATATAGTAGGGAAGAACAAATCTGACTCCATATTAGATTTTTTTTTTGGCTCTAATCCTGTGCTCTGTTTCCTGTGCTTAGTCATGCTGGTTCTGCACCTTTTGTAAAAGAATTTTGCCTATAGCCTGAAATATATAAGACAACCTATTCTCAAGGCTCTGATCTTTAAGGGTATGACATTGTCCCATTCATATAAAGATAAAAAGTTGCAGAATAGAAAATAACATTTGCCTTGTTGGAGGTTTATAGGAACATTGTGATCTGACCTACTTGGACAGCTGCCTGAATTCTGACTTGGGTAAGATGGCTCTCTAGGACAATTGTCCCCCATCTTCTTGATCTGCTGGCTTTCTGAATCCAGTTGTTAGTCCTTCCTCCAACACCTAGTCTACCAATTTATTAGCCTGCCGTGATGTGAGCAGAACGAGTTTGGTAACAGAAATTACAGTGTCTCTCAAAAGACCTACTGAATCAGGAATTTTAAGGTGAGACTCAGGAGTCTATTTCATTTGCATTTTTACATGCTTCCATTTTATATTTTGTTGTTGAACATTATCTTTCTGACTTCTGCGTTTTAAAACTTCTTGAGCTTATCTTTGTGGCTTTGTATACGGTTTAGTATAAGTCTCTGTAAATCTGGTGCACGCTAAAGTCTCCTTTCTGCTGCTGGACCACCAACAGACAGATCACAGAGAGCTTCTAAACTATCTCTCTCCTCTGTTCCCTGGCTCAGTGCCATGAGGTCTGAGGCCCATTTTGTTCTGCACTCGTTCGCTGTGTGGAGCTGGGATGGCCCAGTGGGAGGCAGTGGTTGTGCACTCCGCTGTCCAGTTGAATCACTTGAGGAACTTTTGAAAAATCCTAACGCCCTCGTCCATTCAATTAGAATCTCTGAAGATGTCACCCTGTCAGAGGTCTTTTTAGAAAGCTTCTCAAGTGATTCTAATGTCTGGCTTGGGCTGAGAATCATTCATCAGAGGAACGCAGTAAGAACATTCCATCAGAAGCTTTGTGCCTCCAATTCACAGGTGAGCAAACTGAGCCCCTTTGAAAGGTTCCATTGCCTCAGGCCACTAGCAAGTGGCAGGACTGGAATTCAGAGTCTTTCTAGCTAAAATTCCATGCTTCCTGGAATCTGCAGTAAAGTCTACATTCACAACCCTGTGAGTTAAGACAGACATGACAATTGGTTGTGGAAAGGTGCTACGTGAGTATTGAGAAAGGAGCAATTAGTGATAAATACAAAAAATCCAAAGGGAAGCTGGCACACACAGAGAATATATTCGATAGAATAAGGTTTCTAATGCATTCAGGCTTTACATCTGAAATCCTAAAGGAAATGAGAAAGTGTGCTCCATGAGCTAAATGCTCCTTCGTGCTTCCAGAATGGAGTCGCTTTTAACTGAAGGCCAATTAGCAAGCTCATGTTAGTGAGCCTATGTATTTTTTCATTTATTTCCTGAGACTAATCTCTTAACAAAGTGTTACCCTTGATGTAACTCATTTGTGATTCTTTGCAGAACTAAAACCCAGTGTTCCAGCTCAGGAAGATTTTCTTGTAGCTTTTCTTGTCCTCTTCTCTTAATGGAAACCCTGGTTCCTAAACCAACTCATTACTGAAGTAATTATACCCTCTGCCTCTGTAATCAGGGCCTGATTATCCAAAAATCTAAAGTTATCTCTTTCCCCCTCCAAAAAAGTAGAAGACACACTCATTCTCTCAAAAGTGCTGTTTTCTCTCTTCTCTCTTTCCGTTCCCTCCTCCCTCCCTCCCTCTCTCTCTCTCTGTCTCCCTCTCTCTCTTTGTCTCTCAAAAGAACCCCGTTGGTTCTGAACTTGGAGTATTACATTGGAGTTTCTCCAGAAGTCCATGAATCTTTTAAAGATATGAGTTCTTTGTCAAAGGGAGGGTTTTCCTTTTCTGAAGTGGGGTGAGGACAAGGTATGCAAGGATGGGCGTTTCCAGTTCTATTTGCACAGTGCCCAGGGAGCCACCTCATTCTCCTGATGAAAACCCTTTGATGACTTCCTATTACCCTCCGGCATCTTTGGCATTAAAGGCTTTTGCTTTGTCTTCTGTCTTCCTATGCAGCCTAATCTTCTGGCACATTCCTTTTCCTTTCAAACTTCATGCCACTTACTGGAAATGGAAATCTGTACATCTCCTTGTCTTCACAGAAGTTTCTCTGTTATTTCCCTGTATGACTTTCATCTTGACATCTTCATGATTAACTGCCTTTTCTTCCCCCTACAGAATCCAATTCAGTCATTACCTCTCCGTGGAAGTCTTTCCTGCCTTTACTAATTCTCTTTCAATCCCAACCTCATCCCTGCCCACTTTAAGAAAAAATACACATATTTCACTTAGGACCCTCTTCTTGGTGTTTTCACGATACTTTGTACTACTCTTACTATCAATATTTCAATTCCCCCCCCCCTCAATCACTGTAAACTGTGAGAGATGGTATCTTCCTTGTCTACCATTCTTTCAAATAGCACCTTGTCTGACACTAAAGAAGCTCTTTAGACTTATAAAGATTAATGTTAAGGAGACTTAAAGTACAAGTTCCTCAGACATGTTGCTGGTAATGGTGGTAAACTAGGACACTCTTATTTCCACTTCTTCATTCCTACACCCCTGTATTCTTCCTACTAGAGACAGTACCATGTAAAGGCCATTCGCTTAAGCGTACACTGCTTCCTGGAGGATGCCTTCCTAAGCTCACAGGTGTCATCTCTAAGCCAGTGTATCAGCTGTATCATTATTTCGTCATATCAGCAGTGTTTGGGCCACGCTGTATCCATAAGACCACTGACTGTGTACTCATTACTGCAACACACTTGCTGCAAATATGGATCTTTTGGTCCTTCCTGGTTTGATGCTTTCTGGGATCTGGATCAGTGTGTCGGATGCCCTGTAAACCCTTTTACATGCTGTTGTTGAGGACCCTACAGGCAGAAAAATTTGTCAATTCCAACCAATTTGAAATTCTACCTTTTCCAAGATGGAATCACTTATCACCAAGTGATATGGACTTGGTCTCAAGAAATGTAGTTATATTTGAAGCTCAGCTTTGCTCTCTTCGGGAATGTTGGGTACTAGACAGTGGAAGTAGTTAGATCAGACTTGGTGAGGGAAAGCCAGTGGACTATTTGGTCTACTCATTGCCTCCAGGTTTACTTCTGTGGTCTCCCTTTTCCCCTGCTACCAAATGAACACATAGTGTCACCAGGCAGGGTAAGGAGAGTATAATGAATGATTCTGGCTGATATCCTCTCGCCAGGAGACTGTCTACTTGGTTATTTACTGATTCCTCTGGGATAGGTGGGCATTAACATGCAGTGCGAAGTTCTCTACGTTTGTTATCCTTTCCAATATGTCCATCACAACTTCTTCCCCAGATTTCCTTGTCTTGATTTTCCAGTCTTTCTCTATTCAGGGCTCTGACATGTCAGCTGAACCATTTAACACTGACCTTGAAGCTGTATATATTCTTACCACAGACTATTTTCTTTCCACACTCTATTGATGACTAGGTATACCAGCTCCACGCTGTGTCCACTAGAAATATTTCTACTTACAAGTACCTTTCAAGATTACTCTTTTTTTTTTTAACATTTTTTATAGAGTTATAGTCATTTTACAATGTTGTGTCAAATTCCAGTGTAGAGCACAGTTTTTCAGTTACACAGGAACATATATATATTCATTGTCACATTTTTTTTCCCTGTGAGCTACCACAAGATCTTGTATATATTTCCTTGTGCTATATAGTATCATCTTGTTTATCTATTCTGCATATGCCTGTCACTATCTACAAATTTTGAAATCCCAGTCTGTCCCTTCCCACTTCCCATCCCCCTGGCAACCACAAGTTTGTATTCTATGTCTATGAGTCTGTTTCTGTTTTGTATTTATGTTCTTTTTTTTTTTTAAGATTCCACATATAAGCAATCTCATATGGTATTTTTCTTTCTCTTTCTGGCTTACTTCTCTTAGAATGACACTTTCCAGGGACATCCATATTGCTGCAAATGGCGTTATGTTGTCATTTTTATGGCTGAGTAGTATTCCATTGTATAAATATACCACTTCTTCTTTATCCAGTCATCTGTCAATGGACATTTAGGCTGTTTCCATGTCTTGGCTATTGTAAATAGTGCTGCTATGAACATTGGGGTGCAGGTGTCATTTTGTAGTAGAGTTCCTTCTCGATATATGCCCAGGAGTGGGATTCCTGGGTCATATGGTAAGTCTATTCCTGGTCTTTTGAGGAATCTCCATACTGTTTTCCACAGTGGCTGCACCAAACTGCATTCCCACCAGAAGTGTAGGAGGGTTCCCTTTTCTCAACAGCCTCTCCAGCATTTGTCATTTGTGGGCTTTTAAATGATGGCCATTCTGTCTGGTGTGAGGTGATACCTCATTATAGTTTTGATTTCCATTTATCTGATAATTAGTGATATTGACCATTTTTTCATGTGCCTATTGATCATTTGTATTTCTTCCTTGGAGAATTGCTTGTTTAGCTCTTATGCCCATTTTTGGATTGAGTTGTTTGTTTTTTTTCTTATTAAGTCATATGAGTTGCTTATATATTCTGGAGATCAAACCTTTGTCGGTTTCATTGTTTGCAAATTTTTTCTCCCATTCTGTAGGTTGTCATTTTGTTTTACTTATGGTTTCCTTTGCTGTGCAGAAGCTTGTAAGTTTAATTAAGTCCCATTTGCTTATTCTTGGTTTTATTTCTATTGCTTGGGTAGACTGCCCTAGGAGAACATTTTTAAGATGTTTGTCAGATAATGTTTTGCCTATATTTTCTTCTAGGAGGTTTATTGTATCTTGTCTTATGTTTAAGTCTTTGATCCATTTAGAGTTTATTTTTGTATATGGTGTAAGGGAGTGTTCTAGCTTCATTGCTTTACATGCTGCTGTCCAGTTTTCCCAACACCATTTGCTGAAGAGACTGTCTTTATTACACTGTATTTTCTCGCCTCCTTTGTCAAATATTAGTTGACTAAAGTTTGTGGGTTCATTTCTGGGCTCTTTATTCTGTTCCATTGGTCCATATGTCTGTTTTTGTACCAATACTTTGCTTTCTTGATGACTGTAGCTCTATAGAATTGTCTGAAGTATGGGAGAGTTATTCCTCCAGCCTGTTTCTTTTTCTTCAGTAATGCTTTGGCCATTCTAGGTCTTTTGTGGTTCCATATAAATTTTATTATGATTTGTTCTAGTTCTGTGAAATATGTCCTGGGTAATTTGATAGGGATTACATTAAATCTATAGATTGCCTTGGGCAGTGTGACCATTTTAACAATATTGATTTTTCCAATCCAGGAGCATGGGATATCTTTCTATTTATTTTTAAGTCTTCTTTAATTTCCTTCATGAATGGTTTATAGTTTTCCATGTATAAGTCTTTCACCTCCTTGGTTAGATTTATTCCCAGATATTTTATTACTTTGGGTGCTATTTTAAAGGAGATTGTTTCTTTACTTTCTTTTTCTGTTGATTCATTGTTAATGTAAGGAAATGCAACTGATTTTTTAACGTTAATCTTGTAACCTGCTACCTTGCTGAATTCTTCGATTAATTTTAGTAGTTTTTGTATGTATCTTTTAGGGTTTTCTATATATAGTATCATGTCATCTGTATTTAGTGACACTTTTACCTCTTCTTTTCCAATCTGGATCCCTTTTATTTCTCTCTTGCCTGATTGCTGTGGCTAGGACTTCCAAGACTATGTTGAATAGGAGTGGTGATAATGGGCAGCCTTGTCTTGTCCCAGATTTTAGTGGTGAAGCCACCATCACCCTGATACCAAAACCAGGCAAAGACACTACCAAAAAAGAGAATTACAGACCAATATCACTGATGAACATAGATGCAAAAATCCTTACCAAAATATTAGCAAATAGAATCCAACAGCACATAAAAAAGATTATACATCATGATCAAGTGGGGGTTCATCCCAGGGACACAAGGGTGGTTCAACATACATAAATCAATTGATGTAATACATCACATCAACAAGAGAAAAGACAAAAACCTCATGATCATCTCAATAGATGCAGAAAAAGGATTTGATAAAATTTAACACCCATTTATGATAAAAACTTTCACAAAGTGGGTATAGAGGGAACATACCTCAACATAATAAAAGCTATATATGACAAGTCTACAGCCAGCATAGTACTCAATGGTGAAAAACTCAAGATTACTCGAGTGGAGTTTTAGTGCAGCTGCTTTCCATTTTCACCTTGTATCCACATATGGAACCAACCTATCCATAAAGTAAGCTCAGCTTCTTCCATTTTCTATTAGATGACAACAAAAGTGCCCAGGAAACCAAAGGTGTGAGTGGAGGGAGAAGCATTGGTGCAACCATGGTTAATAGCATGGGCTTCTGAGCTACTTGCTCATGTGGCTCACTCATGTCCTTTAGCCCTGCTTGTGTTTAATCGCCGTTGTAAAATCTCCAGGTTATGACGGACCATTATAAGATCTACCTGACTAAATAATCTGTGAGTCTAATGAAACCCAGCTCATGGTGGACAGCACTGGCTGCATGATCACATGATGCCCTGTAGTCAAACATTTCATCTTTGCTAAGGCGCGGAAGATTTGCAACAGTGAGGTCTAGGGAAATAAATTATCATGAAGTTAAAAAAAAAAAAAGACAATTAAAATACACAAAAACAGAAGCATATAAGTCAAGGGTATGGTAAAGGAAAAGTTTCAAGGTCCTAGATTATTCAGAACAAGGGTAAGTGTTATTAATTAAATATATATTTTGAGATGATGATTCTGCTGTAACTTTTTCAATAGCCACAGAAAGAATAGAAAAAGAATGTGTTACTCCCAAAAAAGTAAGTAGCAAAATATAATTAGAAAAAATTTCAAAGGAAAGTCAAAAAGGAGAAAGAAAGTGTATAGAAGAGGGGAGCAAATGGAAAGGATGAAGGACGATACTAATGTATTAGAACACTGAAATGTAAATGAATTAAATTAAATAATTAAACATAAGGCCATCATATTAAATTAGAAAAAGATATAATTAATACTATTAAAAAAGAATTTATATAACAAAAGTTATAGAAAGTTTGAAACTAAACAGATGGAAAATGGTATACTATGAAACTACCCACTGAAAGATAATATCGTTAATATCAAACAATAAAGTATAAGGTAAAACCATTATTAGAGTAAAAGAAAAAGATCATTTTATAATGATAGGCATTTTAATTCACTAGGAAGTTAACAATTTTTTATTTATATTCTGCTAATAACACAGCTTCAAAATATGAAAAGCAAAAACTCAGCAGAGTTGTGAGATAAATAAGTCCGCAATCACAGTGAGGTATTTTAACAAATTTCTCTGAGTAATTGGTAGATTAAGCAGATCAGACCTAAATTCAGTAAAGACAGAGTATAGTTAAGCGCTATTATCACAAACTAGACCTTAGGAACGTACAAAACATTGTATCCAATAACTGAAGAACACTCTTTCTTTCTCAGTATCCAGTGATATAACTGTTTATAAAAGTTGACCTTAATTTGGGTAGCAGGTTTAACAATTGTTCAAGGATTAAATACACCCAGAATATGTTAACTGAAGACAAGATAATTAAGCTAGAAATACATACTTTAAAGAAAACTTTCCAAAAAATCCAAGTTTAGAATGAAAAAGACATTTCTATATCAGACAATAAAGAAGAAATTAAAGGGAAATTAGAAAATATTTTGAACCAAGCAAATGAAAACACTACATTACATAGTAAAACTTGTGGGATGCAGTGAAAGCTGTATTTACAAAGAAGTGTTTAGCCTTGAATTGCATATATTAGAAAGGAAGAAAGATTGAAATTAATTAAACTAAATGTATGTAATTAGAGCAACACTTTCTTGTTGATATACCAGATAAAATCCAAAGGCCTAGAAACTTAATAAAATTCAATCTCTACTGTGTGACAGTGAAGTGTGAGTATGACTGATGAAGTGGCAACCTGTGTGGCATTCAGGTACTAGGCTCCTTTCGTCTCGTAGTTTGCTCTCCTGCAGGTCCTCAGAGCTAGCAAGTAGAAAAAGAGAGGGAGAAAAAGAAAGATGGCATGCAATTATTTGACAGATCAGTCCTAGAAGTAGCATGTTACATTTCCCCTAAATTCCATTGTAGATACTGACAGGTCTATATAGAATAAATGAACAAGTTTACACTGTGTAGCACAGGGAAATTCATTCAAGAGCTTGTAGTAGCTTACGGTGAAAAAGAATATGAAAACGAATATATGTATATTCATGTATGACTGAAAAACTGTGCAATACACCAGAAACTGACACAACATTGTAAACTGACTATAACTCAATTAAAAAATTAAAAAATTAAAACAAAATTAAAAATAAATAAATACCCTAATTACCTCCCCCCTAAAAGAGAAAAAAATTGCACTTTTAAGTTTTATGTTTTCTTCTGTGTGTATGTCTTCTGTGTTTAGGGAAACTGTATATTTTATAATGACCTATGAGGCTTCCTTCCCCTTGTTGAAAAGGAAGAACCAGCCCCGTCTCCCAAGGCTCTTCACCACATGAACATCCTTGAGAACATATTCTGGAGCCAAGAGTAGTTAGTGGCTCCGCTCAAAGGACATGCAGAAATGTGGGAGACCCGGGGATAACTGTCTCCTAATAATCACTGCAACTTTTCTATCTTGAGATTGTCTGTGAATGAGTAGAGTGAGTGAGGGCAGATTGGAAATGCCTGATTTGGGGTAAAGGCAGGCTCTTTCCCTAAACAGAGGCAAGATACCACTCTTCCAAGGGCAGATGCTTAAAGAAAGATGGAGGAAATCTACAGTCATGAGAATTCAGAAGCCTAGGTATTTCCAAAGCACATATTTACAGATTTAGAGTTTGAAACATTTTTTAAGGCCCCATTGCCCTGGGAGATACGTCTAGAGAGAGTAGACTTTGGAGTAAAAAAGTAAATTTAGAAAGGAATCACCTAGTGAATTAGTAAGCACTCACTGTAGAAATATCAAAACAGAAAACAAATCAAAAAGTATTGTCCGAGTCACTGTCCTCAGCATTTCTGAACTGGTGAACTATCTGTATGACTAACTGCTGTTTCTTATTCTTGGTACTTGGCCAGAATATGTGTGAGTAGAACTTGGTATGTCTCACTTGTCTCACTTAGTCCTTCCTCTAAGGGGCCTTGCCCCTCATCTGCAAAATGAGGATACGGGACTAAGTTATCTCCAAGGCTCCTACAGCTCTGAACTGATATGGCTACGTTATTTACTGAAACTTCCCATTCTCAACACTTACTGCCGTCTCCCCAGCTTATAAAATATTTACCCCCATCTAACATTTGTGAACGTCTTTAAAGACTGCAAGCATTTTGAATTTCCCAATTTTCCTATCAGGTAGACAAAAGTGGTCATCATTTGTCAACTGAAACAAACAAACAAAGAAACAAACAAACGAACAAAACCCTGTGCAGAGGGATCGAGTGACTTGTCTACGGTCATTTCTTTAGAGCAGAAATATATTTAGAAGGTAGCAGAGGCAGTTCTCAGAGGTTGAGTCTGGACCCTGGGACTTGATATCCTCCTGAGTGTTGCCAGAGAATTCTCAAATTCCCTTCCTGCAAACCAGGAAAACAATCATCAAGGAAGGTCATTCCCTGGGTTGCTGTGATGGTGGGAGATATTCCAGAGTGTGAGAATCCAGTTGACTTCAGAAATGACTTAAAAATGATGAAACTAAGTGGAAACATTTTTTCACTCTGAGTTACACAATTTCATCCAGCCTTTTGTGAACCTCGCCCAGTTAGCCTCTCTCCATGTGGAAAAGTAAGTGTAAATAAAATCCAATAAGTAAATATTATTATTCTTATATTTCCAATGATAACCCTTCTTTAACTGACAATTATCTCTGTAAAGTCTACCTCCGCTTGAACTTTTCTGTCAATTAATTAGCTCCTGTATGAGGACGTGCACGAGCTCACACACACACAACCACTTGCTGGGAGTAAAAGGGAAACTCTCATTTGACTCATAACTGGAAAAGTCAATAGAGATCATCATACTGAGTTATTATTGGTTTATGTCTGCTTCCCATACCAGGTGTCACAATCCTTGAAGCAGGAATCATGGTGACATCCAACTCTATAACATCAACTGTAAGCATATGACTTGGCATTTGATAGGTTCCAACAAATGGTGGTTGAATAACAAAACACAGGAATTATCCAGTCCAATCTTCTCATCTTAAAGACGAAAACAATGAGGCCCAGAAAGATGACAAGTCTACGTTTATACAACTAATTAGTAGCAAAACCATGTATAGAATTTAACTTTTGACTTTCTCAAAGTCCAGGCCACCTTACCATTTTCAAATTGTTTCAGAAGTGTTTCCTATAAGGATGCAGTTAACCATACATAATTAAATTAAGGTGTGGGAAACACTGGGTACCCATAGCTGGAACAATATCAGCACCTCATTTAGATTAGCCACTGTGAGTGGGAGCTGATTATGCTTAGCTGTTTACTCTTACACTGAGATTGAAACGCAATTGTAGCCCCAGTGTTGCTTTGAAAGAACAGTGGCCGTATCGAAGGAAAATAAAGCCTCTATTCAGCAAAACCTTTCCTCAATTAGAAGAGAGACACCCTAGCAGTAAGGATTTTCTTTTCAGTAAAGAAAAAAATAAGAGAATGTGCACTTGAGGATAAAGAGGAAAATAAATTTGATTTCAATGAAAATCATCACAACATATTGACAAGGAATCAAACAATGCAAATTGGAAATATGACATTGCATTTCAAAAGAACATTTCTTTGCAGATGTTACAGCTGAAAGTACATACGGTCTAACTTACCTTTCCTCCGGGTGGCAGGTCAACAGATGAGGGATAGAGAGAAGGAAACAGGAAATAACTGGTAGTAAAAAGGAGAGGAATCTCCATGGGAGACCTATTCTTAGGGTCAACTGTTACTCAACTCAATGATTTGATTTACTTTAAAAAATAGTCCTTAAAATCATCCTTTTATGTGTCCCGTATATCCTCTTTGGTCTTTCATAACGGTCAATATTCTGATACAGAGAGCAGATTTTACTCTAGACAATTTGAATAAAAGGAATTATTACAGCAGTTCAGATGGCTTACAGACGTACTAACGTGAATAAAAATCTGTTGGATGAGATGCTAGAATCTACTCTCAAGTCTATACTGCTGAGCCAGGCTGCCAAAGGAGCAGCTACACCTGCCGTGATCAGGAAGCAGCTCATCAAATCAGGAGGCAGCCCCTTATCACAGGTAAAAAAGCCTCAGTGGGAGCTGCTCAATTATCTACAGATACTGGTTCTTGAACAGCATCCTTGTGCTCCAATCAGGAAACCTCACATGCAAAATCGGAAGCTGCCACTATAGCTTCAGGGTCCCCCATCACGCCACCTCTTCTTCTATCAAGGAGTCATTTTCTGCCAAATCAAGCAAGCCTCAGCACCGGTTTGTCTCCAGAGCCATGCCACATCTGCTCTAATCCACACTGATAACACACTATCCTATTCCTCTCAGTTCAAATTTCAAGTCCCATGTGATTACACCTTATATGGAACCTGAATCACACCTGGATCTCCAACCGAAAATGAATCGGGAAATTTTGTTGCGGCTTTCGCCTCTCCAGGGGAAAGTGAGATCACGCGAGAGGACGATTGGACCAAATACTCTGAACCAGACTTCCATAACTGCGTAGACTTTGCTCCTACTTCTCCAAGTTCATCTTTGAAATTTTCAAACTTTTTTTTCATTATACAGAAAAGTATATATATGGTCCATCTCTGAGCATAGTCCCAAAGTCTAGAACATTCTTACTGTAAATAAGTGCTTAATAAATAATTCACTTTAAAAAAAAATGCAGAGGTGCTTTAAACAGACCAGCAAGGCCTGATATTTCTGTACTGCTTATACTTTGTGTTAAGTGTTCTCACTTCCATCTGTTAACTCCTTTGATGTCCTCAAACAGCCTGTAGAGTAGGCAGAACAGTATTAATAACCTACATTAAAAGGGGAGGAGCTTAAAATTTGGAAAACTTTAGCAATAGTCTTACCTTAAGTTCTTCTAAAAAGTAAGTGGTTCTCTAACCTGAGGATCGGACATCCCATGTGATTCTACCACTGATTAGTTGTCTGACTTTGGGGCAGTTATTTTTTGGATCAGACTCAATTTCCTTTCCTTGTCTGTATGGTGATACCCAACTGTGATGATTAAAAGAGAATTGCCTAAAATGTATAGTGCATGTTTAATAAACGGAGGTATCATGTCCTCTAGCTATGTCCTAAGTACTGTGTGAGGTTGTATTGTCACTAATAATGTTGGCAAGAATCCCTTAAGTTCATCGGAAGAAAGACGTCATGTTTTTCAAATGGCAGTATTATTTGTGATGAAATTTTCACACGTACCTTCCATTAGGACAATTGTTTTTATTGTGGAAACTGGTGAAGGTGAGAGGAGAGGGTTACTGGTGGCCCAGATGATGAAGTTACACTTTTGCATAAGAAAACCTGAAATCAGTTGCAAAGTTAAAGCAAATCCATAAAAAAGAAAAATGAAGTTTGTTTTAGTGGCAGTGGACTTCCTGCGTTTTCCATAGTGCAGTTCCAAAACTGAGCTCTATCCTCAAATAAGCGCAGGGGACAACGGGACTTGCTAACTTTCCATTCACAGTGTTATACTGGTCACAGTGACCAGCTTAAGCAACACAAGCAAATGATATCCTGGATGCCTCCTTTTCCCACGTCCCAAACCTGGGATAAAAGTTGTTCATTTGGACACATCCTGGTTCCCCCACTTGCCAGATATGTGATCTTGGCTGAGCTTACAAGTATTTCTGAGCACATATCCTCATTTGTAAAAATACGGGCTAGAACTTTAAACTCTGAGGCTTGTTTTGAGAATTAAATGCAGCAAGGCATGCAAAAGAGCCCAGCATAATACCTGGTGCACAATAATTTCTCCAAAAATGTTTCCTTAAAGTTGAGCAGCTGCCTGTCCTTAAATTTTATAGCAATTACCAGGTCTTTGATTATTATAGATCTTGTTTACTTTTTAATATAAATACAAAAATTATATTTATAGTCACTTTATTTCTATCAGATATTAATAAAATATATTTTTAAAAGAAAATTACTCATATAACACATTACAACAAACAATAGGATATTATAATAATCTATATATTATATTGTTAATAATCTATTGATGTATCTAATATACACTATTTATATAGTACACAAAATATATTGATATATTTTAATATCAAAATAATGGGGATTAAAACTTACTTAAAGTTTTAAATGCTGAAAAATAAAGTAAAATCAATGTTGTTTCAGTACAAAATTTAATGAAAATACATGGAAAATTATGCAAAGAAGACTAATGAGCTAAGCCAACTCTTTGGCTTTTAGTAAATGTCATAGAAAGCAAGCAATTTATTCCCAGATGCTAATAAGATCTCTGGTACCTAATTTTTGGAATAATGAATTTCTAAAATAAGGAAAAGACAAATATCTAAGACATAAACTATGAAAATGATCAGTGCAATTACTAAGCTGAATAACTAATCATAGATGATCAAAGAGCAAAGTTTATTTAATTGGTAAAAAACATTCAACAGCAGTAGCTGTAGTTCAGGATAAATAAAATGGTTTGGATCCCTGTGTAATCTAGAGCAAGTGACAAACCCTGGCTTAGTTTTTTTGTTTGTTTGTTTGTTTTTGTTTTTGTTTTTTTTTGGTAGAGTACATTTTGTTTTTATGGCTAAGATATAGAGATACCAATTGTACAAAGATTTATTGAGCTTGAAATAATGTGTGAATAAGGTTTGTAAACTGTAAAATAGAATACAAAAATAATTATCTTTCCCTTTTCATGTCTATGAATAGTTATCTCACTAGAATTTGACCTATTTTTTCACTCATGGTAGATACTCACCAAACATACATGAAACAAGAAAACCAAATGGAGTCCAAATTCATCTGAAGTAGTGTTATCTCAAGATCAACCTTGCAGCTCCAAATCTATATCCCCTAGCAACTCTACTTGAACTAAAAAGAATGAAAAATTTTTCAAAGTCCAGTTTCCTTCCATTTCCTTTCCTGAAGCCCCTCCTGACCAAACCCACAAAAAATACTATCTTTCTACTTTAAAATATATTGACACTTGCTGCTTATATAATTTTTAAAAATAACTGCTTATTTACCATTTTATGTCTAAGTCTAGCATTTATCTAAGTAGATTATAAATTCCTGGTGGTTAGTCAAGTGTTTGCATCCTCCATAGGGCTTCCCTTGCCCACATTTAATAAATAAAATAACGTTTATTACATTAAATATCTGGGACTCATCCCCCTCCCAATATGAATCAACAGAGACATGGTGCCAGAAACCAATAACCTTTGTCTTTCTGTAATGGAGGACCAATCCTCTTGTCACAAAGCTCACTATTTGCTAGCTCTCTCCACTAGTTCTTCTTAACAGTAGAAATTTTCTTCAATTCATATTCCCTGTAGGAACTAGCACCATTCCTGGCTTGTCCAGTTTCAGTAAATATTTGAGGAATGATGATGTGGCATGACAGAAAGTACTAACATTCAGTTCTTCACCCTGGTCCACCAGATAAAATCCTTTTATGCCTCTTTCCATTTTACTCTCTTCTAACGAGGAAAGATTGTTCTGACTGAGAAGGAGATTAAGTTGATCTACATTAATAAAAGGCCTAAGAGAATGGTATTATAGGAGTTGCAAGATTAAGGAAAGTGGCTAAAATTGTGTTGAGTGTTGCTTTGGATTGGTTAGTTGGGGCCCCGTCTAAAGTCCATATATGGATAAAAGTAAAGAATGAAATTCCTTTAATTGCTTTCACCTGTTGAACTATGCTGGTTGAACTTGACGTGGCTTATGTACTGAGCCACATGGGTCTCCGAGTGCTTTAGGACTGTAATTAAAGGGATAAGTGAAACTGTGGGTCAATTAAAGTCTGAGAGAGTCTTGGGGCAGGTTGTTTAATAAGCAGGAATTTTGGCAATGGTTTGTTGTGGGCTGTAATGAGCCCGGAGAGCTGGAAGCTGTAGTATCAGTCCTTTACTTTTTCACTCTTCCTCAGTTTCCCAAACCTCTCACAGTCCAATCCTGGGTCTGTTGGCTAAATCTGAGAATCCAGATTCAGTGTCACATCTCACAAAGTGGAAAGAGGACTCATTCTAAGAAAATGAACATAAATACACACAACAGAAGAAGATTGTGCACTAGATATTTGTCCCTGTGTAGTAAGTAGTAATCAAGAAATAGATCCTAAGGTCCAACCGAGTAGAACCACAAATGTTCTAGCTCTGTAATGCAGTAATCTGAGACCAAATAATTATGCTTGAAAGAAAATAACTAGCATGAAAAAAGTTTTAATATATATTTAACTTAAATTTTACATTGTTTCTATCAAATGATCCATTTAATGTAGGTATATTTTATATATATATATATACACACACACATATACATATATACAATTCCAAAATTTCTACATTTATATATAATAAAATTTCCAAAATTTCTACAGTGAGCATATTACTTTTGTGTCCATGGGGGGGGGAATAAATTCTTAAAGGGGAGAGGAACACATTGCATTCTTCTTTCTTTTTTTTTTTTTTATTGAAGTATAGTTGAGTTACAGTGTTGTGTTAATTTCTAGTGTACAGCAGAGTGATTCATTTATATATATATGTATACACATTCCTTTTCGTATTTTTTCATTATAGGCAATTAAAAGGTATTAAATATAGTTCCCTGTGCTACACAGTAGGACCCTGTTGTTTGCATACTTATTTCTTTAGTAGAAGGAGAAAACTTCATACAATTATGAAGAGAAACACAAGTAAGAATTGCATACTTATTTCTAAAGATCTACTGTGGAGAACGCAGTATTGTAGAAAAGTGCATGTTACTTGAAATTAAATCCATAGACTCTGTTAACATCCGATTTACCCCCAGAAAAGAAAGAAAAAAAAAAAATCCTTGCCTAGGGCCAGGAGAAGGAGGAGAGAGAAATGAAAAGGGGGGAGGAGGAGGCTCAAGACCGCTCATGTGTCCTGGTAAGTGGAATCTGCCTGAGCATGCCGTGCTTAAGCTGCCAAACATCTTCTCTCAAAGAAATATTGAGGAGCTGCTGGTATGGCTGATGAAATCAACCTGACCAGTTCTTTTTGTCTGCCTGCCTCCTCCACCTCCAGTGCATTGTGCAAGAGAAAGCTTAAACCATCTTCCTGTCAGGTGGAACGAGCGGATAAGCACCAGGTGGCCATGCTCTTGGTCCTGGGGCTCAGGGTGCAGCTGCTGGGTAGAGAGCCAGGTCCTGGCCCAGGGCACACACTGTCCCTGCGCTGAGGGCTGGCTAGGCACAGCGTGCTCACATCCTGTTCAAAAGCCAGAGTTTTAGGTTTGAGGAGCCAGATTCTTGTGCTGTGGGGTTGAATGACTATTAGGAATGCAGGGAGCAAATTAATTATTTTGCAGGAGGAATTCTACCTGGCAAGTTTAAGTTAGAGACTCTTGAGTGACTGACCGTAACGGAGTATGGGAAAGAGATATGGAATATCAGAAGGTTACATCAATTCAGTTGATCATTGATTGGGTATTTAATACAGCAACGTGCCTTCCAGGTGTTATGAGATAAACAGGGACTCTGTCATCTAAGACCTTCCAGTTCCTTCCAGACACACG
Organism: Camelus dromedarius; assembly: GCF_036321535.1. Taxonomy (NCBI): domain Eukaryota; kingdom Metazoa; phylum Chordata; class Mammalia; order Artiodactyla; family Camelidae; genus Camelus; species Camelus dromedarius. The sequence goes on from NC_087437.1 coordinate 55,558,030, forward strand.
TACAAATAGCTCACATGATTTGCCAATGGTGAAGGAAGACCCTGGGTGAACTTTGGAGATGCAATCAGTCATCCATTTCTCTAAGATCAACACTACTTAAATGTGGATACTCTGGCCTTCTGCATTCTTGTGTAGTTAAGTCAGTAAAAGGATAGTTAAAAGAGCAATCGCAACTATAGGATGCCCTGGATACCAGGGTAAGTGGTCTCATTCCTGCTTTGTGATTTGGGGTGAGCTGCTCCTTTGCACCGAATTTCTTTTTTTCTTAAGCTCCACCCAGTTCTAACATTTTTTTTAGCTTTTTTTTTTTTTTTGTAAGGGGGAAGTAATTAGGTTTTCTATTTTATTTTATTTTATTTTTGTTTGAACAGAGGTACTGGGGATTGAGCCCAGGACCTCATGCATGCTTAGCATCTACCACTGAGCTATACCGTCCCCCGACCTAACATTTTCTTATTGCCATAAAAACAGCAAATCTGTGAAAGTCAGTGAAGTGTAGCCATGTTATAACTGTATCCTCCCAGCTAATATCACAGAATTAATCATAGGTAAAAGACCGTGATGGTCTTTGATTTCCTTCTTCTCTTTCTTGTTCCTTATCTTTTTGATTCCTCACTGTAACCCCATTCAAATCAAAGCTGTATTGAGCTCTTTTTCATGTCACATTCCCCAGTGATGCCCACTGGCATGCAACCTGGAATAATAAAAACAATTCTGCAAGTGTGCTCCCTCATATAAACCAGGAACTCCGAAGCTGATGTGACAGAGCTGTCTGCCCATTTGTCTTCTGTCTGGTTTCTTCCTGCTTAACTACATGCTTACTCATGTCAGTCTGCTTCTGGTCCAGCCCAATTCACTCTCATTCACCACGGAGCACACTGGTGAGTGAAGTACGGACCTGGCCTTCTGATTACTGAGAGTCTAACTGAAAAGTAATGACAAATATGTACACAAATGACCAGATAATTAGGCAGAATAAGGTTAGTGCCCTCTCTCTCAAGGAAAAAGGCAAAATGAATGTGGAGTTCAAAAGATGGACACATATTGGGCTTGAGAAAGTTGTAATGGGAAAGGGGCCATTCAGGGTATACCTTGGAGAATAGAATTGTGTTTTAGTAAGACTGGTGTGGAGGAATAGGGCAGGACATACTGAACAACTTAACAGTGTCACAAAGGTCTATGCATGGGGAAGGCAGGCATGGAGAATGGTGCACGGTTGCCTTAAGTGAAATAGCTGATTGTGCTAGATCATGGAAGACCTCCGACACCAGTGTTTAAAAAAAAAATGGCCTATGTGGTAGGCAATAGAGAGCTTCTGAGTGTTTCTGGTTAGAAATATGGAAAGATTAGGAAAAAAATGCATGGTGAAATAGCTTAGAAGAATACTTTAAGAATTAGATATTTGTCTAAGTAAACAATGATGATGCCTAAGTATTATAGGAGTAGATACTGCAAGGGGAAAATCTGCTGGACTCAACCAGTGATTAGCAATAGAAGTCCAAGGAAAGAAATCAGAATTGAAGTATAAGTTTTGAGCTGAGTTAATAAGGCAAATGCTGGAAGAGCCAGGGAGGTCAGGAAGAGGCGCTGTTAAAATGGAAGGGAATAAAGGCAGAGTGGGTCACCTTGAGATTCAAAGACTCAATGCAGATGTTGATTAATTACTTAGGAAAGTGGGTTGGGAGTTGAAATCCCAGTTCAGGTTAAAATACCTGAGTTGGTCACCGTCATTGTTAGGTGGTGATTGAAGCCATAAGAGTGCACTAGAGGTTGGCAGTGAAAATGAGGTAAGAAGAAAAGAGGAGAAATGGCTTTTCTGCCTGAAGGTTCCCTTGGGCTCTGGTGGGTGGGTCTGGCCAGCACACATAGAAGCACAGATTTGTGGGTTTCTTGGAAACATTCACACAGTGACTAGTCCATGCCAAAGCCTCAACAGTTGGTTTGGATCAGAGTGTGACCACAGGCATCTGATCTCGGTCAGAGTAGCTCTAGAGGTCAACTCTGTTTCAGAGGGGGCATGGAGGGGAATATGTCCCAGCTCACCTTGCCTCTCTTCCACATCATCAAGCCCTGGTTATAAAATTACAAGGTTGAAAGCACAGTTTCATTCATATATATATGAATAAAGCGTCTATAAATGCTTTGTAGATTATAAATTATTATACCATTATTATTATTGTTGCAGATAGTAGAAAGAAGAACTATAATTAAAATGATAGATCGCTCGAAAGAAACCTACTCTTGGCAATAAACCTGCTGGGCCCTCGTGTGTCCTTAAAAAGATCAGACCCAGAGAGAGGACAGTTTGCCTGAGGTCTGGCAGAGCCCGGGGCAGACCTCAAGCCTTTGGGCTTTTACTCAGAGCCTCTTCTCTTTTTGCAGCCAAGTTAATTCCTCTCCCAACCCTTACTTTTTGGCAAATTTAACACAATTGTAATATTTAGTAGAGAAGTGGGTCATTTCTTCCTTTCCATTTTCAATTCTAAGTTTGAGAACATTTTGGAAAATTTCCCTGCAAGTTGGAAAACGGGGAAGAGTTGAAGGAATAGCAGAAGGCTGAATTTCATTCAGCTGACTTTGAGGATTGAGGATTTAATCCAATAATGCTTTTCCTAGGTGCTGTGGGGGCAAGGGGAGTCACAGGGGCTCCACACCAGGACCTCATGGTCCCTGCTGCGGAGGCAGAAGTGCAAAGAGCTAAGGCAAAGCTGAATGAGATTAGAGTTGCCACAGAAAAATAAACAAACTTAATATTTTTGGTTTAGTTCACTTCCTGAATGGCTAGAAAACTGGAGGTTTTGATGTTGGGCACCTCCTACGACTTGCTAGGAGAGAGAAAATGTCCCATATAGGTAGGCCATTTTTCCACAGTCCCAGACATTCTAGGATCATTTATTTTACAAAGTGGAACAAACCTCTCTCCTCAATGGTCTTGAGAAACTCTCAAACTCCAGGGGCCTTCACCGTAGACTCCGGGAGATGCAGTGGAGCATCCCAGGACAAGAAGCTACAGGGGTTTTGGATCACTGCCAAGCTGCAAGATGAACCCGATAGGGTTCCTAAATGACAGCAGGGCCTCGGCCTCAGGCCTGGCTTCATGCTATTCCAGTCGTGTGACCTGTCTCCTGCACTGATCTGAGATAACACTTATCACAGTCTGCTTGGAATCAAGTTACTGGCGGGGGTGCCTGCTTCCGCCGCTAGACGGGAGAGCAGTGACAGAGCCACCCTCCACTGTGTCCCCTAGAGCACTTGGCCCAGGCCCTGGCACTCGGTAATGCCCAGTAAGTGTGCAGGGTTGGCTGGAATTTTGGCTGGCCTCTTCATTTTTCATTGGTAAAACCTCTGGCTCGTCTTGCCCGGTTTGAGAAGGATAAAGCACACCTTGTGTTGAAAGCTTTGGATGATTTCAGAGAGCAGGGTGGTAAGGAAATGCAGATCTGCAGTTGACTCCCTGTGGCGCTGTGGTCCAGTCCTTCCTTTGGCCACACCTGTGTTTCTGTAGGTGGTTAGAGGGGTTAATGGATGCTGTTCTTTTAGTTCTTGCTTTTGGTGATTCTATCATTTTGTTAGGTAAATTCAACTGTAAAATCCCTTTTGGTTCAATTTCTCTTTCTCTTTCTTAAAGAATAGTTGATTCACAGTATTGTGTTTTTTTCTGGTTACAACAAAGTGACTCAGTCATACAAACATGTATATACACATTCTTTTTCATATTCTTTTCCATTATGGTTTATTACACGATATTGATTATGGTTCCCTGTGCTATCCAGTAGGACCTTATTTATCTATTTTATATCTAATTCAATTTCTCTTTCTTTATCTCTACTGATCCTTGATATGACAAGATGTAAATTAGTCAGACATTGTTCTAAACGTAGAAAGATTTTTTTTAAAAAAGGAGTGGAGTAAAAAGGAAAGGACACTGCATTATTATTGAACAAGAATAACCATTCGTTTACACTTTCTTATTTCCAACCTCTTTATCAAAAGTCCTTTATGAGCATGGAGGTATTTATTCCTTGCTACAACCCTGAGGTGAGCTTTGTTCATTTTGATTGGCAGATAAAGAAGCAGCTTGGGGATGGTAAGAAAACCTCCACTGTGACAGAGGCAGTCAGTGGTAGAATCAGGATCCCGGTTCAGACTGACCTCCTATTATACCTCTCTGCTCCTTGCATACACTTTGAACAATTCATTTAAGATCTCTGGGTCTCAGTTTGGGTGTAAAATGGAATTAATAATACTTCATAGCATTCACAGAAAATTAAGATTCTGTATGTAAAACAGCAACAACTTTAGAAGCCTGAAAGAGCTAAACAAATCTAAGTGATTATCACATTATTAAATAGTCAGTGTAATAGCCCAGGTTACCAAATCCTGCTTTCAAAGGAGGGTGAAATTCAAAAGCTGTGGATCTCTCAGTAACTGAAACCTCTCTGTCCTGGTTTTACCACGTGCCTTGACATTTTACATCCTTAGATCAAGTTATTACATTGAATCTCTCATGAGTTCAAAGTTCCTTGCCTACACAATTAGAGAACTTAGAAGAAAATTAAGAAAATCTAAAGATCATCCTTTGATTATTCTTCAGTTATTCAGTTAGCAAAATTTTTCAAACTGATAATCCTTACTAGGAGACAGTGAAACTAGTGCTCCCATATATAGGGTGCAGCAATAGGAAGTCTTTTGTGATTCAACCTGTCAATATCATCCATCAGATGACAGTGTTCTTATATATACATTTTGCACCTACTAATTATTTCTTTAGTTATGTATTGTAAAAAGGGGTGATAGCCTTGAAAATATATGAATATGCTTATCTCTTGCCTTTTCATAGAACTGACATTAACCCAATCAGCCTGAAGCACTTTTTTACTGTTTACGGTGATGTTGAGGGGGAAGTTCAGAGGGTAATTAGTGTTGGTGTAACAGGACTGCAGAGAGAGAAGAAGTTAATGTTCAGTTTCTGACAACCAAAATAGGAATCAAATGTCCACAGAAAAGTAATGAGATATAAAGTTAGTTAAGAGAGAAAAAGTTTTCCTGAATTCCCTCATCTTCTAGTTTAAAGCCTGAAAGACTTATTCTTACTTTTTAAGGAAGATACTGGTTATATGATGAAAAGAAGAAGGGGATAGCCCATTCCTGCCAGTTTTAGTGATTATAAGAGAGAGAAGAGAAACCGAGATCAGGTACCATGTTTCTCTTCCCCATCCTCTAACCATATTGACGTGTGCAGAGATGTAGGAGTTACCTTAGAAATACCCAACTGAATAGGGGGAAGGCCAGAGACAACTGGGATCATGGCCTGCTTTCATATTCAGAGCATGATGAACCTTAAAGCTCTATAGAACTCGTGCCACCTCCAAGATTGTGCAAGCAGTGAGAATGAGACAGCCCAGCAAGTTTGGCGTGCAGAAGGCCACACATGTCCGTTACTACACTGCCTACGATGGCAGAAAGGTCCACCTAGGCTCCATGGCTAATAATAAGGAAATGTTTAAATATATTGAGGTACCCTCTTTTGACAGAGAGTTTTGTGATAAAGCTGACATTGAATATAAAAAATACTAGAGCATGGAAATCTGAGCTTTTTTCTTTTTGCACTGCTGGCCATCCACTGATTTTTGAAATTTTTGAATATCAAAGATCTATTTTGCAGATAAACCCGTGCTCTGCAATGGCATTGAGCTTTTTGTAAATGAGGCCTATACATTTTATTTGCACTTCTCTCAAAATCAGGTGGAAGTTTTTGATCTAAATATTCAGTGAATGAAGCAATAAAAAACTTCAGCTTTGAAAATTTAGATAAATATAATTATTGAAAATAAAGTTTACAAACAGGAAGATGTTGAAATTTTTCCCTATAAAAGCAAAAGAGAAACAAAATAAATTGAATGATGGAAGTTCATACTGTAAAAAATTTAATTTTGAAATTATTTAATTTTTTTAGAATATGTAAGCTTGTAGAAAAATAATTTTAATGAAGTTTCTGTTCGTATTAGAGAAATTTATATTCTGTTTTAGAATGAAATAAAATAGAGAAGGACTTTTATTTTACAGAATCAAAGTTTGGTGAAACTTTCAAATGAATAAAAAAAGACAATTTATTGAATGAGTTTTGACTCAAAAATATTTATTGAAGAAATGTATTCTAAATAGAGGTAAATACATATTTTCAAAGATATTTGGGCTGAAATATTTATATATTTTTATATAAAATATATTAGAATAGAAAATACCTTGCATTTTACAAACTTTGCAGTATTTATCAAATATTTCAACTGCTATAAAGAGTATTTTCTCAATTAAAAATATGTCTATAGAGAAGATTCAGTTGAAAAATGACAGTAATTTCAAATTTATTAATTGTAAAATGCAACTTTAAAGAACTATTTCAGTCAAATGTCAGAAAAAATAGTATCATATGGGAAAAAATCCATTCTTCAAAAAACACCAGTGTCATTGTATTAGAAACAGATGTAGCTAAGAAAATTAGTGAAGTTTTTGAACATATACAATGATCACTCAGGTTGTTGAGTTCAGATAATTAAAATGAAAACTTTTCTTTCCAGCTTTAATGTACATGGATGCATGTTACATTTTTTAGTGAAAAAAAATTCACTTTTATCTTTGAATGTAGGTTTTTGAATAGTACTATTTTCAGGTATCATACAGCATCATATAACTATCATATAACATTTTATGGATCAATAAGTGAAGATTTCAAAAATATTTATAATTAATTTTAACTCCCTTTTTTTTCTCAAAATTGCCCTGGATTGAACATATTTTATGATTGTCTTTGCTATAGTAGAGATTTCTCCACATTGCTGCTTTATACCCAGAACAAAGACTAGCGAGAAAACACAGTTCTGTTTTTAAAAACATAGGGAAAAGACTGTGAAGAATTTTGTTTAAGTATTAAAATAATTGTGCTAGGGGGTGGAGATAATGAATTCCTTTTTCTTTTCTAATTTCCATTTTAAAAATTGAGACCAGATTATTTGTACATGGAGCAGATGTGCAAGGGACAAAAAGAGAAGAACAGAAAAGTGTTTGGAACTTCCCGGAGAAGGAGGCCACTTGAGTCAGTATGGCTTCCTCTGCCAACAGGACTCTGAGGGCAGCAAAGGTGAGGACGCAGGCGCACCATGCCAGCTTCCTCCACATCTCGAGAACACACGCCTCTCCTGCATCTGTCACGCCATCAGCTAGTCAAGACGTTCTTCTTCCCTTGCCCTCCAGACCCAGTCAAGGTAGTACTGACAAATAAGGTCAGCTTCGGGGGCCGGGGTGAGTGAAGCATTTTATATTTATATCCACAGACACACACTCCTGTGTATGTTCCAGTGACTTCAGGGGACTTTCCACAGCCATGGGTGTCCTGTGTCTGGTGTGAGGTAACTTCCTGGCCCACTTACTTCTCTAGATGCAAAGCACCTGGCGAAGGGGTTCCAGGGCTCATGAATTGAGGTGTTAAGAGTATCTCTCTCAATAACACATCTCCCTGTTCTAAACTATCTGTTCACTATTCACTATGCTGGTAACTTACGTGTAGCACTTTCTGGTGGGGTGTTTTGTTTTCCTCTGTCTGTGATCACTAGCTGTAAGATTAAGAGAGGCATGGAAAATGTGACTTCATGACTTTCTGGGTGATTAATTTAACAAGGGGGAATAAATAAAAAAAGAAGAGTGCTTGGCACGAAATCAGTACTAGATAAGTATTGGTATTACTTTGACACTTTATGGAGGAACAAAGTGTCTAGTGGGGGAGTTTCAGTGGAGACAAGACAATGATGAGAAATGGTATGAAATAACAAGATTTAACAATTTAGAACATGTTGAGCACGTATTATGTGGAAGTCACCGGCTGAGACTCCAGGAACAAAATGGTGAAGAATATTCCTGCCTTTAAAGAATTGACAACCCGATGATGAAATTTAACTGAGTTGAATGAATGTAATATCTCTCATTTCGTGCAAAATTCTAGCTACACTAGCATGTATGTTCTGGTATGTGCGTTCAAAGGAGCTAAAAAAAAAAAGTTGACCAAAATTCGAGCAGTTGGGGGAATGGTGGATGTCCTCTCTTATTCGTATTTGTTTATATTTAGAGAGCAGTATCTGCCTCCTGGACTCTTTTCGACCTGACGTCATCTAGCACAAAGGAATGGTTTAAATGAAAGGAAAGTGCAGTATGCTTGTTGGGGAAGACACTGTTAGATTACCCATCTAGTGTCCCGTCTCTTTTTTTATTAACAGAATTTGCTTCTCTTGGGGTTTGAGTTAACAGTATGCTCAGGAAGGGTGGCTCCAACCTTCAGTAATCCCAGAGGGTGGACCTTATTTAAGGCTAACACTTTTGTTAATGTCTTTCCCTTTTGCCACTGATTGGTTTGGAGTGGCATGCAAATCTGTTCTGGCTAATAGTAAGCAAGGAAAAATGTGTTGGAAATTTCAAATGAAGGAGTTTGAGAATTAAGATTAACATGAAGGGATAGATGGGATTTCAAAATTGTAGAATAGATAAACAAGATTATACTGTATAGCACAGGGAAATATATACAAGATCTTATGGTAGCTCACAGAAAAAAAAATGTGACAATGAATATATGTATGTTCATGTATAACTGAAAAATTGTGCTGTACACTGGAATTTGACACAACATTGTAAAATGATTATAAATCAATAAAAATGTTAAAAAAAAAAAGATTAACATGAAAAATCCACTTGACCAACGTGGAGAAAATAACTGGCTATGTAGCCTTCTGGTTAGCACTTTTTCCTTCAAGGTCTCGGTTTCCCCATTATATTTATCATTCTTGCCCTTTCTAATTAACAGGGTTATTGTTAATATTATAGAAAATAATGGATGTTGACATGATTCCCTCATTGTAAATGCCTATAATATGTAAATCATTACTATAAAGTATAAACTACTTTGAAATCTTTGCATTAAAATTATTATCCAAATAAAGCAGTGATACCATGAAAATGCATGCTAATACACCAACCCTAGGAAAATGCGCTTTTCATTTAAAGAAACTTAAGGTAGATATAATTGTATGTAAAACACTTCCCAAGCATTTATTTATGTGTATGTATTTTATTTTCATTGCCTTAATTAATTTTTCTCAAAATTGATTGATTGGTTGATACATAGGTTTCCAATTATTCCTTCTTCCTTCTTCTGTTTTTTTTTTGTTTTTTTTAATGGAGGTACTAGGGATTGAAACCAGGACCTCGTGATGCTAAGCAGTTGCTCTTCCACTGAGCTATACCCTCTCCCCTCCAATTATTTATTCTTAAGGGCAATAAACATATTTTGCATATTTCCTCGCATAGATGTGAGAATATCTCCCTAGAGAAGTGGAGATTCACTTCTGTGTTGTAGCTTATCCATGACTCTAAATTTCGTTAAATGCTGCTAATTGTTCTCCAGAGTGGTTGTGCCAATTTGCAGACCCACTTACGCAGCGTTAAGAACCCCTTTGCCTTCTCTGCTTCACTCTTTGGCATTATCAAACTTGTTGATTGTGCCAGTATGATGGTAGGGGATTTGAAAGTGACTGTTGTTTAATTTGCAGTTCTTTTTTTAGAAATTAGAATAGCTAGAAATAGGTATGATGGTAATCAAAAGAATTCATGATAACAGTGATTACATAATTGAGGTTTATTTTTCCCACATAAGAAGTTGCTAGCATTGCTTCTGCAGATCATTAATGTAATCAAGAAAATCAGGCTCAGCCATCTTTCCGTTGCATTATCCTAAGTATGTTGTCTTTTCTTCTTCATGCTTATCATCCTATGGTTGCAGAATGAGTGCCACTACATCACTTCAATGTTCAATAGAAGAAGGGAGAGGCAGAGGGATGGCTTGTACACTCTGCTCTTGAATCTGTTGCCTTTATGGGCAAAGAAAAGGTCACTAATCCTCACTTCAGCAGACTTTCTTAACGTAGTTTTTGCTCAGAACTGTGTTAATTAGCCAGCACTAACACATTGTTCTTGCAGCTTTAAAAAAGCTAGAAAAAAGATAAGAGTATGTCCCCCACTTGTTTTCTTATCCCACACTGTCTTAGCTTTTCAAGAAGCTCTATTCTTTGTGACTTTTAGGATCAACTAGTCACATTTAATTTTAAAAAATTCTATAGGATTTTTATTAGAATTGCAACGTTTTTTCCTTTGAGAGAAATTTAAAACTTTATAATGTTATAAACAGCAAACTGTGGATCCTACATTTTAGATTCAATCTAATAATCTCTGCCTTTTACTTGAAGTGTTTCGTTCCTTTACTTTAATATAATTACTGGTGTAGTTGTTTAAGTCTACTGTCTTGGTCATCTGTTCTTCATTTCCTCTTAATACTTTTATGCTTTCTTTTGGCTGAATAAATTATGTGCTATAAATACATTGTTATTATTTTGGTACTGTAAGAAATGATGAAGATAAATTTGATGGGAGAAAAGGAAATTAAACCAGCTGGAAGCCCATATCTTCAGGAAAGAATGAAAAATATCAGAAAGGTAAATACCAGGAAAAATATGAAAGATCTTCATTATGTTTTATTACATAAGCATTGAAATATTTATCTTTAAATTTGTTCAGAGGACTGTTAACTGCGTAAGACAAAAATGATAATATTTTGTAGTATTCACAGCTTTTATATGAATAAATCAAAAAAAGCACAAAGGGTACTTACCCTCATTTATGGAAGAATCCTCTAACTCCTACCGCTCTACCAGACATGAAAATAGGGGTGGCTTTCTTATTCTAGAAGATATTTTAGTTTTAATATTTGTACACCTTCAAACTTCTGGCAGGATTCAAAAACTGATTTTGTAGCTTACATGGCTTGTTCTATTTGTTAGCAAGTTTTGAATTTCTATATCCATCCTAACCAGAAGCAGAAGTATATCATTCACTTTTACTAATTATGAAATTCCTATAATCCATAATTTATTTTGAAGTGTGTTTTTTAGTTTACTAATATACAAGGGCTTTGATATTTCTGATATTGATTTATAATTTTGCTACATCATTCATTCTATTAACTATTTGACTTTTAGAAGTGTTCTCTGTGGTTGGCGTTACTGAGAAATGGTATGTGGACCTGAAGCCGCTGCCTATCATTTTTTCCATAAGGATATAATCTACCTAAGAATGAAGCCAGTATAGAATTGAGAAATAGAAAAAGAGCAAGGCCTAAATATATTAGCCCATAAATCAAGTTGCTTCTAATGTTTTATTTGGACTTTCCAACTACATAAGTCTATTATTTCCCTTCTTGTCTCAAGCCAGTTTGGGGTGAATTTTTTGTTATTGTTGTGTATAATCTGACTAAGAGAAGAAACATAATCAATTCATTTTTTAGATATATTGAGTTTGTGTCATGATGGAACATAACACAGCTCAGTATGAAGATGTTAATATAGAATAAAATATCCAGAAAGAGTTTAGGGTCATAATGCCCTGGGGCTTGTCAGCTATGATCATGTGTAGTGAGCTAGTGCTATAATAAAAGTCTTGTCATCTGAAGTCCTGAGCCTCCTGTGATGGTTAATATTATGTGTCAACTTTCCTGGGTCACAAGGTGCCCAGTTATTTGGCTAAAAAGTATGTCGGTATTTCTAGATGACATTAGCATTTCAATCTGTGGGCTAAGTAAAGTGGATTGTCCTGTCCAGTGTCAGTGGGCATCATCTAATTCATTAAGAGCCTGAATAAAACAAAAGGTGGAAAAAGGGAGAATATGTCTTCTGGGCATGTGTCTTCTCTTAACCCCAGACTAGGACTCACTTACACCATTGTCTCTCCTGCTTCTCAGGCTTTCAGACTTGAACTGAACTATATAGACATAGATATAGATATAGATATAGATATAGATATAGATATAGATATAGATATAGATATAGATATAGATAGGCACACCTCCTTTTACTGATCTTTGCTTTATTGGTTTCGCAGATATTATATTTTTAACAAATTGAAAATTTTTAGCAATGCTATGTCAGGCAAGTCTATGGAAGCCATTTTTTTTCCAACAGTATTTGCTTACTTTGTGTCTCTGTGTCACATTTTGGTAATTCTTAACAATATTTTCTTTCGCTATTTTATGGCGTTGGAAATTATATACTATACTGTTGCTTTCATTACTCAAGACCTTTTGTTTCAAGCAAAACCTTTCTTAAAATGTCTCTCTTGGCCACTTTTTTGGTTCCTGAACCAGTTTCTGGGGTGTGTGTGTGTGTGTGTGTGTGTGTGTGTGTGTGTTGGGGTGGGGATATTCCCACACAACCCCAAGCAATTCTCAGCCACCAGCAGGTGACATCATTGGTGGTTGAACACAATCTTCAGCCCATCTCCCCTCCTCCTCGGAGGTCAGGGGTGGGACTGGAAGTTTCAGCTTTCTAATCAGCGGTTTGACTGTCTTGGCAACCAGCCCCCATGCTTGGACGCTTTCTAAAATTCACCTCATTAGCATAAAAAAGACAACTTGATTGCTCTCAGGGTTTTAGGAGCTCTGTACCAGAAACTGGGGTGAAGATCAAATCTATATTTCTCATTATAAATCACAATCTCACACCTACCATTCACATTCTGAGGGCAGTGCTACATCGCTTGCAGCTTGGTATCACCAAAGAGAAGACACACTGGATCTGGCGACTATTCTCGTCGTTTTCCTGGCCATTGCCAATATTTAGCAAACAGAATTGGCTTTGCCATGGTTGCCAGGAAATCGGTGCCTGTACCCATCTGTCTAAGGCTGTAGTGTCTATAGCTGAGCGTGCATATGCCAAAAGATGCCTCGGTGCTTGCAACCTGCAGCATTTCTGGGAACAGGCACATCAGGTAAGATTATTTATAATTATACCCTACATTTTTTCAAGAGAAAATAAAAGCTCTCTGCCAGAACACTTTTTCTTTTTTTTTTTAAATAAGAATTGAACCAGAATGAACCCTTGAGCAAGTCATTTCAGGATAGTTTAAATAGCCCAACCTGCCTCTGCAGGGGGTTTTCTGTGCACCACCTCCTTTCCATTCTCTGGACTGCTGCACTTTGCTCAGGTCCTCAGTTCCTCTTTTTTACACATTTAGCAGCCAATCTTTCTATAATTGCTTAAGGTTTGCATAAAAATTATATCAATTAGTCTTTTCAATAACCCTCTAGTGTAGGTGATACTTCCCCCATTTTGCCAATGGTAAAGCTTAAGATAAGAAAGATTATCTCTCCTAGTTTATACCGTTCTTTGGTTTCAGAGCTCAGACTTCCCACCATAGCACTTGATATGCTTATGGGTACACGTTATTTTGACTCTGACACCACGGTTGGAATTTGGCTGAATTAGTCTTTATAGATAAACTACTCTAACAACTCCTAAATCTCAAGGAGTAACAGAATGGAAGCTTATTTCTCCTTATATAAAAAGTCAGGGCTGGTGGTCTTGTATATAGTCATTCAGGAACCTCGGCTTCTTCCATCTTGTGCCCCTACCAGTCTGTATGTTCTCAAAGTCCTCTCCTTTCAGCTGAAATAAGGAAAAAAGAGGGAGCATGGAATTATCTGTTGGAAGTTTATAGCCCAGCCTGGAAGTGATAAACATCACTTCTGCCCACTTTCCATTGGTCAGACTCATTCATTGGCCACACTAACGGCAAGGAAGGCTGAAAAATATGGTTTAGCTCTGTGGCCAGGAAGGGGATGTTTCTGTGGTCACTTTGATTTATCTCCTTTGATGCAGAGATATGTGGCTTAAAAATACTACACATTAAAAAAAATTGACCAATATATTAGCTAGTCGACTCCATATTTCAGATTTATTCCTTTCTGATCATTATCCTTAGGTTACATATCAGAGACAGAATGAAGTTTTGGGCAAAAGTATGTACTGGGCTGGAATAAAGTAAGAAGTCATGCATATTATTTGGTGATCAAAACTAGGATTTTTAGATCTTGGTGAACTCTGCTTCCCAAGATTGGTCAAAATAGCTACATCAACATGTCCCATTAAACAATTCATGTTGCAAGAGATAACTCCTACCTTCTCTTCTTATTTTTTTCTTTTCTTATTCTTTTAATATGTATTTATTGAACATGGTTATACACCACACATTGAACCTAGGAATCAGTGATAAGCAAAACCTTCATGGTTTCTGCCCCTGTGGAACTCATAGTCCCTATCTTCGGTATATGCAGTTCCTTTTTGACACCTTTTCAGGACTAATCATCCTAAAGAATTATTTGCATGATTCTTTCTCACTAAAATAAATAACACTTGAAGATGCAGTGTGCATAGTGGTTAAGAATAGACAGACTTGGATTTGGCTTCCAACTTCATCATTTGCTAACAGAATAAACTTGCAAAAATTATTTTTATCTCAATTTTCTCAGCCTTAAAATAAGGATAATAATATCTAATTGATGGAGGTATTGTGATCAGTGAATAAGAACAATAATTTTAAAATTATTAACAATAAATAAGTTAAGTTCTTTTTATGTCATTTAAGACTATTCCACCTAACTCCAAAAATTTTAATAGATTCATTTTCCAACACCCTGAGCTTTAAACATACTACATTATTTGCTCTTTCTGAAACATATTTTCTGAATTTATTTGTGGCTGTTTCATTTACTCTCTTTCTTTACTTCATATAATTTTCAATTTTTTTTAAGGCCCATTTTAGGCACTATCCACTTCATAGAGTTTTTCCAAGTATACTGGCTAGAATTAATTTATATGCCTCTTGTGTTTCAATAGCACCCATTCTTCACTGTTACCAAAACTCTTATCACATTATCATATCATTAATTGTATTATACTTACTATTTTTATATTTAACTATTTTTAAAAATAAAAATTACTTTCATCCCAATCATATAATTTTAGACAGACAATAGTTTAGGCGTTCTTTCTAGATAACTCAGTTGCTTCCTGAAAGTCTAAAGAACACGTTAAGCTCTTCAGACTTCCAGTCTGCCATTCTCACCCTGACTTCTCTTCAAAGTGACATGGATGTATGAATGAGAAAAAGTAGCTAAGTAGTCTCATGGCGATAAGAGTAATAACTCAATGTGGCATCTTCTATATTCTTGCTGATATTGTGTGTGAAGTCAGATGGTTTGTGCTGCTCCTTGGACTGTGATGATTGGAGTATGACTTGTCATGCTTTTTTTCTTTTTTTTTCAATGAGGAAACATGCTGGTGTCTGAGGGGAGAATCCTTCCTTGCCTCTTCCTGCTTCTGGTGGGGGCCATTCATCCTGGGGCTCTTTGGTTTGTGTCTGCATTGGTCCAATCTCTGCCTCTGTCATCACATGGTGTTCTCTCGGTATGAGGATACCACTCACAGTAAGTTAAGACCCACCCCAATGATTTCATCTTAACATGATTAAATTTGCAAAGACCCTTTTTCCAAATAAGGTTATATTTATGGGTCCTGGAGGTTAGGAACTCAATATATCCTTTTAGAGAGGACAAAATTCAACCCATAATGGTAATCATTATGAAATATACCCAGGACCTTCATAGCAAAAGCCTATGATTCAGGAGAAGGGATTTTCCCAGGGCCTTAGTACAACCGAGGGAAGGGAGTTCCTCCCATTGCAGGGCCTTCCAGCCTTCTGCCTCACTTAAGAGAAAAAGTGATAAAACATGCTCAACAGGCGTTATGGCTTCAAGAGAACAGGTTGGAAATGTTGTTATCAGGAAAGGCAGTAGGGGACAGACGGGAAACAAACAAACAAACAAACTATACTACTGGAGAAACATTTGTGAAGGTTGCAGTCCCAAGACACACGCCTACAGAAAGACTAAGATTTTAATCAGAGGAGTAAGAAACAGTCTCCCTCCCATACACCTTATCACCACAACAATAGTCCTCTGGTATGATAACAGTGGATTACAGCTTAAAAACTGCAAGACACAGACTCTCTCTTAAGAGGAACACTTAAGGAGGCCCAGAGTCAAGAGAGGAGACAAAACAAGGACACGAAAGGAATCTGAATCTCCTGGCACTTACAGTTACTGCAAACATGAAACACAGCCCAACTCCTAACCAGATTAACACAAATCCTCCCACTAAAGGCCTGTTTATCTCAATGTCTATTACTCAATAAATGTATCCAGCTTTTAGAGCATGCCAAAAGGTAAGGAAAAACACAGTCTGGAGAGACAAATCATCCTCGGAACCATCCTCAGATAGAACGCAGGTGCTGAATTTACCACGTAAGAAATGACCCTGCTGGAGATCTCATCCTCAAAGATACCTTTCCCGTCCCGGGCAGCGAGGGACCTGGCACAAGTTCAACATGAATTTCTGATCGAGTTTCAGAAATCTCAGGTGATGGAACCATTTGTGACAATTACTAGGGAAGATTCATTTCTTCACATACCAAAGTGAACGGTGGTCACAGACGCTGCGATGTACTTCACTGTACCTTTGGTCACCTTTCTGAACTGAGGTGCTCATTCATTCCCCTGGGTGCCGAGAGTGTTAGCTGAGTCCTCTCAGCTCACACCTTCTCCTGGGACTGCTCCCTAGCTAAAGAGAGCTGTCTCACCCAAGATCCTCATTCCTCCTTCCTAGAAGAAGCCCTCACAGAATGACTGCTCAGAGTGGAAGGATACATGTGTAGCTCCCTCACTCTAATTGGGACACCTCTGAAGGGACAACCCAGCTCCAAAGCTTTCTTTCTGTAGGACTGCCTGAAGCCTTTGATGCGACTAGATTGCAATTCAACTCCCCTTCTGCCCAGTCCTGTTTTCTTTGCTCCCCTGGAGGTTTTCCTCCTAAAAGCACTCCCCAATTAGCTTTCTGCATAAATTGCCAAAAGAAAAGAAATCTCTATTTTTTTAAAAAACTGTATGTCAGACTCTACTTTGTGGGGAGACTGAATTGTAAAAAAGGTCCCAACTTATTTGTGTACATTGTTCTTGCTTAGTTGGAAGCCTCCTATAAGGCACTAACATGCTTGAAGTCCTCCATCCTGCTCCATCACAATTCTAACCTCATCTAGTTACAGCTCTCCAGCTGTAACTCCAGCATACAGATCTTAATTTCTAGGTAAAATATCTGTTAAAGTTAAACATATACATATACTTCTAGGGATATACTCAATTGAAATGTCTCCACGTATTTATAAAAGACACATAGTAGAAACTTTGTAGATGCACTATTTATAATTGTCAATTACTGAAAATACCTATTAACAATAGATGGGATAAATAAACTGTGGTGTAGTCCCACAGTGGAATACTATACATCAATGAGAAAGGATGGTCTAAAATTACAACCAGAATTACAGATGAATCTCACAATTAAGATTTGACTGAAAGAAGCCAGACACGAGAGAGCATAAGCATTATTTAATTTAAGGAGAGACAAGAGCAGAGAGTATTTATCTCTACTGTCAGGATGGTGGTTGTCTTTGGGGTAAGAGGAAAGTCACTAGACAGGAAGAGAAGACACACCAAGTAGTATGATATAAATAGTCTTCACAGTTAAGAAACAATAAAATAATTTATTCCCGGAGTATCTGACTAACAAAGGATTAAAAAGTTGTGGAAATAGAAGGGACCCCAGACATCATCTTCACTCTCCTTTTCTGGATGAGGCTGAGGCCAAGGGCGTGACTTTCCAGGGGCCCTGACTTGGGTTAAATTTCTAGTTCCCACACAATCACTGGGTGACCCTGGGCAAGTTACCCACCCTCTTTCTGCCTCAGTTCCTTGGTCTGAAATCTACTGTTAAAAATAACCACCTTAATGCATGGCTTTGAAGGTAGACGTTAAAAACCTGGGAGCATGTCTAACGTACCATCCAGCAACCAGCAGTTCCGAGATGAGTTACTCTTTCTTCCCTCAAGGTGATCTGAGGTGAGTGACTCAACTTCCAGCACCCTCGCTAGCGTGCTTCTCTAAAGAGGTACAAACAAGACATAAAGTGTTAGGTACACTGGGGGTGTGCGGGACATGCCACATCAGCCCTGTCCGCTTTCCAGGGAATCTGCCTTTAGAGCGTCTGTGTTTCATAACCCGTGGGTCTGGAGAGCCTCTGGCCCAGCAGGGAGGCAGGGGCTCTCCCTGGTGTTGACGGCACGGCCGTGAGAGTACACATGAGTCATCCTTTCTGGGAGGAAAGCAGATACAGCAGCCTGGAAAGCACACGTTCGGGGAGGCTGAGCAGGAGAAAGGAGCTTAGATGAGCAAAGACCACCATCCTGGGTGTGTGATGCAAAGCCTCGGGAATGTGTCCGAATCCAGCCCAGCGGCCGTCCTCATCATGCTCTGTAGTCCTGGGAGCCCTGGCAGCTGTTACCGTGGCTGATGCATGACACCCTGACCTTTGATGACACTGTCTTTCCTTCTTGTTTTCCACCCACTGCTGTCCCTGCTTTCCACGGACACACTGACGCACGTCTGTGGAGCTGCTCAGGGAGAAATCTCAGTCCTCACGGTACTTGTCCTAGGACTGCAAATTCCCACTTGTTCAGGAAATTGATGGGAACCCTCATTTCAGTAAAACACTGCCTGCTTCTCTGCAAGAGTCCTGCCCTGCACCAGTCATTCTCCTTATGTTTTTAAAGGAGGACCAGACTCTTCAAAGTGTATTTCCTACCTATGAGGAAGCTCCTGTATATTTTGTAAAGCATCTTCATATAGTGTACTTCATTTGCTCCTCAGGACAGCCCTTTGGTAGAGATGATCCAAACTGCTTTCTTCTCACTGCGGAATAAAGTGAGGTTCAGAGTGGTCTCCTGAATTGCCCAAGGTTACGCAGCAAAGTAAGTGGCTGTCAAAATCTGAACTTGAGTCTACTGAAAACCAGCCCATTGCCTGACACTGTGCTGGCTCACGAGTCCACAGATTCAACTCTACGGCTCCTACGGCTTAGCGGTCTGTTCTTTCCTGATGTTTGTGCCAGAAGGGCTACCAGCAAGAAGAGCTCTCTCCTGCCCTCACCATATTCCATGAGATTGAGGAAAGGGAGTGCGTGGGCCAAACGGACAACCCGAGTTCGTTTTGAGGGTCATCTCTAGGAAGCTGTATCTAACACCCTCAGCCTGGGACTGCACCTCTCCCTCCTTTATGTTCTCATAGCGCCCTGTGCCCACATTTGCACTGCAACTGAGTCATCTACTTCTGCATTTCTCTCTCTCCCTTATATATAAGATCCTTGAATTCAAGACCATGTCTTATTCATCTCTTTATTTTCTGGCATGTGAACATGGTCAACACAAATGTTTGATTGAATGAATGACTGAATAGAGAATCATGTAGTCAACAGTATTGAGAGTCCAGAGGTATCTAAAAGGTAATGTGCCTTGACCCTCATTTTACTGAGGGGAACAGTGAAACTTAGAGGGTACAGAGGACATATTCAAGGTCAGAAAGTGTAAGACACAGGAACAGGGACCACTTCTCTAAAGGCTAGTCAGTGCTGCTCAACTCTGGATTTCAACCGTAACGCTCAAGTTCTTTCCTTTCGAATCACTCTGTTTGATTTTATTTGAAGAAAATAAAAAATACCCCAGGCTACATTGCTGGAAAAGTCTCCCCTTGCAGAAGCACCCCTGAGCCCCCCTCAGAACTGTTGACATGTCCTGGTTATCTAGCTCTGCGGTTCACCCTCTGCAGTCTCCCTGCCACGTTTGTGGGCTACTTGGCCCCTCCTCTTACTGGTTCCCCTAATCACGTTCATGTTCTTCTCCTATTCCCCAAGCACTGAGCGTGAGGCACAAAACATTTACCAAAGACATGCAGACAGCAGAAGGGAACTGCACAGCCAGAATGAGCAAACTGGGTGTTGGCTATTAGACAGCAATGTCCTGCGAGGACCTGCCCTTCAGAGCGGCCTCTGCCACATCCTTTCCCTGAGGATCAGGCCCTTGCCCCCAGTTCTGGTCTTTAGTCCTGCAGGAAGAAACCTAACATTAACTCTTCACATAGAAAGGAAAAACGTTTGAGAAGATGCATCTCAATTTCCATGATTCGTTAAGAAAAATCTGTCAAGACAGGTCTGAGGAATCTGCATCTGCATCCCTTCATCAATATCGGCTGCTCAAAGACCAAAAAGAGAATGTACTCACACATATAGCCAAAACTTTCCACGCAGTAAACCCTCCCAGAAAAGTGTGCCTCAAAGAAAAATTCTTACTTCTTTACTGAACCACAACAAGAAAATTCACAGTAGGCTTAGAATATCTATTTTGTTCCAATGTCCATCAGTCAAACATTTAGGTCCAGCGCCAGAGCACTGTTCTCAAAACGTGGAAGCTATCTGATCAGGTATAGTTAGCCGCTGGCAAATATTTGAGACTCTTGTATATTATCAACAATAATTAACATTTATTGAGTGGGTACTACATGCCAAGGTCTGTGCTTAGCACTTTACATGCATTTTCCTATTTAATCCTCCCAAAATCCTATGAAAAAAGGCACAATGATGCACTCTGGGTGTGGTTTAGGGCGCGGTTGGTTTGGTGCCCAAATCCTACCATTCGTCAGTCCTCTTCTCCAGAGTTCTCAGCCAAAGAGCATATTCACCAAAGAATCAGCAGCCAAACAGGAAAGAAAGTGCTGATATTAATAATGTCTGGGAAAGCCCACAAAGGAAAACTCTTATGAAACAGAAATGGAGAACACAGCTGAGGCCTGAGGCTTAGGAGACGCAGACCCAGCGCCTACTCACCCAGCCTTCAGCTTGAGTAAAGACTAGAACAAAGGGCAGAGTGTGGTCAGCTTCCTGAACAGATGCCAGGAGTGGAAAAAGCGGTCATAAAATCTGAATTTAAGACATTGCTTTTCTGCCCAATGGCCCTCTTAGGTTCGGACCAGTCAGATTAGCAATCCCTGCTCCCTAAAACAAATCCAAGGAGGTCAGACAGAGGGCTGTGATATGGAGGAAGTAGGGTTGTCCCCACTATGGGTCAAGCAAGGCAAATCAGTGAGTTCAGAAAACACAGAGCCATCCACGTGTCCCCTTCCCCTATTTTACAGAGGAGGAAACTTCAACTTAGTCAGGTTAAATATCTTGTTCACTACCACAGGGCTAAAAAGTGGTTTTCAAAGTGGGTTCTTCGGCTCCAAATCCTTAACTTTTAACAGCTGCCTAATGATACCACCTGTTAATCACTGATTCTTGCCCTCTTCAAATATATAGGACCTAAACTCTTTCAAAGTTCTCCCCCACTATTTCTAGGAACCTTCAAGGACTAGCTCTCAGCTGTGTTTATGAACTTGGCTTGCCTTCCTCACATCGTCCCTGTCTCTGCTTTTATTTTCTTCCTCTAGCATCATTGCAGGTGTTACTCTTGGTGAAGCTGCTACCTTATTCTTTTTCATGGTCTCTGGAGACCTACGGGGTTTCCCTCTACTGGCACCTATACACTGCAAGTTTCAAGGGGCCCAAGAGGTCAGGAGTCCTCTTGTACTAAGTTCATTTTGGTTTCTCTGTAAAGGTAGAGACAATTTCCTCCTTACTATGTCTTTGACATGGACTCTGAGGAAGTGCCGCCATGTTTCCAAGAGTTTTGGAGCAATCTGTCCCTTGAGTTTCTGAATACTGAGTCAGACAGTGCTTATGAGACAGGTCAGGATGAACAAGACCACGGCAGTGTGCCACTCAGCCACCCCTTTCCCTTTTTGTGTCTGATATTTTGAATGAATGACCTTGTAGTTTATTTCAGGTGCCCACCCCTAAGATTTCAAGATTTTATAGGACATGTCTTAATCCCAAGAAGAGACCCCATTTAACTCAACTGGGAAGGCTTATTAAGAATTAGAACTAATTCCACTAATCTTTAGAGGGAGCTGCATGCCTCTCATTATTAATGTGCAAGAAAGAGGAAACTAAATGTAAAAGGACCATGTTGTTACTGGCCCCTCAAGTGCTACCAACTCTTCTACACATCGTGCCTTGGGAGCATGCCTAGGCGGCCGTGGGCAACAGCAGTCCTCTCGGATAGTTGCTGAGGACAGGAAGTCTGCCCTGCCACAGTCTCCCCTACTGCTCATTCACTCTCTTCTCTATCCCCTCGCTCTGTCCTCTGTCCTTATAATGCCAGCTTGCTCAGGGTGACTCTCTGGATGGAGATACCATTCCCCCAAACACACAATCAATTCTCACCTATGTGGTCACCCACCCTTCTGAATTAGAGACTTCCTCTATGATTGTTAGCTTCGTGGGATGGACTCAACCCCTCACAGCCCTAAAACAAGGGACGGGTTATTATCTACTCCTGGTGTTTGAATGTTCACATTTTTGACTGTTTGCTGCTCTTAAACAAAAATAGAAAACAAAATTTAACAACCTGGATTTTTGGCATATCAAACCAGCATGACTTAGAAAAGAAAAGTGTTATTTAATAAGTTTGTTCAATCCTCTTTTGTTAAGCACCTTCTCTATGGAAGCTCTCGCCATGTAATGGCAGTAGTGAGCTGGATAAGACCCAGGACTTCAAAGAGTACTTACGGAGAAATAGACATGTATTGAATTCTGTTCAGAATCATTCATATGGATACTTAATATGTATCAATAACATAAATGGGTAATTTGAAGGCAGTATGATGTAAGGGCTATTCAAAGATAAAAGAAGTGGCTATTCCAGCTGAGGCGATCATGAAGGATCCGAGAAATTTGCATTACATTTTGATACATGACGAGTGGAGAATAGTGTTATTTTTAAAAGCAGTATTCTTCTTGCAAGGACTCCAGTCTTTACTTGTGGAGAACTGAATGTGGTGTTCAGTTTTTTTAATCTTTTAGATTTAAAAAAAAAAGTGTTATAAGCATAGATACACACTAAGGGGATAGAAACAGAGAGCTCAGTTATTGATGCCAAAATTTTCAAACTCAATCTCATAAGCAGTGTAAGAATGTTCGAAGTGTTCCAATGAGGGGAACCCTGTGATTAGAAAGTGATTTTTAACAGAGTCTATTGGCAGTGTGGAGAATAAAATGGGAGACGGACAAGGAAAGAGTCAAGGAGAGCAGTTGGAATCCTCTCTGAACAGCCTAGAGCTCATATGGACATGAGCAGAAAGAAAAAAAAAATGTTTGTGGGGTAAGCCTTTGTAACAAATAACATCTACTTCTTGTTTTCTTCTTATAAAATCAATTTTATCTTATTGCAAAAAGTTGGAAAAATACTGAAGAAAATAAAGTTAATCCACAACTTCTCAATCAGGAACATGGTAGTTTATACTTTTGTCTACTTACTTCTAATCTTTTTGTCTGTGTAATTAAATTTTCCAGGGTTAAGATCATAACATACATTTAATAGTGTTTTTTAACTTAATATTATAAGCATTTTCCATACATGTTTATTATTGTCTTAATCATCTTTTAGAAAAAATGATAGAAAATTGAATAGAAAAATAATCTTAAGTGATTATAACTGTTAATCATGTTTAAACATTTTGAAAAATATAAAGGCACAAGGAAGAAAATAAAATTCAACTATAAAACCACCATTTAGATATAAGCAACCATGAGTGTCATTGAAGTACATTTTAAGCATAAAAATACATTAAAAATTGGGATAATACCGTGTAAAATGGTTTCAAACTTTTTTTTGCTTGGGATAAAAAGCATTTAGAACTGTTCCAAGTGTTGTATAATATTACATCATGGAGATATATCATGATTTATTTATTCATACCTGACAATAACTATAATAATTTATTCATTGATTCAGAGCCAAAATAACACTCAGAGGCACACTATTTCTTAATGCTTTCATTACAAATCAAGAAAGTAAGCAAGTACAAAAGATAATAAGTTACAAAGACACCAAGAAAATGAATGTGAAAAAAATAGTAGGAAGGATTAAATAGAAGCAAAAGCAAATACCACTGGATGGGGAAACAAAAAAACAATAGACGATAAATTAACAGAGCTGGAGCACTGCTCTTTGAGACTAACAACTTTTGGCCCTTCAGTGACAACTGTCTCAGGGGAAACTACTTAGTCAGGCCTAATTCCTGGCTTTCCTTACTCCTCTCCATATGAGTGACTTAAAAAAAATAATCTATAAACATGCAATTCATTTGATGGAGATTAAATGTGTTGAGCTTTTGGAAAATTGGGATGTTGTTATTTCAACTTAAAATATTTTAGCCTAAATTAAAACATATCTTGGGAAAGTCAGATCTCACATATATGAAGGTTATATCTCAAAATCCCAAGGATGCATTCCAGAGTTATGGGCCCTTGCACAAGTTGGACATCTGGGGAAAGATCTTAAACTTTCTTCTTCGATTATTTCTGTGAGGAGCACACTATACAGATGAGTAGTCTTGACTCACAGAGGTAGCAGCTGAAGGAGTAGCTTAATCAAGGCATTGTAACGTGAGTTCAATGTCAAACTCCTGCTTTCATTTTGTTTCTCCATCACTTACTGCCCCATAGTCTTGGGTGAGCTGATCTCTCCGCAACTGTTTCTTCAACTGTAACTTGAAGCACTGAGGATGCTCTGCTTTCAAAAGACTGAGAGAAAGGACGGGAAAGTACCATTTTGAAAAACATTTACCAGCAATGATTTTAATGATTTTACTACACACGAGATTTACCTATTCTTCATAGCCTTTTTTTAAAAAAAAATCTTTACAAGGCTAGCTTGCTGAATTTATAAAATTAGATTTGGACAAGACACCAAGAACCAGCACAGCAGAAAAGCACATTTGGAATCTTGAAGGGGGTCGATTTATACCTGTGATTTCTTGCCTCTTCATGTTTGCAGCTTCAAATTTCTCTATAACTTGACTCAGATCTTCTTTATTGAGGTTACACTTTGAGATCAGAAAGTTTTCCATGAGGAAAAGGCAGTCATACCTAAATCTTTCTTATGTTTAACTGCAAGAAACCCATTTACTCATTGTCATTCGTTCAGTAAACCTAAAAATGTGCTTGATTATCCACTTCATTAATACTCTGCAAGATAAAAAATAAACAAGCCATGGTTCCTGCTCTTGGGACTTTCAAAACTTAGAGCAAGGAACTTAATACAAAGCACAGAAAAAAATAGATATGGCTATTCAGAGAATATTTTCATCTGAGCTGAAGCTGGGATGCTTCTTCGGGAAAGTGGTAATTGACCTGTACCTTGAAGAGCGTAGGATTGTCAAGAGTTTTATGGGATGCGGGAGAGTATTCCACCTTGAAGTGGGGTAGAGCTTGAAAGCCTGATTCCAGTATTTTAGATGATGACGGTGTTTAGGATTTATGTGAAAATTGGTAGCATGGTCCAGCCTGCATTTTGGGAATATTATTTTGGCCCCTAAGTGAGAGATAAGGGGCAGGAAGGTGATGGGGCATAAATCCCTCCCTGCTAGGGCAGAGACGGGAGGGCCTGGAGAGGAGCGACGTTGTGAAGGGGTCACTGAGAGGCTTGTGAGTCCCTGTGTTTTACAAACACTACCAGCAGAAAGCTTTCTCTTTCATTAATGCCTTCTCAGAGATGTAAAACTCAGTTTGCTGGCATTGATTCGCCTTTATTTACCTTCCTTAAAACGCTAGCCGTGCTGCACGGATGGTATCTTCTTGGCATGTTAGATCGCTGGGCCATTTTCTTCCGTCAGTGGGTAAATAGGCACGTCTGACTAAATTTGGAAAGTCTTGTTGCCTGAAATGCAGTAATGCGTTCCACAAAAGCCTGAGAGGGGGCCATGTGCTCGTATCTTTGTCATTGTCGTTGCTGTTGTGATAAACTCACAGTGTGGCACTCGCTCTGGAATTCACCCAGCCCTCTGCCTAGCTGTGAGCTCATGCGAGAACACATCAGCACCTAGCCCCACAGAAAGATTGGAAGTTTATTTTGCTCCAAGATTGGAAGCCAACTAATGTTTGAGCAATTCAGACAAAATGGCTATTTTTAACCACAGTACCAGTAGAAGCATTTTTTTTTCTTTCTGTAAGTCATTTACAGGGAAACGGTGGCAGCTTATTTTAGGAGTAATCAGTTTTATCACAAGTAGTATAACATTCCTGAGTACAAATTCATTATTTCCCAAGTTTGAGCCTTGCTCTTTGCTAAATTTTCTTTGTGTGCCAACCCCTAGCTAGTTCTGTGTAGTGTTCAGTGATTGACTTTGCCATATTTCTATCTGCTCTGAATTAAGAAATGAGCATGATAAAAATAAAATAGGCATATGTAATTCATTTATGTATGTATTTACCTATTCCAGAAGACCTTTAATGATTGCCTACTGAGTTTCAGGCATCATAATAAATGCCAGGGTGGACTTAACATGGATGGCCCTTGCCCTCCAGAGCTAACATTTTCCTAGGCGTCTAAGGCAGGCCCACCGATGTCTCCACTATAACTCCTAATGTTATGTGGGTCTATGGGCAAAATTTATCATGAGTGGTATAACGTTCCAGAAACTGGAGCACAGAGGAGAGAATATTTATTCCATTAGAGACATGAAAAAAAATATTCACAGAGAATGTGCCATTTTAGATGGGCCTAAGAAATGGGCTGATTTGAACAAGTAGAAATGGAAAGAAGATTCCAGAATGAAGAAAGAGTATGAAGAAATCAAAGTGCAAGGTTTCTTTAGGAAGGCAGCATGGGCAAGCAGGAAGAACAGGGAGATACAGACTTGTGTCTGAGCCCTGCTCACTCCTCTGGTAACTGAGGATCCTTAAGCAAGTTACCCAACCTCTCTTGAAAACTGAGCTAATATTCAGTAAATGTAGTCTGATGTTACTCCAGAGGGACATGTTTCCTTGAGTAGAGTACAGGGCGTCTGGATGAGACTGGAGATGGGGCTGAGGCTGGAAACACTGGTTGGGACGAAATCATGTGAAAGTAAAGCTGAGTAGTTTAGATCTCATTCTGAAGGCAATCAGCAGCCATCTCCTTTTGAAGCAGGTCTTGGCCAAGGTCAGATTTTTGTTCTACAGAGATCAAGCTGAGGCAGGGAGGAGAATTGATTGAGAGAGACAGAAGCCAGGCTTAGTCTGGAAGGCTATTGAAGTGATCCGGGTCAGAGAGGCTGAGATTTAAACTCTGCACTGGCCAAGGGCTATAAGGAAGGAAAGGATCCACAAAAAACTGTAATGCACATGCAGAGACCGAATTGACAAGGTTTAGAGACTACTGAACGTGGAAGTGAAAAATCCCAAATTATCTCTCAGTGAAACTCTAGGAAACACGGGCAACTTTTAATTTTCTACAGTAGCACCAATATATCTACTTACTTGTCCAGCTGCTTGGAATTGGAAGAAGCTAAAGCCACACTGAGAGGAACGTGGTTATTTTCCACTGCTAAATCATTCCTAAGCACGTGGGAGGGTAGACGGAATTCAACTGCACCATCTCCTAAACCTTTTGGTGTTTATTGACCCATCCTTGGCTTCTTGGAAGATGAAGTTGAATAATCTAGTAAATTCCCCTCTCATTTTACAGCTCAAGAAACTGAACTCAGAAATAAGAACTGACCTATCTGAGTATCAGAGCATCCAAAGCACCAGAGCCAAAACTCAAACTCAGGTTTTTCATTCTTGGCCCTTCAGACTTTTCTTTTTACTTCCTTGATATGGTAAACTGCTGAGAATGCAGGCAGACATCTCTAACAGTTCAGGAGTGAGAATTAATTTATTCCACCTCCAACTACCCAGAGAAGTAAGTTGTTTAGCTTTCTTTTTGAGGCTGAAATGCCTGTTGAAGGTCAATCAAATGGAGCTAAAACATCCTGTAGTTTATATGTAAATTAATAGTAAAAGTTAGTTTATTTATGAAATAATGCAAACCTACAGGGGCACATTGCTGAGTCAAGTCAGGCAAAATGGCTTTTAGAATTTTTAGTTTTGATTACAAATTCATGGGGACTTTTTTTTTTTTTTTTTTTTTTTTTTACAAAATGATGAACTACAGGTTCCAGTTAGAATTAGCTCAAGAATTATTCTCCATGAATAGAAAATATTAATTCCCCCAAATTTGAGGTATATTGGCAACACAACTATTATTAAAACACATTTGAAGTTAAAATTCTCTGTCCTTTACAGTAACTCATCATTTATCCTTTCTGCTTGGGAACAAAATACCGTATAGAACATAATTCTAAATTATTGAGACTTATCTTTTTAAGGGCCATCTAAACAAGCATTTTAGATATTAGCTATTTTATGTATTTCTTACACAGTATATTTGGGAACCATTCCAGAATAACTGGGTTGGAATCATTATGAATATGGAATCACCAAATTTTAGATCTGGAAGTGTCCTTAGATGTGACCTACTACTTGTGATCCCCTATGTGGTGAATGCTATGTTGTGGTCCTAAGATCTTCCAGAAGAATAGGTAGAATTAACACTAATCTACCAGGGGTCTCCAGTTTAAAGTTGGAGCTGTCTGTTGTATCCTCAGCGAGATAAGAGTGTTTAATGTTGAAGAAAGTTTTGAAAGTGGACCAAATGCAAAGTGCAATAAACATTGCTGTCTGGGGCAGGGAAGAAAGCTATGGACTTGGGGAAGAAGAGAGCTGGGTTCTAATTCCCCTTCTGTCACTGCCCTGGGTTAAGTCTCTCTGTCTGGTGGTGGTGGTGGTGTTTTTTCTTTGTTGATTTGTAACCAGGTGATCACTATGAGTGTCCCTTTCAAGTCTGACTTATAATTGTGCCATTCTTCCACTGAGGGTGGGTTACTTTAAGCAGAGTTCAGGATAGGCTGAGTGATGAGTAGCCAATTTCACTCAGAAAATCAAACATTCAAATCCACCCTTATTTAAACCTGCTTTTTATTTTAAAAAGTTACATTTAGTGAGCACTTTCTAAGTGCCATAGTATGTGCAAAGCACATTAAATGTGTTCACTCATTAAATCTTTCAATTCTATGAAGTAGGTACTATTTGGTCTTAGCGACTTCTTAACATCACAGGATATTTTTGTCGTGTATCTAATAGGAAATTTAAGCAGGCTTGCTAGTGTTACTGTAAGCAGGATGTGAATCCAAGACAGCCATCTGAAAGCATTACCAGAGCATCTTTCTTGACTAGAGAGAGCTCATTGGCCACATGGGTCCCTGCTCTGACCAATGATACACCCTCCTGCCCAGAGTTACCAGTATCACTAGGTTGGAAACAAGTCTTAGGAAGTTTACATCATCCCTATATTTTTGAAGTTACTAAATGTGAAAAATATCATGACCTCAGTGTTCCCTTGCTGAGCCAGATTCATAGCATTACCACCAGCTGCTCTTCCAAAGGTTTCCATTTAATGCAGGTTTAAAAATAAGGGCTCTGAACTCTCTCTTGCTTTCTTTAGAGAAAAGGTGTAAGTCTGGTTGGAGTGTTTAAGAAATTCCAGGGTGATGCAGTGGAAAGAACTTGTCTCAGCTCTGCCACATGACCTTGGGCAAGTCAACCGCGCAGGCTTTCAATTTCTCCATCTCTAAAACAATGGTTGAAGAAGGCAATTCAGTTGGAAGAGAAACGACCTGGATTCGATTATGTGTCAGTTTATTGATCTTTAACATCCACACAAAATCTTTAAAACTTAAAATGTATACCACATGGTAAAACGTACACTAGCTAATAAAATGAGCAAAGCAAGTGATTTAAAACCTTTAACTCCCCTTTGCATCTCCCTCCCTTCCCTTCTTCCTTTTATTCCTTCCTTCCTTCTTCTTTTTTTTTTTTTCCTTCCTTTTTTCCACCCAGGCACTACTCTAGGTGCTAGGGATACAATTGTGTAAGAAAGAGACAAGGCTACTCCCGTCATGGAACAGACATTCTGGTGGGGGTAAAAAAGACAATAACAAGTAACCCAAAATAAGCAATATAAAGTTGTAATGGGGCCATGAGGCATATACAATGGGAAGATGGATTTAAAAGTGCTGGTTATAAGTAGGGACTTCTGTATTTATAGAGGGTGTTTGGGATGAGTTTCTCTGAAAAGGGAACATTTTACTGGTGATCTGGATGGTGAAATGGAGCTAACATTTTTTTCTGAGAGGAGAACATCACTGACAGAAGACATGGCAGGTGCAAAGGGGCTGGGGAAGGCATGAGCATGGCCAGTTCAGAGAACAGAAAGAAAGTCTAAGGTTAGGGGTGTGGTGAACATGGAGGAGAGTGAAGGAATGAACTTGGAGAGGTGGACATAAGACAGGCCACGTAGAGCCTGTTAAGGAGTTTGGTTCTTATTCTAAGCATACTTGAAAAATCACTGTTTTAATTTGCAGTAGGATGTATTTCCATTTTTTGAGTTACTGCTCTAACTGCAATGGATTTTAAGTGGCAAGAGTAGAAGCAGAAGAACAAGTAACAGGAAATCCAGGATCCAGGGAATGGGAGGAACCAGAAGACTTGTTGGAAGAAGTAAAACTTGCATGGGAATCTGGCTTGAATGCACCCAGTCACAGGCAACCCATTACCTTTTAAGGCAGCCTACTCCATTTTGACACAACTATCTCTCAGAAAGTCCACGCTGGAGTCAATCGCAGTAGACAATAAGTGCGCAACAGGTGTTATTTCATGCATCCGTCCTAGATTCATCCTTTGTGGTCGCACATGATGACTCAAAGACCCTAATTAAAACCCACTGAGTGTACAAAGACTGACCAAACGTTTCAGTTTCCTTTAATCAGTCTAATTGTGCACAACTTTATGCTGGCTTAGTCACAAAACAGCCATTACCCCTCCCCCACATCCTAATTACCGTAAGTGTGCAATTCCTGTTAACACACAGGCTAGGATTATGCTGTGATTAAACTCCTAGGCTGCTTTGCCTATCCATATGCAGTGAGAAGGATCTGGATGTGTGGCTTTAGGCTGCTAGTTGCTAGAGAAAGAATGTCCCTCAAGCTAAATCAAGTGGACTGGCCTTAACTGGCATTAGTCACAGAGTGACCAGAAGCCCCATGTACTAGATGAAAAGGGGCATGTTTCCAGCCATACGGGGTTGGATGGGGCTCTGGAAAGCAAGGACTCTATAGCTGCAACACAGCTGTGTTGGGAGACTGGGTGTGCGGTGGCTCAGGGCTACAATTTTTCAAAGCCCATTAACTAATAGAATCGTCAGATATCCATACAATGTAAGGTAGATTTTCTTCTGCTTCTTGTCCTTTGTTCTCTTCCAATTGGTCTTTAGTACTAGTAAAGTAATTTTGAACAATTCTTTCTTATCTCAGCTATTTACCAGGGAGCCAGGAGACGGGATATGGAATGACATTTGGCCTGGAATATTAACAAGAACATATCTCATCTCTGAGATGTGGCATTTTGAGGGAAGGAGTCAGCAGGCATCCCCAAGGGCATGTGGCTGGACTAATGGTGAGCATATCAGGTGATCCTTATCTCTGTTCCTTTCCAGGTAAAGATTCTGCTTTGATTCTTACACCTTGTATGTTGCTTTCAATAAGTGAAGACATTTCCCTTGCATTCCCACCATCCTGGTCCGTCTTCTACACAGACACTTCAATTTCATTGTTTTTCAAAAGTGTGATCCCCAGGCCAGGAGATCAGCAACGTCTGGGCATTGTTAGAAAATGCAAATTCTTAGACCCTAGCCAGGCTTTCAGAACGTGGCACTCCTGGGGTAGGGCCTAGCAATTTCTGTTTAACAAGCCACTCCAGATGATTCTGAAATACACAAAAGTTCAAAAATCTCTGCTAAAATTGATCCTAAAATGAGGACAGAAGTAGAGTCCCACCCTTCACCTGGGGGAGGTAGTAAAGCAGGAAGTCCGGTGGCCTCCTGTGGGCTGGGCGTAGATCTAGGATTGGAATCCAGTTCTCTGGGGCCCCAGTCACGACTTTCCATTATGTCTTGCTCGAAACCTCAGTCCCTGCGAAGAATCGCAATACTAAAAGTAACTTGTAACAGTATCTTTTCTGAGTTTTGTAGGATTACAAAACTGGAAAAAAAAAAAAACAGTTATTTCACACCTAGAATTAGAACTTTAGAAACTAAGCAGAGATGTGCCCACAAGTCTACGTACACAGATATTTACTAAAATATCATTTATGACAAAAATTTAAAAAGTAAACTGGAACAACCTAAATGATCAAGAGTGGGGAAACGGGATAAATAATTTTATGGTACAGCCAAACATTCTCACGTGATAGATGCCAAGATCATGCTTTCAAATGCTACATCCTGATATGGAAAAATACATGCTAAAAAATTACAATGGCACAATATAAAACTGTGTATATTTGTAATAATTCAGATGTTTTAAACAAATGATTAGTGAGTGTATGAATAGAATTTATATGTATAGGAAAAAAGAGAAGGAAATGTACCCACATTTTTAAAAAGTTTTAATCACAGATTAATAGTTTAATGGTGACTTTTTCTTCTTGCTTTTCTTTCTTGTTCAATATTTCTTCAATGAAATAATTTTTTTCAACTCTATTATTAATTTAAAAAAAAAGCTCATGAGTGTATATCCTTTCAAGTGTACCTGTGCTGGTTTCTTATTTCAATATTAACGCTCAGATGCTGGATAAGCTCAGGAAACCCAGCCTCTCTATGTTCTCGCTTCCTCCATCCTTATTGGAGATATTAATCCACAAGTACAAAAGGGTTTGTCTGTATAAATAACTCTGTCAGTATTAAGAACCATTACTGAATATGATTATTAACTATGAAATCTCTTGTTTCCAGTTATGTATCTCAACAATACTAAATTCTAAAAGAGATGGAAGTCGGAACTTCATTTTCACTAAATAAATCCCAAGTTGCTGTGGTTTTGCATATTCATTCTTAATTTATATATACAACGGTAACAGACAATCCTTTAGGCATTATTAGGAGCTTTTCTCTCATGATTCCTTGATCAAGTCCTTTTTTTTTTCAACATGGCTTAACTAAAGTTAAGAAAAATGTTTTGTTTTCATAACTTCCAAGAAATATACATAAAACTGTTTTTCAATATAAATAATAGGAATCAGAATCATAGTAATAATAAACATTATTATCAGGAGAAATGCTACTGTCTGCAGCTGCACCTCATCCATATACCTATAATCTTCATCATAGAGAAAGAGAGAAAGAGGGAACAAGAGAAAGACAACTGCGGACTCCTGGGAATAAATTCATTCATGAATTTTAAAATGTTCATTGAATGACTGCTATGTGCCAGGGACCATGCTAAGCCTTACCATCATGAGGTTTACAGTCTAATAGAAGTTATAAACATTATTGGACATGAGACACTGGACATGAAATGGAAGTCAAGAAAGAAATTGGATCAGAAGAGAGTTATATGTCAAGGGTTATGAGCATTCAGAAGAGAAACATACACTACCACTGAGATTTGAAATACTTCTGGCTTTCAGTGTTGGAGACATGACGAATGGGAGGTCTTTCCAAAAGAAGCATCAGCAAGGACTTTGGAGGGGAAATGACAAGTGGTTTTCTTTTGCTGGAGAATAGATCCTCCCTTAGAGTGCAATTTTGAGGTTCACCAATCTAGAACAGCGTATAGTAAGCCCTCAGTACGTAGGAAGTCTTTTGATTACTACACATGGGGTAGATCTATTTTGGGGAGAAGAGGAATAGAGTTTGGCTGCCCTGAGGACTGCTTCTGCCCACCAACACATGCCCCCAAACCCCAAAACAAAGGAACAAAAAGTCCAACTAGAGAAATCTTAAAAAAAAAAATAGTATATTTTTAAAGTACGTTCTCTTGAATAGGTCGGAGAGGAATTTCCAGAGCCTGTCACACATGGAAATTTTCAGAAAATTTCCAACTCTTGCTCCCTTCCTTCTTTTTCTCCTTCCTTTTTTGTGATGGGGCTCATCCTCACCACAAGAGTGAGCAAAGTGAAGTCAGCTTCCCCGACTGGAGCAGGGATTTCTCTCCAGGAAACATCCCCATGGTACTCTGGTGAATAAAAGTATCCATCTTCTCTAGGAAAGAGCAGAACGAGAGGTAGAAGAGGAAAATGGAGAGTGAACAAAAGTGCCTCCTAAGATGTGCCAGCAGGGCCCCGGGGTTCACACTGTGTTACACATTCAGTCCTCCATCACGTGCCAGGTGGAAGGGAGACCCAAACTCACTGCCATCTTCCTCCAGAACACTTTTTTTTTTTTCTCATGACATCAATTTGCCTAGTAAATCAGGAGAGGGTGGCATTAAAAAAGGCATAAAATGAGGAGTGAGATTTAGGGGGCAGAGAACTTGATAGGAAAATGCTGCAAAGGGAGAAAAAATGTTGAAGACTGTATTTTTTTTTTATAAGTCATGGATTATATGGATTGGTGATAATCTCTGACTTTTCAAAGAACAATGGGAGGGGAAATCAGGAAGGGTAAAACTGGAGGCCAGCAAAGGGGCCGAAGACCACAGTCGTCGTGGCTTTTCCAGAAGTTATGATGCTAAGGAGAAGCTGGTTTGGCAGGACAGCGGCTCTGAAGGAAGGTTTGTCACCACTGTTGTCAGATGGGAAGGACAGGTCTCCTTTGGGAGCCCAGGGAAGAATCCAGGCCCTCTGAATCGGTGCTTCTCAATCTAGGCTGTAAATTAGAATTCTGGAGAGATTTCAAAAACGCAAATGCCCACTCCTGCCCCAGCCCCCCCGTAACTGACCACAGGTCAAGCCTGGCCTTCAGTCTGTCCGGAAGCACCCAAACGATCCTAAGGTGCAGTCAGGGCCGAGAACCCTGCTTTAGAAGAATCAGAAGAAAGTGGAGATGATAATAAAAAAGAGTAAATATTTATGAGCAAAATAACCAATAATTTTCTGGTATTTATCAGAAATTTCATATATACCCCAAATACCTACATAATCCAAAAACACTTGTTTTTATTTTTATTTCAGTAGTATTTCTGATGATAGCAATTGTTTAAATGAGAATGTGACAAAATAACAGATGTCTCTGGGTAATTGTACATAGGTGAAGTTTTTTTCTGTTTCTTTATATTTGTTGTTTTTTCCAAAACCAATTTAGAATGTGCTAATTTCATCAGAAGATATAAATAGGACACAAAGCAAAAATTTGCATAATGAATCACTTTATCTACCTCATATAGAAATATATACCTATAATTACACGATCATTTGAGGGAGATATTCACATTAAAGAGCTTTTAAACATAACAGCAATTCAAACTTTAAAAAAATTCACTGTTGGCTTTAGATATCATTCGTTTTTCTTAATAAGAAATCCATTCACATCGTCATCAAATGTTGGTGACCCCTGAGTAGTTTGCATTCATCATTTTCACTCACTTCAGCTCCTGGAGGTTAGTATTTTTATTAGTCTTGTCTAACAAGTGGAGAAACAAAGGCACAGATGGGCTAATTAACTTGCCCAAGATCAAGAGACTGCAAAATGTCAGGGAGTGGGACTGGACCTCAGTCTTGCTTCACGGTCCGGACAGTGTGCTGTTCTGCCTGATGCTGACGTGCCTACGGGATCTTGGCGAGTTTTCAGCGCTTACGTACATCTGGGAAGTTGGTTCTCATTTCATTACTCAGCCTTGCCAGCTTATTTTAATGGCCAGGCAGGCACCTAACTATGCATGTCACCAGGTATGCAGCAAACCTCCTTATCTGAAACAACCATTAAAAAAAAAAACCCTCAAATCTACAATAGTTAATGAATCTTAAACCAATCACACAAGGGATATTCAATGCAAAGCGTTCAAAGTTATTTTCCACTTAAATAAAAACAGTCCCAGGAGGCGACGGTGATCAGGCCTCATTACCCCTCACTTTAGTTTAATAGCCATTAGTGACAACAGAGATAAATTTTATAGGTGCTAATTGACCCTACAGGAAGACTTTGAAGTTCTCCCACTAGTTCAGGATTTCTTTGAAGTTTAGTTTTAGCTAAAGTGCTGGGTCAAAGAGCTGGGAAAAAAATGCATATTAGAGAAATAAATGCAGGTACCAAGCCTTTGCATTAGGTGAGTAATTGTAAAACTGTGGCTTGGTGACTGCACTCAAGACAGACCTGAGCAGAGCTGGCCATTAAAGGGCTTCCTAAATTGCTCTAATTTTTTTCTGAGCAAGGACTAAAGAAGATTTTGTATGTGTTCCCACTCTGGTCTCATAACATTAGGAAGAGAGGAGAAAACAGCCTGTGTATCTGCAGTGCTTTGCAGCTTCCACAACTCATTTGATGCACATAAAAACAGCAGGAGTACATGTAAAGCTCAGGGAGGAAAAGTGACTTGCCCGAGGTTTCTCTGCCAATGGGTAGAGACATCTGAAGCCACTCGGACACGCGGTGCAGGCGGTTTTCCACGACAGCAGAACTCTCTCTCTGCTTGAGTTGGAGAAGTTGAGTCAGGGAAAAGGGACACAGGTCCAGACACGGGTGATATCAGAAGGAAGTGAAGAGTTAAGGAAACAAAAGTGCACTGGTCCTAAGAGTTTCCATTCTTGTTAAGCTCCACACTGACTAATATTTAATCAAAAGCCAAGCACAATGAGAATAGCATTTGCAAGAGTCTGCAATTTGACTCAGGATTGAGTCCACATTTGCTTCCCATCCATTCACTTCCTCCCTCTATGGTCACTAGCTCTATATGCTCTCCACATCGTCTAGAAGCTGTTGAATTTAGGAGATGACAAAAGTCAGAGTCCTAGGGAGGCTGTCATGCTAACCAAACAACAACAACAGCAAAAGAACATCAGGCACAAAGACTCCGACAGGGAGTCCAGTTATGGTGGTGACTGTGTGTCAGGGTGATCCAGACAGCGAGTCATTAACACGCGGGCATGCTGTCACAGTAGTGAGTACAATGAGTGTCCCTTGAGGAAATGCTCCAGATATCGAACTAGACCTAAGTCAACCACATGGCAAGAGTGGGGACTGATGGCAGAGCTCGGGGCTAGAGAAATAGAGTGGATAGATAATGATACTCTGGGATACGTGTACAACTGACTCTGCCAATGGGAAGGAGAGACGTGGCTTACTTTCACGGTAACTATGCCCGAAACCTGAAGAATGGAATTGGGGACCCCCTTGCTTAACTGATTGTATATGCAGAATCCCTCCTCTTTTATCCCTTGGAATATTGGAAAACTTTCAAAAGGCAAGTAATCTTAGCACATTCCAGGTCTTTTAAGAACTGTGGATGAAAGGGACACATAAATTTCGGTTATTATTACTTACATGCAGTAATTTTTAGTTGGATTTCCCTGACACACCTTCTCCTTTGTAATATTTTTCTGGGAGTATGTTTATGTGCGAGAGTGTGTGTGTGTGTGTGTGTGTGAGTGGCTTTGACCCTAGGGCTCTCTTTGATTTATAGGCAGCCCTCTGAGTTACGCTGGGGTGGTTTCAGAGCCTGTTTGTTCTGGCATCCCAATAAAGCCTTACTTCCCATGGCAACGCCAGCCTACGAAGACAGGCCTAAGGGGAAACACTGCTTTTGTTGCCAGGATGAGGCAACAGCACTTTTGGGGTGCTATTTTGCTGGGTGGCATATTATTTCTCAAGCAGCCTCACTCAAAAGTAATATTCAGGGTCTAAATATTATCATGGGAAGCAGTGACTTCGGTTTTCCTCAAAGCAGCTGAGTGATTTTTTTTTTTTTGAGACTTGATTTAGTTTGAGGGGTTTTCAGTTTGCTCTCTGCTCAGTGGCAAGACTGTGGGACGTGGCCTCCCTGGGGGGACCCAACATAGGCACATCCCCTTCCAAATATTCATCCCTTTGCTATTAGAGGTCAAAGCTGAACTCCAAGGTCAATTCCTGCCTGTCACTGATGCCCTCCTCTGCTCAATTCCAGAAGAAACCTGTGCTTCTCAGTCGTGGTCACACATCACAATCCCTTGGGGAGCTTTCAAAAATACTAAAGTCCTGAACTCACCAGCAGAGACTCTGACTGGCTGGCTGTCTGGGGGCAGGGCTTGAGCAACAATAGTTTTCAAAGGTCCCTGGGGGATTTTAATGCATGACCAATATGCAGGACCACAGAGCTGGTTCAATCCCTTTGAGACCCTGAGAGGAGAAGTAACCTCCTCAAGGTCATGAAGCAAATAGGTCGTCTTTTGACAACACATGTTGACTGGTAGCTGATTAAAATGCCTGTGTAGTTAATCGTGCTATTATTTAAATCATTTTCAGGCTATTCACACAGTAAATCAGGCAGTCTATGGCAGTAGGGTACCCAAACACGGGGCGCTGACTTCCATTTCTCTCTGCACCACACCAGAATGTGCTGATTTGTCATGAAGAATATGATTTGGGATGAGGGAGGAGGGAAAAAAAGTGGAGAAGCAGACTGTTCTGCCACACCCTTCTGCCTCAAGGACATCTGACAACATGTGTCATCTATACCAGAAAGGTGACTTCTGGGTGTTTTATTGGTTTTATGACTAAGATGGCCCAGTGCTGAAAATTCTCTAGTGGGCTCTGTACTCCTACCCCTGCTTCTTGATGGCTCAGGGAGGTGTGCACAGGTCACAAAAGGTGAGTCCTTGGCAATTTTCTCAGCAAAGTACTTTATGCTCATGAGGACGTTATATCCAAGAGTGCTCAGTTTTTTGCTGTTTGTATTTGAAACCAGAAACCAGGACACATTTTATTTTCTGTTGTTGCTTCTATGTGATGTTCATTTAAAAAAAAAAAAAAAAGGAGAGAGAGTCATTTTTGGTAATGACTTTTCTGTGGATTTTAATGCCAGATTCAGAGTATCAGAAGAGTGAAGCAGGAAGTCCTCAAAACAGAAGATTCACATTAACACTTGTCATCTTGTTGCCTCCAGGCATGCTGTTCCCCGATTTCCACAAACACCCAACTTCACCAACAAAGGAGGGAGTTCCCTGGAGCTTCTACCATTGTTGACATTGTCTCTGCCTCTCTCTACCTGCCTCTTTTGATACTTATGTCCAAATAATCTAGATATTTCCATAGACAAAGATATGAGTACTTAAACACTTATGTCAGATTTCTATCTCACTGAAGGATAGGCCTAGAAGCACTCAGAGAAATGTAATATCAAATCTCTCCCCTTTCCCTAGCCTGCCATCTGCTCCTGTTTCACAGATGAAGTCATTGAGGCTCATTGAAGTTAAATGACTTGCCCACAGTCATACAGTAAAATTAAATAGGAAAACTAGGGTCAAAAACTAGGACTCAAAATTCCAAGTCTACAACTTCTATTCATTTCACCCTAGAAAATGAAATAAATCCTAATATGAAGTTAATTAAATGTTAAGGCAAGAGTTCCAATATGCTCTCAGGGATCGTCTTCTGTGCGTAACACACATGTACTAATTCCGTGTGCATAAACATCCTTGTTTGCCCCTTGCTTATCTATTCAACTAGAGGCAACAAACACTTTGGTAATCATCAGTCACTGAGAGTGTAACACAGAGAGCATGAAAGTTCAAAGGCGCATTTAACATCGTGCCCCAATACCTCTGTCACCAGGGATGTATACACACTTAGAAAAAGCAAGTGAATTCTCAAAATCACTCACGTGATAAGGGGTGTTTGCATAAAACTATGAGCAATTAACCCTGATTTATTTAGGCTTAATATTTTTTAGAATTCCATGATAAATATGGTTAATATTGTGAATACTAAGTACAACAGAAGAGAAACAGACAACTTCCAACAAAAACTGCAATAATGTGACTTGAGCGTTCTTAGTGATGTCAGACAAAGCTCTTCCCTCTGCTTGGCAGCTCTGCCGACTATCATTCAGGGCATCAGAGCAAGCTCTGCCTTTGCCTGAAGGACCCCCTTTTCCGTGAAACTGGTAAAGACCCAGCAGTTGACTGTGATCACTGAGTGGATGGAGGAGGAAAATCCTTATCAAGCCATGCTTCACCTTGGAGGGTTTTTTTTTTTTTTTGTGCCAAGTTTAAAAGGACTATGAAAGAAGGAAAACAGAGATTTAATCCCTCAGGTCCATGGAGATGTGTGAGCTTTCCCTTTTGGCTTCTCTAGATGAAAGTTATGGGAATCTCAAAAGTACAGGAAAGTGAAGTGAAGAACAAGAGAATCTATTGTGGTTAAAAATGAATACATACATAGTACACACATTAAGTGTATGGTGAATATTCCATTTCCTGAAAAGGAAAGAATCCTAGGAGAGGCCTCTGTGTAAGTATAGCTTCTTCGGAGGAAAAGGGCCACACGCAGGCACAAAGTTCCCAAAGACCAAAATAACCCAGAGACTTCGCTCTCACAAGCTCACCTTACTAAGGGTAATGAGGAAATACCTCTTAATTTTCATACTAGGGGTGACTTGGACCCAAAGCTCTTGAGAAAGGAAGGTAGGTGTAACCTAATTGGGGTAACTGGCTCTTCACGGAGTTTGGTTTTTTTGTTTTGTTTTGTTTTGATTTTTTTTTAAGATTTTTTAGGGGAAGAGGTAACTAGGTTAATGTATTTTTTTTTAAATGGAGGTGCTGGGGGACCCAGCTGCTGAACCCAGGACCTCTTGCATGCTAAGCACACGCTCTACCACTGAGCTGTACCCTCCCCCTTCACGGGGTTTTAAGTGGCTGCAGGGGAGAAAGTGCAGGTGACAGCAGCCCCACCCACAGTGCCTGAGCGCCCTCAGAGCTAATACTTCCCGATGAATTTTCTAGAAGGGAGAGTTCCTCAGGTGATCTGCAGAGCAGCTTGAAAGGTTGAAATATACCTACCATGCTGCTGGCTACTTTTTCCAGCACAGATGCAAATGCACTTAAGACGCCGACTGCAGGTCGGATACCCCTCACCTTTAGAAGCACTGATCCCGTCAGTTCAAGGAATTGCGTTTTGCTTTCCTGAATACTGAGAATAGGAAAAATTGGTGGTTTTCTCCCCGCTTCCAAGACCTGGAAGACTTTTTGACTCAGGAAGCCAAATTCATCTCCTTAATGTAGACGGGAAGGTGAGTGTAGGTGTTTGCTTAATGTTCGGATGACAAGCGGTGCATACCTTTCTGAGGCGAGGTCTGGGTGTACTGGGGTGTGTCCCAGAGGAAGGCAATGTTCTGAGTTTTATTTTTTATGTGTGAGCTATTCAGTTTAATTATACCCATGCTGCTAGTGCACTTTTTATTATTACTCTTATTCATTTTAATATCCACTTCCCTTGGCTAAGTGTAGAGAGAAGATTCGTTTATTATTTGAACAGATTCACATTTATGATGCCCTATTAGTGTGCAAAGCTGGAGACTCCACTGTAAACGTGCCGTAATAATAGTCAGAGAAGATGAGCTCTAATCCAGCTCCTAGCTCGGGGCACAGGAGCTTCGGAATTGCTCAGAATTTGAAGGCACTTGGCTGACATGAGGCGGGGGCAGGAGGAGGGAGTATAAAACAGGGCAGGAGTGAGGGGACTGGGGTCCATGAGCAAGATCAGACAAATGAGACTGACAGTGCATATGTCTCTGTTCAGTTTTAAGTTGGTAAGAGAATGACAGATTATGCTTGACATCTTGAGAACAGCAGCTGTCAAAGCTGTCAGTCAGTGGGAGATTGATTCCTCTCAATTACTTGTTGAACCAAGAAGTTAAGAGACAGAAAAGATCTATGGGGCCATCCAACTCACTTCAAGTCCCACAGCATTAGCAAATTTACTCGGTAAAATCAGCATCTCGGGCCCAAGGCAGGTTTATGATTATTTTGTGCTGACATAATAGAAAAGACGACGAGGAGGAACAACATCTATTCATTCATTCCATCATTTCATTCATTTACTCCACAATCTTCCCTCCCATAGCAGTTAGCTTTGTGCCGGCCCAGGTGCTCAGTCCTGATGACACGAAGTTGTGCTAAGTGCTAAACGCTGGTCATTCAAAATGGGTAAGATTCAATCACTGTCCTCAAGGACCTCACCATCTTCTGTGTGAGTCAGATACAGGAGCCAAAGATGCAAATACACTGTGATGGGAGCACTCACTCGAAAGTGGCCCAGCTGCTGATGTGCAACAAAGAAGAATGAGGTGATCACACCTCCTTATGGGATTCAGAGAAGCCACCCCTTTCAAAGTTAAAGCTGGTAAACTGTCTCTTGGAAGAAGGGGAAGAATAAGCTTCTTATTCCTTTTTCTGACAAGGTCAGAGCCTCTCATTACCTTCAAGCCAAAAGACATAGAATAAGCACATCTCCCTTTATTATTTCAGAGTTGAAATCATCTTGGAGAAATGATCCAACTTAATTATAATCAGCTGAGAAAATTGAGGAAATCCACATTCCAGAACTCTGATCTTTCAGCTTCTGTTTCTGTAGATCCAGAGGGGATTATAAGAATCTGTATTTTTATGTAGTTCAGGAAGTAATCCTGATATGTGGCCACACTTGGGAATTACTGTCAAGCAATTATTCTTAAAATGTGCTCTCTGGACCAGCGACATCACCATAACCTGGGAACTTGTTAGGAATGAAAATTCTTGGGCCCCATCCCAGCCTCACTGGCTCAGAAATCCTGGGGCGAGGCCCAGGTCTGTTGTTTGACAAGCCTTAGATGATGCTGATGCAGTTTACAGACTCAGAACCCCTTCTCTGAGGCAGCCACCCCGCTCATTGGATGATGTTCCCATGCCATAGCTGAAGAGAGTTTACTGAATGGACTGTTTGTTTGCATAGGTGTGGGCAATTTCAGTCGAACCGACAAGGATGAAGCAGCCCAGGATTAGCACCATTTGATGTGGTTATCACCCCACGTCCAAAAGGGCACAGGGAAGGAATGACGTTACAGGGATTTGACAAGTGCTGGAGTAAGGAGGAGAATTCATGTAATGGGACCTGTCCTGTCTGATGTCAAGAGGCAGTGGTAGGAGTGGAATAAACACACAACGTGATCTCCTCTCTCACCGTCCAGTTTCTTCCCTGTGTCTTCCACTTGGCAAACCCAACAAGAAGTTGAGGGACAGCCATGCCCAGGTGGTGAAGGCTGGGGAGATCAATTTCCCAGGGCGCAGAACAGGACAGAGCACTACAGAGGACGAATTAGGCATAGGAGTAGAAAATAAAGTATAGCCAGCACGTACCTAACCCCTCAGATTCTCTCCTCCTCCAACTCAACTGCTGGCGTTACCTTTTCTACATTTTAAGTCACTTCTACTGGGTCTATCTCCCAAATCTGTTTTGTCTACAGAAACTTTGGAGACAGGAAACTGACTATTGCTGGAGAAGAGTAACAAAGTCTTTCTTCTATTATCTGTGTCTGTGGTTTCATGTTCCACAATATGGAAGACCTCCAGCTATATGAAGATGCCCATCTCACTCCACCAATATCATTAATTCTGTGGGTTAAACAACTGCTATTTCCTTTACTGTTCCTTTTCTGACAAGGTTTGGAGTATCTTCCAGTCCAGTTACCCTGTTCACAGCCCGATTTGCCATGCTGCTCCAGTTATACAGATCTTCCTTGACTTACAGTTAGGTTACATCTGGATGAACCCATCATGAATTGGAAATATCCTAAGTGAAAAATGCATTTAACCTGCAGAACATCAGAACTCAGCTTAGCCTACCTTAATCATGTTCAGAAACTTATGTTCGCCTGATATGTGGCCACATTTGGGAATTACTGTCAAGCAATTATTGACAGTTGGGCAAAATCACCTAACACGGCACCTATTTGATGGTGAAGTGTCAAATACATCATTTATTGAATACTGTACTGCAAGTGAAAAACCAGACGGGTAACATGGGTACAGAATAGTTATAAGCGTATTGGTTGTTTACCCTCGGGATCATGTGACTGGCTAGGCGCTGTGGCTGGGTGCCCGCTGCCCAGCGTCACAAGAATACTGGACCATGTACAGCTGGCCCGGGAAAGACCAAAATTCAAAATTCAAATAGCGGTGACTGCTGACTGTGTACTGCTTTCACACCACGGCAAAGT
Organism: Camelus dromedarius; assembly: GCF_036321535.1. NCBI lineage: Eukaryota > Metazoa > Chordata > Mammalia > Artiodactyla > Camelidae > Camelus > Camelus dromedarius. The sequence goes on from NC_087437.1 coordinate 55,601,798, forward strand.
TGAAAAATGGTAAGGCCAACCATCATATGTCAGGGGCCATCTGCACTTATAACACTTGGTTTCTTTATATTCTCCCACAGAAATCTGCACAGACCAATCTGATTCAACGAGCATTTACCCACCACCTAATATGTGTCAGGTAATGTGCTTAAACAAAGAAGACATTTCCAAGGCCCTGCCTTAGGCTCCTCACTGCAGCATCTATACATAATGAAATGTTTCTAAATTGTGTCTTGATTCTCAGGAACTACGAAAACCTTGACTTGTATTATTTCATGTATCTTTCTAACATTCTAGAGAGGTAAAAACCAGCAACGAATATTATGTCATATTTTCCCCGGGGCCTGCAACATTCAGTTAGATGCTGTCTCTCCCCGGTCACAGTAAATGGGGGAGCAGCCCTGCGTCCCGCTGACTCTCTGCTTTGGTCAGCTACGGTTCTAACCCTGAGTTGTAGAAAGGATAAGTGTGTTTTACTTTGAGGAAGAGAAGCATTGCATGTTGCTCCCTCACATCTTTCTATAGTTTCTGGAGGCTTGGGCTTCAGTTTCTCTGCCACCAGAAAGAGAGAAGATTAATACCTACCTTCTTCACAGAGCTTGAAAATGAACTAGTATGTGTTCTGAAGAATGTCTTAAAACGTCCTTAAAATGATCTGAAAAGATGCAATTCATCATGTCAATAATGTGATGGATTCAGCATCTTAGAGCTGGAAGGCCTTTCTAGAGAAGTTTTGGTCTGATCATCTTCAAATGTTAGCACTCATCAGAATTGCCTGAAAGTCTTCAAAAACTAGATTTCAGGCCCTCTTCCCAGAAATTCTGATTTATTATGTGAAGGGTGAGGCCTGAGAATTCACATTTCTAAAAAGGTTCCAGGTGATGCTAATGCCGCTGACCTGAGAACCATGCCTTGAGGACCATTGATCTAGTCCATCCCTGTCTTTTAAAGATGAGAGCCCTGAAGCTCAGAGTGATAAAGAAACTTGCTTAAGGAGACAGGGCCAGGACCCAAAGCTGAGTCTTCCATTTCTCATTTCAAGTTTTCCTGCACTATAAAACTGCTTCCCTCTTCTGAGTGGCCGTGGCCGTTTTGTTTAGGCTGTTCCTATCAGTTTTGTCACAGGCAGTACCAAGGCACTGTCTTCCTCACCAACCTTTCCCCAAAAGACACACGATCAGTTAAAGACTGTGCTTTTACTACACAAAAAATGGCTTCAAGATAAGTTTCCTGTCTGCCTCTTCACCAGATCTCAGCCAACAAGCCCCTCCCAAAGAGAAAACCTGGAACCAATGTTCTTTCCTTCTCTTAGCTTTAATAAAGGGCCAGTGTGACTTGGTTTACTCCTATCCAATGGCAGATGTCAGAAAACGGATTAGAAACTTTGAGAAATTCATTTACTCTCCCCATGTTTCTATTCTCTCCATCTGCAAAACGGGGTCAGCTGTATTGTACCTCATGTGCAAATCTGTGTGCTGTGAGGTTTAGCGCGTAAGTGACTGCAAACCATGTTGCAGATGGATGTGTTATGGAGGAATGCTTAATATCAAAGCGAGATGTCATTTTCTTTCACTCTGCATCTGTAGTTTGTAAAACAAATGCTTCTAAATTCACAGTATTTTTCTCACATGTACTATTTTTTTCCAGAGTGATATTTTCCCAAAGACTCATGCTGACTTAAGCTTCTGGAACCTTGTGGGTGGATCTGCTAAATTAAAGACTTGTATTTAAATTTTCTGCATAACACTGGTGGGCTGAATGCATCACAGTGACTGAGGAAAGTAGGAAAGATTTCGAGTCCTGAGGGGCATGGGTAGAACTCTGTGGGTCATGGGTCTGTGAATCCAACCAAATGTGAAGCCATTTCTCTACCAAAAGGTATAAACAGAAGCATCACTGGTACCCGGAAAAAGCCTGAACATAGTAAAATATAAGGCTAGCTAGCTATATGATAGGAGGATGGATGGATGGATGGATAGATAGATAGATAATATATTAGGACTACAATCACTTTTCAGAAATGAGGAAATAATTATGGTAAAAAGTATACAGGATTTAAGTTGCGATGATCTGGACTTCAGATCTCGTTGTATTCATTTGTGTGGAATATTCAGCATGAATCTGACTTTCAGTTTATTCATGTTTTAAAACAGGTTAATAACATCTCTCTTGCCTCCTGATAAGCCTGTTACAAGGATCAGATGAGACAGTGAGAACGCAAGCTCTTTGTCAAGTGCTGTCCATATGCAAGGTTTTCCTACTGTTAATATTCTGCATTCTTTAACTTTCCTTCATTTTCTACATGGAAAACTTGATATTTTAACATTTTGAATATCCTATGACCACATGCTGAAACTGTTTTTAAAAAGAATATAGGTGATTGCAGCTAAGGTGTGAACTGAACTCCGATATGGATATATATCTGTGTGTATGTCTGTGTGTGTACATACATGTGTGTATGTTTGTGTATGTATATGTGTAGTGTGGTTCAAAAGTTATTTCCAGACATAAAAATATTTGTGGAGATCTTATCTGCAAATAAAGCAAGGAAAGAATGGCCTGCTTGGGGGTGGAATAGACCTGGTGGATACATCCAGAGAGAGGTTGCCTCTCCTTATAACACAAATTCAGACCCTTTGTCCATTTTCTACAAATTCAGGATTACAAGTGTAAAGGTTAACATGTTAAGTGATGGGGCATCTTCTGTGGAGGGTCTAAGAATGTGTGTTATTGATTCCCATTAACAAGCATGGGTTTCTAACTCATGACTCAAGGCAGCCTCAGTCGCAGGTACAACCCAGTTCTGACTGTGGCTTTGCTTGCCCTTGAGTTACATATAGTTTATGCGAGGAATTTCACTGTCATCCAGAAACATACACACACAGAAACGTTCATCTCTATTTGAGAGCTGAATCACATTAAAATAAAAATGATCTGGCAATAGTGCTCTCTGCAGTGGAGAAATTGCTGGTGATCTTGTATGCATTTATATTTACTTACAACTGATTGTAATCCCTCACATCAAATTTTAGGAAACGGCAGATAAAGACCTGAAGAAATGCAACAGTCTTGCGGAGAACAGAGCTCCCTTGGTCTGACAAGTTCTCTTAGACTCAGTCCTCATTTACAATCTGGGGTTCATAATGCCCATCTCAAGTGTTATCAAGAGAGTTAAATGATCGAAATGTACATAAGACACCTGGCAAAAAAATACAGGCTCAAGGATGTCATTTCTTCTCTCTTTGATAAGTTTGATCAGAAGCATTCCATTTACAACTGGGAGATTCTTCCTGCTCAGAATGGTAAGACATAGTGGAGATTAGATGGAAAACAAATAATTCATCACATGTGAGTGGATTGAAGTGGCCTAGGTGGTGAAAATAAAGCTGCAGGAAAAGAGAGACTTTGTTTTCCACTAAAAGGATAATAGTGATGTCTTTTTTTTTTCTTTTTGTTTTTCTTCCCAGCAAGATCTGGGTGAAAATAAAGGAAAGCACAGGTTTTTAACAATGACTGTAATATTCAAAACTATAAAAATTTTCATTTTGGAGTTTGAAACTTTTCTGTGGAAAGTCAGACATTAGTGTAAGAATCTCCAGACATATTGACTGAACAATAATGAACAATAAACAAATACAGTAAGTGATTTTTCTTTATTCAGTATTCTAATCTTCTATAGTTAATAAATAACTATATCTCACATGGACTTAAAAATTTATATATATATATATATATAAATATATATATGTATATAACACACACACACACACACACACACACACACACAATGGAATACTACTCAGCCATAAAAAAGAATAAAATAATGCCATTTGCAGCAACATGGATGGACCTAGAGATTGTCATACAAAGTGAAGTAAGTCAGAAAGAGAAAGAAAAATACTACATGATATCACTTACATATGGAATCTAAAAAAAAGACACAAATGAACTTACTTATGAAAAAGAAACAGACTTGCAGACAGAAAACAAACTATGGTTACCGGGGGGAAAGGGGAGGGTGGAGGGATAAACTGAGTGTTTGGAATTTGCAGATACTAACTACATATAAAAAATAAACAACAAGTTTCTTCTGTATAGCACAGGGAACTGTATTCAATATCTGGTACTAAGTTTATAATGAAAAAATAATGTGAAAACAAATATACGTATGTTCATGTATGACTGAAACATAATGCTATACACCAGAAATTGACACAACATTGGAAACTGACTATACTTCAATAAAAAGAAAAGAGAATTCAGTAACACATTATTAAAATCAAATGTTTTACATAGACAAGAACCCATACAATTATTTGACTAAGGCCTTGCATATCCAAGGGATGTCTCTGGTCATAATTGTTCCCCCAAAGTGACAAATGTGTGCCAAGACTGTGACTTAGTCTTAGCAGGAGGAGGCTAAGGAGGAGGAGAGGGAGGAGCATTATTTGTTATGGTTCAAAAAAATCACAGTCTTAGAACCACTGCATCCGAACAGAAAGTCACTGGGTCCATTCAGATGCCTAGAGTCCCACTTTAACACTATCATTTGTCTCTAAAGGCCTATACTTGAAACTCAGCCTAACGTACAAGAAGAAAGTAGAAACAGCTCCCTGGTCTACACTTACTATATGTCTTCCTTATGATTCTTCTGAGTCAAGAAATTGATTTGCCTTAAGGAACATTTTGGAACAGCAGTACCAATATATTTCAAGGTGCAAAATCCTTTTTTGCAAAATACACCTTCAGAGAAATCCCAGAATATCAAAAGGTTAAAATGGGGGTGAAGAGTTTTAGAGGGGGACCAGGTTCATCAGAGCAGTACTACACCAGCCTTTGGGGCTTCTCTAGGGAGACATACATATGAAGATGCTGGTTTATGGGTGTAGCTGAAAGGACTGTAAGCAAATAAAGGGACTCTGGGAACTTCTGAAGACATTCCACCTCTATCTCTTCTTAAATTGTTTGCATCCAGGGACGGTGTAAAGGATAATTTTGTTTGTAGGGATTTTGAGAAGTTGTCAAGAATCTTTAGATGGCAGCTTGATCTGAGGACCTTTTATGAACTTAATAAATCAATATGATACAAAGCATTTTGATCACCAGGATGATATTTCTCCACTTACCCCCATTAAATGACTTTCTGGTTCTGTTTTGCTCCCTTAAGGATCTGTCTGTTTCCCCGATTCTGCATGGTAAAAATTCTCCTCTGTTGCAAGAGTTGTCTGGTGTGTTCTAGTAACCGGAGATGAGATGCCTTAAGTCCCGAGCCAGTTGCCTTTACCAGCCCGGTGCCTTGCTCCTAGCTCTGCCCTTTTCTCCTTTCTCCTCTTTATCCATCCTCCAATTTTGTTCCCCATCACTGGATGCAGAAATGCATGCTTTTCTGTGTATATTTTTCTTTGGGATAAATCTATAAACCAGCAAAATCTAAGAAATCTCTCAATTCTTGTGGGTACTTGTTTGAGAGGAGTTCAACAATTTACCTTTGAGGTCAATAGCAAAATGATATCTTTTATCACAGGCATTTCTTTTGACAGACCTCTTGTCTTTGACAAAGATTAAATCATCCAGCCTTATAAGAACACCACTGACAATCTTTACCACCATTGTTTGCCTTTTCTGGAGGCCTATGCTATCAAAAGAAAGCACAAAAAATAATGCTTATTAAATAATGTTTGATTAATTAATTATGAAATACTCTGCTTTCTTATGATTTTGTGTGTTTTTACTCCCTAAGAACAGCAATATATTTCTCTACTTCTAATGGTGATATACTGTCTTACATACACAGTAAGTTTAATGGATTCCTAGATCCACTTTATTGAAAAAAATTACATTTCTAGCTAGCTAGCCAGCTATTTGTTTATTTATCTATAATACAAAAACAGAGTGGTTAAGATGAGATCCCATGATTTCTGTGCTAGGGGTCCAGGCAAATTATTTTAGAGTTTGTTCTTGGTAGAAGCTGCTGTCTTTCCATATCTATTAAATGAGAAGCTCAGACTTGGAGACTGAAAGTAAATTCCTTGTGGTCTTTTTATTAACCACTAGAGTTGTTCACTGAATAGTCTAGGCACATAGTATAATTGCATGTCCTTATCCTCTTCAAATAAGACATGGCTTTTTAACTAGCTTTGGCCAGTGGAGTATGATCCTATGATATATGTCACTTCCAGGCAACAGCCTTTACAAATTGTCACCTGACTCATCATGTTTCTTTCTGCTTGTCGTGGTAACTGCTGATGTCCAGGCAACATAGGCTCTCTCAGCTTGCATGTCTGAGTCAGAATGATGTGGAGAAGAACCTCCAATAAATCCACAATGGATTTGTGTTATGAATGAGAAATAACCTTTTACTGTTTAAGTCACCGGAATTTGAAAGTATTTATAAAGCAGAACAACGTACATTATCCCACTTATACAATCATCAAAATTATTCACTCTATGACATCAGCACAGTTACGGTAACATAACATAGTTTGGTAACACCACAAGTGTGTTACCAAGTTGGTTGAACTTCCATGGAGTCCTCTTTAACCATGACTTGGCATTGGGTTGATAAGAATGAATGACAGATCCTCTACCCTCCAGGCCGTATAGAGAAGGCAGAAACTATCCCTTATAGAGAAGGTACCAAAAGCTACAAAGAAAAGCAATATGTATTCAGGACCCTAAGGCAGAAAGAGGGTGATAGGAAATTTTGGATAGGTAACAATTTTTTCCTCTCACAATGTCATGGAAGCTTCCAAGAGGATGTGACCATGGAGGAAGGCTTAAAGGATGGGTAGGATTTGGATGTACAAAGCTGGTAGAGATGGAGTCCTCAAGTATGATGTAGGGTGAACGGTCTCAAAGCAAACAAATGTACAGCATACTCCAGAAAGGTGGATATGATTGCCTCCCTGATGAAGTAAGGTATCCACTGATACCTTGGGGCTGGATTCTCAGGAGGTTAGGAGCCAACCTCTCCTTTGGGATTAGTAGCTCTGCTCCTCCAGACAAATCAAGTTCTGCTGGTTTCCGACACAGAGGCACCATCTATGTGACTCTGTCTTCCTCTTGCAGCAGAATGAGACATTTTACCCAATGTGACACAGAGCTGAGACAACTTATTTCAAACAAGTGGCTCTCTACACGTTTTTTTTTATAAAACTACATCCAAGCTCATTTAGTTTCCTTTTCATCAGTTTGCAGTGTCTAATATAGTATTCTTTTTATCTCTCAATACAAATTCCCTGAACTATTGTCTTCCAAAGCCAGAACTAAGCATGAGTATTTGCCCTCCTTTCTTTCCACCCTTCCTTCTGTCACACATTTACCGATAGTCTACTAACGCCAAGGATCATGCTTTTCCTGCAGGACTTTCTCTAGTTCTCGTTACACTTAGCAGTTTCTACTTTGTGCCATGCTTAGCCTAAAGGATAATTTTCATGTTTTATTCATCTTTGTCTTTTCTTTCCATTTACTACCCCCACCCAACACAGAAATTTCTGGTATGTACTAGATATTTGCTGAATGAATGGTTTTTCCTCTTGTTTTCTTTGGCTATTCTTTTTTGCTCAAGAGTGGATACCTCCCCATTGTATCTACCCAAAGGCAGATTTGACCAGTTTTGACCACAGTGGGCACCCGGTCATCAAAGATCTTTCCTTCCCTGTGCTAACCAGGGGCCCTAGCCATCCTATTTCAGCTGTGTAAACGAAGAGTCAGACCACAAGGCTGCCAGGATATTTGTGGTTAAACCACTCGACCACCTTGGGATTGTGTTAACTCTGTGTTATGGTTTGAGGGACTGTGTGTGGGTTGGGACTGAATGAACTTAGCCTGATTATTATTATTTTTTTTTTTTTTTTGAGAGCTGTAACTGGATAGCATGCTTTAGGTTCACTTTGTGAAAATAAAGCTCATGGCTCTGAGAAATGGTTTTGTTTGCTTTCCACCAGTTTGATATAAAACTGGTGCCCATGCAAGGTGAGGGGCCATGAAGGCATTCTACTTGAAGAGGCGGCAACTTCCTTTCTGGCATCCATCTCTTTGAATGTAATCTGAAGAGTCCTTGAACTGATCAATGGTGAGAAAAGAGGAGGGAACTGACTTCTTTTAGATTGTATGTTTGCCCCAGGATATGAAGATTTCCTGTTAAAAGCAATTCTGGCGGAAAGAGTAGAGCAGGCACGTAAAAGGTTTATCTGGAATCCAGTAGTTAATAGGTTCCGATTTCTCAATAATGCTTTTAGTCTCTTGGGCTCAAATTTATTGACTCAGTCTTGTTATGAAACTGGACTCTCTCTCTCCCTCTTCCTTTGACACTGTTTTCTTTTAATTGAGAAATGGTCAAAGCTACGTGTATACTATCCTTCCTATAGGAAGTGGCCAATCTGTCATTGATGGTACCTTCTGGCAGTGTGAACAGATGCACATTTAATCATCTCTCAGTTCTTCCTATAAGATGAATAACTTGATTTAGGTATCAAATTAGCCTAGTGGGACAGAGTAAGCTTATGACAAATCCTAGAAATTTTAAGCCTGGAAAAAAGATGATATCCAACCTCTTGTAAATGAAGAAAATGACATTTCAGATGGAGAAATTACCTTTCCAAGACAACATAGCTATTCAATGGCAAACCCAAGAGACATAGATTGAAAATATCCTGTATTTTCAAATGTGTCAAGGTTAGGATGGCCAAAGAAAGACTGAGTAACTGTTCTAGAGTAAAAGAAACTAAAGAAAAATGATGACTAAAGGGAACATATAATCCTCGATTAGATCTTTTTTGCAATAAAAGAAATTGTTTTATCGCAATTGGGTGGAAGGTGAATGGGGTCTGAGGATTAGATGGTCCTAGTGAATCAATGTTCATTTCTTGATTTTAATGACAGTATTATGGCTACATAGAAGAACGTCTTTGTCAGAATTACATTCTAAAATACTCCAGGGTGGTGTGGCCTCATGTAAGCAACATCCTTTCTAATGATTCTAATGAGCAGCATCTTTTCTAATGGGGAAAACTCTGTACCATTCTTGCAACATATTTAAAATTTGACATTATATTTTAAAGATAACAAAAAGAAAAAGAAAGAATAAATACTTTTTAAAAATGAATTCTTGTCTCTATGAACAACAGAGAAAGACGTGTCAAAAGACCCTTTAGGGTTACCCACCATATATGGTGGCCCTTCAAGTTCCCCTGCTTGCAACTTTTTATCAATAGCAGCTAGAGAATCAGTGTTTTTCCTCAAGATAATAATCGTGGACTTGGCCCTTTCCCCTTTTCTTCTCTTTGACATCTCTCATTCACAATGGAATAACAAGTCATTAATATATACCTTTACACAGTACTTTGAGGTAAAAAGCTATCTTATTACATTATGCCAAGACTCTTAGGTCTCTTTCCATTTAGTGCAGCCCCTCCTCACTCAGTTCTCCAGCAGAATGCTCCTCGTTCTGAATCTGATTGTCTGGGTCTAGGTGGTATCACTCAACATCTTCCTCTACCTGCTCTGTTGCCAGTGAGGGCATGAGTGATAGGACACCCATCTGTTATGTACAAAGTGGATTCAGTGGCTCCTTCTTGGTTTAGTAATCCAGTGACCAGGTATTTTCAAGTCCTACCCTGGTTCTAGCTCGGGACAGCTGCCTACTACAATATAATTTGAAGGAAGAGAAAGGAATATCTCTTCAGAATTCTTCAAATCCCTTAAAACCACTGAAGATTGATGCCTCAGTGGGAAGATAGTGATGATGATGTAGTTTTTCAATCTTTTCACTCCTCTACATAAAAACAGAGCAACAAAAGAGCAAAAGCAAAACAAACAGTTAAAAGCAAAACCCCACAAACAACATATATAATTAAACTGGGTGACAAAGGTATTCTACAAATGCCAAGATACACCAATGACCAGCCAACATATCAACCATTGAGTGGGTAAAAACGGATAGAAGCTACCTGTAAAAAGAGATGTAAAAAGAGGAAAGTCCCAAAATAGACCCTGGATATTTGCTGTAAATCACAGCAGCCCAATTTGAGAACTGCCCTGAGACTGGGAGGGGTTTATCTACTCCAATCTCAGGTGGGAGCAAGGAGCCTGCGGGAAGGCCAGGGAAGGCTGGACAGTCTAGACCCTGTTAAATCATGAACCAGCCAGGATTCCTTTCCAGAACAGAGCCTCACACAGAGGAGAAATGACAGTCAAAATCAAGCAAGGTGTTGCAGGAGAGACGGATGAATGAGAAGAGACAGATACATGTGGGAAGAGAATCAGAACCAGGAAGTCTTAGAAAGAAATCCAGTGACATTTTTTGAACACTACAAGAAAACAGCAGAGAATCTGACCAATAACCAAACATTTTGACAGCAATGCTTTCTGCCAAAAGAAAATAGGGGGAGGGAATATTTATGACACTCAAGGAAATGTAAGCCAAAGGTTTTATATCTAGCACCATTGACTTTCAAGTGGAAAAGGCAAATGTTATCAATATTTAAGAACTCAAGGAATATTTTCCCCATAAGCCCATTCTGAGAAATTGCTACAAGAATAAACTTTAGAAAGTCCAGATGAATAAAGAGACATCATCATAAGGTCCGGGGGGTTGAGTATTAAAGAACTAGTTCCTAGGAGAACAGCAGATGAGGCCTGAAGGGGAGCACATCCAGTAAGTCACAGTCACATATTCAGACAGAGTAGACAGGGCACCGCCATGAGACATGGGAAGAGAAGCGGGAAAAAACGGGCAAAATCTGCTGACTTGTCCTCAATAATTACATTGATGATGATGACATTAGTGTTGTTCTGAGACTGTTACATGCGTAATGAGTGAGAAGGAGATAACTAATTGTGCGATATGCCATTTCTATCAGCTCCTATGCCATTGAGAACTAAGATTCTCTTTCTGGAAGAAAAGAGGGAACACACATCAATACAGAAGAGGATAAGGAAAAACTCCGTAATTCTAAATTTGAATTTCAAGGGTCAGTATGATCTCATGAGGTAATTTATTTTAAATAAATGTGTACTTCCTAGTCTCTTTCCATTAAAGAAGGCTAGAAGTAAAGTCCAATGAAGTAGCATGGAAGCGTACTAGTACCCATTTGTGATGCTGAAATGCCATTTCCCACTAAGAGAAACTAGGGATTTTTGGAGAAACGAGTAATTCCAGGTCTGGGGCAAGAAATGTAGAAGATATGCTTGGAGTATTTTGTCATAACAAAGAAGCTATGCCATGTCAAAATTGGGGATCAAATAACTTCAGTTCTCTAAGCATCTTCCATGGACCATATTCGGCCACTATAGGGTGACAATAAACTTCCTCCACAGGACTTGCTTAGATTACACGCAAATCTTTGTTTAGAGGCTCTTTCAGTCTCTAACCTCTCTGGTTCATAGTGATGGCTAATTTTATGGCAAGGACACCTGTTCCTTGGGATCTAAATTCTAATCCACTGCAAGCTCCCTGCATACTGGCAGCAGTGATGTCCAGCTCCTATCTACTTGGGATAGATCCAAACAGGTGTCTTAGAGGCAAAAGTCCCCTCATCACATTACAAAATGCTTTGCCATGTGGTAATATCCATTAATGAAATCCTTCTCAAATTGGCGCATGCTAGATGCCAAGATCTCTTTGAATAGGAGATTTGAAAAATCACTCTTGTTTCTTTTTGCTTCATGCATTAATAAATCAGTTAATTCATTTGATAAACTTGATTTAACACCTACCATGAGCCAGGTGCTGTGCCAGGCTTAAGAGAGAGAGAGCAAAAAGCAATACACATTTGAGTCCTAGTCTGAGACTCTTCATCCTGACCGTCAGAGGGAAGCTCAGAAGGAGAGAACTGTTTATGATGGGCAGTGCAGGGAAAGCTCTGTCATGAGTCTCATGAGAATGTAGCTTCAAAAGTGGAACTCCAGACCAGCAATTATCTCCTTGAAAGAGGCAGGAAAATGTTTTTTTATTTCCTAAAGAATCATCACCCACCTACCTACCCCCCACCCCCCACGCACAAACACACACACACACACACACACACACAAGCACGGAGTAAACAATATGGATGGGAATTAGTTGTGCATTTTAGGCAATTTTTAAATCCTTTCACTGTATTTGAAGATACACTAGACAAAAATCAGTATATTTAGAGCAATGTATGTGTGTCAAATTCCTGAAAATTTGCCATATTTTAATAGGCATTTGAACAACTGCCCTGCTTATTCCATATAAATGCCTTTATTCCAGCTGGATTCTCTGCTGTGTAGTCACCAGACCTTCTCCTCTGGCAATCCCAGAGCCCTCCCAGATTAAGCCCCAATAGTTTTAATCCTTCACTCAGTTCTGATGTTACATATATTTTAATTTTGACTCTTCATTTAAAGATGAGGATGTGAGGGATGTATGTGTTCCTGGAGCCAGGTAGATAATACATGACCAAAAAAAAAAATTGTTCCTTAAGTAACGCTCAATGCATTAAGGAAGATTTTTAGGAAATAATCTTACTTTGGCTTTTTCTATAAAATTAAGTCCAGATATCTCTTTTGTTAGTTAAAATTTAATTTTACGTCATGTTTGCTTAAAATGAGGAGCACCAATCCCTTCATGCAAATTGTAAGCAAAAAAATTATCCTCCAGCATATTGTCCCTCTGCATTTTGTTACATCATGTAAAAGACATCGAAGTTTCACTCACATAAAAGCCTCCTTCGTTTTGTTTTCTTTCATGATAAAGCAAGGGCCTTGTCTGTTCTCTCTCTCTCTCTCTCTTTTTTTTTTTTTTTTCGCAGATAGCAGTTTTTTTTTTTTCTTTTCACATTTAATCTGAGGTCTGTATCTTTCCTTATATTTATCCAGCCCTAGATCTTTTCACCAGGAAAGACTGTCTATATTCTTTAGAAATGGATGACCAAATGTCTAATTTTCTGTTATCTCAAGAGATTACTGATTATGGTAGCATTTTTTTCAACCAGTCAGACTTTATTTCAGTATCTATTCTAATACTGTGCGTCATATAATCAAGAAGGAACTTCTTTGTGGAATAGGCGGTCCGACTGCACCAATGAGAGTTTGTAATAGTTTAAAGCGGGTAAGACAAGACCATCCTGTTCCATGCTTGTGCTGAATTTAAGATATCATGGCAGCTTGTAGAAAATAAATGAGACCGGAAATACAGCAGGTATCTAGTGTTTGACTCACACTCCTCCTGCCACCTCTGAAAGTGCTTCTGGATGGGGTTTTTGTTTTTGTTTTTTTAAGAGATACAATTATATTTCCTTTTTCCCCCTAGCGGTAAGATTAAGGCTTTGGCTTAATAGGAAATATTGTTGCAGTTTCTTCCGCTCTCTCCTTCTTCTAACTCCTCCCGCTTCCCCTCCCCACTTCTTTCCTCTTTTTTCTCTTTCTTATTTCCATTCTTCTTTTCTTTCCATCTAAAACTTAGAGATACATTTAAATTTCTCCTTCCTTTCTTCTCTTTCTCTTTCTTCCCAAAGGTAACTACTGTTTAAGTTGAGTGTGTATTATTCTTATACATATTTGTATATTATCCTACATATATCTGCCCTTAAATAATAAGAAAGTATCATTTTGGGTGTCTTTAAAGTTGACACACTTGGTGTGACATTGTGTCTGTCTGGAGCTTGCTCCTTCGCTCGCCATTATGACTGGTTGTGTTTTCACAGTGGGTGCTTCCATTGTGACCCAAGTCTCTTTCTCAAGGTTTGGGAGGAACGCACCACACCCAAGCGGAAGTAATGATGGAATCCTGCCCTCAGTTGACTGGTCCAGGAGTGCAGTGACCAATTGGAATCAGGTGTTTCAATCTGAAACCAGAGAAATTGTCCCAGTGCCTCTGTGGTGGCAAGGCAGGGAGATGTGACCTGGGATTTGCCAGCAGTCATGTTCTAACCAAGTGAAAGGGTGATGTGAGCTGCCGGGACAGGGCAGCAATCAGAAAGAAGCCGAGAGGAGAGGTGGAGAGGGTACTGACGGAACTCAGATCCTTGGTTCCAAACATCTGTCAGGCTGTCTGCTTCTCCCAGAGTTTATGAGAGCAATACGTGCTTCTTTTTATCCTACTTGACTTGTGTTGAGTTTCTGTTACTAGCAATCAGTAATCAACTATTGACTAATAAACAATATATATTTTTTCTTTTACTAGAGGAGAGAGAGGGCTGCTATTTGTTGAGGACCTACTATGTGCTGGTCATTGTATAATGAACTATATGTATTATCTCAATCAATCCTAATAGCACTGTTATGAGGTAAATATTATTATTTAAAATTAAGGAATTTATAGCTGAAAAGCTGAGATGCAGAGAACATAAATCATCTGATTAAGTGAGATAGCTAATACATGCCAGAGCCAGGATTCACATCCAGGTTCTTCTGACCTTGGAATCTGTGCTGTTTTGCTGTTCTCCATTATACCACACTAATCAGAAGGTAAACCAATACCAAATGCAAAATTACTGAGTAAAGCCATGTGATTTAGTGGAAACATGTCACTTGATCAGGAAATTGAGTCCCAGCTCTTCCTGGTCATGTGACATTGGACAAGCAAATCTCTTCTTTGATTACCTTCCTTCATCCATAGCAGTTTATCTTGGGCACAGTATGTGTCGTATATCTACCATCCGATGTACACAAACTCTATTTTCCAAGTGTGGCATGGATATCTAGAGAGCTTCCCATAAGCCCTGGCTCTGCATCCAGGGTCACACATTTGCATTACAGTGGGGGAGGGTTAATATTTTTGTTTATCTGTACCTGAGAACAAAGATAAATTAAAGGACCTATTCGGGGATTCAGCCCCCAAAATCAAACCCACCACTGACACAGGACACAATTCTTAATTCATAAAAATCTACTGAAAATATTAGCTATCGGTTAGTAGTGGGCTTTAAAAACCTATGTTTACTAAAGTCCCTTTGGTGTCAGTAGGATAATATCAATCAAACTTTGTTTAGCTTATATCAAAAGTAATGCAATAGTGCTCCTTTATGAAATTATACAGTCTGATTTTGTTCATATTTTATAGATTAAAATAGACTTTCTAATCATAAACTCCAGTGGCAGATTCTGAGGCAAAATTTAACCTTTAGTCAAGGTTTGGTCCCAGCCAAAAACATGAGAAATGTCTTAAAGTATTTTTAAACTCTTAAAAAAAGTTACGCTAACTGAAAAGAAAAATATTTTTTACTAAGAACTGCTGTTTATCTGAGTACTTTTAGGTGTAGTCAGGTTTTTCACACATCCCACATTCACCTAGAATTTAGGGCTGAATATTAATATTTCTTCTTTTTATTCCTACTATAAATACTGTATTTTGGGATTTTTGGATTGGATGAGCTTTTATAGTTTCTTTTATACCCATTTAAATATTTAAGATCCTGTCAGATCTTCTCCTGACATGATGATGTTGACACATACAAGGCTGCATGAAGAACAAAAGCAAAAAGGAGGTTCAGTTCGGTCACACAACTGGCTGGCTGCTTATTGTGAAAACCGATGCAGTGATTAAACTTGCAAATCTAACTTCTCTCTCTTCCCAGGTTTATTAAAAAACGAAACAAAACAAAACAAAGACTGTGTTCTTAAATGCCTACCACTTTCTACAAGAAAACAATATTTTAGGTCAGAATTGTTACTCCTCTTTCCTTATATGTAAAAAAATCAATAGAATCTCACATGCTAGGACATGTCACCCTCAACCTATTGGGCCACACACACAAAAATAAACCCATGGTATTTTAATTCATGACATTTTCTTCCATAGCTATATGAATTCTCAAGGTTTTTTTACTGGAGAGTCTTCTGCTGTCCAGATTCCTATTGCTGGCTGGAGATGCCCACCAATGCTACAGATAGAACATTGCAGTCCCACGGGTTCCTATTGAAGTTGAGGACAGTCACCAGTCAGATCCTTTCAACTATAACTTACTTAATGATAATGAACAGTAACCTGCCTTCACCGATCAAGCTCACTTTAATGTTTTCACAAAAACTTGCATGTCCTCCAAGGATCATGTAGCCTAAACAATAGGATGTTTGCCCAAGTTGCTTTTCAGGGACTTGGAGTCAGCTTTGTCTAGTTGGAGCTCGAGCCAGGTAAGACTGGTTGAGACCACCAACCCTCCGGCTGGGCATGCGTGACTTTTGATGGCACAGGGCTGGAAACTCCACCCTCAGAACACGCGGGGGCAGCCCTTTCACCCCATGAAGAAGCCTGTAGCTTAGTTGTGTCTGTCGCGCCTGCACAGGACTTCCACTACCCCACCTTTCCCTGACCTTCAGTCACCTTTCCCCACACTCCCTATACCTCAGCTTTGTCCTAAATGCCAAGATCCCCTCATCTTGAGGGAGATGGATTTGAGATTTGTTCTCCCATCTCCTTGCTTGGCTACCTTGTGAATAAACCTCTTCTCTACTGCAAGCCTTGGTGTCTCAGTGTTTGTGCTGCTGTGTGTCAGGCAAACAAATCTAGTTTGGTGACACTGTCAGTGCCTTTTAATTCATTCTCATTTTCCATTGTGAATATTTTTCAGAAGAGAAACTCCAGAAGGGATGATGCGAGAATTGGCGTGGCTGACTAAAATCTGAGGAGACAAAACATTTAAAACTTGGTTTTTCCACCATTTTTATTCTATGTCTCCGAGAATGATACTTCTAAGAGCGTTCTCTAGGTACAGTCTTGGAAACTAGTAATTTCCTCACCTGAAATGTATTTCTCTGGTTATAAGACTTCAAAGAAAGGATGCATTTCTGGAGTGGAGAAACTTCTGGGCCACTGCTGCGTTTCTATAAGCCCTCCAGCCCTCCCATATTCCTTGCTCTTTAGCTTTCAGACTCTTCTCAGTCTCTGGGCATCTTCTTCCTCCTTCTCTGCTTGCTTCTTAAAATGTTCTCAAATGTTCTGTCTGTAGCCATTTGCTCAGTCTGCACACAAATTCAAATTTCCCGTGAGTTCTATGTATTGTTGATTCCAATATCTCTATTTTTGGTACTGATTTTTTTCTTAACAACTGCAGACCCGTATAACCAAATGACCCTGCTGATCTCTCCCATAAGGACCTCAAATTTAACATGTCAGAAAACTGAATTATCCTCTCTCCTGAAGTAGAAGTAGATTGGAGACCCTGTTTGGCCTATGACATTTCCCTTCACCTGAGTGAATAAAGTTGACAGGTGTAGGTTGGGCCAATCACATTCTGTTTTCCAGAAACTTGAAACCTGAATGGAGAAACTAGGAAACGTAGATGGCTAGAGCTTAATCACTTTTATGGCAGTTCCAGGAAATCTCCTGTTGCCAGGAACTCAGAGGTATCCAAGTTTCTGCCAGAGTTTGTTTCTGTTTCTTATTAATACAGCATTAAAACTTTTGCCTCTTCACGTGTTCCTTATATTTAATAACTGTACCATTATCTACCCAGAAACCCAAGCTAGAAGCTGGAAATCTCAGTGCTCATCTTTCTCTCCATCTTCAGTCATTTACTCAGGGCAGAGCTAGGACATTTTAGGCAGAGATGATGTTTCAAAGTCTGAAATTGTCCACAGTCAAAACTTATCCTTTCAAGTCCCATAAAATTGGAGACTATCTTTCTGTCTCTCAATAGGTCTAATGCACTGAATTTTTCATTCAGGGCTGGAACAGATTGCTGTTTCTTTAATTGAACAGCAGATGAAGTAGTTAATTTACATTTAGGCACTAAGCATATGCAAACTTTAAAACATTAGTCTCACGTGTAGCCCAGTGAGATGATTATAGAATCCATGGTACTCAGGACCCGGGTCTGACCAAAGAAATAGGAAGGGCGTATCTCCCCTTCAAGCTCATGTTCATCACATAAACTTTTTCATACTCTCTTTCTCTGTGTTTGCACAAATTAAATGAGCATATTACAGAACTGTGTGGTGTTTCCTACATGTCTCAGCCTCTTTATTGCCATATTGTTATTTTGATCCAATATAACACTTTGTTGGAATGAGAATTATTTTCCCCATTCATAAGTAAGATATTGGAGTTCAAAGTTATCAAGTTGATTGAAATTACACAGAGAGTTAGAGACAGAGCTGAACTTCAAATCCAGAAATATTGCGCTATTTACACTGCATGACATAGAACTGCCTGGAGTACACAAAAGAGTTTCTATGGTTGAGATAATCCAAGTTGACTTGATGGAGAAAATGACATTTGATCTGGCCCTTGAAGAATGGACACAGCATGGACAAGAAGACACAAAGAAAGAGAATACTAAGTTGAGGGAAGATCGTAAGAAAAACCCTCCGTATGTCAGTTCAGAACATGGCTGGGGAGAGGCGAGAATAGGCCAGGAGTTTGCACACAAGGAAGTAGGAGGAAACAAGTTTGGAAACATAAACTGAGAGTGGGAATTGATGTCATCAATGACTAATAAAAGAATGGGAGAAGAGATAGAAGGAATGAAAGGAGGTAGTAAAAAAGAAAGGGAAGGGGGATGGAGAAAAGAAGAGAGAGAAGAAAAGGTGAAATAAATTTATTGTTCAATAATAAGCAACATGATTGCCTAGCATGTCCCAGGGATGTGGTAGCTAGGACATGGAGCCACAAAAACCTCGTTTTGACTAGCGTAGATGAGATACGTGGTTACTGGCTACTTTAATTGGAGGAAGAGCTGAATTGAACCACAGAGTTACCAAAATATCTGGCAGTGTGATAAAAGATTATATAGTTTTTAAAAATAAAACAGCTAACTGTGAAACTGTCAACATGGATGAATTTCTAAACTGAAGTCTTAGTGTAAAAGTGAGTTACAGAATGATTCATCTATATAAAGGCATATAAGTAGAATACCATTTATGCAAAATTTTAAGCACATGAAACAACACAAAAATGACTGTGGATACACACATTTAGTAAAAGAGAGGGTATAGACAGAAAGGATATATACTAACTTCAGGACAGTGTTTCCTCTGCAGAGTAAAGGAGGGAGGGGGTAGCTTTAAGCGGATCCAGAGTACTTCATTTTTAAATAGAAATGAGAGTAAGAAAGAGAGAGGCAAATCTGAAGCATATGAAAAAAGCCTTAACATTTACTCATTCTGAATAGAAGAAACATGGGTATTTATTATATTACATCCCTACTTCTCTGTGTACTTGAAATTATTTACCAATAAAAATAGAAGTTAAAATAAACCATCATCTCACTGAAAAGAGAAGGAAGGGCAGGAAAGAAGATTATGGCAGAAAACCAGAGTGGAGATACAGAGCAGGACGAGAGCGACAGCTCCGGAAGTCGGAGGCGTGCGGGAGGCGTTGGTAACTGAGCAGCATGCTGGGTGTTCTCTTGGGCGGATGCTTTCCCCATATTTCCCTTAGGTGCTTTGACAGGAGAGGAAGTAAACGCAAGCCCTTCAGGAACACATATACAAACAGGATGAACATCATTAGGAAATCGTATCAGTAATTCTAGAAATGTTTGGCTATATAAAACCTACCAGAATGACCAGGAAATGTGATCAAAATGAATGTTATACTCCTTTAAGATTCTAAACTTAAATATTTACTACATGTCAAAAATACCAACAATAGAAAAATAAACCAGTGGGGCAACATAACAATTCCCAAACTGGATATTTATATATATCAGACCTTGGTGTATGACAGAACTGTCTTTGCATACGAGTAAGGAAATTAGTTTATTAAGTTTATTATGGGAGAAATAAATAAAGGAATCATTCTCTACTTGAAATCATTTACAAAATCTTTTCTAGGTTGATGAAAAACCTAAATGTTAATGGTAACACTTTAAAACTTGTAGACAAAAATAGAGAAAGATATAAAAATAAGACAAAAAATATAAACTATTAAATATGGATATATTTTATAACATTAAAATTAATGTATCTGGGCTTTTGCCTTTGGTCAAAACAGAGTGACAGAGTTTGGAATTTCTCATCCCACTTGAAACAACAATAAAACAGACAAAATACATAACACAGTGGCACTCAAGACACTGGGTGTCAGGAAATGAAGAACAGTGATGGATGAGAGATAGGAAATAGATGGGGTGAGCCCTGTAATTATCCCAGCTTACTGCCCTGAGAGTTTCCAGGCTGCATTGCAATAAAGGGGATCCAAGCAGAGCTCAGAGGTCTCCCTGAGTTGAGCAGATGGAACTGGGAGTCTGAGGAAACCAAGGATGCTAGAGTTCATGGGGCAGAATGTCAGAGTAAAAATGGTTACATGAGAAGAGAGTTTTGAAGATGTGCAGATGGTTTCCGGCAAGCGTTTACCAGCGCACTAATTAGCATATGCATATGGGGAAACTTTTTGAAGCCAGGGGTTGAAAACATCTGAAAGTATTACAGGGGAAAGTAATTAAATCTTGTAAGGGGAGATAGTGTCTGTTCTCTGCAGGCAGGATGGAAATCCTCATAATTCAGGGGAATATAAGACTACTAAGAAGAGCCTTGCCTTAGTAGTGGGGAAAAATTAACAGACTGAATGCTGTGTAGGTCCCACTTAACAAAGCTTAGAAGTAAGACCCAAGAAGATGAAATTGTTTCCCCGTAACTTAACTGCATATCAGAACAAAGCCAAAGTTTATTTTTAAGAATGCAAAACCATCCAGTACCCAACAAGGTAAATTTTTCAATAAAAAATTTCAAGACAAGCAAAGAAGCCAGAATATACAACTCATAACGAAAGGAAAACCAATCAATCAAAACTGACCCAAAGCGGCAGAGACTATAGAATTATCACACATACACAGAATACTAAAATAGTTGTTATCACTGCACTCCTCAGTAATGGATAAAATAAGCAGACAGTCAATAAGAACACAGACTATTTGAGTAACACTATCTGCCAACTTGACCAAAATAACATTTCTAGAACACTCCACACAGCAACAGCAGAACACATGTTCTTTTTAAGTATGAATGGAACACTTACCAAGATAGACCATACTCTAGCCATAAAACAAGGATCAATAACCTTGAAGGATTTAAGTCATACAAAGTATGCAATCTGATCACATAAAATTAAATGATAAATCAATAACAGAAAGACTTCTGGAAAATTCCAAAACGTTTAGAAACTAAATGAACTGTGGGTCAAACTTCTAAATAAACTGTGGGTCAAAGAAAAAATAAAAGTAGAAATTAAGAAGTATTTTCAACTGAATACAATGAAATCATAATATATTAAAATGTGTGAGATGACACTAAACTATACTTGGTAGTGGTGTTTTATAACACAAACGTCTACATTGTAAAAGAAGAAAGATAAAGATGTCAAATCAATGGCCCCAGCGTTAGCTTTAAGAAACTAGAAAAGGAAGAGCAAATGAATTTCAAAGGAAGAACAAGAAAGGAGATAATCAAGATCAGAGCAGAAATCAATGAAACAAAAATAATAAAATAGGGAAATTAATGAAACTAAAAATTGATTATTTTTTAAAAAAATTTTATTCTTTTGAAATTTATTTCAATTATATTTTTTGGTGGGGAGAGGTGGTTAGGTTTTACTTATTTATTTATTTTTAGTGGAGGTACTGGGGATTGAACCCAGGACCCTGTGCATGCTAAGCATGCACTATACCACTTGAGCTATACCCTACCCCCTTAAAAATTGATTCTTAAATCAATACAATATATAAACCTCTAGCCAGACTTGCCAGAAAAAAAAAAAAAAGGAGAAAAAACACAAACTACCAATATCAGGAACATGAGAGATACCATCACTACAGATCTGGCAGATACTTAGAGGATAAGAAGGATGTATTATTATGAACTACGTATGCCAGTACATTCAACAGCTTAGATGGCATGGACGAATTCCTTGAGAAATACAAGCTACCACAGCTCACTCAAGGAGAAATGCACAACCTTAATATATTACCTAACCTGAAGTTAAAAAAAAAATCAAATGTATGTATTTATTGAATTTTCAATAAAACAGATTGAATTGCTAGTGAAAACCATCCCCCCCGCCCCGCCCCACACACAACTACATTCTAGTTTCAGATGCCTTCATGGCAAATTTTATCCAACATGTAAGACATCACAGAAAACGAACAAATACAAGAGGTAATAAACACTCAAAATCCACACTTTCTAGTTTGCTGTCTTCACTGCTGTCTGTGCTGTTGAGGTTGCCGTCTCTCCCAATTCCACATGCAGTGACACCATGTTTATAGCTTGAAATCGATCGTGGTGAAAATACTTACCACTGAAATCAGCAAATACTACAAATAAGGGCTTGGTTTATTGTTCTGTTGATGGTTAAGAAAATGATGAAGAAAATGTCAGTGATATAGATTAAATTAAAACTTATCAAGTTCATAGTCACTATATTGTGAATAGCATAATAAATTTGAGGAAATATTCCAGTATTTGAAAATTATTTATCTGATTCAGCAAATAAATTGGTTTGGTAATCGGCAAATCAAAGTTGTGAGAAATGTTTTATTGTTTGTTTCAATTTTGTCCTACACATTAACAAAGGCAAAAATATCAACCAACATCCATATTGAAACTATGTCCATTCATCAGTTGCAAACATGAGTTGGCTATACAAGAGTTTACCAAAAACCAAGGGAAGTATTCCATTGTATATTCTACTATTATTTGTAAATTTGGGCTAGGTAAAGAAAAACATGGTATCATTAAAATTTACTGTAAACTTAAGTACATGAAAATATGCATTCATTTTTCCTCAAAGTCAACAGCAAAACATTTAAGGGTATATCACTGGGCTACTTCCACAGTGCGTAAACCAGACCCTATTCAGAGGTTTTCCTTCTGGGCATCTTTGTCTTGGCCCCTTCCGGTCGTTAGGTTGTAGGCGCCAGTTCTCTTCCCTCCAATGGGAGTTGCCCGTCCATGAAGTGTGAACCATGAATAAGGATATTTTATTTATATTTCCATAACTAATCAGTCCCGTGGAATAATTTTCTCAAAACAAGGCAAATCTTAACTTTAAAAGTGGCAGTTTTTCTGGCATTGCTTTTTCATCTTCAACAGGTATCCTGTTACATAAATTAGACACCAAAGGCAGAAACTATATGAATAGACAGATAAATTTGCTATGTGAAAAAAAGCAAAAGGATTATTATGGGATTATATGAAATCATGTGTGTGAAACTTTTGAAAATTGTAAAACACTATAGAATTTAAAGAATCTTTCATTCAATGAAAAACAATTTTTTTAAAAAAGCAATGCTTTTGTAGTACAAGAAACATCACTCATGGTTTAAAAAGCTAATGACAAATAAGGAAAGTAGATGCAGTGAATATTTCACAGTTAGTAGATTTAATCTATAAATAATTGTTGCATATCTATAAGAAAAAGATGATGTTATAGGGGAAAAAACAGACAAAAGTCATGAACATAAATTTCACAAAGAAATACAAGTGGCCAATAAAATGCAATAACAATCTCACCAGTAATAATTAAGTCTGAAATAAGATGTCATATTCACTTTTAAATTTGAAGATTTTTAAATGATGCTCTTGGAGAATAAGATATGGGGAAATAAAAGGACCCTCAAATACTCTTTTTTTAAAATTGAAGTATAATTGATTTATTACAATGTTGGGTTAGTTTCTAGGGCACAGCATGGTGACTCTATATATATACACACACACACACACATACATACATACATATATATATATATATATATGTATGTATATTCTTCAATGGAAGTGAATTGGCTCACATTTTCTGTAGGAATCTTTGACAGTGTTCTC
The DNA here is from genome assembly GCF_036321535.1 of Camelus dromedarius. NCBI lineage: Eukaryota > Metazoa > Chordata > Mammalia > Artiodactyla > Camelidae > Camelus > Camelus dromedarius. The sequence goes on from NC_087437.1 coordinate 55,625,522, forward strand.
TGCAACTTTTGACCTTACATTTCCACATCTAGTAATTCATATTAAGGTAGTAGTTAAGGACATGTGGAAAAATGTAGCTAAGACGATGTTTGTTACAACTTTGTTTTTATAATTATAAATATATACATATTTAATATCTAATAATTCAATACAAATTTTATTTATAATACTTTAAATTATTTATAAATCTGATAATAATGATTTGGTTAAACTATTTCTCTACATACTGAATACTAAGCAATCATAACTATTATGTAATGAAATATGAATAATTATCTTGGAATGATTAATGATACATAACTTTGTATAATTTTGGTGTGAAAAATAGCAGATTTTAAAACTATATGCACTATCAGCTAATCTTTGACAGAAATATTTATTATGTACATGCAGATACACATACACACAATCAAAAAATACTGAAATGCACACTAAAAATTATGAACAGAGCTTTTATTTCAGGTCTTTTACTTCCTTCTTATGTTTTCATTTTTTTAGCTTATTTGTGTTTAATTGTTCTGCACGAAGCATGCATCACTTGTACCATCTCTACACTATTTAGCACTTTATGAGTTTCATAACCAGGTGATTCAAGGACTTGTTAGTGCTTTGGAATTGCAGCTGTTTTGCCTAAGATGCGTTTGGAAGCAACTCCATAGCATAAGTATGACCTAAGAGGGCACTCCTGGAAGGAGGAGAATTCTGTGTGTTTGCACTTTTTCTGGCTGTGCAAATGCTGTGCTGACTTGAGCAGCCCGCAGTGGCTGCTCTCTGTGTGTCTCGGTGTGGAAATGTGAAGAGACTGACTCATTTTACTGAATCATTTTACTGGGTATGTGACCCTGGGTTTGGTTACCCACAGCATTCCTGCTCTGATTGAATATCCTGGGGTAGTTTTTTTTTCCTTTCTTTCTTTTAAACATGTTAGCAGAGGCTCTTCAAGCCCAAGTGAATGGTTGTGAATGACAGGGAGGGAGACCATACCCTCTCACTTACATCCATTTACAAGGATTGGGACAGCCTGACCTGGGTCTGTGCCCTTCTTTGGCATCCCTGGGTATAAAGCCTCAGGCTTCTGACTCCAAAACTGGAATTTTGACTGCAGGATAATGACATATTTAAACCATCTCTATGTTTCTATCCTTTAAGATAATCCTAAAGAGATCTCTATACATCTACTGAGAAAGGTCCAACACAAAGGTTGCTTTTGGAAATGAGAATGTGGATTTTGCGGCCTAAGACATTGAGAAGGCTTTTTCTACATCTGGATGTGAAGTCTCGTTTGATAAGATCTATGTTCTATGTTATGAACAATCTCCCATCATTTCTTCAGTTGAATATATTGACAAAGGTATCGTTAAGAACAATCAATGTACATTTCAATTTGACAACTTATACTGAACTTCAAAAATGGCTCAGGATGTATGCTAGATGCTGAGAATTAAAAAAAAAAAAAAGAATTAGATAAAATCTAGAGGTCAACTCTGGTAACATAGCCACAAAGGACTTTGTGTGAATGAATATGGGGTGTCCATAATGTCTGGAAACATAGGAAATATATAATAATATATGCACAATGTCAAGAATTTCACCAATACATAAAACCAACTATGTATTATTACCTATATCTCCAGACTTAATAGGCACCTTATTGAATACAATATAAGTATTGTGGTGACAGTGTGAGTCAGACCCTAGATTCCAATCAGTAATTAATTTTGCCTGGTAGAGGCTTGTCAGGGAAAGAGACAGAGAGAAGATAACATTAAATAGAGTTCTAGAGGATGCGTAGATGTTCATAAGGTCAAGGTAATGAGAAAGTTTTTCCATGTAAAGGAAACAACACTGAAAGTAGGAACAGACTCTGGTCTTGTAGAGGATTGTCACAAGAACTTCCAAAGGAGTGAAGATGCAGTGTACTGTTGACTGGGGTTGGAGGGGCTGGGGTATTGAAAACTAACTGGAGAGATCATGGTGCCCATTTCCTTCCATTCATGACCTTCCGCTGGCAGCCAGAGGTCTGACAATCATCAGATGGATGCTGGCAGGAAACATACTTAATGTATCTTCAGGGGGTGGGCTAGGCAGTTAACAGGGGTGGCAGCTTGTATTTAGGAAGCATTTGGGCAGATCAGAGATGTGCCTGACTGATAATCTGTAGAGGCTTCCAATGCTACCAGATTCATGATAAATACCCGTGGAGTCTTACACAGTACCTGGCATAGTCCTCTGCTGGGCTGGGGTCTGACAGGAGAATTTCTAGAGCCAACATTCTTGAGCCTGAGTCCTGGGGGCTCTGTTCAGTTGACGTCTATGAGGAACAATGCAGTAGAATAGAATCAAAGCCCCAGCATCAGGGGCTGGGGGTAGGGTGAGTAGAATCCTGGGGAGGAATCTCAGAGGCTCACCTGTCATCACCTGCAAGTTTGTTAGAAATGCAGATTTTCTGCCACATCCCAGGCCTAAAGAACGCAAATGTGCATTTCAGCAAGATCTTCAGATGACTATATGCTACTAGTCTACAGAGCACATGTTTCGAGTTTAAGTATCAAGGGTCTACGCTGCTGGTTCTCTAATTTGGATGTCTGCTGGAATTAGCTAGGGGGTTTTAAGAAATCCTGATCTCTGATCTCCGGGACTTACTAGCAGATACTCTGATTTAATTGGTGGGGTTCGAACATCAAAGGACAGAAGACAGGAGAGGTAATCAGGAAAATTTGTCACCAAGAAACAGGTCCTCACTGTCAGAAATCAATGGAAATGCAGATTGAATGGATGGACAGGCTGATGGGTGGATGAATGGATAAGAAGAAGTTAGAGGACCATGAGAGAAACATCTACAATTTTGATCAGAACCTTTGGGATGTGCTCCCTTTGGATCAGCTCAGGCCAGCATTTCATACAAGCATCAACTGCAAACTAACTAGGAGAGTACACATTTTAAAATATGGATTCCGGTCACACTCCACATCCTGAACGATCATCTTTAGAGGTGAGGCCAAGTAATCTGCATCTTCAATGCATGGTTCAGGAGAACGTGATATGTACTAAAGTTTAATATGTGCCTGTCTATGAGTCCTGGCTAACTCTAGAAGAGCAATCTAAATTTAAGTATTTCTCATTGAAGGACCTCTTGGTATTTATTTAGACAGGACAATCCTTCCTTGTACATGATTGGCCCACACATCGGGAAATGTTTAGAATGCCCTGGCTCTGATTACTAAATGCTAATAACATGCCCTGGTCATTGTGACAAACCAGAACACCTCCTCTCACATTTCCAAATGGTGCCTCCACAAGCTGCAAATTGCTAGCCCGAAGTCCCAAGCTCCCTGCCAGGGTCATGTGAGAGACTGATAAGGTGTAGGGAGCGTTGCCTACAGCTAACACTTGACTACGTCAGAGTCTGAGTTTGTGCAAGCCAAATCGCACCTCCTGACGCTGTGGACACGTGCAAGTGAGGAAGTGGGGAGTAAAGAGCAAAGAACCCTGAACCTTTAATCAGTGGCTTAGGTTCGAGGCCCCTCTCCACCTGCACGCCATCCGGTTACTGCTTCCTCTGCCTGGGATTTCCCACTTTATAAAATGGGAATAAAAATGCCTGGTTCAGTTGTCTCATAGGACTCTTAGGAGATGATGACTATAGAAACACTTTAGAAATCATATAATTTTATGTGGATAAAACTTAGTATTATTCTAAATCATTCCTTTTCTCTCTATGATGTGGGATGTCTCCAAGGTGGATGCCAACTTGTACTCAGACAGCACCACAGTGTTGTGTGTTTTAGAAGTTCTTCTGCAGCCCTGTCTGCCGGCCAGCAAGCCCTTTCGTGGGGCGAAATATTTGTATCAAGTTGCTCAAATAAAAATAAACTGCAGCTGCAATTTTAAAGGTTGTTTTTGATTCTAGCTCCCGCATCCTAAAGCCTCTTAGAATTTCCCCCATACACATTCAAAAGCAGGTGGTCAGTGGGAAATTCCCATAAGTCCCCTGCACGGCTATTTTTAGCCTGCCTCCGATAGTGAGGTTCTGCTCTATCAATTTCTTTTCTGCTGTCTCTTCCTGTGTACCTTTTCCTTGCTCTCAAACATATGCAAAATCATAATGTATGCATTTGTGCCAAGTATCATCCTTTCCCCCCCATATCTGCTCTCCATCCACTCTTTGTCCCGGGAGCCTGACACCATGGAATATGTAAACATGTCTCTACCTTCCAGTTGAGTTCAGCCAGTAGGTAGCTCCAGTTGGAAGTCAGAAGTGGGGAGGAGAGTGAAGTGAGACTCTTTATTTCTCTAGTCCCCACTTCCTGTGAAATCTACACAGGCTGGCTGTGCCCCTTCATAGAAGGTCACCTCCTCTTTTGAAGGCAGCTGCTCTGCAGGGTTTTCTTTTTGTAGGTGAATTGCTCCCACCCTGTGACACTTTGGATCTTGGGATGGGCCCCTGCCACTGCTGCTGCTCTGTTTCTGCACTAACCTTTGTGTTTCCCCTAAACTCTGCCTACAGCTTTGTATCTATTCTTTTTGAGGATAAACCCACTTTGAATTATCCTATTTTGAGTGGGACATCCATGTCCTGTTGGGACCTTTACTGATACACTAGCTCACCAAAACACTGGAGGGGACCAAAATTAGCCATGTCTCTGCCAATCCTTTGTCAAGGGACTTTCCTTAAGGCTTCAGTCTTCTCTACATAAAGTAAAATGAAAATTTTAGATTATGTTATCTCAAAGTTACATCCCCCAGCTGCCAGCTCTAGAGTTTACCATAGAGTAGAGTAAGAAATTATTGTACAGGTGTGAAATTTTACTATGATTATCATTAGCTAGAACTTGCATACCCATGTTCTCTTCAGTGTCATATCATCAACAGGGACTTGTGGCATCTGTGCAGGTGGAAAAGGAGCTTTCTGATGTTTGAAATCCGTTGACACTTATTAATGTATGTGAGTCCTGGTGGGTGGTGGTTTTGATCGTCGTTTGCATATTTGGAAATGGTGTGCACATTAAATTTAGAAATGTCTGATTGTTGGCCTATGTTGTCCAAATTTGAATGGTTTCAAAAAGGAAACATAGCTTTCTGTTCTTTTAGACAACATTCATCATCTTCCATCAATCAATCAGCTAGCTGTGTGTGACACTTACTGTCACTCACGCTGATGCCAGCTTCTCAGTTACCATTGTTTTGACTCTTGGGAGGCAAAGAAAAGCACCCCGAGAAAAGGAAATGACAAGGACTGCTTGGCCATGGCAGCCTTTCATTTGGAGCCAGCAGCGACGCTGTCGGCTTCCTTCAAAGCAATGTTGCTATTTTGTCATGTTACAATTTTCAGTAAACCTCCCCTGAAGAATCTTAAATCAGAAAACTTGCTGTTTGCTGTCGTTGGCTAGAAAGGGTCTATTGAGCTGACAGGGTGACCTGTCAAGACTCATTTAAGAATAAAAAGCCTCTTTCATTTCAGCCTTTCCGAGTGAATTCAAACCTAGGTTTCTGTTGTTATTTCCCCTGTTCTATCAAAGCATTTTTATCGCTTTCTTTGAAAAAAACATAAAGCATAAGAGTTCTAAAACTAGTAATATTTGTTTACATGACATCTCGCCAAGAGTTTATTTTTCATTATCTTATTTCATCCTCACCTATTAGCTTGTGAACTTTGGTGGTGATGACGTTTGGTAAACAGTGGCATCCTGACACAAATCCATGTTTTCCAAAACGAGCAATGCTGCATTACACTGTGTCTAAACAAGAGCAATGCTGTGTTACACTGTTTCTACCTGCAGATGTGTTTCTAGCCACTGAGCAGTGTGACAGGCTTGGAGCATAAGCTTTTGTTACTCCTCCCAGTAGCCCGGGACAGAAGGAGCCCACAAAACTGCCTGAATGAAACAGAAGACAGAAATGAGCAGACTCATCTGAAATGGAAAATGCGAGAATAACTCCTCACTCCTCTGGCAAGAAGTAAAGCTCCCCAAACGAAGATGACAACTTCAAGTCCAATTCAAACTTCCATTCAATTCAATCATCATCTCTGCACCTCACTCACATGGAACCACCCTACATCCTTTCAATAACCAAAGCCTGTGAATTCTAGCTGCACTATGTCATCCCTAATCAGTTCCTTCTTTCCACATCGGCAGCATCTTCCATTATCTAAGCCTTTACGATCTCTCTCCTTGACTTTGCAGTTACGTCAACCTTAAATGGCACCTCTGTCCGTCTTCACATCACCATTAGGTTAGTCTTCCGGTTCTCATCATAGATGCTCACCGAAGATTTGCTGGAAGGAGAAGCTGATCTGATTGTTTGGAGAAGCTGATTACAGAACATGATTAAAGTAACAAAGAAATATTACAGGAGGGCTACAAGTTGCTCCAAGGCTAAATCTTTCTGGATAAGATCTAAGGAAGTGCTTCAAAGATTTTACATTGAAAATCTATTACAAAATTTTACATTGTAATAGGTTGTGTTAATGCAATGCTCTCACTCCATACTCAATATTTAAACTAAGGTACTTTCTCAGTCTGCTGGGACTCCTACAACAACATGCCACACACTGGGTGGTTTAAACAACAGGAATTTATTTTCTTGCAGTTCTGGAGGCTAAAAGTCTGAGATTAGGGTGCCGCTGTGGTTGGGTTCTGGCAAGAGCTCTTTTCCTGGCTTGTAGATTGCTGCCTTCTTGCTGTGTCCTAAAATAACCTTTTCTTGGTGTGTGCCCATGGACAGAGAAAGATTGAATTTTCTGATGTCCATTTTTATAAGGGCACTAACCTCTTCAGGAGGTCCCCACCCTCATGACCTCATCTAACCCTAATTACCTCCCAAGGGCTCCATCTTCAAATCCCATCACATTGGGGATTAAGGCTTCAATCAATGAATTTGGGGGACACGAACATTCAGTCCATCAAAGATGCTTCTTTTTAGAAGAGAGAGGATTTTAATTTAAAAGTTTCTAGTGTCAAAACCTCATTGCTATTGTGACAGCCTTGCCATCAGTCCTTCCAAACTACACTCAGGGTGCCCCTCATCCCTGTGCCCACTACTGCTTTCAAGGAGGGGAGGGAGATTTGTAAGGTGACACTTGAAGGACTGACAGCAAAGGATGGGGTCGCAAGCTCTTTCCCTAGGATGACGGAGAACAGCAAAGTCATGACTCTGCTGTTTCTGGTGGCTACTCTCCAGCCTTTATTTCAGCGTACTTTCTCAGGGTTAACTGTTCTTCATTATCTGACACTAAAGGCCTTCTCCCTGAGTAGGAGGAGAACTGGCATTATTCAATATGTTGTCTGTCAACTAAAACCTGGCTTTGAGGCAATGCAATTAAAACTCATAGAACTCAAGTTGAAGGTGATTTGAAGCTGGGCTCTGTCACTTACCAGCTCTGTGGCACGGGGCAATTCACTTTTTTCCCTGGAAATTATTTCCCTACTTGTGAAATAATCACAATGATATCTGCCTTACCTACACATCTGCAAGTTTGTGAGGATGAAAATTAAGCAATATACATTTGTTGACCTGAAACAAGTAGACTGCCAGTTATTTCTCCAGCAAAAATGGGTTTGTTTGGGACCAATAAAGATTTGCAATTCAAAGTTTGCAACCATGGCCAACCAGGTGCAAATCCCCAGCAAAAATGGAGAGGGCAACAGTTTTAAAAGGGGGAAAAGGAACTTGGGGCTATAGTAAACAGAGTCCACTGGAGAAACTGAGAGTTTGACGTATAGTGGCTTCTCATTGGCTGAGTTGTTACAGTATCTCTCTCATTGGCTGAGGCCTTGCCAGGCAAGAAGAGGAAGTCTTTCTTCTTCCTGTTGGGCTCTGCTATCATCACAGGGCAGGAGAGCTCCCCCTTCGGTCTTCCTGACTCCATTTTAATTGAGGTTTCTCCTCATTTATTGATTTTCACACATTAAAGTGACATAAATTAAAAAGTGAAGTACAAATGTTAGTTGTGACTATTACTATTTAAAAAAAAAGAGAGAGAGAGAAGAGAGAACAGGTGTTTATTTCAAAATAATATGTAGTCCCATCTCAGTGAGAAGTAGAAAGTGAAAACTAAAAACTCTCTTTGAGCAGCAGTATGCAATCTGGGGTTCAATTAACCCTAGGGGCACAGAAAGCAATATAAGGGACACAGAGAATGAAGAATTTTTAGCAAGTCAATTTCTAGATCCTCAACATTCACAATTCCTCTTTCTCCATAGGAAAAGTCCAGGAGTTGAGAACACCAGGCAGTTATCCTGTGACTCTGGCCCTTTCACTCTGACCTTTCTCTTACTAACAACAACAAGAGATAACTCTCCCCCATCTATCTATGGTGCATTACCCCAAGGTGTAAGGATCCCCGGGGATCCTAAAACAAAGGAATCTTTTAAAATATTGACATTGACAAGCCTACTTTAATCAATTACTTTGATTGATTTTTAATAATAATTGTTATGATAAATAGGTCAACTGAAGGCATAAACCTCCAGTAATATGATAAAGTCATGAGGATGCAATACATGGCATAAATATGGTCAGCAATATTGGAATAACTTTGTACGGGGACAAGCGGTTACTAGACTTATCGTTGTGATCATCTCATAATGCATACAAATGTCAAATGATTTTGTAGGACACCTGAAATAATATAGTATGTCAACTAAATTGCAATTAAAAATAAAAAAAAAAATGACACGTACACAAAATAAAAAGCAAGTGTTTCAACAATCCTTTAATTCTTATGATATTGTTGAAAGCTGGTTTAAAGTACCAGTGTTTACACATTTAGCTTCTTGGATTAAGTTAACTGTCTTCAATCATTTTCTAATTGTCCCTTTCAATCATGACAATGCAGTAATTACTGCCTCAAGCATTTATTCAGAGTCCTGACCATACCCCAAGGCATGTGCTAATGTAATAATCTGCTAACAGGATAAATGAGAGGCTACCGTGGAGGGTGAGAAAGCTGACTGGGCCTGGAAGAGTGGGGAGAAGGCTAAACCTCCTGAAACACAATGTTTCATAATCTTATCCATCATTCTTGGGCCATTCTCTTAGGAAGAATTGTAACTCTTTCACTGTACTGCCTTCACTGATGGCCTCTGCATATTATCCCACAACTTCCAGAACTTCTGCAACAATCCCAGTGATTAAATTAAAAACTGCTCTCTGCTAAGCACATTTGCATTGCCTTCATTTCCATCAGACACAATTACCACTACTACCGTCAACTCTATCACATTATTGATCTGTTATACTATGTCCTAGACATTGTACCTAAGTGTTAGATGTAGCAACTATATTGACCTTCACAACAATCCTCTGGATTGTGTACCTTCATCATGTCTATCTCACAGAGAAGGAATCTGAGGCTGAATAGTTAGATAACTGGCCCGTCTTCACACAGACTAAAGCATGAAGGCTGGAATGTATGCCAGGCAAGCTGACTTGTATGCTCACTTAACATGTGATAGAAAACACGTGAATTAATTTATGGTCATTATTTAATTTCAGTCTTACACCATTCTAGAATGTAGGTTCTATCATTATACCCATTTTACAGATAAGGAAATGAAGTCAAGTCAAGATCAGATCATTTGTATTTGGCAAAGATGGGGCTCAAGTCTAGGTCCATCTGATTCCTAGCCCTTGCTCTTTGCTACTACACTTCCTCTATATGTTTGCAGAGTCTCATGTCCAGGTGTTTCTCATTAACTTAGAGAAACGAAGATTGATAGGTGGCCATTAATAGTGTTAACTGTAGTAAAGATGCATATAGACTATGTTGGATTTTTCCACGGCTACAGCTGAATTTCCAGTTTGGTATTTTTCAGGCTCTGACTCTCCTAACATTTCATCAGGAGCCTCTCCCTGGCAAAACCTGACTTTTCCTTGATTTCTGTATGCCAGATTTTACCACACTTCCTTTTTTTCCCCTTTTTTTTGGGGGGGGGGCTGGTAATTAGGTTTGTTTGTTTGTTTATTTATTTATTTATTTATTTATTTATTTATTTATTTATTTATTTATTTATTTATTTTTAATGGAGGGACTGGGGATTGAACCTAGGACCTTGTGCTTGCTAGGCATGCACTCTATCACTGAGCTATACTCTCCCCCTTTTTTTTAAAAAAAATTTGTTTTCTATCACACTTTCTAAAGACTTTTTTTTTTTTTTTTTTTTCTGGAAGAAAACTGACTAACTAAGAACTGTTCTCTTTCCAGTCTCAGCTACCAAGTTTCCCCTTTTCTTCCTCCATGCTGGGTATAGGTCACATAGGAACTCTGTCCTTCCGCGACATGACACGTGCTTCCAACCTCAGTACCACTATGCATACACACTTCAGAGACCTTCTGCCCTCTTCTCCATGGTTAAAATCTTATCATTCATGAACCATTTCAGGACTTTTGCCTGGTAATACTCCCTTCCTACTCAGGAGCTCTGTAACACCTTTAAACAAATCCCTCTCATGGCACTTATCCAAACCTATCTTGACTCATTTCATAGAATCCTATTCTAGACTATGAGTCTCTCAAAAAGAGGATTATATGATACAGTTAACTATTCAGGCAAAAATGGAATAAACCTGCCTATTAAAGGATTCAGGGACATTTGATGATAGTTTATTAAGCCTCTGATGAGGAAGTAATTCTAGAGCTTTCTGAACAAGATTAGTACTTTTCTGATTATATTAGTTTGCTAGAGCTGCCGTAATAAAGTGTCAGACTGAGTGGCTTAGGAGATTAGAAGTCCAAGGTAAAGGTGTCAGCAGGGTTGGCTTCATTCAGAGGCTCCTCTCTTTGGTTTGTCAGTGGCCATCTTTTCCCTCTGTCTTTGAATAGCCTTCCATCTGTGAGTTTCTAGGTCCTAATTTCCTCTTCCTGTACAGACACTAATCAGATCAGAGCCCACACATATGGCCTCATTTTACCTTGCACCCCATTTAAAGTCCCTATCTCCAGATACAGGCACTTTCTGAGGTACTGGGTGTTTGGACGTCAACATCAAATATCTCCCCATGAGTTCTGGAGACCTGCAAGGCAGCCCGGAACACTGATGGACTGAAGTGCTCATCTCTGTATCATAACTTTGCTGTAGTCCGATCTTTTGGCAAAATGACTGTGTCAGGGTTCCTCCAGGTATTTCAACTTCTTTTTTGTTAAGGCAACTAAATCCTTCTAATAAACTTTCTTTGTTGGAAATATATATAGTTCCCAATTTTCCACCAATGCCTCCCATTCACAGAACCTAGATAGTGATCAGCTGGCAAGGCAGTAGGGAAAATGTCGGCTTCCAACCCTCACATTATGGGAGGGGCAGGGAAGGAGCAGAGACAATAACTTGCACATTTATTCTTCCCTAACAAAAGAAATAAATTCCATGATTGAAGTGATTTTGACAGGTTTTTTTTTCCCTATTATTTTCCTAGTTTTAGAACCAAATCTGACAATTAATACTCATTCAACAAATTTTTGTTTAATAAGTGCTTTTTATATGAGGAAATGTATTCATCGGTCACCTGAGTAACAAGTCAAGGAGACCGAATCCCACCTTAGGCCTAGCTGATATAAAAGTGTACACATTTTCATTTGCATAGGAGAACTACTGTGCTAACATTCTACTGCTGATAAGGCAGAGGAGTAGAAAGGTAGAATGAAAACAGCTCTTGGATGAGAGTTAAGAAACCTAATTTCTAGATGGCACTCTGTATTTCTTGACCATATAACCTCACTTCACCTTTCTGGGTCTTAATCACTGAGTCAAGTTTTTACTAACTGCTTTCCTTGTGTCATAGTACATAGATATGGTAACATCACCCCAAAAGGTAAAGAGGAAAGACCCCAGTCCTTGTCTTACCTGAAAGACGAGATTACAGACAGGAGATGGAGTGTGTTGTGCAGCAAAAGATTTTAAAGGATTTATTTAGGAAAAGAAAAATACACCTCCAAGAACGAGAGGCGGCCTGATCCGAGGGAGGAAGAGCGGTGGTCCTTGTTTTGTTCTTTCTCTTATGCCCTCGCTTAGGGGTGGTCTTTTTATTGATTGATGGCTCTTGCTCCTGGAATGCCTAGTCATGTTTGTTTCCTTTGTGCATGTCCCTCCCTATCTGCCTGGTGCCCCCACTTACCCAACTACCTAACAGTAATAGATAGCATGCCGTCTTTTCCAATAATTCACCAGGTCCTGTTGATTAAAAATATATCCCAGATCTCTCAATGACACCCCATCTTTGCTGTCATGACCCTTGTCTAAGCTACCATCATCTTCCTTGGGTACCACAATATCTTCCTAGCTCATCACTCTGCTTCTGACCTTAGCTCTTTCTAATAGGCTTCCACAGAGTGGTAGGAGATCTTTTTTTTTTTTTTTAATTGAAGTACAGTCAATTACAATGTGTCAATCTCTGGTATATAGCACAATGGTCCAGTCATGCATATTCATACATATATTCATTTTCCTATGATTGAAGTGTAATTGATAATATTCTAAGGTATTTAAAGTGTATAACATGATGATTTAATATAAGGTATACAGGATAAAAGAATTCTTCCCATTTAGGTAATTAACATACTCATCACCGTATATATTTAGTGAGAACAGGTAAGGTCACTCTTTCAACAAATTTCAATTATATGATACAGTGTTATCAATTATAGTCATTGTGTTATACATTAGCTCCTCAGTCCACCTAATCATTCTTCCTTTCTCCATCTCTTCTTCTTTCACTTGGGGTTGATTAGAATTATGCAGGATATTCCTCCAAGTGAAAAAAAGAAAACTGCTGCCTCTTATCACCCATACCGCACAGGAGGAAGCACAGCAGATGGCAGGCGTCTTTGGGTTCTGTAGGCAAGACATTGTGCACCTAGGAACACTACTCTGACCCATATGCTGTGTGACATGGAAGTCTGCCAGCCTTGAGTAGGGCCTAGAGCAGAGAGCAGATCCAGACCACGGTAGCCTCAGCTTTGCCACTTGGGCCAAATGATCCAGTAGGCTCTAGGCTGTTGGAAATGTCAGTGGCGGCAAAAGATACAGTATGGAGCTTAGGGTAAATTTAAGTTACAGAATTGCAGCACAAGCTCTTTGGATTCTGAAACCAGGCTATGTCACCAGCAATAATTATGGACCCTTTGAAAATTAGCTCTTGGTGCCTTACTGGACCCTGGTAGAGAATGTTTAACTATGACTCACCACATTAGCATAAATCTGGAGCTATCCATCATGATCTGGGTTTTCAGATTCCCACCAAATAATAAAGTCAGATGGCCCAGCAATAGTCATTACAGATTGGAAGTGGTATATCTGGAATTGAGGCCGAGCAGGACAGGGGATATGACACATTTCATGAGTATATAGTCCAACCATTCCTGCCACTCCCCACAATTGTACCAGTGACCCTCCTCTGGCTTGCACTTATGATCATATGAGGGCTCCTAAATGAGGAGGAAAAAAACCCAAGCTTGATCATAGGTGGATCAGCTTGGTTTGGGGATAAAACAGAAATAGATGATGCTGTATTACAACCACATTCAGGGGCAGCCCTGAAAGACAGTTGAGAAGGAAAATATTCCCACTGCATGGAGCTGAGCCTGCACCTGGGCATGTCTTTTCACGTGGAAGATGATGTGGCTCAGTGAGTGAAATACATGGATCCCTGGGTACTGGCTGATGGCCTGCTGTATGGTCAACAGTACTGGACAGAAGAGACCTACAGCATGGACCTGGTGGGGAATGGGGATAGATATACAGGTGTGGCCACTAAGAGTGGACATGTGACATCACATGTTAAACACCCACCAGACAGCCTAAAGAGGTACTAAACAACAAAGCAGACAAAATAATTTGGCCAATGGAAGTTAAGCAGCCTTTGTCACTGACCACGCCAGAATGGACACAAAGTGCACGTGCATGGCAGAGATGAAGTTTACACATGGGCTCAACAAACACAGATGCCCACACACCAAGGCTGACTTAGCTACAGCTGCCTCTAAATAGCCAATGTGTCAGCAAGAGACCAACACTAACCTCTGAATACAGCACTGTTCCTCCAGGAGACCAATTGGACATCGGTGGCAGGTTGACTACACTGGGCCCCTTCCACATTAGAAGGGCCAGCAGTTTGTCTTAGAAGGAAATGTATCTACTTCAGGCGTGGATTTGCGTTTCTGTATGTCAAACCTCAGCTGGCTCCACTATGTCTGACACCCCAGTGAAGTCACACACCCTCCATGGGGTGGGTCTCTCCTTTGCACACCCCCAGTCTCATTCAGTGTGTTGAAATTGTTTACTTGGATGATCACTTACAGTTAATGATTGTTATTTGCATATACCTTATGTCATTTAATTCTCAAAAATGATCTCTAAGTGAAGACTCTATCCCTATATTAGAGCTGAGGAAACTGAGCTTTGAAGTGGCTGAACATTTTCCCAAGATCATTAGAAAGTGCGCAACAGTCATCTGAATTCCAGTAGTCTGACTCCAGAGTCCAGGTACTTAAACATTGTGGCAATTATCTCTACTGTGATTATTAATTTATACATTTTTGTACCATAGGAGGCTTTAAGCTCATTCTCTAGCACATGGGATTCCAAGCAGGTGTACTGAATTTATAAAGAGAGGGAAAAAGGACCCGGACTTGTGCAATAGCAATTGATTTTTGGGCTTTTGGGAGAGACTGAGTAGTTAAAGTGCCATGACTTGTAAATTTTAGCTTCTAACGTCACTGAAGAAACAAACAGCAGGTTTCACGGTATTGTGGTTACCCCTTATCCCATTTATTTATAATTTTGTGTTCCAGTGATCTATTGCCAAGTGACAAACTACCCCAAAGCTAAGTGACTTAAAACAACAATCATTTTATTATATCTCATGATTTTGTGGGTCAGGAATTCTGGAACGACTCAACTGAGCAAGATTTCTGCTCCACATGGAATTAACTGAAGTCATTTACTAGCATTTAATTGGCAAATGGGCAGTTCAGAGGCCCCTAGACAGCTGTGTTCACATGTCTTAGGCCTTGGCAGTGATGGCTGGCAAGGTTAGTTAGAACTATTGACAATTGTACCTACATGTGGCCTTACCAGCCTGGTGATTTCAGGGTAGCTGATCTTCCTCATGGCAACTCAGGTCTCCCAGAGGAAATATTCCAAGAGGCTTAGTTGCAAGACTTTTTATGACCTAATCTTGCAAGTCCCAGAATGTCACTTCTGCCAAATGCATTGGCCAGGCAAGTGACTGAGACCGAGACCAACTTAGGTTCAAGGCGGGAATAATTAGTTTCCTTCTTTCAGGGAGAGAAGTAGCAAGTGTTTGGGGGCTATTTTTAATCAACTAGTTTTATATCTGAAAAAAGTTTTGTTTACCTCCTTGCTGGCTACTTCTTTCAGGTCTCCCATTAGACAATTTTTGACTATTCTATAAAGAGCTAACAAAGAAGATCTTCCTTATATAGCCATAAAATTTAACGTTTCTTAGGGGTTGTCTTTAGGAAGAAGACATTTCCCATCTTTTCATTCTGACACTTACTGAGTTTCTACTGTGTACAGAGTAGTGTCTAGGGGCAGTTGGCAGAGGGAGGGCTAGATCTGTGAACTTGGACAAACCTTTTAAACTCTTTGAGTGTTAATCTTCTTACCTGTAAAAAAGGGATAACAATACCTCCTCAAGGTTCAAAAGTTCTTAAGAAATTCCAAACATGTTCTTAATGCACGGGCAAATATTATAGAGTACTTTTTAAAAGGCAGCCTTTATCAATGTAGCTGTTGCGTCAAGAAAATAGGACCCGATTGGAGTGCGATATAACACAATCAGACACACACACACAATATCTAATATGGGATATAGCAGCTGCCTTAAACTAGCATAAGCCAAAGTTATGTCACTTCAAAAGAGAGACAGACTGTATCTAGTCGCAACAGTGGGGAACGTTCTCTTCTTATTATTCAGTGATTCCACTGTCTCAGCTATGCAGGAACCTCATGGGTGATACCATACTAAGGTTCAGAGAAGTCAGAAAGTCTCTTCAGCCCAGCCATAAGTGGAGTTTTCTGGAATGATACTACACTGGGCAAAAATGGTTTGGCTTCTGGAAATGCATCTGGACAATTCAGTCCAGGTATTAGATTTTCTCTGTGTCTTTAATGCTAATACTAGGACCTGCAAAATAATCTGATGGAGAAAGCTAAGGTATGCAAGATTTCATCAGAGCAGGCTGCACCCATGGCCTCTGGGAATTTTCATCCTGTGGTTCAGAGCCCTGGGTGCCTATCTGGAAATCAAGAGCTCCAGCACCTCAGTCATCAACCCAGCTCCACACGGCAAAGGAGCATGTTTCCTGCAGTAAATACACCTTGCTGCAGTGAATTGACTCAGATGTGGTATTTTAATTGGCATTAAATAGAATTATTATTTAATTAAAGCAGAGTCTAATTAATTTTCTGAGTCATTGTTTTTGCGAAAGACGCTATATTCCAGTCAAAACCAATTTAATTGAATAACATCAAATACTCAATTTGGTGCCTTCAGGAGGTCTATTTTGTTTCTTTTATTTTCTTATCCAAATGGATGCTTTTATTAGGAATAATGGTAGATAGGATATTTAGATTCATTCAAGGACATGGTGGAAAGAGGATTTATGGAATTCCTTTAGCTTGGACACTGTATAGAGAGGGAAACTGAAACCTAGGGAGTGAAATAGAGTTCTCCAAGATTACACACCTAGTTAGGACTGGTCCAGTTTGGGGACCAATGGCTCCTAACTCTCATTCCAGTACTCATTCCACTGTACTCTAAAACAGGGGCTTTCTGAAGAGGATATATGTCCTGTCAACATTAATAGCAACTTCATAGACTATTCCTCCAACCCCACAATTTTATTGTTGGGGAAATTGAGGACCAGTAGGGAAAAAAGACTTAACCACGGTCACACAGCTAAGCTAGGATGAGAGCCCCAGTTGACACTCTAGTAACCTGTCCACTATAACATGGTTTCTAGAGCCAGACCTCAAGAGTGAATGATCCTGTTGTTTTGAAGAGCATGGATGTGCCCAGTAGAACCATTGTAATGATAACTATACATTGCAAAATAAAGACTTTGGAAAGAAATCTGTTTTCTTTATTTTCTATGAGGAAAAAAAAGTTGAGTGATGCATAAGGGTGACCCACAATCTTCCTTAGGCCTAGGTTTTGCCTAAGGCAGGTCTCTCTTCCAGAGACCAGTTCGTCTATGAAGTCTTCCATGAAGAGTAAAGCCTATGGCCATTCTTCCCTCATTGACTGTCCCCTTGGCACTTAAGTGCAGTCTGCATCTCACCTTATAATTCTGAACCTACATATATATTCCTTGCATTTAGTTCTCCGTAATTAGTTTGAAATGTCTCAAAAAGAGGATCTCAGCTGTTTTCTACTCCTATCCTATCCTCTCAAGTGCTTGATATGTGAACAGTGCTCAACACACTCTCACTATCAGCTCACAGCAATGACTCCCAGGAAGACCTGGAATGTAACAGATTAGCAGGGACTAGAGATCTAGAATGTGATGGCTGCATACTAGGCATGGAATAGTCTAGATTTAAATCCAGATTCCTGTATTTACTGGTATTCTGAGTCTCAATTTCATCATCAGAAAATGGTCATTACAATATTTACTTCATATGTTGTTGCAAGGATGAAATAGGCGAACGGATAAGCCATTTGCACAATGCCTGGCAAATAGCAGGTACTCAAGCAATAAATCCTACTATCCATATTGCCTCAGAGGAGACAGGTAAAAATGCCTTGCAACTTCCTTGTTATTGGAAGGCAAGGACCCCAGTCATAGTGAGTTTTTTGTTCTTTGCAACTTTGCCAAATATGTTGGGCAGGTAGAGAGAACCAAGCTTGATGCTTCTATTTTGTCACATTCTTTGTCTGAAATTATTCATCAATATGCAGTTCTCTGATTTTTTATTTTTTATTTTTTTTAAGAAGAAGGGGCTCCTGCAAAGCCCATGGGTTTTTCTCAATTCTAATTTAGATTGCCATTTTTTTCTAACTAAATCAAGACAAGGATGGAGATAATGGTGAGTCACTGTAAAAAGCTCCTGGGCATATTTCTATCTTTCACACAGAGGAAGGAAGGTCAGTGTGCTCCTATTAGGTCAGGGTGGAGCCAACAGTCTGGTCTCATGTCACAAACTTAGCTGGAGTGAGGAAACCTGCCCTTGCCTGAATGGTTGTCTTCATGCGTTCACCCTTGGCGGTGAGTTACAGGTTATACATAATCCCCAGCCATGCCCTGGGGAAGGAATGGCTGCTGCCAAGTTCCCCCTTCAAGAGCACGTGTGTGACTCTCCTGTACTACATATCAGGGTAAGGCATGGGCGGCTGGGTGTGTGGAGAAGGGAGGTAGGTAAAATCTGTCAGCAATGGTTGCATCAAGAGTTTTATGGGTTTTCCTATACCCAGACCTCCCAAATTTGGGTTACTGAATTGCCTGGGTTTATTTCAATGATCAGTCTGAATCTGCAGGTCTCAGCCAAGGGCTCAGGGGACATTGTAAGTTCTGTGCCAGGGGAAACAGCCCTTGATGAACTTCAGGGACAACCCCATGAAGAAACAGGAGTCTTCCTTAAAAGGCCTGAAGGGGATTGCAAAATCCAGGGTATAGGGAGTGGAGAGTAAGCTATGGATCCATCTACAGACAAGCAAGGACAAGGCTGCAACAAATAAGGAACTCCCGTGCAGAAGAGTTTAACTCCTCAGACATGGGTGTTGAGAGCGAGGGAAGAACATGGTTATTCGCACAGGATCTGGCTATAAACCTTGATGTTCCAGAGCAGCTCTACCAGGAAGGGTTCCCACAGATGAGGTGTGGCTGGATCAGACTGTTTTCTGTAAGAGTGAGGAAGACTCAGCTGCTCTTTGCCCAATCTTATCTAAAGTGAGATCTCACCTCCTCTTCTCCCGCACCCACACTAAGAGGAAGCATCAAGACTTTCCCAATGGCAGGAACAAAGAAGAATCCACTTATGTAGCAAAACAAAGCAGTCAAATCATGAGTTTTGGAATAAGGAAAAACCGGTTTTGAATCTCAGTTCTTCTCTAACTAGCAAGTGACTTCAGGCGAGTGACTTAATCTCAGCCTCCATTTTCTCAGCTACAAAGGAAAGAGTGAATCTACCACAGGGTGTTGATGTGAGGATCAAATTAGACCAGATATGTGAACACACACTCTATAAAGCATTGCTAATGAGAGAGAGATTACTCTCTCCTCCTAACTTAGCCAATTTCTTTTTCACTCATTTTCAGTGTTTATAAATACTGAATGATGATTAAGTCAAATGAAGGCAGGGAGTAGAGATATCTAAGTAATAAAAAAGTGAAAGGATCTTCCTCCAATAAAAGCTTAAATTTCCTTTCCTCTGGGGCAAAGGAAATGGTAAATGGGATTAATAACTGATATTTTTTCCCGTGTGTGGGGTGTTTTGCATGCACTATTTCATGTGATCCTTACAAAACCACTTTTGAGTGGGTATATCCATTTCCATTCTGCAGGTGATGCAACTGAACCTCAAAGAAGTCCAGTTACCTACCCAAGGTTGTGCAATTAGCAAGAGAATCTATGACTTCCAGCCCCAAGCCCTTTTCACTCTGCTGTCTTAAGCAGTTCACAGGTCCTTTGGGATGACAGAGCAAACATATACAACATACAGTGGTCCAAGAAATTGCAAAGGGGAGAGGGGCACTGATTTAAGAAGTCTTCCTGGAGGAAATTTGAGGTGGATTTTGAAGAGTATATAAAATTTGAGCCAGTCCAAGAAAGTGGGACTATATTCCAGACCTGGGGAAAAGAATAAACAAGGGCTCAGAAATCATAAGATCTAGACACTGTTCAAGGAACTGTGTCCGAATGTGTGCTAAATATCTCAAGTCCTGAAGGAACCATCTTCACAATGCGTAAAGCCCTGAGTCCTTTTCCTGGTTCCCTGTGATAGAAAATGCCAGATCCCACTTAGAACAAGAAACCCTCGGGTTTCAGGGATCAGTGGGAAGATGACTTGCAATTCTTACTGCCTAGACGATTTAAGGATTGTGTGAGGTCCCTACAGAGGCTGCCTTGATGAGTCTTGAAGAGAAGAGAGATCCCATCCTTACTGCAATTCAAGCATACTTTAAAAAAAGTTAACTTATTTTAATTATTTATACTTAGGAGTAATATTTTAAGTTTGAAAACCACTGATCCAAGAACAAGCCCCAGTCTTTTGTAGAAGGAAGCACAAGCCCAGAGAGGGAAAGTAATTTGCCTAGAGTCACAGAAGAGTTTCTTGGAAAGCACAAACTAGAGCTCTAGGACCATTTCTCCTACTTAAATGAGCCTCGTCCTGAGTCTACAGCCAGTCCAAATTTCAAGGTACCATTTTGTTCCAGGGTCAGTTTTTATATTTTAAGAATCTACTGAGTTGGAATGTTCATCCAAATGCCTGAATTGCCCCTAAAGCATTATCAGCAATGGACTCTCAGCTCAGCCTCAGTTTTGATGCTGTCTGAGAAGTCTTTTCTATTGTTAGATGGTTTCTATTGTTTATAAAGTGCTTCTCTATACTGAACCTCATCTTGCCTTCCTGAAACTTTCTCCCGTTAGTGTTAGTTCTAATTTCTCTTTTCCCAAAGAGCCATTTACATTTCTGCATGAGCTCTATCTGATCCAACTAGAACATCCTTGAAAGCCTTCATTCCTTTTTCTTCAGGCATGGTTTTGTCACCTTAGCTACCTAACCAAATTCCTCCTAGAACTTTCCCGGATGTTTGCTTTTCTTGAAAGATCTTGTAGCTAGAACTATTCCCTTGGTATGGTCTGACCACAACATGCCATACTTCCTCTGTTTGGGAACGCCCTACCATCAATGTAGCCTACATGTGTACAATTTTTTTTTTCAAGTGACCACACCATTGCGGTTTACAAAAAAAAGCCCTGAATCTTTCACCTGTGCCTCCGCTAATCACATTACCTCCCTTTGTGCTTCTGCATCTCTTTTTATGATCTAACTGCAGAGCAGTTTCATGGTCCCTTTTAAGTTTTGAAATATCAGATGTGACTTGTTTTCCTTCCTGAGAAATGCTTCCTTGGGCCCTGCATGTCACCCTCTATGCCATCCTTTGTTTATCTCTGAGCTTATCCTTTGTAACTTTGTAACTTTATCGGTTTCTCTCCCTCTTTTCTTTTTAGTTATCTGTAAGCCTGCAGCAAAACTTTGATTTCAGGCACTTAGCTACAAAGAGAGCCAGAGGAGATGGGAGTAAAGAAGGGGAATGTGAAATTGAGATTTCCTCCTGCCAAAGCAGAGCTCTTGCCAGCCGCTTTTGGTTCTTGCTGCTTTTGATGACTCGACCTGATTCATCAACGCATTTAAGATATGAGGGCCTAAAGGTTTCACTTCTCTCCTACCATCTAATTTTCACTCCATCTGCACTAATGATAATAATAATAATGTTGTGACCACCTGGAAATCATTTCACATCCCCATAATTACCATCTCCTCTGTAAACCAATTTTGTGAATCAAGTTCCTTCTTTGGGAGAAAATTTCAAGGAACCTCATTTCAGGGAATTTGTTTAAAAATATTTTCAGAGCTATCAAGAGTAAGGAATAAAATGTGGCCTCAAGATGGATTAAGAACTTTATTGGGTAGAAACTACAGTGCCCCATATTTCACTTTAATATAGAGAAAAGAACTCCAGCAGAGGCAGTGCTATGTGTAAGTGTTGCCGGTTGCCTTGCAGAAAGATGAGTTTCTGATCAAAGAACAAGCTCAGGCAGAAGCTGGATTTCATTTCAAAGGTTATGTGGAAGATTCGGCATCAGAAAGAACATTTGATAACATTTCCTATAAGGTCCTTATCACTCCGAAATTCAGGAACTCTGTAGGGGTGGAAAAACAGGAAAGGAGAAGAAAGAAAACACTTACGTATTGTGGCACAGCGAAAATACATGTTCTACCTTTTAAGACCCTCACCTTCATGGTAGCAAAATTCTAAGCTCAAGAATGGCCCCTGGGATATCCTCTCTGAAAGGTTACAGGTGAGATGCCCAGTGTTGTTGTACTAGCAGGACCATTCTAGTTAATACCAAATAATGCACTTGGACTTCCTCTTCCCACTTTTCCAAATGTCTGGAGTGGGTGGGGGGACAGGAGAACTAGAAAGAGAGAAAACTGGGTTTGACAACTCATAGCTCTTCATATTGCCTTGTTTGTTTTTCAGTAGCTTAATACTACCGAATTATACTCTCATTCATTATGCACATGACGTGAGTGGACAAAAGAGCTATGTTCATCACAGACACTTGGGGACAAAGGCTGATGGAAGCTACATTTTGATACATACTTCCAGGACTGCACAGACAACAGAAGAACAGGGTGAATCATGTCCTGACTCTTGAAACTTCTGCCCAGATTCTCGGAAGATAGCAGTGGTGTCACAGCACTTAGTCTGGTAATTCTCCGCTTTCCCATCCCACCCCCACCAAGGGATTATTAAGCATTCCAGAGAGAATATCTTTTATATTTCAAGAGAAATATAATCAAAGAAATTTTTTTTCCTTGTGACTCGGACCCATAAAACAGCATCACCCAGAATTTACATTTTCCATTCTCCTAACTCTTGGAGATTGGAGAGAGACTGTACATTTTCTCCATACATTTTCAGTTAGGAACGTTGCATCTTAGAAAGTTAGATCTGGAAAGATCCTTAGAGACCATTGATCTCACTCTGTAAGGGTGGAAACGGAGGCTCAGCAAGAAAGACGGACTGCTGAGGAGCACGGGGATCGGCCGAGGAGCCTTTATGACACAGATCGCTCGATGCTCTTCCCACGGCTCGCTCTAAAACGTTTGTCATCCATGCTCAGCACTACTGGCAGGTGTGGTTTTAGGATGCGTACCACCTAGTGTATACACTTGCGCAGTAACTGAGTGCAGTCAGGGAAGCCGTGAGTGTAAATAGTTACCCACAGGACTTGTTTTGTTTTGTTTTGTTTTGGGGGGCTTTTTTGACAAGGTCGGGCTAAGTAGCTAAAGAACAGAAGGACATCAGACTTGTGATTGGGAAGGAGATTCCCATTAAATGTGGAACAAAGGTCAGCAAAAAAAAACCAAGGGGAAAGGACAAGCTAAATAATACCACAGGGATCAGTTCTTTTGACTGTGCGTGCCGACGGTAGGGGTGCACGGCAGTATTTTGCCACGTGCATACGTGCAGCCTAATTGGAACATTGTCACTGAGCTGACTGACACATGGTAGAATACTTTGCATGTTTATGAGCTATTGTCAATGCTGCCAACTTGATTATAAAGGAGCTTTGTTCCAAAGGCTTTGTTAATTGAGGCATCACTGTAATGTTACAGATGGCTTATAAAAGATGCCGATGAATTTGGAAAGTATAGTACCAAGATGCCTGGTTCATCACCCACCAAGCTCTTCAAATCCCACAGCTGGGGTCATTTAACTCTGTCTGCGAGGTGAGCACTGTCCCCAAGTCTGGGGCCAAAGTCCGTTCACTTTTCCGTGTGTTTATCCGTTCATTTATCTATCCATACATTCAACAAGTACAACATACTTGTATTAGAAACATCGTTACATCCCGCCCCAGTCAGTTGGCATGTACTAAGTTTGACCAGACCTCTTCTATATAATCTTTCTGTTAGCAATGTGTTCTTGATGCCAGTCTACCTACATACTTGTTTCTAAGTTTATCAGATTAGTGCTCATCTATGGTAGCATTTCCTCAGTACTCGATGCCTTGAGATATTATCATTAAAAATTAAATGCATAATGAAGTAAATATGGACTTCCATTCCTCATTTTTATTTTATTGATATTTTGAAAGATATAAGAAAAAATATAACAAAAGAAAAAGATAGCAGAAATTTATACTATCCTTCAAGGTTTGGTAAATGTTTGGTCATTGTCATCTGTTGTCAATGCAAATATATTTTTATTCTATTGTCATGTCATGCTATCACCTTGGCTTTTAATGTCTGTTGTAATAAATTATCTCAGCATGTTAGATAAAATCTTTCTAGATAATCTCAAATAAAATGTTTCATTGAAAAATTCCATATTATCAAACTTTTTTCTGTGTAAGTAACATATATGCTTTTTTCTTTTTGATAATGAGATTTATGATTGGATAATGTTTCCTTTTTTGCCTTGGCTGCCTGGATACAGATTCAGATGGGATGCTATGCTTATTCATAGAAACATATCAACCCTTCCATTTTAAACATTTGTTTATTTTTACTTGCTACTGAATTTTGTATTTATATTTAGTAAATAAATTTCACAAATGGCCTTTTTTCTTTCTAAGCCATCTCAAAATCTAACTAAAATTGAAAATAAATTAAATGAATATAGATTAGAAAATAAACATGTGTTACACATTAAAGTTGTCTAATAACTTCTGGGTTTCAGTCATGATAGAATAGTTTCTATTACACTGAAGATAAATGCAACTATTAAAATAAGTACATTTTATATGTATATATAAAACAAGTATTCAGAAGCATTTAAGGACAAATAATGGAGGCATGATCTGAGGGCAATGAACCCTGAAAGAATAAAAGCACAAGTATTCAGCTTCAAGTTCACCTGGTAGTTTCCCTGGAAAGACGTTCTCATTTGCACTGCAGGGCAGCTGGGGGTGGGTGATGAAGCGCCTGAGCAGGGAGCAACAGTCTCAGCAGGTAGAGGAGCCAGGGGTTGGAGTCTGTGGCTACCAAAGTGGCTAGCATTGAAAGTTAAAAAATTACAGAGAAGTGGAAACTCTACAAATGAACTCCAGCATATAATATAAATATGTCATTGGAATTTTGGCCATCTCCAAAGCTGGACACGTGTATGACTTGAAGTCCAGAAGGAAAAAATGCAGAAGAAAGCAGTAGGTTGGAGACTACAGACGTGGTCAGTGATTTAAATAACCATAAAGTGTCGGGAACACAGAGACTGAGGTTCAAGCCCCACCCAGGTGAAGAAGCCTTGGTGAATACTCAGGCTTTCAGTTGAGAGCCCAGAAAGGACCATGACTAGGAGAAAGGACTATGCATGGAGACCAAGGGCTATGCCTTCATGGTACGGGCAAAGCTGAGATAGACCCGACCTAACAAAGTCTGAAACCAGTCCTTGACAGGATCAAGGGGACGTGCAGATGCTCTAAGTGTCTGCCAGAGAAAATCTTATTCCTCTTTAGAGAAAGATAACATTATTCAGAATCTCTAAAGTGCTTTACCCAAAATATCTGAAATCAAATTAAAAATGACAAAACCTGGTAAAAACAGAATCAAATGACCAAAATCTTAGAGAAAAAAGCAGATAATTAAAGCAAAGCCATAATGTAATTATCAGTTGGAGATTTATAACTAGAATTAATATGTAAGAAAATAGAGAAAAAGATAAATAATTTCACCAGTAACTTAAAATTTATAAAAAGGTCAAATGAAAAATGTAGACCTATAAAATACAAAATGAACTTACAAATTCATTAATGGATGGGATTGATAGCAGATTAGATCCAAAATAATGGAATGCAGTGAACTAAATGACAGATCAGTAGAAAATATCCAATCGACACACCATAAAGAAAAAGATAAAAAAGAAACATATGAGAAACATTTAAAAAAATATATAACAAATAGTTGGAATACAGAAGTAGAGTTTATGAGGGAGGGAAATAGGGAGAGAGAGAGAAAGAAAGAAAAAAAAATCAGTAATATTGCAAGTGACTCTGGCTATTTTTCAAAACAAGTGAAAGACATGAAACCACAGATGCAATCAACTCTATGAACCTCAAACCACATAAAGTCAAAGAAGAATATCTAATTTCACAGGAGGAAGCACAGGGCTCATGGTATGTAAGCTTATTTCAACACTGTGGAGCATTACATAGCACCTTGAGACCAGATATGAGCCTGGATTTAAAAAGCTGCTGCAATACCTCTAGTAAACCACCATGTTTAGCACAATCTTATCTAGTGAGAATTGGAGGGCTGGACCTAAACTAGAATTCTAGCCTCTGAAGCTGTGGATCAGCCTGGCCAGTTGTTTGAGGCGTATGAAGTCAAAGGAACCTGGAAGACCATATTCAGGGGTAAGGCATTTATCTGAATAGTCTGTGTAAAGGCAGAAATCAGATTCCTAGATCTCCATGCATCTATGGGATGGTACTTGGAAGTCTCAGATTGAGTCAGCTCTTGGGAGGTGCCAAGTAGAAGGCAGATCCTAGAAGAAGATCTCAAGGTTTAGAGGCATTAACTGCTAAGGATTTGTATGGGGTAGCATGATCTAGATCACAGCAAAGCTCAAGCAGATTTAAATATTACCCAAGTGTACCTCTGAGTCCCTCTAGCTCCTCAACCTTCTTTCCACTGTCCAGTCTTTAAATTTGGAACTTGCTTCAACATTATATTCACCTCCTCAGATCTCCATCTCTCCCTACTTCTATTTCAATCTTGCACGCCTAATTATCTTGTTGATTGGTTCTTATTTTCCCAGTCTTTGTTTTTAGAATTTGCCTCCTGTCTAAATTTTGACTAATTCCTGGCTGCTACCAGCCATTTCACTGTCTCAACTTCATACCTGTATTCAACTTGGCCTAAAAATGTAGTCAAAAATCTTGGATTTCAGACTCTATGAACTCTCTAGACCCATCAGTTCCCATAATTTACCAGGGCCTTGGATTTATCACCATGGCCTGATTTCTCAGAGGAGGACCCCTCTGCTCTTTTTAAACCACTATCCTCATTTTGAACCTGGAGTACTCTGAGAAAATAATGAATTAATAACCCTTTATTCAGAAGCGGAAGAACACCCTGAGTGAATAATGATGCGAGTTCAAACCAGTAATAGGAATGGCAGTAGTGCTGGCAGTAGTGAAAGAAACGTTCAGTGAAGCCTGGGAACTTCTTCCTTATGAGCTGCTGTGGGGGTTGCAGATTAAGGAGATTTCCAAAGCCAAATCATGAATTGGTTCTGCAGTGCTGGTCCATATTTTAGAGTTCTTTCAAGAGAGTTTCCTGTCTTGAGGGGCACTGAGCCAGGCCCCATTATCAATCTCTTTGGTAGCTGGTTTTGTCATTGCCTGGGAAAAATACTGAATTTGAAAATTGATTATGCAACTTTTTGTGCTTTCTTCATTTTTGAATGTATTTATTTCCCTCAACAATGACTGTAACACCTTTATATAATTCATATGCATATGCTTCTGGGACTATTGTTGAAGGAAGAATTTTTTTTAACATCATGAACAAATGGATAAGATCTCATCCCCAAAACACACAGCTGAGGAGGAGCAGTATGTGGAAGAGGTGAAAAGAATCATCTGGAGTCCTAAGACCTTATGTCTGAGAATCAAATTTGTCTTTTATTTTTACTTTGGAGGAAGTGCTTAGTGGCTGGCAGTCCCAGGAGAGTTTGATAATACTTGTTTAATCAGCTGTATACAAATACCCTCTGCAGCACAGCTGGAGAAGGTGCTGGAACAATGGAAGAGAGGTCGTGGACTCTAATTCTAAGCCTACCTCTAATTGGCTCTGGGACTTTGAACAATGCATTTAATCTCTATAGGCTTCAGTCTTTCCTCTTGTAAAATGAGAACACTGACTCGGTTAAAAGTTAACATTTATTAGACATTACATGTCAGATACTATTCTAAGCACCTTATATTAAAGTTATTTAATTATTACAATAATCCTAAGAGGAATGCAGTTCTGTTACTGAACCATTTAGCAGATGAGGAGACCACAGGACGTAAAGTTTAAGTAATTAACCCAAAGTCTAACAGCTCCTAAGGGGGCAAATTAGTCCAGCTCCCAAATCCATTCTCTTAGTTATTCTGCTCTTCTGCCTCTTTATACTTCTCCCCACTGTTTT
This sequence comes from Camelus dromedarius, assembly GCF_036321535.1. NCBI lineage: Eukaryota > Metazoa > Chordata > Mammalia > Artiodactyla > Camelidae > Camelus > Camelus dromedarius. The sequence goes on from NC_087437.1 coordinate 55,653,410, forward strand.
CAATGGTCTCTAAAGCCTTTATTCTCATTAATGTCAGATATAAAATGACCAAAACTCCTGATTGTGAAGACTACTCTATTAATTGAATAAGCTTGTCTTTTAAGGACTTTCCAAAGTGAGCTTTAATATGGGTGGCAAAAATACATCTGCAGAATCTGGCAATTAAATATTAGTATTTAATCTTCCTACCAGCTTTTGAGGTCATCACAAGTAAATTTTTTAAGATCAGCACATATATAAATTCAAATGTCCATTAGGAAGCATACACACCATCTGATGCAGCTGTCTCTGCTATATAGAGAACCTAATTGAATGTCTAATCAGTAGAACACGTGCTGAATTTTACTGTTGTGCTTCTATTACTTTGTGATCTGAGATTTGCACTAGATATTTGTAAAAAGCTTATGCTTCATTTTCTGTTGAGAAAGTTGGTGCTTATTTTTGGTCCCACAGTTGATGTTTTAAATCCTTCTTCAGTTCAGTTCAGGTTTGATGAGGTTTTTTTGTTTGTTTTTTCTTTTTTTTTCCTTCCCCTGGACTTTGCTCTTGGATTTGAACTGCAATCTCGTGAATTTGCTCTTTTGTGAAAGTCCAGGAATTTTTGGTGAGAGGCAAGTAGGGAATCTCTAAACTGTTTCCCTTTCAGCACTTATAAAAAAAGCCACATGAGCTCATTTACTTTTTTTCAGAAATGTCCAGATCTAGCTTCCAGAAAACATTCCCTCACATGCCTCACGTGTCAGATGCCAAGAATCACTTGTTTTCTGGGAGCCTCCTGTTTTAGGACTGTGTACCACCTCGAGACTTCCTGGGCACTTAAGCTCATAATTCACTGGTTGCTTTGAAATGCATAAAAATTTTGAAAACTAAAGGATTTGTTCAAAAATTCTGAATTTACCACCGAGTAAAAGTCCTCCTTCTCTCAGGTGACTACCCCATCTTTAGAATATTGAAAGAGTAATGAGAGAAAGTCTACATGAACAGCTAAGCTTTTCCTCATTCACGAATAGTTTTCATACACACATTATTCAAGTTCAGAGATGAAGATGGCATTGTGATCCAAATTATGTTATTTTTCTGAGAATACACAGATCTATTTCCCATACATAGTGACAGTCTATTGAGTGATTAATACTTGGTTCTTGGAGAGGCAGGGGGAGCTCTGATTTGCAGAGTGTGTCAATTTCAAACTCCCCCATGGCCAACCTCAAGCTACCGACAGGAGTCACTGAACATGAGGTTGGAAAGAGTTGCCTACCATTTGCTCTGGTGAGGCTGTGTGAGCTGCCCCAGTTCATCTCTGGAATGAGAATTTCATACCACTTTCAGTGATGCATGACAGTAATGAGTGTGAGAGAGTGGGAATCCATATCACAAGAAGTGGCTTCAAGCCTTACTCTGCTGCTGACTGTAACACCTTAAAGAAAACCTTTAAACTCTCTAATCGCTCCGCTCCACTGAAAAATGAGGACAAAAGCAACTTTCTTGTAGGGTTCTCAGAAGGAGTTCAAGAGTTGCTTGAAAGGATAGCACTGAAGATAATACAGTAAAATGACTACTTAAAAATTATTTTCAGTGGGGGAGGAGAGTAGATATAGAAAAAGATATGTTGGATGTTAACTAGGGTTATTGTGATCATTTTGCAATTGGATCATTATGTTGTACACCTGAAACTATCAATGCTGTATGTCAATTACAGCTCTTTTTTTTAAATGGTTAAAATTAAAAAAAAAAAAAAAAGAAAGGAGAGGATATGTGAACAGGAAGTCACATATGACCGTGGCATTGGAAGAGCTAGCCAGCTGAAGTGTGTATAATAACAGTGGAAGAGAATTATTTATGGCTGGAACAAGCTCAGACACTCCAGACCTTCTGAGATGGTCAGAGCACCACAAACATTTCCTTGGTCTAGTCAAATGTACCGTTGAAGGGAGAGTCCACAGGCCAAGAAAGGAGGGAGGAGCTCACAGCAAGCCTGCCATGAAATCCCTCAGATCTTTTTTACGGGTGGGAGTTGTGAAATGCTTTTTGCATCTATAATTAGGGAATGAAGTGGAACAGATGGCTCCAGTGCAGTTATAATTAAAGTATAATACACAGTAAAACCACCTTGCGCAGCCAGTGATGCATCTGTGCCAGAAAATACTGATTCTCTTCATCTGTGCTTTTAAGCCTCTTCTTGGGCTGCAGGGAATGGCTGTTGCATCATGACACTGATTTCACACACTCTTTTTGTACCAGAAGTTCCGTTTGCAAATTCTGGATTGCCCTGTATTCAATTATATAGCTCACAGAGCCTGCTATTTTATGATGAACACTCTATTGTTAAAACAGAGGCACATGCTTCTTTTTAATAGCGCAGAGCTAGTGTGCTGCAAAAGATACAGGCTCCTGGGTTAAGAATTCATTTATACACTTTTCAGCCGCACTAGGAAATTAGCTCTGAAGGATAAACATCTAACGCACAAGAACAGTCTCTCACCCGGGGCTCAGTTGCTCGGCACGTAAGAAGGTGGACAACCATTTATGTGGGAGGACAGGCACACGTGCTAAATCCTAAAATGCTGTATGTGGATTTCTCCTCCCTTCTACATAAGCAATAATGGGAAACCATCCCTGGGCTGGAAATAGAAGGCTCTGGTGCTAATCCCAACTGGGCTTCTGACTCCTGTGCACTTCCAGGCCAGTTACGGCCCCTCTCTTGTCCTCTTTTCTCACCTACAAAAGGAAGAAGTTGGACTACATGATTAATGTGGTCCTTTCAAGTTCTGTTTTCTTCTTCCTTTCCCCACCCCGCCTGTTTCATTTATAGTGAATGTACTATTACTAATTCTGATTTTTCTTGAGAGACGGTTTCTTCTTTGAGAGTTTATTTCATTTGGTTTTGTTTGCCAAAGAAGGTGAGAGATTAGTGACTCAAACTGACTTCTGCTTTTCTTTTGCCAGGAGTCACTGGACACCCCATGAAAGCAGCAGGTGGTCACTTTTGGAGGGTTTATTCCACCCTGGTTGCTGTTGCCTTCATGACCAAAAGGGGTACAGTCCCAAAGCCCCAGATGTCTTCCTTCTGGCCTCGGACTTATTAGGCACTTCACCCACATACTTTGTCTTTAAATATTAAATTCCTTTTTGCTATTATAACTACAGTGTATAAAACACACCTTGGAGAGATTACAGGTTCAGCTCCAGACCACTGCAATAAAGCCAATACTGCAATAAAGAAAATCACACAAGTTTTTTGGTTTCCCAATGCATTTAAAAGGGTTGTTTACACATACTGTAATCTATTTTGTGTAACAGCCTTATGTCTATGGAAACAATGTATGCACCTTAATTTAAAAAATACTTTATTGCTAAAAAATGCTAACCATCATCTGAGCTTTCAGCAAGTTGTAATCTTTTTGCTAGTGAAGGGTCTCGCTTCAGTGTTGCTGGCTGCTGGCTGATCAGGGTGATGGTTGCTGGTGGCTGGGGTGGCTGTGGCAATTTCCTAAAATAAGACACCAGTGAAGGCTGCTGCATCAATTAACTCTTTTTTTAGGACTAATTTCTCTGTAGCATGCAGTGTTGTTTGACAGCATTTCCCTTATTTATATAGTAGAACTTCTTTTAAAACCGGAGTCAGTCCTCTCAAACTCTGCTGCTGTTTTATCAACTAAGTTTATGTAATATTCTAAATCCTTTGCTGTCCTTTCCACGATCTTCACAGCTTCTTCACCAGGAATAATTTTCATTTCACTTTTTTTGTTCATACGTAAGAAACCACTCCTTACCTGTTCAAGTTTTATGAAGATATTGCAGAAATTTAATCATATTTTCCGACTCCATTTCTAACTCTGGTTCTCTTGCTGTTTCTACCACATCTGCAGTTACTTCCTTCATTGAAGTCCTGAGCCCCTCCAAGTCATTCATACGCGTTAGAATCAATCTCTTCCAAACTCCTGTTAAAGTTAATATTTTGATCTTTCCCCATGAATCACAAATGTTCTCAATGGCATATAGAATAGTGTGAATCCTCTCCAGAAGGTTTTCAATTGACTTTTCCCAGATTTATCAGAGGAATCACTATCTCTGGCAGCTATATCTTTTCAAAATACATTTCTTAAATAATATGACTTAAAAGTCTCAATTACTCCTTGATCCATGGGCTGCAGAATGGATGTTGTGTTAAGTGACATGAAAACAACATGAATCTCATTGTCCACCTCCTTCAGCGCTCTTGGGTGACCAGGCGCACTGTCAGTGGGCAGCAGTATTTTGAAAGGAATCTTTTTTTCTGAACAGTAGGTCTCAACAGTGGGTTTAAAATATTCAGTAAACCATGTTGTAAATAGATGTGCTGTCATCTAGGCTTTATTTTTCCATTTATAGAACACAGGCAGAGTAGATTTGGTGTAATTCTGAATGGTGCTAGCCCTTTTGGAATGGTACATGAGCATTGGCTTCGACTTAAAGTCACCATCTGGATTAGCCCTCAAGAAGTGAGCCAGCCTGTCCTTTGAAGCTTTGAAGTCAGGCACTGACTTCTGTTCTCCATGAAAGTCCTAGGTGGCAGCTTCTTCCAGTATAAGGCTGTTTTGTCTACATTGAAATCTGTTGTTTGGTGTAGCTGCCTTTACTAGTGGTCTTAGCTAGATCTCCTGGATCACTTGCAACTTCTAGATCAGCACCTGCTGCTTCCCCTCATTCTTTTATGTTACAGAAATAGTATATTTCTTTAAGCCTCACGAATCAACCTCTGCTAGCGTCAAACTTTTCTTCTGCAGCTTCCTCACCTCTCTCAGCCTTCCTAGACTTGAAGAGACTTAGCGTCTTGCTCTGGATTGGGCTTTGGCTTAAGGGGATGGTGTGGCTGTTTTGATCTTCTAGCTACTAAAACTTTCTCCAAATCAGCAGTAAGGCTGTTTCACTGTATCATTCGCAAGTTCGCTGGAGGAGCACTTTTAATTTCCTTCAAGAACTTCTCCTTTGCGTTCACAAGTTGGCTAACTTGTGCAAGAGGCCAGGCTTTCAGCCTGTCCTGGCTTTCAATATGCCTTCCTCGCTAAACATAACCATTTCTAGTTTTTAATTTAAAGCGAGAGACATGTGACTCCTCCTTTCACTTCAAATTTAGAGGCCACTGTAGGAATGTTAATTGGCCTAATTTCAATGGTGTTGTGTCTCAGGGAATTGGAAGGCCCCAGGAGAGAGACATGGGGGGAGGGCCGGTAGATGGAGCAGTCAGAATACACACATTTATCAATTAAGTTCACCGTCTTGTATGGGTGTCCCCAAACAACTGCAGTAGTGACAACAAGGATCGCTGGTCACAGATCACCATAACAAATACACTAACAAGGAAAAAGTTCGAAATATTGTGAGAATTACCAAAATGTGACACTGAGACGCAAAATGAGCAATGCTGTTGGCAAAATGACATCAGTAGACTCATTCCATGCAGGGTTGCCACAAACCTTCAATTTGCAAAGCAAAAATAAAGCAAAATGCAACATCACTCAGTGTTCCAGAACTCCAGCCCTTACCTCGAAAAGAACATGTTTTCCTTTTCATTCTCCCGTCAGGAAAACTAAACGAAAAGAAACCAGGGACAAACAATCAAAGGTCCTTCCTTCTCTAAGATCAGCCCCAACAGTTAATTTTCCAGCTAAGAACCTACTGACAATTTATCTTAAACTAAATGGTCAGCTGATTGAATGAACAGGTTAATGGAGCCCTGGGAAATAATGAATCTATTTTCCTTCACAAAGATTGAGTAGAAAAAACAAAATTATTTTACCATGCTAGGGAAGCATTTTGCAAAGAACATGATCTATGGCAAGTCCTGAGTCTGAATTTTAGAAATGGCACTTCATTGTGGTGTGAACTTGGACAAGTTTTTTTTTTTCACCTAAGTTTCATTGTCCTCATCTATAAAACAGAAACAATAAACCTAGACTGCAAGTAAGTGAGAGGATTAGAACCAGTAAATATAATGTGTTTGGCAAACAGGCAGTCATTAAATTCTCTCTACTGTCTACTTCTCATCTGTCCGATAGACTTTTTAAAAATGTTTTCTTTCTTTTTCTCCACCCTCCCCCACCCAAATCCTTTACCCATCCAGCCAAATCAGGAGACTTCTTGGTAAAAATCAAGATATAGAATGAAGGCTGGGAACTTTCTACACAAATTCGGATGGATTAAGGAGAAACCTAAGACTCTGCAAACTTCCTTTCATTGATATTTAGCTGAAGATAACCTCTAGGGAGATGCAGACAAGATCCTGGTTAAGAGCATGGTAGAACAGGATCTCTAGGCTGAAAAGAATCCAAAATTTAAGCCTGAGTTAGCAAGGTTTTGATTGCTTGTGTGGAAGAAAGAGTTGGGATTAAGTTTGGAAAATGAGCCATTTAATTCAGCTGTACTTTATTATGTTAGTTCCTAGGCAAAATATAAAACAAAACTGAGAAAACCACTTTTGCAGTTTGTAAAGTTTGCGAAGCTTTCCATTAATCATCTTGTTTGATCCTCCAAAAATCCTGAGGTGCAGATAAGTCAGAAGTTCACTTTACAGGCTTTATTTACCTGAGAAGCAAAGAGAATATGCCGCCTTCCAACGCCACTGAAGACGTAAGTAGAAAGGCTTTCCTCAAACACACGCCTACAAACATCCTATTTCTCTTTCCATTGATCATGCCAGTGAACAGGCTCTGCTGTTGCATTTTCCCTCCAGTAACTCCCACTCAGGCATTCAGAGTTTCTAGAAGCTTGGTTCTCTTCTATTGGTATCACTTGTCCTCACTGGGACAACACACAGAATTGAAAGGGAAAGGCATATGACCTTCCTGGGGGCTCAATTCCTTACAAATAAAATGAAAACAAAGATGGCTTCCTGGTCTACGGATATCAAAGCCAAGAGGGAAACTCTGGCTATTAACGCTAGACCTCTGCTCGTTATGAATCAACATACTGATGCTTAAATTTGGCAAGAGGTTTCATATAATTAGTAAACATTTTATCAGAAGTATGTTTTTGTCAAAGATCTGTGGCTGCCATTTGGAGAAAAGGCAAGAATATCTGAGTTATCCTTCAAAATGTGAAAGCCAGATGCACACCATGGAGTCCCGCTGTGCCTGAGCCATCTGTACCTTCCTGTGTGCCCCTGTAGTAATATCTCTGCCTCAACTATGAATTTACACTATGTGATGTCACAGTTCACATAATTATCTCCCTGTTAAACAGTGAGCTCGTTGAAGACAGAGCAGTGTCTGATTTTCCAAAGTCCAGCATAGGTGCTGGGACTTAATACCAGATCTATAAATAGCTGTTCAACAAAATGAAGAACTATGAGAAACCCTCAAGTTTTCTATTTCTAGTAAAAAATGTTTTTAATCTTACATGCATCAGTAAGCTGGAGAAAAAGTAAAGTACCTCTGGATAAAGAAATAAATGAAGGTGGGAACTCAAGGGTATGATGGAGTTCCAAAGACAAATTTCACTCTGAGGGTATTTATTGACCAACGTGACCTTGAGCTATATTTTTCACAGTTTCAAAGGATATAGAAAACAAAAGGCAAAATGTCTACCCGATGTAAGAAGTATACAGTGATGTCATCCTGCCATTAAACTGGGGTACCAGACAGTATACCCAATACAAAATATTGAAACAAAACTAAACATATATCCCCTCTCACCCAGATGACATTAAAGGAAATTAAAGGCCACAAACACTCAACACAGAATAGAGGAAGAAAACATCACAGCTCATAGTTTGGAATCTTAAGCTAACTCTTGGGCCAGTTTTAGCCTAGATTCATACTATCTTATTGATCCCAACACATCAAGATGAGAACTTAATTGCACATTGATTGGTAGTTCTCACAGGCACCTGACAGAAGCAAATGCAAATCGTCCTTAGAAAACTCACCTTCATTCCAGACCTCACATTTTTTTTCCCACAAATAAAACTGATTAAAATGAACTGCTCACAGTCAAAAATAACAAAACGCACAAGGAGACAAGGCACCACGAGTGGAGGAGCAGTAAAAACAACAGAGCAGAACTAGCCCTGAGGAGACTTCAGATACTGAAATTATTAGGTAGAGTCTATAAAAAAAACTGTATAATTATGATAGACAGGTTTCTAAAATGGTCCTTAATTGTTCCCACCACTAAGTATTCACATACTTGTATAATTTTCTCCTCTTGAGTGGAGGGGCTGGATGTAGTGACTTACTCTGAGGAATGGGAGACATCAAAAGTGATAGAATGGCACTTCCATGATTAAACGTCGCTGTACCTTCTGCCTGCCAGCCCTCTCTGTCTCATGCCCTTGACTTGCTTGCTTTAACGAAGCAAGCTGTGGTGTTAAAAAGGCTCATGTGCCAAGCAACTGAGCATGACCCCCAGCCTACTGCCAGGGAGAAACTGAAGCCCTTAGCAAGTCCAGCAAACAACCGTGAGTCAAGGCCTGAGATAGAGACACAGCCCTGACTGATACCATGAGTGCAACATTGTGAGAATCCCTGAAGCATGGGACCCAGCTGGGCTGTACTTGGATTCCTGACCCATAGAAAACGGGAACTCATAAACGTGTGTTGTTTCAAGCTGAGACGTCTTCAGGCAATTTCTTATGCAATAGATAATGAACACGTTCCTGTATTTAAGGAAATGAAGCCAAGCGTGAAAAATACATGTGGGAATAAAAAAAAAATGTAAAGAGAAACCAAATGATTTTGAAAAAGTACCAAATAAATCTTTCTAGAGACAAAAAATAAAACAAAAGATCAGAAGATGAGCTTTGCCACAGACTGACATAGCAGATGACAGAATTAAAAAATTAGAAGATAAACTTGAAGAAATGGTCCAAAATGCAGCATAGAGGGACAGACATAAAAATATAAAAAATAAGTTAAAAGAAAGGGATAATGGAATACACTCAGTATCTTATAACACACTGGCTGATAATTTTCCAGAGCTAGTGAAAAACATCAACCGAAAGTTTCAAAAAGATCGTTAGTGTAAAAACTGGTGAATCTATCTAGTCTGCAGTTTAGTCAATGTTAATATCTTTAATCTTGACAAATACGCCATGGTGATGCAAGATGTTAACCTGGGGAAGTCGGGTGCAACGCTGTATGGGAACATCTCTCCTCTTTTTGCAACTTTTCTGTAACTCGAAATGATTTCAAAAAAGTTAACTTGACAAGAGTTATTTGTGAGAAGGTATCCATTGCAGTCTTATCTCTTATTACATATAATTTTTCCCAATTGTAAACAGTTGAAGAAAAGTTAAAATTTTTGTTAGAGTGAAGTAGCTGAGTAAGTGCGAGCATGTTAAGTCAATAGACAGAAAGTAGTTTAAACTGATAATTATGACTATTGTGAGTATATAAAAATTTCTTTTAATATAAACTTAAATGAAAAAACAGAATATATTATAATAATAATGTACATGTCATTATAAGTATATACACATATGTATATTCAGAAATCTTATATACATATATTTGTATGCTTTTAGACAAAATCTAGAAGGAAATGCCAAAACATAAAATAGTGGATAGCAGGATAGTAATGTTTTTCACTTTAATGTATTTATATAGTTTTTAAGATCAGCGTAAAATGTTGTTGAATACTACATACAGGCTTTCAAAACTAATGATTCTAATATTCTATTGTTTGGTGGCAAATTTTAATGAAAGGCTGGCAAACATAACTCAAAACTTCATTTGACTTGAAGAAAGTACAATGAACTCAGGATGTTTAGCCCTTATAAAAAGTAGGCAAAAGTTTTAAATTGCTTAAGATATAAAGATCTATGATCACAACAAATTTGTAGGTTATGAGTTAACTGACTCATAACTAGAATCTGGCTTTTTAAAATAAAATTATTACATAACTAATAGAGTTCCTGTTTCTAGTTAAAGCGGAGAAGAAAGAGGTGTGTGTGTGTGTGTGTGAGAGTGTGTGTGCATGAGTGAGTGTGTGTGTGTGAGTGAGTGTGTGTATGCTGGGGTAGATGATGTGGATACTTTTGAAACCCCTAAAAAATCTTGGGGAGAGACATTTTTTAAGTACAACATCAGACCAAGTGAAAAGCTTTTGTAAGGAATTAGAGCAGTGGGCAGAGTCCCTTGTAAGAATTTTAGTTCATTAATTCTCATCTTAACACTCATCTGTCATCTGAGTTCTAGAAATGAACTTCCTTGTGATTCATCCTTCAGCTCATGGGCCTGAATTCTTGAACACGTGATAAACCAGGGTGGCTGAGGCCGTATGTCTTTCACAGTCAGAAACCCAAGGAGACAGGCAATGATTAAGGCATTAGACCATGACAGGTCAAAATCCCAGAGTGCAGGTGATGTAAAAAATGTTTATGTATTTTATTTTCTTGGGCTGTTTTTTCAGCTTGGCCTCGTTCATTTTGTAGCTCATTTTCAAACAAATTTAAGGCAGAATGTGGTTTAAATACATTATCAGTTATTTACATAAATTGTCCGTGAAGGCATTTTATCCCACTTATTTTTCTTCAACTTGATGCTAGAGCTCCAATCAGCAATTTCATCATTTGTTACCTAAACACTAAGCCCCGATTATTCTGTCAGGATTATAATTATTTTAATATCTTTCCAAAAAAAACCCACATTCACAGAACTTTAATATTAAAGTCAAAAGCGTGCATTTTAAAAACCTCACACAATTCCTGCCTTTCAGTAAGATTTAATAGTCTTTCCCCCAACATTTAGAGCATCCAGTATGGATTTAATAAATGGGTATGAATAATTTCAATCTTAGGATTCAGGAGAAAATTACTGTAGTTTCTGAAGATTATTTTTTTCTTTGCCCTTCTCTTACCATCTAGTTGAGATACCATCAGCCTGACCATATCATTGCATTTTTATATTTTCTGAATTCATAGCATTAAGTGCAGATTTTTGATGAAAAGTACTTATAAACCATAAATGAGAAATCATTTTTGTATAAATCTTAATTATCTTTTTTAAACTCTCTTTAAAGTTCTTTCTATATTTGAACGACAGGTAAGTTTCACATAGCAGAGAACAAATTTGTGAGCCCAGTTTATGTAAGAGAATATTTCTCCTTTTTTCTCTTGGAAAACGTAATATTCAATGTGTTGACACCATTAGCAGAGAGTAAATAAAGCTTGAATTATAATACTTTCAGTGGAATGGCTGTTTCAATGTCCCATTGATGATTGTTTAGAAGAGCAATCAAATTGACTGAAGTCAGGGTTGGCCAATGTTCTTGAGGATTCTGTGTTCTTTGGGAGAGGGTTGCCCTGTATGTCTAGCATCCCAGGCAAACTCACTGGCTCAACAAAGTGAAATGGGAACTTAACTCTCTTTCTTTTTCGTTGCATTCAGCCCCTTGTAAGAAATTCTATGTATACAGATACATGTACACACAGAGATTTAATTCCCTTCATGATTTGGGTTTTCTGGTTTTATTTCAATTGAAATTGACTACAGCAGTTGGCTTTCAAAAGACAAGATACAGAGGGAGGGGATGTTTGAGAGGCTACGGTGTGGGGGGTAAGCTGTTAATACTAAGCCTGTACTGACCCTGCTGAACTATATGTACAACATACCACATGTATTTTGGGATCTGAGCTGGTCAGAACGCCAGACACTGGAATGTCAGCTGTAAGAGAGAGACTGTGTCATCCACCTACACAACGACTTCCCACTCAAGGGTAGACAATGTGAGCCATTCACAAGGTAGGGTGAAAGCTTGCCTCGATTTGGGTTGGTATTAATTTACATGATTCCGGTACTTTCCTAACTAATCTCCCAGTTCTCCTCTTGCCCCAACTTCAGTCCATTCTCCATGGGCAGGAAAGAGTAATCTTTTTAAAAACATTAATTGGATCACGTCACATCTCTGTGTGCAACCTTTCAAAAGGTTTTCTTGCTTCTTAGAATAAGACCCAAACTCCTTTCCTGCCTTGGTCAAATTTGGCTCCTAAATATTTCACTCTCCTCTTGAGCCATCTCCTTGGTCTAGTCACACTGTGTTCTTTCAGTCTCTCAAATACTCCAATCGCTTTCCTGCCTCAAAGTCCTACATATGCTCCTCCCTCCACCTGGTATGCTCCTCCCCCGCTTCACATGACTCACCCTTGGTCCCCCACATCTCAGCTTGAACATCAGTTCTTCAAAAGACCTCTTCCAATCATCTGACCTAAAGTAGGTTCACATCATCTCTCCCCCATCTCCCTCCCGTTATTCCTAATTCTGCCTCTTCACTGGTTCCTTTAATGGTATTTGTCACATTTACATAATTTTATTTATTTACCTGTTGGGTCTCCTTTCCTGAATTCTTCTTGAAGTTGGCACGTGAGGAAAAACTTCCCACTTTGTGCCCAACCCCACATGCCTATGCCTCTGCTCTCAGCCTCCTTGTCTCCAGTCTTCCTGCTCCTTTCTTTCCAGACCCCTAACAAGACAGCCAGGCCGTTGCTCACTGCCCAGGCATTTTCCCCATCTATTTATTTTATTACTTCACATCATTTCTCCTTCCTCACTATTCACAGCTCCACTCTTTGGGAAGATTTCCTCTCTCTGGCGGCTTTCAAAACCAACGTCAAATGTGCTGGAAGGCGGCCACTTGTCCATTTGTGACTTTCGTCCACTTACCCAGTTCATAAATCATGTATTATCTCAAGAAAGAGAAAAGCAGCCCCTGACAGGAACTGATGGGGCATTAGCAGTCAAGCCTTGGAACTGCGAGAAGACGTCCTGAAACTCCCACCTGGGTCTTGGTATCCTCCTATTAAACGGTAACACAATTTCACAAAGCATCAACATTAGACAAGGCCTCCCATGACTTTGAAAGGTCAAGACAAAAGTAAGACCAGTCTGAAATCACTTATAAACACAATAAAAATGATGAACGTTGTTCAAACCATGGAAGTGACCACACAACCCCTTATCCCAGCTGATATGAACGAGTGTGGCTTCTTTGCCCAGTTACACCTTTAGCTTCATTCATCCCGTCTGAGGGATAAGACTGCTCAAGAAGGCCGTTCATAGAATTGCTCCGCTTCCCGACAGCATCCAGTACATGCAAAGCCCCAGTGCCCTTGAACACTTCCCCAGCTAGGCCGACACAAACCTAAATCCTCTAGCAAGTTCTTTCTAACACTCTCTGGCTGAGACGTCCCTTCGATCCCCACGATGTACATCCATCTTTACTACGGCAATCCGTCCTACTTGTTCAGCTACAGGCATAGCTGGTTGTCTGTGGCTGGAGGGCACTGACAGTCTCTTCCACTTCCTTCAGCTGGTCTCAGGCGCAAAGTAGATGAGGCTTGCTAGGACAACCACTGTAAGTGACAGCGATGCCTGACTTACCAAGCGCTGGTCCTCCCGGTCTGGGTGTACCATCTGCATCTTTTGCTTGACCAAGGCTGGGCCAGCTTTATGGTTTAGAAGAAATGACTCAGCTAATGTGGAGTTACAGATACATGGCCATTTAGTGCCCCACGGTCAAGTATCCTGTTGCTATCAAGATCCAGTTACACACCAGGAGCTATTTTACCAAAAGACAAATTATTTTGTCTGCTGTAGGTGGTGTACACTTACTCCAGAATATCAGGGTTTGCACTGTGATTCTCTCACTGGGGTTTGCCATAAAATCCATGTTGCATCAGACACCTGAAGCCTCTCATGTTACCCTGTGCATGGGCCAGAGCACTATTCCTAGTCATGGGGTATGTTTCCTCCAAAATCCAAAAAGAACTATCAGGCTCTTCTGCTTCCTTCTTTGTGGCAGGGGATGCAAGATGCAGAGTTGTTTTGTTTTTTTCATTTTGGAAGGCATGTTTCGGCAAACTCCTGACCACTGGATCCCTAAACACATCACTGAAGTATCAGGACTCTGAATCTTTGTACGGCTTATCCCTCAAGCCCTGGAGTGCATGTGCCTCATCAAGGTTTCTAGCAAGGCCATCTCTTGTTTTTCCTACCTGATCAGTGTGATGTTATTGATATAATGCATCAGTGTGATGTTCTGTGGGTTGATTAAGCAGCCCAGATATCTTCATTCTACAATATTACAAAGAGCCGGAGAGTTAATATAGCCATGAGGCAAAACTATAAATGAATATTGTGGCATGTCACATGAATGTGACCTGCTTACGATCTTCTTTTATAAACAGAATAAACCAGAATGCATTTACCAAATCAGTAAGTGCATATCAAGTACCTGAGATCTTGTTAACTGCTCTAGCAGACATACCACCTTGGTGTAGCATTGCAATCAGGGATATTAACTGACTGAGCTTTTGAGAGTCTATGCTTAGTCTCCAGGACCCACCTGAGTTCTGCAGGAGCCATACTGAGAAATTAAACAGAGACTTGATCAGGATACTCCCTCCATCACTGTTCCACTCCTTTAGCTATTTAATGATGTCATTAATCACCATCCTTCCTGGAATGTGATATTATGTTTTATTTACGCCTTTGGTCAAGTGAAGTAGAGGGCAGTTTCAGAGATTTTCACTTGAACCCACTCTGATAGTTCTCACTCCACAGGCCAAGTATATTAATTCCAGTTACTTCGTGACTGGAAAAAGGACCACTGGGTGGGTTTTGAGCCACAGTGGACCCCATTGTGAGCTGGATTTGAACTAGATTCCATTTATTACCTGGTAACATGAGCTCCCCCTTCAACAGGGTACCATGATTACTCTTAAGGTCTCTGGGTATCAGTGTCAACTCAGACCTCTGTACCCAGGTCAATAGCTGTAGGCAAGACTGGCCATAGATTTTGCAAAGTCCAGTACAAATGAAAATGTTTAAAATTATTAAGAATTTCAGGATGACGACAACACAGCATTAATTAAGTTAGGAACCCTTCTGGATACAGAGACCATCCCTGAATGGCCCCGACTATAGGTTTCTCTAGGGAATCCTGAAGGCACTGCCATGACATGTATTTGCCATCGTGTTAGAGGTTTCTTCTTCCCAGAAATCCAGCCAGCTCTTCAGTCAATAGATCATAGGTCTAAAAACTGACTCAGGTCTACAAATTAAGCAAGAGTTTATGACTTTGTGTTGAGTGACCACTTTTAAATCTTCCATTCTTGCCTTTTTCTGGCTGTAGATTTAAGCATAACCCTTGTTGGCAATCCATTTATTTTCCCCCCTAGGTGTGCCGTGTTCTATTGACCATCCCCAAAGCTCCGTGAAGACCAAACCCACTTGGCTGCACCTCTGACTTTGCTGGTGATTATGGTAACTGTGATCCCCTGGAATCTGGAAGGTAGGTGTTACCATCTGGCCTCTGTTACCTGGTGGTAAATGGACATCATTGCCATGAATATCACCGAGTCCAGTCCTGTGACCGTCTCCACTACCCGCAGCCCTGGGCTGCAGAGGAGAGCCCGCACTGACCTTCTCGGTGATGCTGCTTCTCTTCTCCCTGGCACATTCCCGATGGCCTTGGAGACTCATGTGTCCTCTCGGTCTGCCCATCTAATATATTCTCCTGGGAATCTTCTGGCTTCACACTGGCTTCTGGCCTCCATTCTAGCATGTCTACTTCTCTTAGCCTCTTTATTCCTTCTCTATCATTTGCCAGAAAAACTCAAGCAGTTCTTTCTTACTCATCATTGATCATCACTTTTTCCAGACTTATAAGAACCACTACAGCAGTGATCTTGCCCCATTTACATTTGTCCTCATGAGGATTTTAAATCCCATGCCATGAGAAAGTACACTGAGGTCAATACATTCTTTCTTTTGTGGTCATATATTCCAGCCCCCCCCCCCCACCCAATCAGGTATCCTCAAAAGCCAGGGATATTTCCTTGACTTTTTTTTAGTACATGCTAGATAATTCTGGTACTCTTTTGATATATATTAATTTTTCCCATAGTATGACCAGCTGGGTTGTGCTAGGATTTTGCCCTATTTAGGGCCATTGCAGCCAACAGAGACGGTAAAGGCATTCCTGAGGTTGGATTCTCACTGCTTTTCTAGCAAAGGCCTCTGTAGCACCTTTCAGTGTGAAGGCAGCTCTTGCTAGGAAAGAGTTGTCCATTCTGCAGGCTCTGAGGGCTTAGGGGAGTGCTGTGGTCTGAATGTTTGTGTTCCCTCAAAATGCATATGTTGAAAGCCTACTGCCCAGTGTGATGGTATTAGAAGGTGGTTAAGTCATGAGGCTGGAGTCCTCATGAGTGGGGCAGTGCTCTTATGAAAAAGACCCCACTGAGCTCCCTAGCCTCTTTCACCACGTGCAGACAGAATGACGTCTGTAACCCAGACCAGAGCCCTTCCGTAACCAGGCTGGGACCCTGATCTCGGACTTCCAGCCTCTAGAACTTTGAGAAATAAATTTCTATTGTTTATAGTCCATCCAGTCCATGGTACTTTGTTATAATAGCCTCAAATAAGACAAAGTCTACAGAACCAACTCACCAAAGGCATCCCCTTCATGTCCCCAGCCCGCATTTCAGGGCCTTAGGGATTTCCAACCGGCCTTGGCTGAGCATTCGAATGTCTCTTGAGCCCTGTGACGTGATCAGGTGCTCGATCTGCTGCTTAGCTGTGTTTGTTTTCACAGAGGCTCTCATCTTTTTGTAAGTGATCAAGGAGGCAATCTGGCTCCCACAATCAGCCATTAACTGCTTGTTAAGAGCCCTCAGTTCCTCAGTATCCCTCTGCAGAGGGTCAGTACAACTTAGAAGTAGCCAACGCTACTTCCTCATAGGCACTGTTCCTCCTGCATCTTCCTAAAAGCCTGAGTCTTAGAACCAGCAAATCTGCCCCCATGGTGGACATTTTCGCGGGTCAGCATTGGTGAAATCTATAGCAGTTGGGTCCTTATCTTGGGCCAGAAAACCATCCATACTCCACATAGCTCTGGATGCCATCCTACTTGCTTGACAGGTAGAGAGGGAGTCGTTCCTAAATACCCATCTTCTATCTGCATTCTTGAACCACTCTCAGGACTGCTTGCATCACACTCTAGGTTCTCTGAGAAACAGACCCCAAGATGGAATTAGATGTGCAAGAGATGTACTAGGAAAGTGCCTTTGGAGCATAAAGAAGAAGAAAACGGAAGAAAGGGGTTATGTCAGAGGGTAATAAGTTCTCTCTCTGGAAACCAAAAGGAAGAGAAGAAGAAGAATTCAGCAGAAAGAGTT
Organism: Camelus dromedarius; assembly: GCF_036321535.1. NCBI lineage: Eukaryota > Metazoa > Chordata > Mammalia > Artiodactyla > Camelidae > Camelus > Camelus dromedarius. The sequence continues at coordinate 55,670,562 of NC_087437.1, forward strand.
TCAGGCTGAAATGCGGCTTCAAGAAAGGTTTAGTCAGGCCAGTGAGCTATTCTTGAGTCAAAATCACCCACCAGAGGTGTTCCATGTGCCGTCAGAATGGGTCTGGCTTAGTAGCCCCACGGGCTCAGCCCTTGTCTGCGAGGAGCCTGGATGTGCAGTGGCCTCAGGGAGAAGGCACCGTGGAGGGGAGGAGCAGCAGCTGCGACTGTCAGTCAGTTACGTGCTCCGCATTAGAAGAGCTGAGCTGTGTATTTCTATGGCTGCCACGCTCTGCATCACAGATGTCTCGTAAAAGTCATTTTTTTTTCCCCTCTTGAGCCAATGTTTGGTAATGGAGAGGACTCAGTATGAAACACTGCACCCTGACCTGGCGACTCTGGGCCTCACAATTCTACCCTCCTCCAACCAACCCACGTAAATTCTCTGAGTTCCATTCAACCCCTAAAGCCACACTTCCAGCCGTATTTCAAAACAGGGTGAGAATTTATTTCCCATTTCTTAGTAGAAATTATCCATGTAGAAACAAACCCGTCAGGGAATCAAGACACGTTCTTTGACGTCCATTCATCCTGGCATATTATTAGACACACCTTCCAGAGACAAATTCTACAGGAAAGTATTTTTAATGATTATTTCTTGTGAGTCGCTTCCAAGTATAAAAAGGAAGGATTTTCGCTATACAAAACTTGAAAATTACAGAAAGGTCTTAGCAAGAAAATATTCTCTCCACTCCATAACCCCATCCACCCAGAAATAAGAACTGTTAAGAGTGTATTAACTTCCTTTCCCTTGGTTTGCTTTTGTGCTAGTATCCATATGAATCTTCCCACACCATGAGAATATACTGTCCACGTTGTTTTATTTCTTCCATTAGAGCATTTTAAAAATTTATTTTTAGAATAATTTTGCCTTGATTTTTTTGCCTTGTTTACAAGGAGGAAAAGAAGCAATTTAGAGGAGAAAGTTATCTAGTAAGTATTTTTTGTATATAGATATTGTGTATACATACAAATATATATTTATTAGAAATATATTATATGTATAGAAGTATACATATATTATAGGTAAGTGTATACACATTTTATAGGCAGTATTTGTAAATATGCACATATATCTGTGTGTAAATATATATGTACATATTCACATACACATATCTATATATCATCTCTATAGCTTCTCTCTCTCTCTCTTTTCTCTCTCCACATATTTCTTTTTATGACTGTGTAGTCAGAATCGCAAGATCTGAGAAAGAAAGATGATTTTTACTTTGAAAATACATTTCTTGAACTCATTATCCTAACATAGATGGTCGCTCAGGTCCATGGGAAAAATGATCTCTTCTCTTCAGAAGTATAACATAAGCGCTACCGAATCGGGATCCAGATGGTTTAAACAGATCTGTAACCGAGCGGCAGAACAGTATGTTACCTGCCCAAAGGCAGCCAAGAGCAGTTGTGTTTTCAGACTGATGTTACCCCTCCAAGGTCACACTTTAACTGTCCTCCTTAGAAACTTGGCACAGAGATGTTGCTGTCAACAAGATCCATTCAAGGGTCATCCCATGTGGATTCCCCTGTAAGGATGCCCTGAGAATCGCTCCCATCCCACAGACGCATTTTATCAGTGCCTCCACTCCCACATGCTCTGTGTGTACAATCCAGATTTCAAAATAAGCAGCGTTAACATTCTTGACTCCCGGCCCGAATGTGGGTGCTCATCATGAGCTCATGCCTTCCTTTGGGGGTTGGCATTTGTGGTGCTCCTGTTATCACGGGCTGACTGGCCCAGGACAAAGGCACTGAGAGACGTGTGCTGAGACCATCATAGGACTTCAAGACAGAACAATGTGCACAACGCATCCTTCTGGGGGAGGGGGCGTGTCATAAGTGTAATGATAATTTCAGGGAAACTTGTTTCCCTGAGTTCCCATCAGGGTTCTATCACTGTCTAGCTGAATGATTAATGCAGAGCCACCAGCTGTCTCTTCCTCTGTACCATGGAGAGAATAACACCTAAGTTGATGGATTCCTAGGGGTTTTTAGTGGTAGATAGGTAGATAGATCTAGATAGATAATGGACATCAAATTTTTAGTAAATGCCAAATGCTATAAAAAAATTCTGTGTTTGTAGACATAATGTAAGGAAGAGAGGGACTGTGTTTTATTTACCTTCATTTTCCCAGAGCCCTACACCACACCAGGCATACCATAGGCATTTAATTCATGTTATCTTATTGAGGGAGTAGACTGATGTCTGGGAGTAAGAAGAGCTGGGTCCAGGACAGGCCACTGTACTGATGGTTATGAGTTTGTTTCCTATGCTGCCTGAGTCTTAGCTTCCTCGTGCATAAAATGGAGGAAATGACACCACTCGTGCGGGTACGTCTTCATGACATTTGGGAGACTCCTATGAGATAATGCCTGTGACTGTGTTCTGTAAAATTTAAACCACTGTACCCAGACTATGTTATTTTTAAGTCATTCTATTTGCTGGGATGTATTTCTAGGCAAATGATCTCTAAATTCCTTTTTAACTTGGAGTATAGCTAATTTTCAAAAAAAAAATTATAAACATCTCTCAGTTCCTCTTTCGGGAGCTGTGCTGCATAGGTAAACAGGGTATCTCAGGAAGCTGCACATCAGAAAAGCAGTTGGTGGTTTAGAAAAACATCGTGCCGTAGTTTTCGGTAGTCTTTAGTGTACACAGATCAGGCCTGTTTTCTTAGCTCACACCCACTCCCCCAGTTTCTTCCACAAATGATGACTTTTATGACTTCCTGATGATCAGTACTCAATAAGGCACAAATTTGTGAATGTGTGTCCAAGGCAAGGTTCAGCCACAGCTGTCCCTCTTGGGCTCAAACCACAGGAAAGCAAATAAGAATGCTACATTCAGGGGTGGGAAGGGATAAATTTGGGAGTTCGAGAGTTGCAAATGTTAACCATTATATACAAAAATAGATTTTAAAACTAAGTTTTTCTGTATAGCACAGGGAACTATATTCAGTATCTGGTGATAACCTTTAATGAAAAAGAATATGAAAACAAATATGTGTATGTGTGTGTGTATATATATATGCATGACTGGGACTTTATGCTGTGCATCAGAAGTTGACACATTGTAACTGACTGTATGTCAATTAAAAAAAAGAACGTTACATTCTATGCTCTTTCACCTACCCACGGGTTTCACGAATTCTAGCAAACCTATTCTTATCTCATTAGCATCTACCAGGCACCAGATACCCCAGCAGGCAAGTTGATCATCAGCAACTCAGGGACACAGCTATGCAAGAGTCATTTTTTTCTCCATGGCTTAAAATACAAAAATGAAAAGAATGTCATTTTCAACTCTACTGGGGGCTATTTGAGGGCAGAGACTAGATCGTATTGATCTACTTGCTGCCCACAGCACCCAGCAAGCTGACAGGCACACAGCAGAAGCCCTCAAGGAATATGTATGTTGAATCTATTAATTGACCATCAAATCAGTAAGTACCAGAGAGTCCTGAAAGAGGATTATACTGGAAACCACTAGAAATTCAGGTCTCACTACAATATCATCTGTTGTCATTTATTTGTGATCAGCAACCAAACAAATGCATTAAATTTAGAAACCAGAGGGTTAATGTATTTTATATATTATCTTTTTTTCTGTATTCTTTCAACAAACACACATTTTTTACCAACAATGCGCTATTTGTAACAAGAGTCTAAGCTATTATTGTAGATTTAGAAAATCGCATGTAAGTCCTCCTTACATTGGCTGCTTAGAAGTTCACAGTCAAATGGCCCTTTAGCTCAGTGTAAAATATCATGAAATACATTTTGTGTGAAAATATTGTTCTTGGGTTCCTCTTATTTTCCTTACTCTTGATGTTGATACAGGTTACTGATTTTCTCATTTATCTACACATTTAATTTTTTTAAACTTTTAATTGTGGTTAAAAACAATCACATAACATAAAATTTACCAGCATAACCATTTCTAAATATACAGTTCAGTAGTGTTAAATTCAAATGATTTTATTCAAATTGTTGACTCCTCTGAATTTTTTTCATCTTTCAAAACTGAAAGCCTGTCCCCATTAAACAACAACTCACCATTTCCTCCTCTCTGCCCCTAGTTACCTTGCATCTGTATTTTTAAATCTTCTTATAAGTCTATGGATTTTATAAGCTACCTCAAATTATTCTGGAAAAAGGAGACTTCATGTAGATAGATAAATAGGTAGATTATATGTAAATGTAACCTACAAGTGTAGTCATAGAATCATGGAATCTTAGAGCTGAATCTTCACGTCATGTCTATAGCCGTGTCTGTCTACCACAGCCCTGTCCCCAGCAGCCCCAGTCTAAGGCGGACCAGACACACTTGCTGTTGGCAGCACTGCCACACGTTCCAGTTCCTACACAGGAAAACAAGTATAAGGATAAGTTCTATTTACTGCATCTCTATCATAAAAGATAAAACATTGTGTGAGGTATTTATCACTGAATGAGCTGAATACTGGAGAAAAGCTGGTTTTGATATTAACTCCTCTGCTGACAAGTTTGCATGCCTGGTAACAGGAGGAAGAGGTTTGCAGAGTGGTTTCTGGCTCTGTGCAATTTGAACTCTGTTTCTCCTGCACTTGTCACACATTTTCCATGACAGTGACTGTTGGGGATACCCGTAGTGTGATGTGAATCTCCAGCCTGGGTCTTCAGTGACACCGTGCCTAGTGCCATAGGCAGGAGGAGTATTCTTGGAAGCTATTCTTATACTGGGATGAGTAGCGATAACGTAACTCTACACAAACCTAACTATGACTACATGAATGTATACCCCCAAACTCAAACTAAAAGGATCCGCTATTCAGCTTGCTCTTGGCTGGATCCTAAAAATCCCATGGCTTCTCTATCACCATTTATTTGAGATGAATGGTGATGAAGGAGAAATTGGAGTAGAAAGAAACGGTAATATTAGAAGATTGTAGTTAAAATGCCTCATGTTTGTATATTTTACAGAAACATAATGACCATGTATACATAGTACTAAGATAGTTCTTAGGACCTCAGAAGGGACTGTATATGCAAAGAAGAGGTCTTGACATTTAAACTGTATTAGATTCACAGTAAATCCTGCTCCTGAGATGAGGCCTGGGGAAAACCCTTTGGTGGGGTTTATAAACTGAGCAATTCCTGATATGATGCATTAAGATGGAGACAGGCTGGGACCGAATACAAAGAAACTAAAAGGGACTACAAATAACTGTGTGCATGTGCAGTTGGGGCAAATTATGAACAAGATACAAAAAGACCAAACTCCCAACTGCGGCTTCTGAAGTGTCAGGAACAGAAGCAGGGTGCTGCACGTGATGCTGCCCAGAGCAGCACCAAGGGGGTGGGCAGACCACCCAAGCCACCCCACCAGCCCGACCCACGGATTCATTCCTATTCTCACCCCGTTTACGGGACCAGCTACCCCCCAACCCCCCACAGGGAGTGAGTAAGGGCACCTGTTACTTGTTTTCACTCCCTTGTGCTGCAGCACGAGTCCCAGTAAAGCCTTGCCTGAACTTCTCTCGTCTGGCCTCTTACCAATTTCTATTGATTATGGAGTCCAAGAACCCTGCCTGGTAACAAGAAGGACACAGTATCAATTTTGTGATGTTTCTGCCAGGAGTAGATAACTCAATCTAAGTATGAGGAAACATCAGTCAAAGCTAAACTAAGGTATATTCTACAAAATAACTTGCTTGAATGCTTCAAAACTATCCGTCATGTAACACAACGACAGAGGAACGGTTCCCAGTATAAAAAAGGGTAAAGAAACAGGACAGTGGAATGTGATGTAAGAGCCAGGATTTTCTCTTGCTATAAAAAAACATCCCTGGGACAATTGGCAAAATCCAAGTAAGATATGTAGAGATGATGATAATATTTTATCAATGTTAATTTCATTTCTTTATTAAACTGTGATTATGTAAGCGATTGTCTCATACACACCCAGACATTTAGAGTGAGGGTACACTGGATCTGCAACTGACAAATGGTTCAGGGGAAAACAAAAATCTGGAAGGTGCCAAATAAGGACTTCCTGTGTCTCCTTATTTATCTCTCACTCACGTGGGCACGGAGCAAAGGAGGGGTGGGAGTGAGGAGCAGCCCCCTCACAGCTGTTCAGGGATGTCTGGACAAGAAGCCCACCCACATTGCGCTAGGACACTGGGTGTGACTCGGAGGGTATCAGGTTTGTCTGTTAGGGAAACTGCCAACCTCCTCCCTCCCCAGTCGGCCTCTGTGTTTCCTCGCCTGCCCTCTGAAGAGAATAGAGGTGTCCCTTTCCTCAGACACTTCCCTGAGGAATCTTCTTTCTTCTCAGTAGACTGTGAGACGTTAGCTTTATGCATTTTTTTCTACTGGATGAATTCCAGTGACCTGTAAAGAGGTGGAAGTCAACTCAGAAGAAGCATGTGGCCAAGCTTGCATTGCGTTGGCTTTTCCACTGATGTAAAAAAGCATTTGACCCTAACCCACCACACTTCAATTCTAGGCCCAGCTTGACTCTGACTGGATGCCCTCTTCAGCAAGTATTAGATTCACAGGGCACAACGTTGGAAGGCCTAGCAGGATCCTCTTCAAAACAGAACTTGGTTTCTACTTCTATAAATCAGAGATCGTGGGGTTGAACTGAAGTCATGTACAGAAAAGGGTCTTAAAACTAGAAATCACCAAACTCCTCAGTCCTTTCGGTTGTGGTGACATAGGATGAATTCATTACTCCAGCACATCTGATGCTAGAAGATTCTCTTCTGATCCCTGTATTACAAAAGAGAGGACGGTCAAGATGGAGAGGACCTGAGGTTCAGTTACCCCGACAAGAAATTCAGCTTCTCCAATCACAGAGCCACCAACAGCCAGAGCTCTAAGGAATGTGCGAGATCGTCCACTTTAAGCCCCGCATGGTGGCATCTGCTGTTTTCAATTGCCCTGAGCCTACTGCCCTTTCCTTAGCTTAATAGAAACTGTTTTCTTTTGGAAACTCTCTGCCCCAGTCTCGGTGGAGCTGTCAATCAAGGTGTTCAGACCTCTGCTGGCCACACCTGTCCTCTTGTTTCTGAGAATTTGAATCTTAAGGTAAACGACTCAAGTTCAAAAAAATAAAAAATAAAAAACCGTTGGGTCTGACGCACCCCTACGGTGGCACTATGAAGGGACTCTGTTCATGCCTGTTGCTTAGAGCCCTGGAGCTTCTCTGGTCCCAGCCCTTTCCCAAATCTTGTTTTTCATCTTTCTCTTCCAGTCTGTAGATTTTCCTATTTTTAACCTATTTTCATATTTTTAGCTTTATTTAGCCGGAGTTAGTTTCTATCACTAATAACAGAAGAATCCTCACTGGTACATCCTTCCTCTTAAAGATCAAGAATGTAAGACCCGAAGAAAAAAGGCTGTTTGCTAAAGTCAGGGAGGAAGCTGGGGCCAGGGCCCAGACTAGAGCTGGGTTAGTAAGTTTCTTTCTGTCACATCGCTGCCTTGTCTAGGACTGCGGCAGCCTTGGAGGGACCGAGCTACCCCACGTCACTGTGGGACTCTGCGGGATGAGTTATGATTGAGCTCTTATGAACTCATTAGCTTTCTGCTTCTGGCCATAATTGAAGATGTGAGACCATAATTTGTCCTTAATAATGAAAAAAAAAAAAGGAGCAATCCACAAGCTCAACAGCGATGAAAAAAAAAAAAAAAGAACAAGTTATTGACATACTTAACAACATGGGTATATCTCAAAAACAATATGTTGAGTGTAAAAAACCTACAAGACACAAAAGAACACCTGCTCGATTTATGTGACATTCTAGCACAGTGATGTCCAGCACAGTAGCCACTAGCCACATGGGCTATTTAAATGTAAGTTGACTAAAATTAAATAAAAATTAAAATGTAGTTTCTCAGACAAATCAGCCATATGTGGCTAGTGGCTACCATGTTAGTATAAATAGAGAACATTTCCTTCATCACAGGAAGTTCTATTGGATAATGCTGTTCTAGAAAACATCTAACACATAATGAAAAAAAAAGACTGTCTAGGGCCAGTGATGAGGAAGGACTAACTGCAAAGGGGAGCATTTGGGGGTAATCAAAATGAGGGGTTTAGGGGGTAATGAAATATTCTCTATCTTGGTTGGGGTGGGGGCTACACAGTATATAATATGTCAAAATCCCTCAAATGGAACAGTTAGAATTAGTGAATTCCATTGCATGCAAATTATATCTAAATGACGTTGGTTCTAAGAAGTCAAGGGCTTTGTGGAAGTTCTTTTTTACCTGCTTATAATAATTAGTAGATCATCTTTACAAAGATAATAAACATGTTATTTGTCCACCGGACCATATTTTGCTAGTCTCTGGAAATACAGAGATGAATCAGATAGCACACCCGCCCTCAAGTTGTTTATGATTCAGTACAGGAGATGGGTCTAATGCAAAAATAGTTCAAATTCAGGAAGAAAGAAGCAGGTGCCCTCATAGAATTGAAAATCAAATGACTTAAGACATTAGAGGTAGGGCAGCTTCCTTTTACCTGGAAGGATGAGAAAAGCTTCCTGTTCTTTGACATATTTGTGAGATGCAGATGTATGCTCGCAGGGTTTAAAAACATTCTGGATGGAGGACAAAATGCAACGCAGGGCAGGGGCGCTACCAGAAAACTATGCAACCCAGGAAATAGACCACATGAAGGGGAGCAGTTAAGAAATAATTCACATGGATATACATGAGAAGGGTTTTGTGTTTTGAATACCTCAGTTTGGCAAAGTGTACACCTGCGAGGCACTGGAAGGAGAAAGTGTCCTTTTATCTCACATTATGTCCAGAGTTCCAGGTCTTAAATGCTGCTGTTTCCCTAAGCTTTTTATTTTCTCCTCCTCTTCATGCGAATCAAAAATCTTCACAAACAACACCATTCAAAGTTGTGAGTCATGGTCAGAAAGGCAATTGCTTTCTCCCAGGCTAATGTGTACCTTATTCTATTACAATCTCTGCCTAAAAGACTTAAGGAAGGTGTTAGAAAAGCCTCTAATTTGCACACCAAAGAAATATTTTATACATTTTTACAGTAACCTGAGCCCCCCGGGTGAAGAGGGATGTAATATAAATATAAGTGGCAATTATGATGATTATGGGATAGTTGTCACTTACTTTCCCAGGCGCTGGATGGCTGTGTGCTATTGGTAGGTTGTTGAACCCTAAAGAGTTTGCTTTTGCCCTTGGTTAGGGTAGCTGTCTGCATTTATTTCCACAATGCAAGAGGAATCAGTATTTTTCATAATTATTTATATAAATTTTTGCCATTTAATACCCGTCCCCCTTAGTAAATTTAGGGTTTTTTTTTTTTTAAAAAACAATGACTATTGATGTCAGGGCATACGGTTTAAATGGTCTTCTTTATAAATGGGGCTAGAAACCTTTTGAAATGAAAAAGATGTAAGGAATATTTGCAAATTAATCCTGTATTTGGGAGTCTAAAGCCCCTGCTGGTGATTTAAAATATTTAGAAGAGCTCTGCTTATTTCCTAGCAGTAAATAAACAGCAGGCTTGTCCAGAGCGCTAGGCCTTGCTACTCAAAGGGTATGCCAGACCAGCAGCCCGGGCATCGCCTGGGAGCTCACCCCCGACCGACTGAACCAGACCCTGCATTAGCAAGAGTTCCAGGTGACTCACAGGTGCACCCACATTTGAGAAGCACCGCACTAGAGGTCATGATCTCACCTCTCGTGGTACAAATGGGAAAAAGCAAGGCACTGAGTGATGGAACAACTTGGCCGTGGTCGAAGGAAACGGAGCATTTTCAATTTAAGAACGCTGTATACTCCGGTCATCCGTATTTGCCAATAGCAGGGAATAAAGCCAAACACTTTAACTCCAATTAACAAATCTATAATTAATTAGTAAAATGATCTTCCCTCAAGTTTCCCGTTTTGTAGAACAAGCTGTTTGAATTGGCTGGGGCTCAGGCCGGCATATTTGTGAATTTCACAATTCACAGATGTTAGACACTCTCAGGCTAAGTAAGGAAGAGAATGTCAGGTTTTAAATAGCTTCTCTTTTCTATCCTGGCTGAAGCAACAAATAAAATATTTTTATGAGATGCATTTTGAACCAAAATTTCTCAAAAGGAAATGTCAAATTCCTCTGAAAAGGACTTTAGATTATCTCACAACTTTGACAACTTCTGATGTCACCAGGTTATAGGTGACCTGTGATTGGGGGGTGAGTGGAGGATGTGAACTTGCCGTGTTAGTGACACTTGGGCACACTTACAGGGTTGTGTTTTGTTTTTTTTTTCTGTTGGAGTCTATTTTAATTTAGCTTCTGAATCATATTTCATTCAATTTCCAAATCCACAAAACCAGGATAGGTTTACAGCTTGTATTCATAAAGGAAGTGAATTATTCTGTATGTAGACTTTTTTGATACTATATTAATTTTTAGATATACGAAAGACAACAGTTTTTACTCCAAAGTAGCTTGAGCCAAAGCAAAACCAAAACCAGCAAAAACAATACGACATAAAGAAGAGGGTGAGAGGGACTGAGAGAGAGGAAAATGAAACGTTTTCAGTAACAGACAATTTGAAATAATTTTGTAAGTTTCAAAATAGTGTAAAATAGTATATTTTCCACTTTAATATTAGTTTAAGAAATTGTGTGTGTGTGTTTGAGGTAGGATATTTTAAAGCCTCAATAAAGGTTATTCTTATTGTTTTTTAATTTAGGGGAGGCAAAACTTCTAAGGGGATGTGAATGGGTATCTCTTTTAGCTGAGACGAAGAGTGAGTTCTAGGTTAAATATAATCAAGGAATTTCCCTGTCTTTGCTATTTGAGATTGTGACCACAACAGGCGGTTGGCTGAAAGGGAGAATGAAGGGGGGAAAGGGGAGGGTGAAGGTGGAGATGAAAAAAAAAAAAAAAAAACAGCAAAACAAAACAACTCTCTAAGCAGCTCTGTGAGATATTTAGTTCCAGAAGCAGTTACAGAAGTCGTCAAATCAAATCAGCATGCAGATCCAAGGGAACATTAATTAGCTGGAGAGGGTGAACACTCATCTGCTCTGCTCTGTTCTGAAAGTCCAGGCTGCTGAAATTAAACTCTGATGCCATTCATGCCAGCATCCAATCACCAGAGAGACCAGAAGCTCAGAGATGACTCCAAGTTGCCAGCAAGTGTGGCCACTATACGTCAAGGACTCTAAAGCTGTCGTGGAAGGGAAAGAACAACGTTAGAGAGGATGCCCAGCTGGTAAGATTCAACCGTTTCTGATGTTTTAGTCACTTGATGAATCTCATTGGCTCAAATCAAGAAACGCTCCGCCTCTTGGCAACTGTGTGTGAAGGGGGGGAATTGTCTACACTTCTATGTCTGATAGCATTTGACCCTATTGCTTTTAGCCTCCTGGCTCTATATCTACATATACACAGGTAGATGTGTATATGTTATAAAATTGTTCTCCACTTGTTGATATCAAAGAGAGTTGAAGGCAATGAATTTTGAAACTTCACGGTGTGCCACCCTACGGTACTGTCCCGACCCTTACATCCAGCGGTGAGTTTAAACGTGACGTAACTTCTCTCAAAGCTTAATCGGAGTGCCTTGTGTATGACGAGTGCTTCTGCCTGGTGCAAAGAGCAACCTCTCCTCATTTATGAGCGCGGTGATGTTATTTTGGACTTTCTGTGGACTTAAAGTGGTCTGTGGGCATCTTTTCTAATGTTCTTTTCTAGTTCCTATCCGGATCTACCAAGTGACAAAGTTTGAAGACAGTCTTCCCATGGTTTCTTAAAAAACTTGTCATACCATTTTAAGATGTTTAAAATCTGTTACTTGCCTGGCTCAGCCCTCACCCACCCAAGAAGAAGACGTTTCATTGGACAGGGGATGGATTAGCCTGTGGAGGTTCTTCCTGCCAAAATAAACACAATAATTTTGATGCATCCCTTCCTTAAAAAATAGATAAATAGCCATTGTTATACCAAACAGATTGTGGCTTGTCATTTTGGCTCTGTGGCATATTTTCTTCTTGATTTGTTTGACAACAAACATCATCTTTTGACAAATCTGACTTTTAAAAACTTACGATGCTACTGAATTTTCTTTCTGTTTATAGGAAGAAACATTTGCCTAGCACTAAAAGGGGATATTAGGGAGCCTGCACGATGTGTGTGTGTGTGTGTGTGTTTCAAATTAGAGTTGGCTATTTTTAAACTGGTAAATGAAACGTGAAGAGTGTTTTCCAGTCATAAAGTTATGGGAGAAATTCAGGTCGTTATGTCGTGGTGTGATGTTGTTAATTTAACAGCATGAGATCTGACGTTGGAATTTCATACTTTATTTTATAAGACTAATGAGGGAGGTCCTCTGAGTGTTGAAAATGGTGTGGTTCCAAAGGGGTTAACTTGTCATTCACCACGGGTGCTTGGTAGAGCCTCAGTCCCACAGTGGAGGGGGCTCCCTGGCCAGGGATCACTGTGGAGTTGCCCAGGCAGTTAAGGAAGATGTGTGATTTTTCATTTGTGAATATGATTTGTCACCATGTAAACATTCATGTGAACTATGGAGACTTAGCTTCTTTTCCTGGGAGGTTTCTGGTGGGCTGTGTGAGAAAGCCCAAGAGGAAGAGTGAGGTAGAAATGGAAATGGAATGGTGGAGAAAGTAAGACAAGAGAGGGAGAAAAAGGAAAGAAAGAGAGAGAGGAAGCATGATTGTGGTCTTCCAGGTTGGAATGCGATGATTTGATTCCTGCCTTGCTGTGTGCCACGGACAGCAATGTTAGCAAAAATGAATGGCTCTGGGCTTGATGTTCTTAGATAACTCAAAAATTAGATTTCCTTGCAGTTGGGGAGTGGGTGGATGACGAGCGAAACACTGCAGATTTTCTAGTTCTCAACATTTTTTCCAGCCTCTAATTTGCCTATTCCAACAAAATCTTGGAAATAAGTATTTCTAAGAGGATAGTTCTGAGGAAACATTCGCTGTGTAATGCTTCTCTGGAGGGCAGCTTTTTAAAAGTAGGTACTTGGATCTACCTCCGCTCCAGGAGAAACTTTCTTCTATTGACTAGCAACCCACACGTCAATCATGTACACCTCTGTCCAGAGGTATTTCTAGTGATTGATGAGAGACGCCTGTAAATATGAACACATGAGGAAATTGCTTTTCATAGTGTCTCAACAACCTGTTAATTCATGGAGCAAATATCTCAGTTTTTGAACAGATGGTAAAATTTAAAATCATACTAGTACTTTCAAAACGCTTTAAATTTTGCTGAATCCCTGAACTTTTATCATGGTGAGTGCCACTTTTGGGGGAGACGCAGGGAGCTGTGAGATTGTGGTGCAAGGGTGCTAGGGAACGTTTATTTGCCAAATAAATTGTTTTAGGCAAGATTATGCACTTTTCATTTGTCATAAAAACTGAACTGGCAAACAAATTAAAGAAAAATATTTGCTGCTCATCATCTACTCTGAGTAAGGCACTGGAAATACAAAAATGAATAAGGTATGGCTGTAATGTTCATTTATATAACTCAATAGTCCTTATATATTTAATAACATATATTTTCCTCATATACTTTAACTGTTTCGTCAGCTATTTCAAGGACTGAATTCTTGCTGCTTTTCGATTATACCCCTCAGTGAATAAATGAAGGAATGAATAAGTGAAACACCACTATAAGAAAGCTAAGATACTGTACCTTGTCAAAGCAAGAATTGAATGATATTCTCTTGTATGCCTAAGGAGTGAATGGGTTTGAGCTGGTTTTTCTAAGCAGACAACCCTTGCCGTTCTCAGTTTACAAAATCTATTTTAAGTAAGACCAAATTTAATCATTCCATAATCATAGTCATCTACATAGTTAAATTTGTCTTTTTCCTGACCTTGTCTTTAGAAAGAAGTCATGAAAGGTAGTTATTAAAAAAAACAGAAAGAACAGGATTTCCTATTATTTTTAACTCTAAGCTACCTTAATGCATGAATTTCCTTATATCACAGAATAGAATAAATGAGAGATGCTATTACCATTTATTACTGAATGTTAATGCCATTCCCCAAAAGCCAATTTTAATACACATTTCAAAGTGCGATGGTAATCACTCTCTCAGTTAAAATTGAGATTTCACCCTCTGTTTTTTTTTTTTCCCTTTGCACCTGAACATACTGGCATATTATGCATTTAGTGGTTCTTTGATATGAATGCTAATTTACTTTAGTATTTGCAAAAAGCTTTTCTGAAAACCAAGAGTCCTTAAACTATAAAGCTTAGATTTCCTCTTTAATGCTTTTGACCATTACAAGAAGACAAGGTGGAAAAAAAAATCACAAGTTTTGTCATTTTACTGCTAGCTTAATTTTAACAAAAATAGATGAAAATATCCAAAATCAATAAAGAAGAGCCCAAGGGTAAGATATCATTTCCTTGTAAATGAAAACTATATACAATGAGTTCTATTTATTTTTTATTGGTAAGTACTCAAAATGAATCTAAAATTTGGCATTTGAGAAGTTAAACTTTCGTTAATTTATTGTTTGGGTTATAAATTGGGCCTTCTTGCATCCTTTCATTTTTTAGAATTGACACCTAGTTTTTAACATACATTTCTTTAACCAAGTAATTCTGAAAGATTAAATTCTTCCAAGTATCGTTTTGCAAGTCAACTAGTTAAAATGATAAAATTGAATCAAGATTAAATTTTGAAACACTGATAGCCGAACGCTAAAAGTAAGAGAAACTAAAACATACGACAATTTGAACCACTTGCAAAATGATTCTGAGTTATTTTTTCAGTCACTCTCTACTCAGAAGTTTAAACTGTTAAAGCACTGTATGGATGAGTAAGAAGTATTTCCTGTGTAAATTCCATATTGATTGTGAATTTTGTGCTTTAGTAACTTAAAGGTCAACTTTATTAACTGTGTTTTCTAAATATATCCCCAAAGGACAGGGAGATGGTGACAGTGAACGTACAGAGGAGATGATTTTATTCGTCAAATACAGTCACATAAAGGCAGATGTAGTTCTGCGTTGAGTGTCCTCCACTTACCCCTCCACACCCACCCTTCATCCTTCTTGTTCTGGACTCCAGGAAGCTGATTTCCAAAGATTGCCTTAACAGTTCCTTTCTCCTCCAGTTTCCTCTGGGGTTTAACCAGTGGGCACCAGGAGAAGAGGGAACGTGGGTGTATGTTTCCCTGGCCTCCTCCGCTGGCTTTTCTGCGAAAGGGTCCTGTAGGGGCCCTTAGCCCAGGTCCGGATGTCTTGTGTTCGAGTAACTGCTCTCTACTCTCCCTCTCCTTCAAGTTGAGGAACTGTAACTATTTCTAGCCACTGCTAACTAGCTGCAAAAAGCCACACCGTATCTCTTCTCCCTTGACAAATAGTCCCTTCATTAAACTCACTCCAGCTCCTCTTTTTCCAACTGCTCTTTTTCCTCCCAGGATAAAAATGAAAAAGGTCCCCAGAGTGTTGTTTATGTGCATATCATAACTTTGGAAAGTGATATAACATACAATAATATAATTTCTGATGTCAGATAAAGGATGGATCCATCCACTTCAATGAGCAAGCCAGTTTTTAATAAGGCTAATCCATGAATTTGAGCCAGCGCCGTAATCACTAAGTTTGTCTGACTGAAAGGAGTGAGCCGACACGCTGCATTCCCTGTAGGTTGTTTATATCAGCACTTGCAATGAAGCAAGGCAGAGGGCTGGAAGAATTTGTTCATAAAGAAATATAAAGGTACAATTTATCAACAGGGACTAATGCGGCCACCAGTTATAGTCAAGAAAAAAGCCCTGCCTCCAGCCCCTGTAATTTTTACAAGAGTACCGTTCTAAAGACCTTTATGACCAACTGTAGTCAGCCCAAATCATGACGTGTTGTAATTCTGTGTGCTGCTCCTAAGCTGTGAGTGCATTTAAGTGGCAGAGACGCAGGGAGTGTGTCAGCCGGAGGCCCATAGGACTTGTCAAAAGATCTAGATCATGGTCTTAATGCTACCTCTCATTGATTATGTGACCTTTATGAAATCGCTTAAGCTATCTAAATCAAAATTTCCTCATAAGGTAAGAAGGGATAACAGCTTCTGATCTACCATTCAAAACTGACACTGAGAATTAAAAATTAACCCAACTGAACTCTGAAATCCATCCCCTTATTGTTTTGCTCAGTTCTACTGTTGTGTGCACAGCACACCGGAGGCCTGGAGGTCCCTTCCCAACAGCACTGTGTCCTCACACAGGCATGCCTTAAGTTCCATTTTGCTCTACATCACCTTTAAATTAAGAACAAAGGTCATGATGAGTCTTGACCTGATCCTGACTTGTCTCTCTCAGTGCTTTTACTTTAGAATTGAGAAATCTAAATCACAGAGAGGTCAAGTGATTTGCCCCAAATCTCACACACACAAACACATTAGCAGAACCAAGTCTAAAATTCAAGGCTCTTCCCTGTTCAATGCCATTTCTGCCACAGAACATAACATTTTGTGAGCTCTGTATAGAGCTTTACAGTGTGCCCACCACAGTATGTAGCTGACCCACCAGGGCAGGCTGTGGCAGGCAGCATAGTGATCTCTAAAGGTAGCCGTGTGTTAATGTCCCAAGCTTGTGACAATGGTATCTTACACAGCAAAGGGTAATTAGGTTGCAGATGGAAATAAGGATGCTAATCAGCTGACCTTGAGATAGGTAGATTATTGTGGATTATCCATGTGGGTCCAGCGTAATGGCAAGAGTCCTTAAAAGTGGAAGTGGCAGGTAGAAAAAGAGTCAGAGTGATGTCATGTGAGAAAAGACTCAACAGATTTTGAAGATGGAAGGGGACCATGAGCCAGGGAAGGCTGGCAGCCTCTAGAGGCTGGAAAAGGCAAGGACACAGATTTTCCTTTCCAGCCTCTGGAAGGAATGCAGTCCTTCTAACACCTTGATTTCAGCCCAGTGAGATCTGTATCAGCCTTCTGACCTACAGAACTGTGAGATAATAATCTGGGTTTGTAAATGAGCAGGACTTGTGGGGACTTCCAGGGTCAGACCCCTCCCCTATATGCTCTGCTGTAGCTCGTCTCTGAAGTACTCAGATAATAGTATCTCGTGTATATTTCCTGAGTTTTTCAGATGCCTAAACCACCACCAAAGGGAAGAAATTAACTACTTGACCTTCTAGCACCTGGTGGTTGATAGGGTTGACCTCCGTGTTACCTCAACATCAACCAATCAGAGAACTGTGCACAAGCTGATCGTGTACCCTGCAACCCGCTCCCTCACCTGCCCTTTAAATATGCTTTGCTGAAACACCCCGGGGAGGTCGAGGTTTTCCTGGGCATGAGCCACCCCATCCTCCTTGCTTGGCCCTGCAATAAAAGTTTCTCTGCTCCAGACTCTGACATTTCAGTTTGTTTGGCCTCATGGTGAGGCAGGCACATGAACTTGCCTTTGGTAACAGGTTGATTGAAGCCACAAGTTTGGGGTAATTTGTTACAGCAGCAAAAGGAAACTAATTTACCAGGTAAAGGATTTTTATCCTCAAATTGTAGATATGGAACCTAAAATCTTTTTTCTTGTTTTGATTTGTTCGTTTAATGTATTCCATGAGCTTATTTACTTTTTGGTGTTGGGTGGGAAAGACAAAGGCATGAGTAAGATGCAGTCCTAGACCTCAGGGAATCCAGAGAAGGACTACACTCATAGAAATACTACAATGAGCTGCAGGGAAGGATGGAGGGCTCTGCACACGCAGGCTGGGGACTGCCTTGGAGGCAGCAAGCTGGAAGGGTGACTCTAGTTACTAGCATCTATTAAGGTTCCTCAAAATGCTCTATACAGAAATATATTTGACTCTTAGGAGGTAAATGAAACTGTGACACCCAAATTCAGATTCAGGAAAACACAATATTGTACACATTCCTGATGTGAGGAATTCAGAGAGACGTTACATCAATACCCTGAGATTATGATTTGGTAAGTCTAGATGGAGCCTCAGAATTGCATTGTGAACATTTTGATTCATGTGCTTCTCATACCACCCTTGGAAAACAGCTCTCGGAGGCCTTCTGGTGCTATGCGTTTCCCAGTTAATTTTAGGTTTAGGATTACACTGATGCCTCCCTCTGAGAAATGGGGCAGGGGAGGGGAAGGAATGCAAATGCAGCATTTTTATCAAGCACCTCAGACGATTTGTTTGCATACCCAATTTTGAAAACCAATATATACAGTGAGGCAAACTGGGACCCAATGTCCCAGTGGAAGCTCATAAAAAGGTACCCAGTGGTCTGAACTGCAGAGGCACATGCCTTCCCCAAGACAGACTCCATGTTCTCACTTTACTTAAAAGCCAAATGGATTGTGAGATTAAAGTGGCAATTTTCAATCTGTTTCAAGTCAAGAGAGCCAAGTTTTTGATTAGCTGTTTTGAAGCTCAAATTTGTCCTGACAGGGTTTCCATCTCCTTTAAAGAACTCACTGAGGAATAGTCCTCAAGCAACAAGTGATGGATGGATAAAGCACTATAATTATGATCAAAGTCCAAAGACTCCAGTCTATGTAATTATGCACTTCCCAGCCTCTGAAAGTCACTTTGTTCCATTTAAAATAGGATGAGAAATGGACATGGGGTGATGTGTACTTTTTGGTTAGTCAAGGTTTGGGAAATGACAGTTATTAACATTTCTGTTTTACCTTAAGCCATAATATTTGGGGGATAATTTAGATGGAGGGAATTGTCACTCCATTCTTATTGTTTGCCCTCCATTCTCCACTTATATCTGACCCTCTTTTTATTACGAATTGGACTCTTTGAAGTTCAGAATGAAATCATTACGCTTAGAAGAAATGTAAGGGCTCAAAATCTCCGTGCCCCTTTCAAATCTCCAGTACCTTTTTCTTTCGTTTCAAATGAGCAAACTTAATTTGTCAAGTTGAACAGCAAACACCCATTCTCACTTTTCATTAACTCAGGCAGCTGTTTCATAATTGAGGGCGATACCAGCGTCATCATAATGTTAAGACCGATAAAGCGTTTTGAGTCAGGAAATACAAAATGGGAAGCTGGTGTGGTGATTTAATCAGCCACATGCTTCCCTAAAGTAGATTTTTAACGTAAGCTTTTTACAGATAGTGCTATAGATTGAAATAAATAATAGAATATATACAGATTCATAATAGGGGTAACTCTGTATTAGAGACTTTTGCTTTGAAATTTAAGTATGTTATGTCTTCCGATTGTTGATTGCAGTTAACTTATCCCCCAATCATATTCTGAAATTTCATCAAGGTGGTCAATTTTTAAAGCTTCCTTAAAAATACCAAGCTTTAAATATTTTATTTGAAATTCAGCACTAGTTTTTCTTTTCTCTTTTTTTTTCCTTACTCGGTGAACCTCCATTTTTGTGCTTGAACTTAGTAGTGTCATTTACTCAACTTCATAATTATATGTATTGAAGCTTTCAATGAGAAAACTCACTTTCTTCCAACTTTTTTGTTGCAACCTCCTCTAAACCAAAAGGGCTAATAAGATGTATGTTTCCATTTTATTTTTCTTCTTAATAGTTTTCTCTCAGGCAATGAATGAAAAACTTTCCACTTGACTGGATTTTCAAACTAAATTATGAGCAATTAAGAAACTTCTAGTCAAAATGAATTTTTTCCCAGCATTTCAATTGATACTATTGAATGTGATAAATCTTTGCACCTTCACAAGCTGTTTTATTGGGTGTCTGGTAGAGGCTGAAATGGCTTGAACATTTCAATGTTAGTGAAGAGATCTCGGTGGGTGACAGCTACCTGGTAACGCTGGTGTAAATGTAGGCCATCTTAGATGACACATTTATAGAGTCTTATGCTGAATCATGTCTTCACTGAGCGGAAGCCTCGTTCATGAAAGCACGACTTGCCCTTCTGTCTGACGTTTGAGGACTAACTTTATATTCCTACATAAAATGTATATAAAATTTTACCTGTTAAGTCTTGAGCCTTTCAAAGCAGTAAAATGGAATCTTTTTCCTCTCTCCATTTCTCCTTCCTGTCTTCTTTCATAGAAACTCTGTATAGCTTTGCTTCTTGGAAGGACAGAATATACCCAAAAAAGCTAAAAATATCACAAAGCACTTTCAAAAACACCAGTCCCACCTTTGCTCTGCAAAAGTGAAATTGGGGCATTTTTTTAAGTGAGAAAAAATTATGACAGCTATGTATCAAAAACAAAAATACAAATAAAACTGACAAAATATATAACTTTTGCATTTTATCAGAAAATTGTTTTTTATTATCTAGTTTATCTGAGTTGCTAAGCAAATTTTAAAGGAGTTTTGTAAATTATCAAATATTTAAATAAATTGATAAATACTGTTAGTTGGGGTGACAAAGGAATAAAAAAAGGGAAATGACAGAGGCTTAAATAATCCAACCTTATTGTAAACTACAAAATTATTCAATAATGCCCAGTAAATATTACTGAGTGAATATATAAGAAATTTAAAATTCAAAGTTTTCAAGTACTGGTTTTACCATATCAAGTCTTCTAGCATCAGCTGAACTAAGTGTAAGGTGAAGGAATGTCTTTAAAGCTCAGGTAGAAACACAAATGTCAGAGCACGGTAGGTAGTCTCATATGAAACCTTCAAATAAAAGTACTTGTAACTTGATATTAATGATATGAAAATCTATTAGACAAATGACATGTTCTCAACAACAGTGGAAGCCAACCAACCAAATCTAGTAAAACAGTTGTTTGCCATGTCATCTTTTAAACCCATAATTTTTATACATAAATAACAATCATAAAATAATTCCGATGTTTTATTATATAAATTACTCAGGCCCTTTCCATTTGTCATACATTTTGCACTATCATAAGTAAGTGCATGAGAATCTCATCATACCAATGCAACTTAATACATTAATTTCCCTGATCGAACATTTAGTTTGGTTATTATAAATTAAAATTTTTATATAGCCACTTTTGAGTTATTTTCTTGGGATCATTCCATGGAACAAATATTTAAGGAAAGCAAACTAATACATATTCAGTCTATACTAACTGCCATGTAATTTACCCATGTTACTCACGTAATACATTTTTTCTGCCTAAGCAGTATGCCCAGTTTGCAGATGAGAAAATGATCCTCAGGGGGATAACTAGCTTAACCAAGATGACTTCCCTAGTACGTGGAAGGAACTCCTGGTATTTTCATTTTCACCAGAGTCGTAATTTAAACCCAAGACTATCCAATCTAAAGAACTTTGCTGCTTCCCCGACAATATGCTGCCATCTAAGAAGTAAGAGGGTTGGTGAATAGAAGTGTATGTATCTTTTCAAGTTTCTGGAAAATATTACTCTTTAAAAGAGCATGCCAATGACTTTTGCCAAAGAGTTAAAGCTTTAGATATTATTTTGAAATTTTACTAATTTAAGAGATGTGAAGTGACATGTGGTTTTAATTAGCACTTTTTAATAACTAGAGCAACTACAGAAACCACAATTACTAATTTTCTGAGATCTCAACGTTTGAACTTGTATATTTAGAAAATGAGGATGAGTCAGAAACCGTTGAATGTCTAGTATTTATTGAATGTTCACTATGTGCTAGAAACTGTTCTGTGCACCTTACATACTCAATTCAATTTACATATTTAGTACTCAAATCGCCTTAAGAGGTATTTACTAGCATTATCTATTGCCAACCAAAAGACAGTGGTATAATGTTTGAGACTGAATTTTGTGACCAGGGTGACTTGGTTCAAATCCTCTCTGCCAGTTGTTAGCTCTCCCAACTTAATCTCTGCGTTTGTTTTCTCATGTAGAAATGAGCATGATAGTTTACCTACCTGACAGGGTTGCTCTGAGAAGTAAATTAGTTAATTGTATAAACGACTTAAAGACAGCAACTGGCACATAGTAAGCACTTTATATGTTATAACACTTATTATTCTTATTCTACAGATGAAGAAATTGAGGCACAGAGAGGCTGTGTAGCCTACCAGGTTAAAATAGCTAGACATTGGTGGAGATGAGTAGGATCTTGATTTCTACATTATTTTTTTTATGGTCTAACCTTAACTCCCAGTAAATTCTATGTAGGGATGATTTTTGTCATAGATTTTTTTTTTCATGCTTAGAGACCCTAAAAAAATGACTGTTTATCATTCTAGAAAAGCAGTTTGAATCTAAAGAGGGGACATGTTACCAAGGATCTTTTTTACCATTGAAACAACCCTAGAAATATTTTGAGAACAGTCTATTCTGTCTCTGGAGGTACATGAGTTCCAGTAATAGTAACGAGGACCTTGCACACAAGGATTCAACTTCGAAAGTGTGGCGTGGCCCAATTTGGAAACTTGAGACCTCTTCAAAAACTCTTTTTTAATTTTTGTTTGTTTGTTTGTTTGTTTTTAAATCATTGCTTTTGCTCCCCCACTGCTGTTAATAATTCACAAAGCCCTCATTCCCTAATTTCTGTTATGAAACTTGCTCACTTAATTAGAATCCTCTTCCACATACCTAAATTACTTCTGCTTTTTTTTTTTTTCCCATTTCCACTCTAGCAAAGTGATATTTTTTTCCAGAGTGGTATTTTGACTTGCTACACCTTTACAACAGACTTTTCCCTCCATCTTTGACCTTTTCTTTTCTTTTACTCCTCTGATGGCTTGTCTTAACAGAAAGCTGTTCTTTCTCTGAAAACACCCATATTTCCCATGGTTCTTCAGCAAAAGAAAAGCCATCTACGTATACTCCTTTTTATTTAAGAGAAGAAACTAATGTATTTCACACTCAACACTGCTGTTTTCAGGTCATTGTTTACCCACCACCACTCAACACTTCCACGTCTTCTGAGTCCTCTTCTATCAAAGTGGCTTACTGACTTCAGGACAACATGCTGACTTTAGGAGCTTCTCCTATATAACCCAGCTCCATTTTCTTCTTTACTTCTGCCAGCTCTTTGGGAACTCCAGTATCCCTTCGATGACCTTAACATAATGTGGCCTCACATTTCCTTGGCTTCCTTAACTCAAAGAGGTCCTATTTCTACTCTATTCCAGTTACCAACCCGCACAACCTTGTCCTGGACTTCCTCATTACTGAAGTTTTTCCAGTCCCAACTCAAACCACCTCACACTTCCATTCTGGTCAAAATCTACTATCCTTTTACCCCTTTCACACCTCCAGCCTGCACTGAACCCATTCCCATCTGCACACTCTCACAATCTCCCCTGCAAAAACCCAATTCCTTGTTCAAGATTTGTCTTAATGTCTATTTATTTCTTTTGTGCATGTTTGACTACAAATTTCTGTCCACCTACTAGCCCTTCACTACTCAAAGGGAAGTACTTGGAATAATACAGAATCTGGGGTCCTCTGTCAGTCCTACTAAATGAAAATTTGCCTTTTAGTAAGAACTCAGGTGAATTTATGAACACTAAATTTAAGAAGCATCACTCTAGCCTAGGTGGTTTTCCAGGTATACTCCTGAGAAACAGAGTCATAGCAGCACCCAAGAGTGTGGCAGAAATGCAGATTCCCAGGTCCCATCTGAGCCCTACTGAGTCAAGAAACCTGGAGTTGTGGCCCAACAATCTGTATTTTAACACACTCTTCAGGGGATTCCGATGCACACTGAACTTTGATATCCTACTTATACAACTTTCAAGGGGAGGCACTGTCATTTATTTCGATATTCTTTGAGTATATATAGAAGGTAATTTACAAATGCATAATAAATGAACGAGTGAGTAGACGAATGGATGAGTGAATAAAGCTTTTGCTTAATCACAGATAATGTCGTACATTTCTTCTCTGATAATGCCATCAAACTTTATTCATATTTCTCTAAAGGTATTTGTATTTACTTAAATAACCAAGCTTTTAATTATTTCTGAATATATGCAATGTCTAACATTGAGTCCTATACATAATAGGCATTCAACAACTGTTTAATTTAGTTAAAATATTTCTGTTCTACATTTTAATGTTTTTTATTCTTTCCCCCTCACTCCTTATCTACCTTTCCCTCACTTGATACAGATCCCAGATCAGATCAAATAAAGAACCAATGTAAATATCTGTGCTAAGACAATGACTGATAGGTATGTCTAACTTCTGTGATGAGCAGTTGACCAAAGTCATTAAATATGACTTACAAGCTAATTTCAACAACCTCCCTCTTAGAGGGCCCAACTCAACAGGTCTTCTGGTAACTTCTTTAGTCACAGTACGATTCAGAGGGCTGACGGAGAGGATCAATTGATTGTGTTTGCTTAGAAAGCCATTTCAAACTCTACATGGATGTTCTCAGGAAGCCTAACGTCTCTTCTATCATTTTCCTGATTCTGCTTGGGACAGTTGCCTGGTTACTGTGCGTGCAGCCCTCCTAGGAAGGCAAAGGTGGGACACTGTTAAAAAAAAAAAAAAAAGTGTCTGCCTTTCCTCCACCTCCTTGCTTTAGCAGTTTCTAAGAACAGAAAAGTTAGCACTAAAAATCATGAGTTTCAAAATAAGTGGACTAAAGAATATGCATGAGTTTTAAAAATATTACTATTTATTTCATTTGCAATGTAAATACCACTTCTTTTAAAGAAATAAATATTAAGAAACCCAATGAGATGAACTGCATTTATAAGCTTAGAGATTTCTACATGGGAAGATTAAATAACTCATTTTAAAGGTGGTTTCACAATAGTATCTCTTCAAAGGTATCTTATAATATGCTACCCTCTAGTAGGAATTCAATTTCTATAATTTTAAATAAAATATATAGTATCAAATTTTTGAGCAAAAAAAGTAGAAGGGAAAGAGGAAGAGGAGATAAAAAAATCTTTCAATGACAGTGTATGCTCAGATGTCATGGCCTCTTAATTGCAATTTGACCCCTTCCCTTCTAACATTTTAAGTCCCCAGCTCCTTACTATGCTACTTTGTCCATATAATACACATCACCTTCCAAAATACAATTTCATTTACTTATGCTTACCGTTTCTTATCTGTCTCTCCACAGTGGAAGGTAAGCTCCATGAGAGCTGAATATTTGTCGACTCCGTGCCCTGATTTATCCCACTTAGAACAGAGCCTGGTATGTGTGGGTGCTCAGTGAATAGCTGTTCATTGAATGAATTATGGAGAAACAATTAATAAAAATTCCTTAGTCACTATTGGTTTTCCTGATGACTAAGCTGCAATTTCTGTAAAATAATTTTTAAATCTTATTGAAAAATAAGTTATTTTTTCTTTCATCAGGAAAATGAGGCTTTTTTTTTTTTAGGGATAAATAACTGACCCAAAGTCACAGGGCTGCCCGGGGGAGAGTCGAGACTTACAGTCAGCATTTGACACTCAGTATTCAGTGTTCTTCTCACTAAACTTTGTCACCTATCCTGTTTGTAAGCCTGGATATCTTGTTTGTCCAAACCCGTCATAATTGTTCAAGGTTTTATTATGTAAAACCCTTTCACATCTAGTATTTGAGGCCCAGAGCTATTATTAATTCCATTTTTATAGATAAAGAACCTGAAGGTATAGAGCTAGTGACTTGCTGAACATCACACAGATGCTTCCTTGAGCAAAGGTAGGATTAAATCCCTGTAATCGAATCAAATAGGATTTGTTACTACACAATTCTCTTGCAACTGTTGATTTGAAAAATGTACTGGGTACCACCTATGTGTCAAGCCCTATTCTAGATGCTAGTGAGTGAAAACTCATCCCCGCTATCATGGGACTGGTATCTTCAGCCCACAAGTAAGTACTTGATGTGTTGGGCTCGTGGCAAGTCTCTGCATAAAAGTGAGGCAAGACAAGGGGTATGTAAAGAAAATGACAGGTTTGAAAAGAATGCTATATTAAATGAGATGGTCATCTAATAAGTCCTCTAGGGTTAGGACTTTGAGTAGAGATCCGAAGAGAATAAGGAAGAAATCTAGGGGAGAGAAAAAATTCCAGGGTGGGAGGAGATAGGAGTGGCTGGAACAGAGTGGGTAAGAATGAACAGATAAGAGATGAGATCATTTGTTAGGGAGCAGGGCTGCAGAGTGTAGATGTAAAGAAAAGGATTGACTTTTCTCTCATAAGAATTTTATTATCTTCTATTTTAAGGAATCGCTTTGGCTGTGTGCCATGTGGAGAACAGAGCATAGGGACCACGTCTAGGGACTACTGTTCTAGATGAGAATTGATGGTGCTTTGTACTAAAGTGGTAAAGAGTGGTAATATCAAGGATATATTTCCAAAGGTGGCCGATAGAATTGTCGAAGTTTATAGAGAAGGACTGTACTCTGGGCTTGGGTGTCTTCCATAGAGGGCATCTGGTTTCCACAGCATGGCATCACCTTTGACAATACCTGTTAATTCCAAGCTAGCTCTCAAACTTGAAAGTTTAGAAGCCTGATGTTTCAGTACAGGATCAGTTTCTTGGTTAACACTCAGACTGATATACAAAAATGAGAAAGCCAATATATCATCTCTTTTAATGGGAAATATGACCATCTTGAATAAGCTGCTGTTGGTTAATAAACATATTGTCCTCCTGTAGACATACTGTATGGGATGGCATATGCGATTCAGAATGTTGCTGGCTAAATGTGGCACTGGAGGGTCAGTGGATAGTTTGATGGCCTGATGTATCCATCTCCATATAGCTAACTCCAAAAAGATATACAGACTGAAAGGACCTTATAGACACTCATGTTCTTGGGCCAGAATATACATGTGCCAGGACAGAGCTGGAGACCCAATAAAATATACTTCTTTTCTTGTTCCTCAACCTTGGCTGAAGACCAACAAATTCTCTACCCCACCTTGACTGCACATTTTTTCTTTAGAAATGTTAGTACATTTGATCAGATTTCACTCTGGTTTTGACCTGAGATCATTTCTATCTCTTTTATGACTTTGCTAATGAGATTCATTATATTTTTGTTTTACTCACAAAAGGCAATTAATCTTAGTTTAAGTTTTTGAGTTGTCCCCATTATATATCACTGTTATAAACTTATATAGTTCTCCTAAAACTCTGCTCAGTAATTATCTGCTCAATTTAAACTGATTGAATCAAAATAAGTAATAGTTTTCTTTTCAAATCATGGTACTTGCTGCTGCTGGTGGTGGTGGTGTTTATATCATAATATTAAAGAAACCTAATTTCTAGATTTCTCAGTTGAGTCTACCAAAAACTAGACCTCTTTGGATGTATGCTATGCAAGCTTTTATGAGCTGTGATTGTTAAGTAAAAATTCCTTGAGTGTTTAATTTTCTTAAAGCTTTTGCCCTAAACCATGTTTCATTTATAATAAGATACTTGTCTAGTTGTCTATAACTTTTATCTTTTTATGGGATTAAATCTATACAGATTCTTAAGTCTTTGTTTTTTTTAACACCAAAAGAGTGTGTTAGAGAGGAGCATCTCAAGTCTTTCATGTGGTTCTTTGTGCTTGGGGGAGAAATGGTTGAATTTCAGCCCACCCTCCACTAGGGCTGAAGAGATTAAAGAATGACATGGTGATTAGATACTTTCTTTATGTGTGTTTGTTATTCATAGTAAATGATATGTACCTAATCTCCCATTTATTTGTGAAACAACTTTGTGCTCATTACCTAAACCTGGAAAAGCATGAGACCCATTTGCCAGCAATATTTCTTAAAGTACAAAACCGGTTGAAGCACCCCAATAAACATACAAAATATTTACTTAAGTAAAAGAACGTTAACACAAGGTTTTGATTTTGAAATTTTTTTCCCAAAGAAATGAATGACAAGAGATCTTTCATGACAAAGTGAAAATGTAGATTATTAAAATGGAAATGTATAGGAAAGAAGATAAGTTATGTTTTCTACATGCTGTAAGACAAGAAAATCGTTTTCATCTTAAAATCAATTCATGATTATTTTGCTTACTGGCTTTGATAATAGAACATAAAAGTACCTGAGGTTACTATTTAGAATATTTATTCTAAGGTTAAAAAGTGTACACATTTGTGAAATATATATTATTTTTTTGAATAACATAATTTTAAGAAGTACTTTTCAGCTGAAACTTTGTGGGAAAGAGATGATATTACTAATGATGACTTTGCAAGAGACTAGAGTTCTCAGCTATGCCAATGTTGTAATGGCTCTTTTCCAAAAATATCTATCTAAAAAAAGTCCTAAAGAAATGATCACTAGAGTAAGTTGGAAAATCTAGAAATCACAAAGCCCTTTCACATTTGCATTAATGACCTATGCATTTAGAAATCTCATGCACTGAAATACCTCACACTCAGATTTCAACATAAAATGTCCTGGCCTCCAACTCTTTCGTGCCATGTCCTCTTATTTTCCATTGTCACATGTCCTCAACATAATTTTTTTGTTCTGCTTGATGAGCTGGAAGGGATCTTAATTGAGTTAGCGGAGAGAAGCCAAAAGTTTGCTTTCGCATTCCACTGAGAACACCTGGGTGGGAAGATCACAGGACAGCTCTTGAAATGTAGTGCCCTGCAATGAAATTTACAATGATTTCAAGCCTCTATCATCAGTTAGGAAGAAATGCCGTAGCTAAACTTCTTGTGGACTAATGGCATTTGTGGAAGTAAAAAGAACATTTGTCATAATTTTCAAAGCTCCCTTTAGTCTATTGGAACACAATGAAATGGAAATTGAGACATCTGTTTCTATAAAATTTAAAAATTAGGGAGACTTCTGGTTTAACTCCAGTGTGTAAAGAGCTCAGACACTGTCACTTCTCTTACAGCAAGAAAAACTTGGGCCAACTGAAAAATCAGTAACTTTTCTTGTACCCATTAAAGAAGTGAGGTTATAGGATAAATAGCTACCCCCAAATCTGAAGAGATAGGTTCATCCAGAGACAGACACAGTAGAGATCTGCTTTGCTGCAGCAGAAGCCATAAAGTGGTGGGGACATTTAATTGATCAATGGCTGGAGGCTGTGTCAACTAACTTAACAAGGGAGACCCTTTGAACTGCAGTCTTGGAAGACACCCATACTTTCCTGAGGTTCTACCAGGAACACTGTCAGGTTCTTACCATGAGGATCTGTGAAAGATCCCCCATTGAAGGGAAGGGAAAGGGGAACCATTGTGAAATAAATGGTTTTCTTTATAATATCACAAAAAAACTAATATATAGCTCATCAGTTGGTAACCTTTCCTCTCAGGTCCCATTCAGGCTTAACACCTTAGTAAGGAGGAAAAATGATGTTGTTGAAAAATTGATAGGGGTCAGGGTTTCATGGAAATAGACTGAAATACTAGAGTCAGAAAAGGGGGTAGAGGTCAGGAGGAGTAAAGCTTTGCAGTGAAGAAACACTGGTGAGATAATATACCTGCGATACAGAGCCATAAAAAGACTGAGATTTAATTAGAATCTCATAGAACCTTTTTCTGCCCCAACACCTTACCACTCCACCAAGTGGGCTCCAGTATAATCGTAGCTGAGTACAGACGAAAGAACTGCAAGGTACAGACTTTCACAAAAGAATGCCCAAAATCAAAAGAAGAGCTAAAAATAAGGGCAGTGGAGGAATCTGAAGCCTTTGACACCTATAACCACAGAAACCGTAATCACAGGCTGATTTCTAGCAATATGAACATGAATGATTACACTAAAGGCAAATTTACTTTAATATGGCAGCTTTTGACAAAACTGTCAAAGCATGTAGAAGCAGGAAAGTCAGAGTTTGAAGAACAAAACAGTCATAACCAGTCTCATATATGACATAGGCGTTGAAATGATCCAAGAAGAGATTAATATGTTAAAAGCCCTAATGGAAAAAAGTAAAAAACATGTAAGAGCAGATGGATAATAAAAGAGAAATGGAAAATTTAAGAATCAAAAGGAAATTATAGAACTCAAAAGTACTATGAAGTTATGATTTATCCCAGATATGCAAGGTTAGTTCAATATTCAAAAATTAGTTAATGTTATCTGTCACATCAACAGTCTAAACTAGAAAAAATCACATGATAATATCAATAGATGCAGAAAAAGTATTTGACAAAATCCAACATGCATTCATGATGAAAACTCTCAGCAAACTAGGAATTAATGGAACTTTCCAAAGGTGATTAAATATGTATTACACACACACACATACACATACACACACAACCTACAGCTAACATCATACTTCATGATGAGAAACTAGAAGCCTTCCTGCTAAGATCAGGAACAGGCAAGGATGTTCCCTTTCACATTGCTTTCCATATTACATTTGAAGTTCTAATGAATAAAATAAGTCCTAAAAAAAAAAAAAAAGAAATAAAAGAAGAATATACAGATTGGGAAGGAAGAAATAAAACTCTCCTGTGTGCAGATGATATGATTATCTATGTGGGAAATCCAAAAGAATCAACCAAAAAAAAAAAAAACCCTTTGGAATTAATAAGCAATTATAAGGAATGTTGCAAGACGTAAGTTTAACATACAAAAATAAATTGATTTTTTATATAACAGCAGTGAGCAAGTGGAATTTGAAATGAAAAAAATACTAAAAAGTATTTTTCTGTATAGCACAGGGAACTATGTTCAATATCTTATAATAAACTTTAATGAAAAAGAACATGAAAGTGAATATATGTATGTGTGTGCGTGACTGGGACATTGTGCTGCACACCAGAAATTGATACATTGTAACTGACTGTACTTCAATACAAAAAAATTTTTAAAAAAGAAAAACAGTATTATTGACATTAGCACACACAAAAAGGAACTAGTTAGGTATAAATCTAACAAAATAATAGTAAGATCTATATGTCAAAGTCTACCAAACACTGATGAAGTAAATCAAAAAATAGATATTCTATGTTCACAGATAGAAAGTCTCAATATTGTGTCCTTCCCAACCTGATCTATATACAGTTGGGACTCCAACCCTCCACACAGTCAAAAATCTGCATATAACTTTGCAGTTGGCCCTCCATATCCATGGCCTGAATCTGCAGATTCAATGAACTGTGGATTGTGTACTGTGGTATGTAGTTATTGGAAAAAAATCTGCATATAAATGGACCCAGGAAGTTCAGACCTGTGTTGTTCAGGGTCAACTGTACATTGAACTCAATCTGTATCAAAATCCCAGGAAGTTACTTTGTTGATATTGACAAACTGATTTTCAGTATTATACACAGAGGCAAAAGACTCAGAATAGTAAACAAGTTATTGAAGAACAAAGTTGGAGGACTTACATTACCCAAGCTCACGACTTAACATAAAGTGACTAAGACAGTGGTATTTGGTGAAACAATAGATAAATTAATGGAACAGGATAGGGAGCCCCATGATATAGTCAACTGATCTCTGACAAAGGAGAAAAGGTACTACAATAGGTAATAAATTGGGGCAAAGACAGTCCTTCAACAAATGTTGCTAAAATAAGCAGACATTCACCTGCACAAGAAAACAAAATCTAGACACAGATCTTACACACTTCATAAAAATTAACTCAAACTTCATCATAGACCTAAATGTAAACCTCAAAACCATAACACTCCTAGAATATAACAGGAGGAAATCTAGATGGCCTTGGATATGGCAATGACTTTTAAAATATAATACCAAAAGCATGATCCATGAAATAATCGATAAGCTGGACTTCATCAGCAAGAAAATGAAAAGACAACCTACTGAATGGGAGAAGATATTTGCAAATATGTCTGATAAGGGGTTAATATTCAAATTATATTTAGAAAACTCATACCACTCAATAAAAAAAATTCCAATTGATAAACAGGCCAAGGACCTGAACAGACATTTTTCCAAAGAAGGCATACAGATGGCCAACAGGTACATGAAAAAGTGCTCACCACTAACCAGCAGGGAAATGCAAGTCAAAACCACAACGCAATATCACTTTAAGCCAGTCAGAATGACTTTTACCAAAAAGACAAATAACAAGTGTTGGTAAGGATGTGGAGGGTACATTGTTGGTGGGAATGTAAGTTGTTAAAACTACTATGTAAAACAGTATGGAGTTTCCTCTAAAATTAAAATTATAAATTTTATATTTATTGGTATTTATCTGAAGAAAAGACTTGTTTGAAAAGATACATGCATCCCAATGTTCACTGTGGCATTATTTACAACAGACAAGATACTGAAGCAACCTAAATATATACCAACAGTGAATGGATAAAGAAGATACAGTGCATATAGACAGTGGAATATTACTCAGCCATAAGAAGAATGAAATCTTGCCATTTGTGACAACATAGGTGGATTGAGGGTATATTGCGTTAAGTCAGACAGAGAAAGACAAATACTGTATGTTTTTACTTATATGTGGAATCTAACAAAGCAAAACAAACAGATATAACATAACAGAAACAGACTCATAAAAAACAAGCTAATGGTACCAGAGGGATGGGGAGTCAGGGGATCAGCAAAGAGGTGAAGGAGATTAATAGGTACCAACTACGTGTGTATATTTTAATAAAAGTGGAAGAGGGAAGGCTGATGGGGAGACAGTGGTAAGCTAGGGCTTGCTGGTACCTGCTCAGAAAAGCTGGTTATTATTAAGTGTTCAGGAATTTTGCAAACCAGTTGTTAAACAAAGCCATTATTAAAAAATAAAATATATTAACTTATACCTAAGTAAATCATATTAAAAGTAAAGGCAATTAATAATCAAAACTCATTACTTCTTATTTCACTACATTTTACTGTTATCTACATCCTTTGGCTTTACATAAGTTGCATTTGGTGGCGAAACTGCTCCTTTTTAAGACTGTGCTGCTACTCATCTCTTCTCAACTCTGCATTCAGTGGCATCATTTTTATAGCTTAAAAAATTGGCCACAGTGGGAGTATTTACCCTATGGAAACTGACATATGCTACAAATCAGGGCTATTTTTCCCCAGAGAGCCAACTGATAAACAGGCACCAGCATGCCACTGGGAACAGGGGAATATCACAAATATTGATTAACCACTGCTAGCCACAAAGTCAAGCCTGCTTTGATATTATCATCTTGTGTTTATATCTGTGCAGCTGTTTTGGTACAGGATCAGGTCCCAGTTTGGTATGTTCTGTCTAAAACTCCCAAACAGATTGGAGTCTAAGCAACTTGAGGATGAGGTTAATGTGATACTCGCTGCCACTGCATCTTGCTTTAAACTATGAGGGGCCATGTCTAGGGCACAGTCACCACATGCAGGGCAGCAGAGCAGGAAGGAGGGAGGAACCAGTCCTTGATGATGTTACTGACCCACTGAATTCATTCTGGAATCATACTTCAGCCATCTGGTTATGTGAAAAATTATTTTAAAGCCACTGTTACTTGGCGTGTCTATTACTTGCAGCAGAATGTAATCTAATTAATATATCAATTACACTTTTATAGATAAAAGTCAGCTAATTTCTACAGCTAAGACAGGAAAGTTCACTTAAGGTCTTATTAGCACTTCTGTTTTAAGAGCTTGTCTTTTTTATTTTTAATTTTAAGTACAACTTTGACTTAATTATAGCCTCCAGTATATGAAAGCATTATTTTAACCTAGGTTCTCCCAGAAGGAAACTTTTAAAAGTGTGAACACTCCAAATATATATTCATATAATTATGAGTGCTAATGATGTGATGAATATCTGATATCTAACTTAAAATAAATATGATTTTCCTTAGCAAAGAAAGTCACAGCAGAACCCAGTTATTCAAACATTTACTAAGCCTTTCTTATTTTTGGAGGTTGTTTATAGCTATAACATGCTTGTTGAACATATTATCAGTGAGCATTCACCCAATTATAAACTGATGAGTAACATCTAATTAAACATTATTCTTTCAATTCCTTGGAAATTCTAATAGTTATAGAAATAATGCCTAGTGATCTGATTTTATGCTATCTAAAATGTGACCCTTTAACAGAGGAATTTCATTTTGGTTGAATAAAGAAGCAAACACTTTGCTATAACCCCCAAACTCCTGAGGAGTGTTGCACAAAAGTAAGACCAACTAGTACAAAAAGACTAACCACAGGAGGTCATTCTTTCTATGCATCTGTCTGTTTCTATACAAGGGAAAATATATAAAATCTACAATTAAAATATAAATAAGTGAATTTTTTAAAAACCCACCATATGAGCTTTATAGAAGGCTGGAGATGAAAGGAAAAAAGTGTTAGTGAACTTGAAGCAAAGATAGATTATCTAATATGAAGAAAGGAAAAAAAAATGAAGAAATATTAGGAGCACCTCATGGGTATATGGGACATTATCAACAGATATTGCAAATGTTTAATTAAAATCCTAAAAGGGAGAGAAAATGATAATGGATGAGAGACGTCTTTAAACAAATAATGGCTGAAATTTCCCCAAATTTGGGGGAAAACATTGACTTTAAATCCTTAAGAAATTCAGAAAACACCAAACAGAACAATTACAAAGGAAACCACACCTAGACATACCACAAATACATTTACAAAAGGCAAAAATAAAGGGAAAAACCTTAAAAGCTACCAAAGAAAATGGAAAAAATGTAAGTAGTGAATAAACAATGCAAACGATGACTGGTTTCTCATTAGAAAAATGGCAGCCAAAAGACAACAGAATAATGGCATCTTGTAAACAGCAAAAGGAAAAACAGAACTGACTAAAAACAAAACAAAACCTCGTTAAACCAGGATTCTGTATCTACTGAAAATATCTTTGAAAAACAATGGTGAAATGAAGATATTTTCAACAAAACAAAATGTGGGGAATTTGTTGTTAGTAAGCCCAAACTATCAAAAAAAAAAAAAAGTTAAAAAAAATTCTTCAAGCCAAAAAAATTATACCAGATAGAAACTCAGATCTATAAGAAATAATAAAGAACCTAAGAAATGACAGATAATTGGAATGTAGTCAAAGTAGTTTAATTTCTCTCACAGAGAAATTATCTTTAAATATCTGTATTACAAAAAAAAAGATAGATTTAAAATAAATGACATAAAAAGTTTAAAATAAATGACATAAGTGCCTACATCAAAATGATAGAAAAAAGAAAAAGAGCAAATTAAAGCCTAAGAAGAAGAAAGGAAAGAATTAAGTTATAAGCGGAAATCTACGTTAGAAAAATTAAATAAAATCAACAGCTGGTTCTTTGTAAAGTTAAGAAAAACTGTTAAATCATTAGCAAGACTAATCAAAAAAAATCACAAAAGCTAGTATCAAAAATAAAAGAAAGGATATCACAACAGAACCTAAAGATAGCAAAAGGATAGTATGGAACTATTATAAACACCTTATTCTGATAAATTCAACATAGATGAAATTGAAATATTCCTTGAAAAATATAATTTGCCAAAATTGCCTCCTAGAGACATAAAATTTTTGAATAGCCTTAAATTTATTAAATACATTGAACTTATTATCAAAGACCTTCAAGCCACACAGAAAACTCTAGGTCCAGGTAGTGGTGAATCTAATAAACATTTAGCAAGAAAAAAATACCACTCTTACATAAATTCTTTCAGAATACAGAGGAGGAAAGAACTTTCCTCAAATCATTATAAGAAGCCAGCAATGTGGTGCAAACATTACAAAAGAAGAAAGGAGTTTTCGTATCTGTATCTTTCATGAATATGGACCCTAACAAAAATATTAGCGAATAAAATCTCTCAATATATAAACTAACAACATATGATGACTAAGTTGTTTTATTCTAGAAATTCAAGGTTTGTCCAGAATTTGAAAGTCAATCAATTTAATCCACCACCTTACCAAAATAAAAGAAAAAAAAGTCGTCATCTAAATTGATGCAGAAAAAGTATTTGACAGAACTTAACATCGGTTTATGATAACAACTCAAGGAACTACGAAGGAAGAGATCTTCCTCAGTCTGATAAAGGGCATCTACAAAAATCTTGCAGCCAACATTCTACTTAATAAAACATTGAGCCATCTTCTCTCCAGTGGTAAAAAAGAAAGTTTGCTCTCACCAATTATATTCAATTATATTATTCTGGAGGCTCCAGTCAGGGCAATAAATCTTAACAGGCAAACAAGTTATAGAGATTAGAAACATAAAGTAAACCAAAGAAATCCCTCAGGAATTTACAAAAACAAGTAACTAATTAGAATTAATAAGTAAATTTAGCAAAGTCTCATAGTGCAAATACCAAAAAAGATCCATTTTATTTATGTATACCACTAATAAACAATTGGAAAACAATGGTATTTACAATATCATAAAAACAAAAGCACAGATACTTAGAAATAAATTTAACAAAAGATGGACAAGATATCTACATTGAAACATTGATGAGAGGAATTCAGTCGTGTTTTATTGTCTGACATTCCTGAATAAAGAGGAAAAAAAAGAAAAAAATCACCACAATTTCATCATCTACAGCTCTTTCACTCTTCCAAGTTACTTAACTTAGGTTAAACTCGGCTTTACTGCTATAATCCCCTTTGCCGTTGGGTTAAAAGAATTAGAAACGTAATATGTAAAGTAATTGGCCATCAGCCTGTATCTGACAGAAGCTCAGCAAATGGAAATAATTGTTTTGCTATTATTATGAATAATAAAAGGAAAACTGAAATGCTTGTGTTTATTACTTTAGTGGTAAAGAAATTACAGACAACACTGTAAATGAAGCCAACAATGTATAATTGATTTCATAAATGAACATTAATTTTTCATAATGATGAGAAAACCAGGTTTCTTGAGCTATGTATTTACTAATAAATTCTGAAGATAAGAAAGAAGACATAAAACCTTGTTTGGATAGTTAATACACTAGTGTACCTGTTTTATCCCAGATTGGTACAGAAGTGGCCAGTGACCTGAGTATGTCAATATTTGACGGATTCTTTTCCTAAGAAAATGAGAAAGCATGCTCCAAGACTTCTAATTGGGACTTCTCTGGAACCTGGATGGCACCACCTAAAACTGCATATCTCCAAAAGACACAATTGCCATTATTGTTTGGAATGATGATCTCAAGTGTCTTCATTCAGGTTCTGTCAAAAGCAGAGACTGAGACGAGGACTCGAGGGCTGGTAGTTTATTTGGGTGATGATGCCAGGAAGCAAGAATGAAGAAGCAGAGGAAATAAAACAGGCAACAGAAAAGTCAATATGAAGTGATTTATCGAGGTTACTGCTATGAGCAGTGAGGGCTTGTTTCCAGCATATCTTGTGAGAAACAAACAAAATGCCTCCCTGAATTTTCTGCTAAAAGAACAGAAATCTAGGGTATTCATTCAGGTTCCATTAACTGAAGATTATTTGGTGGGTACCAACTCTCCTAAAACTCTGCTTAGCCAGGCTGTGCTTGCACTAGCCTGAGCAGACTCTTGTAGCATCAGAGAAAGCCTTAAAGTCAAATGCAGATAGAGACAGATGAGTTTGAGAAGAGACTCCATTAATGTGTGGTTTATCTGAACTGGCACAGAACTGCCCTCTGTCGCTGGGGCTGAAATCAGAGATGAGCTGAGGTGATAATGACGTCAAGTCAAAGAACCTATCTATGACACTAGCTTGAAAACACAGGTTAGGTTTTGTTTACTCTACTAATTCTGGGAAAGAGTATTCGCAGATTTTCATCAGGACAGATTTGCATCAAAGGACAATTATCAAATTAGAATATTTAATTGTTATGCTATATAGAAAATATCTATGCTATATAGTAAAATTACTATGTCCATAGTTCATTACTCAAAAGTGTATAAAAAGATAGGAGACTTCAAAAAAAAATGTAGAGATCAGAAATAGACTCTAACTTCGTCTACTTTTAAAGTCCAGACTGCTCGTGCTAGTTGACCCAGCTTACATAACTCATGTAGAGATAGAAACATTCCCCTTACTTTTGACCTATAGATTTTTCCAGTACACAGGCTGTATGCACATCACCTCCTGGTTGCCTGAATCGATTTTTTTTTGAATTGAATTATAGTCAGTTTACAATGTTGTGTCAATTTCTGGTGTACAGCATAATGTTTTAGTCACACATATACACACATATATTTGTTTTCATACACTTTTTCATTATAGGTATTGATATTGAAATATAGTTTCCTGTGCTGTACAGAAGAAACTTGTTGTATATCCATTTTATGTGTAGTAGTTAGTATCTGCAAATCTCAAATTCCCAATATATCCCTTCCCACCTCTTCCTCCCATAACCATAAGTTTGTTTTCTACATCTCTGAGTTTGTGCCTGTTTCTGTTTACCTGAATCAATCTTGACCTGCAAACAGGTTAAATGGAAGGAGTCCCTCCTCTCCCCACTTCCATCATTGGGCTGCTGGGCTGCATTCAAGGAAAGGCAACCAGTTACAACCCAGAGATGCAATGCCACCTCACTCTGTCTTCTGATCTGCTATGTGTTGCCTCATTTAAGGGACCAAATTCAGAGATTTAAGTTTTTGAGCAAAAAGGTCTTCTTGTTTATTAATTAGCTCTTCTGAAGAACACAACAGGTATGCATTTCCACACCTCCCCCTCTCTCCAGTGGAGCCAGAAACCTTCCTGTGGCCACTAACACACTCACCAAAAAGAACTCTGTATACCTTGAAAGCCATTTGTATAAATTTTTAAGTTTGTAATTAGGTAGGTTAAAGAGTAATATGCAAATGTTTAAATATTAACAGTTTCCCACATATCAAGAAAAGTCATGTGAAACTTTTAATGGCAAATATTTTCTTTAGAAAAACAGCAAAACCTTAAAATGCTTGAAGATGACAACAAGATAAGTGCCAGATACATAAGAAACATCACAAAACTTCAATGAGAAATAAAGGCCTGAATAAAAATAGAAAAAACAGTATCTTGATGGAAATACTCGATAACGTCAAGATGTCAGTTCCCTCCCACCAAACGCATCAGAGTTCCAGTCAGTATCCTAGTGACTTTTATTTTGTGGTTAGAATTTGATAAAAGGATCCAAAGAAGTAAATGGCCAAGAAATAATTGAAAAAAAGTCAGATTTTCATTATTGGATATTAAAACATATTCCAGCTTTATAATATTAAACCTGTATGGTAAGTAAGAGTGCTGGAGTAGACAATCAACCAAACAGATTAGAAATCCAAGGAGTGGATTCTGCTACTTGATGTTATAAATCAGATTAGTGCTCAGGTAAGTGAGAGAAATAGAAACGTCAAACAGTTAAGTATCAAACCAACAAAAATGAGTCCCTATTGTGTGTTTATCAGAATTTGAAGATCTCTCTAAATGTAAAAGCAAGGGTAGAAACCCTAAAGGAAAAGACTATTTTATTTTATTATATGAAATTCTAATTGTCTACGTTGAAATAATACTACCATATATAAATTGAAAAGAGGAACTAGGGAAAATATTTCATCATGTAGAAGACTGAGTGTTGATATTCTTAACACATATACTTGTATATCAATGCAAAATACAAAATTCAAAAGAAAATTAGCACAGGACATGACTAGGTAATTTCCCAAAGAAAAATGGCAAATGGCCAATACGTATGTGAAAAATGCTCAACTTTGCCAGAATCTAAAGAATGGCAAATCAAAGTTGAGCGGCCATTTTTTTTGATGAATAAATTGGCACTTTTCCTTTTAAATTTAATACCCAGTGTCATAGAGGCTTCTATGAAGTGGTTACCTTCCTATACTGCTAAAGTTGTTACATCATTATGAAGGAAAATAGGACAATATTTGTAAAAGCCTTAAGAATGGTCACCATTTGACCTAGCGGTTTCATTTTTGGGAATTGATCATAAAGTGAAAATCAGATATAGACTGTATACAAAGTTGTTCATTGAACTATTATTTTTTTCATTTATTCATATATGTATATATTCCTTTTTGTATTCTTTTTCATTATAGGCCATTACAAGGTATTGAATATAGTTCTCTACGCTATACAGTAGGACTTTGTTGTTTATCTGTTTTATGTATAGTAGTGTGTATCTCCAAACCCCAAACTCTCAGTTTATCCTTCCCCACCCTGTTTCCCCTCTGGTAACCATAAGTTTGTTTTCTATGTCTGTGAGTCTGTCTCTGTTTTGTAAATAAGTTCATTTGTGGGTTTTTTTTTTCTTAGATTCCACATGTAAGTGATATCATATGATATTTTTCTTTCTCTTCAGTATTATTTATAATAGCAAAAAATAACCCAAAGAAAGTCAATGAGCTGTCCTCTGTGGCTTTCACTAATTGGTCTTGCCTAGGAAGCCTTTCACCCTTGTTCTGCTCTGAAAACTCCTACTCAAAAGCAACACAGACATCACTCCTGCCTCTGTGACCTTATGGTCTTTTCTACATACTTCCAGGGTTCCCCTTACCCCGCTGCACCAAAACCATCCACCCACTTCCCACACTAGACTGGGATTCTTAGAGACAGTGGATCTTTGGATCCATAGTAAAGCCTCAGCGACTGAATGATGTGTAGAGAGTATGTACTAAAGTTACTAATGAACATCCAGTTACACCAGGATCATACCAAGCACTTCCATATGCTATTTCATTTAATCTTCACAAAAAATCTTATCTTGTAGATGCTTTTCTCATTTCCATTGTACAGATGAGAAAACACAGGATTAGCAATTCATTAACATGCCAAGTCCATGTAGCTATTAAATGGTAAAGCTGAGACACAAGCCTACATTGATCATAATCCCCCGGGCTCTAACTCTTAAAGATTATAAAGACATTACCTAAAAGAACACTATATCTAACTTATAATAATAGATAACCATGTGCCAGGCATTGTATTAAATGCTTTATATGTATCTACTCATTTAAGCTTAACATCTTCATGTGGTAGATACTACTATTATCCCCATTTCACAGATGGAAATATCGGCACAGAACAATTGTATAATTTGCCAAACGCCTGATGGCTAGTGAGTGGCAGAGCTAGAATGAAGCCACATCCATTACCATTGGCTGTCTTGTAAAGTTCTTACCATTTGTGTGATGCTTTGATAACAATTTATAACACATAGCCAACTCACTGGCTTACTCTAGAGACAAATCTATCTCTAAAAACTTAGTTGCTGAAATACAAGATGCCAGCGCGGCACACACAGTGGGAAGCAGGAGAAATGCCATTTCTAAAACATGAAGGGGCTATCTTCCTTCCTTAGCATCCAGTGAATCGGTTCCATTCCCTATCGTATTTAGCACATTGAATATCCCACCATACAGTTGGACACCTTCAGCTCCCAAACACAGCCAAAAATGATGACTTCATCCTCTGTTCCTTCTCTGGGAACACGGTCTCCTCTTTATACTTGAACATGAAGTCATCGCAGCAGCCTGCCAGTCAGAGCCCCAGCTCACTACTTCTGAATTTATAGAATCTCCGTTTTGCATGACCTGGAATAGCAACAGCTCAGCACCTGCTCTCAAAGTGTTAAAGTGCCCAATGTTCTCACCAGAAGGAAATCTGCAGAATTCAGACATGTCACCTAGGATGAAAAATAGGTCCAGTAAGGTTTTACATTCAAGGTTTTAGGGACTAACAAGATTTGATTACATCCTAGACATTACATCCTAGACAACTGCAGGAAAGCAGTTGGTGAAATATCATGACTGCAGCACGGGATGCGGGTGGGTGAAAGGGCTCACGGCGTGACGTGGTCCTCCTCTAGAACGGGGAGAACTTCTCAAGACTAAAGGGCCGTATTGCTCCAAAGAGATTCTTTCATTCTTTACCTTCCGTTTAGGAACTCAACATTTATTTGGTACCTATGGTGTGCCAGGTACTTTGCTAGATGCCAAGAATACCAAGCTAAGAAAGAAACACTCTCTCTTCAAAAACCTAACATCCTGTAGGGAAGAGAGATAGTCAATCAAACAATTGCCCTGCAGGGGGCTTTGAAGGTAACGTGGACAGAGCGACGAACTCCACTTTAGGAAGTCAAACTGGTGGAAAAGGGAATTTCAGAAAGAAGGAAGTGCATGTAAGTAGGCATAAAAGTAAGAAGAAGGATGTATTTTGAAAAGTGTGGGTAATTTAGTATGTGCAAGACCGACAGCAGGAAATGGGAATAGACTAGGGCAGAGGGGTATGTGCCACCTTGTGGGTGATGTTAAGGGGTTTAGACTTAATCTGCACATCACTAGAGCAGGAAATAATTATTTACTCTCAGGAAATGGAAGTATATAGAAACACAGAGTAGAAGTAAAAGTAGAAAGTGTTAGTTAACAAAGCTAACCGAGGAGAGGAATGGTAGTGTGGGTAAGGTGGAGTCTGTCATCTTACTGTATAATCCTCTGTGTTATTTTAATTTCTGTGGTGGGTGTGCACTAATGTATTATGTATGAAATGAAGACAAACCAATAAATACAGAGGGAAAAAAGGAAGAGAATAAGAAAGACCCTAAGTATGACAGGCCCTCAGAAAACTAGAAATGAGGAGAGTCAAACAGAATGTAGGGTAAATGTTAAGAACTTCCTAAAAACCTATGAGATTATTTTCAATATAGCCAAGGATAGGAATCAGTGAGCAGACTGCCATAGCACTGAGGGGACCTCTGGAAGGGGAGGAGTCTGTGTGGGTGGGTGGGCGGGGTTAGTGGGGGGGGGGGGGAAGGCAGGAAGGGGATGTTAAGGGACTTGGATGAGTTAGTTTGTAAAGACCAAGCAGCAAATAGACTAGCTTTCTTTTTTTCTTTCTCTTTTTTTCCCTTGTGTAATGTTTATTCATTTATTACTAATTTTTTGAGATGTTGGTTTTTGTCTTTTCTTCCATTTACTTTCCTACTTTTGTCCCCTGCCTGTATTTCTGCCTCTGTCTCACTTTGTTTCGAATACTTCTAGCATTTTGTCTTCAGGGCTACTTCCTTTTCCTTTCTCCTGCCTTTGTTCCTCTCACCCGGCTTCTTCCATCCTCTAAAGCCCAGTCAAGATGATGCTTTCGAGAACCCACTTCCTACTTTTAGGTCTTCTTCATATGAACTCCTGTAGCATTTTTGTTGAATTTCTCTGTAGTGCCTGGTTCCCTGTATACTCCTCAGAAGTTTATTTCTAGGACTGGTTCATGGTTCATCTTCAGTGTGTGTTCAGTGGAGGAAAGAGGGAAAGACAGGAAAGAGGAAAGAAAGAAAAGAAAGCCCTTCCTCTCTCAACTGGTTTTTCTATACAATTAGAATTGTGATAATAATATTTATTTAATGCATTTGTCTCTTCCCAGTGGTATTAGCTTTAAAGGGTTGAGGGGTGAATTAGAAATCATACATTTCTTCTTCAAAAACAATCTCCTTGAGACAATATGAACTCAAAAAAGAAAAAAATATATATATATATAAATATAAATAAATATTTATATATATATATAAAAATCATATATAAATATATATATATGAATATATATATGAATATATATATATATATATATATATGAGACTAACTGAAAAAACAAATGGCCAGGGAGAAGAAGAAAAGAGTAGTGAGATGAACCTTACTTTGGGAATCAGAAACTTCATATTCTAGTCTTGACCTGGTCCCAGGTAGCTTTGCAGCTTAGAATATTGCACTTCACCTTTCTGAGTCACAGTTTTGTCCCTGTAAACTGAGTTTGACTATAGAGTCTCTAAATTGTTTGATTTTTCTTGGTAGAAGGATCGGGAGAGGGGGTGCAAAGTTGGGGGTCATCCTTGTTCCAAGAGAGGAAAGGAAGTCAGTAGGAATGTGTTCTCTGAGTGTCCAGGTCCAGATCCACCCTAGGCACTGATTTCTGAGTTTATCCCTTGAACCAGTATTTGTGGCTTCTTCTTCTCAACACAGGCTGGGAATGGAAGCTAGTGAGTGAGTGAGAAGTGATCTCAACAAGAGTGGCTGGGAAAGGAACTGTCTCAGAGGCCGGGTAGTAATGCCAGACAGAGAAACTGAGACACAGCTTAGCGGACTGTCCTTAGTTCTGCGACCATGGACCCTCACATCCTGGCTTTGAAAGAGTGAGTGGCAGGTGCCCTTGACTGTGACTCCCTGAGAAACAAATTCATGGATTGCTAGGACTGGGGAGGATCTTAGGGTCCACCTAATTGAAAAAGAATAAATCAAAACACATACACACTAGAACTAAAAAATTAATTACAAAGCTCACTAACTTGCCAGGTAAGGGAGCACACCTCCAGTGAAAAAGTTCACTGGAAAGTTATTAGGGGGGGATTCAGGGGTTTTAAGTGCTAGAAGGAGATGTTTCATGGTGACTGGGCTAATGGAGTGAAAATGTGTACTCCGGATAAGGGAGAAGCAGGCTATAGGTCTGCACACAGTTGGGCATAATAAGCCATCAGTCAGGAAAGAGTCTTCAGTCAGGTTTAACAGAGTCT
This sequence comes from Camelus dromedarius, assembly GCF_036321535.1. Taxonomy (NCBI): domain Eukaryota; kingdom Metazoa; phylum Chordata; class Mammalia; order Artiodactyla; family Camelidae; genus Camelus; species Camelus dromedarius. Next base: position 55,714,820 of record NC_087437.1, read on the forward strand.
GGAGAACCAGGACGACTCAAAGCCCATGGTCCATTACTGGCTCACTGGGCTCAAATTAGTTGTGATGAAACACAACCGTTTTGATATTTCCAAACCTAGTGTTCATGTAACTACAAAGCTGTCCTTTTACACAACCCAGTCCCGTCATTTTAGAGATGGGAAAACCAAGACAAGAAATGGGAAACCACCTGCCTGGTTTGAAGGAGCTCATCTCTGTGTCAGAAATCTGCTTGTCCTTGACCTTGGATGCCAGCCTGGTGTAGGACTTCGATGGCCTGCCTTCCTACCACTCTCATCCTTATTGTATTTGCTTCCTTTGTACATTGGGAACCTAGTTTGTGTTATTTTTGTATAATTGCAAAGGAATTTGGTATTAGTCTGAAAATGAAATGGGCTACTTCAATAAACAGTAAGACTACCAACGATCTGAATTGACCAGAGAATAGCAAGACAGTGGCAGGGCCACTGGAAAGAAATAGCAACCCTCAAATGAGTGGTTGTACTCAATGCCCCATAAGGTGCCTCAAATTCTAAAACTCTACATCAGCAGGACTGTGAGCATTGTGTTGTCATTGTCCCAGTATCTTCTCCTCTACCATGAGCATACTGAAAGCAGAAACAGTGTCTTATTCCCAATGCTCTGGAATGTATCAGGTGTCCAAAAGATGCCCATTAAATAACTGAGTGGGCATGTAAACCGTGGAGCAAACAGTTGGAGATCTCTTTGGAAGGACATCGATAGGGACTAGCGTATGTTGTTGCTCTTTATATTCTTTTCATTTCAAAGAAAGCCCTGATGCTGTGTGATCTGAAAGTTGCAAAGTCTTCATCTATTACAGCCCTGCAATTCTATTAGAGGCGAAGTGAAGCAATGATTATATCCAAAAGTCCCACAATAAGATGCAGTGTCTGGTCCCTTACAAAGAACTGGGGGTTGACAGTATTGAGTTTAAAGAAATATTTTCATTCTGAGAAAAATACACTAAAAATCTTCAAACTGTAAAATGCCTTAGAGGGAGTCTTGTCTAACCCTCCCCATGTTCCCTACCCCTTTACCCCCTGTTACTGTAGGGACGAGTAACTAGAGAACTAGAAAAATGCGTAATTTAACTCATCTCCAAATCTCTAGGCCTCAAATATTCAGAAACATTATCAGTGAACGTGAGTATAGGGGGTGAACTTTCCTAAGATATGAAAGGTTTATTCCGATTCTTCTGTGCCTGCAGGAAGCTTCTTGATTGCAAACACTTGGTTGCCTAAGAGGATACAGTTTCCACTCACTTCTGACACTGAATGTACTGGCTATAACACCCCTATGTCCAAGAAACAGCTGTTTCGTTTCCTCTTGCTCTGAAGTTACTTCCTGATCCATTCCCTCCCCAAACCCAACCGAGTCCTAATCACTGTGCTGTTAAACAAACGAAGATGTGGCTGCTGATAGGATTCAGTCCTCCAGGAGTTTATGGCCACCAAGTTTGGCAAGGGAGCTGATCAGAAAGCTGATACCCACTGCTACAGCAACCCTGCTCCCCCGGGACACCCTAGGACCTAATAGGAGCAAGTACGATGTCTGTATAAGCGGTGGCTTGAGAGGTCTGGCAGGGTTTCTGTTTAGAGAGGGTGAATGTAGCTCTACACGCTTATTAGGGAGATAAAGCTGTTTCCTGCCCCACATTACTTTTCCCTGAATTAAGAATCTCAAAACATTAGAACTGAAATGTACTTTACAGGTCAGCTTGTATTTAACTCCTCACTCTACAATTGGCAGAGACTAAGCCTCAGAGAGAGGAAACAAGCTTCCTTGAATCACACATCTGCCATGGCAGATGGAGTTTTCTGACTCCTGGAGTACCTTCCACCAAACTCGGCTGCATCCACCAGCAGCGGAGAATGACAGATTGACCAACGTGAAAATCTATCTTCTTACAGGTGGAGGAATTGAGACACTGTATTATATTTAACTTGTTCAAGATCATACACCAAAACTTAGTGGCTGAGCTTATTTTAAACCAAAAATTCTTTATCTAAGGAATCTGAGGTCCACTGATGAGCTTCTGGAGATTCCATGAATTGTTTGCATGTGAAACTGTGGCAAAAGTGTGTGCAGATGTGTGCGTTTTTCTGAGAGCATCGGTAAGTTTCATCAGATTTTCAAAAGGGTCATGATCCCAGAAAGGATAAGTAGGTCCTAGAGTACCTGCTCTTTGTGGCAGTTAAGATTTTTTTTTTAATGTCTTCAGGCCACACACAGGAGAAGTTTCTGTCTCAAATTTTCAGAAAACCATTTCCAGCAGTTCATCTTCTTGTTAAAGAAATATTTATACTGAATGGTTCCCTTGAGATAGTATCAACTACGTTATGGGATGGGGAATTGAAAAAGGAGAAAGTGGTGGCTATCAAAAACAGATGAGGCTGGTTTCTTTTCTAAACTTTTATATATTGTGTCTTTGTATTTTCATCAAGGTTTCATCCTTGGGTTTTTCATCTCCAGCGTGTTGGTAATCCTTGTCTTCTTTCCTCTATCTCACCACTCCCCTTGCCACAATGAGTAACCCAACAAGTTAGTGCCCTTAGAATGAGATGACATGGGTTTAAATTCAGGCTCTGCCACTGGCTAGTTCTGTGACCTTGGGAAATTTACCTTTTCTTTTCAGATTTCCAATCTCCTGGAAAACCTTTCAGTCAAATGAAATAAAATGCTTTCTATTATGTAGGTAAAAATCAGCTATACATACAGAATCCAACAAAACTGGTGCTGAATAGGCAAAGTATGTGTTGACTTAATCTGCACATCTGCCATCAGTCTAATGAAGGTCAGGCTCTCCATGAGAATGGGGTTCTGGCTCTGCTATAACTTGTTGTTTATCATTGGACCAGTCACTCTCCTTCATCCCCCATCTCAGGACCTCTGTTTCTTTATCCAAAAGTTAGGGCCATTAAAGCAAATAGTCTCACCTTTATTTCTAGCTCTAACATTCTGTGGTCTCTCCAGCTGTCAGTGAAGTCTCAGTGGACCTGTGAAAATTGTTGTTCCCCCACAACATGGAGGAACAACATGATTCCCCCACAGCCACACCTGGGAGAACTTCCTATAGACATATTTCTTTGAATTGATCTTGGGTGATACCCTCACAGCCCAAGAACTGAGTTCCTCAAGAAGGAACCCAAACCTGGCTGGAATGAGGGGGAGTGAGGAATGAGGTCTTAAGACTGTTCCTGGCATGCTTAACTGTTCTGCTCTGTCCTCCTTCTCCTGTGTCCAGATCCACTCACTGTACTATTTTTATTGAATCCCTCTATTAGTGTAGTTTCCAATAATTACAGAACTATTTTTAGAGGTTAATTCTGTACGATCCCTTGCTATTTTCAACTAGAATTGGAACATATTTCCACATGTTTAAAGTTTGTCCCGATGATGTTTGCTTGACCAGACTCTTGAACCCAGTGTGGTGTTTAATAGAAAGTTAACTGGAGTCGGCAGTATTACTAATTTTCAGTCTCTGCTTCATCATAACAAGCAAATTACAAAGTGATTTAAATCATTTCCAGTATATTAATTCATATAACCTTCTCCTTAACTACCAGACGCACAGAAGCTTAACTAGCTATCCACTTCACCATAAGAATGTATTTCTAACACTAGTATTTGATTGATAAACACCAGCTATGATTTGATACTGTGGTGACTCAGTATTTAAAACCTTACTGAGTTCATCTCTATATACTAGCATTATCTTTTTTCCAGTTTTATTAAGATACAATTGACATGTAATAATTTACATGTTTAAGGTGTACAATATAATAATTTGATATATGTATTTATTGCTAAATGATCACCACAATAAGTTTAGTTAACATTTATCATCTAACGTAATTAGAAAAAAAATTTTTCCTTGTGATGAGAAATGTTAAGATCTACTCCCTTGGCCACTTTCAGATATACACAACGGTTTTCTTAGCTATAGTCATCATGTTGTTCATTACATCCCCAGAACTTACTTACTTTGTAACTGGATGTCTGTTCCTTTTGACCACTTTTACTCAACTCCCCACCTCCCACCCCAGACTCTGGCAACCACAAATCTGATCTCTTTTTCTATGAATTTGGGTTTTTTTTAAGTTGTTTCCTTAGGGACTTGACATTCACTTCAACAAATATAAAATACTTTTGAAAATGTGGAAGTATCCTTCCCATTTTGTATTGGGGTAGGAAAGGAGGCTGGAGACTGCATTCCAATGATTCTGAACTATTGAGTTGAATTCAAGTACCATCAATTAATTACCCAGTTGTCTGTTTTTTTTTTTTTCCTTCTACAACAATGATGTAAAAAACTCCAGGATGACTAGATGTTAGTAGCTATACTTCATCAATATAGTTTTGAGTGAAATCTTTGAGTGAAATAGAAAAAAAAAAAAGTAGTGTTGTATATATAAAAAATTCTAGAGTTGGCAAAACTATAAATCTGGACATTTTGACACAGCTTTATGCATACCTGCATTGATTGTATTGAAAGTCACCTATTTAAAATTTTAATGTTAAGTGGCTAATTAAGCTTGAGTTATGGCACCTTACAAAAATATTTACCAACGTGGATTTTAGCTACTAAAGGAATGTATTTTAAGTCATCCCAGCTTCAACAGTATCTGATTTTAGAAACAGAAGAGTTATGCGTGCTGATGCTGTCTGGTGACTAGGGAACACTTGTCTGATTGCAGGGCTGAGTAGATAAATCCCCTTGTACCTTTTAGAAGTCTTAGTCGCTTAATCTGCATGGACATTTGAAGTGTCTGGAGTGAGACTTGATAAAAGGTGGATCAACAGGTTGTGCGGTAACTCGAGGTTAAATGCCTGCCCAGAGGCTCCTAAAGATGATTCTTTTGATTCTTCTAATTGAGGTTGTTAAACAGCAGCCATAGGAGAAGCACTGTGATGAGCGAAGACTAGCAGGATGGTTTTCTGATACGTCTCCATCTTAAGTAATACGGTCTTGATGAATAAAGGTGCCGTCATTCACAGATTTTGTTTCAATTAGCATGTATTGAACACCTCATCCTGGGTTGGGCACAGTGTTTGTGCTCCCCTGTGCTCTGTCTCATTTGGTTCTCACAACAGCACTGCTACTGAAGCTCTATTATTATCTCAAAATTACAGATGAGAAATGGAAGCCCCACATGGTGAAGACCAATATGTAACATGGTGATTTTCTAGTTGCAAATGCAGGAATGCCAGTATGGGGTAAGTAGATAGATATCCTGGCTCAAATGTGGTATCACCATGGAGGACCAGAGATTCATGGGTATTACTGACTGGGCAGCCATGACACAATAACATGTCTTATGCCCCTTGATGTGGTCAGGGTAGATCTTCCACATTCATCTAATACTGATGTGCTCTACTGAAAAGAGCTGATCCACAGAGAACTGGAAGCAAGTCTTGTCTAGGAGCACTGACTTCCCCACTTCTTAAAGTTAAGGTAGTGAGTTCTTTTACACCCTCTAAATCTTCCAAGGATAATCTTAGGAAGGATTATGGTGATGGTAATGATCACATTATTCCATTCTAGGATCATAAGAAGGCTTGGGTCATATGACTGCATTCCAAATCTTTTTGACAGTTAATATAGCACCAACGTGATGTTACTAAATTGTGCTTAGGCAGATTACCAAGGTCCATCCAAACCAGAAATCCTGTGATTTGTGATTTCATAAAGGGTAGTTAAGATTGGTTTCCAAGTTTTCTACAAAGAGAGAGAAACTTTGAAACTAGATATTGGAACTATGTTTACAAATAGTGGGAAGATGAAGTATGGGGCTGTTATCTTTCCATGTCTTATGATAAAGTGAATTAAATAACAAAGGTTTTAAAGATGAGTCTAGTTTAAAACTGCTTGCTCCCTCTTGATGTAAGCTTATTAGCTGCCTAGAGTACATTATTCAATCTCTCCAGGACTCAGTTTCTTTAACTGTTAAAAAAAAAAAAAAAGAAAAAAAAAAAAAGATAACATTGTATCTGTCTTATATGGTTAGTGTGAAGATTAAACGAGCAAATGTATATGAAAGTGTTTAGAGTCTAGCACAGAATAAGTCTCAGTAAATATGATTGATCACTAGTATCAGTATTGTATTGTACTTCAAGGAAGCCTTTGTGTTACAGGGAGATGACTCCAGTAGTTTCTTCTCAAGAGTTATGTGTGTCAAAAGGGAAGGAAGAAATTTGCCTATTTCTGTGAGGATCTGAAAGCTATGAAAATTCCTCTCTCGGGATTTCTACAAAGTTTGATAGATGAATGGCGAGTCTTTTAGAAAAGGGATAAAACAGAAATTTAAGTCAGGCATGTCCAACATGAATGAGAGCTCAGGGAGAAGTCCAACTGATTATGGAAAACCATCTTTCAGGATGCCAGAGCTAAGGGTGTAAGACTGATCTGTAGTAACATGAGGATACACACACACACACACACACACACATATATAATTTTTAAGCAAAGCAGGGAATGCGGTAGAAATAAAAACAGTAATTATTTAGATAATATTTACTCCTATGGAGAATAAAAATAAAAACAAAGCAAAACAAAACAAATCACAAATTCATACTGTCCAGTGGAAAAGCCTAGACTTATGCTTATTTACAGGGAGCCCAATCCCTGCTGTCATTTCCTAGATAATGAACTTGGTCGAACTGCTCACTGTCTCTACACTCATTTTCTTCTTCTGCCAAGTGGGGGTGATAATGCCTGGCCTACAGTCACGGTTGTTCAGTCCTGTTAGTTGCCTGCATTCTTTGAGTCTGAACTCCCTGTCTTGATTTGGTGCTAGGATTTTTTTCTTCTTCTTTTCTCATGCAGATCAACACCACATGCAGGATTTAGCCTTAATGATCTGAGTAAGTGGGCCTAATCCAAAATTCTGTCTGTATGAAAACCTTCTTTGCAGGTTTGAAATTCCGGAGTACAAGGGCATTGTTTTATGGGGCATCCCTAATAGTTTAGGGTTGGCTAAAGAAAGCTCCTCAAATTAGCCCTGGGGACTTTTGCTCGAGGATTAATCTTGCCATGTGGCCTTTGGGAGTTCCTTGGAACTGGAGCTGCATTAGTGGGTTGGTTGCTAAGCTTCCAATGGGCTTCTTGTTGTTTTAGTAGCTTCCCTGGAAGAATTAAAGGTTTTAACAGAATGTGAAACATCAGACAGAAACTGTAGGGAAGATTTATTGACAATGAATCTCAACTTTCTGAAAGTTCACTTGAAACCAACTTCCTTCTCAGTCAAAATGATTCAGATCTGAAACCCTCCGGGGGCCTCTCAGGGACTTTAGAGCATTAGGGAGCTTTTTAGTTGCTGTCATAGATTATCTCTCCATTGTTTCTTGACTTGTTGAGGGGAGATTTGATTGGTACGTCGGCTTTTCCCTAGGGCCTTAAATTCTTCTCCCATTCAGAAGATAAGTAGGACTCCAGGATGCATTCCACAAAGGCTTCTCCCCTGCGTGGATCCCAAGGCAACCAGCCCGAGCTGTGCCAAGGGTCTAATGAGCAGGGCAGATGTCACAGGGAAAGAGCCAAAGGAAAAAGACCAGGCTGAGTGGTGCTGGGCGTTGCTGTGGCTGCCACTCTGTTTTTAGCTAAGTACAGAATCAAGACTGAGTGGAGAGAGCGAAACACACAGACTTGAATTTGAGTCTTTGCTCTGTCACTGGAAACGTGATCTTGCAAAACTTAAACTTCTGTCATGCTTCTTTGCCTCTTCCATAAAGTGCGCTGAGTAATTTCTGTCTTGAAATGTTATTGATATTATCAGAAATAATACAGGTATGAAGGAATAGTAGGAAGCGGACAAGTCACGTCATTACCACCAGGTGCGGAGCACTGACTCACGCAGTGTGTGCCAGGCATTGTCGCTGTGCTCCATGTGTATTTTCACATCTCAGCTTCTTGAAATCTACAAAGTGGGTGTCTCATTTTGCAGATGAGAAGCACTAGAATTGGTGAGGTTAAGTAACTTTTTTCCACCCAGCTGTTGAGTGGTGCCACCAGAACTGGCAACAGGACTGACTCACAAACCCCTCTCACTGCTGCTGCTTGCCTGGGGCTCAAACCAAAGTTCTGTCTCTATGACAAGGAAAAGAATAGGCGAGTGGCTGCCCATCTGAGCAGGGTTTGCGTGAGATGTGAAAGGAGGGATAGAGGGCCGAGTTGTTTAAGGGCTTTAAATAAAAGTCATTTTCAGAAAGCCAGTTCCTTACGTCTTGATGCCAGGAAGAGTCAGGAAGTGCACCAACGCTGTCTAGTTTGGTCACACCGTGACCATGACTTATCCAGAGTCACATAGGTCAGTTGTTGGGAGTAACTATATATTTTAGGACTTTGAGACATGAAAAGTGGGGACCATGAAATCAAACAGATGTGGGTCGCATGTCTCAGTAAGTGTTAAGGACTTCCGTTCTAGTTAGTGTGCAATATATATGTCTTCAAATAATCAGTATTAAGTCAAAATGAATCATTCTGTAAAATGATTCCATATAGTGACATTCTAATTTGTAACAGGAATGTCAAAACCACAGGAGTGGTATCACTGTTTCTAAGGGGTTGGATTTACGAATTTCTGCATATTTCCACTGAAGAAAAGAAGTAACTGCAAGGCACTGCTGGGGAGTTTAAAAAAAAAAAAAAAAAAAACCCTATGCCTTGCGAATAAACAAACAATGAATTTGCTCTGATCTCAATCACTGCAGCCTTGAGCAAGGAAGTGTCCCTCTGTGGGGTCTCAGTTTTGTTACTGATGAAAAGAGAGGGTTAGTTGGTCTATTTTTTATCTCCCTTCCTCCTTACTTCTGAACTTTTCTTTTTCAAATGAAATTTGACTGGAAAACAAAAAGACAACTTAAACAAAAACAAGCTGAAACGCTACTGTTGATGAGATGGGGGAGAGAAACACAGATGAGAAAGCACTGGACAAGATTATTACTAAGGCCTTTTGCCCTCTAACATTCTACAATCTGTTAACCTAGGAGGTTCCAATCCTGGCTACACATTAGAATTGCCTGGGGAGTTTGTGAAAAATACTGATACCCTGACCCAACCTCTAAAGATTCTGATTTAATAATTTAATACACCTGGTGGGGGGGGGTTGTGCACTGGTTTATATACATTTATATATGCGTGATATATATATTTGATTTAGATATATACACACAGACACATATACACACACACACACATTTTTTCACAGCTTTCCCAATGATTCTAATATGCATACAGGGAGTTAAACAAACATATTAATTCTCAGACATACCCGTTCTGCACAATCTCCCCATATGAATTTTTAAGATTAAATATTTAAGTACTTAGCATATTTCGATAAAATGACTGGAAACATTTCAACATTTGTATACTTTTGAAAGACATTCTTATAGGGCAAGTGACTGTCTTAATCTCCTAGAAACTTCTGACACACACACACACACACACACACACACACACACACACACACACACACACACATATCTGTATTTGTATATAAAAGAAAAAATATGTATGTATGTACTTCAGTGTTCTCTTCTTCATTCTTCCCTTGCTGTCGGTGTTACCTAACACGTGTCACCTCTATAATTGATGTTTCACCTGAGCACAGAACTGCTGTTCGCGCCCAGAGGGGCCATGCCTCCCATCCTTGAGTTAAATCAGAACCTCTAGTGGGCTTGGAGAGCTTGTTGAGTTCATAAAAACAGATATAAGACAGAATTTTGTGTCTGGAAAATTGAAAAGGAGCCTACTGATTTCAAGACCCTGGGTAAAGGAAAATCCTCTTGGGGGTACATCGGATTCTCCAGGCATGTGGAAGATTTTTTGTATGCCAAAAGGTTTAGATCTGAAAGGAGATCATTTGCCACTTTAAATTGCTCACATCAGGGAGCACATATTGGTCTGCTGTAGCTAACATTATCCTGGCAAGAAAATAGACCCGTTTGCCACTGTGACCTTAGCCCTCCTATCTTCTGCCTGTGGGCCCTCAGCTTCTTGTGACATCCAGCCACACATCTGATGCTGGTGTACTTCTCAGCCATCCAACGCCAATACATCAGATCCAGGATTACCTAGATCCTACACATCATCCAGGTGGAAGGGAAAGCTCTCTAAGACCAAGGAACATAGGTTACCACTAGCTTTGATCAAACCGATAAGATAGGGCCAGAGAGAGGGCTTGAAACATTGCCTAAAGCAGCAGCAGCCCTGACACCAGACCTCTGCTGCTAAAACAGGACCCCAAAGAGGCCCCCGGAAGGAATCACTCTCCACATACTGCGTAATTTCTTGTACACACAGAAAGATCCACAAACTGTACATAATGTCTCACTTCATTTTGTTTCCTTATGATTCCTTGAAAGTACTCTCTTGCTGGCCCACTTTCATAAGATTTTAGCGATATAGAAGTGGGCGAAGCATTTTAGCTTTGCTGATAATTGTTGTCAACATTGATCGCATTTTAGAACCATACTGTGATCATTTTTAATAGCACAGTTTTATAATATCAGCTAAAAACAGATTTTTTAAAAAGCCTCTATGTTTTATCACTCCAGCAAATTAAACATTTCTATTTTCCAGTTCCCTTCCAATATCTAGTTAGATGCTTGCATAATATTTGAATAGCTGTAACCACAACACAGATAACACTGTATAACTTAAATGTATCATATATGCATTTTCCTGAATTTGCCACAGTGATCATTTTAAGGACTGAATATAATTTTACTGTGTAGATTTGCCAGCATATACACTAAATACCAGTCTTATATGTTGATTTTAGGTGAGATACATACTTTTTGCTAATATTAACAATTCTGTAGTCATGATCTATATACATTCATACATTCATGTATTTTCCTTGTTTTGAAAATTTTTCTTTGGAAATAACCTCAGGTGTAGGTTTGCTGTGTCAGAGGGTAAGGATGTATTTATGCTATAGCATATGTAAATTTTTGCTCTTTTACATATTTCATAGCACAACCTTGTTAGGCAAATGCCACTAATTTGAAATTTAGATTATTATCCTGGAAAATGATTACTCTTTAAAGACATAATAGTGTTCTAAATACAAATACTAATATCATAAGTATTATAAGAACTTATAAATTACAAATCTGAAATGCAAATCAAAACCATGAGATATTACCCCACCTCTGATAGAATGGCTATTATATAAACAATAAGACGTAGTAAGTGTTGGCAAAGATGTGGAGAAAAGGGAACCCTTGTGCACTATTGGTGGGAATGCAAATTGGTGCAGCTACAATGGAAAACAGTATGGAAGTTCCCCCCAAAATTAAAAATAGAATTACCATAAGATCCAGCAATTCTACTCCTAGACATTTATCCAAAGAAAATGAAAACACTAACTTGAAAAGATGTATCACTCCCATGTTTATTGCAGCATTTTTTTAAAATAGCCAAGATATGGAAACAACCAAAGTGTCCATCAACAGGTGGATGAATGGATAAAGAAAACACACACACAATGGAATATTACTCAGCCATAAAAAAGAATGGAATCTTGTTATTTGTGACAACATGGATAGACCTTGAGCACATTATGCTAAGTGAAATAAGTCAGACCGAGAAAGACAAATGGTGTAGGCTCTAAAAACAAAAACAAAAACAAATAAACAAAAGCTCTCAGACACAGAGAACAGATTTATGGTTACCAGAGAAGAAGAGTAGGAGAGGGGAAAAGGATGAAGGGATTCAAAAGGTACAAACTTTCAGTTATAAAATAAATAAGCTATGGGGATGTAATGTATTGCATGGCAACTATAGTTAATAATACTGCATTACATATTTGAAAGTTGGTAAGAGAGTAAACCTTAAAATTTTCATCACAAAGGAAAACAATCCTGTAACTATGTATGGTGATGGATTACTGTTGTAGTGGTCATTTTGCAGGATACACCAATATCAAATCATTATGTTGCACAGGTGAAACTAATTAATATATGCCAATTACACCTCATTAAAACATTTTTAAAAATAAGTAAAGCAAATTTAAAGCCTATATTTAAAACTTTCATGAGTTGTACTGTGCTTATATAAGTAGAAATTTATTGCTAATTAAAAATGGACCTTAACTATTCTTTAGAGTAGCCTTTCAATCTTTTTTATCACTAGCCCATAATAGAAATATGCTGTTTATGTAGCGTGTATGCTCTGTGCACACACACACACATACACACATACACACATAGACACATCAATATCTGTAAGTTGAACTAAAAAATTTCATGAAACAATCCTCACCCAGACTACATGCAGTGGGATCTGGTGTACCTGTTCCATTGTGATTTATTTCATTCCAGAATCATCTACTGTGTGCTTTCATTCTCTCTCCTTCTCTTGTTCTTTCCTTAAGCCAGCTGTAGCCCATTACATTGGTTTCATGCTCTCAATTAGCAGACCAATAAATACTCTTTGAAAGCTGCCTTGCCAATATGCATTATGTAGAACTTAAAAATGATCTACCAACATTGAATTCATATAACTACATGTACTGTCTTTTAACCACAATCTATCTTTCAGTTTCCTTTTTTGTTCATTTAGCTGGAATCCGATTTTTGGTTCTGTCACCTGTACATTTTATACCAAAATCTAAACTCTGACTCATGGCATATAACAGCATTCCATGTGGCTGCTTAATTTCTTCTCTGGCTTGAATAAATCTAATCTCTGAGGAAACATTCAATGGCATATGCTTACTAAGGTATGTTATGCCAAAGTAGCTAGTATGCCTGACATAAAGGAGACATTCAAAGCATGTTTGCTGACCACAAATGAACAGATTATAAAGGGGAGCATAAAGAATACTTATGATTTTTTTTCTTAGTGAAGTGGTGGATTGCATGCTTAGCATGCACAAGGTCCTGGGTTCAAGCCCCAGTTCCTCCATTAAAAAAATAAATAAATAAATAAGCCTAAATACCCCTCAAAACATAAACAAACAAACAAACAAACAAAATTACCTCACCTACCCACAAAAAAAAGAGTAAGAATATTTGCAGTAGGCTGGCGAAAGGCTTAAATCCCCAGACCACCTGGCACTCAGAGATGCAGATTTAGTCATTGACTCCTTCGTTACCACTACTTTAGTAGACTACCGTGAGCATTGCTTAAACTCCGAGAAAGTAGCATACTATGCAAGAAATAATAGTCACTTATTAAAATATTCAAAAATATAATTACTACTTGTAGACTTCTTTTTACCCACAAATTGCTCTATGGCTCAGAGATACCGATAGAACAGTGGTTATGAACCTTTCCATTGTTCAAGAAATTGTAGAGTGCCAACCAATCTTTTTCACATATTCCTACAAAAGCAATCTCTCACATATGCAGAACGTGTTACTACAGTATGTCTTACCACATATCCCCATGGAGTCACATGTCCCCATGTAGTTATTTACTGTTCACCTTTGTTTCTCCTTTCTTCCTTTATGTCCGTTTTAACCCATGATGGTGTAGTGCATTATTTATCTTGTACATTATTTAAATTTAAAACTTAGCTGAAATATAGATTTTTTTCCCCCACATGATTAAGTCGGTAATTATTATTTGGCTTTATTGAAAACAAGGAAGAAACAATATTATATAAACTACTACTTTCCTCTTTTTGGTAGGATTTACATGTGCTTTTGTAACAAATTATTGTGATATTTTCCTACTTTCAATCAAAGTAGCCTTTTTTAATTCCCAAAGAGTTGAATTCATAAGTTAGTTATAGCTTTGCTTTACAAGACTTTAGCAAACATCAAGATTATATTTCTATCTAAGCTTTTCATTATTCTTTTGTCTTAATTTTTTTTTCTTTTTCCATTATAGGGACAAAATCTAAAACTGAAGTATAATGTTAAAACTTTAATTTGTCTTTATTTTAAATCACTCTTTACTTAATGTAGCTTTATGTTATTTATTCTTAATGGAAAAAGTAGCAAACAGAACATTGATTTTTTTATTGTTGTTGATGTTTTATTTGAGAATTACAGTTGCTTTTTTGTTTGAGACGTCTTTAGTAAATATTTTTGTGGATCACTGACTTTGTCATTGATTTACAACTCCAAAGAGGATACTCTGAGGCCACATAATAAAGGGAAAGCTACAGTGAGAGGTCACATAACTCAAGGATTGTAGTTCTCCTTTAAAGGTTTGGGCCTTACAACTTAACCTCTGTTCCCATTTTCTTTATCCCCACGATGGATAAAGAAAATGTGACCTTGCTTATATTTTATAGGAATATTTTGGAAATGAATAAACATATATGTCAATAAGTGCTTTGAATTCTTGAAATAAAGGCAGTTATCATATCATTAACTTAGTAACAGCAAGAAGAATGGGTTGAGTGACACTTGGATATCAATACTTACTTGAGTCTACTATGTTTTAAAAAGTGCCTATATACAGTACTAACGTCATGGAGATCTGTGTGTGTGTTGGGAAAAAGTGGTGCAGGAGGAAAGTAAAAGAGAAAACATACACCGAGTCTCCCTATGTGCCAGACCTTGTAAATACACTTTCTCAGATAATTCTCCCAACCACCCCGCTGAGTATATACCATTATCCCCATGTTGTAGAGGATGAAAATGCTCCTATGCTCATGTCTCCCAATTGATGAGTTCCTAAGCTAGGATTTGAACCCAACTATAAACTTCAGCTCTGCCGGACATAAGATTTCTCAACTTTCTTTTCTTTCTTCCTTTTTATTTTTAAAGCATTTTTAATGACTCTTTTTTTTGAAGCAGTCTAGTTTTATTTTATTTTGGAGGAGGGGAGAAGCAATTAGGTTTGTTTATTTATCTGTTTATTTATTTATTTATTTATTGGTGGTACTGGGGATTGAATCCAGGACCTCATGCATGCTAGGCATGCACTCTACCACTGAGCTATACTCTTCCCCCCAAGATTTCTCAACTTTCAAATTGCTTTGGAAACTTCTGTTTACAGCTAAAATAGGAAAGGGTAGGGCTAATTTAATTAAAAGAAATAATTCATAATATTACCCAAAGAGATGTCTTTTTTAGCTTCCCTCAATGTTTCCATTACCATTTTAGCTGAAGATGTGGATCATGTCTTAATTTATCTTGCTGCTTTGCCCAACTCTTGTCCCTGGCCTTACAAAAATATACTCGCTAAACATGAGTTAAAGGGCAGGACTTCTACTGCAATTTCTCTGCTTGGTTATTTCTGTCATTAAAATGGTCATTTCAGAGAGGGACGGGAGGTTGAGCTAGAGGAGAGTGAGGGAAGGAGGGGCGGGTTGACGGAGTTAGGGAAATTCCAGATGACACAGATTGCCAGATTTCCTGCTGGTCCTCTATTGCCAAACTCTGCCTCCTGCTCTTCTTACACAGCTGTGTGCTTCATTAAATAGTGATGTCTACAAATCACAGCAGTGTTAAAATGCAGAGCAGGGGGAATTCCTGTACACTGGATGCTGCCAAGTTCCTAGAGTTTTAACAGCACTTCAGACTGCCTCCCTCCCCTCCAAAAACTATAAATAAGTTCAATATCAAGAGTGTACTCATCAATGATAAGGCCTCTCTGTTCTCTTGGAGACCTGGAAACATTACGTAGACACATCAGTAAAGGTGCCCACATTTAAGGCAACCTAGTATGGACCTTATGTTGTCAGAGATAAGACTCTTGACCTTGAGGTTGCTGTTTGTCTTCTAGTTGAGTCAGGGACCATTGCCTTATCATTTGAAACAGATTCTCCCATCCACGGTTTGGGTGTAGTGTTTTCCAGAAACCTGCCTTATGGGATTTTGTGCCAAGAACCCAGTTGCCACTGCTCAGAGGAGGGATAAAAGGGACATGGGTTTAAGTCAACACTGTACATTGAGAGGTTACTTGTGCAAGGCACTATGCTGCAGGAAGTCGAGGAGGACAGTGGAAGCAGGAAAAGGCTACTATACACTAAGAGGGCTAGTGCAAGGTAAGCTCTGATGAGTGGTATCCTAGAGATTTTAAAGAGACACAATGGGCATATTCGGGGAGAAATGCAAATTTCACCTGCATGGATTGGATAAGTTTCCAGGGAGAGGTAACACTGGCTCCATCCAGGCTTTGAAAGATAAAGATGGAGGTACTTCCAAAGGAGAAAAACAAAAATGTACACAAAGGTACAGAGAATGGAATTCAGTTGATTATGAGAATCACGTGTTGCCTTGTGTCTAAGTGGCAGCATTATAACTGCATTGCAATACACACAGGACTGTTGGTCTGGTGATGACAACAAATCACGTGGTGGCCTCATGCAGGCATATTGTCTCCAGTCAGGCCCACTTATATCTTAGCTTACGTCAGCTGAATTCTTACATTGATGTTATGTGCCTCGCACATGGGGATATTTGAATTTGTGACCCCTGGGGCTTGAATAAAGAATACGAGAGAGAGAGGTGGTTCAATGGAGCTTCAGTAATAGGAGGTTATTGCTGTGGCTGTTGGTGGATGGACAGAGGAAGAGAAGGAGTATGAAGGATCAAAGTGGAGAGGGTCTGGAGGCCCCTGGAAGAAAAGTAGTAGCTAGCCGGTAGGAAGAACTTAAGTCTACCCTTCTCTAGCGAGTTCAGTACCCCAACCAGACAAGGAAAACAGAACAATCCAAGGTAATTGTATTTACTGAGTACATACTTGCCCCAACACTATAATAAGCACAGTGGTGGATATGGAGATACAATAATACACTGCCCCTGTCTTCAACTACAAGGAGCAGAGATACGTAAGCAACTATTGCACAAGACAGAATTCATTAAGAGCTAGCAGTTTGCCATGGAAGTATGGAGGAAGACAGATTTATTTTGACTACAGAAGGACAAGAAACATTGCCGAAGAATGATATTTGAGGTGAGATGTAAAGATTTGCTAGGTTGTTGATTAGTAAGCAAATGGGGGAAAGTATTTTTGATTGAAAGAAAGAGTAAGCAAAGAGACAGGCTATAAAATGCAAGGGCTGTTTCAGAAATTAAGACTAGGACATGAATTATACTTTGTTATGAGATGAGATGAGAGTCAGATTTTCAAGCATCTTAAAGCCATTCCACTGAGTTTGGACTTCCATTGATCAGGGGCCATTGAAGATATCTGAGATGGGACGTGACACAGTCAGGTCTTTGTATAAACTCGGGGGTGCTGGGGTGCTGTTATTGCCACATCTTATATCTCCAAGTAAGAGCTGGGCTTGTCTGAGAATTTCCCAGACCACCACAGCATAGGGAGATAGGTCAGGATTGGAATGACTGATTACTTGGCTTGAGGGTCAGATATATATCGAGATGCACAAATCTAGCTGTTAATATAGATTTGATGTCTGCTCCCTATCCAACCACCCCTGCTTCTGTGGGCTCTCATAGCATTTGATTTATTCTCTTCTATTTCTGGCTCTTAACATACTGCCTGGTAATAGGTACTCAGTAAATGTTTGCTGAATGAACAAACTACTAACTTGTTTTAACAAGTGAGGAAGAACCTGGTTATCAGAGCTTGAGTAAACAATCTGTACACGAGCATCTGGTTTTGAGGAGAACAGAAGACGAGCCTTTGGTTCTTCTCCTTTTGGCCTTGAGTACTTAGATAAATCACTCATTTCCCGGGGTGAGTCTCCTTCATTGGAAACAAGTTGATTGTATCCAAAATAACCAGGGAACATTCTTACTGTGCTTTACCCTCAGTGACTGATCCAGTTACAGCTTCCGAAAGTCAAGCTCCACATCTCCCTGATTTGTTTCCCTTTTGAAAGGATCAGAGTTTGAAGGCTATCATAAAATGACTCAATATATTTTTTAGAATGCTCTTACAAATACCAAGTTTGAACAGTTAGAAATTACAATTTCATAGCTAGACCTAGTTGTCTGAGGCAACTATTAAATTCCTAATGTTATATTGGGCATATATTACCTGGAAAAATTGTATACCCTCTTTCCTAATTGCAATTGATGCTTTCATAACATTTGCATATTATGTTAATAAATAATTCAATAATAATATTAGAAGTGCAAATCAATTTCTAAGTCTTTTAAGAAATATTACAGAAAACAAATCTGGAAATATTTGATCAAGTGAAAAGTTTTTGTCCACTATGGAAAGAGCAGTTACAGCCTAGGCTTCATTCTAGATAAAGTATGTTTTTAATAGTTCCCATTTTTGCTTAGCACATCTGAAAAAGCAACTTGGGTAAAGTTGGGTTTCCAACTCTCTATGTTATAATGTTGTTACCTGCAGGCACATTAAAAATACCACTTAAATGGAAGTGTGTGTGTGTGTATGAGAGAGAGAGAGAGACAGACAGACAGACAGACAGACATGACTTCATAAGTTGGAATATGGAAAAGCTGCTAAAAAATTTGTAAGTGTTCTCCCTTCAAGTTTTAGTCTCCTCTTTTCCCTGCTGTGTCGTTGTGAAAGGTGGCCATGTTCCCAGTGTTCTCTCCCAAACCTGGTGCTCTGCTTGTCCTGAAAGTTTGCAGAGACACATGCAAAGACTCAGCTCTGGTCCCTTCAAATACTGTAGGCTTTTTGCTCAAGCCCCAGAATATACCAGAGAAGAATGCATCATTCAAAGATAGGCACAGAAAAAAAAAAAGAAATCTTGCTTTGTCAGAGGTTTGATAAGGTTTGCATTTATAATCAAGTGCTGGAGATTCTGTACACGTTAGTGCTGGTCGAGTGACTTCTCTTGTGTCTCAGAGACCTCAATTTTGAGATTTCTCTCTCTCCTTGGGATGTACCACCGTCTTTGACAGATTCCCCTTGGTTGGGGATCCTCCTTGTATCTTTCCAAAGTACTCTCAGAAATGAGAGGCCACTTCATAGAAGCATGAGAGAAAAGGGTAAATCAATGTCAAAGATTCATTCAGCATGCTTCTCAGAATCAACAAATCAACTTTACACACAGCCACACACCCTCCTAAATTTATATAAAAGCATTTTTTTGAAAGTGCTGTCTAAAAACCAAAACCAAAAAGAAAAAAAAAATCCAAGAAAGATTGTTTGGCGTGTGTTCACCAAACTGTTCTGTATTCCTTTGGGGCACAGTTGAATGTGTGTTCCAGCTTTTCCTAAAGTTAGATGTGACCGAGTGACTTGGTTCTACCAGTGCAACAGGGGCGGGGGTGCCGCATGTTACTTCTGCACTTTCTAAGGTGACCGGAAGATGCTGAGCTTGCTCTCTCCTCTCCCCTCCCCTCCCCTTCCTTCCCCTCCCCTCCCCTTCCCTCCCCTCCCCTCCTCTCTTCACTTCTAGGCTGGTTAGGGAGAACCCAGAGGGAGTATTTGAGCCCTAGAGGATAGCCTGGCTACTAGATGGAAGAATGCTAGATCTCTGTCTAGAGCTGGCAGGAAAGCTGCACAAGAGAGTTTCCTGGAAGAAAATACCCTCCTAAGACTGTGTAGTGAGAAAGTTTGATTGCAGCATTTGTTGTGAGATTATGGCATTTATTTTTCACTGTAGTTAGTTTTTACCTTAGAACAAAGACCATGTAGGGAACATTCTGGTCAGCTAAAAGATGAAGTTCTCAGGGAGGTTACCTTTGGTCTCTCTGTGAATGTGCTACTTTTGTTCTTCTGGGGAATAGGCCTTAATTGATACAAAGACCTGCTATGTATGTACATGTCAGCAAAAGAGGATTATAATTTCCTCCTGCCATTGATGGCAAATGATTCTACACCCTTAATAAGTCCACAAGGACCGAGTCTGACACCATCCCTGTGGTGGTTTGGGGTCCAGCCACCACTGTCTATAAATCTGGTGCTAAAAATTAGAGCAGTTAGCCATGTGAAGAATTTGGGTTCTGTACCTAAACCACAATTAGCCTTAATGGGGGATAGCAAAGATTTATCACTGTACAAATTTCTGTGCAGTGATTGGGTTTGTTTGTTTTTCTTTTGTTAAAAAAATCAAGAGACCATAAAATTGTCTGAGAAATAACTCTGTGTCTCTGTGAACACTGAGGCTCCCGGGAACTGAACCGTGCTTCTCAGTATAACCCCTGTGACTCATCACTCTCCGGAGGGTGAGGATTTAACGTTAGACCACAGTTTAGATCAGGGATAACCATCACCTACCTTTTATTGAGGACCTGCCAGTACCCTGCTAGACGTTTTACTCTGACAGCAATATAACACATTAGGTATCTGTATCCCTGTTCTCCAAATGAGGAAACTGAGGTTTAGAAAGCTTAAGTAACTTGCTCAAGGTCAACCATCTGTAGTGTGCTGAAATCAGGATTCTAAAATTCTTGTTCCTGATCAGGGCTCCAGTGTCCTGTTACGGACCTATGGACCTTTAGATTCTTTATCATTAATTGTATTGGATACCTCCCTTTTATGTATAATGCTCCTTTTCGTGAATATATTTTTATTCCCTCTTTTCTTGCCTGAGGTCAAACCCCAAGGAATATTTGTTCATGGCCATTTTGTTATAATGAGTTTACATTATAAAGGATTTCTCAGCTTCTCAGTCACTGCATTTTGAATACATTATGAAAACACTGTTATCATTTGCACATTTTCTGTTCTCCTTTACTTATTTGAATTTTGAAAGATCATAGAAATGTTAACTCCTGATAACTTCCCCTTTTAAGAGATGGAATTTACCACTCTTTTTCACTCAATACCTACCTACACAGGAATGGTCTCATTAGAAAAGGAACTTTTTGGCTTTCACTAAATACAGTGGATGCAAGAAATCTATAGCTCTTCTTGTGACCAGACTGAGTAATTTTATGATAGCCTGGATTTTGCAGATAAACCTTTGAAAATGTCCCAAAATAAAGTAACAGTTATGTCATTCACATTTTTTTCCCATTGTGGCACTAATCTATTTTTCTGAAATTTTTCTTCAGTCCCTCTATCTACCATTCCACTTATCTCCTCTGAGAAAATGTCAGATCCCCAAGTATCATCAGATCTAATTCACAACATGGATTGCAGTAACTCCCTGAAACATAATTGTACACAAGTACAAACTAAACAAACGTGGACACAAACACAGTGTTTTCTGCCCTAAAGCTGCTCCCATGTTCAGGCATCTCTGAAATTAAATAGTTACTGCAACTATTTGATAACCTTCTTAACACAAAAAATACGTAGTATTATTTGGATCGATTATGGAGATTATCATAATAAATAATAGACTAAATACCACCTTTCCCAGGGGACAAATTCTGTATTCATCTGAGACAGGGTGCCATGTAATACCTCTGACAAAGGTAATAACTTTGAAGAATAAATCGTTTTTTGATAACAAGATGTAAGGAACACAACTACAGATAGCAGTTGACTGCTCCCAGAAGGATCTGGATGGGAAGGGAAGTGAAAACAGATATACCATTTTCTATAGCTTTTTAAATACACATGTGCTGAATTTAAGTTTTTCTAAGCTCAATACACTAGTAACATGGCCTCACAAGCCTGCAGGTCACAGGGAATATCTGAAATCAGGGTCACAAATATCCCGGTTAAACAAGGTTGGTCTCATTAATCAAAAGTAATCCTGCATGTCCAATTCCTAAGCTGTTTATTGCATCCATAAAATCTGGGAATTAGGCCTGAGGATATCTACTCTGCACTGGATCAGCCCCTTGCTTTACAGCAGTTTTCTTTTTTCTTTTTTTTTTTTTTTTTGTTAGCCTAAAATTGGCTAACAGATTGGATCCAGCCTCCAAAAGTCAATCTCTATAGCTTAGAAAGGGAAGACAGAGAGTTAGCAGCAAAAGGGAACACATTATATGCAAGGGATAGAATTAAAGAATGTGTTAATGTGGAATAGGAGAACGCTGTTTGTGATCTGCTGTTGCCCTGGGCTCCAGGAAGCTGACATCAAAAATTGTTAAAGGCAGATAACAACACAGGGAATCATCTGATGGGCGGGAATGCATGTTGGAAACACAGGAAGTGCTATCTGTAACAGAATAAACTACAAGGATCTGTCTTAAACATCTACTAGAAATGAATAAACTTCAAAAACATTGATTTCCAAGCATCTGGATGAGCTTTCCAGGAACAACCTGGCAGTGGCCAGAGAGCCAAGACTGAAGAAAAGGACACAAACTCCAGGAATGGGAGTGATCTTATGTTTATTTTAGAATAAAATGTTTACAGGGAAAAATAAACCTGAGAATACTGAGTCAATAACATTAAACAGGCTAAGAACGAAGACCCTTGCCTTATCATTGAGAAATCTTGCAGATACTAACTACAATATATAAAACAGATGAAAAGCAAGGTCCTACTGCATAGCACAGGGAACTATATCAAATACCTTGTGAAAGCCTTTAATGAAAAAGAATATGGAAAGGAATATATATATTATATTATATATATATAATATATATATATAACTAAATGACTATGCTGTACACCAGAAACCAATACAACATTGTAAACTGATTACAGTTTAATTTAAAAAAATTAAAAGCAAAAAAAAAAAAATCAATGGTGACTAGAGAAGATAACCATATAGCTAAAGAAACATAACATTTTGAATGTAGCCAACTAATAGCGATTTGGTTTTCCATGGGAACAGAGAAACTATGAACGTGAGACTGAATGTGGAAATACTTCTGAAATTTACTTTGAATCACTTACATTAAAAAAAAAAGATACCTTTGGAGAGGGATATATTTAACATAAATAGGAATATAGAGAGGATTTAGATGAACGAATACCTTTTACGGAAGTGTTCTAACGTGAGCAACTTGGATGTCTCTCAGCCACAGACACGATGGAGTGAGGAAGGGAAGATCTCTCCATTGCCAGAATGGAAGAGGATGGTCAGGAGAAGATATGGCAAAGACAGAATCTATAGACACAAGAGGGAGAGACCAGTGCGTAGAAAGCAGCGTTTAGAATTGGTTTGGTGGCACGGAGGGGACTTCTTCCTAGGGAAGTCACGCTACTCCTGGTAATCGCAACTTTCTAAAAAAAATGTATTGACGTGAAGTTAATTTACAATGTTAGCTTCAGGTGCACAGCAAAGTGATTCAGTTATACATATACATACATATCTATTTTCTTTTGAGATTCTTTTCCATTATAGATTATTACAAGAAATTGAATATAGTGCCCTGTGCTGTACAGTAGGCCCTTATCTATTTTATATATATAGTAGTGTGTCTATTAATCCCCAACCCCTAGTGTATCTCTCCCTGCCCTTTCTCTTATACATGTTTGTACGTCATCTAATTTAAAGCTAATATGTAGCCTTTGGAAGGGGAGATTAGCTTGTTCTGAGCTCTGCGCTTCCCATCTGTTGGTGCGCCTCCCTCAGGCCCGTCTGTTCTCCCTTGATTATGTGCCTAAACTTCACACTTTCTCACAGCTAATTTATCAGAAGTCTTGCTATATTCCCAGATCATTTTTATACACGTTCCACCTAACTGACGCATTTACCCAGTCTCTCCTTTATAATTTGAAATATTCACGATTATGCAGTTAAAATTTCATTTCTTTTCTTAAGGTCAGGGTCAGCAAACTTTTCTTGTGAAAGTTCAGACAGTAAAGGTCTCCAGCTTTGCAGGTTATATACCTCCTGTCATAACTTCTCAGCTCAGCCTCTGTAGCGTGACAGCTTCCGTAGACTGTACCAAAGCAGGGTCAAACTGGGTTTACAGAAACAGGTAACAGGAGTTTTTCTGGAGAGTACCTTGTAGACTCCTGCTGTAGATAAGAGTCTTCCATTTTTCTTGAGAAAAAATTTCTTTTGCGAGTCTTCTTCTATGAAATTATGGCCTCTCCTTTTCTTACTACTTTTGAAATATTTTCTGAAATGTAAATCTCTTTAATATGATCAGTTTTCATATACCTTTGAGTCTATGACCAGCCTGGGTTTGCTCTCTAAGTCGGATGGCATTTAAGCAGCACAGATCAGATAGGATTTAAAAGCATTGTGTTCATTTAATTTCAGTTTCAGTTTTTAAAATTCTCATTTAGTCTTTGTCTCTGGAAGGATCTTAAAAGAGACCCAATCCACAGCCTTGCATGACAAGTTCCTTTTTTCTTTACTCTTTCCCCTTGTTTCCACACACGTTACACTCTATTAATCTCTCCTCCACCAAACCCTGTCCCAAATCCCCCCACCCTAGCTAGCTCAGCCCACAGAGTTTTCATTTTGACCCTGTCGCCTCTGACTCAGAGCACTATTTTGCAGGCTGACTAACCCACCCTTGCTAAATTGGCCGGTTCTCCCCTTTTTCCCCTTCCTCCATTTCCAAACTCGGAAGTCAAGGAACCAGGGCAAAGGAGAGCAGTCTAGGTCAAAACCCATGAACATTCTTGATTTGATTTTATTTTTTTTACCCTGTCAAACATTACCTTTATAATTTTCATCAGCATTACTAGCTTCAGTGTATTTCAATTACTTGTAAAACACAGACACACCCTACCTAGAATGAAGATCATTGGAAGTGGCCTTAGGTGCCATTCTACCTTCAACTCCTTTAGACAGTGGTCTCTTCGTTAACGGACCGGAAGCTGGCAGGGAGGGGAAATGGGGATACCCCTGGCAAACACGTCTCTGCTCCACAGTCATCAGCCAGCACCTCCTAATAGAGCTGACTATCTCACACTAAGACAAAGCAGGCAAAAAAAAAAAAGCTCCCAGAGCCCATACTGCTGCCACTCTGTTACCACCTTCTGAGCATCATTGGACAGCTTGGTGCGGGGCAGGGTAAGAGAAGAGATTCTGTCCATAAACCAGGTTGGTCTCTCCGAGCCACCTTCAAAGAGGCAGGCTGCCTGCAGGAGGTGGGAGGCCCAGAGATAAAGAAGGCAATTGCTGTCAGAGGGGGCTGCTCTCAGAGGGCATTGAGAGGGAAGAGCTTTGTGGCGATTCAGAGGTCTGAGTTGAAGTCTGGGCAGCAGTCGTTGTCGGTATAGGTAGGGAATTTGAAGAAAGAAATCTTTGCAGCCCTGGTATTGGCTTGCAATGGGCAGTCTTCACCGGGGCTGAGGAATAGGTTTCCAGAGATGCATTGTCTGGTGTCAGCTGAATGCCGAAAAACTGGAGCTGGTTGTGTAACAGCTGAAGAACAATAGGTTTGGGGGCCTTAAAATAGTAGAATAATAAAATGGGAAAGAAGCTTAAGGAAGGAAGCTTAGTGATTATCTAGTAATCCTATAACCTTCTTTTACATAGAGGGGAAAATAAAGCCTCGAGAGGAAAAGGGGTTCCCCCCAGAGTTACCCAGCCAGTTAATCCACGGAGAAAAAGAATGTGCATCTTACCTTGAAGGGCTTTTTCCTCTGGATTGCTCTTCACAATGAGAAATATTCACTTGGTGTGGGATACAGTAGGAGCCTGGGGTTCTTCTGCGAAGGTGGGTACCAGGAAAGCTGAGTGATGCATCCTGCTTTAGAGGTTCAGCTAGAACTCCGGTTCCTAAAAAGGTTTCTCCAAACTTCCTTGTTTGCTTCACACGCCCGGACTTCCCTCCCTGGGAGTCCGGCTTAGCCAGCAGCCCAGGTGATTTTCATTTGCTTGTTTTCCCCACTCGAGAATCGAGATTCACCGGAGATAGATGCCAGTGGTTCCTTAACCATGCCTCACGTGAGCAACTCTCATGGAACTTCTGACTTTTTAAATAATACTCCTGCCCAGATTCCACTCCTCAAAACACCGGTTTAATTGGTTTGTCGTAGTGCCCCTCGATTGGTATTTTAAGCATCTCATGTCTTCTAATGTGTAATCAGGTTGGAGAAAATGCAAGACTGAAAGAAGCCTGACAGTCTAGGCCTGGGATGGATGAGAGAACACAGGTGGAGAGGGAGGAGGGCAGTTTGGAGGGATATTACTGAGGGTGAATTGGGCCAGAAGAGAGCCAATGCTTGAGAGGAGAGGAAGAAAGGAGGGGCAACAGCTGGGAGGCCTATTTGGGTGAGTAATGAGGTTCAAGTAGACTCAGGTGGAAGCCCTCTGGAAGCCTGATTAAACCAAGATGTCAGGGCTTAGAAGGAAACTGTGAAGACACATCTACCAGCTCTGGGCTGAAGTACACTTGGTTTCCTCAGCAAGAAGAAACAACAAAGGACAGACAACTCAGGAGGAAGTTTTTTGAATTGGTAGGTAAAGAAAAGGTAATAAGGGGGCATTTCTAGACGCCAGCGCGTTTTACTGCCAGCCATCCTAACGCCTTGGTCCATCAGATAACAAGGTCAAAAGACTCCTGTGAAATGAATAATAGAATCGTGGGACCAGAGGGCCTTAGGGATTATCGGAGTCAGCCCACTCACTGCACGGAGGGGGACTCGGTTGCGAGAGAAGGGCAGGGACTTGCCCAAGCTCACCTGTCAGGCCGGGCTCTGGCCTCCGTCCGTCCTGGGAGAGTCGGCACGGCAGACCAGGTAACAGCACAGCCGCTGAGTTTGCCGCCCTCACTTACTGAGCGGGCACCTTTGGAGAAGTTACTTAAGCTCTCTGTGCCTCGGTTTCCTCATCTATAAAATGAGGATAATGATAGTCTAACTTTCTCATGGGTTGTTGGGTGGGTAAAAAGAACTGATATCCATAAAGCATGTAGAACAAGGCCGAGCCAGCGTGTGGTATGTGTTCTGTGACAGTAACTGTAACTATCACACCATTCTGTTTCACTCGAGTAATAAAACAGATGTATTAGCGAGCAAGACTGTGATAATACCTTGCCTACTTAAGGATAAATATCTGGAGAAAATGCAGATTTATCAAGGTGCTCTGTGATTGATAAAAAGCTCCAAAGGAATGAGATTTTAGGTGAGTCCCAAATCCGTGTGTTTTCATATGCAGTTTTGTCAAAGTGTGGATTCCTGGGCCTCACTCCAGAGCATCTGAAACAGAATCTCCTGGAGGTAGGGACAGAGACTCTGTATTTCCCGATTGTGGGCCAGGTGATTCTGTTGAACTTTAAAGTGTGACACCTACTGCCCCTTGCTGGGCAAGTGGAATAACCTTCTGTGGCCAGGATCCAAGGCCTTCCCTCTCCGTGACAGGTAGATTCTATCCTCTTCTCACTGTGACAGAAATGGAAATGGAGACTCAGAAAGGATGAATAACTTGCCTAAAGTAACTAACTTGGTGAATAACAGACCAGAGACTCTGAAGCCAAATCCTTAAGACCTCAGAGTGAACATCCTCCAGGTTACCATGTGATCTTGAGGAAGTAAATTACCATTAGGCTTCAGTTTTCTTGTCTGTAAAATGAGGTGATATTGGTATTTACATCATAGTTGCTGTGAAAATTAATGCATACCAGGCACTTTGCAGAGTACCTTGTTCATAGAAATAATCAAATATCAACTGTTATTTCTGCTATAGATATTGGCATTGTTACTTTTGCTCTAACTCTCCAAATATTTCCTTCAATAAGCATTTACCTGACACATCCTTGGTGCCAGGTCCTGTGCTAGACTATGAAGTCACAAAAGCCAGAAACTGAAATAAATGAGGTTCTTATCTTGAAGGACCAACCACTCAGAAACTGTAAATAAGAAACTGTACCATAAGACAAGATGTGCTCCTGACTAGAAGGGAAACAGAAAGTGCCAAAATGATTTAGAAAAAAGAAAGCTTATCTACCAGGATCCCTTAGGAAATATGTCAGTTTGTGTAGTTGAGTTTTCTAGATAAACATATGCTCTATAAATAGCATTTTAGTTTTCATTTTAAATTGGGATGTATATAGATATTTCTGAAAATAAGGCATAATTTGCCATCTTTTTAAACCAAGAATAGTGTGTGCCACAGAAACTCTTGACAACTCAGGGTTACCACTGGAAACTTTATTTAATGGTCTATGTCATCACACCAAATTCTCCGGGGCTTTGGGGATATACTGGTCTCTTTGTTCTTGTTCTTGGTTTTAAATTGTTGTCTATGTCTTTCATTGCTGCAAAATAGCCACTTCTCTCCACGAAGAGGTCACTGTGATCTGTTCAAAAGAGTAAAGACTTGGGAGTCAACCCAACCTGAATTTCTATACTAACCATGCTAGTCTGTATGCACCAAGGCCATTTATTCATTCATCAAATGTTTATAAATGCCCTGTTACTATGTCTGGAATTCTGTTACTTATAAGGAGGCAAAGATATATTTGCATAAGTTTCTATCCTCAAGAAGCTATAATGTGGAAGTTTCTTAATCACTCAAAGCTATAATTTCTTCACATCTCTCAAGTGGAGCTAAGGCAATAGCTAACAATGAAGTGTTACGAATTTTTTGGGGAGGTGGGTAGTGGAGGGATACACAATGCCTACATTAGTAGGGTAAGGACTTTTTTCTTGAAAGCAAAAGTCTTCTTCAGATTTATTTAAGTTCATGAATTACAGATACTAAAGTAGTTCTTTAGTTAGAGTGACGTGGCAAAATAAGAACATTCCAAAAACAAGGGATGCACTCAGCTTTATGCCATTTCGACTTACCAAAGTTTTCACAGGGACGCTGCACTTTCAGATAGCAGGGGAACCTGTGTTTCCTGGTGCTGCTCTAGGCCCTCGTGACACAGCAGTGAACGCTGCAATCTGCTCCCACTGACTTTATGTTCTGAAGGAGGAATGACAATAGACCAAAAAATATATAATACTATTTCAGATAACTGATCTAAAAAGTGTATAGAAGAGGTGCATAGAGAATGGACCATTTTCTTGAGTTTATGTGCTTATTTGTCTAAATTCAATCTAGAACACTCCTTAATCCTAACAAAACTCCTCTGTAGATTTTCATTTCCCCATGGACCTTCCGGAACTCTATGCTCTGACATCTGAGCAATGGATGCTACTTGAACTTCCCATCAGGTCTTCACACGAGTGCAAAATCTAACTTATCCAAAACCTGATGTCATGGTTATTACAGCTATTCAAAAATCTCCTAAATTTTAACTTGGGGACAGTTTATAGGTAAATGCCTGTGTTTAAGCACGCACATGTCTATATTTGCATGCTATCATGTTAAAAAATGACATTGTAAATAAGATGGACTCAAGTCACCCTTATCATCATCTTCTACTGGATGCCAGATTCTGGGTTGAAATGATGAGAATATTAAGTGATAAATTTATTATAGGAGAGTGTTTTTTGATGATTACATTTTTTTTAAATGTTCGTGGATTTAGAGAGACAGCTCAGTTTGTGAAAAGTTTTAGTTGTACATTTTCTTCCTGCAGAGCATTGCAGTGGGATCCAGGATGCCTGGGGTATGGCACTAGAGCTTTATGGACTTCCTGTGGGACTATGAACAAAATCCCTATGAGTCTTCATTTATAGAAAGAAAGTATAGATGCTGAGAAATAAAGTCCTTTTGAGTTATTCTTTGTTCTATAACTCAGTGTTGTGAAGAACCAGGAAATTAGTAACATGGTTCTTGACTTCTAACTCTTCACTGAGCTGGGGCAATACCATTCCAACATGAGTAAATTACAATAGAATTGACTAGGGACAAAAGTACTAAAAATGTGCCAAATTGATGATGTGAATTCAAACAAAAAACAAAAAAAATTGTAGCTGTCTGGATCCATTCGGGCTGCTATAACAAAAGACCACCAACTGGGTGACTTATAAACAACAGAAATTTATTTCTCACAGTTCTGGAAGCTGGGAAGTGCAAGATCAAGGCACCCGCAGATTCAGTGTCTGATGAGGTCTGATTTCCTAGTTTATAGATGGTTGTCTTCCCTCTGTGACTTCACACAGTGAAATGGCAAGAGAGCTCTCTGGAGTGCCTTTTATAATCCCCTTCATGAGGACTTTAACCTAATCACCTTCCAAAGACCCTACTTCCAAATACTAGCACGTTGGGGATTAAGTTGCAACAAATGAATGTTGGGAGGGACACAGACTTCCAGTCTACTGCAGTAACCTAGGTGTGCTGAGTTTTGTACCGGACATTGGTAAATGTAAAGAATAAAATCTTGGGGGAAGAGAGTGGGGTATAAAAGGTCATAATTTGAAAAGGCTCTTGGTTGAAAACAAGCATGTAGGATACAACTGGCTGAATAATTTGGAAAAGAGTTTCTACCCAAAGGAATAAAGGGGATGAAGGACAAGGTCCAGTTAGGTTTTTGTCCAAGGCACAAAGATGAGTGTAAATGCTGAGTCAGGAAAAAAGCAACCTGATGAAAATTCTGTTTGGGGAAGACTGCTGATCATGTACAGCTTAGGAAAAATGAAATGAAGGCTGGAAGGAGGGTCAGTGGGAACTGGAAGTGTGAGAAACAGGGTCCATAGGTCGGAGAAACTTTACCTTTAAGGCAGCAAATGGTTAAGGTAAAGAGTGGGGCACAACATATGAGACTTAGAGATTTGGTACTTGAGAGAGGAAAAGATCACTTCAGAACTAACAACTGGGGGGTTGACCCCATATATACAGATTTGAAGAGAACTTGGGAGCTGGGTGCACAGTAAAGGGTTATAAGAGAATCAAGCTGTGGGCAATAAGATCTTAAGACAGGTAGAGATGGGAAGAGAAAAGGTTTCTGAAGGTGAAAGGGAAGTCAACTAACTCTGGGAGAACAGAGGAGAAATGAATGTTGAAAGATGTAAGAGAGTTCCTTAAGAATAAGTTAATCAGTTCAGTGATATTATATAAAAAGGAGTTCCTTGATTATGTCACTTTGTTGTCCAAATTGTGATAAATCAAAAATATTAAGGCATAAGATATGCTGTAAGTGCATTTTACCCATTTAAGTTTTGTTTGCCAAAAGTGGAGCTGGGATATGGGTTCAACTTTGGGGTGAATAGAGCAGGAACAGACTGGTGATTTTCTAATCATGAAGTTGAAAGGGGAAGATCTCCATTTAACAAAAGAAAGTTGTTAATAGACCTGATTTATTAGACCATGTGAGTGATTTCCTGGAGGTGGATTTATCTCAAGCATTTGAGTAAAGTTATTCCTCCAAGGTTCATGGGTACTGTCAGGTGCAACAAAGAGCGAGTTTACTAAAAGGTATCAAGGTGCTCTTTGGCATCCTTAAAAATCAGGCATAACAAGTAATAATGTTAATCATAATAATAGCAGAATAAATGGAAAGTATGGAGATGTTTCTGAACTAAAAATATGAAAGAAATGGTGTGATTTGAAATGCTCCTGAGGCCAATCAGGAGACTTGCTCTGGAAAAGATCCAGACAGGTTGGTGATAAAGGCTTGTGTGAGGTGAGAGATTGGATGGATGGATGGAAGGAAGGAAGGAAGAAAGAATGAGAAGCCATGTTCGGAGTTTTGAAGCACATTTGTCTGAGAATTGAGGACACCCCGAGAGTTTCTGAGTGCTCCAGTCCCCTTGGAGGGCAATAGCGACCTCAGATGTCTTTACTTACACTAACTACCTTTGAGAGTCAACCACTTCTGGTAAGATTGAAAATCTGCAGAAAGGCCAGATACTCTATAGTTGCCCAACTTTTATGATGAATGAAACTTAGAAGTCATATATGTAATTTAGTAGAACATGAGCATTTAAGTTCTACAGTCCTAAATTTAAATGCCATCTGGATCGTTTATTAGCTAAGTGAACTTGAACAACTTCCTTATCGTTTCTGAACCTAAAGATTGTCACCTGTAAACTGGAAGGGCAGGGCCTAGGAGGTGAAATCCTGGCACAACCACTGGCAGGCTTTTCCTGCCAATCACCAGGTAGGTCAAGCACGAACCAAAATGAAGGACCCAGGCTGGCTTTCCTGTCCCTAAGAAGGTCACGGCCCAGTGGGAAATTAGGAGTCGGAGCATGAGGCTTTGACAAAAGGTAAAAATTAGACAAACATTGAAGGTGTTTTAGTTCCAGCAGTAAATTATGAAAAGCTTTCAAAAAAGGAACATGTCTCATTCATCACTAAATTCCCCATATAATACTCAGTATATACATCATTGAATCATTTGCACATAGCCTTTAACTGAAATACATTATTAAAGAAGGGCAGCAATAGATTTACAGACAGATAATTTTATAAATTTTTTTAAGTCTGAACAATTTCACTACTTTTTTTTCACATTGTTTTCAGGAACCGAGGTAATGGTAAAATAGGAAAATTTGAGTATTTATTACATGTGTTTTTAAATATAATATAATTTAAGTTTAATGTTTTATAATACATTGTCAATTATTGTGTTTATTGTGCTTGGAAAATTCCAGAAAATTTAAGTCTGCTTTCATTAGTCAATACTCCAGCACAACAATGTATTAGGGTAAGTTCTTCAGGTCTGGACCTCAGTTTCTTCATGAAATAAGGGAGCAAGGCTAAACAGACTGTAAGATCACAGCCCACATTGACTTTGTATGAGGTCCTCAAAGATTCAGACTCATGTGTGACCCCATCTTCCCACGGTTGGTGAGGGGGCCCCTCCAGGTCTGCTGTCATGGAAGTTTCTGGTGCCAGATTCTTTCTCTAGCAGAACTGACACCCCATGAAGGGGGATTTTGAGTCAGGAATCTAGGAACAGCCAATGAGCTTCTTGTCTGCATTACTACTAACTGCTGTTTTATTTTGTTAAGTGAATTAGGGGATGTCTGTATAGAATCAAGTATATTTCTAGGTTGTTTTTTAAACTGTTTTTCTAGTTTTGTAATGTTAAGTTTGGATGATCTAAAGGGGAGTAAGGAGACTTTAACTGCGGGAATAAATTTTCAGAAAACAAAAATGGGGACTCCTGTAAGAGGCCAAGAGGCAGGGAACTCATGATGAGAATTAGTGTCTGATGCATGAATTTATTCTTACTGTACTGTGCATGAAGACCTATATTGAGTACAATACAGCAGAATGAACTGATTCTTTTTAGATTTCAGCTTTTCCCTCTATGATATAAATATATATGTAGTATTCAATATGTTATATATGTATGTGTATACATACATATGTATGTATGAAAAATTGAGCTGAGTGGTCTCTGAAAGTTACTAATTCTAAAATTTATCTATAAAACTTGTTTTGATCTTTAAAATTTTAGAGTTTTGGAGATTTTTCAGGAAAGCTGGAAGAATGCAAATATGAGACTGACTTGAGTGATGAGTTTTGGGGAAGAATAGGAAAAGCAAGAGGGAATGCAGGCTGTTAGCAGATACCCTTTGGTGTTTTTGGGTACTTCTACAAAGAGCAAGGTTTTCTTCCTTCCTTCCTTCCTTCCTTTCCTTCTCTCTCTCTCTTTCCCTCTTTCTTTCTCTCTTTCTTTCCTTTTTTCTTTCCTTCCTCTGAGTTAATAAAAAGAGTGTGGAATAGTTTCTAGGAAAAAACAAGCTGAAAAGAAAAAAAATGACATAAAGCTTTCTATCTTTGGGTATAACTGTTTTGATAGAGCAATCATTTCTTTGAGTGAATTGCTCCGGAGATTCAGCCAAAGGGAAAACTGTGGAAGATAGTTACAATTTATCTCATTCTTTCTGCTCTCTGCTGATCATTTTCCTCCCTTTCTCTCAATAATGTTTTACATAGTTGTTCAGAGAATGGAAATCAATACTGGGTTTACAAAGGAGATACCTTGAAGATCCTTAAGCCTATACCATTGATTTTTTTTTTTCTAAAACGGAACCCTTTCTTCAAGTGAAACCTTGTCAGAGCTCTAATACACATAAAACAGACAAAAGCCAAATTTCAAGGTATTAAGAAGGAGAGAGGCATGTTTGGAGAGTTACCAGTATGGTCATTTCTTTACATCTGGTGAACACACTGAGACACTTACAATTTCATGCAACATAATTAGAAAACCACCAATCCACCCTAAACCCTACCCCCATCTTTTATAATAAAGCTAGTGCCTGAGATCCTGAGGGAAGAAGTTGCCCAATTTAATGAAACAAACCTAAGATAAAGGTGACCTAGAAGAAAGTGAGAGGTGATGGGGGCACTGTTTTGGTCTAAGGACACAGATAAAAGATGAATGGTTTGAACTGGATTGAAATGAGATAATTCTGGCTTAACGTAAGTACTTCTGTATGACACCTTTGCAGCTTTAACAAACCTTTCAAATACACTATTTAATTAGTTCAATTCAGTATTTCCTGGATCCAAATTATATAGTATTTGCTCTAGTGGAACCAATGTATTGATTGTATAAATGTGAAAATGTGTAACATCTTCTGTAAGTAAGCCCTTCAAGTAAGGCTTTCAACCACTCTATGGAGGAAGGATAGTAGAGAAAAGTAAGATACAAAGAAGTTAAGTAATTTTGCCATGGCCCTACAGAATGTTAACAGTAAAACGGAGATTTGAACCTGATTCTGTCTCACTCCAAAACCCATGTTCCTTTCACTCTAACCACAAGGAACTATCAAAACTGCGAGAAATGCAAAGATGAGGGATATGGTGTTAGCCCTCAATGACTTAAAATCGCCTAGAGTAGACGGATGTTACATCAGCAACAAGCTAGCGTTGATGAGATGCAACAAAAGGCCAAGAAAATTTAAAGCAGCAGCCAGGACATACTTGTGAGAGGAAGAGCACTGAGGACTGGGCAGGCACTTGAAAGGCAACAAAGCAAAGACGATTATCCTTATGTCACCTTCAAGGAAACCGAGGCTCACAGAGCTGAGAGGTGTTTCCAGGGTATTACAGCTGGTTAGTGGTGACACAAGAGATGCGAGGAAGATCTCACAGGAGTGAGAGTGAAACTGGAGGGAAAATATGAAACAAAGGAATTACAGAGCAAGCACAAAGAGAAACCAGAACTTCCATGTAGAAACAGTGAAAGAAGTAGAAATACTAAGTGGCTGTGGAGCCAATGGCATTTTTCTCTCTTCTGCTTTAGAGAAAAATGAGAGTATCTAACTTCTGTCTAACCCTCCTTCCTTCTTTCTGAATCAGCCCCATACTGTTATTTCTTACATCTACATTTCTGCCAACTTTAAAAAAAAAAAAAAAAAAAGGCTGCTTCTGTATTGAAAGTCACACACTGAGCATCGTTATCCCTGAGAATATTCTTCCTGTTACTGTGTTTACCTTCTAGTGCTCGCCTGGCTGTCATCGTACCAATCATAGCGTTTAGGTCTTTGGATATTAGGGATGTGCTTGTGCGTCTGTGTACATGACCATCCACACGAGGGTTTATTTACACTTGGGGGTTTGAGCAATTC
Organism: Camelus dromedarius; assembly: GCF_036321535.1. Lineage (NCBI taxonomy): Eukaryota > Metazoa > Chordata > Mammalia > Artiodactyla > Camelidae > Camelus > Camelus dromedarius. Next base: position 55,749,871 of record NC_087437.1, read on the forward strand.
ATACGTTTGTTCATCTCCACGTTTCTCACTGGCTAGGAATTGTTTTTACTTTTGTTTTCCCCACTTCCTTCCCCTTCTGTTTTATTTGAAGAAAAAATGCAACGTAAATCAAACATACTCAAAAGTGTCATCCGTGGGAAAATTCTTCACAACTCTCAGTCAGTATTATTGGGTCCATTAAATCTCACTTCCTTTCTACTCACTAGTTGGGAGTATGTAAACCAAGTCTGGTATCCAAATCCAAAAAAGAAATGAATAAAATTAATGTACTCTTTCAATTTAAAAATATTGGGTTTTCAGATGCTCTTCTAATTACAGGCAGGTTTTGTAGATGTGCCCATCAGGGACGTCATCGCCCACTCTTACTTCCATCCTCCACCAGCTTAACTTTCTCACTCCTCATTGGTCCTGCTCTGCATAGGTCACTGTATCTGCTCTCATGGATTTATTTTCATCCTAGGATGAGGATTTCTGTTTCTATACTTCTGGCCCATTTCTGTCCCCAGAGTTTGAAGTTCATTTAACTGTCCGCTTCACTTTTTACATACCCCATGGGTACTTCACAGTTACCATGCTAAGTTGGAACCCCTCATCTCTCCCTTCTTTCCAAGCTGGATCTTCCAACTGTATTTACTGACTGACTTAGTGGAATCACCAACCACTCCATCCAAGAAGTAGAAACTTGAAGTCCTCCTTGACTCTCTTCTTCCTTCTGCTTGCATCAGTAACAGAAATGATATCTGATGTGACATTTTCACTAATAATTAAATCTATCTCCGTCTTCTCCATCCCCACTTCTGCTGTCATCCTATTGTCTTACCTGGGCCTTGTGCAACAACCTCCTAAATAATTCTGCCCACAAACCAACAAGCTCTAAATGCTTCCTCCACACAACCTCCGGGTTTATCAATGTAAAATGTATTCTGTGTCAATCTCATGTTTCAGATCCTTTAACACTGTAGAGATGGATGTGCTAAAAAATTGTGTAGAACAAAACACACACACACATACACATATATACACACAGTGAGTACAGTAAAGCTGGGAATTTCTAAATAAGATCAATAGATTATATCAATGTCAATATTCTGGTTATGATATTTTGTAATAGTTTCACAAGATGGTACTTCCCACTGGGGAAAAGTGAGTAATCAGTACATCGATACTCTCTTTATTTTTTATTACATGTGAATTTATAATTATTTCAAAAGAGAAACTTCATTTAAAAATGCCTTGCAAAAAAGGAATTCTTCAATACTCACTAGAAGTATTGAAGTATTTAAGCTTTTTATAAAAAACATATCACGCAAGTTTATACTTTCTTCTCCAGCTTTATCTCCCAGCGTTCTCTGCCCCCAATTTTTCCACTGTACTAACAATGCTGTGACTGCTGTCTCTGTACCATTAGTCCTTATCTAGCCTGGCTAATTTCTTCTCATCATTTAAGGCTCTTTCCTTGGTCCATCTTATGAGATGATAATATTTCATTGTTGTGCCATTATAGTGTTACACACACTCTTACTACATTTATTAAAGATTTGTTTTCCTGTTTTACCTTCTATACCATGAATTTCTAGAGGGTGAGACAGTCTTATTCACTTTGCATTTCCTGCGCCTATGATCTTCCTGACAAATATTAGATGCTGTCTATATAGCTGACTTGAGTAAATGAATGTGCATCTCCATATAGCTTGGAAATCACTACAATAAATCCAATGGTATTACCTTCTATTATGTAACTAGACTGGAGCATTCATTTGTAAATTTGAGATGATTGACTATCCTAGTACACTATTCATTTAACTCTTTGTAATATTAACAGTAATGATTAAGAGCTTAGCTAATTTCATCTTGGAGTAAAATTAGTCTGCTGATAATCACAATGAATCACATACTAAGATGAAACGTGCAGATAAAATGCAGATTTGGAGAAGGCATCCCCTGAGAAAGCTGATATTTTCCTTCATATGCATAGGGATCAAGGTTAACTTTTTTTTTTTTCAAGTAAAGACAAACTTGAGGACCCTCCAATGAGATGAAGCAAACAGAAATAGCATTCATTTGCAGTGTATTCAGATGTTTGCTTATCCCTTAGCCTAACATAGAATCCTATACTCCAATTAAAAACCACCCACACACACATTAAGGTATGTAACTGGTGATTAAAAAAAAAAAACAACAACAACTCTGGGTCCAGAGTTTTGAGTTTATTGTCCTTGGGCCTGATGTTAAGATAGTAGTTATGCGAGTGGGGTGATTATGCTGAAGGTGAAACTTAAGTTTCTGAACTAATTTCTGTTTGCTGATTTTACTTCTTACCTGCTGGAGGCTAAATGGGAAGATAATCAGTTGAAAAATTTATAAAATGGATGTAATAATAGGTCAGACTCACGGTCAGACCTAATGAGGGAATGTTTGTTTTCTTTATGAAAACTGCAGAACATAGATGTTGGATAATGGAGGTGCAAAGTATAACATTACTAGTTAAGAAAAAAGAGCTTTGATAGAAGACTTGACTTCCTGACTTTATGGCAAAATGGGATCCCTACCTCTGCCCAGAGAAATATCAATTGTGTAACTTGTAAAATTTGCTGTGTATACCTGCAGGATTTTGAAGATTCACTTGATTTTTTGATCAAGTATGCTTTAATTTTAATACTCAGAATCATAAATGCAGAAACTATAATCCTAGTCTCATTTTTGTCCTTTTAAGGTTTGTAGAAACCCCAGCCCATTTCTCTTGGAAGGAAAGTTATTACCGATCCACTATGTCCCAGAGCACACAGACAAGTGAATTCCTCAGTCCAGAGGTTTTCCAGCACATCTGGGATTTTCTGGAACAGTAAGTATCAAATAAGCCAAAAAAAAAAAAAAAAAAAGGAAAGAAAAAAGTTGAACTTGAATTAGTATAAATAGGTAATGGTAGATAATCAAAGTATTGCTTACTAGGTCATGTTTATAGAATCAATAAAAATCAGTTTATATTGTTGGGAAAAAATTACTCCCTCCAATAGTATCTCTGTGTTCAAAATTCAGTGGAGGTTTATTAAATTTCCAGCACCAAAAGATCATTATTATTCCAAGGTGGTATAATTTTGGAGGATCAGAAGGGCTCTCCAGCCTAGCCCGAAATAGCTTCCCCAAGGACTTGCTGATACTCAAATTCATTCCTCTGGGTTAAAGACTCTCATTTACTGTTATGTTGCAAATACCCTCTGGGAAAGTGGAACACTGAATTTTGTTGGTCTTTATGCCTTACTAGGAAAAGGACTATTATCTCCTTTCTTAAGATCAGGTTTGGATAAGTGCGTAAATTAAGGGGAAGGCGAAACAATGTCAGAACACTGGGGACCCAAAGGCAGAGGGTGTGAAAGATCCCTGATACTTTTCTACCCTGGGTTCCACCCAGCACTTCTTTGATGAGGGTAAGGATCGTGATTCTCGTTTACAAATAGGGCTTAGAGTTGGAATGCCAGAGATTATACATCTGGTAAGTGGTTGAGCCAGGATTCAAACCTAGGGTTTCTGACTCCAACCAACAAGCTTTGCCAACTTTGAAGCAGAAAGAGCTCATTGTTACCAACTGGATGAGTGTGTCTTAGTCCCTTTCCACACCTAACACACCTTTGTTTTCCTTTATGGCAGGCCCATTTGTTCAGTTCAGCCCATTGACTTGAACTTTGTGGATGAACCATCAGAAAATGGTACAACAAACAAGATCGAGATTAGCATGGACTGTATTCGCATGCAGGACTCGGACCTGACTGACCCCATGTGGGTGAGTGGCGTGGACTTCCTCTTTAATCTGTGGGCCATGCTGTCCACTTCTCTATTACACTTGTCTCTTCCATGGAATGTGAAAAGGCAGGTGTCTCTGAATGGGCAAGGCCATTGGAAAGCCAGCCAATGTGGTCAGCAGAGAAAAAATTAGGAACTGTGGATTCTGGGTCTGCCTTTAGGGTGCATATGTTTCCACTGATGTGAGGAAGGGAGTCAGAAATAATGCCTTACACTCTATCTGAATTGTCCCTCATGTCTATCCCGACTTCACAGTGAATGGTACCAGCCCAGTGCTTTACAGCTGATGGAGACAGTCAGAACCAAAGTCAAGATCTGAATCCTATCCAAAGCATTTTCCACTATGGCGGACTATCTCTCTCATAGAATTATTCTTCTTTAATGAAGGAGGATAAAGTAAAATCTATGCAAACACTCAGATTTAAGTACTTGGTGATAGAGTAAGAGGAAAGAAGCTAAATAATATATAAAACAGGGATTTGGTGTGAGTGTGTGTGTATGGCATTACCACTGAGTCCCTCATGACTTTAGACCTCAGGTTTTAATCTGTAAAATGGCAAGAATTTAGGTGCTCACACCTCCCAGGTAGCTAAGGGGTGGATGGGTTAATGATAGCAAAACGCTTTTCTGAGGTGTTCAGGTGAAATTTCCTGTATTTGTGCAGTGTATCATGCTGGTTGGTGGGTTCTCTTTTCTTTCCTTTTTTCTTTAATCTTTCATTTACCACACAAGTCCTACTGCTTTTTTTGTAGAAAGCAAGAAAATAAAAACTTAAAGGAAAATAGAAACAAAAAGATCTATAAAGTATCAAATTACTTTATCTGAAGGACTGGTACAAATGAAAGATGTTTTGGTATGCCTTGACTTTTTTGTCTGATGTAAAATTTTATTGGAATTTTCACTATATGCTTTTTGATTATAAATTGTACTTTTTAAATTGGGAGAAGGTGAAGTGGGGAGAGAGGAGAGGAAACAACAAAAAAATAGAAAGTTGTAACTTTGCAAATACACTGATTTTGGTCACCAAATTGATAAGGGAATAATACATTTCTACTCTGGCCCCTTCCATTATAAGATGGATACAGTTCTCAATTATCCTGAACTAGTGAATGGAAACTGACAGATGAATCTGAGGGGCAGGTAATTCGAGGCCTTGGAATGTATTACAATTAAACATAAGTATTTATAATTATATAAATTTGAATTTGACAGTGATGTAGAAATTAGGATATCCCCAACTCATTTAATAATATTACCTCTTAAATTGATGGGTAGCACCAGCCTAGGAAAACCTTTTTTATATTCTCTCTGGAGATTTTCTGATCTGACTCTTGGATTCATAAAAGTGAGCAAAAGTTACATGGTTTGTGATGGAGAATCAAGCCTTTTCATTTGCAATTTCTGTTATGATTTTTTTTTCACATGTGGAAGCAAGCGTTCTCTTAATGTGTCTTCTTCATTTTATTAGAAGTGTTCTCCTTGAGGACATTTGGTGTTTTTCCTCTCCTCTCTAGCCAATTCCTATCCATCCCTCAACAGCCAGTCTGTCTTGTCTTCTCCAGGAAAACATTTCATATCATTATTCTCTACCAATATGAATTAGAGACCATTCCTCTGAAGCAACCTAGATATATTTCTAGTTGCATTGCTTATTACAGAATATTATAGTTGTTTCTTTATCTGTTTCTAAACGGAAGAGGCACCATGTTTTGTCAAGCCTGGTGTTTGTTAGCACATTTGGCCCACAGCAGGCCGTCAGGAATTTTTTAAGTTATAAGAAATGAGACTTGGAAGTTATCTAAAAAGTCAAAACATTCTCTTTAAGACATCCCTGTCCAAAGTAACTTTTTTCAATGACGAAAATGTTCTATATTCCTGCTGTCCAACCCGGCAACCACATGTATCCTTTGGACACCTGAAATGTGGCTGGTACCCATGAGGAACTCAACTGTAACTTTAGTTAGTTTAAACTGTCACATGTGGCTAGTTGGTAGTGTATTGGGTGGCACAGTTCTAGAATATCACCAGGCAGGGGGCCATTCTCTGAACGTTCACAGCAGCAAACCTTCCTGTCCTGCTGTTCACAGCAGCAAAACTTCCTCCTGTAGTCCTTCCTCTTGCTTATGGTGTGTCAGGATAGAAAATGTTGTGCTTTTTCTTCCAGTACCTCTTTTTAATGAAATGTAGGTTTATCTGTGTGAGAAAACCTCCACTCTTCCCTCATGAGATAGTCATACTGTTGAGTCTCCACAATTTCCCTCCTCTGAAGAAGCACAGGGCACCACTGGTAACTAGGAATTCTACCATCACTTACTAGCACCCTGGAACTTGAAATTGTTTGTCAGATGGAGGGTAATGAGAAATCAGGAAAGAAGACCAGGATAGAAACATTTGCAAGGAGTGATGGATGGAAGTGATTCAGGAAAACTGGAAAAAAAAAATGGAAAGGGGTTTTGCCAATGAGGAGACAAAATAGGTCACTTGGGAACACCTATATTGAAAGGAATATGTAAGTGGAATGAGAATGAACTTGAGTAAATAAGCAAACTTGGCTATCTGTGGCTGCCCTGTTTTTATCTCCAAAGAACTGAAACATTGCTAATAAAATGCAGTTCTGTATGAATCCTGAGTTTCCCCTTGTTGTGGGACCATTTCAACATCCATGTGTAGAGGCCACAGAGATGAGACCAGAGGCCACTTAGATGGGACTAAATAACGATCATATCCCTCAGCAGTGGGAATGGCAAAATGGCGGAATGGCTCAGGATGCAGTAATTGGGGTTCTGGTCTGGCAAGTGAGAACTAGGATCCTCTGGGCTTCCTGGTCCTTCTAAACTGAAAGCTGCGGCAAGTGGCGTGAGGCTCTTTCCTTCCATCACTCGGTAGCAATACTTTCACTTTTCTGTGCATAGGTTAATAACTAAATAGTTCCAAAACTCTGCCCATAAATCACTTTCCTCTCACATATAATATTTAAAAAATTGGGATCTCTGCCAAACATTCTCTCACTATGCAAGAAATGTGAATCTGTGGACAAGAAATGACATGTCAGATTATTAAGGACAAAAATTTTAAAATCGAGAATGGCATCCCATTTTTATTGGTTTATGAAACAACCTTCACCTTAATAATTAGTCATGAAGTGGAATCATGTTTCGCTCTGATTATGAACAAAGGGAATTTGAATTCAGACAGTGTATGTGTTTTCTTCATTAGAATGACTTTAGTGTCATTGAAGAATGAACTACATTGGATGAGCAAATGATGGTGAATGAGATTTCTCAAAAAAAAAATGTATAATTTTGGCTATGTTTCCAAGATCCTTATTGGCTCCTTCTTATGTTGCCTATAATATTACTTTATATCTCTGCTTTACCTTATTTATAAACTGTCTAAGCATGCCTATCAAGTCCTCAAGGAGTGGATAATGATAACACTTAAATGTTCTCCTGGAATGATGGATGGAAACTACATAACACTTACTTTTGCATTTCTTTATTCTTTATACTTTGATGGAAGCCCTATTTAGTTGAATTGGGTTTTTCCCTGGGGCTTTTAGTAGTAATTATCTAAAACCAACCACTTTTGTAAGTTTTTATTGTAGCATCCAGTTATAAATGCAGTCCTCAGCTCCACATATCAAAAGAGCAGACAGTGTGTTTGTATTTGGGAAGGCTTGGGCCACAGCACCTAGCATAACACCCTACATCTTCTATGACCCAGTATTTATATAAGATTTCAGGTAGACTGTACAGACTAGATTGAGGCACAAGCATTTCTTTAGCGCTTACTGTATGCTGTGTTATTTGTGATACAGATGAACAAATCATGGTCCCCAGCCTTGAGAAGACCGTAATATAGCAGAAAGCAAGTGTATACAAAATTACTTATGAAAAGTACTGAGACATATGTTTTTTTAAGGCACATAGAAAAGGAATGATTTATTGTGCCAGAGAAAGACTGATAATATATTACAGAGAAGATGATTTTTATTTAAGCTTTGAAATTTGAGTCAATCAAAATAGGCAAAGCAAAAAGTAGTTTGAAAAGATAAGACTGAAATGATTAGGTAAAGGGAAATTTATATAGAAAAGAAAGATAAAATATAGATTTAAAAAATTACAGCACATGAACTTACAGAGAAAAAAATGTGACAATGAGTGTGTATATGTCCATGAATGACTGAAAAATTGTGCTGAACACTGGAATTTGACACAACATTGTAAAATGATTACAAATCAATAAAAAATGTTAAAAAAATAAAAACTTTTTCTAACAACTAAAAAAAAAAATTACAACACATGAGAAAGATTTAGTAGTGCAGATAAACTAAATACTTAAAAATTAAATAGGAGAAAGATGAATTTCTCCCTTTGTCAGAAAGTATAAGTGATTTGCAGATGTTTAACAAATATAAAATGTTCAACCTCTCTAATAACCAAAAGAAAAAAGTGAAATAAAACAATGAGATAATATATCATCTATCTGATCAGCAAAGATTTAAATAATTGATAATATCCAGTGCTGGTGAGATTGTTGGGAAACAGTCAATCTTTGCACTTGTGGTAGAAGTGTAAGTTGATAAATTTGGAAGGCAATTTGCTCATTCTCATTTATTTAATTTTAAAGGCATTTACCCTTTTGACCATAAGTGTCCCTTCTAGAATTTTTTTCCACAAAACAATTAAAAATATATAAATAAGTATACACGCAAACACACACACATATACAGAAACAAAGGTTTCATTGCAGCATTGTTTTATAATATCCAAAATGGTAAGACCAGATAGACTTCTATAGACTTTAAAATTTTGGACTGTGATAGATAGAAAAGAAACTACAGTTCAAAGCAAGTGAGTGTTAAGCCCTCCACTGAGAGACGGTATTAATAATTATGACGTGTGGTCATTTTCATCTTGGCAATCCTATTGTTTATGAACTTCAGCGTGATTTCTGTATTTGTGCTCTGTGTGAAGCATCCTTTGTATTCTAAGAAAGATTATGTAGAATTGATAGTATTTCTTATTAAATTTTTGGTAGAATTTGCTAGTGAAATCACCTGGGCCTGAATATTTTGGGGGGGAGTTCTTTAATTATAAGGTCAGTGTCTTTAAAGTTACAGGACAACTGAGATGACCTGTTTTATCTTGGGTAAGTTTTTGTAAATTGTGGATTTTGAAGAATTGGCTAATTTTATCAAAGTTTTAAAGTTTATGTATGTAGAACTGCTTGGAGTATTCCCTTATTACACTTTTAATGTCTGGGGGATCCATAATATCCTCCTGTTTCATTTCTAGTATTGGCAACTTGTGTCCTCTCTTTCTGTGTCAGTCTTCCTGGAGACTTGTCAGCTGTACTGCTCTTACAAAGAACCAGCTCAGCTTTTTGGTTTCACAGTCTTTCTGTTTTCAACTTCATTATTTCTGGTCTTACTTGATTTCCTTTCTTCTGCTTCTTTGGGCTTACTTTGCTCTTCTTTATCAAGTTTCTTTCATTGGAAGTTTATATTACTAAGTTGAGATCTTCTGTTCTAATGTTAGTATTTACTTTTATAAAATTTCCACTGAACACTGCTTTAGCTGAATTCTGTAAATTTAGGTATGTTGTATTTTCATTTTCATTCAGTTTAAAATATTTTCTAATTTTTCTTAACACTTTTTCTTTGACCTATGTGTATTTACAAGCATGTCCTTTAGTTTCCAAGTGTTTAGATATTTTCTGTTCTCTCCATTACTGACTTCTAGTTTAATTTCATTTTGACTTCAGATTTTTTTAAATTTGTTATGCTTGGTTTCATGAGTCAAGAAATGGTTTATCTTGGTACCTGTTCCATAGGCACTTGGAAAGACTGTGCATTCTGTTTTTGTTGGGTGCAGTATTCCATAAAAGTCGATTATATCCTGTTGGTGTCTGGTATTATGCAGTTCTTCTGTGTAGTTTATTTTCTATTAGTTCTATTGATTACTGAGAGAAGAATGTTAAAGTCTTCAATTCCAATTTTGGATTTGTCTCTTTCTCTTTTCAGATCTTCAGTTTTTGCTTTATGTATATTGGGAGCTCTGTTTTTAGGTACATTATATTTGTTACATCTTCCTTTTATCATTATATAGTATTTTTCTTTATTCTTTATAGTGTACTTTGCTCTGAAGTCCACTTTATTTTTATATTAATATAGCCATTTTAACTTTCTTTTGATTTGGGTGGTAAATTTTTTCTCTCTCTTTCTATTTTTAATCTATATTTATCATTATATTTGAATTGAGTTTCTTCTAGACAACATATTGTTGTATTTTTTTATTCATTCTGACAATCTCTGTCTTTTAATTGGTTTTATTTACATCATTTACATTTAATGCAGTTATCAACATAGATTTTTTTTGCCCTACAACTATTTTTTTGTTTCCTCCATTGTTCTCTTTTCCTTTTTTTCTGCTGCCATCTAGATTATTTGACCTAATTTTGTATTTGATTTTAATTGTTTTGGTTTTGGCTATATCTCTTTGGATGTTTTTAGTGATTGCTCTAGAGATTGCAGTATTTATAATTTTTTCAGTCTATTTTAAATTAATTTACTACTTCAAATGGAATGCAGAAAACTTACCACAATATTGATTTCAAAACCCTTCCTTCCCATGATGTTGTTGTTGTCATCTATATTACATCTATGTGCACTGATCACTACATAAGATGGTATTATACTTTTTACTTTCAACTGGCAAATGCATTTTAAAGAACTCAAGAGAATAGTCAATTTTATTGAACAGGATATTTATCATTGATATTGTTCTTCCTTTGCAACAAAGTTAGAGTTCTGACTAGATATTGTCATGAAGAATAGGGGATTCCACGTACCCGTTTGTTCCCCAGAATGAATTGTTTTCAAAGAAAAAATAAGTATTTGTATTTTCTAAGCAGGGCCATAAACCATGTCAAAGCTCTAATTTGCTGAATTTTTATTGATTAAAAGTTTAACCATTCCCTCTATTGCCCCTTCATCTTATCTCTCTCTCTCTGTCTCTACACACACACACACACACACACACACACACACATTGACTCATGAATAACTCAATTTGAACAACACCTATTGGTATTTTCTAACATTATAGAATTGTTACAAAACAGTTTTTGATACACCAATTGTTTAAAATCTTCACTTAATAAATTTATTCATATATATAAAGCACATATTCTGTGAACAAAGTGTTTTTAAGTAAGTCACTCCAGTCAGGCTGCAAAGGGCTGGTTAACAGCTTTGCTACATGAGTCACACAAACATTCTAAATCTTCCTCCCCACATGCATTGTCCTAGCTCAAAAGGTGGAAAGGATATGATTCTTGATAGGTCGTACAAGCAGCAATCATTTTCTGTGTCTTGGTGTCCCAGGCACCTGCGATGCACAGTGATACCCAAGTCTAAGTCTGACACTAATATCAAGAGCTCATTTCAAGCTATTTCCCTTCCCTGCTCTTTCTGCTTTGCCTCCAGAGCCACCCTCGCCACCGCTACCGTCCTCTTTCTGTTCCTCCTATACATCCCCTTGCTCCTTTCCAAGAGTCCTGCTTCTTCCTGTCTCTACCTCCCCCTTCTTTGGTCTTCCAGAAAACCACTAGAGTTCAGGGCAGGTGGATTTGATTAACAGCTTTTTTTTTTTTTAAACTTTGATGACTACGTAATATTTAATACAGGGCTTTGCAATGTATTACTTACTTTCGAATGACAGCATGAGGTTTTTAGTCAGACACACTAAAGGTGGAATTCTGTCTTTACAAATTTAGCTGTGTGAACTTGATAATATCTGTGAGTCTCTCCGTCCTTATTCGTATGGATGGACATAATATCTATCATCAGCCTTGAGAATTGTGATTTTTTTTTCAATATCTGACTTGTTTTCATTCAAAGTTCCTGGAGTATACATATATAGTCAATTAAAAATTATTATTTTTGTTGTCACTTGTCTGTCTATGCTGATTTTCATAAAAACTCTGAGATAGGTGAATATGCATGACTTTTTATTATAAAATACAAATTAAAAATTGGTCTGATTATAAAATCAATGCATACTAATTAAAAATAAATTTGAGAGTGAGTCTCAAAAGCACATATTGTCCTGACCTAATGATAATAATTTTGAAAATTTTAGTGTTTTTTTCCCTAGAAGAAATAGACTTTATAAGACATATTTGGATCTTGTCACATGTAAATTTTGTAATCTGCTTCTTTTTCTTTGCATTTTGTGGTAAGCATTTTTCTCCTATTCACTAATCTTCAAAACAATGTGAATTGCTGTATGATTATTACATAGATATACAGTGACTTACTTAACTGTTTTGTTACTCACAGAATTTTAAGAATATTCACATACAAACACTTTTTGTACTAGCTGTTTTGAAGTACAATTAATGAGTAAAATGTATGAACACTAGTGTAATGGACATTTATTACCAAATTTCTTTTTATGAATTTTTCCCCCAATTTGTACTCACATCAACTGTGCAAAAATGTCTATGAAGTGGAATCAATTTTGATTATACAATCTCTTATTTTAAATATGCAAATATGTCTAAGTGACTCAAGGAGTTTCTAGTAATTTGCAAATCAAGATGAAATTGTCCCTCACAGTACATTTTAAGTGAGATCTGTAAACAAGACGGTAAGATAGCTTAGAGAATGGAGCATCTGTGAATGGGATGGGTAAACCTAATTGAAATGAGAAACCTTTGAGGAAAGAGGCAGTAAAGAGGGCTACACAGAGTATATTTCCAAGCTTTTCCCTAGAATTAGCACCGAACATGGGAACGGGAGATTTTCTCCTTTGCCATCCAACACTTCTTAACCCTTGCTTTTAGTATTCCTAAAATGTTACCCCTAGGCTAGTAATGATTTAAACAAATAATTTGCCCCAAATAAGCTTTTATAATATTAGTTCCACAGACACAAATGAAATAAGAACATACATATTCCGTATAGCAAAAACCCTCTGATTTTTGGAAAATGGGATTGTAGTTACTTATGTTGCATATGAGGTGGCTCAGTATACACTCAGTTTAGGCAGAGTTCAGGTGTCCCCAGAAGAGCAGACTGTTTTTCCCTTCTGCTCTTTGTACAGCTTAGCCAATCGGAAGGCACCACTTTGTTCACGAGCGCCAAGCCAGGGACTTCACCTTAAACCCAAGTATGCATTTCAAACCTTGAACAAACAGTCTGCTTAATAAAATAAGGGAAAGGGTTTTCTTTTTCTCTCTTCTCTAGAAATTCACAAACATCACTTGACAGGTGACAACTCCTCCCTTACAAAAGGGGCTGTTTGCTTTTTGCTTTGGTGTTTGGGTAAACTGCAGCACGCACTGGCAGAGAATTTATTGCCTAGGGGAAGGTGTTTGCAGTCCCTGTGTTTAATCTGAAAAGAAACCCTTTTCCTGCTATCCCCTCCCTTGGTTTGGGAGGGGGGAGACTTGGAAATGATAGCCCCGGGGGGGAAAAGTTCCCCAGCACCTGTCTTTGGTGCAGCCTCAGCAATGTTACTTAAGACACTGTGCTCAGTGTGTGTGCATTCAGAATGGCAAAGTTGAAGAGGGCAGATAAACAGAAAGGGATTTCAGCAGAAACACAGGAGCTGATTCTAACCTTGCATCCTCTTATAAACCGATCAGGTTGAAATCCTAGGACGCTGGCTTAAAGAGAATGGGATGTTTTTGAAGTAATACTCGTACTGTTAGTCACCTGTCTTTTCCTTTGGCAACTAGTTTACTTAATATAGTTTTAATCAACAGAACTTGAAACAATTCAGAATGTTAGACTTAGGAACTATAGACATGATCTAGTCCTAGTCCAGCCTCCCTTTAATAGATGGGAAAACTAAGACCCGAATTGATTACTGTTCGCTTCTCCAACATTTCTAATAGAACCTGTGGGAGATTCAGGGCTAACGCAGCTTTCTGGTTTTCTACACCAGCCCCTCCATCTATTTGCCGTAGTATGAAGAGCCCACACTCTGGACGTAGGTGGCTGCCTGCATTTGAATCCAGTTCTGTCATTCACTATTTGGATGGTCTTGTCTAAATTCTGGTATGTTTCTGAGTCTCAGTTTCCCCACCTGCAAAATGAAGATGATGATATTGGTGACGTATCACAGAAAAGCTGTTTAGAGGGTTGAGGGAGGGCATGTTAAGCAGTCATCCCAGTAACCTTGCATGTGGTCAGTTCTCAGTGGTGATGGTTGTTGCTGTTACTCTTTAGAATGAGATAATCTGGAAACAGGAAATTATTCACCTTAAGTAGAGCAATTACTGATGCAGGGAAAAAAATGAAATTTGCTTAGGTTTGTATTTTTGTGTTTCCATAAAAAGAAGATAATATTTGAAGCTGTGCTAGCATGCTGTAAAATCCGTCTAGCCCATCCTTTCCAGTTTGAAACTAGATAGAGTTGAGTTTTCTACAATTTTAGACCAATTTTTGAAGCAGATTTCTTTTAAAAGCCAATACCCCCTTGTGTTTATTCAGTCTTATAGAATTCAAAGAAAACACTTTCATTTTAATTATTACATGTTATTTTATTTTAGTTATTTGGCTATCCAGTAATCCTAAGGTAATAAAATATTCCCTTTTCCAGTCTGTTAATTAAGAGCACATACTTTGGATATACCTGGGTTTGAATCTCAGCATGATAATGAAGTCAGAGCTGCGTGGACTCCTAGACATTTTAATTCAGTGGGTCTCAAAGTGTGGTCAACAGCATCAACATTACTTAAGCACTTGTTAAGAAATGCAAATTCTTGGATTCCACTCCAGATCTGCTAAATCAGAAACTAGAAGGAGAGGAGGACAAAGATATTTGAATAAGCCCTCCAGTCCATTCTGATGTTTGAAAAACACTGGTCCAGCCCAATGTTTTAACATGTATTTTTATTGGTGGGGGAACTCAGAGTCTGACAGGGGAGTGACTTGCCCAAGGGGACACAGCCATAATGACAGAGAAGAGACTGCTAGTCCACTCTCTCCTTTAAAATAGGTATTTCTAGTTGTGATTCATCACAAAACACGTGGAAAGCTCTCCTGGGTTTTGTTATTCAGAAAGTTTAAAGATAGAATGTAATACTTTAGAAGAAGTCATTAAATATCCTTACTAACTGGATGGCTATACATCTTTATCAGTAAGATGTTGTTAAACAAGTTCTCACAACTGACTTGTTTCTAATTGTAAAGGTTCATAAGAATCTTTTCCCTGGCAAAATGACGAAAATTTCAAGCTTGTATTCTTGTCATTTCCACAGGAATTTACTGATTATTTACTAAGTTCAAAATACTCTGCTTTGGGTACAAGTTTAATAAAAGAGCTGAGTCTATCACTGCCTATAACTTAGAGTTGGTGGGAGAGTCAGGTATGAAGTTAATGAACTGGATTATAAATGACCATACCCCCAAAATATTCATTGCTTACCTATTGAGGGATAAATAGAAAAGACACTGAACACCAGACCAGAGTTCAGTCATCAGCAATGACTGCTGTGCGGTATAACTTCAGGGGCAGTGTTCACCTCATACTTCATATGAAGGACAACATGTAGGCATTAAGCAGCTCAGTAGTCCTGCCGTCTAGCTAACATTTGGCACTTACTACACTTGAGACAATCTGGGGGATGAATGAGTAAAGAAAGAGCACATTCTGACCCCCTAAAGCAACCAGTTTATTATGGGACAGGAGGTAACATACAAACAACTCTTATCACATGAGTTACAGAATGATAAGCAACAGAGAACAGTATAGATGGTCTCATTTCTGTTTGAAAGCTCAGGAAATATATTGGCCATGTGGGAGCAAAGGGAAGAGAAATAGAATAAGGCAGAGAGAACCATTTATGTTAGTTAGGGAAAAGGCTTAAGTGTGTGAAGCCCTCACTATGAGAGAACAAAAACTTGTGATGCTTTGAAAGAACGCTTGCCTCACCTAGCATAATGTAATTTTTTTTTAATTCCCTGGGCCCACAGAACATATGTATTGGCTATCAGTTTGAGACCCCTTAGGTGTTGACATGAACTTGGTACATTGTGTCATGGGAGGAGGGTCAGCTTGGTTTGGCTAAAACCCAACATGAAGAGAAGAAGTATGAAAATAGACAAATTGTTGAGTTGGGGGTCATTTCAAGGAAACCAGTAGTACATTCTAACCTGGGGGGCTTGCTGGATGGATTGCGGGGCACAGTACATGACTAGAGGATGAGTGGCTGGAGGTGTGGTGGTGTCTGCATTCGCATGGGATCTCAAACTCTGCCATGTCATGTGTTTATTGTCAGGACAAGTGGGTGTGTTGGGATTATGATCAAATCTCTCTGGAGGACTGTTCTTTTCAGATAAGGACCTGTCTGTTGTTTACTTTTTCTTCCCCAACATTTCTTTAGAATAGACAAAGTGACAGTTCCTGGAGTAGGAATAGAGATGTAAATGAGAGCCCCTTCACTTTACAACCTAATGAGAGGTAAAGGTTCCCGTCCTGCTATGTAAAAAACAGGAACCATGTTGATGACATGCTGGCTAGAGATATAGAACAAGGCTGATAAAACCGTGGCTGAATTGATTATTTTTGATTAGGATTTGATTATTTTGATTAGGCACTCCTCACCTGGTAAAATGTAAAATATGTGTTCATGCATTGTGTGTGTGTGTGTGTGTGTGTGTGTGTGTCAGAGAAATAGACAAACTCTTAATTCGTGCAGTCTGAGCCTCTCGCCCCATTTGTGGATGGAGGCTAGCTGAGTGCGGCGCTATCAGGGGCACACGGCAGTGATGTGAGCTGACTCTTGGTCTTTTGTCTCAGTTATTCTTTGTGTTTAGAAAAGACACATAATTCACCTATAGATTAAAATAAAAAACAGTTCTTACTTCATTGGCCTCTCTATTTACTTACCATCCTCCCAAGAAGCTGAGAGCTCTTAATGGATATTATTCAAGCCATTTCTCACCACACCCTCTTAAAGAGGAAGGAAGAGAGCCGGTATTTTAACATCTCAATTTTGTAACCTCCGTCGCACAGGGTAGTGAATCAGAAACTAATTTAGAAATAAAACCCATATGATTTGTCTTGCAGTTGGGTATGTTTTAATCCAATGGATGTCACTACCTGCTTTTGTTCAAATGGGAGCTAGCTGGCTCTATAAAATACAGCTATTAAAAATAGCCCTCTCTTAGATGGCTGAGCAGAGTAGCAAGATGACTTTTCTATCACCTGAGATTTATTCAGTGGATGGATTTGGTGATGTTGGCGTCCCTAAGTGAAGGCAAGCAGCCCAAACCCTTTCTGCTATGGAATTACATACATGTAGCCCGCTTCCCATTTTACCAAGGTATTTTATTTGCCTTTCAGCAATAGTCTGTTTAGAAAAAGAGACAACTCAGCTGCTTGGAATTGATTGGATAGAAGGAAAACTAAGGAGGATATGAAAGAAGTTAAAAAAAAAAAAACCTATCTTGTGAATAATTGATACTGGGAAACAAATGTATTCCAGTATGTTGTCTCTTTCTCTTGAGATTCAAGGATTAGCACATTATTATATGTAAAATTAAGCTCTCTGGAGGTCCTCCGGCATGGGAAGGAAATCTGGAATTCTAATTTGGGGCTTTATAAATTTACTCTGCCTTGTATGTTGAAAGGCACTCAAACTTAAAGCAGTCATGAGTTGTAGCGAAAAGTACTGGCTTGGAAATCGGCAGCCTTGGCTTCCAGTCCCCACGCTGCTCTGCTGTCACTAACTGGCTTGCTGCTGATGCACGAATAACTTCCCCCTCCCGGTCTTGGTTTTCTTATATGTAAAATCGTGGATTTGGACTAGGGATTACTCAATCTTCTCATCCTCTGTAATAGATAAAGCACCAATCCCCTGCTTCTGAATTCAGCCTTGCTAGGACGCCTCTTGTGTCTTCATGTGGGAACATAGCACAGGCAAGCACATTTTCCAGAACCATCAGTGAAAGCTCATATAAACCCATGTGTTCTGTTCGGAACATAGAACAAAACCTGTTCTAAATAACAGCTCTGTTGCCTGGAATCTCAAGACTGTGTGACGGTCTTTCTTTTCTTTCCGTTCTCTAAGGGCAAGGGGGTTGTGGGGTGGGGGGGGTTGGGTGGACTTGCAAAAATCAGAACACAAAAGCAACACTTTTCTATCTGAGAAAATGAATGCTTCCTAACCATGGCTTTTTGTGGAGGCGAGGTGGGCGGTGAGGGATCGCACTCCGAAGATTAGTCATAAATGTGAATACTGTCTGGAGCTGGTGAAAGAAGCAAGTCCCTCCTTCGGTGCTGCCTCTGTCTTCCCGGTGAGTCCCGGAGGCGGTGTTCCTTCCAAACAACTACCGGCCTAACCAGTTCATTGGAATGTCTTTCTACAGACTGTCTCCTCATTCAGATTTCTTCTGAAAAGGAACCTCTCTAAAAGCATAAATCACGTTTAAAAAAAAAAAAAAAAAGGTGGTAAATGTTGTGCTCAAAAACTTCTCCTTCGGTTTGAAATACATGCAAACAAACCTACCTACTCTACCTGGAAACAGCAAAAACAAAAGAAATTAGGACACTAATTGCCTTGCTTTTTTTAAGTAAGACAGTTTTCTCGGGGTTGCATTTGTCCTTTGGGGGTGACAGGAATTAAGCTCTTTTGATACAAGCTTTTGTCTTTATCACATGCATACCTCCTGATCCCTCATTCTGCAGCTGAGGGGTGATTTTATGAAAATATTAACTGTATGTTGTCTTTGCTGACATTTTTAAATAAACAATAAGACGTGAAGCAAATGTTACAAACTATCAAGGGACACAAATCTTGCCTTGTAACAAATCTCACCTTCATACAAACATAGAAAAAGGTCTTAATCTATGAGAGAAACTTAGTAATTATTGAGTATGTAGTTTAAAAATTTTCTTCGTTGTATAATAGCATCTCTTAGGCAATAACCAAGGTGTCCATGAAGTTTTTCTTTTTCCTTTTTTTTTTCTGATGCAATTGCTTATCTAGTGCTACCAACAGCCTTGAGTGGTAAGGAGTCACATAATATTTTCTTATTCTGATTGTGTACAATTCCTAACTAAATAGGGATAGTTTGTGACTTGAATTCAGTGGGGGGGGGGGGGGAGAAAAAGTGTGTCAATCTCTCAATTTGTGCAGTGAAAATGGGATACTACACAGAGTCCTAGAAGCTGAATTCCTTACTGTGTCTGGTCTGAATGGTGGAGGATAAAACAGGCATTTTTTTTTTTTTCCTGATTTTGTTTTGGAAGGAATTCTGAGAATCATTTGAGTTTTGGCAAATTTGAGGGTTTTTTTCATTTCTGGTTCCCCTTTTGTCACAATATAATGAAATTATCCTTAATCATTTATCAAGAAGTTTAGCTAAAGAGTAGCCCATGGTTAGAAAACCATATGTCTTATTTTTCATCATGTAGAGTGTAGGATGAATTGTCTGATGGGAAATAGAAACAAGCTATTATCTTATGACTGAAGTATAAGAAGAAAGGGACTCTTGGTTCAAACATCCCTATAGACTGTGAAATCTATACCAGAAAAAAAAATAAAAAAGACTGTTGTCCAGAGAGGAGGATGTTACCTTAGAAGTTTGCAAATCTAAGTTCTGGTCATGGATTCTGTACCATTTTGCTGAGTGACCTCACACGTGTCACTAACCCTCTCTAGTTGCAGTTTCTTCACTTACAAATAATCTAGGTAAATGATATTCAAATCTAGATATCAAAGTTTTCCTAGAATAACCCATAAAAGTGAAATCTCATGCCAACACATAAAACAAATCAAGTATTATTTTATTATTAGAGATTTATTTCAAGGGCTAAGTACTTTGGGCTCCAGGTTCAAATACCCTGGCATATGAATAACTAACCCTCTCTAAGCTTTAGGTTATTTTTGTTGTTGTTGTTGTTGTTACTTGTTTTCTTTTATAATATGGGATTAATACAACTACTGTGAAAACTAAATGAGATAGTAAATATTAAAAGATTATCTCAATAGTATTGCTCAATAAATGTTAGCTTTTTAAAATATTTACTTTTTTAGTAGGTCAGTCATGGAACACAGAGGGTTGTTGTAAATAAGCACAATTTAAGGAGTGGTTTGTCTAGAAGTTACAGTGTTTTATAAGCCTCAAGATCCAGTTTTTAGATTTTGGTATAGGAGTTATTTTTATTATTATATAATTCTTTTTTTAAATTATTGAATCACAAATATTATAAGTATTTGCAAGGTATTCTTTTAAACTCTCTTTAAAATCTCTGATAATTGTTCATCAAATTGCTCCAAAATCCTGAAAGATCAATAGCTTTATAGATATACAACTATTATATAGTTAATATATACACTATATATATGTTTTATATGTATATGTATGAAGTCAAAGCATTATTATCAAACAGTTGCTTTAATTCATTATCATAAGCAATAAGCAATTCTGGCCAAAAAATCCCAAACTTGCCATATGCACTAAAACTACCCATGATGTAAAGCACCTACTGTGCAGTAAGGGTTGACTTGTCATTGTAGAGTTGATTTAACATTAGCTTGTGACAAGGACACGTACTAAAAATTTATTTGGCAGTGGCTTATGGATGCTGTAGTGAGAGTTCACGGATAGATTCAAGAGCACAGGATGGATAAAGTGCATTTGATGGATCAAGTGCAGGCCTGAACACACACACACACACACACACACACACACACACACACACACACGCACAACTTCCTAGTCGGTGACATTTACAAGAAGTACAGGTATGTGCACAGAGATACCCAGAGAAACCTCGTTCTGTGTTCAGCACACAAGCAAGTTAATTTGGCTGTTCAGATCTAATGCTTACTCCTTAAGTGGTTGTGTGATGGAGGGCAAGATATTTTATCTCCCTATGCTTCTTCCCTCACTTGACAGATGTGGATTTTAATGGTACTTCCTTTATAGGCTAATGTGAGTATTAAATCAGACCACATAAATAAAGCACTAAGAATCATGCCTCGCCTTAAGGAGTGCTTCACAAATGTTGGCTATTGTTTTCTGACTCTATTTGGGCATGTGTATATACTTTTTTAATGTTTCATAGTAAAGGTACTATAACGTATACCATTCTCCAAAATTTTGAACCTATGTAATGATCAAGTTGAATAACAGCATAGTGGGTAAAAAGAAAAGTAAATTTTTATTTCATTAAATGCCATCTCTAGTTAGCCCCTTTGAGAAGACATGACATTGAACAACGTTGTAGATGTTACGTGTGCGTGTATTTTTGTTGCAATTCACGTCTGAGAAACCAGTTCTGTCATCTATTTGGATGAGAGGTTGTGAGTCCAGTGGATGTAGGAGTTCTGATTATTCCTTGGGATTCTTCCCCTTGGTTGGTATTCTTTTGAATCACAATAATTTGTTCAGAATTAATCTAATAAATAAAATAATGTGGTCTTTGAGTAAAAATATGATTATAATAAATAAATACTGTAGATGATTTAGGGACCTAGTCTGGGATGTATCGAAAGAGAAATAAAACTCTTTAAATGACTATGCCCATTTAGACACTCAAAACACGCTACCCTTCAGAGTGGGCACCTTGGGCAATTCTGTTCCTGGACCCTCTCCTTGTCACTTGGCTTCAGTGAAAGCTTATCAGGAGCATAAGAAAATGTGTCTATATTTTAATGCTAGTTTTTTTCTGAATGAGAATCATCTTATCCAATTTGATCACTCATTTTATACACTAAATTTGGCTGAATATATTTTTGGTTCACTTTTTTTCTTTTAAGGCTAGAAATTTGTCACCATTGATTACATTCCAATAATGTGTCACAAACTGTTTCATAAATTACAACAGATTGTTCACCAGGCTCAAAGTTCCATGAAAGCAGGAACTGTTACTTTCTTCTCTATAAAATGCACTACAAAGTCTGGCACCGTTTCGTGTTCAACAAATGTTTGTTGAATGGTTTGGAGATACACTGGGCTCACCTCTTTAAGCTGTTAGCTCCTTAAGGCAGTGGTCCAATCCGAGTCTTCTAAGTGCCCTATAGAACCTAATGGAAACTCCTTAACAAGCAGCCTTCAATCTGTTAGGTTAAAATCAGGTCAGTCCTACTTCTTTGCTGTCTTGATGTAACTTTTGAAAACTAGATGCAGTTCCCCCCATCTATTTCTTGTCCATCCTTGTAGGACTTTTTTCATTCCCATCTGTTTTCTACTGCTTTTTTTGTTCATCTGGAATGTGAAAATATTAATTTAAAATGCTTCTCTGACATCAGTGAAGCAATTTGCAATAGCATTAAGCGACAGAAGTTTGGACATTTGGGGAATTATCAAAACGTATTGTGTCTAGAATGCTGTTCTCTTTTGCTTTGAAGAACATTTTTTTCTGACTTTATGCAAATGTGAAGAGGCTACTCCAAGTCATCTCTGAAGACTGTTAGGACAAAACACTTAATGTGGCAAGTTTTCTCTTGAAATGAATCAGTCCCTTCCACTGTACACATCATGTTCTGTGTCAGAGGTTTTAGTTTGAATGAATCGAGGGTAATTGTACTACGGATTGAGAAAATGAGATGCATTAATTAAAAACAAATGAATAATTAAAATATCTTATGTTTGAATAACCTGCCATTTTTTAAAAGTTACTTCACATCCATTATCACTCCTGATCTTCACAACTATGTGAAGTGTGTATCTCATGCCATTCTAAGTATATTAGCTCTTTGGATTTGGGTGTAATTAAATGTTATTAAAAACCATTTAACTCCATTAGTATACAGGTTAGTATGTATGACTAAATGAAAAGCATACGCAGTGTTTTATACTGTTAAACAACTGAAAATATAGACCTTGTTTGGACCTCCAAGTTAAAAAGAAAAGTATCTCAAAGATGTTTTCTTTAACAATGTTTTATATTCTACCTCCAGGTGACATTTATTATATTTGTATAATATATATATAGTGTCATAATATTATATATAATATAACCATGAAAGATATTTTCAACACTGACCACCTGATTGGCCTTAAAGAAGCCATCACTTTTTAATTATTCATGATTTCCTTCTTTTCAATAACAAGCTCCTTTTAGACCTCCTGAGTTGAATATTTGGGCACACTCTATTGTATCAGTACTACTTTGAATAGAAGTTTGTTTGGTTGATTGCTAGTTATCAGAGATGAGATCTTGGCTCTCATTCAACTTAATCAAAACACGTCTGGGCAGTGTCTGCTAACGTCGATCAACCAGTCAGTTCTCACCAATGTTCGGCAAATTTATTGATTCACTTCTTAAAATGCATTGAAACCTTTCTCTAGGGAAGACTCTGGTTAATATTTGTATGTCCAACCTAATGGTTTTAGATGGGATACTATCCTCAGTAGGTTTTGACAGAATATCGAAAACCTTGTTTATTGGCTGCAGTGATGTGATAAATCGTGCTTCTGTTTACATGGCTCATTGTAAGGGTTTGGAAACACTCCTTTGATGTGCTAAGAGCAGCTAATGAAGACAGTTAAATAAACAAACCTTTCTCATGAATCTAGGAGTTCATACAGACACAGTCTGCTAATTTGCTGCTTGAACCTGGTCCAAACTTTCAGGTATCACTTCGCAAGTGGAACACCTTATTTATTTATTTATTTTTAATGGAGGTACTGAGAATTGAACCAAGTACCTTGTGTATGCTCAGCATGTGCTCCACCACCTGAGCTAGACCCTGACTCCCCGAACACCTATTTTGAATTTAATGGAAAGCCAGCTTGTTTTTCTTCGTAACTGAACACTCCTTTGACACTTAGAGTGTCAGTGCTGGAACGGGCTTTAGAGGTCATCTATTAGTTCATGGTTTTTCACCAGTAAGAAAGCAGAAGCTCAGAGGAGTGAAGTGACAAGCCTGAGATTACACTGCCAGCTGGTGAAGAAGTCAGCCTAGAATCCAGGTTTTCTGATTACTTCCACTACACTGTGATGTGTTTAATTTTTTAATGGTACATAATATATCGTGAAACTGTATTTCACCATTCAGTGTGTGCCAGCTGGAGACTATCAGACTTTTTTTGGATGTTAAATAATTGTTCTGACATTGTCATTTTGCCTAACTGCCACTCATATTTACCTGGAGAAAGTATCGAGACATTTCCTCTAATGTGTTTGGTGTTCACTCAATGCCAAGTTCAGTGCCTCGACAATCGTGTTTGATGGAAGGGGGAACTGAATTTCCGCCTGGTTTTCAGGACTTGTGCTGTAAGCGCATGCCACCCCCGTTCCGCAGATACTCTCGCCTGCAGCCTCAAGGGTGTAGCGAATTAGTCTTGTATGAGAGTCTGCTGCTTCTGGATGGCTAAGCCAGGGATCAGACCTTCCCTTCACAGTAAGACAAGCTGCCAGAGAAGTGATTGATACTGCAGACAGAAGTAGGACTTCAAGGAAGGAATAAGCAGATAAGTGGGGTAATAAGTAGATAATACTATTGCTTTGCACTTAGTGTCTTTTATCCGAGCTTCTGAAGGCAGCTGTATCCCTCGGTGAAAAGAGAGAATGGGGTCTCTCTTTTCACTTGGTGGTCACCTCCATGATCAATAAATCAGTGAAAAGATTTCCAAAGGAAGACCAGTGATATTTTTTTTTTTCTTTTTGGGAAGCGAAGCCACCAGAACATGAAGCAATCGCTCTAAAAGTTATCTTGATCTTGGTACAGTGTTCTGTACGCACTCTCCCCTACAATGTTTGGATCTGAAAAAAGAAGCTTCTACTGTACCAGCTAAGACACTTACTATATTTTTTAATCCTTTCTGATCATGTCAGACTATACTCCCACTGAGTCTCATTCTTGCATTTCTTTTTCTCCTGAAAAACGTCCCTTGTAAATCTTATTTTCAGGTCAAAGTCCCTAGAGAGTAAATCTTTCAGACAGCTTCAGCCCATTATGCCTCCAAGAAACCTTTGTGAAGTGAGGCTGTGTTTAAGGAGGCTGATGGACTCAGGGATCTCTTTGAATCTGCCTTCATTAACTTTGTACACATCTTGTTAATTCAGACGAAGAAGTTAAGCTGCCAAGCCAAAGTTGTTTCCTTTTAGAAGCCTATGACTCAAAATTCAGAAGCCTGTTCTCAGGAGAGTTGGAGACCAGTACTGGCTGCCATATGTTTTTGTAGGTGAGGTAACTTTGTTCCTTATTTAACAGAGACAAGAAAAATTTTCTAGGCAGTAAACTACTATATATGAATATTAAGTGATATTGAAAATGTTGTTGCATCATCTTTTTCATCTAATTTTTTTTGTTTTTTTGTTTCTGTTTTCTTTTGTTTGCTAGTTGACTATGTTGTGTGGAAAGGGCATTTTTGTTGTTGTTTTTTTCTTTAATTATAGAAATCTCAAGGTTAGGGGCAATCTCAAAGGTTATCAGATCTGACCACCCAAGTTGTCTGGCCTTCAGCTCCATAATTACATTATGTAAGTAACTGGCATAATCTTAGAAGGGAAAGAGGACACAGGTTCATCCAGGCTGTATCCCTGAAGATCAGAAAAACATCACTGGATATGAGGGGAAAAAAACCCAAACAGCCACTTAAGTCATAGATAGATGTCTCATGTCCCATATTCTATCACTGGCTATGTGGGAAAAAATCCAAAACAACCTCTTAATTAATCATGAAGACAAATTTCCTTTATTTGAACAAAAAGCATTTCCTTTAAAATAGATTTCATTTGTGGCAGAAGATAAAAAAGAACCATGTATATTCAATAATGCCTCGACAGCCATCTTTCATTGTGACCGAATTCTGTCAGCTAATGGTTCTCAAGCTGAGATAATGAAAGATAAAATGGGAAAGTTGTGTTCGTCTGTGTGTCTGGGAGAAGGAGTGTGGTAAGGAGAACCCACAGGTAGTACACATCTCGGTCATCTGGCAATCTCAATGTGCTGTTGGCAATTCTAATCTCCTTTTGTCCCCTTCCACTTGGTCTCATTTGACAGTTCTCATCATTACCTTGTAAGTGAGGTGATGTAGGTGGTGGTATCCCCATTTAATAATTGTAAAAATGGAGTTTCGCGTGTTTGCCAAACCTACAGATTTAGCTAGCATCAGATCCAGGACTTTAAGGCACACCTTTTGACTTAGAGCTACTGCTCTCCCACCCAAATAAATGCAAATGCTCTCGAATATAGCATCAGCCACAGTTGGTTTTCCTTATCTGCAGGTTCTACATCCTCAGACTCAACCAACCAGGGATGCAACCACCTATGCATCAAAAATATTTGGAAAAAAGACCCAGAAAGTTCCCAAAAGCAAACCTTGAATTTGCCATGCCAGCAACTATTTACATAGCATTTACTTTGTATTAGCTATTATTGCAAATCTAGAGATGATTTAATGTATATGAGAGGATGTGTGAAGGTTATATGCAAATACTATGTCATTTTACATAAGGGACTTGAGGATCCATGGATTTCGGTATCCATGGGAGTTCCTGGAACCAGTACTCTGAGGATACCAAAGGTTGACTCTATAGCACATCAGTCTGTTGATACGGAGAGCTGTGCAAATGTTAGTAAATACTGTTATCAAAGAGCCATGCCCTCAACTGGCCATTTTGAGTGCAAGTTTTTCTACAGAAAGGAAAGAGAATTAAAAATTCTGTGCTAATAAGTCATTTGCCATGAGCTGAATTCACTTGATTTAGTTTAATAGGCGGATAAGCTTTTTACAACTCCAAATTCTATTCTCCCTGCTCTGTTTTCTTTACTTCCACTATAAAGTAAAAACAACCTTCTACATAACTACGTGGATTCTAATGTCACTTTTTTCTTCTTGTTTCCACATAGTTTTGTCTTTCTATTAGCTTGAGTGTGTTCTTTTGTTCCAAGATTTTGTAATTTTCAGTATAAGTGGGAACCAATTATACTTCTTTGAGTATCTGGAGCATCTTATTATCAGTTTTTACAGGTGTCTAACTTCTCCTTTATCACTTAATTCATATTTCTTTTAACTTTTAGAAGACCAAAACTTAAAACTGGAAAACTTTTCATCATAGAGAAACAGAGAAACATTTATCGATACCTTAATGTATTTATGAAAATCCATCATAGTGACTAGAACTTACCAGATTTCAAAGCAGAACTTGAAGCAGTTGAATGAGGTGCATGCGCTGCAATTCTGGTACCTTTAGAATACAAGCCGTGGTGGCTTATGTAAACATGTATTTCTTTTAGTTAAGTGAAATGGTTAATGTAATTCTCTCAAATCAGGATGCAATTCTAAGAATCAGGTTGCAACGCTAAGAATGAAGAGAGCCACCTCACATTCACAAAATAGTTGCAAAACTTTGGGGTGCTTATTTTCCATCTTTGAGTTTTACATTGTCTGTTTCTAAAATGAAAAGTTCTGGCTCTATGATTTCTAAAGTTTCTTAATGATATGATAGTCTCTAGTTCTATTTTTACCAGTGCTTAAAATTACTGTTCCTATTACCATCACTGTAAGTCAGGCATCCTCTTTAATCCCTTATCCTTGGAATACTATGTTTCCTTCCAAGGAAAGCGATGGAGCTCTTTCTCCTCTCCCTGATCTGCTTGCTGGGGCACAGGAAGAGAGTGCCTTCTTGTGGGAGTGTCTACTTACAATCCTAGGAAATAATGAGAAAAGGAATTAAGAGCAGATTCTGAATTGATGGCTAACTAGTGAAACCCATAGCCTTATCAATCAATAATGATGAAGAAATGGGTCCTTGTGTTTGAATCCCCAGACCATCTTGAGAACACAGGCCAGCCCCTGCTGAGTTAGAGTCCTCCACGGCTGTGGATCTGTCAGAGGACTGGTTTGCTTTACAGTTCTAAATGTGTTAGCCCCAGGTAGGCAGAGCACTGAACTCTCTAATTAGCCTTGCAGGTCAGTCTTTAAAGAAATAAGGATGCAGCTTCTAGCAGTTTCGAACGGCATTCTGTGCATTGTTTGCTGAAGGTCAGAGGGCAAACACTATTGTGACAGTTGGGCAGACCTGGCAGGCACGCTTCTCTGGACGGGATGAGAGGAAGACGAGCAGTTGATGTTGACCTTTGGTGACAGTGCCTCATATTCTAGGGTCTTTTTGATATTCTTTTAATGCACATGAAGATTTTCCATTTTTAATCCAAGGAGTTAGAAAGAGAGTCATAGGAAATAAGAGATAATCTAGCCTACATCTTTATCTACAGCAAAGTTTTAAATCAGAACTCACAAAGGCTCAGTTACCTTAGTTACCTTAGTATGAGAAAGATAAGGGTAACTGGAGTCCGCCACGGTCTTATTCCAATGTATCTTTCCTGCTCCATCTCCCATCTCGCACGTCCTCCCAAGCTCCCCTAACTCCATCATACTACTCTGAATACATAATGTCAGGTCTCTGTCTTTTGGTCCATGATGTTGTTTTCATTCAGGAATGTTTCCTTCCTCTTCTTCCCAAATCCTTCTTCAACCTTAAACATTCAACTCCTTATCTTCCCATGGGGAATTAATCACTCCTCTAGTGTTTCCTCAGAACTGCCACTTGTAGCTTAGCACCTAGTATTTATTTTAGTTACTTTTTTACATACATTTCGTTCTGACTTTGTAAACATATTCATTTTTTTAGATACATCTCTTCCACTAGATTAGGAAGTCTGAGGACAGATACTGAGTTTTATTCTTCTTTGAGTCTTATTGCAAGACTGTACAATAAAGTATATTCAGTTAGTGTTAAAAATCAGAAGCGTATGGTGCAGGTGTAGGGGGGTGTGCGTAAGAAGAAATAAAATGGTCTCTAAATGATGGTCTCAGATGTCCCTTTTAGCATTAATGTACCCCAAATGGATCTATGATTTGATCTCAAACTAAAATCAAATTAACAAACTTTTAAGTAGCTACTATTTATGTTAACCTTGACTTTCATTTTTCCATCTAGATTCCCTAGTTAGGAAAGGAGAGGAGGGAAAACTCAAATCTGACAATTTTCCCAGTGAGATGTGCCAACAAGCAGATTTGACCTACTCCTCTCAGAGTCACAGTGGAAATCAAAGGGGGGGTGACCTGATATTTGAGGATCATGTGTGAGTTTTCATTTACCTTTGCAGTCTTCTAAATATTGACCATGACTCAAATGTATTATGGTTGCTAAATAAAAATTGTAAGAATATGGACCATTTGAGGAATGAGTTGGGAGAGAAGAAGGTGAATGTTATATTTTAAAGAGATGCTCAGACTGAAGATTCAGTGCCCCGGTTTGTCATAATCTTACTCACAGATTCAGGACACACCACTGACAGTGTCATTGACTCGGCCCTTTGACACTGTAACTTAGATGCTCACCCATTACCTTGCAGAGAATCTATCTGAATGACAAAACTTGGTGAATAAAAAAGAATAGTTAAAGAAGAGAATATAAGTACTTAAGATGGGAGTAGTGTACACCGACTTCATTCACTCAGCAACTGAGTTACAAAGAATGCCTCCGTTTTATGTTTATTTTTTGTTGGGGCAGCTGCTCCATAGCTTCTGTGCACACGCGCGCACGTGTGTGTGTGTTTGTGTGATTTAAAATTATGTATGATGTTTGCCACATTTCTTTCCATGACTTGTACACAAAAACTGCACTGGATTCCACTGGTGGAAATGATTTCTTCATTATTAGGAAGCTGTAATACTTAGTTCCTCTTTATTTGTAAACATGTCGTTGAATCCTTAAGTCAGTGTCAGTCTCTGCTGGAAATTACCCAGAGTTTTTAGATGCAGCTCTCCTCTTGTGTTTTTCTTATTTTTTAATCTCTTTGTGATGACAGTTGCAGAATTGTCCAGTTAACAATCAATGCAGATAATGTCTCCTTACAAAATCAAACCGTTGGCCTCCCCGGGCCAGAAGATCTGGCCTAACCACTCGGGTCACAGAGGCACACCTACTTGGTTGCACCACTTTTTAATCGGGCTGGGAATCAGGCTTGGGAGGCTGGAAGTAAGTCAGTTTATTGCGTCTGTAACAGTAGGAAGCTCAGGAGACCAACACGAAGCGAGGGAGAAAACTCCTCCAGGGGAAAGAATATCTTCGGGAGTCATTTGTGGCCACAGGCCCTCTCATTTTTCCCACTGAGCTTGCAAACAAATTGATGGGCTCTGGGGCTTGATTCACCCTCACCATTGGCGCCGGCATGCGAGAGGGTAATCTCCTCTGTGACAGGCAACTTGTGTGGCACAGGAGCACGTGTGCAGCCTTAAGCATAGTTTGTGTGTGAACTTGAATATAACATTTAACCCTCAGTATCCTGATTTCCTTATCTGAGAATTGAGAATAATGTGTCTTAGGGATCAAACCAGGTATCATCTGGCAAACAGAATTTGAGTGCTTACTCTGAACACTTTCCAAGCTGCAGGAAGTGCAGAGCTAAGGTGGGCATCACCTTGGTCCTCATATTTTAGTGTGGGACTCATGAAAAGAGAATTAAAACAGAAAGAGATGAGGCTGTAATAACACAGGTATCCCTAGAATTGGGTAAAGAATTTAGAAGCCAGAGTAACTGGCTGCTTAGCGAAGATAAGAAATGATCCAGGGATGCTAGACTGTGGGTGCAGATGATGAGTAAAATAGAGGAAACAAGTTATACGGGACTGGAAGAATGCATTTGTGTTTGTCTGTCTGAGAGAATGGAGGAGCCAGGGTGTGCAAAGCTGCAACATTGGGAAATATAAGATCTATTTGTTCTTAAGTGGTAATGTGTAATATATATCCTAATGCTCTTATTATACAATCCCCAAACTCTGCAGCCATCTTTGCCCATTAATAGGACTCTTTTAAGTAGAAGCACTCAACTAAGACTGTCCTAGACAGAAACGTAGACTACTTTAAAGCTAGAATTGCTCATGGGGTCAATACCACCACTTTGTCATGTATGTGGGTTTGGTTTTCCTTTTTGATAAGCAACCCCCAGAGTTTACCTCCAAACCTTCCTTAATGAGGTTTCTCATTCCACATTCACTTTACTTTCTTCTATACTCAGAGCCCCTGGGACAAAAATAACAATCAGGAAGCCACTTATTTTTATGTCTTTTTTATTTTTTTGGACCAAGACTCCTGGACCCTACACTTAGAGCTATTTGTACTTTTATTGCCATGGCCTTTTGTCACAGAGTGAGGATTACAGCAGCCTGGTGACATCTGTGCCCGGGAGAGGAGCCAGTACATGCTGCTTTCCCAGTTCTGGAAAAACACCATGGCTTGTCATTTCAAAATTACCTCCACCCTCCTGATGGAGGTGATAGGGATGTCAGTTATACTGGGTCCGGCTAGGGCTTCAGTCTTTCTCTTCCCTGATCATTTTGACTTCTTTTTTTAATGCAGCTTTCTTCATTTTATGTGGTGTTTTTCTGCCCAAGCAGACGTTGTCACAGCAGTTGCATGGTAAGAGTATAGTTAATTTCCTTTAAAAGTTATGGAGACCATAAATGCGTGGGTTTATTTCTGGACTCTCTTTCCTGTTCCATTGACTATGTACCTGTTTTTGTGCCAGTACCATGCTCTTTTGATTACTGTAGCTTTGTAGTGTAGCCTGAAGTCAGGGAGAATGATTCCTTCCATTCTGTTCTTCCTCAAGGTTGTTTTGGCTATTTGGGGTCTTTTGTGTTTCTATACAAATTTTAAAATGATTTGTTCCAGTTCTGTGAAACATTCCATTGATATTTTGATAGCGATTGCATTGACAGGTGAATGGATACAGATGTAATATGTATTCATATGTACTTACACACAATGGACTGCAACTCAGCCACAGAGAAGAATGAAATTTTGCAATTTGCAGCAGCATGGATGGACTTGGAGGGCATTATGCTAAGTGAAATAAGTCAGAGAGAGAAAGAAAAATATCATGTTATATAACTTATATGTGGAATATAAAAAATACAACAAACTAGTGAATGAAACAAGAAAGAAGCAACCCCACAGATATAGAGAACAAACTTGTGGTTACCAGTGGGGAGAGGGAAGGGGGAGCAATACAGGGGTAGGGGAAAAATGGTTATTAGAGGATTATATGAAATCATATATGTGAAGCTGTTGAAAACTGTAAATCACTATAGAATTTTAAAACCTTTCATTCAATTGAAGAAAATGTGTATGGAGTATTTGAGAATGTCAGGCCGAGACAGGACTTCAGAAATCCTTCAGGAACTGGCCAACCCTTTGCTGTACTTTAGGGGGCTGAGTAACAGAGAAGCTAGACAACTACTAGGGGGTCACATAGCAAGTCACAAGGTGCATAAACCGAACTTAAAAATACACACACACACACGCACGAACCATATTTACATACGTCATTTTTTCATACTTAGGATCTAGATGTAGTACAAGCATGCATCATGCAGCTAGGAGTATGAGTGAAAACAGGGCTCTAAGGATGACTTGGTTCCACCCCAGTGGTCCCTGATGCAAAGGTAGGTGCATACTGGCATAGGAGGGATTCACACATAGGATCATTGGAGTCTTCCTGAAGTAACAAACCGGTGACTTCTCTGTTCTGTTTCCTGAAGCTGTACTGTGTTTCCCAGTGGGAGACATACCGTATAACTAAAGAGGAGTGTGGACCAGTGGGTTGAAACCAGAAAAGGACTCTAGAACTCTCTTTTTCCGAGTCTGAATTAAAAGAGACAAAACGATTTTTTTCCCCTGGAGTTCATCCAGGACTCCAAGGTAAATACACCTCATTTTTATTTTGCCTAGGGATTTTTTTTTTTTTCCTGGAAAGGGTGGAGAGGATTTACGTAAGAAATAAAGCTGAGTTGCCTCAAAATACAGCCTCCAGGAAGAATGAGGCATCCCATGCCCAACCTATACTCCTGCTGAGGAGAGAAAAAATGAGGAACTAAAAGTGAAGCCTAAACATCTGCAGCTTGAGAGAAAGATTGAAAGCTTGATAGAAATCAACTGGTCTATGAAAATCAACTGCCTTTACTGGCTCTTTAGAGAGGAGATACCACAGGGAAAAGATGTGAGATATAAAGTTGATAGGGAAGTTGTCTGTCATCAACAATAGTAAAATTCAGGCCATAGTTAAACAGAAACACATGCACACCAAGGAGACTAGGATCACAAAAGTATAAGATGTGAAATATCTAACAAAATGAAGTCCAATTAACAGATTTGAAAACTGCAAGATGGACAGGGAAGTGCCATGCTTCAGGTAATGTAATCAGTTTGCTGGCAGAGCCAGAATGTAACCCAGAGTGCATGACTCTTGGGACAATACCATTTACACATGATCCTTAAAGACAAGGTGGGTTGACTTCCCTATGGTTTTAGGCCGGGTGAATTATTTAAAAGCTGGTACCATACTGAAGTATGTCCCAGTATGGAAACAGAAGGAAAGGCGATGTGTTATGCAGTTAGCTTGAGCGATTATTTGTTGATTATCCATCCACTTAACAAAAAGGACTGACTCGAAATTAGAGTTGAGACCTGGACCCCAGATTTCTACTGTTGATTCTAGTGCTCTCTCACTCCTCCAAGCTGGCAATTGACCGTGTGGTCTATGACCACTTACTGTGGCAGCAGCTGCTTGGAGGATATGGAAGTAAGTAAAAAGGAGAGGAATAAATAGAGGCTTTTTTTTTTTTAAGCTCACTATTGATTGATTGAAGTATATAATAGACTTACCATATGATCCAGCAATCCCACTCCTGGGCATATATCCAAAGAAAACTCTAATTTGAAAAGACACATGCACCCTAATGTTCATAGCAGCACTATCTACAACTGCCAAGACCTAAATGTCCACTGACAGATGATTGGCTAAAGAAGTTGTGATGTGTGTATACACACACACACACACACACATATATATATAATGGAATACTACTCAGTCATAAAAAAGAATGAAATATAGTTTTAATCAGACCATCTATTGAAATATTAGAAAATTGAGTGTTTAAAAAATAAGAATTTTAGAAGGTATTTAGTAGCATGTCCAAAACAACAGATATGAGAAATAAAAGTGTACTGAAATCACTGCTATAGGGTTGGTTAGGAAGTTAAATGTTATAACATAGGGTGATACTTTGCTTTTACAGATGAAGATTCAAAGAAGCTAAGTGAGCACACCAATATTCAAATATAGGTTGGTTTGATTTAAAATATGCACTTTCCAAAGTAGACCAGTTAATGGGGATGGAGATGAGTATGTTCACTTTAATAAATCATGTATAATAGCAATAGGAGAAAGTTCATTTTGTTTGTATATTTTCACTCTAAAATACTAAAGTATTTAAGATAATTGTAGCTGCTAATGATGTTGTGATAGGGTGAGCTCTGTTTTACGTTGATGGTTTAAACATAAACTGGTATAATATCTGGAAATCACTTTAGTAGTATCTATTGGCCTTTAAAATATTTTAGTATCTTTTAATCAAATAATGCAGCTTCTAATAATGTATTTTAATAAAAAGTACGGTACTTTTTTGCTTTAAAATTATATTGTTAAAGAAAAATAGAAACAAATTGAATGCCAATTAATGGCTAACTTAATTCAATAGGACTATATAGCAATTTAAAAACACAGGGTTTAATAAAAATACCTGAGTATAATGACCTGAGTATGTAATCATATTAACAGGTTATATTTAAAAAATAAGCATATGTATGTATTTATTACATATATACATATTTAATAAAATATAGCCTTAATATATATTATCATATATTCAGTTTTAAAGCACACAGATGTGTATGGAATACATATCTTTGGAAGAGAATATGCCAATATTTTAATAGTGGTTAACTCTAGGTTTGAGGATAAATGGCTAAGAAGTCATTTTTATGTAACAAACTAATCAGAATTTCTCTTTCAATATATATAATACTAAAAAATAAATAAACTTGGAAAATATGTGACATATTTGAAAGAGGGGTAATATCTTTATTAATGAGGAAAACACTACTGCTCTAATAGGGTAGGGATTGGAGGAGAAAGCAAAGGACATTAACAGGTGGTTCAAAGAAGAAATGCAAAGGGCTAATGAACACATTGAAATATGTTTAATTATGCTCTCAATCAAGAGGATTCATATTAAAATAAGAAAAATTATTTTTCGCTTGTAAAGTTGGAAAACATTATTCTAACACTGTGGTTCTTATCCTCACACAAATGCAATTTGATTCAGCCCTTTGGAAACTAACTTGATTCTGTACCTGTCAAGTAACTTGGTTCATAACCTTTGACCCAGTGCTTTTACTTGTAGGAATACTTAACATGGGAAAATGCTCTTAGTACTATGATAACTAAAAAATTATATATTGGATATAATCCAATTTTGCTTACAGAATACATACATAACCATAGCAGAAAGACCATGGGAACTTTTAACAGTAATGCTCTATGAGTGTTATGCTTACAGGTGATATTTATTTTTTAGTTTTTGTCTCTAAATATCACACTATTTTTGCACTCTAAAATTTTAAAATGCAAATTAAAGACAATATTGGAAATGATCTTATCTTTTTCCATATGTATACATATTTGCTTTGGACTGTTTTGGATCCCTTTATAAGTAAGGCACTATCTAAATCCAGGGAAGTGGTTAAAATGCTGTTATTATAATTATAGAGTGGGATGTCTGGTAAATGAGCTGTAGGACTGCTACAGACATGACAGCGGAGGAGGGATAAATATGTGGGAGGGAGATGAAAATGAAGACACAGTCTAACCCTACAGCACAGTGTCTGTGTGGATTTGGGGGTAGAAATATACAGGTTTGAATCTTGATTTCAACATTGAGCATCTCAGTGTCTTCATCTTCATCTGTAAGATAGGAGTAATAACAGTACACACATCATACTCATAATTTATGAGAATTAAATGAGTTTGATATATAGAAAGTCCTTTGAAGAGTATCTGACTAGTAAAATATACAAAGAGAGAATCTAAACACTGTCCACCATTTTACCTTCACTTGAAGCTTTACAAAAATAAAAATATATATACGTATAGCTTGAGTACATCTGTACGATTTAGGACAGAACTTGTCTCCCCTTCTGTACCTAGAAAGCTTAATCATCTTTTAGAGCCTGGCTAGCGACCCTAAAATGGATGTGACCTTTTATCTTGCTTGAGAATTTAGCTTTAGACTTAAGAGAGAATTGATTCGGTGAATTAATTTAGTGACCTTCAATAACTTCTACAAATGCTAATTCTTCTCACCTATCTGGAGCAAGAAAGGAAGGAAATCACTTAACTTGGGAAAGATTAGTGCTCTGAAAGTCACCAGTGTGCCCTGCTGGTCTGGTCATCCTTTGAGTTTTTTGGTGGCTGATATTAAAATGATCTAATTGATTTTGTGCTGTAGCAACTTGGAAAGTCCCAACATTTCTTGACTTTCACACGTGCTCTGTAAAACCCCAGCCGCTTTTGACTATTGCAGGCTTACCATGCTGACAAGTTTCCTTCTTCACAAATAATTATTGAAGGTTTGAAGTACTGTCCTTGGGTTAAAGTATCATTTTTCTCTCTCTTCTGTTGTAATTAGGTGCTGTACCCTGATTCCTACAGGAAAGGCATCCGTGTCATAATAAATACTTTGAGTAAAGAGTCCATAGTTCAAGTTTGTAGTTTTTTTCTTACAGAATTAAATTGTTTAATTGAACTTACATTCATCAAGCTTTTTGACATAAAATGTGATATGATGAACAAAAATGTATTCCGACCTCCAAAGTTCATAGCCCAGTGGCAGAGACAGACAAATATACAAATTTTTGCACTGTGAGGTAGTGTTTTATTATTGTTTTTATATACATTCATGTAAAATAGGATAAGATTGAACATGTAGGGAATTGGAGAACTCTTCATGAAGGAGGCATTTAAAGAATCTGAAAATGCTTCAATTTTTCAAGTAAAGAGAATGAAGACCTTCCAACCTGAAGGACCAGACTGAGCAGAGGGGCAGAAATATCCGCTGGGGCCAGCAGGTAGCGAGCAGCATGGACTACAGGGGTGATAAGGCTGAGAGGGCAGCCTGCGACCGGCCTGTGTTGAGGTGTAGAAGGGTCTTGAGTGCCTATAGAAATAGTTGGTTCTGTCCCGTTGGCACTGATGCATTCTGAGGAGTGACATGATCATAGCTGTCCTTTAGAAAAGATAAACTGATGGCGAGGGTCTGCAGAGGGAGTGGATAATGTGAAGATATTGCTAGATACTCATTTTTCTACCTCATTCAGGTAAATTTTTGGTTAAAGCATAGAGGGTTGAGACGTTTAGAACAAGGTATATACTCTCTCTTGGAATCTCAACTGCCATTATAAAAACAAGCCACCAGTCTTTGTTTACCTTAATAAATGATTACCTAATCCTACCAAATTTAGCCAAGCCTCTTCTGACTTCACTATTCTCTCAACTCAGTAGAACTAGGATCTTCATGAGGGAACCCACGAAAACACTTAACTCCATTTTATGGCTTCTTGAAACAACCATTTCCCTATTCTCTATACTTACCCCAGCCATAGGGGGCAGACATGGATCTGGGAGATAAAATTGCTTCCGGGAGATAAAATTGCTTCCATTTTTAACTTTCAAGATTTTTCTAGGTACCCTGTTATTCCCTAGCCAACCTTACATAGCGTGGATTCAGAACTTCAAATACTTCCTGTGTGCCAAAGATATATATAGTTGCTTGACTTTCTCACATAGAGATTTAAAATCAGGCCATTGATACTTGGTATATTATAAATTACATGCCAAATTAGAGAGTAAAAAAATTATTCAATAAAATGATGAAGATGAATTATATATTTTGGGTAGGAGTGGCTCTTCATTTGATTCTCACCGTAATATAAATTCCAGAAAGTTAAAAGATTTGCATGTGAAAAAATTCGAAACCCCATAATAATATGAAGTGATAATATGGCTGAAGGATTTTATAACGTTGGGCTGGCAAAGGCCTTTGAAACTATCTCTGGAAAGTAATAAATCATAAG
Source organism: Camelus dromedarius (assembly GCF_036321535.1). Classification (NCBI taxonomy): domain Eukaryota; kingdom Metazoa; phylum Chordata; class Mammalia; order Artiodactyla; family Camelidae; genus Camelus; species Camelus dromedarius. The sequence continues at coordinate 55,787,628 of NC_087437.1, forward strand.
AGAAAAATGATAAATTTGTCTATGGAAAAAATTAGAATTCTTCTACACCAAAAAGCAAACCATAAAACCATATATGAGTTTGAAACACCAGAAACACATATTCATACACATACACACACACACAGTCAAACACACAGCAGAAAAATATTTTCAACACTTATGATATGGGATTAATATCTCTAATCTATAAAGAGCTTCTATGAAACTATTTTTTATATATTTTTATTGAAGTATAGTCAGTTTACAATGTTGTGTCAATTTTTGGTGTATAGCACAATGCTTCGGTCATATAGGAACATACATATATTCGTTTTCATATTCTTTTTCACCAGAAGTTACTGCAAGATATTGAATATAGTTCCCTGTGCTATACAGTATGAACTTGTTGTTTATCTGTTTTATATATATTAGTATCTGCAAATCTCAGTTAAGAAGAATATTCAACAAAATTTTGACAGTATTATTCCAGTAAAATATATGTGTTAAATCTTACATCCTGAATGACTTCTGCTTCCAATGCACTGGAGTTGCAGCTGTGGCATCTGCATCCAGGAGACAGGGCTGACTCCTGATTCTGAGCCCATGAAGGTTTGAGGAATTTGAGGGAAATGGCTGAGAATGAAACATTAGGAGCTGTAAGTAAAGTTAAATAAAGTTGTTCTGACTCCTGAGGACTTGGGAAACCCACGTAAGATCTTCAAGTTGGTTTCTTTATCTGCAAAATGGGGATAATAATACTTAAGTACATCACTAGGTTGTTAGGAAAATTAATGCACATTAGTAAACCTTTGAGATCCAAGATAAGCATTGTTGCGTGGCAAGTACCGGGAACGGTTGCTTCTCTGTCACCTCCTGCTTAAATAAATACATGATATTTACACCAGATATTTACTCCTGTTCTCGAATCAAACATTATCAGATGTGTTTTAATTAGTTCTTTTATGGAAATGTTTGTGCTGAATTCAAATGTAAATGGATTAGTAGTTATTAGTAAATTTATTATGAGGATATCTCAAAGCAAAAAACACAGGTTTCCCCCTACTCCCAATGCATTGTTCCTTTTTCTTTATGTCATTTAAGCATCTTAGTATCTGTGCAGCTCAACTGCTTCATTGTACAGTTCAGAGATGAGCAGATTGAGGTACAAATATCCAAGTAAAAGAAGAGAAATGCGAATAATCCTCTAAATTACTTTCATGAATTCTGGGCAGAGACTCTTATCTTTGTAATGGTCTTTAGAAATCATTTAGTTCTGCCTCTCCTTTCACAGATGAGGAACTTGAATTCAGAGTGGTTAAGTAACTCGCCCTGAGGGCCCAGAGTTGGGAACAGTTGCTATATCTCATCGTTACTCCCGTAACCCCCAGTCCAGTGCTCCTTCCCCTCAAGTTGCCAAAACACACAAGGAGCCTTAGCAGACACAGCATATCTTATATGTATGTAAGATGTACACATCTCCCATTGCATCTGGAATCTTGGTAGACATGTTACATAGAGAGCACAGTCAGTCTTGCACATGCTGAAAGCTAAAGAGGTAGATAGAAAGAATTTGATTTTTTTTTTATCCATCAGATCCTGCTGGGAATCTTCTGACTTTGAGAAAGATTTTTGCTTACATTTTGATAGAATATCATCAATGTCTAAAACTGTGAGTCCTAGATTTAGTTCAAATGGTGACACTAATTTATTAGTGTGAAAAAGAATCCAGTAGTGACATTCTGGGCAGTTGTGCTAATAGCATTTACTCCAGACAGACTCCCAAACCTGACTCATTCGAAAATGCAGAGGTGGGGCCCATTTCCCTGGAAAGTCTTATTCAGTAGATCTGAGGCCAGGTATAGAAGTCTGTTTTTAAAAGAATATGAAAAGGAATATATGTATGTGTATGTACGACTGAAACATTATGCTGTACACCAGAAATTGACACAACATTGTAAACTGACTATACTTCAATAACAAAAATTAAAAGATAAAATAAAATAAATGAACTATTACCAAGGCTTACTCAGCCACCAAAAAAACCCAAAAAAAAACCAAACAAAAAAAACAGGCACTTTGGATGATTCTCAGGGTCACCCAAGTTTTTGAACCACTGGGATAGAGCACAGCATTAGGGAAACAGCTATCTGCTTTCTGCTATGGACTCGGAAGCTGTCAGTGGGTGTTGAATTTAAACACATAGTGTAATTAAATTGCGTTTTGCAAGTTATTTCTTTTTTTTTTTCTTTTTTTTCTTTTTTGGCCTTGTAGCCAGTGTTTATCTGGTTAATTACAGGTAGTAAGAGGCCATCTTCCCAATATTTCAGTGAAGAAATGAACATCACATCTGCTATAAATTTGTAGCACTACAGTGTTGTCATATTCCTGGACACTTGTGATCAAATGATATTACTGAATTATTTTTTTGCAAAAAAAAAAGAAGCATTCCTACCAGTAACTTAGGGGCTTTAAAATAAATATCAACCATAGTCATATCATCCTTTATGTGCATGCATATTTATGGATGCAAAAAGTGAAGTAAAGAGGAGGCACATCCCAAGTCATGAATGTATTTGCACACTTTATTTTTAAAGTTGATATTCTATCCTGGTTTCTAATTTTCTTCTAATCTTCCAAGCTTTAGAAGAAATCTAAATATTCTCTTAGAGATATCTTGGCCAGTTGTAACTTTCAGGCAGGACAGTGGGAATTTGGCTTCCCAAATGTGGGTCGAGGAGTGGTGTTTAGATATAAATCTAACTGAATTACATAGAGTACTCAAGAGTAATGAACATATTTTAGTGAATCGCACAATCACCATCAGGGTACACTTCATCTTCTCTAAATCATGGCAAGCAAGGCCAGATTCAATATGAATGTTGCTATATATTTATGTAAATATATGTTTAAGGCAAAAGCTATTTGGTCTCTCACATTTTAAGATTTATTCTTTCCATTGGTAATTTATTACCTGTTTATAAAAAATATTATCTTTGAACATTAATAAAAACTAGATACTAGATATGGTAGAGGAAATAAATATTCAAATAGATAAGCTATGGTATTGATTCCACGTCTCAAGAAATTATGATAGAAAGAAGCAGGTTTTTTTTTTTTGTTTTTCCAAGGGCTTTAAAAAAAAATGGGCACTTTTCCCAGGATTTCTGTTTCCTGTACATAATATGGATGTTTGTTTGTTTTTACAAGTTAGCGGGACCAATGGTTTAAATTGTTATTGAAACAGGCTCTAAACAATCAAGCAGTTTATGTTGGCATAGTTTTGTATGAAACCACTGGCATTTCTCTGGGGAGAATAAGCTGAAAACGCTTCGCCTATCAGGCAGGGGATTTCAATTTTTACGTTCAGGACACAGAAGCATGGATTTGAGTATCTTCCCCAAATTTCTGACTTTGTGTAATCTTTCTGGCAACTCCACATCTAGGTTAAACACAAGACAACAAAAAACAGTTTCCAAAAGCTTTCTCTAAAGTTTTACTTTTCAGTTGCAGAGTGTAAAATAACTTTCTGAAGTGCCTTCTGTGAGTCCTGGTGGTGGCATGGTTTGTGGTTTGTTTGGGGAGATTTTGTTTTCAGGAGAGAGTGCACTTTCTTATGAAAGAGACAAGGGAAAGTTTTACCTGTCTGTCTCTCTCCTGCTTTTTTTTTTCCCCCTCTCTTTCTTTCTTTTTCTTTTAAAGATTGGTGATAAGGAATTCTAACTACTTAATGAGATGGGAGAGGCCTCACTCCATTGGAGTGGAGGAGTCCAGGTGGAAGTTGATGGATTGGACAGGTAAAGAGAAGAGTCCCGCCCCTCATGCCTATAGTTGGGTATATATCAGGGAACCTAAAATTATGTACAGGGACAGAAAGAGAGAGGGACTTGAGTTCTGTTATCTTCCTAGTAGACTCCTACTGTAAGGGTCTCAGAGGGGGTGGGGGGGTTGGCAAAATCCTGGAGCCAGAAGAGAGGACAGCGGCATTGATCAATCTTACAGCTAACATGTTGTACCTGGAAAACAATGCCCAGACTCAATTTAGTGAGGTAAGGCTTTCAGATTTTGGCACTCCATTTAGAGATGCTATTTCATTTCTATTTTTTTACATAAAAGCTTACATATTTGTGGTTCTCGGTCACCCAATGTAATGTTTTGGCAAAATGTGTATAGGAATCTCTTTTTCTTGGTTAATGTTTTCTGCGGTGACTATTAGATTTTTTTTTTTTTTTTTATGAGTAGAAGATGAAACAGTAGGAGAAAAGGGAGGAGAAAAATTTCTGGGTGATGTTATGTATGTGAAGAAGCCTGATATTTAGGAGTTTGTAAAATCACTTTGTATAGAACAGACTGTGAGAGACAGATCACATTGTTAGATCCACTGAAATGACTCCTCTGTTGGGTATTCTTGTACCAGTAAGACAAATTAGTTGATTTTGTCTCAGTTAAGTTCTCAGTTCTTTCTCCAGACTTCATCCTAAAAGCAAATGAAGCTTTTTTTGCGAAATAACCAGGTGAGATTTTTAAGCCGACTTCATTTTGAATTCTGTCAGTCCAGAGACCCACGGAGATCCTGAGGGGACTTCACTAAGGTGTCTGTTAACTGGTGATTGATTTCGACTTTCCCTCTATAATGACAGAGTTATTCTGGGGTGATGCATTATTAAATATTCATGCATGCGTACATGTAAATGTGGATCCTAGCAGATAGGATTTTATTTAAGGAATTGGTGTTCGCCTCCCTGATTCCTCCTCAACAAGCTTGTCTCAGGGATTTAAATCTCTGAGCAGAGGGATAAGAAAAAAACATCCTGAAGAGACTGTAATGCTTTGAGGAAGTTTCCTAAGGTTGAGGGAGGTCTAACAACAATATTAGTTTACATTCCTCAGAATAGGGCAGCTGTGTTGACACTAATCAGATGGAGGGGTGGGTGGGGGTGTGCAGTGTGGAGAGAGGCAGTTCAGCGTTTCTGTTGAAAATGCTAGCAGGTGAATGCTTGGAAAGTAGACTGTAGCACTGAAATCGAGCTCCTCACAAATCAAAACAAAGTGCATAGGACTCCAGGCGGACGGCACAAGGAGGCGTCCCCAGCGGGCTGCAGAGCAGGGCCTGCTCTCCCATTGACCATGCTATTGCCCAGACACCTGAACTGTGTAAATATAGCAGGGGAAATATCGAGTTATCTACAGAAGGAAAAGGAAGTGCCTATTTTCCTTTAAAACATTCAAGCAGGCTGGCTTGTCCTCAGTGGAGAAACTTGAGTTTCTTGTTTGGCTTTAATATTGTGAGTTAGCTTAAAATGTTACCAAGCAGTTGTGTTTTTTTTTTTTTTTTAAATGGAGGTAACTTTTATGATTATCTTGTTTCAACTTGAATCCGATGTCGTCCAGTTTTAAGCATTAAAAAAATGTTCTGCCGCTCAGAGTGTATGTGACTTTGTGCTTGTTCAGCAGCTCTTTCACGCACGGTCACTTACAAGCAGGCTGGGATCTGTGTGTGTCTAAGTATAAAACGGTAGAAGCCACAGTTGGGTTAGCACTATCTGTAAGAAAAGTATGAAGCTGATACAAAGTGGAAAGAAATGGCAATTTCTCATGAAACAAAAAACAACGCATGAAAACAGTGATTAGAAGGTGTTTGTAGGAGTGAGTGGCTTTTACAGAGGCAAAGGAGTCATGCTGTACGTGGACGTATGGCCTCCTCATGGTTAAAGAAAATAGCTTTATATGAGTCTGTGTTCTTCAGAACTTCAGGTAACGTGTGGTCAGTGCTCGAGAGGTAGCAGCTGTCTGTGTTCTCTTAAAATGCTGCTCATGAACACAGAGGATGCCGATGAAAAAATATGGCGGAATTTCTCTACCCTCCTGCGTCTTTCTCCATCATGATTTTTATACCCTTCCGCTAGTGTGTGTCTCCTGAGTTATCTTCGTGGCTTCATTTCCGTTCAGTTGCTCAAGACTGGCTCTCTTTTGTGCAGGGAGTTGTGTTTTGAAATCTAGTCCTTTGTAGAAATGCAGGTCTATGTCTAGGTATATGCAATGCCTGGGACCACAGGGTCCTGAAGAATCCAGGAATTTCTTGCCAAAATTACAATGTTTTAGCATGCGCCTTCAGATAACGTTTATTGGTAACTAACTGTCAGTGCAGAATCAGCCATTTATGATTATTATCCAAGAATTGTTAAAAAAAAAATTGGGCAGATGAAGAATAAAAAGTTACGTTGCTCCTAGAGAGAGTGAAAACTGTCAGGAAACAAAAACCTGTTCTCTGATTTCAAATAATTTTAAAATTTATTTTGCTAGCAACTTCCTTGGACTGATAACTGAAAAACAACAGAAGAACACTGTTCCTCCTCTTTCTCCTTTTCCACAACTTTCCAGAGCTTTCCCCCAAGCAGAGCTGGGATTGGGGAAACTGTTAACTGAACAGGAAAGGGTCCGGAAGGGAGGAGAAAGGAGCGAGCAGGATGTAACAGGCACGACTTAAGGTTCCACCCTTAGGTCACAATGAAGAGGCCTCAAGCAAGCACACACAGCCTCTGGGTCTGGTCTCGGACATGGAGAGGAGAGTGAGGCGCCAAAGAAAGGAAATTCTTCACAGATCAAATTTTGGTTCAATGTGTGTGTGTGTGTGTGTGTGTGTGTGTGTGTGACAGAGAGAGAGTCTCAGACTCCTCCCTAAAAGGATGACATTTTATTAAAAATCCCCATCTGGGCTTCTGTATGAAGATGAAAGGTACTTTGGTGAATGGGATACGCTGCTCTAGGGCTTCAAGGCTCATGTGCTGGAACGCCTCATTTTACACATCGAGGTTAAGGATTCTTCTTTCTGTAGCTGAGAGAGCTAAAGCTATAAAAATGAGTCCCATTTACTTAACCTTTTTCTCTTCAGTACCAAAAGGGATATAAGACACTCTTAAAAGGGCTATTGTGATTCATGTTAAGTGCTCCAAAAACGTTTACGGAAGGAACTGACGTGCAAATCGAGATGTGAGGGGGAAGAAAAGCGCTGAGGCAGCAGTGCGAGCTCTCGGAGTCCTGGTCATTGCCAATTAAGTGACCTCCTTGGCAAGGGAAATAGTCTTTTCCTCTCCCAATACCATTTCCAAGGGCTGAATCACAGGTGTCTCCCATGGGAGTGGTTTTTCTCTTTATAGTGAATAGACGTAGCATGTTTAGCTCTCCCGTGCTGTGCTGCGTCTGAGATGTGTAGCAGGGTAGGTGAAATCCGCTGTGGGTCAGGAGCAGAAGCTGCAGACGCAGCCGAGGTGTCAGCTGCGGCTGTGCAGATGCACTACGTGTTTTACAGAGTGGTTGCCCTCAAGCCCAGAGGGGACTGGGAGAAAGAGATCTTAGATCACAGATCACAGATCATACTTTCCTTCACTACTATTGGAAAAATGAGCGGTGATAATAAATCACTTTTCCTTTACCTAGATAAGGAAAAAAGCATGTTTGGTTTATTTTGTTTTCTAGAAGAGCAGTGATCCCCGATGGGGGTGTGGAGAGTGCAGTAGGAAGGGTGAATGAATGGCTGGTTAAAAAAAATATATTGGTTGCTCTTCCATCAAACTACTTAGTATTTCCTGAATACAAAGTTTGCTAAAACTTTCCTAGACAATAGCATATAAGGAATTAAAGAGTCTGTACTCTCCCTAGTACGAGAGTATGTATTTGAAGTCATGAGATTTTCTGTTTATCAAGGAAAGATATGGGTCAAACAGTTGAGAAATATGTTACCATAAATGTACCCAAGCTTTCACTGAGGTGCGTTTAATTGCTTTGGGAGGGAATCTGTGCTGGTGGGGTTGGGGGGGATGGGTGAAAATCCTCCTCTTCCTAGTAACAGTATGAAATTAAACTTTTTCCTCCACTGACTGCATTTTCAATGCCTAATTGTTTTATGTCAGTCAGTAAGAAAGAGCAAACAGACACCCAAAAGACACCTCAGTGGAAAATAACTTGGTTATTTCCGTTAAAGTCTTACTATCTTGAAGATGAAACTTCCTCCAAGGCCAATGGACTCAGAATTTTCTTTTGAATACATTATGAGAAAAAAGTCAGATGACTAGATGACTGATACAGCAGTATTGTCCAGTGCCAATTTAGTGGAATGAGTTGCCTATGAAGGATATTCCATAAGAGAGTTGATTTGGGTTCTGAAAGAGAATGCATTGAAGTGTCAAGTTACAACAGTTGATCCAAGGGTTAAGGGATAAATTTCATTCCAAATCTTCTCCTAAAAACACAATTTGGAGGCACAAAGTAACAGGGAAGTGTAGCTTATTAGTGGGTTAACTCTGTAAACATTTTATAATTTGCACTTATACCTTTTAAGTAAGTCGAAATGTATCAATATTCATGAAGAATATTATTGAGGAGGAGAAACTTAGGTTAGAAAAAGGACTGACTTACTCTTTTTAAATAAATGCAGCCAAGTAAGACACAGTTGTACAGTTTACAGTTCCTGGGGGAATGAATAGATACAGGACAGTTATAATAGAGGACAGATCTTTAGTGTCATATGAGAAGTGTGAGCAAGGTAATATAAAGGATCAAAGAGAAAGAACCTTGAAGCAGGAGGATCATGAAAGTCCACCTGTATCTGTGTGATGCAGCTACTCTCAGAAGGACAGGTAGGACTTTCTAAAGCTTTAGAAATAGAAGCGAGAAGGAGGATCTCGGGTGAAGCAGCAAGCATCAGCAGAGGTGGGGTGACTACTGGTGTACTCAGAAATGCCAACTAGTTCTGATGGAACTGGAAGTATGAAAGAATTAGAAAATAGAAAATAAAGGCAGAAATGTAAGGTAGAGTGGCTCACGGAGTGCCATGACACGTTCTCTGTAGTGGCAATGATAAACCCCAGGAGAATTTCAAATGGAGTAATGGTGTAGTTGGAGCTGTACTAGGGTGCACTTGGGGAAGGTAACTGCCTTTGTTCAGGACTGCCTACGAGTATAAAAATGCATTTCTCTGCATTGCACATTGGCTGCTTGCTTTGCAAGAACATCCGTCACGTCTCTGGAGCCTTTGGAGGGGCAGAAAGGGATCATTTCCAAAGTCTCATGCAACTTTTGTTTTCTCTGCCCATAGCTCTTTTTAACAGCTGTGGTTCCTGCCATAGATAAGTTGGGACCCATTGGTCTTGGTTTGTCCTTATTTACACATGCTGTTCAAATCTAATTATTAATAGCACCCCTTTTTCTTTCAAAAGTGTTCCGCTTAGAAGATAAAAGTATATAGTCATCCTATAAATAAAGACCCACTGTTTATTTCAGTATTTTCCACAACCTCCCTCCACCCCAAAAAAGGTAGTATATATTTGGCTGTAAACTAGTTACAGTGATTTTCCTATCCCAACCACAAATCATTTAGATTATTTCCCTTACAAAAAAAAGCATTTCCTTACAGCTCGACACTTACTGAGAACTAATTCAGTGCAGTCATGGTGCTGGTGCTGGGCACTGTAAGTAAAGCAAAAATAACAAAGTTGCAGCCACTGGCCTCTGAGAATTCACAATCCTAGTGTGTATATGAGGTATTCATAAGTGACTCTGGTATAAAACAGAATATGGTAAGAGACACCAAAGGCTCTCCAAGACCGTGAAATGGGTCAAACTGTTCATGACGAAGGTAATATTTCACATAGTTTGAGAACCAGAATTTAGCCACAGGGGGAAGGAAGGAAGGTCATTCTGGGTAGAAGACAGAAAATTAATTAAAAAATACAAAGAACAACTGCATAGGACCAAATGAAAGCATATGATATACTGACTTGCAAAGAGAATATTGATTTAAATACTAATCTATATTTAATAGGTATGTCAAAGTGGAAAGCTAAAAAAAAAAAAATGGTAAAGGCTTTTGTCTCACTACGAGCTAGAATCCATGCGTATTTTGAAAGTATGGGCAGTGTTCAGAACCTGAGATTCAAAACTTTATCTACATGCTCTAGAAGGGACACGTGTCAATCCTGCAGGAAGGGAGAAAAATCACCCAAATGCTTGCTTGGTATGGGGAAAATTAAGTGTTTCCTGTTCCCATTCCTTAGACCTCTGTAGAGACAGATGCAGTGTCTCACTCTTGTAAAGACTTGGTAATTAATTACATTCTTAAAACTGGAACAAAATTCTCTGTTAATGAGGATGAACTTTATTTATTAAATAGTCATCATAGATTCAGAATGAGAAAACTCTGCTCCAGTCACTGCTCTAAAAGCAGATAGTAATTCTGGAGCTAAATGTGACACAATATGCCAAGTGCGACATTTGTTTAAGATGAGAACCCAACGGGGAAATATCAGAGCAGAAGTAAATATGAATGTATCATTTAAGAATCAAACAGCCCCCTCCCCCAAATTTAGCCAAAATCACCAACAATAAAAATTCAGTATCTTGGGGCATCAAATTAAAAGAATCGTTACCATAGCTTTTTTTCAAATTACACTTTGGACAAGGATCTGCCTTTTCATTTAAGATTTGAACAGAAATATTGGGGGAAGACAAGTCTTTACTTAAATATTAGCATTGTCTCCTTCCACAACTTCCTGCATCACTTCCATCTCACCCAGGAAGAAAATATAGGCACTTAGAGAGATAATGGTGGGGTCGGTGAGGGGAGCTTCAGGGGGCAGGAAGCTTAGTGGTTGATTTAAAGGCAAAGGGTGTGGGTAGGAGGGAGAAGGAGGCTCTATGAGAAATGGGGGGATATCCAAGCTCGTATCTCATTCCTTTCTTGTCCCTACCACACTAACCCTCTACTAACAGAGTGAATTTTAAAAATATCCAATGTTGAAATGTGGTTTGTTCTGCTTTTAACTTGACAAAAACAGGGGAAACAGTGAAGTTTCACAAACTACCACATTGCTGTACAACCTCCTTTGCAGAAAAACAGTAGTTACCTGAAGTGTTTGCAGAGTCTTTGCAGAAGCAGTACTTCGTACATCCCTGCATTGGGTGTTTTTATTTGATCTGGTAGTAGAGCACACCTGTCCTGTCCCCAAAGCACTCCTTTCCATTTTCTGTTCCCTCAAAATCTTAGAAATTTCTTATTGCTAAGTTTATTGCTAAGTTTATTTCATGTTTGATAATGACTAACTTTATACATTCTGTTTTCGTTTCTTTTCCAAAGACAAAGTAGAATTTCACTGCCATGTAAATTCTGAGAGAGCTTCTCCGGATAATAGCTATCTGTCAATTTAAAATTCAGTAACTGGTGTTAAGGTGTAGCACGCGTGCGTTCTAGGGAAGGGAGTAACTGGCAACAATAAAACATTTTTGGAATATCAGTGCCTGTGTGTAGAGTGAACACCGGTATCTTATGCAAAACTGGGCATCTGAAGTCCATCTTGTCTGCAATGGAAAAAGAAGAGAAAAAAAAAATTTCTGTATAAAAGCTGAAAGAGGGGATTTTGAGTCAAGCTGTGGTGTGTTGCCAGAGGCGGAAATTTATAAAACACTCTCGTCAGCTCTTCTGGAAACACTACAAAAGAAATAGCTCTACTTTCTCATTGGTGCTAAAGCCACTAATAGGTGCAGTTTAGTGTAATACCCCTATGAGAATTACCACCCCCAAAGAGAGCCTGCCTTGGAAAGAACTCTGCACAGGCATTTGCTTTTTCCTTTCAAGCTTGCACAAAACACCCAAAGGGGCCACTTCCAATCCAGGCAGTGATCTTTCTCAAGTTCATTCTTTCTCAGATCACAGAGACAATAGGGGAATATGCCCTGTTTACTCAAATCAGTCTGGATTAGTGTCAGTCTCTTGATGGAATCAGAATTAAAAGGAAAACCATTACCCTCTCAAAGGGCAACATCAGATGTTTTGGGAATGGCTTGATTACTTTGCAATAGACCATGTGAGACTCTGTCACAGACTACAGTTGAGGACACCGCAAGCTCTACACAGAGAGAAAGGGTAACACTGGATAAAGCAGAAAGCCCATAATCAGCCTTAGGCCTGGGAAATTATCTCAGTAGAGAATCCCAAAGTGCTTGGAAGCCTGAAAATCAGACTAGCGAGAATTCCGAGAAGTCACTTTCCCTGCCTTCCTTCTATGCTCCCAACCTACTGCCCCCCTCCCCAACCTATTTATCTTCAGGTCAAATCCCTTCCAGTTTTTAAGGCCTTGCTGGGGTGGGGGACTGCTTCACCCTTAAGAATGTCTTAGATGCCACCCCTTCCCCCATTCAGAATAACTCCTGCTTCCTCTGAACTCTTTCTTACTGCTTCCTTCATTGCTCTCTCAGTCTCTAGGCTGGAAACTCTTGGAGGGTAGACGATCTGTGGTATTTATCTCTGTATCCTCCCTGAGGTCACCAAATAATGTTCTTGAATGCAGCGGAGGCATGTGTCTGTTGCTGCTGCTTGAAGGGGTATCTTCAGATAAAAATAGGGCATATTGTACATACCTGCAGAAATGGCTGTTGGTAACTGATCTGAGCAGGAAGCAACGCCATTACACACATTGTACAAGCCTGGTCTCCACCTGTATGTTCTGAATCATATGGTTTTTCCTGACATCTTGCAAGTCTTTTTTTTCTTCCTTTTTTTTTTTTTTTTTTTCAATGAGCTCAGGTATTTGTTTCCATTGTACTTCAAGTGGCAAGAAAGTTTTTAAAAGACAGGGCAGTTTCCTGAGTAAGGAATGACTTGTTCTCTTAACAGAGGTAAACAGTGTAGAGGGTGCTGCTTTCGCTTAATTGATTACCTGGGAGGACAGGGAATGTGTTTGATTTTTTTTTACAAAACTGTGAACCGATTAGATTTTTATCTTACATTGCAGTCCCTTTGTAAAAGTGTTTACTTGCTTCCACACTGTTCCCTGGATTCATTTTGTCCCCTGATGTCTCTTGAGCATCACCAGGGATGTGAGTAGTTTGCTCTGGGGGAAGAAGCTTGATGATTTGCAAACACTTTCACATTTATTTTCCATAGTGTTATTTCTAAAAGATGTCTGAGAAAACTTTAAGTCGTTTTGTTCTTAAAAATGGTGACCCATGGTTTTTTTTTTTTTTTTTTCTGTTTCAATAACACACTAATGAACTGTTGTAATTATTAAACTGATTGATTGTTACTTTCCTAATGGGGTAAGTAGAATGAAATGAATAAATGAGAGTCTTTTCAAAGTAAGGCATGACTCTGGCATGGCTGGAAACTTTGGTTTTATTTTGCAGTTAAAAATGAAGCAAATGTTATAAAAGTCAAATATAATGAAAAATGTAGCAATCAGCAAAGAACTTGACAAGCAAAAGCAAGAATTTAGGAACCAGTGTTCCTCATTTGCATATGTATGGAATAGTACGACTGAGCAGTGTGGCCCTTATTTCATGCTTTAGTCTTCCATTTGCAAATAAAGGCTAGTGTTTCAACCTGTATTTTGGGGGTGGGGGGTTATAAACTCTGGGAAATGAAGTCATGAATTTAGACCATTTACAAGAAACCATTTGGAAGTCTGAAACTACCATCTCAGTTCCTCAAAACATGCATTTGTAATCCCTTAATTACAGCATTTTTCTAAACTGAGTTCTAGCTAACTGGGCAGAAAATCATGAAAATTAGAGAGGGAGGGACCGATTTTGTGGCCTGTGTACCAGAAACTAACATCTTCCTCTAAGCTTGTTTCTGGGTGTTTTTTTGTTTTGTTTTGTTTTTTTCAAAGCAACCTGTATTTGGCCATGAGCACTATCCGTAGGAAGTAAGTAATTATATGACCACAAAGATTTGGATTCTTATTGCTGACCTAGATGCATCAGATACAAAATCTAGACCATCAGGTAAGAAACACTGCCTTGGCACAAAAATGTGTATGTGTTTGTTTTAAGGAAGTAGAAGCTCGTTAACAAACTTCCCAGCTAGGTGTGAGCTACCAAGGATTACTCATTGCCTTGTGAGTGACAGGACTGGCTATGCTGCTACTGGTTCCCATAAAAGCTGAAGCTAAGAGCACGATTCCCACCTACCAAAACAAATCAAAACACAAAGTGAAGGTCATAGTGAGTATTTGGAGATGCACTGTGACATTCACCTGGCAGTAGTATGTAAAATAGTGACTCTGATTTGGAGACAGACTTAACTTCAGCAGATACAAAAGCAATGCTTAGTTGTGTTAGAATAAAAGAGAGACTTTCTGAAGGTGTTTGTATTTTGAAGTGTTTTGCATTTAATTCTTTAATATTTCCTGAACATCTACTATGTCCTAGATACTGTTTCAGATACAAGACAACAGCACTAAACCAGCCAGATACAATCACTCATAAATTTTTGGTCTAGCAGAGAAGACCAACATTACAAAGTATTTATACAGATAATTAGTTTCAATGATAATGTGTGTGATGCAAAGGGAAAAATTACTGTGCCATGACAATGTGAAACAAAGAAGAATAACCCTCTGGACAGTTAAGGAAGGCTTCTATTGGACATGGCATTGAAGCTAAAACTGAAAGATGAGATGGGAAACAGCTGGCGTGGGCAAAAGGCTTGAGGACAGAAGGAGGTTGCCTTTGAAAAACGGAAGCAATGCTGTTCTTCAGTGAGCAAAGAGGAGGGTTTCAAATAGTGTGACAGAGGCCACTTAAAGATTTGGGGCTTTTATTCTAAGAGATTAGGAATCAGGTCCAGGTGTTCAAGCATGAAGGTGATGTGGTCAGATCTTCAGGGAGTTGCCGGTGTAGCTCCAAGGAGCTGAGTCTCTTAACTCTTGGCAAATAACACATTCTAAGAACGGTTGAAGTTTTATATCCTGTCTTTATTGAGTGGAAAATGTTTCCTTTAGATATAAAAGAAGCATGCTTTCACTGAGTGTAACTCTTAGATAAAAATTCCAGGCAGAAGTTTGAGTGACTCTGAGTGAAGGATTCTTAAGAAAGTGGGTTCTCGAGCCAGATTTACTGGTTTCCCGTTTGAGCTCTGTCACTTACTACCACGAGCAATTAATCTTGTGGAACTTCAGTTTCCTCGTCTATAAAGTATGTATAAAACCTGGGATAATAATTCCACCTAGTTCAGGAGGATTAAGTGAGCACTTAAACACTATAAGGAACATAGTAAAGACTCAAAGAATTTTGTAGTAATAGTAATAGCTAATATTCTTTTTGGAGAGGATTGAATGTGGATGCTAAATATGGTTTAGATTTTTTAAAATCTTGATAGTCACCATTATTTTTAGTATGTCTTCAGTTTCATATCATGGGGAGCAAAGCTATCTCCTATGATAAAATGTTAACCACATTTAACCACCTCATTGCTTTAAAGTCATAATTTCCGATATGGTCTAGACAGATACATTATCAAAATTATGTTTAGATTTTAAACTCACTTTGAAAACCAACAAAACATTATTGGTGAGTTTCTAAAAATCACAGTTGCCTGCTTTTATAGATGGCATAACCTTCACTAAAGAGCTTCATTGCTGTGTAGTTTATTCTCTTAACATTACCAAGTCTGCTTTAAAAGCTATTAAAACAGGGATTTTTTTATAGATTAAAAATTTCCTGAAACATATTTTTGAGCCATTTTTAATAAATAATTCCTAGTCTGACTTAAAGAACTGAAACTATATATACTTTTCCTATTATCTGGATCAGGAATTACTGAATACTAAAATTATACCTTTCTGCTTTCTGCTAAGCCCAGTGCTTCCTTGGTGTGTGTAATGGTGATGTCAGTTTCTTTTAGAATTGAGATGCTCATGATTATAATTTTGTTCATTTGTCATTATTACTAGAAGGGAGCACTTAATGAAATCATAGACGGTAAAGGTTTTTTTTGCTTTTTTTTTTTTTTTGCTTTTTTTGTTTGTTTTTGTTTGGGGGTAGGTAATTAGGTTTATTTGTTATTTACCTTTAAATTATTATTGTTATTTTTTAATGGAGGTACTGGGGATTGAACCCAGGACTTTGTGCATGCTAAGCAAGCACTCTCCCACCGAGCTATTTTTCCTTAATTGAGCTCTACACAGAGTAGCTGTATTTGGATTTGAGTTTTAGCTTCACTGCATTTCACACTTCCTGGCTTTGCAAGTGCTATGTCTAATATTTGTTGACACTATTGTCTACCTGATTAATCAACTTTGAATTTATTTGTCTCTCCTGCCCTTGTCAGTGTTGACTGGAGCTTTTAGGGAGCTCTCTCCTAAATTATGGAATCTTGGACCTCAAAGGAATCTTGACACTTTGTATCAAAACATAAAACATTCTAGTAAACTCTTCGCAGGCTGTCTTTCTAGGTTTGTGCATTTAAATGCTTTAGTTTTACATTTTGTTCATTATAAGGTACGAATATATTTTACCTCCAAACACTCACTTTCCAGAATCCTTTGGAAGACAGAACAAATGAAATACCTCACAAAATCTGGCTGGGAGAAAAAATGTGATGCTCAATAAATTCTTAAGGTGGAAAGATGGTGCTTTAACTTGACATTATAATACAAATATCTTCTTGACCTCAAATGGAGCACTTTAAGTCAATTGTGTTTAATTTTAGCATAAAACAAACCAATCATTCTTTGAGGTGAGGCAGGTGGTAGAAGACTAAAAAATGACAAGCATTTCTCCCTAAGGCAGTGCTTGGTGAAAAGTCACTATCCTGCCAATATATGGGGATAAAAATGTAGTACTGTCTGCTAGAGCATAATCGAATGAATGCTTTGCAAAGCCAGGGTCATGAAGAAAACTGTTTTCTTTTCCCGGGGCGGGGTGGTTAGAATGTTCAGAAAGCTCCTCCGTGAAGTCTGAGGTGAAAGGTTATATTGGCTGAGGAAACTACATGTTCTGCCTGAAACATTTTGGATTTGTAGGTGCAGTCTGGCAAATCTGTACAAAGGAAAAAAATAACCAGGCGCCTCATTTTTTGAAAGCACTCTCATGGCATTATTTTTAAACAGTGTTGTACATGAGAATGGGCAACCCTAAGAATGTTAGAACTAGTGCACCAGTTCTGTTTTATCATCAGATTCAACCTCTTAAATTTTATACTGCTTACTTTATAGGAGAATAAGGTCCAGGTTGTTTAAGTACCTTGCCCAGGGGTATATAGCACATTAGTGGCAGCTTTGGGACTTACACCCCATGTCACAAAGTCCAAGTTCAGAGTTCTGCATTACTAGAATTCATTCAGGAAGAAAAGGAGTGCTGAAGACTGCTCAGTTCCCTAGCCACCTCTAACAGTCAGTCAAGGATTAGCAATATAATTTCTTTCAAATGAAATCTGGGCAAGTTACTGTTTCCTGTGACACAGGTCCATTTAAATTGAGGTAAATAAATGGATTATATATCCCAAAAGTAACCTCTTCTCTGCCTAATATGGCCCTCATTCTCATATTTTACTAATCTCTTGTCATATATTATTAGCTATTGTTGCCATAAATTAGCTATTACAGATAGTAATGTCCAGGAAAAAGAACTTACACAATTTCTCTGAGCCAGAAAAATTGGAGAGAGATTTTCAGAACTGCAAATTATATCTATGTTCTTGTTTCACTGCACTGGTCATATGGCTTGATTGGAATTCTTTTTGGATGTTTAGTTATTTTATAGGAAAGTAATTACATTACCAACTTTAAGAGGGTCTAAACCCAGGTATTCAATATTGAGTTTTGTTTACAGTGCTATATACTGATACACATTATTGCTGAGCAAGAAGAAGATTCAGGCCCATAATATATTCAAAATTTAAGATCATCAACCAATGTAATCCAGGAAAGAAAAATAAAATAAAACTAAAGAGGTCACATTTATAGGACACTTTTAAAACGATGACCAGTCAGGAGAACTCTATCGTCTGTACTGCCATTTTAACTGTAAATGTGCAAATTGAAGTTGAGTGAAGAAATAAATCAGGGTCTGTAGATGCCTATGAGAATTCAAAAGAACTTATGGGAGGAGAACAACAAACAAACAAAAACAAGAAAACACTCCTTCTGTGCTTGGACACAGTAGTTATACACTTGCTCTTTCCTAATGGTGAAAGCAAGTGATTTGAGGTTCAGCCCCGGGGGATCCCCGCACTCACCAGACCAGCTCCTTGTTTCAGAACACCCGCAGGGGCTTCTGTGATTGCTTGGAGCATGGTAAGTCTCTGTGACCCAGGTGTGTTTCATCCTTTCTGTGGTCAGATCAGCAAATCTGCGATGAACGCGAATACATTCCAGCTACAGATGTTGGTAATTTTCCAGGATCCAAGCAATGAGCCTTCTATTTCAAAGTTATTTTATAGGAAATGAAGCATTTGTCTGAATCCAGTCTTATATTAGTTCTCAGGCTTATAATAGCTATCAGACAAATTATGTTCATCCTTATCTTTTATATTTTGTGGAAAGAAGACCGTCTCCTCTTTCAGACACATTAGGGTTGGTATAAAACATTTTTCATCTATTCATACATGGAGTGTCTATAAAGTGTTTTAAGGTTATTCCAGGATCAGGATACCTTGTGGTTAGAAAGGGACTATCTACTTCCTATTACATTTCAAATGTGCTAATAGCTTTTGTGACATAAGAAACACATGGGACGTCTGGTACCCCACAGAGTTCTTCTCAGGGTACTTTTTGTTACTTTTATGAGTGGTATGTTCTCACTTCTGAGACCCTATCTTACCTGTCACTAGAAATAGGCATCTCATTAGCATCCCAGCACAACACAGAGTTCTCCCTTCTGTGTTTATGGATTAATTACTGACCGTAAACAAAGGGCACAAGTACTGCTTCCTTCACCTCACCAGCTTCACTTTGGTGGAAAATAAGAAATAAATGTTATTCACATTAACCTGGTACGGAGCTAGCTTCATAGGCATGCAAAGTGTGCGGTCAGGAAAGGGCCCCGTGCTTTGTTTAAGGCTCTTCTGTCACCATGTTGAAACTCTTAATAATTTATGAACAAGAGGCCCTGCGTTTGCATCATTTTGCAATGAGCCATGTGAATTATTTCGCTCGTCCTGCCTCTCTAACCCTTGTTCCTCTTGGCTAGGTTGGTCCACCCTTGGCCTCCAATTGTACTTTGTCAACATGTCCACTCTCTTCAAATCAAAGAAATAAGCAAATAAGAACCTTTTGCCTTTGTTGTTACTGAAATGCTTTTTAAACTGACTTCAAAAGTACCGTTTCCTATGACAGGTTTCTGACATTGATTTTTGAATAAAGCTATGAAATGTATCCACGTAGATTTCCAGTCACACGATTCTGCCTTTGGTGGGTTCACTGTCTGTGCTTTAGGTTAGTTAACTGCAAGGTGGTGTTGGTTCCTGCTCTTTTACAAAGACAATTGAGTCTACTGCTTAGATTTTGTTTCTCCAAAGTAAAATTTGAGAAAAGCTTAAATTGCAATATGTTTTCCTATTTTTATCTTGAAGAGCAAGCAGCTTTTTGCCCAAACCTGAGCGCTCCAGCTTTACGTTATGTAAATTGAGATGTCAGCATTGGAGGCAAACCCTCATTGTTGTCCAGTAAAATATTTCACCCGAACTATGTGGGATTAAAAATTATGGCATTTAAAGGCATAGCCCTCAACTCCCATATTAATGTTATTAATGACTTGAAATAAGATTTCCACTTCTTTGGTGCCGCTCAATATGTCCAGTCTTACTGCTGTCCCAAGGGGTCATCTTTGTACCTCTGAGGTAAATAGAGTTCCCATTTCTCTCTCTTTTTTAAATTTTATATTTTATTGATGTGTATTTGATTTACAATGTTAGTTTCAGGTGTTCAGTGAAGTGGTTCAAAGTAGTTATATGTATACATACATATACATGCATATATATGTGTGTGTGTATGTGTGTGTGTGTGTATATATATATATATATATATATATATATATATTTCAGATTATTTTCCATTATAGGTTACTACAAGATATCGACTATAGTTCCCTGTGCTCTACAGTAGGTCCTTGTTGTTTATCTATTTTATCTATAGTAGCGTGTATCCGTTAATCTCAAGCTCCTAATTTATCCCTCTCCCTCTTTCCCTTTGGTAACCATAGTTTGTCCCATTTCTCTTCAGTCCTTCAAGAAGCACTGAATGTTTACTCACTGGGTTTTAAAGCTGTGTCCCCAGACTTTTCTCTTGACATATATTGAAAAAAAAAAAGATTCAAAGGGCCATGGTTCTTTGTTCTCATCCAAGCCCACAATTAGCTGAAGTTCCATTCTGTGTAGCTAGAAGGAGGAGAGGGATGGCCCGACAGACAGGCTTTTTACTGCCTGTGAGAAAGTGCTGGGCGCTTTTCTTTGTCCCTTTCGTCAGGGCCGGCTGCCTCCCTAATTGTACTGCTGTAGGGAAGCACGTGCCTCCGGGAGCATTATCTGATTCCTACAGGATGCTCAGGAGTGCTTGGTAGACTGACTCTTAACTTGCACACAAATAATAATTTCTTTTCAATCCCCTTCCTGGACTGTTGCCGCAGGCTTGGACACCTCAAAGCTTTCATTCAGCCAGGGCCTCGGGTTTTAGTTTTTTCTCTCCTAGTTGTCTCACCTGCAGTTTGCCTCACCTGTCAAGAGGGGAAGCTGAAGTTAGGGGGGAGGAGAGGAATGGGAGCCGTAGAAGTTAGAGGGGAGAGAAGGCCAGACTGACAGCTGCTCTTGTCAGCAGGGGGATAAATGTGAAGAGATTAATTGTTATTTGAAGAGCAAATGGGGACATGGCATTCAGCAGTGGAATTCGAATATATAAATGTAATGGAATGGGCATGCGACTGTTAACATTTAGACAGATGCTCCCTGGACTGAATGGAATGGAAGAGTCCTTTCTCCTCCCCATGTGGAATACCTAAAGTTTAGTAAAATAATTTTATTATGCTTAAAGTTCAATTAAAATTGTTTTCAAACATCAATTCCTTTGTGAGTTTGCTCTTCACCATAGTTTGACTATATCTGGGACTCTCAATGTTATATTTCTTTTTAAAATTTTTTATTATAATCTTTACTTTTTCCCCTTAACGGAGGCACTGGGGATTGAATCCAGGACCCTGAGCACACCAAGCATGTGCTCTACCTCTGAGCTATACTACCCTAGCCCCAAGAGTTGTATTTCAGTTGAAGAGCCAGACTCCTTATTTCCTTTATAAAATATGTACTAACAGGACTCCCTTCTTCTTCTTGCTTTTGATTTGTTCTCCCATCTCTAACTTGAAGAAACAATGAGGTTTCCTTGTGTCAGAAGGTTTTACAAAGGGAAAACGGTACCCCAGGCAGGTGGCCCCTTCTGGCAATGTGTCCAATTTGACTCAGGAATGGCTTGAATTATCTGATCAAGCTGACAGGTGTGATGGTGTGGGCAGGGCCCTCGATTCAGAATCAGAAAATTTGGTTTCAAAATCCTTACTTTTTGCTAATTAGCTGATGCTTGAGCGAATCACTTCCCCTCTCCGAGAGTAATACAGTAAAGAGATTTTGGCTGATGAAACGAGAAGTTAAATCATTCGTTCCATAAATGTCTTACTGAGAACCTATTCTGCGTCTCTTCTGGAAGAAATAAAAGCATCTGACAGAGAATTTGTATGAACTAATGTATTTCTGAATTATACCAAATATAGAATTTTAATCATAACCAGACAAAATTTCTCTTACACATATTCTACTTTAGAAAATAATAAACTGCTCCAAAGAAAATAGAACAGATGGAAAATTAGGCCGTGCCTGGATGATATATTAGCATGTTATCTTTTAAAATATATACTGCCTCTCCCTAACCCTGCTACCCATTCCCCTCCAGTCTTCATGAACCCGGTTCTTGAGGGGAAGATGGTAGCCTGGGACAGAATTTAGAATTGCAAGACTAAAAGGAAATTTGGAGAACAACCGATTTTGCTCTGTAAACAACAATTTGATGCTTAAATCCCCTTTAGAACATGTCTGTCCAGTGGTCTTCCTCATTCTGAATACCAGGACAGAAGGGAAAAAGAAAGAATAGCAGGTGGTATTTGTTTATTTGGAAGAATTCATAAGCAGCTACTGAGCGCTGGCTCTTTCTGCCCAGTTTGTGAAAATGACATAATCTACTTTCAAATGCTCTGGAGGAGATCACAGTCTCTAAAAGCTGCATATGAAGCTGTGTGATGTGTGCAGGGCATCCCAGAACAGACACACGCGCCGCGGGCTTCTCTTGGTGTTTTGAACTATGTACCATAAATCGGCCGTTTGATCTTGAATGCAAATGTGAGCTCATGCACCCCATGATGTCTCTCTTGGAGCAATGATCTGCAGCTTAAATGGCTAACGTGGGGGTTTCTGGGTGTCCCGCAGCCACAGTACACGAACCTGGGGCTCCTGAACAGCATGGACCAGCAGATTCAGAACGGCTCCTCGTCCACCAGCCCCTACAACACAGACCACGCGCAGAACAGCGTCACGGCGCCCTCGCCCTACGCACAGCCCAGCTCCACCTTCGACGCCCTCTCGCCGTCGCCCGCCATCCCCTCCAACACCGACTACCCGGGCCCGCACAGCTTCGACGTGTCCTTCCAGCAGTCCAGCACCGCCAAGTCAGCCACCTGGACGGTAAGAGCACTGGGCGCCCACGTGCCATTGAACCCGACCCCCGCGTACAGGGCTCTTCTCCATCACCCCTCTGGCTTTCTCCCCTCATCAAAGCTTAGAGCTCCGTATTGATGGCGGGAAATTTCTCCCCTGTCCTCCAAGGGCATTTTGCTTTTGAATGCTTAACACCGAACCAGAGACAGGAAAAGTGCCGTTCAGGAGGCACAGCCTGATCTGGGAACCACAGGCCGGCGTTCCGGCGGGCTCCCAGCCGTTTCCGCTGATGCGTCCTTTCCCGCCTCACGCTGTGGGGAGGTCCTTCGTGTGAGCGTTTTTCAGAAAACACAGAGCATTACGCCGCTGGGAAATCACATAATCGTAGGATTTTGCAGTCTTTGTTTGCAGTCTGCAAGTGTAGGATAGTTACGAGTCATTATTTTGAAGAAAGATATGTCACATTAAGGTGTAAAGAGAAATTAAAATCTCGTTTGTTAAGAAAGGGCTGAATTTGTTTATACATGCAGGTTCTATATCATGAATCATAATGTATTGACACATACATGTTTATTACATTTACAAGCGTTTTTTCCCCCCAAAAGAAGCCTCTAAACCTACATATCAGAGCCCTGAATTAGTTCAAAGAGATTCTGATGAAAAAATGTTGACAACAACAAAAAAAGTATATATAGCTTTTCTGAGAAAACATGGAAATACTTTTTAAAGTGAAAAAGGTACCAGAATGCTTATTCTGTTTCAGAGTCTATTTTGTAATGTGTTATAACATGGATAAAGCTGAAATATAAGGGAGGAGACCTCTGAGACTGGTTTTAAGTGGTTGATCAAAGAACGCCCAAGACCAAAGTGGCAGATAGATGTGTCCAACAATTTAATGTTTGTGTGAATTATAGAAAGGCTTCTAGATATCATCAACTTGCTGAGAAGTGGCTTTAGAATTGTTTTAAGTTTTTTCTCCCCTCTTTGGCAAATAGGTTTCCTTGGAAAGCAGTTCTCTTTGTATGTTATAGCATCTAGGCTTTACTTCTGTTAAGCAAGTTTATGAAATAATCTGCATTAGTAACATGAAATTCCAACGGAATTTCACACGTGTCCCATCGTTCTGACGTCAATTCTTTGTACGTGGGGGAGGGCAAGTTACACAACTCCCATTTTACTAGTGAGAAAGGCTGAGGAACGTGGGGTTTGCTGACACCCTTCCAGTTACTGCGACTTTTGTGTAGCTGCCCCTGTTTCTGACTTGGCCACCCTCCCCCACCATTAGACTGTATGCTTGCTTTCTTTTTCTACCATGTCATATCAGTGTATCCCAGAATTGTCTAAAAAATTATTTTAGTGCTTTTCTTTCATAGTTTGAGAAGCAGTTCTGTCATGGTTCATATTGCAACCATAAAGTAGAATTAGTAGCTCAAAACTTGATCTCTCTTCCATGTGTGTTTTTTTTTTAATTTTAATCAATTGTGTCATCATTTTTAATCTTTTTTATGTTAATAATTGTGGCGGTAGACACCACAGGTGAGTACACTTAGAGTCCATAGGCCTTAAATAAATATTGGTTGATTGATCGAAGTAATATTTTGCTGAAGAACCACTAAAATAACCATTGTATAACTGGAGCACTGATGTGTTTTAGAATAGGAGCCACCAGTTGGATGTTTACAGTTGCTGATCTTTGAAGCTAACAGTTTCTCATCTGGCATACTGACGCAGAGCACCACAGTATTACGAGTGACCCCATCTGTGGGATGATGGGCATACGGGGGCCGCTAAATGCAAAATCACTTCCCTCCTAAAATGGCTTAAGGACTGTGGGGATGGAGCAGATGCAAGGACAACATTCCATCAGTCTTTCTTCCTCCTCTCTCCCTCCCCACTTCCTCAGACAGAAATTGTAAGGCTTTTTTTTTTTTTTTTCCCAGAGTTAGCACCATTCTGAACCATCTTCCATCAAAGCCCCTCTCTCAGAGAAGTACGTTGTCTCACAACATATGGTTGGGGATATTGATGTAAGTGGTAGGTTAAAAAGGCCAGAGAATGTTCTGCTGAGTACCCTGGTAAAAATTTCCTCATGTGGGACCACGGTGGGATCAGAACCCTGAGAAAGGGGCAGCCACTGTGGTGGTGGGAAAGATCACGTGCTGAGAGCCAGGAAACCTGGGTTCTTATCGGAATCATCCTTGCGACCTTAGCCAAGTCACTTCATCTTTCTGGAACTCAGTCTTTGCTTCTGACGAGGAGGAGCAGGGTGAGATCTACTCCCTTTTCTTAAGGTGAGATGGTATTATTAATGAACATAGAAAGTTTTTAGAAGAACTTAGATTCTAATCAGGTATTTCGCCTGCCATTAACAAGTGACCTCGGTTAAGCTGGTTTGCCTTTCTTGGATTTCTAGGTAGTGGTCCACAGCCTGCGCTACAGAAATGACAGAATGCAATGACTGAGTTAGATGTCCATCCCCTCCCACTGTAACATGGTATTTGTAATACCATGATATTTATAAGTATATGGTATTTCATTAATGTTCTTTCTTGTTCACAATAAGTGTGTTTCAAGTTCCATAGAATTATGGTATTTATTTTAAATGTCTTCCAATGAAATAAAGGGAAGAGTGATGACATTTTTCTGTATTCTCTGTTTCACACACATGCACACAGTCACACTCAAACCAACACTGAATTTAGGATTTAGTTTCAGACTTTCTTCTTCTTTTTACAGTGTAATTGGTACTCTTGATAGAGGCCTACCATTTCATATAATACAGTGCTGGTCTAGTATTATAGCTGGGAACAATCAGCCATAAGTCAGCTGACAGTATGGTAATTTAGAAATGGCAGGAAACTTAGGTGCCGATTTCAACCCTGAAATTTACTAGCAGCATTTGGGACCTGCCCCCACCCCCAAATGCATTCTCTTTAAACCTGACTTTTTCTATCTACAAATGAGGTTGTTCAGACTTTCTTTCTCATGAGGATCACATGCGAGGTATAAGTGCACCTATCAGTACCTGGCTAGTCAGGGCACATGCATGTTTACTGAGTCTGAATTTGAATCCCTTGACTTCATGAATTTATTTCAATTTTGTTGAGAGTTCAGTGGTGCAACAAGTAATAATTTGAGAGATGGCAAATCAAAATGTCTCTTACTTTTTTTTTTTTTCTATTGGTTTTGGGCTATTGACCTGCATGCTTCAGCTCCCAGGAACTGTGATATTATGCACTACTCAAATATATGAACGGATGGCACAGGGTGATAACAGGCTCCCCCGTATGCGGGCTTCGGCAGGCTGGCCACGCTGCTGCTTTCCTAAGCCTTTCCAAGCAGTTGTGGGTCCGCTCTGCCAGCACCAGGGCCTTTTTCAGCTTTGACTTCCAGCATTTATTGCTCACTTTTAATCTGCCACTTCATGTAGGGGTATGCCTTTTTTAATTCTCTGTGCTCAATAAAGAATAACAGTGGGTTTATGGTGGCAAAGTATTGGAGGCAACCTCCACCCTCACCAGTGGTTCAGTAAATTGGGGCATATCCACGTGACAACATACTCTATGGCTATTCAGTAGATGCACTGATCTGGAATGCTTTTGGACTTGCTGGTGAAGAAGAGCTAAGCTTTCTGTGACACCTGCTTGAGAATTGAAAGGACGGGTAAGGACACCACTTCTGGAGGGAAAAGTGCTTTCTTTTGCTGGACTCCAGGAACAAGGCATTTTTTGTGAATATGGGTCAGTCTCTCTTGATCATTGGCCTCATGCACCTCTGTCAGTTTGAGAGATGTTTTTACCACAACCCCTGACACACAGTATTATCTGTGTGCAAACACTGGGAAAATCCTCAGGTCAGTGTTTCTCTGATGTGCTCAGCCTGAGATAATGACCCTGGCCTTTGGACAGACATCACTTTTTGCTCTTGTGACTTTCTCCCTTCAGAGACGTCAGGGTCTTCTAGGGCAGGCACCTTGACCTAGTGCTCAGCCCCATGTCCAGCATATAGTAGGCTCATAAAAATATATTTTTTTAAAGTGTTTTCTCATGGCTAAAGGAAACAAGTACCCCTCCATTCTGACCTTGATTGTTAACTCTCCGTGAACTTGATGGCTTTTGCCTCCACCCATGATTTAGAGAGCCTTCTTCCTTTGCCTTTCCTAATCATGCCAGCCTCGTGTTGTGTTCAGAGCTTTGAAGAATCTGCCTTGAGCAAGTGGAGAGATTAGGGAGGTGGCATTTGAAAGGGGAACAGCCAGTTCCCCAGAGAGTTTCATTGATCCCAGCATCTCGGTCTTGCAAGCTTGCTTCCCTTGGCTTCACAGGCAAGCTGAGATGCATGCCTGTGGCCCACCCTCCCTGTCATCAGGTTACCTGTAATGTAAGACTTCCAGAATGAGGCTGCCAGCTCTGCAGAAATCTAATGCAAGCCAGCCCATTGCGTGGCCCTCTGGAATCTTGGGCCTCTTAAGAATAGCCCATCAAAGGACATGATGTACAGACAAACTTTTCCATGGTGAATATGATTTATCAGCTTCCTTGCACAAAGGAAACACGTCTCTCATTAGAGTTGGAGCCTTCCCTGGGGCTTGTCTTCAAACTGTGTGGCTGTGAGATTTCATTGCTGAGGGACAGCAGTCAGTGGACTTGGCTCTTGCCAGCGATACATTTGTTAATCATAACAAGGTTATTTTCACTCTTCAGCATAGCTGTCCTATAAATCTCCGGAGGTACATCTGAGAGTGTCTTTTTTGTGCCCCTCCCACAGTAAAGAAAATAGTAACATTGAGCATTTTTGCCTGTTATTAAAGCTAATTCTTCGTTCTCAGAGAATGGAGAATGAATGTCCTAAATAAAGGACTTGGAGATTTGGTGATGGTTCCTCTTACTTACTTAGCTCTAGGTTTTGGATTTAAAAGCAAATTTCCATCGTAACCTTTGCTGCAGGGGTTTGTTCCCATTCCAGAGCAGAATCAACTCAATCAGCATGTTTGCCCTAATTTGTTTAAATTAACTCTCAGCTAAAATATTTGTGATAAGCCAGTTTCGCCTAATCTAATGTTTAGGGCCCTCCCACACTATTCAGTGATTTGCTGAGTGCACTGTAGAGTTTCTATTTAAAAGAAAAAAATTTAGTACTTATTTACTTCATCTAATATTATGAGAAATCACCATTTATTAAGAAGAAATAAATAGCAGATTTAAATAAAACTTGCCTTTTTTTCTCAAATGTATGTATGTATGTATGTATGTATGTATGTATTTATAGAGAAGCTGCTTTATTATTTGTTTATTGAAGTATAGTCAGTTCACAATGTTGCCGATTTCTGGTGTACAGCACAGCATTTCAGTAAGCTTGTGTTTCTTTTTCTGCTACAAAAAATAAATAAATAAATTAATAGCAGCACCGCCCCCCCCTTTTTTTCTGTTTATTCTTTGTCCTGCTCTTCTGTCCCCGCTTCCCTCCTCCTCCTCCTCCCCCCCTTCCTCCTCCTCACCCACCTCTGTCCCTTAGGTTATCATTCTTAGTGGTCACTTTGGTTTTGTAGGTATTACCAGCCACTCAGTATTTTGTGTTCTCACTGTAGCTTTGGTTTCCCAGAATGGCAGATTATTATGAAGAGGACTGCAATATACATGAATTACCACGGAAATTTCCATCAAGAACAGGAATCAGATCGTTAGGCATTCCTCTCACAAATCACTTTGACCAATAATGGACTACCTTGGAGGTGGCAGACCCAAATATCTGTGGGACTAGGGAGGTAGCATAAATGAGTCAAATGCTGAGAATGGGAGGGATAAATTAGGAGTTTAGCATGAGTAGAAACAAACTACTGTACATAAAGTAGATAGACAACAAAGCCCTACTGTGGAACCCTGGGAACTATATTCAATAGCTTGTAATAACCTATAATGAAAAAGATGAAAAAGAGTATGAAAAAAATATGTATGTACATATGTGTGTGTGTGTATATATATATATATAACTGAATCACTATACTGTACACCAGAAATTAACACAACATTGTAATTAGCTATACTTCAGTTAAAAAAAAAAATGTGAGAATGGGGACAGTGGCAAGATGAACTTACATACCTTGTCTACAGGGGCAACTACTCGGCAATTCCAGCCTGGTGTCATGGGGGAAGGTAGGCCTGGAGTTAAAAGATTAATTTTTCAAGAACATCTGGAACCCTGGCTTTGCATGTAATATCTCCAGATCTTCAAATGATAGTATCAGGTTTTTTTTTTTTTTTAAGTTGTAAAAATCACAGACCAAACAAAACAGTAGCCAGACTGAATGGCATCCTTGCAATATATTTACCAGTGACAGGGGACAATTACTTAAAGTTTAAATAAAACAACTGAAACTAGAGCAGGCATCTGAGGGAAAAGTTATCGGTAAATATATTTCATTCGGAAACAATAATTCTCTATTTCTTTCAAAAGTCTGTTTATAAAGTCATCCCCTCCTGCAGTGAACTAAACAACATACTGTCAAAGTAGATCTTTCTCAATTTGTTTTCTTGCAGTAAGTGACCTTTCTACCTTCACACCCCATACAATTTTATTTTGTAAAACTATAATGCTACGCAGCATTGGATCCTTGGCATAAAGAAAGAATCTTATTTGTTTGTTTTGTTTTAATCCGTAGAGAATTTATGGGACCACGTAACCTACCTCTCTAAAATTGGCCAAAGCTGTGCTCAGAAAAGGACAGTGAGATTAAAGGGCTTGCAATCAGTTTTCTCAGTTCACTCACTGATGGCTGATCTTAATTGGGACATAAAGAGAGTGCCAGAAGAAAAATCGCCAGAAAATTGAGATATAAACGGAGAATAATGTCATAGCATTTGCTAACGACTTGAGAAAAAGACAGTATGTCATTAGATCGAGCAGAGGTTTCTTCACATCAGCCCTGAGGGATGTGTGCTCTCCACGTCTTCCCATACGTGGGCTTTACACCTCCTCCTGTTTGCATTCCCTGCCGTTAGCCATTTCCATAGTGTGACCAAGTAACTGTCCCCACCCCCTCTGGTGGAGCAGGACAGATGTATTTTTCTCATGGAAGGTATTTAGCAATCAGCTGTCATGTCATGAGTTAAAGCAACTGCATATGAAATAAATCCTCATGGTTTTCTATCAGCAGCAATTAGTATGTCTATCAGGTCACTGTGGCCAGAAGGAGGCTTGAGGTAACATAGCTTTCTGCCCAACAACTTCTAATTTTTTGAGATTAAAGGAAAGTTTGTTGTAGGATAGAAAGGAAAATCTTAGATTCTTTGAAGCCCTGCAGATGTTTTGTAGACATGGGATGTTTTCTTTTTTTTAGGACAACGGGTCCTCTAATTAGGCACACAGAGGCCTAAAGGTAGTGATCTTAGCAGCCTTCTCTCCTGTGGTTTTTAATAAAGATTACGACCCCATCATCAGGCTCCCCTCAGCTGAAATTTAAAGGAAACTGAGAGTAGCCAGAGGCCCTGGATCTAGTTTATTGTGAGGTAAGTTAGGGAGAGAGTCTCACTTTATGAATAGAATGAGCCTTCTCATTTTGGTTTGAATCTAATAATGAAGACTCATGATGTCTTAGTGAAAACAACAGAACAGTACAATCCGCCACCTTGTTACTGTATGAGAAAGGTCTGAAGAGTTGGAATGTAATTTCCAGGGGTTTTTACGTGGGATTAATTCTGAATCTGTAAGTTCACCCAACAGGTGTGCTTGTGTGGGTTACTTCATTTAGGATGCACTTTTTGTTTTACTTTTTATGCTGTTTAACCAGTATCATCTGCACTAAATCTTGTGGAAAATACAACAAATAAGATGAGGACACCATTTCAAAAGACTTTCCTCTTTCTTCGATTGGTTTCCAAGTTGTACTAAATAGGACGAAGGATGATTGCTTAACTTAGGATTTGCATTTGAATTTGAGAAGTCATCTGACAGGGTCCTGAAGAGGGTGGCTGGTTAAGTAGAACGCAGAGTTTAGAAGGCCAGCTTATGGGTACTAACAAGCTACAGGATCTGGGGCAAGTAACTTTGTCTCTGCCAATCTGTTAAACGGGTATTGTAATATTTACTTGGTAGGATTGCTGGGAGGCTTAATTAAAGTTCACAAAGAACTTTGGGAGCCTGAGAGGTGAAGCTCTGAAAACACATGTTATTATCTTATCCTACATTTTTATTTTTAGATTTCCCTGCATGAATACTACATCACATCCATGCCTACATTTCAGGCAGTTTTTCAAAGTTTTCTGTTTATAAGCAGACCCAAAATGAAACATCACAGATCTGTAAGTCCCTAGGAATCTGGGATGAACATATATGTAAACATATGTGTATTTTTTTTTCTAATGTAAAATAATTTCTTCTTAAAACAGGTTTGATTGGATCCTGTAACTATTAATCAGATACTTTTTTTCTTAGGTCTTGGTGTTTTATTGGTAACATTGCAGCAAACCAGTATGGGAGTTTTAAATTGTGATCATTTTGATTAGGTCATTAGAAGAAGCATTTAATCTTTTTCCTAAAAATGCAGAAGTAGATACACATATTTATATAAATACAAATATGTTATTCTTGTTGAGTAACAAAGGAATTGATTTATAATAATTATAATTTGGACTTCAAAGATATTCCTTCTTTCTCTCCTTTTACTTACTTTTTTCTTCTGCCCTTTGTGTTAATTTGAGATTTTCATATTTATGAGTACAGAGCTGTTATGTTAAATGATATAAATTACCTCTACTTTTTTTTTTTACTGCTTTGTATTATTGGAAAAGCAAATTTCATTTTCCCATAAGAACAACATTATAATTATGGATTACATTTCTGACCAAGGAATTGTCATCAAGTCAGTCATAGATATGATTAACTCTGTGTCATAAAAGCAAAGCTCTACTATAAGCTATAGCTATTGTTTAAAATAGCAAAATGATTCCCATATTCCTACAAAATTCGTTTAAATATCTTGTATGCCTTGACATGTAGATATTATTTACTTAAAAAAATCTTGTTATTTTTATAAATGTGACTTGTCTAAAGCTGACATACTCTTATAATAAACATTTAACTTAACATTTGACATACCAGAATTTTGATGCATTTGATATGTACTAATTTGAGAAGTCTATTTTCTCAAAATTTTTTCTAGGGGAATTAGAATTAATACTTACAAAATGTATTCCTTTTGCTGAGAATTATATCCAAATAAATTCTGTAGTGTAAACCATTATTTATTTTTAAGATATTGAATCCATTTTTAAAAGATATGATGGATTTTGCTTGTAAGAAAAAAACAGAAAAACTAGATTTTTTTGAATATGAGAAGAGAGTTTTTGTGAGTGTTTACTAGCCCTGTCTGCCACCATATTCTCCAAAGTGGAGTAGTCTTGAGAGGCAAAAATGTCCCCCAAAGCAGCTGGTTACAAGAAGGGTGGGGAGTGTTAATGGAGAGAGGTCTGTTCTTTGCCTTGGTGATCAGTCGTGGAGGCCTTTGAGGACACAGATTGTGTATGAGACCCAGGGTTTGGTGTTTGCCTTTCAACGTTGTCTATTCAAGTTTATCACTTGCTCTCCGTCTTCCAACCTTTCTGTACAAAACAATGGCATTAGTGGGAAAGACTTTTGGGAA
The DNA here is from genome assembly GCF_036321535.1 of Camelus dromedarius. Classification (NCBI taxonomy): domain Eukaryota; kingdom Metazoa; phylum Chordata; class Mammalia; order Artiodactyla; family Camelidae; genus Camelus; species Camelus dromedarius. Next base: position 55,819,706 of record NC_087437.1, read on the forward strand.
ATGGTGTTTAGTTGATAATTAGATAAAGCAGATTGACCAACAGGTAAAATAAAAAGTATTTTCATAAAAGAAATTTGGAATACCTTTTTCTATACTTCCGCAGTTGGAATGGATGCATAGGAAGTGTATCCTGTTGTGATAATTAATTATTCCTTTTTTGAACTAACCCACATAGACCAGTAACCTCTTTTTTCCTTTTCTCATTGTCATGCCTAGAATGTGTTGAAGTTATGTATGTAAAAATAAATGCACACTCTTTTAAAACATTTCAGTCTAACTTTATTCCCTTTGAGTTTAAGAAGATACTTGGCAAATAACTATTTTAATTAGTCTTTAAATAAAAATCATCAGCCGCTTAAGAGTTATCATGGGCAACTCATTCTTTAAGCTTATATTTTTCTTTCATAATATGGTTATGGATTATAGTTTATCTATCTTCAAAGACTGTAGCTTACACTTTCATGTATAATTGTAACAAAGGCATATTTTGCAGATACTTATATTTTATTGGTATAAAAATCGGGATGACAAGTGATGGGGAACTTGAGATGTAGAGAAGAGAAGAGATGTCTCACTCAGCAGCAGAACCAGAAGGAAATACAGACTTCTTTCTGTCTAGTTTCCTACTCAAAAAGCATACATAAATACATAGCTATTTGTATATGTTTCTATAATATGTTCATATTTCAGAATTGATTTCTTGCCTAGCACTCCACAGCTTTCAATTATAATGCTCTTCTTTGCATACACATTTTAGACATAGATGTTAAAAGGTATAAGAGTTGTGCTGGGAACAGTCTTTCCATTAAGCTTTTCTAGAATCTTCTCTCATTCCTACATTCAAGTGTAATCATGCTCGTAGATACTCTGGGATTAGGAGTGGGATGAGGGAAACGATAAACAAAAGATCAGCAGGGAGAGGAAAGTGAAATGGAAATAGTGAGTGGGTCCTTCTACAAAGTATAACGTGTACACCTTAAATTTATGAATGGGATGTTTTCTAAGATACTTTTGTAGCTCTGACAGTATATTTTCATGATCTGGACTTCTACTTTGAGGAAAGAAGCCAAACCAATTCAATTGGAATGTTCCAATTCAATCTAAAATCTTCACTTCCTCGAGTACCGCATTCTGTAGTCTACTGGATGTTTTTGCTTTGATGTGTGAGAACATAGCTCTTCTTTCCTTCAGCTGTCTTTTTGGGAGAGCTGATGAGGCTAGTTCAGAAAAGGAGGGGAAACGGGGGACTTCTTACTTTTTCCTCCCTAGCAAGTCTTATTCCTTTAGGAGAACTGTGCATTTACTTCAAAACATCCACAATACTAGACTATCCTAGTCAATAAATCTGGTAAATACATAATTCTATGTACTTTTCTAAAATGCTTTAACATTTGCAGGGAAGAATTTTTCTGTAATCATCTGCCTGTATTTTAGTGAAATCAAGTTAGGCAATGTAATTTTAAGTCCCTCTTCTCATATGTGGTCGTGATGGTTTTATTTTGAAAGATGTGAGTTGTCACTCTTTAGTTAATGCCATAATGTAATTACAATAGTATTTTCATGTAGAAGCATTTTTTTAATTTTATATGTTCTTTCCTCCTGTTAGAAATATTCTTTTATTATAATTACATTTGAATCTAAGTTTTCTTCCCACTAACTCAGAACTCTGCCTAACTTCACAGAGCTTAGGTTTGACTCTGATGTCACACTGTTTGCCTTTGAGGAGCCTAGTGAGTATCCATGTAGATACAGAAATGACCAGAGCTACTTGTGTATCTTTTGCCACTGGTCTGCATAGAGCGTCTGCCGTGTTCACCATGGGGAGAGTGCCTTGAGATAAAGTTAATTAGAAGAGGAGGAATTAGCTTGAACATTTTATGCCTGGGTACTGCCCACACTGTTACGTGAACAGTTGAGAAAGGTAATAGCCTTCCGAGAGTTGCTCATAAGCATTCCCAAGCTAACAGATTTTTCTTTTTTAAAATGGTATGAAAATTCATTTTGAAGGTGTCACTTGGGCATATGGTTGTGGGGCATAGATTAGTGCCTAAGTCATTGCTTTCATGCTTTGTTTGACATCAAAATTCAGGTCTCAGAAACCAGAAAAAAAATAAAATAATAATAATAATAATAATAATAATAATAATATAGTAAAAATAATACTTTGAAACATTTCACCAGAATAGGAAACGATCTTTTTTACATAAATTCCTGGTTGAAAATGACAGTATTCTTTCAACTGCTAAATTACATTGAGATGTGATATAAAATGTATAATCCTGTACAGCATGAGAGGTACTTAGCAGTGTATCTGTTTTAGTTACCTTGTGAGACTGAAGGTTACAGACTGTGACCCATCTCAGTGCTTGGCCATCCAGCACAGCCTTGCCTTTTCCTGAGAGCAGGGACTGTGGCTCTTGTACTAAAGAATGAGCAGAAGTGCCTAAGGACGTGGAGCAGGGAGTTGAAAGAATTCAGGCTTGGCGGTCAGATAGACCTGGGGTTGAATTCCACCTGTATCTGCGTGGCCGTGGGCAAGACTATCCCCAGGGCACTTCTTCGGCCCTGCTATGGGGATTATGCGTCTCTAGTAGCAGGGTTATTGGCAGGGTTAGATATAATAAATATAGACTGCCTAACAGTGCCAGGTAGATGGTGATTTTTATTAGGATGGATCGTAAGTTTAGGATTAGAATTTAGACTAAACCTGCCCTTCTCACAGGTCTGCCAGGCACTGCAGTAGGGAATCCGGTCTGTGGAGTAACTCTGGCTTCAGGTGCCTTTCACGATTGATACATTGGAACAGTACTTTAAAACTTTTACCCCAGTTAGGAGCCGGGGAAAATGAATGCCTGCTTTGGACATCCTGAGGGTAAAATCTGAAGGGTTCTGTAGAAAAAATATAATTTCTGTAAAACACATTTCAACTTTTCATTTTAATATAAATATACATTTCACTAGAAATATTTCTTTTCCTCATTAAATGTTTAGAGTGAAAATTCCAGGAAGATGAGTAACATTTATCGGGTGGCTTTGAGTTACACTCGGGCACACTGCCATGAATATTTCTGAGGTAAAAGTACCATAAACAACTATTTAAGGGGCACAATTTTAAGATAAAGTGATTGGCTCTGGGCAAAAGCACCAGGCGGTTATTTATTTTTACCACTTCAACCCAAAAAGAACGAGGACCCATGCTCTGAAAGGGTGATATTCTTTTTTTTTTTCTATCTACATTTTCTGTCAATCATTTGTAGAATTGTTACCCACTTTACATTGTTTTTCCAGTTTTCTATCATGTCTATTCTGAAGGACTCTTACAATCAAATGTGTGTATGTGTGTGTGCATATATATGTACATACGTACGTCTTGTGTCTGTTCTATGTATTGCGTGCATCCAAGTATCCTCACCTGTTGTTTGGTTCGTTTTTTCAAAGGGTGGTATTTTTAATCAGTCACACAGAGCTCCCCTTTTTATTGCTAGACTTTCTGAAACCAGCCACATTCTACCTCGTTCGGATGGCCCCAGAGGGCACAATTACCACCGAAGACGGGAAGTCACAGGATGGCAGATTCCAGCTCAGGAGGAGGAATGGTCAGGGTCCCGTGGGGCTGGAATGCGCTTGCCTCCAGTGGTGGCCAGCGCGCAGCCCCTGGAGGGCGTCAGAACAGAAAGGAGACCCTTGCCTCAGGTTTTGGATGACGGAATGAGCCAAGTGGCCTCTGAAGTGCTCTTTGAATTAAAACTCCTTTGCATCCAGAAGAGAAGACTTAATGTGGCTGGAAAGAGAAAGGAGGACAGCAGCTGGCCAGGTGGCTGGTTAAGTGGGGAAGAGAGTAGGCTTCCCAGACAGGCAGTGGGAGCCGCTGAGGGACAAACAAACACAGAGTCCAGCCTGCTCTGGGCTCCTGGAGACAGGGACTCTGCCATTGCGCCTGAAGCGATGGCCGTGGGTAGGAAAGAGCAGAAGGTGGCATGGGGCCGGCCTACGTCGGTTAGGGCATTTGGGCTGTATCCCACCGGCAGTGTGCTGACACTGAATACTTCCTGAGCACAGGAATTATCATGCTCAGGACTGTAGATAAAACCCATTCAACTGGTAATATACGGAGGTTGGTTGGAGGGGACCTGGAGGAAGGGAAGCAGTTTGGAAAATGCCACAGGAGGGCAGACACAGGATGGCGGGGCTGAGCGCTCGCTCTGCGATGCGGTGCGCTGGCTGTGGGAAGGGCAGAAATGAGAGAGGGCAGAGGCAGCTGCTGACATCACTACTTCCAGAGGCTACGTGGGAAAGCAGGGAGGCGGAATGGAGAGCCAGGGAGGGAGCTGGAACGATGAACTGTCTTACTCCAGGAGAGCTGTCCCTAAGTGGTCAGTGCAGGCCGCCATTTTCTAGCTGAGACCTTTGCTGATCGCTTAACCCCTCTGGTGCCTCAGTTATCTTATCAGTCAAACCAGGATAATGACACCTACTCTCCAGGGTTGTTGTGAGGATCAGATGAGATAATGAGGTGAAAGCGGTCTGTAAACTCGGAAGTCCGTCCTCCAGCAAACTGCCGCCCCTGCCTGGAGGTGGGGGCAGCAGGAACGGCTCCTGTCTCGCAGGGTGAACACTGGCATTTTTTTTTTTTCATCTGAGCTCGAAGCTGAAGGTGTTGGTTGAATGAGGCGATTCTTATCCAGCTTATTTCAAAAGTTCCTAATAAAAGCTGAAGACCTATTAGTTCCTGAACACTTGAGCCTTCTGCCTCTCTGCTCTCCCTGGGGAGAAACCCAAGTCATCTAGAGACCAGAACCCACACTTCTCTCCTGGACTGATGGAAAGGGCTGGTGGCGGGAGATAAGGACCTTTCTGTAAGGTTCTTCTCACTGACTGTGTACACAGGCTTCCCTCTGCAGACGGTCATTTTCTCAGTAGGGTGGCTGCTATCACACAGACAGCACTGCGCCTTTCTCCCCATGCTGGACAACAGACATGGTCACATCAGTGCCGAGGTCCTAAGCCATCCCTTCCAGGGACTGATTTCCCCTGGAAGCACCAGGGACAGGAGGGGCCCTTGCCTCTCAGATTCCCATGACTGAATCATGGCCATGAGCTAATGTCTCCAGCTTTGTGAGTCAGTGCTGGCCCAGCCTCAGTTCTGCAGGTAAGAAAAATGAAGACACAGGTCAGACTCCCCTCCCATCTTTGGCTTGCAAGGGGGAAAGGCAAACTGAGCCATCGCCAGAAAGTGGTATTTTGGAAATCAGACGTCTGGTTGCTCTCCTCTGTAAGGGTATGGAATAAGTGTGCACGTTTCTTTAAGAGTTAGCAGTGCTATTTTTACAGATCCCATGCTTTTTGTGTGTGCTTTGTTTTGCTTCAGGCAAAGTAGGTGAAATGATGTGCTTGGGAGATGAATGTTCTTGTAACAGGCAAGATGTAGCTTGCAGGAAAGCATCTGTAACCAACCCATTCTGCATGAGATAGGGCCAAGACTTGTTTGTGTTTTATTGCCTGTTCAAACATGTCCAATTTTTTTAAAAAAAGATTTATAAACTTTTAGAGGATTCCTCTTAAAACGTTATTCCTTCCTATAACAGAAATAAATGTTAATAGCCTGGTGGATTTATCCGCATGGTGTGTGGGCAGTCCCAACATTGAGCTATAAGTGTTATAAAAATTGTTGTCAATATGAAGTCGATGTAAACATATTAGGAATGTCAGGAATAATTCATAAATCTACCTCGTAATCCAATAGGCACAAAGAAATTATGTTTTCCAAATTTTTTGATGTTCATGATAAAGATTTTACGCAAAGAATAATGAGACGCACCTGGATTTGTTCTGCCAAACACTCAGAGGTATTGCTCAAAATTTGATCAAAAAGAAAATAACAGAAAGGAGGAAGAAATAAGTGAGGGGGGAATAAGCTTAAATGCTGTCAATATTGATTAAACAACAGGATTTTTAGTTGTCTCTCTTGCTCTCTGTTCTTTGTCTTTCTCATATATATCATAAGTATATGATGATATATATATACATATATACCATATATGTATATACCATATACATATATATCATATATATTATGTGTATGACATGTATGCATGCATATATATATATAAAATAAACATAATAAAAAATATTCCATGGGTTAGTGAGAAGCCTACTTATTTTCTTGCTTTAATAGGTCTTATGACAGTGATCTACATCCTGACACATCGTTTGGGAAGGAGGTTGGGGGTATGAGCTATAGTTTATAATGAGTCTTCAGAGTCCACAAGACTGTCCCTCTGCACTACTTCTGCACCCTCTCCTGTTTTCCCTCCTCTTCCCCCTTCTTGCTTCCTTTTTCATTCTGGCAAAGACATGAGCTACAGTGGTGAAAAGGGCAAAGAAAGCAAGAAAAGGGTAGGGAATGGTGAGAAAAATAGTAAAGAAACTTCCAGAACTTAAAGTTTAGTGATTCTTTTTAGTGAAATGAATCCTTTGAGCTTCTAAAAGGGCAGAGAGTGTAATGAAAATTTTCTTCCCCATAAAGCCAAATCTTTTCACACTTTCTGAGGCATCTATAGGTATTATTTGCCACAAGGATACATGTTGTTCTCTGGCTTAGCAAATTCCGAAGCATTTTGTCACTTAAAGTGAATCGGGGTTGATTATATTCGATCAGTTTCTTGTAAGAGGCATTATTTCATATTCAGAACCTTAATTTTCCTTTTGTTCATATATACTTTAAAAAGTGATTTTTCTGGACCACAAAGTGTTAACAGTGGGTCTCTCTAGGAAGTGAGATTACACGCATTTTTCATTTTAACTAGTTGTTGTTTTTCTGTTTTTAACTTTTCTTGGCATATCAAGACATGTACAATTTTTATTCGAGAGAAATATTGATTAAATACAGTATGAAGGAACTATACAGAGGTAAGGATCTGAGTGAAATACCCCAATAAAAAGATAAAGAGGACTCTTTATTAATAAATTTCTGAAAATACCAGGCTATGTGGAAAGCTCGGTAATTGCAGGAAAACGATGGTGTTATATTTTTTTTTCTTGAAATATTTAAAACTTTACCTTCTCAGAGGCTTCAGAATTACTACCCAACCAAACTGGGGTGACCAAGTGTACGCTTATCATGGTCATCAGGGTTTTCCGTTCGGTGCTTTGTATATTGTGTATCATTTGCATATGCACTTGTCCCCAGGTGCCTTTGTTGAAGCTAAGTTGAAGACATCATATCATTAAGTCTCAGTTGTTAGAATTCACTGAACCATACCGTTAGTTTCAAAGTGAGTTTCTTGAGCACTGGAAGAGGCACTTTGAAGCAAAACAGACATAACTCCACAGTTTCTGAGTAAACAAGAGACCAGACCCCTCTGAGACTCAATTTCCCCCTCTTTCAGATGTAAATAATCTCCCTGGCAGGTTATTGAGAGTGAGTGTGGGAGCCCACAGTCCAGTGCAGGCCACTGAGCAGTCCCTTCATAAATCATGCTGGTTACTGTTAGAGCTCGATGCTGGAGGGTAATCCTGTTCGTAGGTAAGTTAGCCCTTCTTCAGAAAGCTCACAGTCTATCAGGGAAAACTGATAAACCGAGCTGTAATTCAGTGTGACAGGTGCTATAATCTGTCTGGAATGTCCCCCTACCCACCACCTTCCCTTGTCTGCCAGGCAGACTCCTACTCAGCCTTTAAAACTCACTGAAAGCCTTAATTGTAAGTGAAGCCTTCCCTTGCCATCTGTCTTCACCTGCACCCCCTACACACCCACCACACACACACAAAGACTCACACTCAGGAGTTCCTTCTCTTATGTTCGTTACACTTTGTACATGTATTCAGAATCACAGTGTCTGTCTCACCGTTACCCTGCAAACTCAGAGGCAGTAGCTTTGTCTTTTCATCTCTGTAGCTTAGTGTTGGCACATGTAATGGGTCTCAACAAATATTTGTCAGATAATATCCTTGCTGAACAAAGTGTGATACAGCACGGAAAACAGGCTGATTTGTTCAGCTTCACCAAGGACTTGACATTTAAAGTTGGCTCTCCAAAGCGGAGCAGGGTCTTGCAAGGGGGACAAAGAGAAAGGACATTCCAGGTAGAGGATCCAGGTAAAAAAGGGCATGGAGATAAAAGAGTGTTGTGTAAGTCTGGAAGTAGGAAAGAATCTGACACACCTGGACCACGCAGTGTTTGGAGGAATGGGAGAGGAGCAGAAAATGAGGCTGGAGAGAAGTTCACAGAGCTGGAAGGACAGGGCCTCTGAATCATCCTTAAGAGGTTGGCTTCAGTCTTACAGGCATTGAGGAGACATGGAAGGGCTTTGAGTAGGGGGATGACATCATACTCTACCAGAGGGAGATAACTGGCAGTAGGATGGAGGTGGGAGGACTGGAGGCAGGGAGGCTGATTGGGAGGCTGTTGCAATAATTCAGGTAAAAGGTAAAGCAAGGGGAGATGAAGGTGAGTTGGTGCTTTGGAGTGGATTTGCAGTGTGTATTTCTGAGACAGAAACCCACTCACATTTGGGGCCATTTTGACTCCTAACATTGTAGCATTTCCTGCACCGTTGTTTTGGAACTGCTTCTTATCAGGACTGCAGGCATGAACCAGTCAAAGGATATATTCCTCAAGTGTTTGGGGACTTTTTGGTGTTATGCTTTCACTTTCTTCTCTTAGGATTCATCTTGGCTGTTTAGCCTACTGCTTTGTGTGTGAGAGGACCCACATGTTTGTAGTTGACCAGAGAAAGAAGCATTTTCTGTTCCCTCTGGTATTGCCTTGCATTGGAAGTATCTGGGAAGAAATTTTATTGATGGAAGAAGGAGGAGCTCTAGCCAGGGAGCCACTGACTGACTTGATGGCTTTGGCCAGATCCTTTTGCTGCTTTGGACTACAATTTCCTTATCTTTAAAAAAAAAAGTATTGAGCTAAATCTTTAATCTATCTTCCTACTTCTTGTCCTAAATATAAGAATGAGCACTTTTGGCTTTTTATTGGGTAAAAATAATATCTCTAACACTAGCTCATGGAAAACAGAAGAATCTTTCACTTTGCTTTGGGTCTAATGAAAAAGATAGAAGCAAGCATGCTGTGAAAAAAACAACAATGCTAATTTACAATGTCAGTAACTAGAAAAATGTACTTGTGTTTTGACCAAGGGTTGGCCCTCAGTTGAGTTCAGTGAATTGAATTATAAAATCTCTCCATTCCTTTTTGCTGAATGTTAGTGATGGATTTGTTACAACAGATGTTTACTGTTTACAAAAAAAAAAAAAAAAGAAAACTACTTTTATTTTAAGAAAGGCTGAAAATTTTCTTAACAGACACTGTGTTCCTAAACCTAGCTATAGGAACTGGACCAAGAAAGAGACTTTGAAAATTACCTACTGAGAGAACCAAGCATCTCAAAAGAGGAATTGGGAAATCAGTTAAATCATTCTTCCTGCTTTAGTGCCTGGTACATGCTGTTTCTGAGAAGTAAACTACAGTGAGTGCTCTAATTGGTACTAAATAGAATATAATTAAGAGCTTTAAGCATTCATTCGGAAAACTGGATCCATACAAATACGTTAGAATCCGACCATTAATTTTTAGAGAGTCCTCTTCCCCTTCTCATTCACCTAATTATTTGACCCAGATACTAAGGGATGGAATGGAAGAGCTAAAGAAGGATATTGTTGCATGTATTGTTTTAAAGTTATCACTAGACAATGTTTGGAATAACTTCTTTGAAAATTAGTTCATTGCCTTTCTTAACTAAACTCACTGTCAATGATCTCTATAGTTTTCTTCAAATATTTGCCCCTTTAATCCTTTCATTAGCCAACCAAAATGTAGCCTTAAGTTTTTTCAACCAAGGTAAACTATTTTTCTGGGATAAATTTGTACTCATTACACAGGCACATCTCACCTGATGTATAATAATCTCTCTGTACACAATCTGGGATGTATTACTACTGATTAAATATTAGCTACACAGTCAACCTCCATCTCCTTGGACTTTGGAAGGAAAGGCTAGTGGCCACTTGCTGGGATTAGAATAGAATGAGAGAGTATTAAAGTATTGTTGACACAAAGACACTTCAGCACATCTGGAATTCAGATTTTAGATCTGACAAAGAGAATCTGGCCAGTGAATAAGACTGGACCTTTGAAAATTATAGTTAAGAGCTACCCTTTTTTCAGTCTGTCATAGTTCCTGATACCACGGATAGATAATTTGTGGGTTTGAAAAAACAAAACAATTTTTTTTTAAATCCATTTGATTTGTTGTAACTCCCCCTTTCATGGCAAGGGTTAAAGATAAAGTTCATTTCATCAAATTAAAAAAAAAAATTCTGAAACCATCTGGAAATTGGATGTCGATGTTAATTTTATTGGAGTGAAAAACTTCCAGTTTAGTGACAGGAGCTGAAATCACTAACATTTTTCCTTTCTTAATAGTGGGTTTCTATCACAGATCTCGGTGATGTATTTATTAATCTCAAATGTGTTTTTCATTTGCCTGTTTTTGTGTAAGTGCCATCTCTCTTTACAAAGCATGCAAGATTGTTCTTGTTTTGTTATGCCTGCCGCTTGTGTGAAAGATGGATAAGGTAGTTCTCCCTCTAGAATTTATATTTTCTTCCCAGCCAAAAGACTATATAATAATTGGGAAGACAATTGAAGATCTGTAATTATAATAAAAGAACTGAATTTATATGTATCCCAAGAGAAAAATTAAGTTTTTCTGGGCTTTGAAGGAGTAAGTGAGCATGTGCACATTTAGTAAATATTGTTGGAATAAAGGAATGGATGTGTAAAAGTGGAGTGAACATCACTTGTAAGGTTTGGAGCAACTGAAACACAAAACAATCATGTGTAACTCTGTAAGATATAAATCACTGTGTGCGACTGTCCTACTACAGTACTAGAGAAGTGGGGGAAACAGCGCAAGTTCCTGTACCAGGTTTTTCTGGGTGAGACAGGCACATAGTGCTAACTCAGAGGGGCAGCCTGGCTTTCTGTGTTGCCCGTGTGGCTTCTCTTTCCAGTGCCAATGCTGACAACTTCCTCTGAAATGAAAACCGATAGGGATTCCGAGTCTACTTAGGTGAGAAGAGGCTTGTTCTATCTCTGACAACAACAAGAAAAGTCCTTGTAATTTTGACGTGAGATAGTGATTTAAATCTTCTGCTTGAGGTTCCTTGGCTCCTGAGGTCTTTCTATTCCTATTAAATATTTTTACTTGACGTGATTAGTTATCTTTATTATTAATTTTCTACCCAGTTGATTGGCTTTAATCTTAATCTATCGCCAAGGATAGTTTCAGTAGGCAGAAAGTTCTGCAGTTCTCTTTGAGGGTATTTCTTAAGTTATTTTTTTAAGTCATAGTTTTACTTGTGCATTTATAATGTACAGGTGATTTTTCACTTCTGTGATGTGAGCTTCACAGTAACACTCCAAGTTCAGTGTGTTAGTCTCATCTTCCGGTGTAGCATGAGGACACGGAAGCTCATGGGTGAAATGAGGACCCCGGGTCTTTAGGCTCCTAGGTGGTGTATTTAGGACTCTGTTTTCTGGTCATGGTGCTCATTTTGCAATAATGGTGCAAGTCCTTTCCTAATCAGCATTTTTTGAGCCCTCTCCCCCTTCCTAATTTTGTTCTTCTATCATGGGAGCACTATAATTAAATATGCAGGCATTTGGCTGATAAGTAGTAAGTAAAATTAATTTATAATCTGTAGGGCTTGCATTGTAATTTTTGGTTTGGAACTTGGTGTACCATGAAAGCAATCATGTTCTCTTTAGGAGAAACGAACCTGCAGACGGTATGATCATTCTCATTTCTGGGTTTTACTAAGTGACTGGCTAATGGAAAACATGAACGTTAGCTTTGTGTTCTCTGCATGGGGCTTAGAGGGCTATACTATTCTTATAATCAACCCCAGTGACTGTCAGATGGACAGCTGTTAGAGCCAAAGCCTCGAATCCAAGGAGGCTGCTCAGGACCACCTTCCCCGAGTAGAGAACTCAGGGACGGGAGCTCTGGTACAACTCAGGTACAAATGGCTGGAGCTGGGAGGCAGTTTACCAGCTAAAACTCAATGTTACAATAATGACCTGGCAAGGAAGGGTAGAATAAAAATAAATTTGCTTCTTCTATCTTTTTCTAATAAAACATAATGTTTGACTTAAAATTTTGCCTCTGGCAGTATAGTCAGTTACGCTTACTGTCCTGAATGTGGTGTTATGGTGTCAGGAGTTGGCAAGTGATAACCAACTCTAAAATTTAGGTGGTGGACATGAAATTGCTAGTTACTGTTTATTGAGCATCAAGCCAAGAGCTCCAGAAGGCGATTAACATCACAGCAACTGATTTATATAAGAATTCTGCCACGTAGGTGATTAATATTCACATTTAGAGATGCAGTTACTTACTTACCTCTCTAAAGTCGTCTAGCAGATAAAAAGCCATGCTCTGCTCTCAATCCAGGAAGGAGTGAGCCTTGAAGGAAGGGTCCCTCCTGTTACTGTCTTGGCTTTGACTGTTTTGTCTGTTACTCTTTCATAGCTGTCATTTTTGCCTACCCAAATTTACACACTTCTAATGAGATAGAGAGCGCAAGGGCAGAGGTGGACTAGGCCTCCCCTTATTCTCTACTGGAAAATAGTAAATGGGATTAGATTCCCTAAAGCCCTTCCCCGTCCATTCCTGGTCCCTTTGCTTTGTTCCCACCTCCCTGCCCCTAGGGTCGGGAAATAATGAGAGCTTCCACTCAGTGTAAGCCCTGTGTCCTTATTTAGTTTCCTGTCCATTTGCTTGTTCTACATAAAGCAAAGTTAAGTGTGGTGGGAGAAAGCAGGAGTGATGACAGCGATGGCGTCAAGACGAAACCAGGGTGAATGAACAGGAGCAAATAAGAGCCTCAGACAAATATGCAAATAAGTTCATCGCTAAGTGTGGAAAAAAAAAATGTGCCTTTGGCTTGAAAACTACCTTTCCAATTTGTGAGCATGTTTAGGATTATGTAAGTGCAGTGTCTTCATAACAAGCCCAACACCTCTCACCCAAAGAATGCAAAGTGCTTTGCAAATAATGGAACTCACAGTACCCCTGTGATCTAAGGGCATTTTTTTTTTAGTGCTCTATTTTATAGACTGGGAAGTCAACTCAAGATCTACTTACTGATTTGTCCACATAGACAAAACAGATCTAGGACTGAACTCTAATTCCAGCTTCCTATCTCCTTAGAAATAAACCACTCTAGAAGGTTAATTTGACCTCAAAGTTAGCATTTTTCTCTAAATTCTTTCTTTTCTTTCTTTCTTTTCTTTCTTTCTTTCTTTCTTTCTTTCTTTCTTTCTTTCTTTCTTTCTTTCTTTCTTTCTTTCTTTTCTTTCTTTCTTTCTTTCTTTCTTTCTTTCTTTCTTTCTTTCTTTCTTTTAAGGAAGAAAACACTAACTACATAGTAGGTATATTTGCATAAAATGTAGATCTTGAAAACATTTGTTTGAGATAACAGTACCTGTTTCCCTAAAAAAAAAAAAAAAAGAAAGAAAGAAAGAAAAGAAAAAAGAAGTTAGCTCTCTGTTCCACCTGATTCCAAAACCAGAGACATTTTAACAATTAGAAAAGAATTATTCTTTTGCCCTCTGCCGTTTGTCTTCACGTGAAGAACCTATGAATTCAAGTGGGAAGTATTTTATTCTGAAAGACACAGAGGATATAAAGCATCAATGCGGAGTTTTGTTCAGAATGTGTGCATATATTAGTTACAGGTAAAAAGAAGAAAACAAGTAGGATGTGTGTGCGCATGTGTGTATGTATGTTGCAGATAAAACAGATTTTGAGGGTTAGGAGACATGACGATACTTGTAAGGAATGAGGGAGACAAGACCGGAGGCGCCGGGAAGCTTGACTACTGTGGAGTGCTCAGTTGAGACTTGTTCTTGCCCATGGCCTGCAGCGTTTATGTAGAAATTGGGGACGCTTTTACTCGTTCCAAAGCCTTACCTGATCAGACCTGCCCGGGTTTGAGTTTGGGAAAAAAAGTGTTTGAAGTAAACAGGAAAATTACTCACCTTAATGATGTGTTTTACTGGCACTGACAATGCTTTGATAGTCTGACAGATTCTTTTTTCTTTTCTTTTTCGAAGTTTTGGAGAGGAGAGACCTGGGGAGGGGTTTATTAATATTCTATTTGGAAAACATAGAGTCTTACGCTTACCCACTGGCTACTAAGATCAGCGGGGGAGGGGAGTGGTCTTGGTGCCATTCAAATGCATGGGATTGCTCTGGCTCCTAAGAGTCTGAATCAGGGATTTTCCATTAGAGCTTCTACTGAAAAACAACAAAAATAAAAGACCACTTCTTCTGTGTCCTTTCTGTGCGTGGGTCTCCCCTATTGCGCTGCTGCTGTTCCCACAGAACAGAGTCTTCCAGCGCCTGGGCTGTGGGTTCCTAAACCTGATGGTTGCTTTCGTTTATGATAGTGACTAAGACCATAATCCAACTGGTTTGATGAGAGAGTTTGGTGCACCGAACAGAGCAAGCACACCCTTTTTTCCATTGGAAACACAATCCTTAAATCTCTGCACCTGAACCTCTGCTTAGGCTGGATCGTTTTTTGGAAGAAAATCACATATATTTTGATGTTTTGTACAAATATGTAGATGTTGATTTCATACATTTGTTTTTCTGGTTTTGTTTTCTTCTTTTTTTTTTTTTTTTTTTTGGCTGAACTTGTTAAAGGATACACAGTTTTCAACTTTGAGAACTGAATCCTGCATTTTAAAATATTTTAATTTTGATTGGGATAGAGATGGTGGTCTGGTCCCATGAAAGGAGTCCTGTCAGACAGAGAACCCGAGTTCTTAATCTGATACGTTCCTGATGCCCTGTGACCTGAGTGGCGTCCTGTCTTGTGCCCAGACTGGGGTTCCACACATGAAGAGTTATAGGGTTTATGAGTTAAGTTGCTTTGAGCTTTGCATTCTCAGATTCTGAATAGTTTAGGAAGCTACATACCAGGTGATGTATATACTTTGAGAGAATACAGACGGATGGTTAGTTTTGATAAATTTCAACTCCTAATGCTAACAGCTCTCTCCCCTTAGTCCTCCGATTGAGAATAACTTGAACTTCTTTTTTTGGTCTAAGTCCTAACTGGAAATAAATCAGGTGGCCAGTAAGATAAAATAAGTGGAAATGTTGTCTGTAGGGTATGTACACCAGGCGCCTGGTGTCTCAGATACAATGAGCAGAGGGAAAGCGTTGCAGTACATTAATACTGAATGTTTACTTTCCATTCTGTTAGCAGCTGCTTGCTTGTAACCAGAGCAAATCTAGGTTCAAACCATTATAAGATGTTTCATAGAAATGGATGAGGAGGAGTTTGGCTTGCTTGTCAGATGTGACTGTCAGCAGCTGTATCTTGGAAGGAGGTGCTCAGAATGCACGTTTCTTTGATTGATTGGATAACACTTTATTTCCATGAGTATTTGCTGTTTTCAAGAGATTTCACTCTTAGTTCTGTCCACACTTAGGAAAATGTCAATTTTGGAAGAAGAGTTATTTTTTCTTTGTTCTTCTGAGGTGATAAATCAAATGTACATGTGCAGCTCAGAGTGTCAGGAATCCCTCTTTTAAGAGGAGATTTTCATATTTCTGTTGGCGTAGAATATGAAACTGAATGTGTCCGAAGTGTCAGAGGTTTGCAAGAGTCACCAACATTTATTAACAGCAGTTTCAACAAGGAGAAATGGAATTGTTTAGAAAATACCTTCTAGTACTGAGACTAGTCGGCGATTGGAAAGTATATTCCTTCTAGGGTTGGACAAACCGAACAATTTTTGCCCTGTGACCTGTAAAAATGACATCAGTTAGCCTATGGACATCACCACCCCTGCTCTCACTCCCCCCAGAGTCATCAGCAATGGCATCTTGCTGATAATGGTTTTGGCAACATCCCTCATGCCTGTTCTCAGTGCCCCTGTCCCGCAGCAAAACCGCATGCCTTGGTTCAGCTAGTGTAGTTGGCCCCATCTCTGCTCCTCCCAACTCTTCCTCTTCACAGTCAGACAGAAGGATCTTCCTAACACACAGCTCAGATCAAGGATTGCAGATGGCCCGTCGTTGGTGACTGCACACTGACCTCTAAGCAGGTCACACTCTGATCAAAGTGTTCCTTTTTGGCCCATTCTCCCACTAATAACAGTAATGACTTTCTGTTTATAAAATGCTTTATATTTTTCAACACACACATGTATACATTATCGCATTTAATCCTTATAACAAACCTGTCAAGTTGGGTTGGCGAGTATTACCCTCACTTCTCAATCAAAGAGTTATATAACTTTCCTTGAGATTACACACTGCTTTGCTACACGGGACAGCCAGCCTTCTACCTTGCGGGGGGTTGTGTCCTTCACCGCAGGCTGTGATTCCAAATGTAGACTCTGCCCCGCAGCCGAGCATCAGGTTTTTGTTTTGGTTTTCAACCCCTACTGCCTGGTCTCCTTCTATTCCCTTCTGTTCAAGGTTTTCCTCTTTCTCTTCCCTCATTCCTGCCTGTCAGAATCCCCTCCATCCTGAAATGAGATTGGCAAAATGCTAATAACTCTGGAAGGTAGGTAATGGGTAATGGGGTTCAATAAAGTTGAAAACTTCAGTAATAAAAATTTAAGAGAACTCCCAGCTAGGGTTGCCAGACTTAGCAAAACAAAATCAAAAACAAACAAACGTAAATCTGAGATGTCCAGTTAAATATGAACTTCAGATAAACAACAATTTTTTTTAGCATGAGTACATTTCATACAATATTGGGGATGTACTTATGCTGAAAAATGATTTCTTGGTTCTGAGATTAAATTCTTACTGAGTGTACTGTATTGTATCTGGCAAGCCTATGCCCAGCTCAAACAACAACTCTTTAAGCAGAAGTGAAGTTTTCATCCCTCTTACTAGACTGAGTTCAGCATTAGTGAGGTGACGAAAGTTTGCACATGAGTTTAAATACAAGCTAAGCTGTCACACTGTCCTCCACAGCCTCCCGTCCTGCTTTTCTCCCTCCTTCCTTCTCTTCATCCTCCCTTCCTGCCTCCCCCTTGCCCTCCGTCCCTGCCTTCCTTCCTTCCTTGCTTCTTTTTTCAAGTGTCATGTCTGTTTCCTTCCTCTCTTTTCCTTCCGGATTATGTTTCAGTTTGTTGGGCAAAGGCAGCTGCTCTTAACAGGATTGTTTTGGGGTTTTTTTTTTTATTTTTTAATAACTTTAAAATAACATAAACAACATTTTAATAGAGATACTCTGCCAATCCAAGGCATAGCCAAGTTATTTTGCATTCACGCATATTAGTCCACTGGGGCTAATCAGAATATTAAGTCTATCAAGAACGCAGAAAAGGGGAGCAAGATGAAGCATGTTTCCATCTTAGACAAGTGAACTCTAAAGAAATAGGAAGTAACATTATGATAAGCTTTTAAAGAGATGTTGCAAGTGGGGGTAAAGGTTTGTTTAAATCTCTTCCCACTCGCCACCTCCTACCCCCACCCCCAGCAAACGCAGACACGTGCGTGTTAGTGGCCTATATAGTCCCTCATTATCAGCCATGGAAACAGAGGGTGTAGCTCAGTGGTAGAGCAAATGCTTAGCATGCATGAGGTCCTGGGTTCAATTCCCAGAACCTCCATCAAAAAAAAAAAAAAAAAAAGAAAAAGAAAAGTTAAAGAATAAAAAAAAAAGAAATAGACATCTCAAAATTAGTTTAGTTCTTACGGGTTTATTTAAAAAGGGGGAGGAGAGCAAACATTTAAGACTTGGATTAAAGGTATTAAAGAGCAAATCTGATCCAATTTATTAAGTTACACCTTTCCTTTTTGGCAGTATCTTAACAATGCTCCTAGGCTCTCAGTATTTCAGCGTGTTGACTTCCTGTACTTATCTGGAATAAAGAAACACAACAATTCGCCTATAAGGCGGCGTAGCCTTGAGAGAAATTCATCTTATTATTGTTCAGTTGGAAACTCTGGGACAGTGGTAGTTGAAGGAACCCTAGAGTCTCAAACTTTCTGCAGGTTCATTGTAGCACCTTAAAAAGTGTCATAAAAATACAGTGAGTCCAAGGAGATCAGCAGGCAGGGCCTCTGTTTATGTTTTGAAATCCATGTGCTACTCATTTCCCTTATTTTTAAGTCCTATTATATTTATACCTGGGCATCCGCTTCTCTGAGGTGAAAGGGAGGAAGGATATAAAATACCAGAGTAACAGCGACTCTGAGCAATCGTTGCTGGTGCTCGTCCATGGAGTGATTTAAAACCCTTTTCTAACCTGACTTAGTTCCTGTTGGAAGGACAGGACAGTAGGATTACAGTTTAAATACTCTCGGTAGAAGCATGAGACGAGGAACTGCTCCCTCCACACAGAAAAAGTAATCAAACATGATGCATCATTAGGCGCCTCAGAAGTCGAATGAAGAATCCAGCTTCATTGATTTCAGTCGTAGTGATAAAACCGGCCTTCCAATGTTTTTGTCTCTCCGCCTCTACTTTCTTTTCTTCGTCTCTGGATTCACCCCAGAAAGGTATCTTCCTAGGCATCAACTCGGACTTGAGTCAAAGATTAACCTTTAGAAGTTTGTTTAGAAAACCCTTTGGGTCACTAGAATACTTCTGCCAGTCGCTGGTCTAGCAGTAAAGCTGCACAGTGGAAATAATGTCTGAGACTAAGCTCGGTGATAGGATGAGAGCTGCTGTTCATCAGGCGTCTTCCTGGGACCCTGCACTGGGCTGCAGACGCTGCAGGGATTCCCCCAGGCTCGGGCATCACTTGGCCAACTACACAAGGGCTTGCAGGAGGTCAGATCAGTGCTTCCCTAGTGCTCCGAGCTGTGGCCATGCAGGTTAGGAGCAAGGGCGCTGCCGTCAGGGGTCCTGGAGTTGAACCTGACCCTTCCACTCAGTAGATCTGAAAGACTGGGCAACCTATATAACCTTTCTTTTTTTGTTGTTGAAGTACAGTCAGTTACAATGTGTCCATTTCTGGTGTACAGCACAATGTCCCAGTCATGCATATGCATGTATGTATATATTCATTTTCAAATTCTTTTTCATTAAAGGTTACTACAAGATATTGAATATAATTCCCTCTGCTATACAGAAGAAATTTGCTTTTTTTAATTTACTTTTATATATAGTGGCTAACATTTGCAAATCTCAAACTCCCAAATTTATCTCTTTCCACCCCCTTTCCCTGGTAACCGTAAGATTGTTTACTATGTCTGCAAGTCTGTTTCTGTTTTCTAGATGAGTTAATTAGTGTCTTCTTTTTCTTTCTTTCTTTCTTTCTTTTTTTTTTTAAGATTCCACATATGAGTGATGTCATATGGTATTTTCCTTTCTCCTTCTGACTTACCTCACTTTGAATGACAATCTTCAGATCCATTCATGTTGTTGCAAATGGCATTATTTTATTCTTTTTAATGGCTGAGTAGTATTCCATTGTATAAATATACCACAGCTTCTTTATCCAGTCATCTGTTAATGAACATTAGGTTGCTTCCATCTCTTGGCTATTGTATAATGAGCACCTAATACATAAAGCAAATGCTAACAGACTTAAAGGGAGAAATTGATGGGAACACAATCATCGTAGGAGACCCTAACATCCAATTTAACTTTTCTGAGTCTCAGCTCACTTATCTGGCAAATGAGAGTAATTCTGTCTACTTCACAGGTCACTGTGAAGCTCATATCAGACATCAAGAAGTTAGCAAAGTGCCTGGACTAAATCATGTTCAGTAGGTATTAGCTTGTTTTTTTTAATATATATATCAAACATGGGTCCTGTTTCCCAAGGCCATATCCCCAGCCCTCAGTACTCAGAATATTTGAGCATTAGGGATGGCAAATGCTGCAATTCATTGAAAGGTGCAGGTTCTAGATTTTTCTTTTTTGGACAGTAATCCTCAAAACTGGAGATGTCTAGTCATAATTCAGCCTACTAATTAAAACCTGAAATTGGAAGCTGTATAGTTATTTTAGTAATGAATTGAAGTGTGTGTTTTTAATTCCCAAAAGAAAAAAGCCATTAAACTCTTGATGTTCTAAAAACAGTTTAACTCTGTGTGTGTGTATGTGTGTTTGTGTGTATGTGAGAGAGAGAGAGAGAAATGAGGAATGGAAGCACACACAGTAAGGGTTTAGAGGGTATTTGTTGCAATGTTTATCAGCCTACCTCCTTGTAAGTAGAAAAAAAAATTTTTTTTCAAGGCCTCTCAATAACCTTCTGGGATCTTGAAGCCAGAAAACACTTCGATATTTTTTGTTTCATTATATTGTGTCTCAATTTTATATTCTGTTTATGCTAGCAATATTTATATATATATTGACCTTTCCCAAGTGGTAGTTTCTGGAGGGTAGGGGCTTGGTCCCCGCCCCTCCTGTCCTTGCATGGAATACAGTAACCTGAATATAGCAAAGGCATTTATTTGTATTTCGGGAGGTAGCATTCAGTGCGCCGTATGATGTGTGCACATGTACAGTAGGGGCCCTGGATCTGAAGTTAAAACCTAGATTAGAAGCTTGCCCTTGTCTTCTTCCCTGCTGTTGTTGTGAGCAAACTAGTTTACCCACTCGAGCCTCTGATTCTTCATTGATGAAAAGGGGATGAAGATGATTTTCTCATAGAATGCTAGCTTAGAATTAAAGAGTGTGTGTGAAAGTGTTCCATAATCTCTGAAGAACTCTGCAGATGGAGGTGTGACCGTGTCATCTGTGGAGATCAGCAGATGCTGTTCCCCTCCGTACTATCTAGACATATTCTCCCATCTCTTGTCACAAGACTGGCCTATTCAGCCTTCCAGGAAAAAAAGAGTATCTCACATCCAAATATATTCAAATGATTGGAATAGAGGGTTCACTTTTAGGGTTAATTTGCCAATGAAACTGCACAATGAGCAATGAATCTAACAAACAGAACAAATATGATTGGTATTGTCTTACAGAGGGTGCCTGGGCTGTTCTGTGGGGATAGGGCTATAAGTGCATCCACCAGTCAGGAGGTTCTGAATGTGCTTCTGTTCACTGGGAAGACATAGCCTTCATCAGGGACTAGGACTAGAGGTTTAAGAACTGTGCATCTTGACATTTTAAAAGAGAACACAAGAGTGTGTGTGGAGGTGTAGATGATCACCTTCAACTCTGGCATCCAGGGATTGAAGATGGGACAGACACCAGGAGGGGATGCTCACTAGTTCAGGACCCACAGTGTGAGGCTTTGTCCTGGACCAGGGGCTCTGACACCTTCCTGGTGGGCAGAGACCTGAGCTCTGGGCAGGAGTGGGGCCTTCGTGACCCAAGGCTGCCTTGTCAATATGCCAAGATGGGAGCTGAGGAAGGAGAGGGGACGGCATCTGGTTTGGGCCCCGAGGGGAGAGAAGGACAGATGTAGAAGCCCAGGGCTTTGCAGGCTGTTGGGAACAGTGAGTCACCAGGAGCGGGAAGGAAGACACTTTCTCTCCCTTAAGGGCAAGTGAAGGCTGAAACCCAGAGCCGTGCCCCGGAGAGTGCTGTGGTCAACCAGACATGCCACTGCTGCTGTGGAAGGGAGCCTGGTGGCTGGCACCATCCTCTCTTGCTGGCAGCATGTATATGCCCAGGAGACTCTCCGACGTGCCCACCAACCGGCTGCCCAGCGCACACCCTTTAGGAGAGAAGAGGTGTAGGAAGGTTTTACCGTGAAAAGATCACCAGGTTAGAAGTGAGGAGCCACAGGCTCTAATTCTGTCCCCTTGCTGACTTCTGGTGTGACCTTTCCTCGGAGTCTCTTCCCTCATCTGTACCTTGGAGACTGAAACTAGGTTTGTCCAGTGGGGTAAGAATTCTCTGCCCACCATGGTTCCTGCTAGGATTTTCACTCCACAGGTAATTCCATCTTCCTGTATCCCCGGGGGACATGCAGGTTTGGTTTTTTGAGGGACATGGTGGTCAGGAGGCTCGTTTGCAGGTGTTTAAGCAGCATGGAGAAGAGAAACTCCTTGAAGTCCATTCTCGGTCCTGTCATTTATTGGCGTGTCACTCTAAATGTTTGAGCCCCAGTCTCTGCCCATGTGCAGCAGGAGTCATCTCACTAGAGGAGTCTTCTCAGGATGGTTGTGACTTCAGGAAACATGAAAGGTTAGCTCACGTTTGTTGAGTACCTGTTAGGTACCAGTCCCTCTGACAGACGCCTTCCAGTGTCTGCTTCACAAAGGTAACCGTGAATGCTGTTACTGGTCAGGCAGGGTTGGCAGGGGATAGCAGCAACACAAGGCGCTAAATGAAAGGTCTTTTTATCCTCCTGGGGAGAGAAAGTTGCAAAATTACCAATCGGGACTGTCACATCTTTTTCAACTGACTTTCTAAAGCCATACCCGCAGGCAGCTAGGATGAGTCTGGCAGGCTTCACCCCCATCCCATCCCAAAGTCAGTGCCCATGTGCTGTCCTCCAGCAGGGAGGCCGCAGCTGCCTCTGGGCCAGGCTGATGCGCAGGGCTGGCCACAGAGCTGCCTGTGGTCTCCCGGAGAGGTCTCAGGGCACATTCCTCTCTGCCAAGATCGTGCTGCTTTGTGGTGCAGTCTGAGGGCCCCCCGCCCCCGCCGCACCCCACTGACTCCCACCTGCTAGGCCCCTTGGGCTCCCGGCTGGTCTTCACCATAAGCGGGTAGCAGACAGCCCACCTGCTGGATGTCAACATCTGTGGGCGCGGCCCCAGGAAGAATGTGCCGCTCCCAGCCTGGGCTCAGGTAATTAATCCCCACAACTGACAGGTGGCAACAGGCGGCCCTTTGGCTGGGGCCATCAAGAAAAGTGCTTGGAGGAAGGATTTTTTTTTTAAACTATTAAGAACACAATTCATACATGTCTGGCAGCTAGACGACTGTGGCAGGAAGGGAGACGGGGAGGAGAAGTGAATACCAGGCCAGACAACTGTGGGGCCACTTTTGGGACATCCTCCTGCCTGATCCTGAGGAGAGATCCAGTAGGGCCTGTGTACACACTCACTCCGCAGATTTCCCTTCCTTTGAAGCAGATTCAGTCCTAAGTGGAACGCCTTCGTTGTGAATGAAGAAGTTGGAGCCCAAGAGGGGAAATGATTCGCCTAACACGATGCAGGAAGTCATTATGCAGGTGGAAGACCAGAGCCCTGCCCTCTTGACTTCTTGTCCTCAATTCTCTAGGTGCATTGTACACGTGCAGCTTAGAAATGGGGTGATAAAACTGTGGTCCAGTCACAGGAAGGATAAATAGTTGGCTGTTGAATGATCTTTTGGTTGTCCGCCTGACCTTTTAAAGTTGACTTCTCACAAGAGCACCCGTATCCCACCCCCAAACCACACGCCTGCGTTCACTCCCTCTGTGCGTTTTTGCTGTGCTGGTACGCCGTACGTCAGAGCCGTCAGAGACTGTTAGCCTGATGTTTGTTTAGAGTACATTGACTTCACTAAAACCTTTGAAGTGACTCCTTTCTAATTATCAAAAAAATTTGAAGACGTTTTTCCTAGATATGAAGTATATGAGGTTTCTCGAGTGGGTTTATTGGTAGAGAACAAATCCGGAATGTAGCGTGTAGTCAGCCTGTACAGCTACACGCGGTAAGATTAGTCAGTAGATTTTGTTAAGCTCCTCACACCAAAGCTGTGTCTAGGTCTTTCCATCTAAGACTCTTTCTGTATTTTAGGGGCTTGGATATTTGTCGTTAACTTTCTAAAGCCTCTTGATCAAAAATTTTGTTTTGACCCTAATATTTTTATTTCCAAGTATCTCATTTACCCCCCTTAGCAATCTTTCCCCAACCAAGTCAGTTGCCAGAACTTAATTTTGCCCTCTCTGAATACCCCATCTGTTTTGTGTGATTTTCTTTCCTACCGATTCCAATTATTGATTTCATCACCCTTCTTGCCTTCAGAAAAGGGCCTTTATAATTAGGCGTTTCCCAAGAATACAGTTTAGAATAGGAAAAACAAACAAACAAACAAACAAGTCCCTGAATAGCTTTGTCTCAATTAAGACAGGCTTTTTGTACTTGATGTTTGCTGAACGTGGGTGAGTGGAGCTGTGACAGCTTTTGAGCTTGCCCCCTTTTTTTTCTTGTCAAATATTTTAGGTCATTTAAGTTAGTACAGACCTCAGCTTTCACCTCATGTATTCTTTGAACCCTTTGGAAAAAAAGAACTATTAACTAGAAGTACACCTAGAATTTTCTGATAGTAAATAATGGTTGTCTTTTAGTGTATTTTATTATTTTTTCTTTATTTTAATCAACCCAAATTCATGCAGAAGGCCAGAAGTGTCGTTGATGTATTTAAGCATTGGCATAGGTTTAAACTCTTTTTTTTTAAGACCCAGCCATCCTCAGAGTAGGTAATTTTCCCAAAGTCTTGGTGGGCCTCAGCTGCATCTGGTTGTATATACTAAGGTTAACTCTGTAGTCTAATGGCCAGTAGGTCATAATGTACATAGTATGATATTAGAAAAAATTGAGCACATTTCCTTTTAGCATGATAGCATGCCGGATGTGGATTTCTCTGGAAGCTGGCGTTGTAGCGTCAGTGACCATGACGCTGCCCTACACAGTTGCTTCCCTTGATGACGGATTGAGCCGTATGGTGGGTTATATAATTGTTGAGTTTTATAGTCCATGGAAGTTTATTCTGTCCATTTTCTTGGAGAATTGTGGGTTAAAAGTAGCCTTGCGACTGGGATTTTTCACAGCCAGGCATTTCTTCTGGGGCAGGTTGAAGGTTTTTTTTTTGTTTTGTTGTGTTTTGTTTGGTGGAGGGGGGAGGAAGGGTCTTTGCTGCACCTTTAGGAAAGAGAGCTGTTAAAAAATTATGCAGGTGTGGGCTGATACTAACTGGCATCTCTGCGCATTGTGGTACTGAATTACCAGTCTGGCAGCCAAGAGCGGGTAGTATAGCATGTCAACTGAGGCAGGTGGTGACGGTGGGTTGTAGTTCCTGAAATGCCTTTTCTCCCCCTTCTCTTTGCAACATATTATTAGTAAAGGAGCTGAATTTACTCGTGTTTTCCAAAATCCCCTGGAGTTATTTTATCTGAACATGATATTTGGCTTTGAGCGGCTCACTCTTCAATACGCCAAACCTCTTCCCCTCCCTTCCAAAACAAAACAAAACTAAGGCAAAGCTTGCTTTTGCATTTTTGTTAGGGACACTGTATGGAAAGAAAGAATTTAGTTCATTTGTTTGTTTTGAGGCACTTTTGTTCCATACCACTGTAGACATACATACTTTTTTCGTGTGGATGTTCAAGACTGCATAAGAGGAAATTTGGTTGAGGCCCACCAAAAGTCGTGTCTCTTCATTCTTGCTTGTAGGCTAGTACTTCCCAGGAATAAACACGTTCTTGAGTGTGCATCCATACATGTAAATACAAACATTGACTCCTACTCTTTATATATTTCTGATCAGGAATCAGAAAGCTTGTCAACACTTTGTTTTCCACATTCTTTTTAAAGAGTTATGCTGCCAGGTGAACCTGGTAATTGGTTTCTGTAACAGATTGGACCTGATCAGGAAATATTCAAAACAGAAGAAGCATCATAGATCATCTAATGGAGCGTCCTCATTTCCTGCCCGTGGGTGATTGTCTCAGGGTTCAGGGAGATCATAGGAGTTGCCTGAAATCCCTCAGTGAGTGTCAGAAGTCCATGATTTCTTTTGAGAGGTCAGTTACTTCCATCTTTGGGAGTAAATTTTTTTACGTTTGCTTTCTTTTCTTTTTTTTTTTTCCCTCTGTCACAGTATTTCATTTTCTAATATCATATTAAGATGTGCATAATTTAAAGAGCCACAGGTTCATTTGCAGTCTTACCTAAGTATGTAAAAAGGCTAGTACAGGCCACTGCTGACTTATCAAACCTAGGACTTAATGGAGTAGAATTGGCACAAGAAACAAACAAACAAACAAACAAAACTGGTGGGCATTTCATGGTTTTTGTTTTTTGCTTGTTTGTTTTTTGTTCAAGATCTTGTTCTGAGAATATGGTTACAAATTAGGGAAGAAAAATCTTAATTTCTAGACAAATGTATTTACTAAACTAAAAAGGATGTGATATTGGGTCAAAAAAGTAATATAGAATATCCTTATAATTCTGTAGGAAATTGGTGATCATATTTCATATTTTAAATGACCTCTAAACTTTATACTTATTTTTCTAATTGTGTTGTGTTTATATAAATTCGTACTGCTACCAAATACACACTGGCATCTGGCCTCTCCTTTGGCCCCACACAATGAGCACGAAGACCACATGCTACACGGGGAGGAACACTGGTCTGTAGGTCAAGATGGTCCTTATTGCTGAGTGTTTTTGAAAAAGTCTCGTTTCCTCTCTGGAATCAGTTCCTCTTGGATCCCTCCTCTCTAGCTGAAGTGGCTGAATCAACCGAGCTTTTTTAATCTAACTTTCTAAGAAAAGCTTTGTATCGTCTACCAAAAAACCTTCAAACAAGTGACTTAATAATAGAAGCATAGAACCAAGTCCTTGGCTTAAAATGTCAATTTGGTTTTCTATGGAAACTCAGTCATTGGAGTAAAATAAAGTTATAAAAATATTCACTTTTCAGAAGGAAGGAAATCTGAATTTATCCCTGCATTGCCTAGATTTAGTTATGTAACCATTAGAAGTCGTTTTTTTCAGGGATGCCCTCCTGACCCTCCAAACTAAGTAGAACCCTATGTGCCCTGTTTCCCTCTGCCTTTTCTTTAGACCATATATCTCAATTGTAGAAATAGTTTATTCAATGTCAGTGCTTCCTTTAAACCACCTCCTTTAGGATAAGGAACTCTTTCAAAAGATGTGGGACCTAGGACTGAACCTGGCATAAGCAAGTGCTTGATAAATATTTGTTGAATTAGTGGACCAACTTCACCTCATTAAGCCCAAGTTTTGTATCTGAAAATTGAAGGGAGAGGAAGGCTTAGACAAGACATGCTTAATGTTCCTTCTGGGTTCTGATATCTTATTTCTATACTGTGTCTTCTAACATCATCAGTCTGCAACAATTTTATAGGTTGGTGCTGCCAGTGCTAAATTTATTTATGAAAATTTTTAATTAGGAAATATTTCAAGCATACAAAAAAGTAAGTAAATTTAGACACCTGAGTATCTACCAAAATATTAAAAATGTTTCCATATTCCTTCAAATCTTTTTTGTTAAAACAAAATGTAACAGGTAAAGCAAAAGATCTCCTTCCGTTCTATTTCAGTCCCTTCTCTCCTTCCAACTATTAGAAGGAAATATTTCTATATGTAAGAACATGAATAGATCTTGAAAACATGGGAAGCAGAAATAGCAGACCACTGAGATTAAATTTTGTGCAGTGTAGTTTAAGTCAATATTAAGGACCCATAAAATTATACAACATAGATTTCAATACATACTTCAATAAAAAAGAACATGAAAACAAATATATGTAAGCACATGTATGACTGAAACATGAGGTTGTACACCAGAAATTGACACAACATTGTAAACGGGCTATACTTCAATTAAAAAAATGAAGCAAAATAATGTGTGGAAGCAGGTAAACTAAATCCATTATTTTTTAAATAAATAACTCATAGTTTAGAACTTAGTGATTACCAGCAGATAAATATGAACTGTGTGATTCATTGTAAATGGTTAATCTTTTAGCAGACTTTTATTATCTGGCAACAACCACTTCCTGAGCAGGTTGAAATAAAAATGTTTTCACAGTGTTCCCAGAATTGCTTAAGCTACATTAAGCACTTTATATGGAGAATCTTAGAAATAGGAGCAACTTTAGTAATAATCATAGCACATGCCTTTTACATCAGTCTTTGCAGCTGATAAGGGCTTCTCATAGCCCTGACTTTTTCCTGCATTTGAAGAGCTGTATATTGTATGTTACTTGTGAGGGGTGAAGTAACTGCATAAAGACTCAAGGGAAAAATAGAAGAGGCAGAATTTAAATCTTGTCTTTTGACACCCCCAGTCCAGTAAATGTTGCTCCCCATCGTGGGTGTTGGATAAACGTCCTTTTCCAAACTCTTGGCTTTGAGAATTAAGCCCTTTCCTTTTTCACAACAAAATTAGCCTATTAATTCCAGTGTTACCTCACATTATTTTATTTATTTTTTGCCCAAAATTAAGACCAATTATTTTTTTCTTTTCTCTACTTGTTGACGAGTCGGTTGACTAAGCCACATCTCATTTGGCTACTGAATATTGGGAGCCCTGTGTTAAAACTAACTCTTATTCATTCTGCTTTGATTTTAGAAAAGGGGTAAGAAAAATCACATATTCGTTTTTGCAAGCATCTTTTGTTCTAATGAGGAATAGTTCTTGATCGGTTTTGGTCCTTCCATGTGTATCTTTCGTGATGCAAACTAGAAGATGGAGTTTTAGTAAGTTTGAGACTTTTCTTTCATCTCTCCACTTTTTCATTCATTCCTACTGCTCTAGTTTAGACCCTCCTCATTTCTTCCCTGAATAGGTCCTGATGGATCTCCCTTCTTCCTACTTGGCTCCAACCTTGCTTCTACCAGCTTTGTTTTCCTTAATACTTAGAAACTGGTTAGGTCTTTCCCCTGCTTTACAGTCCTCAGTGGCTCTGCTTTGCCTGCTGGTAGTCTGCCTGTTCCTGTGGCACCCAGGACCCCTCTGAATCTGGGAGCTGCCTCCCTCGCTTGGCCTCATTGCTTTCCTCTCTGCCTCTTCTCCTCCTTCCCCCAGCCCATCTCTATTTCAACCATATTAATGTCTCTTTGCTCATACTCATGGTGCTCTCTCTTCATAGTCCCTGCTCTCTGCTTCTTGGCTCTTCCTTCCTCCTATTCTTGAGGGCACCATCTAGTTGGTGAATAACTTGTCTTTTTAAGGCTGAGTCATGACCCCTGTGAAACCTTTCTTCTCTCCTTTAGTGGAACACATTTACTTTTCTCTTTTTTATCTCCAACCAATCCATCAGCAAATCTGGTTAAAATACATCTGGAAACCTACTGCTTCTCACCAGTTCCCTGCTGGTCTAAGCCACTCTCATATTTTTTTTTACATGGATTAGTTGCAGTAGCTTTCTTGCCTGTCTCCCTGCTTCCATCTTTGATCTACAGAGATTATTCTTCACAGAGCAGCCAGTATCTTATTAAAATGTCAATCAGATCACACCATCTTCTCAGGCCTCTCCAGTGGCTTACTGTCTCACCTCACATCAAGGAAAACTGAAGTGTTTACTCTGGCCTAAAAACCTTGCATGATCTGGGCCCCAACTTCTCTCAAATTTCCAATCTCACCCCTACCACTGTAACTTATGTTCACTGCTCTCCAGTGACACTGGCCTTCGTGACAAACATAGTCACCCCAGGACCTTAGCACTCACTATCTCTAATAATTGGAGTATTATTTCCCCAGGTGTGCATGGCTAACTCCAGTGCTTCCTTCAGGTCTTTCTTTAAATATCAACTTACCAAAATATCCTTTGCTGACAACTCTAGATAAAATAATATCCTCCTCACATAACACTCCCCAACTCCTGGCTCTTACGCTCTATCTCCTTTCAGTTTACCCTGATTTTCTTTTCTTTATAGCACTTTTCAATATCTGACCTAGTATTCACTTGTTTATCCCAGAATGTTAGCACCTTTAGGACTTGGCCTTTGCTTTTGTTCACTGCTGAATTTCCACACCAAAAGCAGTCTTGAATATAGCATTTTCTGAACAAATATCATATTTATTAACTAGTAGTTAGTTGCTCTATCCTCTGTAATCCCAACACTTTGTATATACTCTGCCATACCCAGTATATTTATGCTGTTTGTGTTTCACTCTGCCTCTAAACTGTGAGCACCTTGAGGGTAAGGAATGAGTAATTTTTTCATCCAATTTATTTTACATTTTAAGAGCTATCCTATGCAGTGAGGATACATAAGTTCCTGAATCTGAGGGTTTTTTAAATCTTATGTCTCTCTGTTCTTAGTACAGACTAGAGTACCTAGCATAATGTAGCATGTACTCAGTAAATGTTTGTTTGATAATTATTGAATGATGTGCAAATGAGGAGATAAATAGACCTCATTTCTAGTTTGCAATGACAGCTGATTAGCATATTCTAATATAGTCAACTTTTTATTTTCCACTACAATATTATGAATTCCAGAAAAGTGCTTAAGTAATTGGACACTCAAGCTATTGACAAAATCCTGTAGCAAATGTGTTGCTTAAAAGGTATGAAACTGAATTGAAAAATGTCAAAGAGACAAAAGGATGCAAATATTAGCTCTTGCTATATCTTAACTATATTTGTGGAAAACAACAAAAGCAAATTAGGGGCTTCCATTAAAAAAAAAGGAAAACTAAGTAT
This sequence comes from Camelus dromedarius, assembly GCF_036321535.1. Lineage (NCBI taxonomy): Eukaryota > Metazoa > Chordata > Mammalia > Artiodactyla > Camelidae > Camelus > Camelus dromedarius. Next base: position 55,850,058 of record NC_087437.1, read on the forward strand.
AAGGGAACATGATTTTTAAAAAAATTTTTATTGAATTATAGTCAGTTACAATGTGTCAATTTCTGGTGTACAGTATAGTGTCTCAGTCATATATATATATATACACACATATATTCATTTTCATATTCTTTTTCATTAAAGGTTATTACAACATATTGAATATAGTTCCCTGTGCTATACTGAAGGAATTTATTTTTTATCTATTTTTTATATATAGTGGTTAATATTTGCAAATCTCAAACTCCCAAATTTATCCCTTCCTATCCCCGTTCCCCCAGTAACCATAAGATTGGTTACTATGTTGGGGAGTCTGTTTCTGTTTTGTAGATGAGTTCATTAGTGCCTTCTTTTTCTCTTCTTTTCAGATTCCACATATAAGTAATATCACATGGTATTTTTCTTTCTCTTTCTAGCTTACTTCACTTAGAATGACAACCTCCCAGTCCATCCATGTTGCCACAAATGACATTATTTTAATCTTTTTTATGGTTGAGTAGTATTCCATTGTATAATTATACCACAATTTCTTTATTCAGTCATCTGTCAGTGGACATTTAGGTTGCTTCCATGTGTTGGTTATTGTATGTAGTGCTGCTGTGAACATTGGGGTGCATATCTTTTCAAATTAGAGTTACCTCTGGGTAGATGCCCAGGAGTGGGATTGCTGGATCATATGGTAAGTCTATTTTTAGCTTTTTAAGGAATCTCCATATTGTTTTCCATAATGGCTGCCCCAAACTACATTCCCACCAACAGTGTTGAAGGAGGAAACATTTTAAAGAACCAAAGGAAGAAAAAGCATCTCAAACAACTGAAAAGAATGTCTAAAAGTTTGCTTTAGTATAGAGCAATAAAACATAACCAGAAATGGAGACATTGTAACTGACTACACTTCAATTAAAAAAATATATATAAGCACTATAAATAAGTTGGAGAAGAAAACAGTAAACCTAGAACAGCAGGTTCGGATGAAAAGATGACTGGATAAGGTAAAAAGGGAGATGAGATAAGGAAGGTCATTTGAAATGCAATAGAAGAATTTCAGTCATTTAGTTGAATAGAACAGTGTTAATTCTAAAAAGCAATACTCATGGTAGGGAAAACAAATCTGAGCCTTCACAGCAGGTAAATAATAGAAAAAGGTGTTAACAATTAGTGTTTGAGTATATAAGATGTATAGTGGATGGAGAAGGGATATCCAAAGCAAGACTTACATGTTCCTAAAAATTAATAAGAGAATAAGGATCGAAAACACAAGAAAAAAAAAAAAGAAAAGAGAAAATTTTTTGAGTTGAGGTCAAGCACGTAAGTTGAAAGAGGTCACTAATTTCCAAGTTATTTCAAGAAGAAAAGAGGACACATTTCGAACAGTTTCACTTAAAAAAAAATAAAAAAATAAAGAGGGAAACAAAATCCTGCAAGGATCTAGAGATAAATAAGAAGCTTACTTAATTTAAAGGAAGAAAATTCAAATCAACCTCAGACTTCTCTACAACACTAATTTATGCATTGACTCAATTATCCAGTTTCAAGAGATTCAGCTAAGAAAAATTTATATACTAAAGATTTGTATACTAAAATGTGCTCTACAGTGTTAACATTTTTACACTGGAGTAAAATTTATACCATATAAGAAAGGCACGTTTAAATTAATCATGGTATATCCCTTTTTAATACTATAAATGCAACTACTTAAATTATATTTTTAAATTAGAAGATACTTATCATATGTTTAAAAAAAAGATATCAAATTTTTTGTGATATGCCCCAGTTTGTAGAAGTGTGTGTGTGTGTGTGTGTGTGTGCGTGTGTGTGTAAGAAAAAGTCTAAAACGTCATGGAACTGTGTCTCTGGGAAGGAGGAATATGTATCTATTTTCTTCTTTCCATAATATTGGACACTGAAGACTAATAGAACCACTCCCCTCAAAGAAATGCTTCATATGTTCCTCAATATTAAGAATTAGATACATCAAAATGTTGCGTATATATCTAAAGGAGTGCTTAAAGGGAACTTTGTAGAATTAAATGCCTATATTAGAAAAATTAAGTCTAAAATCCCCTGATCTAAGATACCAATGTAAAGAAGACTGTGAAGAAGAAAAAGAAAGCAGTAGCAAATTGAACCATAGTTCACTTCTTGTGGTTAGGCAAGAATAAAAATTAGAAGTCACGCATATTGGAAAAGAAGAAGTAAAACTGGCTTTTCTTGCAGTTGACATGATTATATTGATGTAGCAAATTATATCTACAAAAAACTACTAGAAGTAATAAGTTTAGCAAGATCATAGGATATGATCAATATATAAAAATCAATCATGTTATATGTACGAGAAGAATACAATTAGAAATGTGTAATTTTAAAGTATCATTTACAAGAATGAAAAACACTGAAGGAGCAATCTAACAAATTTGTACAAGATTTGCACACTGAAAACTATAAAATATTCCTGCGAAAAGCTAAAGATGACCTAATTAAGTGGTGATATATATCATGTTCATGGATTAGAAGACACAGCATTACTAAGATATCAATTCTCTTCAGAATGACCGATACATTCAACAAAATCTCATCTAAGATTCTACCAGGCGTTTTTGTGGAAACTGACAAATTGCTTGTAAATATTATATAGAAAGTCAAAGGACCTAGAATAGCTAAAACACTTGAAAAAGAGGAACAAAATTAGAGGACTCATTTTGATTTTAAGAATTGCTATAAAGTTAGAATAATCCAAACAGCGTGATACTGGTGTAGAAATGGATCAGTAGAAGAGAAGGCAGTGTCCAGATAAAAAGACTTGAACACATACAGTCAATTAATTTTCAAAAAAGTTGCCAAGGCAATTCAATAAAGGGAAATTATAAAGATACAGCAAATGGTGCTGGAAGAATTGACTATCTGTTTAAAAAAAAAAAAAAGAGGAGAAGGAAGAGGAGGGAGAGAAACAAGAGAAAGGTGACTGAAAGTAAATACAGGACTGAATGCAAGAGCTAAGATTATAAATCTTCTGCAAGAAAACATAGGAGGCCCTTCTAACAGTAGGTTAGACCAAGATTTCTTAAGATACAAAAAGCATGAGCCTTAAAAGCAAAATATTGATACTTTTTTTAATTAACTGTTTTGAAAAATACAGAAAGTGGGGTAAAAAAGGCAAGCTATAGCCTGCGAGGAAATATATTTTTAAAATTTAAATAAAAGACTTGTATCCAAAATACATAAAGAACTATTTTAACTCAAATTATGAACACAAGCAGCCCAGTTAAAAAATGAAAATTTTAAAAGTATGAAAGATTTGAACAGACACGTCAAAAAAGAATAGTAAATAAGCATATAAAAATAATATAAAATGCATATAAATCTATTTATATTCTAACTTTTTATTATGTAAAATATAAGTGAAGAATGTATGTATATGAAAAGATACTCAACGTCATTAATCATCAGGGAATGCTAATTTAAACCACAATGAGAACCGCCATGTATCTGCTACAGTGTCATTGAAATTGAGAATACCAAGTGCTGGCAAGGATATGAAACCCTCATATATTGCTGGTGGGCCTGTAAAGCAGGGCAGCTTCTTTGTAAAACAGTTCGGTAGTTTCTTATGAAGTTAAGCATACCCCTACTCAGCAATCACACTTCCAGGTGCTTATCCAACATATGTCCTAAGATTTGTAAATGAATGTTCATAATACAGTTGTCCCTCCATATCCATGGGGCACTGGTTCCAGGACCCCTGATGAATACCAAAATCCATAGATGCTCAAATCCCTTTTATAAAATGGTACAGTATTCGCACTTAACCTACATGCATCCTCATCTATACTTTAAATCACTTCTAGATTACATATAATGCTTAATACAATGTAAATACTATATAAATAGTTGCTGGCATGGCCAATCCTTGTGCTTTTTGGAACTTTTTGGAAAAGTTTTTCCGTATATATTTTCAATCCGTGCTTGGTTGAATCTGTCAATGTGGAACCCACAGATATGGAAAGCAACTGTAGTTTTATTTACAGAAAGTAAATATAACCTGGAAATAATTGATGAATTGATAAATAATGGAATTCCATGAAATAATAAAATGGAATGCTGACATGTGCAGAAACATAGGTGAATCTCAAAAGCGTTACGCTAAGTGAAAGAATCCAGATACGTGACTGTACTGTATTATTCCCTTTCTGTAAAATTCTATAAAGGCAAAAGTGTAATGAGAGAAAGCAGGTACATGACTGCCTGAGAAGGGACTGGGGAGAGGATTAACTGCAAAGGGGAAAAAGGTATTTCTGAAGAGTGGTGGTGTCTGGGGGAAGGCCAAGGAGGGGATGGAAATAGTGTGTATCTTATTTGTGATAATAGTTAGACAACAGTATACATTTGTCAAAAGTCATCAATGTGTACACTTAAAAATTGGTGTATTTTGTAGTAAATTACGCTTCAAAGCTGATTAATGCAAAACAAAATCTATATACCCAAAAGAAAAAATTAGTCTTTAGATTTACAGAATCTCAAGTCAATGTTTGGGAGGCAAATTTTAGAAATCCCGGAGAGAAAGAGGGAGCCATTAAAAGAAGTCCAGTGTGTTCCAGTTTGCAGACTCTGCTGAATTGAATCACCAGGGTATTTTAAAATCTTGGCATAAATCAGATTCCCATTTTTGGTGATCTTGCAGAAGCATGGAAAATTGGTGAAGATAATAGGGGCTATTTAGTGGGGGATAAGGAAAGAGGGCAAGTCTCTAAGGAATTATGAATACGCTGTAGGCCAGGAAGACTGAATTTAGCACTAGGAAAATATTAAACGTCATCACAGAAACAGTTTGCAAACAATGAAGGAAATAGAAAAGCAGAAGCTTGGCTTTGTAAAGAAGCAACCGCGCCAGACCACTTCAGCCCCCTAATGAACTGAACAGCAGGTCTGTCTGGCAGTTTAACCAGAAGCAACAATTGGAATGCATCTTGGCCCTGGACAGATATTTAGATTTAGTCAATAGTAAACCCTCATCACTAAAATTGGAAAATACGGTCTGCAGTCCTAGATGCAGGCCTAGCTGAGGAATGATAGCTAAATTGCCCTGGAATGGTGCAGAGAACAGAGGAAAACTATGTTTGAATCATGGGTGATGAGTATACGGTGTGTCTGAGGCATTAAGAAGTTGGCATGGGCTGGGAAGCATGTGTGTTTGGAGAGCGAGGAGAGGGAATGAATCAAAGATGGAGCCAGAACACAAAGGGCCTTAATGAACCATGTGGAAGGGCAGGACCCCATTCATGAAGTCCCCAGAGGAATTGTTGATGGTAAGTAGGTCACTTTTGAGCTCTGTTTTCATATAGAGAAGATTGTATGTATATCTTTTAGTTGATTCATAAATAGCCATACAGCTGGGAGTTAGAAAAAAAATTAAAAAGTACACAAATTTGCCCTGCTGAGCCAAGAGAATGGGAGAAGATGGACTATGGTTACAGGACGAGAGTAACTATATTTGTTGCTACCCATCTCTTCTCTGTGACCTTGGGCAAGTCCTCTCTCTGACTTTTTCTTATCTATAAAATGGGGATAATAATACTGATCCACTATCTGTTATCTGCAATTCTGAAATTCAAAGAACTCTAAAAACCAAAAGTTGCTTTGGTTTTGTTTGAATTTCATAAGTGGTGGCAAACTCAGGTGATGGTGAAACATGGCCTGAACACTGAGGCTTTCTAGCCCTTTCCCACTTGGTGTAAATATTCATGAATGCTGAAGAAATAGTAAGGTTTGATTATGGAGTGCTCCCCTACATCCCGCTGGAGGGGTTTATAACATAGGCTGCATGAACTCTGCTCCCTTTCTAAAATCTGAACAGTTCTGGATTCTGAAACATCTGGCCACAGGGGCTTTAGATAAGAGATTGTGTATCTGTAATCCCGTCCTCATAGGCTTCTGGGAAGATTAAATTTCTTACAACCGAACTCAGAAAACGGTGAAACTATTATTGGTTATCATTATTTAAACTCGGAAATTAGACTCCCCACTCCCATCTCTGAGAATGAGTGAGGATTTAATACCTGATGATGCCTAAGATTATTCTTAATATTTTTTACATTTTAGTCTGTCAAGTGTGATTTATGGTATATCAGTTATTGAAACGGAATGTTCCTCTTCACCATCCTACTCTGAACACTTTTCCTTCTTTTTTTTTTTTTTTTGCAGTCTTTACATACTTGGATAGGAGCCTTATTTGCCTTCAGGTGTTAACTGATAAACTTATTTTGCTGTCATCTTTCCTAAGGAGCAGTTTATGAAATGCGTGTTTAGATGATACATTTCCTAATTAAAACACAAACAGACAGCTTATTTTCTGAGCGTCCTCAATGAAAGTGAGTTCATAACATGTTTTAAGACGAATATCTTTGTATAGTCCTTGGTTAAAAACACCAGAGCAAAATTATCCACCTAGATTTCATTCAGTGTTTCCCAAGTAGAATTTTATTTCTGTGGTTGATTTTTGGCATTTTGGCATGCTTCCTGTTTCTTCAAGCTATGTAAAACCCTTTTGCCGTGTTTAATCCTTGACCTGTGGGCACGGAGAAATGATTGTGTAATACACGTCTAGTACTGGGAAATTTTTAACTGAAAATATCGTATCCTGAAATGCTTGGGAGAAAAAGAAAGATAGATTATTTAAGTAAATATTATATTTCATAAGGAAGAGATAAAGCAATTATTTTTTAATGTGCTTTTCAGTGGGACATTTGCCTCTGTTCAGAGTTGGGTGGGAACATAGCAATAATGAATCCCTTTGCCACTCTGGCTCCTGCTCCCCAGTGTCTTTTCCTTGGAGGGATGTTGCTGCCAAATTAGGACAGCAACCTGTGTGTGTGTGTGTATGTTTACCTTTGTTTGGTAAGTGTTACTAGGTGCCCTGCTCTTGGCCAGCAGGTCCACTGCCTGGGTGGTTTCACTCAACATCAGAAAGAGGAGGAATGCAGTGATGAGGCACTGACCCAGAGAACAGGGATGATAAGGTTTAAGATAGTATAAGGATTAGAGCCGAGACTTTCTATACTGGTTCACAGGTAAGAAGAAGAATAACACGGAATAGGACCTTTCTCCTTCAGTTTGTTCTAGGTCTCATGCTTTCTCCACCCTATTTTCCAGTTCTATAACCAACCAACCAACCAGTCCCTGGACTTCCTCTCCCTGCAGAAGGAGATGGGGGGAGGAAAAGTTTCAATCACTTATAAATGGAAAGATCTGCATTTTGATCCTCTTGCTGCCATGACTTGCTGTGTTACAGTAGGGCAGTCCTTCTTTCACAAAAGCAGAGGACCAAATGGCCCCTTCCAGATTCCTCATTCTTTTAAGCTATGACCTTAGAAGATAAGTACAGTTGTTTGGGGGAAATTTTGCTTTGCAATTTTCTAGTCGGTTGACTTCGGGTAAAATCTCTTCACTCTCTGCCTGATTTTCTGTCTTAAAAAAATTTTTTTTTCCATAAACCCTAATTCCTATGAGTCTCTCTAGAGTATTGTAAGGATGGGATTAATTATAATCTGTTTAATATCACTCAGTACAAAAGAACATTGTTTTCCCATTTAGTTTCTGATACTCAGTAAAGCTGCTCATAGTATTAATCATTGAAGTCTTTCTAAAACTCAGTTTCTTCATATTAAAGAGAAGATAACAGGAAATAATGACATAACTGTGTTTTGGTAAATGTGAAATACTTTATAAACATAGGATTTTATTTAAAGGAGGAAAAATTATCAATTTGATTAATGAACATATCTCCCTCTAAGAAGATTGCTGGATGTCATGTACATAGTAGCCAGTGGTGAACATACAAAAGAAAGTGAATATATTTTCCTTGCTCAGATTTTGAATATAACAATATCTCCACTTGTTTCTTTCCTTCCCTCCACCATTGGCCCATGTCTAAGCAGTATTCTACAGAACTGAAGAAACTGTATTGCCAGATAGCGAAGACATGCCCCATCCAGATCAAGGTGATGACCCCACCTCCTCAGGGCGCTGTCATCCGTGCCATGCCGGTCTACAAGAAGGCTGAGCATGTCACCGAAGTGGTGAAACGCTGCCCCAACCACGAGCTGAGCCGTGAATTCAATGAGGGTAAGGAGAACTGGGATCAGTGGCTGTTCAAGTCATCTTCTTGGAGATAGAGCTCCTGTGAGATTTGGGGTCCACCTACCTGGTTCCAACCTCTGCAATCTGATGGCAGCTCAGTCTACCTTGTTGGCTGACAAGAGTGACTGAGAATAATGATGAATAAATGATGAATACACTTGTGACTTTCACAATGATTGAACTGTTTATTTTAATATTGGCAATTGCTATACGACCTGGACTTGGCTCTTTGTTTTGCTTCCTCTTTTTATTTTTATTATAATTTTTTTAATGGGAGGATATAAGGAGAACAATGTGGCATCTGGTCTGTTCAGCCCAGGCAAGGGTGTCCTTCAGCTTCAGGGCCTCTCCCAGGGTGATTGTCAAGGCTAGACCAATTGGGAGCTGAATGGATAAGAGAAAGGAACATAAAAGCTGAGAAATATTTTTAAAAATATGGAAGAGGAAAGTGGGAAATAAGAAAGAATTGAAGACAAATAATAGATAAGGGGAGCAAATGGAAGATCTGGAACATAAGCTGAGGGGCAAGGTAGACAGCAAAATGAAGGACTGGGAGTCAGAGAGCAGGTTTATTGGGGCCACCGTTAAGCTCTGTAACCATGGATAAATCATACCCCAGGTTGTGAGCCTCAGATCCAGTAATGGTTTTACAGAAGAGCTTATTATTTCCAAAGGTCCCCTTACACCTGCTACTCTAAGGTTCTATGAAGGGAGCTAAGTCAAGAACACAGAAAAGTGGAAGGGAAAGACAGGAGAAAACATAAAGTTTCATCAGAGTGATGGGAGAGCAGAAGAGTTGGGAGTTACAATACTTCTTATAAAAAATATATGCAAAATAGAAAGATTAATAGCCAGAGTGTGTGAATGTAGAGAATATAAATTATGGTAGAGAAAAAAGTAATGGCAAAAGAGACTGTAGAAATTTAGACAGAGAATATAAAGTTAAAATCCTACCACCTCTAGTCCTTGTTGACGTGACCTCATTATCCATAGCTTTGCATCTTGCTTTTCACTTAGCAATATGCTCTGAGGGTTATTTCTCATAGCTAGGCTTCGTTATAGGTTTCCATAGCTGCCTTTGACCCATCAAAGTGACATACCCACTTTTTTTTTTTATTGTTTTTACTTATTGTTTGACATCGTAGTTGTTTTTAGTTTTTGCCATAATAGATGGCGCTTCAGAGATCTTCTTGATACACTTAGCCTTTAACTTTCATTGAATATCAGTTTGTGTAGAGCAAGAATATGCAGTCAAAAGTGAAAAACACCTTTATGGCTTTAACCCTTGGAGAAGCATCTTTCTTTTAGAATTCTGACGAGTATCACATTTTGTGAAACTTTGCCTCCGCTCTTTTTAAAACCTGTTTCCTTTCTCTTATCCTCTGTCCTGGGGCTCCTTCAGCACAACAAAAGCAGTAGGTTTTGAATCTTTATGAACAAAGCAAGATTTAAGGATGGAGACTTGATCATGAAGAAAAGAATAGGAAAAGTGAAAGTTATATCCTTGCCATCTGTAGCTTCTGATTTAGTATTTTTAATGGTTAATTTCGGGGCAGTGTTTTTCTCTCAAGATAATATATTTTTTTTAATTAACTTGCTCCTTTTTCTTCCATTTTCCAGGGAACATGGCAAAATTCTTGTATGATCAGGTCAGAGTTGTAGCCATAGAGTTCTCTACAACTTGAATTGTTGACCTTGAGCACCAGAAACATAGGACAGTTCCCTTAAATATAGATGAGCATTCCTGTGCTTTCTGTTGCTATAAAGGTTGTGATACCTTTGTGTATGAGATATCCGTCAACAGGATCTATTCCTTTTTCCTAGTATGCGTATTTCCTCTATTACAAACCATTTCGTTGGCCACCACTTCTGTCTATGCAGTTTCATTTTGTTCTCTTTGTTTTGAGAGTGAAGAAGTATCTTTCCTTTCTCTGTTCTGCAGGACAGATTGCCCCTCCTAGTCATTTGATTCGAGTAGAAGGGAACAGCCATGCCCAGTACGTGGAAGACCCCATCACAGGAAGACAGAGTGTGCTGGTGCCTTATGAGCCACCTCAGGTAAAGAGATAAGGACTGGGCAGACCTGAGCGAGATTAGTTTTGCTGATAGCAGGGTGTTTCAGGCATGTATTTTGGTCTTAGTTCTTGTCATTGAACAGGTAACTTCTTTTTTTTTTTTTTTTTTTTTTTTGTATTTGTCTCCCTCCTCTCCATAGGCCACTTTTCTATCCCCCTTTAAAACTCCTAAATCTGTACTAAATTTATACTTGGTAACATGGCTCTGCATTCATGTTCCCATCTTAAAGGCAGATAATAATTGAATCTACAGTTAATACATGGCATTATTATCCAGAGATTTTTAACTGGCAGTTCAGCTGGTAGTGAGTGTGGCCCTATACTAGATGCAAGTTTGTTCACACTGGCATGAAAATGGGAGACCCTAAGAAGGATCTCTTAGCTGAAGTTTGAATGATCAGGTTGGCAGATTAGAAAAGCAGAGTGGTGTGGCGGAAAGAACGCTGGAGGAGTGGGCCAGAGTCTGTTAGTTTGCTGGCTTGCTCTCTGCACCTTTAGCTTGTAACTTCTCCATCTCTGGGCTTCAGATTGCCTCACTCATAATTATTAATTTTTTTGGACTAGATAATTTAATTCTGAGGCCCTTTTAAGCTCCAGAGTGTTCTTTATAGAAGTGTACATTCACATACATGTTGTATGTTTTATCAACCTTGGTAAAATGTCCCTGGAGCATTGCTCCTATAGTTGGTAATTTTTTTTATCTTTTCCTTTTTATCTGTGTGATGAACCCTGTTTGAATCAGGAGATATTGCAGATGAATAGGGTCCAAGATTGTTATTTGTAAAAAGCCTGTCTCACCTTATGGAGGGCCCACTGTTGCGAACATTAGCTTGACATTTCCCAGAGAAGAATCTACCTTGGGTTGTAGAGCTTGCCTTCCTAGAAGAAAGCATATCCCTTCATCAGAGGTGTAGTTGTTTAAACAGAAGAACTAAGACAGAAGGACTAAGAAGGAAGAATGTCTGAATCCATTGTTAATACAGAATCTTTTCCCCTCTGTGTTCAGGTTGGCACTGAATTCACGACAGTCTTGTACAATTTCATGTGTAACAGCAGTTGTGTCGGAGGGATGAACCGGCGTCCAATTTTAATCATCGTTACTCTGGAAACCAGAGAGTAAGTGGCATATGCAGAATTGTCATTCTGTAGAAACTCTGGGCAGAGGGCAAAGTGAAATTGTGTTTGCTTCATCATTACCTTTGCACGTACTGCAGAGAGCTAGCCTTGATTTTACCCTGTGTGCTTTAAATCCTTGCTGCAAACACTTATATAAAAGATCTAAGAAAGTGAAGACAGAACTGGGTGGGTAAAGGTAGAAGAGAAAAAAAAAATAAAAGAATTGGGAAGGCGTTCAAGTCGCTTCATACCTGAATTCCTGACATTTGACAGGAATAGCTTCTGATTAGACAGTGTTTGTTTTTATATGGTCCCCGAGGCATTTAACAGTTTCTTTGAGTAAATCTGAGCTGCCTGGGGGGATTTTATCTGGAGACACCCACTGGCTTAACTCAAGTTTCCTTCAAAATATGTAGCTAAATACAGCTGTTCAGCTAATGGCTCGGAGGTTCTTTGCAGAACAAATGGGTTCTATTTACTAATATTGCTCATGGCAAGTAAGCACTTTTGTGTTCTGCCAAATGCTTCGGGGCCCATCCTCAAAGCCGGCACAGCCGCTCTGGTGGTGCTGGGTACCGGCAATGGCCAGCAGCATCGGAAGGAAGGAATAGAAACAGGAGAACTCCGGGGCCTTTTCAAATCCTTTTAACTTAACCCTTTCTTCTCCTCTTCTCTAATTTTTAGTGGGCAAGTGCTGGGCCGTCGCTGCTTTGAGGCCCGGATCTGTGCTTGCCCAGGGAGGGACAGGAAGGCGGATGAAGACAGCATCAGAAAGCAGCAGGTGTCGGACAGCACAAAGAACGGTGATGGTACGAAGCGCCGTAAGTAGCTGTAGTGGCCAAATGGGGTGGGGGGCCGGGGAGTGATATTTGAGAAGCTGCAGAATAAGACCTAAGGGCTTTAGAAGCAGCCTGACCCGAGGCCACCAGAGCCGGGGGCGCAGCCATGGCTGAAATGGACTCCAGGTGTGCGCCACTGCTTTTCAAAGCAAATGATCATGGTGAGGATTTCTTAGCCCAGCGTCCTCAGAATATGACTCCCAAACCAGCAGCGCCAGCATCATCTGCAAATTGGGTAGAAATGCAAAGTCTTAGTTCCCAGGCTTGGAATCTATGTTGTGAGAGTCCTCCAGATGCCGAGCTCAAGTTGGAGAAGCAGTGTCTCAGCCTGTTGGTCTCCATTTATCCTTCTGCCATTGAGCATGAGGGTTGAAACTACCATCTTCCTACCTCACGAGTCTGGGGGAAGAGTGAGATTTAGGAACGCATTTCATGCAGCCCAGGCTGGGGAATCTGCAGGTCTGTGCTCACTGATACTAGATATGTAAGACCCTCCAAGGTCCCCAGTCATGCCATTTACCATGAGGCTGACGATCCAAATCGGTTGTTTCAAACTTGGTTTTTTATCAGTAAAAGCTTTTTTTAAATGAAATATTTCAAGGAATGTGAAATAGATGAGAGCAGAGCTGCTCTTGTTGAAGGAGCAGGAGTCGGGGGTGGGCTGTGGTTTCAAGCTCCACCCACCCCTTGCCCAGGAGGCACCCGCCCCGAGAGGCCTCGTTCTTCTGGTAACAAAGCTTGAAAACCACTGACCCACGTGAGCCACTCGCAGGTAAGATTTAATTCTGGAAGGCGGCTGGCATAAGCCTGATATCCCTAAAGCAAGAATTTTAAAGTATGTCACACTATGAATTATATCACGATCAAAGGTTTTCATCTTACTCCTAATTACTATCCAGAAGAAATAAAAATAGTATTGCATTTTGCAGAACAACAGAGTGTTCTAACAGCCAGCCTCCATCAACTTCTGGCTGTTCAGTGGGATTTGCTTTTCCAGTTAGTCTCTTTTTCTCAAAACATCATATATATACTATTTATATTAAAATATAATATATATAATATCAGCAGTTACATCCCTACCATAATTTTCCTCTTGAGTGTGTCTGGTGGCCCAGTTCCATATGCTTCCCTGAGCAATTCTGGTACCTATAAATCAGTAACTTTCAGTAAGACCACTTATCTGAACTGTGCTAGAAGGATCATCTCTATACCCCAGATCCTGGGTATAGTTTCTGAATTTTGGAAACCTTAGGGATTTATGAGATTAATTCACTCATTTTACCAAAGGAAAAAAAAATGAGATCCCGGAAGGAGAGACTGCTTGTCAGAAGTGATGCGATGTCTGTACTGACATGGGAAGGGAACTCACAAGGCTGAATGCATTGGCAAGACAACCTCTACAACACACATGTATCTCCTGGGAAGATAAAGGATCTGAAAAATAAAACACAACAGCAGTTTATCTTCTTTTCCCTAATAGCTGTTCCCAGACACACACCAGAAGACACAGGGATTCCCACAGCACTGCTTAAGCCAAAGGCCGTTTCCCAGCCTCCCTCCACCCAGATTTTTCTTTCACTTGTTCTGCCTCACTCCCACCACCTCATTATTACTAGGTTTACACTTAAGGTAAAAGCAGTCATCACCAACTGAGTGGCTGCCTAGAACTAGAAATTCTGATCTCAGGTATTGCTGGTGCTACTGTGTGTTCCATAAGTGCATTATTGCTTCAGAAATGTTCCCAGGATGAAACTCGCATTTTTTTCCTTCGCCAGCTTTTCGTCAGAACACGCATGGCATCCAGATGACGTCCATCAAGAAACGGCGATCTCCAGATGACGAACTGTTATACTTACCAGTGAGTCCCCCTGGGGAGTCAGGACTGCTGCATTTTCACTTTCTTTGAATCAACTTTTACTCTAGGGTCATTTTTTTGATTATCTGTGACAGTGAGAAAAGGGTGATGGAAGCTAGTGACATAAAACAGAGAGAATCCATTTTTTGAAAAATTAGGAACTTCTTCCCTCTACAATTCTGAACAGGTTAATAATGTGGCCTTCTTTACTTCCTCTTCACCTAATCAAAGCTACTCTCCTAATAGAATGTTTCTTACCCTAAGTTTTTAAATTAATATGTACTTCATGATTTAAGAGTGATAAGATTATCCTAGACAACATGGCCATGTCAATTTAGGACTAAAATTCTGTCAGAAGGCATTCACAAAGCTGATAATACAACAGTTACAAAGAATGGCCTGTGATTTATTTTAGGGAGTGCTATAAAGCAAGCCAGGCCAGCTAGGATCCTCAGTCATGTGTGAATGGCCAGAGACTTGGCCCAATTATTGTGTAAAAGCCTTGGTCGTTCCTCCAGGGAATATAAGCCTTCTCACGCTCACTGAGGCACCCCTTTTTTAGACTATGGTTGCAGTCCATTGAATTCTTATCACCTTAGTTCTTTGCCATCCAGAGTGGCAGTGAAGTTTTGGTGACCAATGTAGCCCTTGGTGCCATCTACACTGACAGGAGACACGGGTAAGCAAGGCCAGGAGATCGGACTGGGATTGAAATGAAAAACAGGTTTGGGTGTGCCATGCCCACCGCCCTTCCTTCTCTGGGCCCTGAAAGTCAGGTCAGGGAATGAGACTGCTTACGGGTAGAATAGTCAGTGAGTCAGCTAAGATTCTCAGTGTCTTATTCCTCAGGCTACATATGGAAAGTGACATGTGGACGTTAAGCTAAACATTTTCCTGCTGTGCTAGATGTTCCAAAAGACCTAATGTGTTTTTAGCTGATGAGATAGGAACCACTGGAAAAGCTGTTTTTTAATGAAATTTCAGTTTGTACTAATGGAAGAGATACCCTGTAATCAGTTATACCTCATATGTAATGAAGAATTAGCCAATCTGAAGTGTCTAAAGAAAAAAAAATCTTAAAAAAGATTATTTCCTTTTTTTAACCTTTTTTTTAATGGAGGTCTGGGGATTGAACCCAAGACCTCATGCATGCTAAGTATGTGCTCTACCACTGAGCTATACTGTCCCCCACACCAAAAAAAAAAAAAAAAAAAAAAAAAAAAAAAAAAAAAAACCCTCTTAATTTAACCTGAATTTGGTTGGTATTTGTGGAGCAGCAGAAGTGCTAGACCCTGAGCATTTAGAGATCAGTAGGTTACAATTCCTACCTTCTGAGAGCGTGCCTTCTAGTGAGGAGACTTGACCAATGCAATAAAATAAATGCTTCAGTAAAGCTGGGCGTGATGCTGCAGGAGCATATAGGAAGGATGGAAGACTTGGCCTGAAAGACTGAGGTCAGGAAAAGCTTCTCAGAGAATGTGATCCCAGAGCTGAGATGAGAAGGAGTTTACCCAACAAAAGCTGGAGGAAGTTTTTCCATTTCTGGATTCTGACAAACTCTGCCTCTCCTACCCGGGCAGGAGGCAGGGCTGAGGAAGGTGCAGTGCTACCTAGAGTGTGCAGTGTAAACAGGCCCCCACTCTCGAGGCACAGGCAAGTGCCCTCCTTTCTCCACTTGCCTCTCTCTAGTGCTGGTCTTGCTTGGACTTTTTAAAGCTTTTAAGAGACCGTCTTAAAGAGGGAAGCACATTTAACCCCTGCTGAAGACATGTATCCTCCCAGAGACAGTTATTCTCATGATTTGTGGTACTTATGCTTTTTAAAGTCACAGTGAACCCTGTGCTAGCAAATACAGACTCCTTTGCTCCTAGGGGAAAGACCTGATTAGGTTCCTGTGAGCTTCTGGTCATGTTTTTAGCAACTGATCAATACATTACCTTGTTTCATGTGTGTTTCTGTTTAATGACACCTTATTTAATGTAGGCTGTGTTATCTAGACCATGGATTCATTAATGTTGAACTCAAGCCAGTGACTCATGGCCGAACTGAGCTTATCTAACATGTATTTTCTCCATAAGGCACATCACGGCCTTGTTGTACTTAGGAACACTAGATAACACCTCGGCTACCCTTGGGAACCATGTTAAACAGCAAATTCACCAACAAAAAGTACAAAAAAGGTGACAAGTATGGCATTAAGTAGACTACAAGAAGGACACTTGTTTCCCGCAGGAAAGCGGGAATGTGCTGGGAATACCCACATTTGGTGACAGCTTTTTTGTGACTCTGCCCACGTCTGTGAGTGCCTGCAAGGCTGGCCAGTATTGGTTTTCATGATACTCATAAATGTGAACAAGTAGGTGAATTCATCCACTCACAATCCATGAATAATGAGGATTGACTGTACGTCTGATGGTTCTTCATTTTTTTCCTTCTCTTTCCTTCTGCTCTTTTATGTAGGTGAGGGGCCGTGAGACTTATGAAATGCTGTTGAAGATCAAAGAATCCCTGGAACTCATGCAGTACCTTCCTCAGCACACGATTGAAACCTACAGACAGCAGCAGCAACAGCAGCACCAGCATTTACTTCAGAAACAGTGAGTGTGTCCATGTGGCGTTTTAGGAGATGTGAGAACGAGGAGTGTTCATTCAGGTCAGCAACAGGGTAATTGATGGGTGATGGAGAAGAGGAGCTTGTGAGACGGCAGAACTGGGTAGGTTCAGGTGAGCTGGTGTGGGGCACCTTTTCCAGTTTCAACAACCTTCTGTGTTTCTTATAACCTTCCCTTTGCGATGTTCTACCTGTATTCTGAAATATAGGGTATAGAATCCTAACCATTTTAAGTGAATTACAGAAAAGACTCACACTAACAGAATTGGTTCTCTTCTCTCCCCTTGATTCATACAAATTCTACCAGTAATGGAATTTTGAGTGCACACTCTACTCTAGTAATAATGAGTCTGTTTAAAAACATGTACCCTCCTCTCATCCCAATGGATTCTCTTGTACCTCTCCTGGGATGCACACAATACACTTTGGGGAAAACTGTTATAGACTAGGGATAGCACATAAGTTTTACTCCAAGTGACTTCTTTGAGTGCTGTGTTGAGGATTCAGAGTCCTGGTGCATGCTTACTGAGAAAACATCTGGTGCAGAAGGGCAAGGTGGCATCAGACTGCCATGTTTTAACATCCCTGTTCTAGGTCTTCGTCTTGCAATGCATGTTTACATAAGTAAAGCCAGATTTTGCAACCATATTAGAATATACATAAACCTATTTATGTTAATTTGTACCTTCTTTCTTAGATCTTTGATGGTGTTAATTGTTTTATGACTAACCAGAATAGAATAGCTCTTATGAAAAGAAGAGAAGTGGGGCAATCAGGGCTCCACTTATACTTACCCTTCTGTGGTTAAGAATATTTAGTTGTTCTCTTAAAAGCTGTTGTGTCTGTACTGGAAGTATTGCCCCAGTCTCTACAGATAAACATAAAATGTATACATTTTGGGCTCATTTGAGTAATTCAAGCATTTGACTTTACTCTTTAGGCAAAAAGAATTGAAGCCAAAACCATCTTGCCTAAGGCCAAGATTGTCTTTTACAATAGAAATGTTAATGAACAATAAATAATGGATTTTTTTTCTCACGTTATTAGCCGCTATAGAGTGATAGCTATAAAAAGTGTAATAGAGCAGGTTTGCTACTCTCTTTTAAATCAAAATAAATGCAGTTGAGGTTGGACCGCATCTCTGATAGTCAGAAGGCATCTTCTGAGCACCTGCTGACTACAGGGTGTCAGGTAGGCAGCAGAGGGATAGAAAAGAAGTGTGCTCTCTCTTTAAAGAACTTTAGGCTCTTTGAGCAGTTAAGATCC
Organism: Camelus dromedarius; assembly: GCF_036321535.1. Lineage (NCBI taxonomy): Eukaryota > Metazoa > Chordata > Mammalia > Artiodactyla > Camelidae > Camelus > Camelus dromedarius. Next base: position 55,867,950 of record NC_087437.1, read on the forward strand.
TTTGGCTTGGAGTGAATCTCACCATTTACTTCTGGCAGGAAAGTTTTGCAGATCATAATTATATGGTTTTATAGTAAGTCTGAGTGGAAAGTTTAATCACACAAGTTCCTTGGGGACACAGAGTACTCTGAAGGAGAATTAGAATTCAAGGTTAACAGAATTCCCATTGTCAATCCTATATATTTTTTAGGATATCAGATAGAGGTATATGAATATATTCTAGAGCAAACTGTGCAAACTGATTTAGGTCTTATAAACTAATATAACAGGAATCAAAGAAACAGACCTATAACATCATTTACAGACCCAGAGGGGATAAGTACCTTCTCCAAGATATGCACATCATGCTATTAAGACATGCCCCCAGATCAATTCCAGTTCACTCTGGAAATGGTCAGCTTGGCCAAAATGACCTCAGAAGAACTACTCAGGAGCTTATCATGCTAAACTAGTTGCTCCATGATTTTCCGTCTTTTTTTCAGTTAACAGGAAAAGTTCTGTCAGTATTAAGTGATGTGGTTTGAAAGGTCTGACCCCTCTAGCACAGGGGTTGGCAACCGTGTCTTCTGAGAAGCACCAGTGGTAAATGTCTTAGGCTTTCTGGTCCATATGGTCTCTTGCAACCACCCAGTTCTGCTGCCAAAACACAGAAGCAACCACAGACAATATGGAAACAAAGGAGAGAGGCTGTTACAATAAAGTTTTATTTTATGAACACTGAAATTTGAATTTCATATAATTTGCACATGGCATGAAATATTCTTCTTCTTTTGAATTGTTTCCCACCTTTTCTAAATGTAAAAAGCATTCCTAGTGTATGGGTCAGATTTGGTCCATTCACTGTAGTTTGTTCTAGATAAACAAGTGTCTCCATCATGTGTCTTGAGGCTCGTATTTTTTGATGGGAGTATTTGGAAATTAGTCTGTTTAAAGTAGAGAAGTATTAAAAGGTTTTGAGAAATCTTTTAAAGTGGCACTTCAGGATCTAACAAAACAAAAGCAGATCCCTTCTGTCTGAGAAAGTTAGGCATGCCCATCCAGACACAAAGTATGGTTAAATCATCAGCTAAGACTGGAGTAGTTGACTTCATTCATGTAACGAACTTTTACTGAAGGGCTGCTACACAAAAACATCAAAAATAGAGATGAGAAAGTTGCAGTTCCTGCCTTCCCATTGTTTACAATTTGGTGGTGAATCTGTAACCAGAACACCTTTTGAATCTTAAGGAGGCTCTGGGAATTTATCTTCAGCATCATGGAAGTTAAAAGGACAATTTTAAACAGCTTCTCTAGATTGTACAATAAAAGGAATAGTTTTGTGTCACAGTTTTACAGACTTAACAAGCCAAGACATCTGCTGGTTGGGGTCATATGTATTTGCTTGTTTACATGCTTCTCTTGAGGATACGTAGTCCTGTGTTCCTAGATGATGCGGCATCCAGTGCTTATAACCTGTCTAGCCTAACCGGCTGGCATTGCTCTAAAGGGAAATTATTTTATTTATAATTCATATATCATAAAATAATCTATTTCATTGAAGAAGAAAATGGATCTTAAAATTGTTTTTAAGATGCTCAAAAGATTTTAGAGACGTATTTTCACTTTTTTGCATGTGTGGTCACAGAGAAACGGAGAGGCATTAGTAGCCACATAGTTCTCTGTGGTGTCCACTTATATGTATCATTGCATGGTTTTGAGTGGTTATCTCGCAGTGTGTAAGAGCTAACTTAAGCTGTGATAACTTGTGCATGGGAATATAACAGACTGCAAAATACAGACATTTCATCTAATTATGGCTTTGTTACATTATACATACATGGGTCTCCAATGATATACATCTGTATGAATCCTCCAGTTGCTGTATTCTTCAGCTGAGCTTTTTTCAGCTCTTTTATCATTATGCAAATCTCAAAAAAAAAAGCGTAATGACTAGACAAAAAAAAAAAAAAAATGGAAGCCCAATTCCATGACCATCATTTGAAAAGAATACGTCAGCTTGGAAAATGTCTGTGATAGCCTGTGATTTCCTTCCCAAAGACTTAGTACCAATTTTATGCTGGTGAGGAATCAGTTTTGTGCTTTTCTTCATAGTATAAGAGGGAAAATTATTGGGAAGGGAATCTACTTTGTACAAAGTTGCAATACAGTATTTTAAGTTCAGTTGCTTCTGTTAGTTCCCCACTATGTGTTTTCTCTGTTTGCTTTTTACTGGTGCATGGTTTTCCTCTTTTAAAAATTCCTTCACAATTACCTTCATGATCATAGGCTTTATGGAGGCTAAATTTTACACTGAGTTTTTGTGAATCAAATTGTTATAGATGTAAATAGGCTTTATACCATTTATAAAGAAATTTGATTTTACTTAATTTGCTCACATTGGAATAAACATAGAGAGTTGTGTCCATGGGAGCCAGAATCTAGTTGGGGACAGATTGGACCCATTCTTGTCACTACACAGCTTACCGCCCTATTTTCAAATGACATTAGCTCTTAAGACAGCTTTGCAGAAGCCACTTGCTTCTTTTTAGCAATCTTTTGACATGTGTACCTTAGCCCAGTACTATCTCTTTTTCATTTTTTTTCTAGAATTTATCCTTCTTCTTGGCTTTCATCCTGATCTGAGGCCAACTGTTAAAATTTTGCTTAGCCGAACTCTTGCTTTCCTCTGGAGAATTATTTTTGAGTTTCTACAGGATGGATTTATTTTAATTTTAATACAAATATGTGACATCCTAAGGAACCTTTAGTGTTTCCTTCTCCTTTATAATCACTTGATGATTGTGGCTCATTAATAACATAGGTCAGAGAATATTAGAACAGAACATGGTCTTCAAGGCCTTTGTTCCAACCTCTTCCTACCACAGCTGGGGAAATGGAGGCCCAATGAACTACACTTGTGATTTCATGGCCAGTTCATAATAAAGCCAAAACTTGACTTAGAATTGGAAGCCACAGCTGTTTATAATATTCTGGTCTGCTTCATTAGTTAAGAAAGTTATAATAATAAAACCAAAGCAAGCATTTATTCCCATTTTTGGGATCTGTATCAGTTTAGATTATTGTGTTAGTTGGTATCTACCCTTATAGTTTCAGTATAAAGTCTTGTCTTTTTAAGCTCATTTTCTTCAAGAATATTGATAATCTTTCCTCAGATTCATGTATCTGAGAGAGAAACAAGAAATATGTAGGGGCTATCAAGGTAAGAGAAAGCAGAAAACAAATCTTTCTTTAGCTCATTGATAGACATAATAAATGTTATATTTCTACGTTTGACTTAAAAATCCTCCACACTTCCAGAATATTTGTTTGACATCACCAGTTTCATAGATAAAAAACAGGTAAATATTAGCAACTTTATGAGATTCAGCCTTATAGGTCATGGCCCTGCACAGGCTTTTATAGTTTACACAGTGTTAGTGTTGAACTTCACAGTGATGGTCGGAAGTTGTCAGGATAGAGATTTATTAGCTCTGAATTGGTATTGAGGAAATAAAACTCAGATTCATTAAATTCAGATAGATTAAATCACTCTTCTATGTCCTCACATCTCACTGCAGAACTTGTCTCAGTTCTGAGTCTCCCAAGCCCCCGGTCCAGACACTTTTTATCATAACTGAAACGTGATTTCTGCACCTTGTCTCATTCAGCCCTTGCTCTGAGAGACGCCACAAGATGTAATATCCAAACGAGAAGTCAAAGCCATTGTTCTTTAGTTGACAATAAATTGCTTCCCTACTAATTTGTATTCTGGCATATTCTTCAAGATGATGCCACTTCTTGCTGGTGAGATGGTTTGCTTAATCCCAGCCCCGACCAAGTAAAAATGGCTTTGTTCCTTCGCAGGGAGTAACCAAGTGTAATTGATTCAAAAGCCACCTGGGAAACAATTCCTAAACAGTTTGTGGGGTTGTGCAAACCTTAGCAAAACAAAAGGATTTGTTCCTGGCATCCCTGTGGCATAATTGATTTATTAATTATGCAGATGTTGCTGTCATGAGTTTGATACGTGCCTTTATAGGCCAAGTTTGTGACTGAAGGGATTAAGATATTTACCCATCTCAGTCTGGGCACATGCAAAATGCTCATTAATGGTTCTTCACAAAGGCGTGATGGTGCAGCCCCCAGCCTGATAAGATCATATTTCTTCATCCTGCAGAGTTAGGCTAGATGGGAACAGTAATGAGGTATCATAATTGGGCAGATGACATTTTACAAACAATTGAAGTTAATTCTTGTCTCTGCATTCCTTTTGTCAATTAATTAAGTCCAATGTGCCAAACACTGTACTAAGCACCTTGACCTACCTTATTTCAGTAGTCCTCAACTGAATCACTGTGGAACTTGTTAAAAAAAAATTAAATCTACACACACACACACATGCACATACACACACACACACACACACACACACACACACACACACACACATGTGTCTGGGTCCCAGTCTCAGAAAGGATCTGTGGAAATTTTTTTTTTTTTAAGTTCTGTAGGTGATTCTAATAGTTCTGGATGACCACCACTGCCTCATCTCATTTCTTCTTCATAAAGCTCTTGAGAGTCATCTCTGAGTAGTTTTAAAGGAGGCTAGGGAGGAAAGAACACGAACAGCCCTACAGGCATTCTGGTCTGTCTGCACTGTGATCATGAAGGTAGGGGGATGTGCTTCTGTCTTCAGTTGGTTTGGACATGCAAAGTCCTGAGCCTTCATCTTCTCTTTTCTCTGGCCCTCCCCCCCTGCAGTCTCCTTTCAGCCTGCTTCAGGAACGAGCTTGTGGCACCCCGGAGAGGAGCCCCGAAGCAATCCGACGTCTTCTTTAGACATTCCAGCCCCCCAGACCGATCGGTGTGCCCGTAGAGCCCCAGCTCTCCGTCTCTGTGTTTCTGGCGTGTGTGCTTGTAGTGTTTGTGTGTGTGTGTGTGTGTGTGTGTGCGCGCGTGTGCGCGTGTGCGTGCGTGCGTGCGTGTGCCTGAGTGCGTGAGTGTATCCAGCCCTCATAACCAGAACTTGAAGACGCTTTGGCTCAGAGACCCAACTGCTCAAAGGCACACAGCCACTAGTGGGAAAATCTTTGAAGGGACTCAAAACTACACAAGAAAGGACATTTTCTGCAGATTCTGTGTCCTGAGGTCTAACGTTGGTCAGTCAGGAACCCCTTTTGTTTGTCTGTGAGCTTTTATGTTGTTTCTCAGGAGGCAGGAGCTCAGGTTGGGAAGAGGGGCATTAAGGTGTTGATTGGAACCCTTTTCTGTTACCTTCTGTCGTGTTTCTAAAACTCATAGAGAAGCTTTTGAGCAGGTCTCAAACTTAAGATGCCTTTTTAAGAAAAGGAGAAAAAAGTTGTTACTGTCTGTGCAGAAGTAAATTGCAGGGGACTGAGAGACTCAGTCGGACCCTTTTAATGCTGGTCATGCAATGATACTGCAGATAGTAATCAACTAAGCTGTCAAGTGTACTGCTGGGCAGAGAGGTGATAATTACCATGAGTAGCCACTGTGGGCGATGGTTTTTTCTTCATTTTGAGAACTTGCATTATCAGTATCCTCCCCTCAAATGTAGTAGGAAGCTCAGTAATGCTGAAGTTCAGGAAGTTCAGATCATGCCCCTGCCACCACATGTCATCATGTGATATGATAGTCTTCCTTGCCCCTGGAAACCCTGGAGACTGACCCCCCCCCCAAAAGTGCTATTTAGACCCCCAGGCAATTTTTGTCATTTTAATAGGAGGGTAGCACTACCCCGGTGATATTGTTCCAGTTGTACATCATTCTTCAATGCCCAAAACAGAGCTCGAAGTCCTCTCACCAGATCTATGATTAACTTGTTTGATTGGACCTCCTACCCCCAGTCCTCCCATACCATCAGCCGTGTTACTGACACTGCCCTAACTGCCTTGTCCAGGACACTTAGATTTTATTTAAGTGATGTCCGAGCAGATACATGTTCAAATCAACACTCCTGGCCTAAAACTTAACGATAGAAAGAGTAGATGACTTTTTTTGGCTCAGAGAGTTTAGAGAATCTACTTATTTCCATTTAAAAATCATATTTTAAAATAATAGTATAAAGACTTAAAACACACCTCCTCCCCGCCCCCAGCCCCCACACCAGATCACCACCTCTTTATTCTGTGTCCCCACAGCAATGATTTCTTGTTATTGAGGCTGTCGCTTTATGGATGTGTGATTTTAATTTTCAATAAACTTTTGCATCTTGGTTTATCTTGGAGTTTCTCTTTTCTGTCTCTTTTGCTTTTCAGAATTCCTTAGGTGTTAGAATATTTTCATGTAGGTGCTTGAAACACCATGTGTAAGTCTGAAGAACAAGAATAATAAGTCACTTTGGTTCTGTCTACACTATTGTCAGTATTTGGGGTTTTTATTTAAGATACTCTGTACCCAGGTCATCAGTCCTAAAAATAAATTTCAATGCCTACACGAACTTGCAAATATATTTTAGCCCTGTGCATGTTTAATTTCATCAGGAAGAGCCAGGCACTATAGTATCGTTTGTCCAGGTCTCTGAACAAATCTTGAGTTATATCTTCAGTTGCCAAATCCACTAATAGAAATTTAAATCAAATCCAAATTTATTAAATAGTTTGGCTTATGCAACATAGGCATTAGGAAATATCCGGAATTCTGTAGTGGGACCTATTATTGTCCAGTGCTTTTATTTTTTATTTTTTTAATTGCAGTATGTTCTGATCTTTGGGTAATTGTTTTTAAAAACTTCAAAAACAATTGCTCTAAATAAAAATACTATAGTAGCTTAGAAAAATACTTAAGAAAAAACATGTTTATGTTTGAGATAAAAGTATAATAGTAAAATTAGATGATCTTGTTCCATTGGTACAGTGTTTTCAATAATCTAATAGCTTTCTAATCCCTGTTTAAGAAATTTACAAATTTCTCAAATGGTTAGTTGAGTATGTTTAGTTTTCTAACATGTACTTTTTCTTTTGGAAGTTTTTCTTTTTTTTCCTTTCACCCTATTCTTATGGACGTTTTTTAACATCATTCTAGTGATGTTTATGTAAATGCATGTATTTCAACTGATAGAAAATATTTTCAATTACAGTTGATCTATCCAGAGAATAAATGCTGCCTTTTGTCTTTAGAAGCAAGATTCACCAGCTAGAGAGAAAAGTTACAGGTGGGGCAGTACTGGGCAGAATTTAGAGGAGGAAACATTCCTTTCCTGGTGTTCCACGTCTTCTCTTTTTTTGACCTGCCTCACACTGGAGATGTTTCGCTCTACTCCAATATCCTTTTCCCCTCTTGGATTCTGCACTCCAGAATTGGTCTGGCAAAATAGATTTACCCTGAGCTATTGCCAGATTCTGCTAGAGAGTTGCTTTTTCACTAGCAATAGAAGATTTAAGACAAAAGAAGGAATTCTTTGGTGGAATTCTAGGCCTCTCTAGCAAAATGGAAAAGACAACTTTGAGTTTGTATCTTCTCAAGAATTTTGACTCTCCACCATGTAGGTGATCACTCGCCTCAAAATCAGGATCCCTCTTTTTCAATCCTGGGTGATCCTAAAGAGCTCTTACAGCTCTGAGATCCTGCATTTTATTCTTAACAATGTGTACAGAAGTCTACCTTATTAGAGTTAAGAACTGGGACTCGACTTTACCAGGATTTCTCCTCAAAACTAGAAATACATGAAGCATGCCTCTTCTGTCTCTGTGTATTGGATTCCTAGAAAAATCTAGGATGCCTCTAGAGAAAACAACCAGAGACTTAGCACCATGTCATTTACCTGGGGAGAACTATGGTCTTATTTTTTTTGGTGTGTGTGTGTGTGTGTGTGTGTGTGTGTATCTTTTTTTCTTTTTTTTTCAGTGGGGGAAGATGAGAAAACCATAATGGCACAGGTCCTGTTGTCCTTGAACATTTTCCCATCTCTTCCATCTCTTCAGAATCCCCAGCAATCTTTGAGAGTGTCTGCTCAAACACTGTGACATTGTATTTGTAAAGGAACAAAAAATGCTTATTCTTCAAGGCTTTAAAATTGGTCACAAACTGCTTCAGCCTTGCTCCCTTTTCTGCAGCACATGGTGATGATCAGAACACCTTCTATTTCAGACATTTTATTCTTGTAATAAACAGACTACCCCAACCTTCCCTCTTGTGGCTTCAACGTCTCAACTTCTACATTAGAGAGGCATTCGACATTTCTGAACTTTTCAGATTCTTATTCCCATTCATCCACTCACCCTAATTTAGGTTTGCTCAACTAAGAATCCTTGCCACTTCCTCCTATTAATTCTTAAACTGACGCCTCTTATCCTCTTGACCGCACTCTAGGGTAGTAAACATTTGGGGCTGGAGGGGAATAGTGAAAGGAACCATTGTTTCTTGAGCAGCTACAAATTAGAGGAAAATGTCCAGGGCTCTTGCATAATCTAATTTAATTGCCATTGCAGGCCTTCTGGAGTGAGTGTAATGCCCATTCTACAGACTGAGAAAATGAGATTCAGGAGTCTTGTATAATACCCAAAGTCACTTAATTGATTTGTGTCAGAGCTAGAATGGGAACCCAGATGTTTTGATTGGCTCCAAAATTCATATTCCTTCTTTGTTCATCTGTGGTTTGTGACCTACCTTCCTCAAAAATAGTTTAGGTGGCTTATAACAAATGAACTAGTAAAATGGTCAAAAATAAAAACCACAGAGGGAATGAGAGAAAGGAATTATAACAGGATTTGGAAGAAGGCCTTTACTATAACTGGGGATCCAGGAAAAATTCAAAGCTTATAAATGTAATTTTATTTCCCTAATGGTGGATATTAATGGTTCAAGCCACACTTCTGGTAGCTCTTGCTGTAGTTTGACTGATTTGGGAGAATGGGAGAGAAAGGTAGACCCTTCTCTAGGATACAGAGGTTACCTGCCTATGGAGTCTGGGCATCCTGGCATCTTAGTTACTTTGTGGTGGGCAGAGATAGAGGAAGAAACACCTGGCAACCCCCCTGTGCGGTTCCTGTGCTTTGATAGGGACTTACAGATGTCCCTAAATATATTCAAATGTGCCAACCATTATGCGAGGCTTCTACAAAGGGATGAAATGGGTTTGAGGATAACCAGGAGCCTCCTTTACTATATCCTTTGCTTCCTGCTCTATCTTGGTCTCCCATGTCTCCCTCACCACTTCACTCATTTTTTGATTATGTAACCTGTCACACTCCACTGTCTTATTTCTAGGAAGGTAGCACAGAATGAAAGAGAAAACTCTTGGCCTAGGAGCTAGGAGACCTATCAACTCATCATTTAGCAATGTGTGACTTGGGCACATTTTTTTCTTAGTCTTATATTTACCCATCTGTACAATAGACATACTAATTCCTGCCCATCCCGACACTGCCATCCCATGTCCTCCTCCACAGGGATGTGAGACCCATTCAGGAAAAGGAATCAAGGAGAACTTGGTAACCTGAAATCTTAGAACTGGAAGAGTTTGTTATATATATAAACACCTGTTTCTACAACATCGGTCTAAACTTGTCTTCTTGAGAAAGGCTAAAGGAAGAAATCAGCACCTTCCTGCTTTAAAGACAGTGATTGTAAAATGCAGCTGAATTGTCAATTGCACATTAATTGTCATGTTCACTTATGCAAATGTATACAGCATATTGTTTGAATGCCTCTGGCTGTGGCTCTGCAGTGATCCGGAACGGAGCCTTCCCTGTTTTGTGTAATTACGGAGAATGCAGAGGGGCAGCTTCAAAGACCACGCCTAGTACCACTGCAACACTCAGGTGTCAGACACTTTTTATTTTTTCAAACATTATTACAGCATGTTTTTTTGGAACTTGAATTCATTTACAGAGCCTTCTAAATCTCATACACATACACATACACACACACAAATAAAACTCAACAAAACATTGTTTTGCCCTCTCTTCTCTAATATAAATTTGGCTGCAACAGGGAAGAGACAAACAGGGGCAAAATAATACATTTTATTTGAGGAGTATTAAAGAGGAGCTTTTCCCCTTTTACATGCTCAGCCCAGTCTTCATTCTATGGTCATAATAATCACTTACTGTAAATACCAACAGTGTGTGTAGTTCTTTCTCCTCTTGTCTTTTTCAGTTCTCACCATAGCCCTGCAAGGTAGGTTGCATTATTATCCCCGTGTAACTCCTACTTTATGAGCTTCTCAAAAATGGAACCACTTCTTAGTTTTCTTACCTCTAGCATCTAACTCATGCAGTAGGTGTATATCTATTTAGTTTATGTAGTTTTCTGGTGATGGACATTTCCCGGCTTGCATATATGGCTTTCTAATATATCCTTGAGAAAGACCTAAACATTGATTTTTTTTTTTTTGACTCTCCATTCTTCCCTGATTCTCATACGCATCACTAGTTCTATATTCAAAGAGAATTCAGGAACAGACGTTGAGTAGAGAATACTGTATGTAATATAACGCAGAGTATGACAAAGCAACCCTAGTAAGTTTCCAAATTGAAGTTATGCTGAATGGAAGGCTTGTTTTTCCCTTTGTCTCCCAGGAGACTTGTGGAAACTCAGAAGGACAGTTCTTTGGGCTCTGGGGCGCCCTTCGTGTAGAGGGGCGTTTGGCATTCTGACGGGTTCCCTCACAGCCCACGAGCATCTAGGCTGAGAAAGCACGCGTCCTGCGTGACGGCAGGGTGTGCTGCCGAGTGCCCTGTCTGAGTGGCTTTGCAGCTATTTTCTGCATATCCCAAATGGCTTAGGAAGCTACAGATGAAATGCCTCGGCTGCAGTTTTACCTTGGCATCTCCATGTCTGTCTTAAGCCTTTGGGTCTTTACTCTGTTCTTTTCCCTTATTGATTTTCAAATTTGTTTTGAGTTGAAGGGCACACAAGGGGAGAGGGATGGAGAAAACAACAGAGGGAAGAAGACGAAGCAGTGATCTGTCCTCTTACAAAGGAGGTACTTTAGGAAGATGCTCAGCTTTGTCAGCTACACATGTAGGAAAAATATGGTTTGAGAATTGCCTGGTGATCCCTCCCAAGTCAGGAAAGATTCTTAGATGGGAACACAAATAACTTCTTCATAAGGTTCTGGAGAAATGTTTTTACCAGTGTACAGTTAAGGCCATGTTTTAGTCTGAGACCTGTTAGAAATGAGCAGCCCCCACTCTTCAGTGTCCCGTGCTCACCATCATTCCCATGTTTGTGTTCCTAGGACCTCGATGCAGTCTCAGTCTTCCTACGGTAACAGCTCCCCACCTTTGAACAAAATGAACAGCATGAACAAGCTGCCTTCCGTGAGCCAGCTTATCAACCCTCAGCAGCGCAACGCCCTCACTCCCACCACCATTCCCGATGGCATGGGAGCCAACAGTAAGAGCATCTCCCTGTAGCTGCAGCTGAAGGACCAGCAGGGCTAGTGTCGGGGAAGGCTGCTCTGGGAGGGGAGGAAAGGCTCGCTCTGAAGCTAAGTGAGAGGCACGGTGGGACAGAAAAGATCAAAGCTGAGTGGCTTAAGTTTCTCACGGTGAACTTTTAAGATAGGTGATTCATCACAGGGCACATTGGTGTAGATGGAGAAGGCTGTTCCTTTAGGAGGGATAAGGATCTCTGTGAAAAGAACAGCCCACTTCCTGCCCACCTGGATGGGGATCCACTCCTGCATTCTTTCAGATAGTCAGAAGGAAATACATCCAACTTGTGGGAAGTAGAACAGTGCAGTGGACTTAAAATCTAGAGAAATAGATTATAGCCTGGAGTCTATTGCAATATTGTCTGTGTAACTCTGGACAAGTCACCTCTCTGCTCTAATGCTCAGTTTTCCATTCATCAAATTATCACTCTGCGTATTTAACCCTTTATGACTCTATGTGCCTACAATCTTGGCCTTCTCAACTCATCTACTCCATCCAGATACAGCCATTAAAGAATTGATGTAGGGGAAGGATTCTCCCTTTTATTTATTCACACACAGATTCCTCACATCAACCAAGTGTAGCTATAAGAGACAGTGTGGGAACTGGGCCTCCAAATGGATGATGAGCGGTAAGGTACATAGCTTTGCTGTAAAGATAATTAGCTTGTCCACTGACACTTATCTAGCAAAGTGGATACCCAAACTGGAAAGGAAAGGGAAAAAATAAAAGGATGGTAAAAATGCAGAAGGGATACAGAAGCCTAAATTACTGTCTTTGTATCCTGTAATCACCCTCATAAAATAGTATCTCAAACTTGTCCTTTGAAATCCTTCATTATTTTGATCAAGCCTTTAAACTTGCATTTTACTGTTGCCTTGAAGAGATTGGGTTTTCTTAAAGAAGTTAAGGGAGGCTGGAATTGTGACTCTCTCTGGTTCTGATAGCAGATTTTAATGAGATGAGAGGTATACAGGGTATGGTTCCTGGTACGGCAACAAAGATGTTAGGGCAGACTACTCTGTCACCAGTGAGAGGTGCACCTGAGGGCTCAAAACCCGACCCCTTGACAGGTCTCCTACTTTGACAGTAAAAGGAAAATATACCTTTTTTTTTTTTTTTTTAACTTTCTTCCTTGTGACATCTTAGAGTCCTCAACTTTTTCTTGAGATGCCAAAATAGTGGTAGTGGTAGCAGTCCTTCACATCCTTTCTCTTATTTATACTTCATGACTTCCCTCTGATGGTGTCAGGAAAGCCAGAGGGGAAAGCAGTGAGACACGATAGGCCTGCACTTTCTAGCTGGCTAGTGGCGGGCAGAGACCTTTCCCCTTTGGCACAATACCATTCACTAAAGTAGAAGCAAATTACTTTCATCTTTCTGTAGGTAAATTATTGGTAGTGAGGTTTTCGTCTCTATAAGCGAATGTTTACAGTGTATGGTTTAGTAAAGACACCAGTGTTGGTGGTATTCCCAAATACAGTCCTGCAGTGAACCATAAGAAAGAGCTGGGGTCTTTGATTGCATCCTCCCTTATGAGGCATTTGGTTCCCTACAAATGTTGCAGTACCTCCTCCCATTCCCAAACCAAAAGGCCACAGGTCCCTCGTTCATTCACAGATTTGTTTATTTGTCCACTTAACCTAAGCCTCCTGAGCATCTGCTCTGCGCCAGGCGCTGCGCTGGGTTTGTGGGGACCCAGACGGGCATAAGGCTTAATCTCCATGCTGGAGGAGGTTAGTCTAGCAAGGGAGATAGGAATATAGCCCACAGATGCAAATACAGGGAGGACTATATTAACGTCAGGAGCAACGAGCAGCTGGGACAGAGCATTAGAAGTAGAGAACAGGGGAGGGTATAGCCCAGTGGCAGAGCGTGTGCTTAGCATGCATGAGGTCCTGGGTTCCTTCCCCTGTCCCTGCATTAAAATAAATAAAGGCATAAATAAACCTAATTACCCCTCCCAAAAATAGATAAAAAATTTAAAAATTAAAAAAGAAATGGAGAACAAAGTGGGAAGAGATTGTCCTAAGAGAATGTACCAAGGTCAAGACAAGTGTGTATTTAGTTTGGAGTTTCATGACTGTTCTGCTCCATGAGATGAAGGATGCTTTGAAGGGGTGTAGTGAGTGATAAGACTGAAAAGGAAGGCTGGCAGATTAGGCCCTTGGTAAACTTAAGCCAGGCGAGATGGACCACTGGGATGCTGGTACGTGATGACGGCAGTAACCCTCTCTGTTCCTCCTGCTTCTGTTCAGTTCCTATGATGAGCACCCACATGCCAATGGCTGGAGACATGAATGGACTCAGCCCCACCCAGGCCCTCCCTCCCCCACTCTCCATGCCATCCACCTCCCACTGCACCCCCCCACCTCCGTACCCCACAGATTGCAGCCTTGTCAGGTGAGTCCACAGCATGTGCCCCTGGGGGCCTGTCCTCAGCATCTCTGGGTGGTGGAGGGTGGACATTGTGAAGGTTAACAGCACAGTTGGAAAGCAAGAAAGCAGCCCTATGGTTGAAGTTCAGCCACTGTTATCTCTGATCTATGGAGTCATCAGCAGTATTTACTTAAAAAACAAAAAACCCAATAATCAGCATGGGAAAAAGTGAAAATGTGAATTTATGGGCATATAAACGTCATGCCTTTTTCCCGCATCTTCACTGATTCCCCTCCTCCTCCATCACATTTTTGCAGTCAGTTGTAGCCTTCAAATTGGTGCTCAGGGCTGGGGTTCCCAAAAGGGCAGTAAACTTGCTATCTCGCTCCCTTTCCTGCTCTCTAGGCCTCATAGCTCTCAGCCACCACAGGATCGTTATTTTGGAGTTGGATGTCCATAAAAAAAATGTTAATGTTAGCAAAAATGACAGGGACTTTCAAGAACCTGGTGGCCTCTTCTGCTTTGTCATATGGGAAATGGGTACACTCTAGGGAAGGGAGTTCACCCAGCCAGAAGGAAGAAGTGCATGAAGCCTAGAAAATTCTGTTTCCTACAGAGGCAAGAGTAGGTGCCCAAATCTCATACCTAGTGCCCATCATCTTGCTCCTGCTTCACGTGCAGAATGATTTTTTTCATTTGGCTGCTGGAAAATGTGTTGATTGCCATGTGATTGCTGCAACAGTACTAGTAGCATCAATGAAAGAGATGACAAAATGCCAGGCGTGTCCCACCCAGCGTCTGGCTCTGTGGTGGCGCCATCCCTCTGAGACCCGAACCAGAAAGGAAGAGGTCTGTGTTCTGAGGAGGACGTTAATGACTTCACAGTCTAGTGGCCTCCAGTTTTTTCTTAGCCACATAAACCATCCTCAGAAATGCCAAATACCCGCGATTAAAGTGGAGTTGCTCTTTTTGAAGTGCAGAGCCAGGGGGCAAGAGAGCTGGAAAGTGGAGCACTGGACGCCTTCCTTTCACCCCCTGCAATGGCTCCTAAGGCACTTTTATGGAACCCCTAGAATTCCATCAATCACCATTTGAAAATCTCTGCCCTGCAGGCATCCTTAAGCAGTTGATTTTAATTTCTATAGACCTTAAGTTCATGTCACTAATCATCCCCAAACCTCAAATCCAAGGCCCCACATATATTTTATCTGCCCCAGTCTCTTCTGCAGGGCATCCCAGGGTACAATGTTGGGTTTTTCCTTTATCTTGCCAATGCAGTTGGGGTGAACTTTCTTTTTCTGTTTCCTCCTTCCTCCTCCCTCCTCCCTCTGCAGTTTCTTAGCGAGGTTGGGCTGTTCATCATGTCTGGACTATTTCACGACCCAGGGGCTGACCACCATCTATCAGATTGAGCATTACTCCATGGATGTAAGTAACTGTTAGACTTTTCTCTTGAGTTTTATTTCTTAATGTCCTCCCTCTGGTGACATCCACCTGGTAGTCCAATCCCCTCTGTTTTTCTCCTACTCCCAATCCTCAATTTTGTTGGAACCCACAGCCGTATTAGAGAGGTGCCCAGGCCTCAGCCTGTCCATACGAGAAGCTCAGCATGCAGTCTTCCCCGGCTTGTCCAATCAGTCGGCAGTCATTTATTGCATGCCTACCGTATGCAGACTGGGAAAGAGGAGATCTAATTCCCACCTTCAAGGAATGTGTCATCTCTAAAGAATTCAGAGGACTTGTTGGATATTCTCGTGAATTTGTATAAGATCCCAGGGAGGGTCATTAGATAATGAGTTGATGACAGAACCAGGAATAGAACCCCAAGGTGTAAGCTTCTGGTCTTTAACTCTATTCATTGGCCTTTTCTGCCTTTCCTTAAAGTAGAACGTTACAGGGGACTGAGCTGTGCCTCTCAGTTAGCACCATATGTTTACTCGCGATCAGTTCTACTAGAATGGAGCCCAGCCATTCTTGATCGTTGGGAAAGATCTCTGGTCATGGATTCAAGTCCCAACCATGCTTTTTAGTGGTAATGAGAACCTGAGGTTATCACTTTGCTTCTCTGGGCCTCAGTTAATCAAATTGGGTTCAAAATCACTCCTTTCTCGCTTTGTTAGTCTCTGGAGCAAGCTGGATGGGGGAGGGGCACTTTTTCTTGCTTCCTACGGCGACTGGAACTACTACTCACGTGGGAGCTCGTCTTGTTCTGGTTTATGGCAATCTGCTTTCGCTCCCCAGCTGCTCTTCATGCTGCTTTCTTCGGGGTTCACTATCCTCCCTCCCGGCTTCCAGAGGGCCCTTTGGGCTGGTGGAAGAAGACACTCTCTGCCTCTGCTGCTGCTTCTGTAGTTGGGACCCCTTTTCTCCCCCTCCTTGAGCACCGATGCTAGAGACACCCCTGCAAATGTGAGAACGCCCCAGCCCCATGGTGACAAATATGTGCTGTGCTGTCCCTATGCCCACCCCTCTCCACCCCCTAAATCAGCCCTGGGCCTGGTGGAAGAAATTCCTAGTGAAAACTACAGAGAAAGCTTTAGGAGTAGGTTCTGCCAGGTTTCGGATAACTTTACAATGATGTCCATCCACTGAAGACAGTATGTTTGACACCAGACAGTGTGTTGCCCTGTGTTTGAGAGCCCTACATGATGGAGCAGGGAATTTGTCCTTCCCTGTGCTTTTTAAGTTTTACCATCCCCTTGTTCACTTGTCCCCACTGGAAGGTGTGTCGGGGTGCCCCCTCGGCTGTTAGGCTCTGCTGATGCTCTCCACAAGTCCATCTCTACTGGTGCTGGCTGGGTCCTGTGCCAGGCTCTGGGCCACAGCTTTCTCACCTGTCATTATAAGTTAATATCTACCCAGGGAGTCATGCAGATTAATGGAGCCTAGTTTACAAAGAGTTTTGGACTTACTGGGAGTTTCAGAAGCATAAAGAGCTATGCTCACTTATCTATTTGTAGATTACTTTCTTTATAATGTATTCTTTTGCTAGAATAGGAAATTGGAGTACCCATACTGCACGTCTCCAGACTGGGAAGTATTGGGAGGCTATCTGATTTCTGCATCCTCACCTCAGCTTCTTCCTGCTCATCACTGGAAATAGACCCCTCCTTTTCAGCTTGTCTCTCAACACGTGTCTGGGAAAGGAATGTGATTAAATTTTGGGAGCTCCCATTAGTACTCCCTCTAAGATGCAAGGAGGGGTTAATAATGGTATAACACAGTAATAATACAAATGGTTAAGATTCCTGCAGTATGCTTTATAACTTGCAAAATACTTTCATATCCATATTTACATATGCATCCACGAGATGTGTTGACCTAAAAAGAAATTGTACCCATTTTACCGATGAAGAAACTGAGGCCAGTAGAAAATAACTGACTTTGATGAAGGTTTAGAATCATTCAAGTGAAAAAATAATAACTTTTGATGAGGTGTTCCAACTCCTAGCCTAGTGTTCTTTCTACTTACCATGTTGCTCCATGAAAAATGTGAACTGTCACTAAAACAAGCTAGTGAAGAGCTAATGCAGACAGATATAGAGATGCCACCACAGTTAGTTAGATCAACCATCTTTGTAATGCCTTCTACCACCAACCACAGAACATGGACACATACTCTGCATTTTGATACCCTGATTTTTCTAAACACCAAGAAACTTTTTGGCTGTTAGGGAAGTTTTAGGCTCAGAGGCTGTCCTGAGTTCCCCTATTCATTCACTTAGTTGTGTAACTTTAGAATTATCAACCTCTTGGACCTTCAACTTTTCTGTCTATAAAATAGGTGTGATAATATCTACCACTAATCTTAGCATTAAATGAGATCATGAATAAAAAATAATTAATTCAATGCCTGGCATGTAGAATGTGTTCAGTATCTGTTAGTAATCTTTTTTTCCTATCTCCTCCTTTGAGAAGTGGTGGCATTCCATTAATATCTTTCTTCTAGTGACTAGAGCCGGGTAGATTTGAGAGTTGGAAAGTACCTTTTACGTTATGTTTTTGTTTTGGGATTTTTGTTCTCTGATCTAAATATTATCTCTATTTTACCAATGAATAAACTGAGACCAGTAGAGAATAAGTAAAATGTTATCTACGAGAAGAGAATACACCCCAAGGCTGTACCCTTGTGCTTGGTTACATATAGTGCCAAAGATTATTAAAGAGATGGTTTTATTTTCCAGTTTAGAGTTGAATAAAATGCAGGTCAGTTAAACCAGAGCATTGGGGAATGACAAAATGGTGTGGATTAAAGGTCAGTTTGTCTCTTTGTCCTAATTCTCCTGGATTCCCTTCCCTATTGCACAGGATTTGGCAAGTCTAAAAATCCCTGAGCAGTTCCGACATGCCATCTGGAAGGGCATCCTGGACCACCGGCAGCTCCACGACTTCTCCTCCCCTCCCCACCTCCTGCGGACCCCAAGTGGTGCCTCTACTGTCAGCGTGGGCTCCAGTGAGACCCGGGGCGAGCGCGTCATTGATGCTGTGCGCTTCACCCTCCGCCAGACCATCTCCTTCCCACCCCGCGATGAGTGGAACGACTTCAACTTCGACATGGATGCTCGGCGCAACAAGCAACAGCGCATCAAAGAGGAGGGGGAGTGAGCATTCCTGTGCGAGCACTTCCCATCTTCCCGTCTGCCCACCCACCCCCCTACAAGGCACTACTGCTTGACCTGCCAAGCACACTCCCTAGGTCCCCTCCTCCCTCTTCTCGATCTGGCTTCCTAAGGGAAGGAGAAGTAAGAGGCTAACGTTTTACCTAATGTCCGACCTGGCATCTGATTCTGATTCTGGCTTTAAGCCTTCAAATCTATTGCTTGCAGGATTGAAATTGTCATGGCTAGGTAGAAGTGAGCAAAAAAGCTGTGGGTGTCTCCTTAAGCTGTAGAGATCTCTCACTGACTTTTATAAAGCATTTTCACCCTTATAGTCTAAGACTATATATATAAATGTATAAATATACAGTATATATTTTCGGGTGGGGGCATTAACTATTGTTTAAAATGTAATTTAAAGGATGAAATGGAGTTGCACTTATCAACTTTTTTTTTAATTGCTTTGGATGACTTACCTGTAAACCTTCTCTCAAGGCCTGCTATGTATGGTAATAGGTACCTAGATTTCAATGGTCCATGTGTATGATGAGGATATATTATATAGGTCCCTTCGGTTCTTTTGATGCTAAACACATGCCACATCAGACCTTTGGTTAGACCCAGTACTGTTTGCCATTGCTTATTACGTGAGGGAGACTTACACCCATGTACGTGAATCTCTGTGTTGGTGTGTTCTGTGTTATTGACATCCCTGCTACCGATGGTAGTTGACTTTGGGGTTATTTCGTCTAATGACAAGGAAAAGTCCATGTTCACCCTATCGCTCACCAGAGGAAAGGAAGTATCCTCTCTTGCTTTTGATTGGGATTGGGGAATATGAGTCATGGCTAAAATTCTTAAAAAGTTCACGGCAGCCAGTTCAATAACACCTGGTATCGTGTATCTGAGTATACTGGCAACCTCCTCAAATTTAATACCAGACATCTTAACTCTTAGTATTTATTGGGAAAGCATCTGCTGCCAGTACTAAATTTCACTGCTAGATTGATTAACTCAATTACACATTTGCTACCCTCGTTAGAATTAAGGTTGATTTGATTGGGAAGAATGCCGTCTGCCCAGTTCTTGGAGCAAAGCTGTAATGTCTGTTAAAAATAACCAGGAAAAACAGGAATCACACAGAGATGTTGAAGCTCCACTAAACAGTTAGACATCTCAGTAAGCCATGAATTAAAATACTTGGAAGACTTTTGGAAACATAAATAATATTTGATAAATGTTTCTTTTAATGACCCTCCTGTTCTATGAGATTCTGCATATAGAGGCTTGTTTATCTTTCTCTCTTAAAGGTTTAACATAGGAGTAGTGATCTGGAAAATACAGTCATATGAGATGAGTTTTCCTGTAGCATTGGTCGCATCACTGTATCACTTTTCTTTTTGAACAACGATAGTTTCACTTTGTTGGAAAGTAACTGTGAGAACCCAATTTCCCGTCCATCTCTCTTTCAGACTGTGCATGCACATAAGGATGTCCCAACAGATCAGGGAATAAGCCTTCCATTGGAGATGTTGCTTGAAGCACATAAACCAAGATTTGTCTTCAGACTTTGGAAAAACATGTAAATGGCAATATTCCTGTACATCTTTTAGAAACATACTTTGTAGCAAAACACTTTTTTTTCAAACTACGAAACAAATATTTTGTATATATGCTAATGAGTTCAAACCTCTCCCATGCCATCTGGTAAAGGGCTATCATTGCACATAAGCTTCCATTTTTATTTTAAATTGCAAAAGGGCTACTGTGACTCAAAAATACATATGAGGTTCACCTGAAAAATGTATATATATTTTGCATGTTGAATTGCATACTTTATATTTTGATTATTTTTTTTTCTTCTTGGGATAGCAGGTTTTGCAGAACCACAGTTGAAACTTTTTTATTATTATTATTGTTTTTATATTTTCATGGAAACATCATTTAGTAAGACTACAATGTCAAATACGAAAAAAAATGCCGTACATGTAAGATGGGGGGAAGGGAAAGTTGTTTTTTATTTTTTTTTAGTTTTGTATGTTAAAAGAGAGTGAGTCCTTGATTTCAAAATTTTATTGTGATAAATGGCAGTAAGCACTGTTAACTGTGGAACACTGTTAGCTTTGGAAACCAATTAAGGGGAAGAATAAAACCATGCCTTGGCAGTACTAGGAGGGCCAGTGGCTTCCTCAACTGTCCTAAGTGTTTGAATAAACCAAAGACTTCTGAGGTATTGTGGTTAAATGGTAATAAGCACTGTTAACTGTGGAACAAGCATGCAGCTTTGGAAACCAATTAAGGGGAAGAATGAAAACCATGCCTTGGCGGTGCTAGGAGGGCCATTGGCTTCCTCCACTGTCCTGAGTGTTTGAATAAACCTAAGACTTCTTCTGAGCTATTTCAGCACTAATTCAGGTAGCGCTAGGGACTCCGAAATTCCTGTACTGTGTATCATGGGCTTGGCATTAGCCAAGGCTAAGCACAACTACTGGCCTCACATCCACTTAACATTTTTTGAGTGCATGAGTAGCTAGGATAAAGGGTGTAAAAATATTGAGGACAGACAAGTGGGAGTGGGCTTAATGGAGTTTTTGTGGCCTCAGCTCAATACAGGTAGCTGAAGAATGGTTAGACTTTTGTTCAGAGGTGATTAGAAATGGAAATGGAGGAGAGAACTTTCTGTGTTAAATCCGTTTACCTTTTGTTTTCTTGATAGTCCCCTAAAATACAGTATACGGGATATTGAATGTTAAAGGGTGTGTTTTTTTTTTTATTATTTTTATAATTGTAAAAAAATTAAGTAAATGCCAAATGTTTTATATGCTTTATTAATGTTTTTGAAAAGTTCTTTCTTATAGATGTGATACTTTTTTTTTTTTAAGCTTCAGTTGCTTGTCTTTTGGTATTTTGTATACTGGGCTTTTGGTGAGCCAGAGGCCAATCTATAAGCCACTTATGTTTGCCAGGACATGCAATAAAATTAAAAAGAAATAAAAATGCATTGAGAAATGGTGTTGGTATATGGTGGGGGGGGGGCGTCTGTGTCTGTGGCCTTTGGCCTTATTTTCATTATCGAGGTAGAGGAAGAGATACTGAAAGAAACATTAGAGAGATTCAAATATTGATGCTTCTAATTATGAAGCAAATAATTATTATTTTCTTATTTTGCCCAATCTAAAGGCCAGGAATATATACCTCATTTGGCACATAAGATACTCACAGATTTAAGATGTTGTTGGATTGAGGTCAGGATGAGTTTGCTTGGGAACAGGGACTAGACTGCAGATATTCCTAATGTTGAATTTAGTGAGCTTCCCACAATGCTTAGCAATGACCTCCTCAGCACCGAGGAGGATGCTAGTCACCCTGGGTGTACATGGGAACAGCACTGCTGATGGTGGGCTGTGTGCATGTTCCCCTTTAAACTCAGGGTTAAATATCACCTTTCAATGATATCCATTGATTCAACCAATAAAATATCTACTATCAAAATGGCTTAGTGATTTTTTCAAAGAAGTAACTTGTTTTTTACAGACTAACATTAGATGGCATGAAAACAACTGAATACTTTAGATTTATAAATAACTTACATTATAACATTATATATAACATATAGTATTTAAAGATATTAATGTGTTTTCCTGTTTACAGATGTAATCACATGATGAATAGATCCATTACCATAGGCAAGGCAGGTTCAGCTTAAATTTGGAGTACCAGAAAATTCCAATTCTTATCTCTTAAAATGTAAGTGCTCGATCCCCCCAAAATGATACAATGGGTGCCAGGAAAAAGAAGAATAAAAAGCAATGAAAATAGATAATCTTTGAAATATTAAGGCCCTTTGGACTCCATGGTCCTTTTTGTTTCAGCAGTTCTAACCATTTGTATGGCTTGGTGCTTTGTGACTTTTATTCTCTCTTAGAGGTCTTCTGAAGTGCATAGAAAAAGAAATTCAACTTTAAGATTTTTTAAAGAGAAGTTTTAGGTTCATAGAAACATTGAGAGAAAAGTACAGAGATTTCCCAGATCCCCTCTGACTCCACACATGCACAGCCTCCCCCATTATCAACCTCCCCCGCCAGAGTGGTACGGCTGTTACAACTGATGACCCTACACTGACATGATGTCATCACCCCCAGTCCATAGTTTACATCAGGGTTCACTCTTGTGTTGTACATTCTGTGGATTTGGACAAAAGCATAACAACCTGTGTCCACCATTATGGTGTCATAATGCGGAGTTTCACTGCCCTAAAAATTTCCTGTGTTCCACCTATTTAGCCCTCCCTGCCAAAAATTCCTGCCAGCAACTGTTACTGTCTGGCCATTTGTTCTCAATTGTCTCCATAGTTTTGCTTTCTCCAGAATGTCATCTAGCTAAAATCATACAGTATGTGTTCTTTCCAGGTGGACTGCTTTCACTTAGTAATATACACTTAAATTTCCTCCATGTCTTGTCATGGCTTACTAGGTCATTTCTTTTTAGCATTGAATAACATTCTATGATCTGGACATAACAGTTTATTTGTTCATTACCTATTGAAGGACCTCTGGGTTGCCTTCAAGTTTTGGCAGTTGTGAATAAAGTTGCTATAAACATGTGTGTGCAGGTTTTCACGTGAATATACATTTCCATCTCCTTTGGGTAAATACCAAGGAATGCAATGGCTGGATTGTATGATAAGAATATGTCTAGTTTGATAAGAAACTGCTCAACTGTATTCCAAAGGGGCTGTGCCTTTCCATCAGCAATGAATGAGGGTTCCTGTTGTTCTCTGTTCTGGAATTTGACCATTCTAAAAGGAGTGTATTGGCATCTCAATGGTTTAATTTGCATTTCCCTAATGACACAAGTGGAGCATCTTTTCTTATGTTTATTTTTCATCTGTGTACGTTATCTCTTTTGTGCAGTGTCTATTAAGGTCTTTGGCCCATTTTTTAATCAGTTTGTTCTCTTAAGCTTGAACTCTTAAGAATTCCAAAACTACCTTAAAAAAATTAAAAAGGATTATATGTATTTCTTGTAATCATCAGAGGATTGTTATACCCTTTTATAAATCTAAAGTGCAGTATGGAAAGTTAGCTGTTTTTCTTTATCTTGAGACATTATCTCTTTTTATCATTAGGAATTACTTTAGCCTAATTTATCAATCAATTCAGTGATCTAAAAAACTAAAGACTAAAATTTTAAAAAAGGAAGAATGGTGGAATTGTCCAAAACTGTGCTAATGTGGTAGCCTTTAGCTACTTATGACTACAGAGCAATTGAAATGTGGCTACTCAAAATTAAGAAGTGCTAGCAATGCAAAATATAAATTATATTTCAGAGACTTAGAATAAAAGACTATAAAATAACTCATTGATAATTTTTCTGTTGATTGTGTTAACATACATTACAGGTTAAATAAATCTGTTACTAAAATAAATTTTACCTTTCTATTCATACTGTATCCGCCTACTAGAAAATTTAAATTTATATAAATGGCTTTCATTACAGTTTTATTAGACAACTGGTTTAGAAAGATGATGCAATAAGAAGACAGGAGAGTGATGATTAAATGAATTTACTATTGTATAATTATCCAGTTTTCTGACTATGTTGCCCAAAATTCTTGCATCATCTTTCAAGAACGTATAGAATGAGAGACACTTATCTTTATAGTCTGCTTTTAGATTTTTATAAGAATTCAGAATTTTTTTTTTTAATTTTCTCCTCATAAAGTCAAAAAGATTAAAATTGACAGAGGAAGATGTTTCAAAATTGTTAAATCAGAAGATGACCATAAAGAGACTGTCACTTTGGATTCAAATGATAATGGTGAAATGAATTGTCTAAGTTAAATTTCTGGCTGAGTTTTTCTGTGATGATATCTTAGATGAACTTTCTCAAACAAAAGGCTTAGTCGTTGAGCAACGTGATTCTAAGGATGAAAAGGAGATATGGTACTTATAGTTAATTATTAAACACGTGAATTTCACCATGTAAATTTGAGAAACATCCTGGCCATCCTATTTTGCTAAAATGTGACAGTATTCTTTAGCTCTAATGATTCTCGTCACCAAAATTTACCCAATATACTTCACAAGTGGCAAAAACTGAAGGTAGGTATGTATCAAAGGTAATTGGAAGAAAATAGATAATGTAGAAATTTAACTCATTGACTTGATCATTCTAATTTGTGTTTATAAACGTAAAAATTAAAATATTTTTTACTTTTGGTGATTCTTTAATTTTTAAAAAATTTATGGAGGAGGTAATTAGGTTCATGTATTTATTTTTAATGGAGGTACTGGGGATTGAACCCAGGACCTTGTGCATGTTAGGCACACATTCTACCACTGAACTATATCCTCCCCTCTATTTCACAGTTTTGGAGCAAAGAACATGGCCATTATCTCTTCAACAAAATCATAAGCCATCAAATGTTACAATTTTTTTTAAAGTATTGCAAATGTTGATGCAAACACAGGATGCAAACATATCAGGGATGTATTTGAAATCAGTACATACAGGATGGTTGTGTCCCAGATTGAACGATAGTTCATGAGCAATTAATTGCATTCAGACTCTACTTCTCATTTTGTGTATATGTATCTCTAAAATCATGAAAACAAGAAAATTTTAGGTTTACCTAAAATTTTACAATTGTTAAAATTTCTGATGATGCTGTTTTTCTCTTTTTTCTTACTTTTGTATTTCATAAAGTTACTAAAATATTTTTAAAAGACATTAGATACAGATGATAATAGATAGTGACTTTTTTCCTATTATACTGTTAGTTATTAGAATAACTTAACTAATAATACAGAACTCCAAAGGCTTAGTATTGAATAAACATGTTTGAATTATCTAAAATTTGCATAGGATTTCTGAGAGCCAGGGATCATATTTTTGTTTTTTTGGTGCACTGTCTAAATTATCTAGCAGGTAACCCAGGGATTTTGTCAGTATACAAGACACTCCTGCCAGCAAAATAAAAGTATGAAACACAGGGTTATATGTGTGTGGTGGGGTATACACAGAGTTGTACGTGTGTGGCAGGGTACACGCTGGAGCCTTCCTGACAGGGAAGATACCCTTGATCTTGACTCAGGGCGCCCACAGGCTGGCAGGAGACAGATGGAAACAGTATTCATTCTTCTTCCAACAGATCTTTCTCTTTTCACATTCCACAGTTCTCTTACAAGGTAAACTAGAACATAGGACACTTCCAACCTTGAATACAGACATCTCTTTGTAACCATAGAGGCCTTAGTGTTTATTATTATTTTTTGTACTCAACTGACACTTTTTTTTTTCCCAGATGCTTCAGACTCATTCCAAAAATGGTTATGTAGATGTATAGATTTTCATGGGAATACAAAGAGAGTGAAAAGAATTACTGGGCTGAAAGAAGTCGGATGCCTGGGGCCCGATGCTTAATTTTCTGCACCTCAGTTTCCACATCTGTAAAATGAGGAGTGTGAACCCCTGACTTGGCAGTATTTTGGTAAATATCCTTTAGGAGAGAGCTGAGGGGTGGCATAAAACAGCTCTGCCAAAATAGATGTGAGGGTATAGTTTTAAGACAAATTACAGTCTGAAAGCTAAAAAAAGTATATATGTGTGTGTGTGTGTGCTTAAGTATAAAACTTTTTTTTTTTTTCAGGTAGGAGTAGTTCATTAATTTAAAGTTGTGCTTTCAAAGTCAATGTTGGGTGTGTGCTTAAATTTTATGAGATTTGTAACTCCTCACACTAATCCTGAATCTGTGTGCCAAGTGGGTGGCAAGTACCAGCAGGTGAATTTCTCTTTTGTGATTCAGATCAGAATTCTAGGCCTGGGACTTGGAGGTACAGCAGTTTGTAATTCGAGTAAAAGTTAGATATGGAGGGCTAAGAGACAGGAAGGAATTTCTAGCAAAGAGAGCTTGGCTTAGAGAACAACATATTGGAAATTAAGAATTTTCAGGCACTGTAGTTCATCTGACATTTGCTCTATAATTTTGAGAGTAACTCAAATTTATCTATAAGAAATTATGATGATTATGTTCCTAAACTCTAGGTACTATCTTCTACACGTTGATCATTTTGCTTGGCAATTTTTTAGGTAAGTTTGCTTTAGCTGTACCCAATTTTTCTTCAACTTATCAATACCTTCCTAATACTACTCTGCTCCATTAATGAGTCAAAGTTAGAGAAGGCACTCAAAAGTACTCACAATACCTGGGGTGCAGAAAAACCGGGATTTTAAATGAGAGTGAAAGGAGAAGAAACACAAAGTTCAACCTATTTTCTGATTCTGAGCTGTGCAATGAATAGAAATTCTGCTTTGTCATTCCCCAGGGCCACCTGCCAAATACATCTTGGATGTGTTCAGAATGTCTGCTCTCAAGGATTCTGGAACTACATTCGTATCAAGGTACCAACATGTTCGGTATATTTTAACAAATCTTGGTTTTCATAAATACTCAGCTGAAAGGTTATAAAAGAATGTTCTAGGAAATTCACCTTTGTGAATCGCACTCAGGCAGGAGAAGCCAAGCCCTAGGAAAAATATTTCTAACACCTGGTGTTCAAAACGATTCTTGGGCCACTGATAAGTGTGTAGGTATGTGGGTATGTAGGTGTGTGTGTATATGAGCTATGTTTTTTTCTCTTTTACTTCTTTTAAAAAATTACACAGATTTTCTTTTTTAAGAAAAAAAATACATAGCCAGTTTCAAGATAGGGACATCTCAGTATCCTTTCCCCTTGCCTTTTGCTTTTTCAGAGACCTAGAGATGTTTTACCCTAACTGGTTTACTTGTAAGCAGCATAAACTCTCAGCAAAATGATGTGCCAGTTGTTTGGGGAATATTCCCATTTCCCTGCCTATTTCCCTCTTGTCCTTTCTACTGAAGACACCCACATTGTGTTCCAGTCTCCACTCAAATTTGATGTTCCCAGGTGAGTGGTAAATCCTTCTGTGATGGCGAGGGCACAGAGGTTATTTGCCCATTGCCAGGAATCCAAGCCATTCCTTGGAGGTAGTAGTTGCCGGCCACTTCATTCTTGTTGACCCCTACCCTCAGGCCTGTGATACCTTCAAGAGTCACATGCAGGGCAGGAAGTCATGTCTAAGTGTAGTCTCAGCCAGGCGCAGCAGAAGGCATCATGTTGTCCCGTGGCTGGCTGGTATTCAATCAGGATTCGGCAATCAATGGGAGTTCTGTCTTCTCAGATACTGCCTTTCTTCTTCCCTCTTATAATATCCTATTCATGAGAAGAGAACGTAGCTTGGCTGCGTCTCTGCTCCATCTTTCATCTCCTTTGCCTCATTACTTCTTGTCCTGGGGTACAATCCCACAGTCTCTGCTCATCATCACGGCCTCTGCAACACTTTGACCTCCCTTGATGAGGGTGGCAGGAGGGTAAATGTCTGCCTCTCTCTCATGATTGTAATGCATTCTTTCCTTCCCTGAGGAAAAGAGCTCCCCTGTCTCTTGGCTGAAAGACTATTTTCTTGAACTATGAACTCCTCTCCAATTATTTTCACAGTACTCTTGTGTAATACCAGGCTCTCCTCCTCGTGTTGAATGGGTCAGTGCCCTCCCGGGGAGAAAACAGAGCTCAGCAAAGGTCTTGCACAGGGGTGGCACGTGGGCTTTGACTCCCTGAAGGTTCCCTTTGTGCTTCCTGTCCACAGGCTTGCTCAGCTCCCCTTGATACTTTCCGGCCTGTGCAAGGCACGGTGGGAAATTCATGGCTGAGGAAGACAGAGCTCTATGATCTTAGAAGCACAGTCCAAGAGAAACTTGGAAACCGTCTAGCCTAAGTTCCTCAATTTATGGAGTAGGAAGCTGAAGTCCAGGCAGAAAAGAAGATGGCCCAGCATCTCACAGCAAGGCTGCAAGCAACTAGTCAACAGCAAGGAAGAAGCAGTTGGTCCCAACCTTCCTATCCCGCTGTCGGTGCAACACAATCTCTGTTTCACACCACAGCAAGGCCCTTGTTCTTATTCTTATCTTTTTTCCTCACTCTCTCGTTCTCAGTGGAACATGACAGTGAATACTTTCGGGTGCTGTTTACAAGTGGATCTTTCTCTGCTTGCTTTACTGTTTCTCCACCCCCATGCTCTTGTTTAGCCATAAACACCGGTGACCTGAAGCACCCTCTGGAATTCGTGTAATGGGGTACTGGAACCAGTTATGACTTTTATGTTTTTAGTGCTATGCAAATCAGCTCTTGCTGCTTCTGCCACCTGGTTTGATATATATATATATATATATATTTTTTTTTAATTTACTATTGAATGCAAAAAGGAATGTTCATTGTGGTGCCTGGATTAAGAATTAACATGTCTGATTTACACAGATTTTCTTTTTTAAGGAAAAAAAATATATAGCCAGTTTCATTGCCTATCTATCAAAAATTCCTTTTGGAAAACTTAGGTTCTCTTTGACCCAAGAAAGATATTGTATCTGCTTTAAGCCTAGCACCCCTTAGCGGGACTGGGACTAGTGTCCTTCCCAATTGGACAATCTCCTGAAGCCAGAGAATGCCTGGGCCTAATGACTTTATACCATATCTCCCACAGTATTGGAAAACCAGTGTTCTGCATTGAAGAGTGTGTATGGGAAACAGGTGTTGAATGAAAGGGTGAATGAGAGCTAGGTTCTGCAGTCTGATCCCCCCTGTATTCTCATCTTGACATCACTACTCAGCAGTTGATGACTTTGGAAAAATCATTTAATTTCTCTGCCTAGTTTGCCTCATGTGTAAAATGGGGTAATTGTGGCACCTCATAACTTTGTTGTGACAACTAGCTGAGTTTATACCTGCCAAGTATTTTTTCTAAGTTTTGCAGAAAGGCTTTCTCAGAGAAAGATCCTCCCACACTTTGGAAGAAACATACTAGGAGTTGTTTCTTCCGTTCCTGTTCAGAAGCATCAGGAAGCCCCATACTGGGATCAGGACGAGGTTACAGAGATAGAAATGAGAGGGGCTGTCCTACAAGGAGGGGGAGTGACACACACAGGAGAGTCCAGGGCCTGGGTGCTAACCGCCCCTCTGCTACAAACTCCCAGGAACCCTTGGACAGGACACGCGGGTCTCAGTTGTTCCCATCTCCAAGAAGCTAGAAGAGCTCTAAGTTTTCTTCTATCATTAGTATTCCAGAAACATATAGTTCTCCATGAGGCAGCCTGCCATTTGAAGAAGACAACGAGGACTCGACTACCTACTGGCGTTACTTAGCTAAAATTCAGGGGCCACAAGAGTTAATGTTGTTTAGGGAAAATCTGTGGGAGATGCTAATGGGACTTGCTGGCATAAAAGCAAAGATTTCTGTGAAAGCTGTAAGTATTTTCCATGAAAACTCTCCCTTCAGGCCATGCCTTTACCAGCTGAGATACCCTCTTCTAATCTCTCAGGAAATAGAAGAGATAATGTCAACACGAGAAAAGAAGTGGCAAAAGAAGTGTTCTAGATTATTCATACAAAAAATTATACTACCAAGAAAAATAAAGCTAAAGGAAATCCAGTAAAAGACTTTATGATTTAGATTGATTGCATAAGTATTAAATCTTTCTATGTTTTATATATACTAATACAAAGTTTTCTAAGAAATTTCATATAATTTATCTCTTGACTTCCGCAACCTCGTGAAATAAGCAGAGCAAATATTATCAGCCATAGTTTACAGCTGAGAAAGCTGAGCCTCTGAGAAGTTATATACATGGCCAGGTTCACAAAGCTTTTTAGTGGTAGAATCAGGAGCCACCCCAAGTCTGTCCATTCTAGTTCAAAGCTCTGTTCTATATTTCCAAATTTGCAAATAATTTTTCAATGGATCACTTCCCTTGGGCTGAATACATACACATCCCGGCAGCAGAAGCCTGTGGTTTCAGAATCTATCACCCTCAGATGACATTCAGTACACTCAGACCCCAACTAGAGGGATAACCTTTCAGTGAATGGCTAGCCATTGCCAACAGGATAAAGCCCACGTACAGTCTGTCACTGGTTTACTCTTTAACATCATCCAACCAAGTTGGACTACTCAACATTCTCTGCTAGAACAAAATCTTCATTAAGCAGGGGTTTTGTGTTGTTCACTGATAAATCCCCACATAGGGACAAGTGTGAGACCTCCTCATTCTGTAGGTGGGGATACTGTTGCCCAGGTGATTTGAGTCAGTCTCCTAAGATCACACAACTAGCCAGTGAACATCTGGAGCGATTTCCCAGGTGTCATCTTCACATCCACATCAGTACTGTTTCCATCACTCCATGGTAGAAACATTCCTAATTGCTTCTCTGATTTTCTAGAGCGTGCAAAGCATGCTCTAATTTGATTTGAGCTAAGCCATAGTAAACTAGCAAGATCCTGAGAGTGAAAATTACTTCCCAGGATATGAGGTGAGGGCAACCTACCCTCAGCTCTCAGGTCTTAGTTGGGAAAAAAAAGTCAAGTCTGTTCTTCCCTAAACCTCCCTACTGGTTGGGAACCCCACCTGGGCCTCAGGGGAGAGGGTTGGTCCCAGTTATCTGATGAAGTTAGCTTGTACCACCACACCCATGTTCTGCTGTTCCTAGATTTCTATTGCAGAGACAGAGATGACACAGGGAAAAGTGACTTCTGTGGGTCTAATTGGAGAGACAGTCCCATCAGAGCTAGAAAATACCTGCATTCTTCAAAGGCTTTAGTATTCATGGTGCTTCAGTACTGCCAAAGGCCCGCCTTGAAAAGAGACCCAGAATGCTTTTTTGCAGCAAAGTTAATCCCACTGAAAGCTTCTTCAATTAAAGCAAGCTCTAGGGGCTGAGAAATAGACAAGTGAATTAAGCCTTAATGACTCAGCTCCTCTTTCCTCCTTGCCCTTGTTTATGAGCCAGGAATGTGGGGCGGAAATGAGTTAAGTCAAATCTCTGTTTGAGCTCTATGAAGCAAAAAACTAGGATCTATCCACACCCAAGGTGATTTTGTTACAAAATGCTGTTTCTTTACAATAAGTCTTCCCTATCATTTGGCTCCAAGAAGTAGGAATCTCATGTTTACAAGTCTGGGAAGAAACGTGCATGGAGAGGAAGGCAGAGATGCCTATCAAAAGGCCACTGAGATGTGGTCAAAGCAGTCGCTTTTGCACTAAAAGGAACTGAGTGATTCACGATGTTAGGTTAGACTCCCTACCATCAGACCCAGGAACAAAAATTCATAATGGACCAGTGATTCCTTGACAAAGTGCTCTAAGGGAAAACTAGTAAGAGGGTCGGAGAAGGCAGGACAGGGAAGAAGAGAACGCCAGCCAGGCAAGGGTACCATGTCAGGCAAAGTCCTGGGCAGAGCGGCTTCAGCTTGAACTTGGAGGTGAACTCTAGAAAGTCTCCTTGGCTCAAAGTGGTCCCAACCTGAGGCCAGGGAGCGTGAACTTCACAATCCTGTACCTATCAGTCATTGGCAACGGGCTCTCCTAGGAGTATACAAACTTCCAGGCACTTCCAGCTATCTGTTTCCCAATAGAAGGCTCCGGTAACTCAGGAGCAGTCCTCTAACCCCAGCCACAATTTCAGGTTGTTGGAGCTGAAACATATCAAAGATCAGAACACATATTTAAGAAAAAAATTTTTAATCTGCAAAGAGAAAACAACAACAACAAACATTGCCTTGAAGGTATCTAGGCCTTAACCCAGTGGAATCCTATCAGCTACATTCCCGAAAGTTTTCTTTTGGCTTGGAGATCTGTGTTTAAGAGGTTTACCTTCTTTTATTAACTTGTAGTCACTGTGCTAATGCATTTATGTAAACGCCATGGTGCCATGGTGTTTCCTACATATACTACGTGGTAGAGCAAGGCCACTGGAGCTTAGTCGTCTCAGGTTTTAATCTTAATTTATTCATTTATCAACTGAGTAATTTTATGAAAGTTACTCCACCTCTGTGTGACTCAGGGAAGTGGCTGTGAGGAATAAAGAGAATAACCAAGTAGACATTCAATAGCCCAGTCATGGCATGTGGGCAAAGTCTCAGTAAATATTGGTTATTAACAATGTTGATGGTAGCAATAATAATATTGTACTTCATTTATTTGTTCATTTATACAGCAAATATTTATCCAGCACCTACGAGGTATCAGAGCCTCTTCTAGGCCAAGAATTACGAAGGTGCTAGACAAAGATCATGCCCTGGCAGAACTTACATTCTGATGAGAAACAAATAATAAGCACACAAGCAAGTAACTAACACAGTATCAGTTACTGACAAACACAAATAAGAAAACAATAACTGACTTTGTTTTTCTCTTGGGAGTTTGAGATTTGCAAACATTAACTACTATATATAAAATAGATGAAAAACAAATTTCTTCTGTATAGCACAGGGAGCTGTCTTTAATATCTTGTAGTAATCTATAATGAAAAAGAATATGAAAACAAATATATGTATGTATATGTATGGCTGAAACATTATGCTGTACACCAGAAACTGACACAACATTATAATTGACTATACTTTAATATTTAAAAAAAAATAAAAGAAAACTGAAGCAAGGCAAAAGTACAGAAGACTAGTAGGGCAGGAGATGGAGATTATCATTAAATACAACGGTCAAGGAACACCCCTCTGGGAAGAATAATTGAGCAGAGACCTGAATCAGTTGAAGGGTGAGCCACGGAAAGACCTGAGGAGCAGTGTTCTGGGAAGAGGTTATAGTAAGAGCAAAGCTCCTGGATGGGAATATACTCGGCATGTTAAGGACAGAGGAAGAATCCAAGAGAATGAAGCAAGCCAAGAGTACTAGGAAATAAAATCAGAGACAGTGACGAGGACCAGACCAGATCACATGAAGCCAAGTCACCCAAGGTAAGGAGGGTGACTTTTACTTAATCTGACTGTGGCAGGAAATCACAGTCACAGACAGTGACACAGACAGTGACAAATGTGAGTTATGTTTTAAAAAGATAACTTTCTTTCCTATATAATGCCAAAAGGCTCAAGGGCATCTGTGCAAATCACTTCCTAGTAACAGCCCTGGATCTCACACTCCGCAAGCTCAATGAGCAAACTAACCTTTGTAGCAAACATGAGCTACCAATGTATTTATGTCCTTATGTTGTCTTTCAGACAATAATAATAATGATCTCTAATATTTACAAAGAAAGTCTCCATAAGTAATCTCTAATATAAAAATATGGCTGCATCAACAGATGAATGGATAAAGAAGTTGTTGTGCATATAAACAATGTAATACATTTCAGCTATAAAAAAAAGAATGAAATATGCCATTTGCAACAATATGGATGGACCTAGAGATTATCATATTAAGTGAAGTAAGTCAGACAAAGACAAATATCGTATGATATCACTTATATGTGGACTCTAAAAACATGATGTAAATGGACTTATTTGCAAAACAGAAATAGACTCACAAACATAAAAAACAAACTATGGTTACCAAAGAGGGAAGGGGGAGGGGGAGGAATAAATTAGGAGTTTGGTATTAACATAGACACACTACCATATATAAAATAGATGGAGAGCAAGGACCTATTATATAGCACAGGGAACTATATTCAATATCTTATAATAACTTATAATGGAAAAGAATCTGAAAAATAATATATATACATATATGTGTATAACTGAATCACTATGCTGTATGCCAGAAGCTAACACAACATTGGAAATCAACTACACTTCAATAAAAATTTTAAAATATTTAAAAAAAATGACTGAAAAATCATCATTCAAGTATCATTAATCTTTAGTTCCTCCTATTTTGCAGGTTTCTGGTTTATATCCTTAGTTTTTCTGCCTTTTTGGAGTGTGGTCTGTCCCATTAAACTAACTGCTTTAGGTTGATTTTATGTAACAAGCTAGCCTGGTTTGCTAGAATGAAAATTGCATACCATTGGAAATTAATATTTTGATGTATTCCATTTCACACAAAATTCCTCCATTTATACACTTCTGATGGCTCTTCACTGACTGCAGATTGAAGTTCAGTCCTTAGCTGAGTGTATCACTGCTTCTCTTCCTGGAGTGGGCAGACATCCCCAACGTGCCTTAGCTAACCACCTTCTTACACAAGGGAATCACCTACCATAATACAGCTCTTCTCCGCTGTCTCTCAAAGACAGCATGCACAGTTGCACTGTGCATCATTGTTTGTTTTTTTTTTCTTTGCCTACATGTTATGTTTCTCTCGAGGCCGAGTTTTGGTCCCACCTCTGTGTGGGACTTCCCTGACAATGAAATCTTCACTGGTTATTCCTCATTCTGAACTGCTTCTGCAGTTGATCATATGCTAAGTGTACTGATCTTTTACACTTAGATTTTGACTGATAAAGAACACGTTGATCCCTCCAGGCCATCTACAAACTTATCGGAGGTTGGGATGACATCTTACCTGTCTTTGTACTCCAGGCACTCTGCTTATTGCACTTGACTTTCCCATCAAACTCATCCTTCTTCAGTCCTGCTAAATTCACACGTCTGTCTGCCCCCAGTACTCCTACTTTTATCCTTTTTTTTGTTCACTTTTGTATCATGTATGAATGTCAGTTGACAAACTGGAATGTGCAATAAATTTATTTATCTTTATTTTTATGAAAACTTAATTTCTATTTCAAGCTCTGCTTTTGCCACAGCAAAAGAAGTCTCAGTCAGTTCAGGCTTTTTCCTTTCTTTACCTGAAGTTTAGTTTCAGTTGTATTCAGTGGGGAGGGAGGCTCAAGTACATTCAGTCGTTGGCCCACCCACATATCCACTAAGAATTCCATGATCCCATCTGGTTCTTAGATGGGGTGTCATTTCTGAGAGGTTGCTTTCTGCCCTGCCAATTCCCACCCCAGGCCTGCAGCTCTCTCCTTGCCAGGCTTAGAAGCGTGGTAATTTCTCTGATGCTGTTTAGGATTCCAGCTGCCTAGACACACACACAAAGTCCATACTGAAATCTTATGCAGAGCTCTGTTCTTTTTTTTTAAGTTGAAGTATAGTCAGTTTACAATATTGTGTCAATTTCTGGTGTACAGCATAATGTTTCAGTCATACGTATACATACATATATTCCTTTTCATATTCTTTTTCATTACAGGTTACTACAAGATAGTGAATACAGTTCCCTGTGCTCTACAGTAGGACCTTGTTGTTTATCTATTTTTTATATGGTAGTTAGTATCTGCAAATCTCGAACTCCCAATTTATCACTTCCCACTCCCTTTTCCCCCAGCTAACCATGTTTGTTTCCTATGTCTGGGAGTCTGTTTCTGTTTTGTAAATAAGTTCATTGGTGTCTTTTGTTTAGATCCTACCAGGGCTCTGTTCTTATAGCAGGAAACATGGCTATTCTCTCCAGTGCCCACCAATGCCTACATTCTCGTCTCTTTCATATCATTAGATGCAGTGGTCAAGGAAGGTCTCTCAGGGAAGGACAATTGAAAAGATACCTGAGTAAGTTGAAGGGGTGAGTCACGAAAAGATCCAGGAAGAGGCCATAGTAAGAGCAAAGGTCCTGGATGAGAATATATTCTTCCTCTCTGTGAGGAAAAACTTCTTTGATCTGGAGGAAGCCAAGTCCCATCTTCTTTCTAATGTTGTTGTCTCTGCCTGAATTCTCTAAGTTACCCTTAGCGATATATAAATAACTGAAATCGAGGAAAACACTAGCAGATCATTTTCTAATTCTACCTTTAAACTTCTCTATCTTAAGGCAACAGAACAACTTTGTATTGATTAAGCAGGTATGTGGACGTTAATAAATTGCCAGGAAAAATAATGATCGTGGGTATCAAATGTTATCCTATCATAATTATTTTAAAGAAGCACAAACTTCTTTTCCACCTAATTCATCAGCTAGGGTGACGATTTAGAATCTTTCCTCTTACCCATCCATTGGTCTTTTTGTACATGAAACCAATACCAAAGATAACTTCTTGGCCTAAAATTGGGTCCAATAATAACCAGACTCAGAAGATTCTGCTTAGAAAAAAAATAGAATGGATAAACAAAATAAAAATATTTAAAGTAGATAGGGGTAAACTATACACAAAGAAGAGACAATTCTAGATGTTCAGAAGAAGAAATCAATTCCACTAATTAGTCTCTTATCTTCCATAAGGTTCACCCAACTGACTACATATATGAGATATTCAGTGGGCCTCTGTGGTTAAGGATGATAATGATCATGATCTCTAACTGAAGATCAACTATAATTTTCTTTATTTTCTTAAAACAGTAATTTGATGTTTTGTAATAGAGAGCATTTCGTCTTTCCAAAAGCCCATCGTATATAGTTATGCAGTGAACATGGGCACAACATGTAGAGTTGTGACCTTTACTATAGATAACATACGCTTGTATATGTGTGATGAGGACTGTAGAGAGCTGGGGAAAAAAGTGTTTTGTTCTAACAAAACCAGCATGCAAAGACAACTTCCCAAAAGAAAGAAGTAAAGAGTTTTGAGAAAAGGGCAGAATTTTACAATTTACACAGTTGTCATATGGGTTACAGGTCCCTCTTAGTCCTAAACATCAAAAACTCTCTAATTTGCTCCTTACAGGTTTGCTTTAAAAAAAAAAAAAAAAACGCACCTGAACCCTTGATTTCATTCACGCCAGCAGGCTTTGGGAATACACCAAGGACCACCATTTAGTTAAAAAACAACAACAGACAGCAGAGACCTCTGTAAGTAAGATTATAGAAACGTAACAGACCTAGTCATCATCTCAGAAAGCTCAGTCTCATTTATGAAATAACACAAAGACGAACAGTTGGGGTACAACGTGATGAACGGTATTAACGAGTATGAAGTGTTGAGGAAGCACTAAGAAAGAAATAAGTTAACTCTGCCGTAGGGGGTAGGAGAAAGCTTCAGTGAGGAAGTCACATTTGACCTGAATATTGTGGAATTAGTGGGGACTTCCCAGGTAGAAAAGGGAGGGGATGCTTCCCAGAAAAAGGAAACAGCACATACCTGTTTCAGGGAAGTGAATGATTCTGCTACAAAATATTACTGAGGTTGGACCTCAGGGTACAAGGGGTGTGGAGAAGAGTGATGAAAGATGAATCTGGTAAAGCTGGTTGAAGGCTGCTAAGATCACGGAGGGCCCTGTCTGCCAGATCTTTGAATTTATGTAAATATGGAGCAAAGAATTGCAACCCTGTGAAAAAGAAACTTCAGAAGCTGTTGCAAAGGGTGAGGCACTTTAGAAGCTGAGTTTTAGAAATGTCTGGCAGTAACCTTGAGATGGACTGAAGGGAAGCAAAGGACTACTGAGGTTTACTAGTACAGGTAGGAGAAGGACAAACCTAACTTCAGGAGCCGCTTAGGAACCTCTGGCATTGCAGGACATGATGGAAAAGGCCTAATTGTCTTAAGAACAAGAATCTGACTCTGATACTTATTCTATTCCCAGCACCAAGCAGCTCATGGTGTTGTAAAGGAGAGCAAATCTGATTCCACATTAGATCTGTCCATTTAGCTCTAACCCTGTGCTCTGTTTCCAGTGCTTAGGCATGCTGGTTCTGCACCATTTATAAAAGATTGTTGCCTATAGTCTGAAATATACAGGATAGCCTATTCTCAAGGGTCCCACCTTTAAGGGTGTAACACTTTCCCGTTCACATGAAGGTAACAAGTTGCAGAATAGAAAATAACATTTGTCTCACTGGAGGTTTACAGGGACATCATGACCTGACCTACATGGACAGCTGCAAGAACAAAGGATTACATGAACAAGAACAAAGGATTCTTGCAAATCAAGGAGTTTGCAACAACCAACCACACACTCTCCCCCTTATAAAAGGAACCTGAATTCTGACTTGGGTAAAATGGCTCTCTAGGACTTAGTCCTCCATCTCCTTGGTCGGCTTGGCTTTCTGAATAAAGCTGTTATTCCTTGTTCCAACACCTCATCCCCTGATTTCCTGGCTTATCACATGGTGAGCAGAACAAGTTTGGACCCTGTAATAATGGTACTAATTCCCTGTGGGCCATCTACTCCTGAGGTCCACAAAGAGTATAGGTATTTATTTGCAATCTCTTTATTATTTATTCTCACAGAATTTTGCTTCTTTTTTAAGAGCAGTTTCCTTATATTTGGAATTATTCTTTCATATGTGTGATTATTTGACAATTGTCTGATGATCCTCACTAGACTCTGATCTCTGAAAGACCAGGAGTTGTGCCTGCATTTTGCTCATCACTGTCTCTGGAGGCTAACAGAGAACCTGACATATAGTGGGTGCTCAACAAATGTTTGTTGAAAAATGTTGACTGATACATTGAGAAACAGTGGAGGTGATGGCATTCTGCTTGGGAAAATGTTTTGTTTTTCTTGTTTTTCAAAATGGCAAACAAAATTTTCAATCTGTTATTTAATTACTACTTAATTTATTTTTTTGGCCATTTATATCAAATTTTATCTCCAACACTACATGTGAACACTAACTCTGTAAGTTAAATTCCAGATGTGAAATTCACTTGAAATAGGAACCAAATTTGACCAAATTATTTTATTTTCTGGACTTTAAATTCCCAAAATAAAATAATATCAACTGCATAGCCTGGCTCTATTAGTATTTCCTATCTCTCTCTTTCTCTCTCTTTCTTTCTTTCTTTCTTTCTTTCTTTCTTTCTTTCTCTCTCTCTTTCTTTCTTTCTTTCTCTCTTTCTTTCTTTTCTTTTTCTTTCTTTCTGCCTTTTCTTTCTCCCTTTCTTTCTCCCTTTCTCTCTCTCTCTTTTAAAATATTTTTTTCTTCCATAACCACAGAGGACTTTTTTAACCTAAGGCAAATAATTTTGCAAACATGACTTTAAATGTGATGAGGTTCCATTAAGAAACTCCATGCATGTCCTAATTCTAACAAGCATGCACATAAAGAGACAGTCAAAGCACTTCATTAAAGCCCGAAAGATTAAGGCAAAAGATTACACAATAAAACCACCCACATTCAGTTTTGCAAATTTAACAGTCAGCCTGAATCACCGCCCTAGAGCAGCCTGCATTCTGTTCCAACTTGAGGCTTTAGCTTACCATTCAAGACCCAAGAAAATAAAATATTAGTATTGGTGACCAAAAAGGCAGGTGTATTTCTCTTTCCTTGGTTACTCTTAGCCCTGGAGGCAGCAACTGTTTCTCGTTTTTCACTTAGTAAACATATCTCTTGGGAGGTAATTAAAGAACCAACACAAATCTTAAGATCACTAAAGAATAACAATTGGTTCTATTTCTAGCACCAGAATCACTGCCTTAAGAATCTCAAAAACTAGTTTTTAAATCAGCCTTACCCATCCCTGAGTCACTGCCACCACAGTATCCCTCATGTTATTCATCCCATCCTTTAACCCATTTTTTTCTCTTCTTACCCTTGTGTTCATGTTGTTACCTTCGCCTGAAGTAATGGCTCTCTCCTGTTAATCCTAGTCCTTCTTCAAATGTCCACTCAAATGCTACCCTCACAATCTCCCTCATCCTTCTAGGCAAACTATAGTATTCCTTTATCTGCATTCCTACAGCACGTGGTTTATGCACTGTTGCATAATTTTTCTACTCTCTACTATTCCAGTCATCTGGTTGTCTGTTATTTTTCTGTTATTAGATTGTAAGCCCCTTTAAGTCAGTAACTGTGGAATTAGTACCCATAGTCCTACTTAGAGCCCAGTTTGTGCCCCAAATAGTGGAGACTGGTGATAATAAATGATGAATGAATGGATTCTAAAAAGTATTTGAGGCTCTTTACAATAATAGATACAGGTAGAGTAAGATAATTAAGTAACAAATAAAAGAAATATCTGTTATAGAAGAAAGAAAGAGAACTATAAAGCAATGTCAATGGAGTCACTGTAGTTGAGAATAAAATTAACATTAACCTCCTGGCAAGCAATGAAAAAAGAGAGCTAAAGGACCACATTACTCACATGACTCAATTAGAAGTAAGTGGAAATGCAAAATTGACAAGTTCTCAAAAAGACTGAAACTGAATCTCAAAGTTTCACAACCCTTTATAGAAGTGAGATGATCTACCTGTAATCTATTTGTGAGTTAAAAGGAAATAAAATACCTTTCAGAAGAAGAAAAAAATACAGAGATGCACACATTTTTATGTATACTGTCAAGCATTCAATCCAAAATTACCAATTAGGCCAAGAGGAAGATAAAATGGTGAAGAGGAAAACTAACAAACAAAAAACTATAAATAGCCCAACAGGTGAAACACATATGTATTTTCCAAAACTGTCAAAAGAAATTAATCCACAGAGTCAGAAAGCTCTATTTAGCTCAGTCAGGGTAAGTACAAACAAAACCACCATTAGACACATCAGGGGACAAAATACTAAAACAAAAAACAAAAAACAAAAAACCAAAAGCAGAAAGAATATTTTAAAAGGATTCAGAAAAACAGACACATTTCTTACAAGGAATTTCAAGACACATTTCCTTTATCAAAAGACTGATAAAATTATTCTTCAAAGGAAATTATGAAACCCATAAGAAAAGAAACTAATATTAAAAAATGAAAAATAAAACTCACAGTCTAAAATTATATACCAAGTGAAAATATCTTTCAAAAATAAACATAAAATAGAGACATTTTCAAATATAGTGAGAAAAGTCATTGGAAAACATGTACAAAAAAATCTACTAAAGGGTATAATTTGAGCAGAGGGAAAATGATCCTAAACAGAAATGCAAGAAGGAAATTATCTTACAGAAATGTAAATAGGAAACAGTAATCACTGGAAAAGGTAACTATGTAGGTGAATAGAAATGAACATTGGTAGTATAAAGCAATACTGGTAATATAATGTGGGTTTAAAATATACATATAATTAAAACACTTGACCATAATACCAGAATAGGCTGAATGGGGAAAATGGAATTTAATTATCCTTAATTCCTTGCATTTTCTGAGAAATGGACAAAATATTAGAGTAAACACTACAAAATTCAGGGATTCATATTGCAGTCCCTAAAAGAAAAGAAAAATAGCTTATAATTAATAAGCTAATAACTGGGAAAATGGAATAATTGAAAAAATGATTAATCAAAAAGAAGACAACAAAAGAAAAAAATGAGGAACAAATGGGCAAACAAAAAAATGAATAAAAAGATGGTAGATTTAAACTTAAAAATATCAATGATAAATTTATCTGTAAACAAGCTACATACTTCAGATTTGATAAAAATAAAGATACACATTTAATTTATGAGTCACACTGTAAACATAAATAAGTAGAGAGGTTAAAAATAAAGGAGTGGAGAAAAGATATTATCAAACATTAACCAAAATTTACCTAGTGTTACTCTATTAATATAAGGCAAAGTAGGCTTTAAGGCAAAAAAAAGCATTGTTAGAAATAATAAGAAATAAAAATTGTAACAATTATAAATTTGTCTGTACCTAATAACACAATCTCAATATATAGAGTAAAATATGACACAACAATAGTCCAGTTGAGAGATTTAAAACTTTCTCTAGAGTAAATGATAGAAAAAGCAGGCAAAAGTCAGTACAAATAGAAAAGATTTGAACTTTATAGTTAACAAACTTGATCTTAATGTTTCAAAGTATTAAAATAATACAGAATATGTTCACTAGAAAAATATACTACATGTATAGTTACAAAAATAGTGTACAAATCTCAAATGTTTGCATATTAACCAATAGACTTTTAAAATAACCCAGGATCAATGAATAAATTATAATGTAAATTACAAAGTATTTTGAATAACATACAGAAAAATGTGGCCTATGAAAATGTGCAGTATGCATCTAAAACTGGCATAAAAGAAAAACTTTTGGCTTTATAGGTTTGCACTAGAAAAGAAGAAAGGTTGTATATTATGATTTACGTTTTTATCCTAGGACATTAGGAAAATAACAGTAAAGGAAACACTAAGGGAACAAAAAGAAGATAAGTTGAGTGCAAATTAACAACTAAAGCCCAAAAGTACAATAGAGAGTATTAAAAAGCTGAAAAAAATTAATGAAATGGTAAACATTTAAGCCAGACTGATCCAAGAAAATTAAAAAGTACAAATTACCAGTATTAGGAAGAAAAATGGGACATCATCATTGATACAGATATCAGATAATAAGAGAATGTTAAGAAAAAATTTTGACCAGTAAATTTGCAAATTAAATGAAATGAACAAACTCATGAGATTACAACTGACCAAAACAGACGTAAAAAGAAAGTAAATCTGAATAGTCCAGTATCTGATTTTTAAAAAGTAGTTTATAATTTTAAAACAGCTCACAAAAAACTTTACAGGCATAGATGGCTTCAAAAGTAAAATTTCCCAAACATTTGTAAAGGGAAGAGCATCACAGAAGGAACAAATGATGGCAAAATAAAATCTTTTCTTTTTCTTTCTCCTAATTGATCTAAAAGATAACTGTTTAACATAAGATAATAACAGCATCTTGGGTAAACACAGTATATGGATAAGTGAAATGGATGACAGCAATGCCATCAGAAATAGAAGGCAAGAACTGAGAATCCTCTGTTACAAACTATCTGCATTACATGTAAGTGGTGCAGTGTTGTTTAGACAGTGGACTTCCATTAACTTGAAATGAATATTGCAGACACTATAGGTTGATCATTAAATAACTTTAAATAAATATAATAGATTTGCTAAGAGCAGTGATAAATGCAATCATATAAAATAATTAACCAGGAAAAACTTTATTTAAATTAAGTTAGAAAAAGAGGGAAAAAAGAAACAAAGAATAAGTGCAATAAACAGGAAATGGTTAAAAACATGGTAGATTTCAACCCAACCATATTAATAATCACTTTAAATGTGAATGGTCTAAGCACATTGAAGAAGATAAAATGCGAGTGGATAAAAACAAAGAGGATGCAACAGCATGTTGTCTACAAGAAACTCATTTTAAAGACTCAGTTTAAAAGTAAAGATATACTATGCTAACTCTAACCAAAAAAACAAAACTAGAGTAGTTTTATTAATTTCAGACAAAGCAGATGGCAGAACAAGGAAGAACAGAGTTAGAGAACAAAAAAGAGAGGCCAGAAAAAAGGCCCATACAAATATAGTCAACTGACAAGGGTATAAAGCCAATTCCACAGTGAAAGGATAGCTTTCCCATAAATAGTACTGGGTATCCATATGCAAAAAAAAAAAAAAAGAAAAAGGAAAAATTAACCTAGATAGAATGTACACCTTTCACAAATCAAGTCAAAATGAATCATAGACCAAAATGTGAAATGCAAACCTTTAAAACTTTTGTAAAACAAATAGGAGACACTCCGTGTGGTGCATTTTTAGATACAACACCAAAAGCACAATCCATAAAATAAAATTTAAAAAAATGATCAATTGGGCTTTATTAAAATGAAAACTATCTCTTTTGAAGATGATGTTAAGAGAATGAAATACAAGTCACAGATTTGGATAAAATGTTTGCAAAACACATGAGTGATAAAGGGCTTATATCCAAAATGTACAAAGATCTCATAAAAATCAGTAAGAAAACAAGAAGGCCAATAGAAATTAGCCAATGATCTGAACAGACACCTCCTCAAAGAAGAGATATACATAGTAACCAATCATACAAAAAGATACTCAATATAATTTGTCATTAGAGAATTTCAAATTAAAACAATGAGATACCATTACACACCTGTTGGACTGGAATGTGAGGAAAACCTGGCAATACCAATTGCTGGTACAAATGCAGAGAAATACGGAATTTTTATTTAGTGCTGGTGGAAATACAAAATAGTATATCAGTGTTGGAAGACAGTTTGTTAGAGTCCTTCAAGGCTAAACTTAGTCTTATAACATGATCCAGTGATCGCACTCCTAGGTTTACACTTAACTGATTTGAAGAGTTATACCTACACCAATATGTGCACAGAAATGTTTATAGCAGCTATATTCATATTCACCATCCTGGAAGCAATCAAGGTGTTCTTCAATAGGTAAAAGGATAAACAAATTGTGGCGCATCCATGTAACTGAATACTCTGCAATGATCAAAGTAAATAGGATATCAAGTCACGAGAAGATACCTAAGAACCTTAAATGTTGATTGCTATGTGAAAGAAGCCAGTCTGAAAAGGCTACATATTATATCATTTCAATTATATGAAATTCTGGAAAAGGCAAAACTACAGAAAGAATAAAAATATCAATGGTTGCCAAGGGTTCAGGGGAAGAAGATGGTTGAATAGCTGACGCATGATTTTTAGGTCAGTGAAACCATCATTTACGATAATGTGTAGATACATAACATTAGGCATTCATCAAAACCCATAGAACTTTAGTACAAAACAAGACCCTTA
This sequence comes from Camelus dromedarius, assembly GCF_036321535.1. Taxonomy (NCBI): domain Eukaryota; kingdom Metazoa; phylum Chordata; class Mammalia; order Artiodactyla; family Camelidae; genus Camelus; species Camelus dromedarius. Next base: position 55,912,587 of record NC_087437.1, read on the forward strand.
ATGTATATCAATTTAAAAAAAATCTTTTAGGAAGTTTGGGGATCCCAGGAAGGAGTGCAGACTGTGGCAAGGGAATGACTGCATTACAAATATATGTAACAACCTCCCTGGAGGGTTTGGGGGGAAAGGTGCTGGATAAACTTTAGAAATTACTTGAGTATCTAAAACTAAAAGCAAAACAAATTGCACATAAGCATTATACTCTAGTTAATAAAATTGTTCCCAATGGGGATAAGGATTATCATTTCTTATAATGCTACATGTATACTGGAACTGAGCAATTAAGTAAATGGATGGTGGATGGTGGAAGCTGGATTTCTCACTGTTGGTGTGAGAGTTTACAGACAAGCAGAGTAGGGAGGCTATAATTATCAACGTTGTAATGGATTATATTTGGAGACATCATATGAACTCAAGTTGAGCTTAAATTATAAATATGGATGGTTACAAGTAAAAATATTTATGTATATTATCTATTCACTGGTTAGTATATTCCCTTGTTCTGTCAGCTGATGACATGTACAGCTTCACTGAATGACACAAGTTATCAAGACCAGCACAAAAGAAATAGAAATATGAAGAGACTTGTATCTATTAGAAAAGTTGAAGTTAGGCTTCACTAGTAAATCCCATCAAATATGTGTGTGTGTGTGTGTGTGTGTTGTGTATATATATATATATATATATATATATATATATATATATATACACGTATATATAGTCCTAAGTAAACTTTTTTCATAAAATAAGTAGAAAGACTTGCCTACTCATTTTATGAAGTCAGCATTACACTGATACCAAAACCAGACTAAAAAGTTGCAAAATAAAAATTCTGAAAGATGAGTCTTCTTCAGAAACACAGATGCAAAAATTCTTATTAAAATATTAGCAATTTGAAGCAAACAATATATAAAAATCATGACAAATGAGGTTTTTCCCAGGAATGAAAGATTGAAGACTAGACATTTAATCAATAGAATTCATAATATAAATAGAATAGATGAGGAAAGATTATCATTAGATAGATGCAGAGATAGCATTTGACAAAAGTCAATACCCACTCATGATAAAAAAACTCTTCTCAAATTAAGGATAGAAAATAATTTCTTTAACTTGATGAAGGACATCCAATGGAAATAGAAGGTAACTTCATACTGACTGTTAAAGACAGAAACTGACAAAATTGCACTGGTTATAAAAGGGTTTGAATAAAACAAGAAAATTTTTTTTTGATTCCTGCTTATGAATTGACACAATTAACTTCTGTTGCAGGTTAAGTTCAAATGAGCACTTTGTTCACTTCAATGGGAATTTAAATTGGTATAATCTTTCAGGAAATCAGCTCCACAACATGTTCAAGGAGCTTTTAAACCGTCATAGCCTATGGCCTAGAATTTTCAATTTCTAGAATCTACTAGAGAATCTTATCAAATACACAGGTAAATATTTATGTATAAGAAAGTTCACTGAATATTTTTTTTCATAGAACCTTATGTTAAACTTGAACTTTAAAACGATGGTAATTAAGATTCCTTAACTTTCCTTTTAGAGCACACACTTTACTTCCAAATCTATTTAGGGACACAATAGTTCCCTTCTCCTCCCACAAAGAGAAAGGAAAGGCATTCAAATATTTTTGTCACCTGTCTTTAAAGTGACAAAGAAACGAGTACCCTATGGTGACAAGAATGGTCTAGGAAGGCTCACAGCTCATAGGCAGATGAACAGAAACAAACAAACAAACATAAAAGCTATGCTGTCCTCAAAAAGTTCCAAAGAGGATAATCGTCTATGAAACTGTCCCATTTTGGAGTAGCTTGATCAAAGTTTTCATCCACTCAGTTCACGATGGCACTGATGTGACAAGTGCTAACCAGAAGCGAACCTTTGGGTTTTCCAGCTGGATGCTCTCTGTTAAAGATTTGGGTTCCTTTTTCTCTATATGCTCTTGGAATTACTCCACCTCTCTTCTCTAGATTCTAGGCACAATCTCAACAGTGTGGCTTACATTTTTAACTAATCCTATTCTTTCCATCATCTCAGATTGTTTACAGAGATGCATAGTTTATAAACTAAAAATAACGTCATAATTTTAGAAAACCAAATATTTTTTCATACACACACTCATTTTGCAGTATTGATTATTGCTTAATGTGAGGTATAGGCTCAAAAGACCCAGAGAAGATCCTCTAAGGGGTAAAGATTTTTGTTGAGATCTCACCCTACAGTAACAATAGCAATAAATACTAACAATAAAAATAGCCATTAAGGAGAGATTGGTCCAACGAACTGTGGTAAGACTATATAATATTTTTCACCCAAAAGTTATGTTTACAAGCCAAAACTGTGTGAAATTTTCACCATAATTTATAGTAGGTGCTAAAAATATTTGTTGAATTAATTTGTATTTTATATATCTTATAATATTGGCATAATACTCTATATATAATTTATATGCTGCTTTTTCCCCATTTATCAAAAACAGCATGTCAAATGTAAAATATTTCATTATATGTTAGTAAACAATTTGGGACTAACTATAGTATAATGTATCATGCTGGTCCCAGGATAAAAATATAAATAGTATTTTCCCCAGATTTATTTCATTGTACCATTGTATCCTATGATAAATATTATCAAAGGAATTTTCTCTCAGGATTTACACATGTATCTCTATTACAAAAAGAAAATAAAAAGAAGGTGGCCCACTTGGAAGCAACTCTTTAATTCTCCAAGGCCACCAAAGGAGACTCCACTGGGTCTACTATGAAATGATTATAACTGAATAGAATTAATCAGTTTATAGTGCCCTTTCATACTGAGCATATAGTTTTAAATTTATAATAACCTTGGTACATTGGCATTGCATGTATTAATCCCATTTTAGAAATGAAAATACTGAGATCAGAGAAGCTAAGTGACTTAAAGTCACATGGATAATTAATGGTGGTAACATGGCTCAATTCCTCTGATGATAAATTCAATGCTCTTTTTACTACATCTTGTATTAGTTCACAATATTGATCTGTAATAAATAGAAAACACCAAGAATGGCTTTGCATAAGAAGCGCAGGGTATCTCTTGACTATCTGTAACCAGTACCTGCATATCAATAAGAAGATTTAGTTGGTTTTGCTGGAGTTCTAGTTTTTACCACGTTTGCCTGTTTGATCCTCAGACATACAGAAATTTTAGGACTGTTTCTAATGCCTCAACCACCAGAATTTGACTAATGTTCTAGGTTCTTGCATCACAACAGAATTGGTAGAAAAATTAACAGATTGCTAAATTTTATTCTAAATCCCAGTGCAAGGAATCGAGCTTGACAGTGGGGCAGTGGGCAGCCTTGCTTGAAATTTCAGTGGTTCAGTGGTTCTCTAACTTCAGTGGACTTAAGAATCACCTTAGAGAGTGTTAAAATGAAGATCTCCATATAAGCTCTCTGCCTGAGCATACCAGATTCTCTTAGGTTTGAGTTCAGAATCTGCATTTTAATAAGATCTCTAGGTGGATTTAATGCAGACACTCATTAGAAACAATTCTCTGCAGCCCTGTAGATTTTTTTTAATAAGGAATGTTTGAAAAAAAACAGTGAAAAGTCTTCAGAATCCATGTAGTCTTCCCCAAAGATTGACTTTCGTATACTCTTGTCTTTAAATAATGAAACTTTACCTAACTGCTGTCCATCATTTACCCCAAGGAGCACTTCAGCTATTAAAGAGAAGAAGATGTCACTTTAGAACCAGGATATTGGCTGCTGACAAGCTGTGTGACATGATGCCTTTGATAAAATAGAATAATCTGCCTGGATCAGTGCACACAGTGATATGGCAACGAAACTGGGTGATAGAGGCTAGAAAATTTTGACAACCGATTCCCACAATTAGAGTATTAGATTAGTTCTCAAACTCTGCTTCATAACAGAACCCAAGAGATCTTTTAAAATTTCTGATGCCAGAATTTTTTAAAACTTCCCAGGTGATTTCAAAATGAAGCCAAGTTCAAGAACAGTGGATTAGCCCCATCTTTGCATGTTGATTTCCTTGAATGATTCAGTCTCATTAGAAATCAATACACACTGATAAATCACTGCTATAAAGTCCATTCGTTGGTTTCTCTGGGATCAGCTCCACTCTCGACATAAATCAGCAATGTTTTGGGCAAAAGCAGTTGTCAAACAGGCCATTTCCATCTTGTCCTTCAATATAGCTTTAGGTACAGACTGGCTTGGATTAAGGAAACTGGCAACGAAGTCAGGGGAGTCTCAGGAAAACAGCTGCCATGCTGTGCATTGCCCCAGGGAAGAGATCAACCCTCCGTTTCTGGGAATGCTGAGTCACAAACCACCTGTCATCAGTCTTACCAACCGCTTAGATCCATTTCCCTCCAGGTGAAACTGAGTCACTTTTCCAGACCCATGACAGCAATTGGAGATTGTGGAAAGAAGAGATGTGTTACCAAGGCAGGGATAAGGAAAGCTTATCTCAATTTATTCAATATGCATGCCTCTGGGTACAGTTAGTTCAGAAAACCATTAAATTATTCAGGCATCAGTCTAGATAAGGACCTTTACCTCATAAAACATTCATGTAGGTTTAAAGGAAGCACTGGTTTGTTTCCAATAGAGATCAACTCGTAAACCCCAACCCTACCTTGAAATTAAGAAGAAGCACCATGTAACTGAGCAAGTATGTTGAGCCAAAAGGACCTGGCGGGAGAATTTATTTATCACTCTCAGTCTTCTGATAGTTTCAAAGACATTTGCATCCATAGCACTGTTCCAAGTTTCTTCATATATCTCTGCACCAGAGCATCAATCCTATACTTCACTGCCTTCACTATTCTGGCAGCTTGGAATCATCTCCCGTACCACACTAATGTTGCTACCATTAATCCTCATTGCAACGTCACAAAATGGCAGCTTTCTTTTTCATACTATCTTAAAATATAATTCCATGTCAAGAATGTGAAGAGCTGTATATGAGTGTAGCCTAAATTTAGCTAAATAACTGTTAGTTGTTCACATATTGTTTCCGAGTCTCACTTTCCTTATCTGTAAAATGGAGTAATTCGGATTCAGTAAGTTCTTGGGAGTTCTCAATGTCACATTAAAGACACTTTCTAAACTATAAAACTATTATAAATGAAATTATTATTATTATTATTATTATTATTATTATTATTATTATTATTAATCATTATCCAGAAATGCAAGATGCTTAAGGAGTTTCTCTCTTCATTTGGAATATCTTCCTCTCATCTTGTGTCCTAAAGAGGTCAGGAGTGTCAGGATTTGAAACAGAATGCCTCCTTGTGCTTGGACCTCTATGACCCTTTTTGTGTGTGTGTCACGTGAAGTTAGTAAGATGTGGTACCAGAACTTAGGATGTCAGAAGATCTGTGATTTATTCTCCTTGCTATTAGTAATTTAAGTTCCCTGAATTCCTATTTTCTCACCTGTGAAAATGGGGACTAAAGGATCTCTCTGGAAGGCTTGTTTTGGGGTTTACATGGGAAAATGAATGCAGAAGTGCTCATACATGTATATTTTAAACTATAGATACTTTAGATTATGGTGCAAGGTAATGAATGGGTCTTAAACATTATGATGCTGGTTAAGATACTCAGACAAATCTCTGGGATGATCATTTCACCTACTTGGGTATGAGTGATTACACAGAAGTTTTAGGATCCAGATATGGCCTTTGGGTCATTCCAAGCTCACCTTCACAGTGATTCACAACCATACCTATCATTGCCAAGGATTCTGGGTTTCTACTTCACCCTTTGCTTCGCAGAAACATTCATCATTTTCCATCTTCCCTCTTAATCTTTTCTTCCCTGACTTTAATTTTGTTCCCTAAAAGTAATTTTTAACACAAGGTTTTGTCTTTAACCCTTCTTTTTGTCTCCTTCCACATTTTGTTTATTAGGGAAATTTATCCATTTTCATACTTTTGACTAACATGCATTTATTAGGATTATAATATTTTTCTCCTCTGCATTCTCCCTGAAAAAACCTAATTCATGTCTCCACCACCTCTTCCCCAGATTGCTGCAGAAGGACATCATCAGATGTCCTCCGTGATGTAACATGATTCCTTGGTTCCAGAGTCTTTTCATCCTATTCATCCTGCTCAGATGCTGTCAGAGCACTGTTCTTAAAGTTCACCTCTGATAAATGTGTTCCATCCATTTCCTGTTATGTTTTCCTCTTGCTAATCTCCAAGCCCCTACTCACCATCTTCTCACCTTGAAGTCTTCTCTCTTCTGCTGCAAAATAAATCTTGCCTTTTATCTTAAATAAGACTCAATTTAATTGTTTCCCTTCTCCAAGATTCCTTCTAGATTCCTCTTACCTGAAAAGAATCTTAGTCTCATTAAACTCTCAAGGGTTAACCAATTTTAGGCTTTCTTGACTATATTTTAGCCCTCAAGATCATGCCTGATGTAGCTCTGATTCCCTTTGGCATTTTAGTTGTCCACAGAATGTTAACCAGATGACACTTAATTCAGTGGAAACTGAGTGAATTTTGATGTAACATGATTCCCAGCACAGAGATTTTCTCGGCATGTTTTATTCTCTTTATCTAATTGCTCTTTATCTACCTCCACTGTTTACCCAGAAGCCACATCCTATAACCTGCTGCTCTTTCATGGATTCCATAATATAAGATGATGGTATTGATCATTAGCTTTAATATCTGCATAAGACACTCATTCCAGTCAGAAAAATGCAACCCCTTATGTTACAAAAATAACATAGATAATTTTTGGATGGTTGAGGGTAATTTTTATTTTATACATAAAGATTTCCAAGAAGGAATTTTTAACTTATGATTTATAACTTTTTATTTTTCTTTTACATTTCTTGTTGCATTTGTCAGAGTAAAATTACTACCCTGCACTGTGTTAGCCTTTTAAAAAAATTATTAGATTTTATTTTTTTTTTTTAGTAGTTGTAAGTTTACAGAAACATTGAGTGGAAAATACAGAATCCTCATGTGCCCCCTCACTTCCCACCCCTGGGTGTCCTCGATTATTAGCATCTTACTTTAGTGTGGTGCATTTATTAGAATTGATGTACCTACACTGCATTATTATTAACTAAATAGTTACATTAGAGTTCACATTATAGTCCACTCTTTGTGTTGTATATTCTGTGGGATTTGACAGGTTATAATGACATGTATCCACCATTAAGGTATCAAACAGAATAGTTTCACTGTTCTAAAACACCCCTGTGCTCCATCTATTCATCCCTCCACTGCCCCAACAAGCTCTTAGTAACCCCTGACCTTCTAATGTCTGTATACTTTTGCCTTTTCCAGAATGTCATATAACTAGAATCATACAATATGCAGCCTTTTCATATTGGCTTCTTCCACCTTGGCAAGTGCGCTTAAGATCCTACCACATCTTTTCATGGCTTGCTAGCTCATTTCCTTTTAGCGCTGAGTAATATTCCATTGTCTGGATATATCAGTTTATTGATTCATTCACTTACTGAAAGACATCTTGGCTGCTTCCAAGTCTTGGCAATTATAAGCAAAACTACTATAAACATTTGTGTGCAAATGTTTGTGTGAATATAAGTTTTCCAGTTATTTGAGTAAATGCCAAAGAGTGTGACTGCCAGACCATATGGTAAACTAAATATTTAGTTTTGTAAGACTGCCAAACTATTCCAAAGTGGCTGTATCATTTTCCATTCCCAACAGTAATGAATGAGAGTTCCTGTTGCTCCATAACCTTGTCAGCATTAACGTTGTCAGTGTTTCACATTTTAGCCATTCTAGTAAGTGTGTAGTGGTTTCTCATCATTGTTTTAATTTATAATTCCTTAATGACATATGATGTTTAGAATCTTGTCCTCTGAGTATGTGCCATCTGTGAGGTGACTGTTCATATGTTTTGCCCATTATTTAATTGAGTTGTCTATGTTCCTACTGTTTCATTTGAATAAATCTTTGTATATTTTGAATATCAGACATTTTTTAGATATGTCTTTTGCAAATATTTTCTCCAAGTGTGTGGCTTGTCAATTTATTTTCTGAACAGTGTGTTCTGCAGAGCAGTTTTTTAATTTTAATGAAATCTAGCTTATCAACTTTTTCTTTCATGAATGTGCTTTTTTGTGTGTGTTTGTCTAAAAAGTAATTGCCAAAACCAAGGCAACTGAGGCTTTCTTCTGTGTTATCTTCTAGGAGTTTTATAGTTTTCGTGTGTTATATGTATAAAATAAAATACGTTATTTTCCAGGAGTTTTCATTTCACATTGAGGTCTATGATCTCTGCTGAATTAGTTTTTGTGAGAGATGTGAGGTCTGTGTTAGATTATTTTTTTTAATATGTGATTGTACAATTACTCTTGCACCATTTGTTGGAAAGACTGTCGTTCACATTGTAGTGCCTTTTCTCCTTTCTCAAAGATGTACTGACTCTATTTGTGTGGGTCCATTTCTGGGCTCTTTATTCTGTTACACTAATCTACTTGTCCATCCTTTTGCCAATACCACACTGTCTTGATTACTGTAGCTTTAGAGTAAGTCTTGAAGTTAGGTTGTATGTCCTCTCCAACTTTGTCTTAAATATTGTGTTGGTTACTCTGGGTCTTTTGCCTTTCCATGTAAACTTTAGAATCATCTTGTCAGTATCCACAAAATAACTTGTTGGGATTTTGGTTGGAATTGCACTGAATCTATAGATCAATTTGGAAAGAAGTGGCATGTTGACAATATTTAGTCTTCCTGTTCACGTACATGGAATATCTCTTCATTTCTGTATTTTTTCAAATTCTTTTCATCAGAGTTTGGTAGTTTTATATTATTTTTGCTGCTAATGTGAATGGTATTGTGTTTTTTGCATTTCCAATTGTTCATTGCTTTTATAGATAGGTTTTTTGGTTTGTTTTTTGTTTTTTTTTTTTGACTCTTAGGGGTTTTCTGCATAGATAATCATGTCATCATGAAAAAATAATAGTTTATTTCTTCCTTCCCAATCTGTATAACTCTTATTTCCTTTTCTTGTTTTAGTGCATTAGCTAGAATTTACACTACAATGTTGAATAGGAATTGAATCTTGTCCTATTCCTGATCTTAGTAGAAAGTATCTAGTTTTTCATCATCAAGTATAATGTTAATGCCAGGTTTCTTATAAATGTTCTTTATCAAGTTGAGGAAGTTCCCTTCCATCCCTAGTTTGCTGATAGTTTTTATCATGGATGAATATTGGATTTTGTCAATTTTTTATGTCTATTGATATAATCATATAGTTTTCCTTCTTTAGCCTGTTGATATGATGGATTATATGAATTACTATTTTGAATGTTGAACCAGCCTTGCATACCTGGAACACATCCCACTCGATCAAGGTGTATACTTTCCATTATACATGGTTAGATTTGATTTGCTAATATTTTCTTGATTTTTGCACCTTTTTTCATGAATGATAACAACCATTTGATACATGAATTTGAAAAAGCAGTTGTAACCATAGCATGAAATTACTTCAAGTGATTTGCAGCTCATTGTGGATATATTTATCCACTAGCCTGTGAACAACCCAGGAACACTAATTTTCACATTTGTTTTTGTATTATCCTAGAACACAGCTAAGTATGTGGCATACAGTAAAACACTGACAAATGTTCATTCATTAAACTGATCAACTGAATGATTAATAATGTTAAAATTAAGTAAGCACATTTAGACCCTTCTCTTTGCCTGGAATTGGGTGAGTGGGGACACAAAAGTGAATTAATCTGGACTCTGTCCTTATATGAGTCACAGTAACTTAGAATTGTTGTAAGCATGATAGCTACTCCAAATTCAGAGCACCATTCAATGTAAAAAATGGGCCAAACAATAAAATTCTGTGTTTGAAAATTAATTCTCTATAGTAAAGCAAAGTTTCCAGTAGATTTTCTGGGTATTGAAATAGCACAAATTATAAGTAAAACATTTATCTACTGTGCAAACAATAGGGTTAAAAAATATAGTTTGTAGGGACAGTGGATGTGGGATTTTCCTTATTTCCTTATTCCTTTAATCACTCAATTTAATTTAATTCTTTCCTTCCCAGTCACTCCCCTTCACCACTACCACTTATCTGGACTCCAGAGTAAACAGTGAAATGGATACTTAGAGCATGAGTAAAGCACTGGTACAAGTGTTTGCAGTAACAAAGGTAGGACACATGTCTCTTATTGGCTTTTCTATTCAAGGGCAACACAGAACTTTGTCATAGGAATCTGAAGAATAGAGGCAGAAAGAAAGTATTTAAGAAAGAAAAGAATATTTGGTGGAGTTAGTTGTCTCTAAAGATATTCCTTCATTCATGATGTGATTTACTGAACAAATGTTTACCAAGTTCTTATTATGCGGTGGGCCCTATGCTAAGTACATCAGAGATGAATACACTGTGGTCTCCAGGCCTTCAAGGAACACTCAGTCAATGGAGAAAGATAAGGTATAAGGTATGCACATAGATAAGTCTAGCACTGTCTAGCTTAATGTAGGTGCTCTTTCAATAATTATTTGTTGAGCATCCATCACTTGCCAGACACCATTCTCTGTACTTGGGGTACAGCCCTGAACCAAACAGACAAAAGTCCCTGCCTCCAAGTTACTTGTATTATAACAGGAGAAGAATTTAATGGTATTGAAAGAGAGAAGCTCCAAGAACCCTAATGAGAAATCCAGGTGAAAAGTTACTAGCATCCTATGGAATGAGAGAGTGGTTCCATCAGATTGGAGAGAGCCAGGGAAAGGGAGCATAAATTATAGTCTCATTTTGTTTCGTTTTCTTTTCTTTTTTGGAGACTCAAAAAAATGCAGTTCAAGCAGAAAAGAGCAGGTGAGTCACAGTCTCCAGTGAGCCAGGTGTGTATGTGTGTGTGTGTGTGTGTGTGTGTGTGTGTGTGTGTGTACTGGCTACTCAAGCACTTTGTTGTGCTGGGCGAGTAGAACATGTGGCTGGGATATTAAGACACACAGTTGGAGAATTAGATGAGAGTCTAGGAACTTTAAGTGCATGGCTGTGTAGCTCAGATTTTGTCTTCAAGGCAGAAGAAAACTATTGATTTTAAAATTGAAAGATGTTGTTCTCAAAGTGGTGTTTTCAGAAAGATGGATGTGGTAGATTCACTGAGGACTAGAGAAAGGAGTTGGAAGTAAAGGCATCTCTATGTTAGTTTAAAACAGTGAATAAATGTGCATGTGGACCAGTTCTAGTCTAAGACAGAAGCTGAAGTTTGTCTCTGTGAACTAGGCATCAAGTGTGTGATCTTGGAGAAGATCACCAAGATATTGGAGCAGAATATTCTAGAAAGGCATAGATGCTCTCTCAATGTCTACCCTGAGATTTACAAAGTTTCTGTGAAGATTCTGTTTTATCTATGAAAAAATATAATAGACATTTAGGAGTATGATTTTAACATTCCCATCATCTGCTGAGTCATGGGTGACCATGCTTAGAACAGGGTGTTAATATGATGACTGTACCTCCTTCCCCAAGGAAGGGCATTCTGGTCTTCCAAGCATCTAGTGCCTTTTTGTCTCAGCAGTGTTCCTGCATCTTATTTCTTATCACTTTAAGCTGAAAAAATAAGAAAGAAGCAGGAGGAGTGAGCAGAAGACATCACAGCTTTACTCACAGTGGTTATCAATTCAAAGGAGAGGGAGAGAAGTGAGGAACATCAATGGAATGGAGACAATACAGACAAGGCAATGACATGCACATAACTGTCTCCAGAGATGCCAAACAGGAAAGTTTACATTTCCTTACACATGCAAGGCCAGGGCAAGTTGGGAAATAAGAAAAATAAAAACAAAAGATAAAACACAAGGAGTGACAGCATTTAAAACTATATACACACAGATGGCTGTTGGGTAGTTCCCAGCCATTCTAGTGCAAAACTATAGCACATAATTAAGCTGGTGAGTGGAGTGGAGGACTCAACCAGAGCCAGCCTCACCTGGGCCTCTGGCTGCTTCTTAGAGCATCCTTGTCATTCTTCAAGACTCAACTCAGATTTAACTCCTTTGTGAAGCTTTCGCTTCCCCACTTAGCCTAAAGCTGCTCTGGACTTTGTAATTCCATAGTATCTCGTATATATTTCATGTATAAAAATTATAAGCATCTAATATTTTCTAATCTATCCTTCCCTCTAACTAGACCTGAGGGCAAGGGCTGTCTGATTCATCTTTGTTTTCCCCATAGCAGATGACACAGCCCTTGACCCAGGAGCAGACAATACACCATAAGAAAATAAACAAATGGGCAAATGAGTTGGTTTTGGCCTCTTCCCTTCTCCCCCTGACACTGCAGGTGTAACTAGTACTTTTCTGAGTACTTTAGGGACCTGTCACTCCCATGCACTAGCCTCATGGCTGGCCCTGTGGGAATTTGCCTGGCCTTTGCCATATAGGTCATCTCTTTTTTTGGCTGGAGAGTGATCAGACTGGGTGTTGGAAGTCAGCTCCACCACTGAGTCATGGTGCCGCTGGGCACTGTGGTTCCACTCCGTGTGAAAGGTTTCTCTGCAGCATTCTTGCAAGATGAGTTTTCTAATTACCGTGCCCTTATAAGGTGCCAGAGGGGATGGTTGGTCAGCATTGGGGCGCATGGATGGGGAAATACTGGCCAAGAGATTGCTTTAGGCTTTTGGGTGGTTGAAGCCTTCCAGTTAACATTTGGTGAGAACATAATGACTCAGTGGTCTCTTCCCCATCCCAGACTTCCTCACCCATCATCTCTCTTCATTTTGCTGGGCCTGGACCGCAAATGTATGAAATAGTGATATGATTTTAGAACTGAGCATCTAACTACATTCAACACTGAAGCCAGAAAGGGCAGGCTTGAGTAACTTTGTCTCTAAATGGCTACAGGAGGAAACAATGCCTCACTGAGTACCCTTTGAATGTAGGGCCTTAGTTTGAGGCTATGCCTCAGGAGAAAGGTGCTGCAAGACCTAGGAACTTACAGACTATGGAGAGACTGAGAATAACTGAACAGCAGGGACACAAATGTATTATGCCTTGTGACTGCACGAAAGACTGGGATACTGCTGCATACAGCCTTATGAAATGTGTAATTTTAAAAAATATGTCTCTTGAAGATAAAATTAATAAATTGTTCTGTATTTAAAAATGGGAAAATATAAGAGAAAAAAACATATGTTTACTTATAATCCTACTGTTAGTTTTTGGTATTTCTCTTTTATTTTTAAGGATTTTTAGCATGGTTCCTTATATCATAAGAAAGGTATAATTATGATCGTCATTTGACAAATGAGGAACTAAGATTGCAAAGTGGCTGGAAGACTAGATTAGGAAGGGAAAGATTCAGTTGTCTGATCATTTACTATGCAATCTTGGCTACATCTTAAAATTTCTCCTAATCCTTAATTTCCACGCCCCTCAGAGAAAGGGAACTCAGAGCCAATGTCCCTACAAACTGAAAGACCTGAGAGGAAAGTTGATCCTTAAATTCTAAGCATCAGAGTGATGACAAGTTCATGTACATATAATAGGCAAAGACATGAGTTAAATTAACCCTTAACTTCAGACATCCTGCCATGATTCTTATGAATTAAGTGACTGTCTTAGCAATTAATTATTTATCTTATCCATATCCTTTTCATTTTGTCCAAATTTTCAGGTTCCTGAAGTCTAAGAAGGGAAGGGGATAAACCAGCCCAAAAGATAATGAGATGAGTAGGGGATCAGCTGTCATTTCAATGCAGGAAATCACCAGGGAGCGAACCATAGCATCAGCCAGCCCTACACTAGTAATTAGCTGTGGCCTAAAAAGCAGGTTTCTGCATTCAAAATGATCTCACGTCTTATGAGTCAAACATAAGTATTCTGTGCGGCTCACACTCTCTCCTGCGATGCCCAGACATCATAACAAGGGAACTCCACCTGAGATAGACACAGATTGAAGCAGATGGGGAACTGCCCTCCCTGGGTCACAGGAATGGCACCCGCCCTCAGTACATACATCGCCAGACTGGGAACACTGCTGGGCCAGGAAAAGAAAAGGATTCCGGGTTTTCATTTTCACATTGCTGGTCCGTAATCTCTTGAATATTTTTTTTTTTACCATGTCTTTATTTTGATTAGATGTTGCCTTCTATTTAAGAGGAAACTTTGAGTCTGGGGGCCAAAGGACCAGGACAGGATGTGGAAGAAAAAGGCCAGCGCTGGCAGCATTGGTTTGGTCCTGGGCTCTGGGCTCTGGGCTCTGGGAGAGAGAGGATCCTTCCATCCACTACTTGCTGTAACACCAAGTGTCAGGTGGAAAACAACATGGTCTCAGGGCAGAGGTCCCATTCAGGAATGAACACCAGGCATTGGCTAGAACGTTCCTCGTGTTGTATCACATGGTGGATTGGCAGCAAAAGGCAGAGAACATCTCAGGTATATAATTTACAGAAATACCCGAACACGGTTGCTTAAATTAAACTCCAGTGAGTAATGGTGACGACAACGGGGGTGTGGTAATTCCTGCTGTGGAGTGTGTTCTGTGTGCCACGTGACATGATCCCTCTACAGCCTTGTAAGTTAGGTATTAGTTATTCCACTGCACAGATGAGGAAGATAATGTTCATCCAGAAAGTAAACAACTCTTTTAAGATCCCCCAGCTAGTTAATAACTGGGCCAGAGGGTGGGATTTTCACAGCCGGTGAACTTCACTGCTTGCTAGCCCCGGTCTTGTGGGAGAGCCTTGGGTTTGGTCAATTATCACTGCTGCAGCCCCTCAGCAGAGAAAGTAGGAAGCCGAGGCTGGGTTCTCTGGAAACTTCTGCACCTAAAGCGTTAGGGCTACTGATCTCAAAAGCCCTCAGCGGTGGATCCAGCTTCTTGGGTGGTAGGGCCTGATGGAGTCTTGCAGCCAAGACTGCGGCCTGGAGGGGAGGGTCAGCCCTCGTGAATTTCACAGTATTTCCTAAGGTAAGAAAAGAATGATTTCCTGAAGGAAGGAAGACAGAGGGGTAGGACGTGAGGATGATGGGGAGAAAGGCTTCAGTGGGGCCTGGGACGGCTGTTGGAGGCCCGGAGCTATTTCCTGTCTCTGTCAGAGCAGATCACACCCTCACATCTCCCCTCAGCCCCAAGCAAGTACTGTTTTTTTAAATTTAGGAAAGAGATTATCTTTAGACAAGTGGCACCGATATCCTGCCACCCTGATGAAAAGCCCGGGAAGCCAACGCCTCTCAGGGAAATGGCCCCGATCTCCACTTTGAAGCTGACGCTAAGCCTGTTTGCTTTGGGAGCTCCAGTAAGATCTGCGCTCGCTGCCCGCAGGCTGGCCCAGTGAGGCTGCTCCCGCAGGGAACAGGGCCAGCTTCCCAGGTGAGCGACCACGACAGTTAGTTACATCAAGCCACCTAGCAGCAGCGCCCACCTTGTGCCAGTGGGCTCACCTGCAGTCTTACCCCTGTCTGGAAAAGGGCCCCCAGGCCTTGGAGGGCAAGCTGGTGAGTGGAGAGGCTGAATATTTAGCAGTGACCTCCTCTCAGAACTTCTTGTCTTGGAGATGAGTGGGACCCCTGGAAAAAGACCGGTCTGCTGCACCGTCATCTTCTAGGCATCCTGCAGTTCATACGGGTTTCAGATTCTTCCACAGGGTAGGAACACAGTCCTCCCTCAGCACCTAGCGAATGAGCAGAGGGGCAGCGTCATCAGATCTGGCCTTCAGTGATGAGGCTGCGTTGGCCCTGCCTCTCACAGAGCCCAGACTAAGGACAGGGCCCTCTCTGTGGAAGGAGGAATGGAGGCAAGGCAACGGGACAAGCGTTTTCCTTGGCTCCACACTCCCGCCTTCCACCTTCACGGAGAATCACAAGTATGGGTTCAATGGCCAAGCCTAATCACGTGAGCGTCTTACCTTGAGTAAGTTGCTTGAATTCTCTGTGCTTTGGTTTTTTATTTACTAAAACTATGACTGTACAGACTCTAGGGATGGAGAACAAACCAGTGATGGGCAGGGAGCCGGGGTAGGGAGGGAATGACTAGAAAGGCCAGCAGGTGTGCGAAGGAGCAGTTCTGTGTCAGGACTGTCGTGACTTTATGCATTTGGCAAAGCTGATAGAACTGAAAAGGCTGTGTAAATTTAAAAATAAATACATTTTAAAAGTGTGATTAAAATATGTCAAAGGTCAGTTATAAGGGTAAAGATGATAAAAAGTTTGCAAGAACACAGCACAAAGAATGGCCCATCCATGTCTTAAACATAGGTCAGGGGTTTTTCTTTTCATTTCTTTTTGAGTTTATTTTATCCATAAAATGGGAATAAACAAAATATTACTTCTTATAAGTCAGACAGAGAAAGACAAATATCATATGATATCATCTACATGTGGAATCTTAAAAAAAACACAAATTTTATTTACCAGCCAGAAATAGACTCACGGACATAGAAAATAAACTAGGTTATCAAAGGGGAGAGCAGGGGGGAGGGATAGATTAGGAGTTGGAATTAACAGATACACATTACTATATATAAAGTAGATACACAACAAGGACCTACTGCAGAGCACGGAGAACTATATTCAGTTTCTTGTAATAAGATATAATGGAAAAGAATATGAAAATCTATGTATATATATGTGTATGTATATGTATAATTGAATTGCTTTGCTGTACACCTGAAACTAACATTGTAAATCAACTATACTTCAATAAAGAATAAATTTTTTTTTAAAAAAGAAAGAGAATATTACTTCTTAGAAGCATTAAAGTCTTATCTTCTTCCTAAGCATGGTGCAAGGCTAATGCGAGGTTACGGATATAAACACTTTATCAGCAGCCAAGATAGAGCCATTCATTCATTCATTCACTCATTCATTCATCCATGCACATTTCTGAATGATTTGTTGAGTAAGGTCCTGTGCTAGGCCCTGCTGGATAAGACAACAGAGCCAATGCCTCCCCTAGTGCGACTCACAGCCGAGGGAGGGGAACACAGATGGAAACACTGGAGAACCACCGAATGCTGCGTGTGCTAAGTTTCACTGGCTAAGAGGATTTTCTAAAGGACATCCAACACTGCCTCTTTTTTTCTAAATACACTGCCTAAGTATTTTCTAAAATGAGACTTGGAAGTCAAGTAGAAGATGGACCCAAGAAGCAGCAGGGAAAGAAGAAGGGTATACACAGGGGAAACTATACACAGAAAGATTTGGAAGTGAGGGAGAGCAACACTCATTTAGGAGCAGAAAATCTTTGTCTGGTTGGGTTTGGGGTGGTTCATTGTGAAGACTGAAGCCTTTGACAGGGCCCTGGACCAAGTGACCATTAAGGAGTCTTGTAACCTCCTGAGTATGTAGTTCTCTGGCCATTCTTAGCTCCCTCTTTGTACGCACTTGAAAGCAGCTGCAACCTTGGTCCTTTTCTTCCCGTTGAGAATCTGGATCAGACCCTAGGAAAAGTCTCTACCTTAGGAACATGACCTTTGAGATTCCTTGCATTAGCTTTTGCATAATCACTCAACTCCCTACCTGAGGTTTTCACCACCAGTTGGGAGGAGGCAGGAGTCGTGGAAAGGATTCAAATCCTCTAAGGCTGCTCAATGATGTCAACCCAATTACCAGAGACAGCGCTATCTGCCAGGTAATGCCCCTCAGGTATCTGCACCTGTGTGGCTCTGGGTGGAATTCTGTGATGTGACACTTGGCTGACAGAAATTCTGCCCCTCCCTACCTCTTTTTTCCCCTCCTGAAAAGGAAGCAGAAACAGCAGTGGGGCAAAACCCCAGTTGTCTTAAAAGAGTTTCGGCAATTACCAGGAAACCCTGCAACTTTGGGTATTCCGATGAATGAATATTTAAAGGTCAGGCCTGCTGTTGCACTATTATGCAACAGGATGGCTACACCAATTATTAAGCTTTTATAAATAGCTGCTTCCTCCAGACCAGCCGCTGGACCAGCCCAACCCCTGCTGCCCTAGCCACCCCAGTCCCTCCTCCAGAACCCCTGGGACAGCCTGACAATCCAGCAACTAAGTTAAAGCCCACGTGGAGGGTCTCTGCTGGGCCCCACCCCAGAGCTTTATCTGTTCCAATTGGTTAGAACATACTGATTGTCACATGTTGTAAATATCACCTCTCTGGAAGAAAGACGGCAACTGAGCAGCTGACTTCCTTGAGTAAATCTGTTCTTCTTTCTGGCCTTCTATCAGTCAATAAAAACTAAAGTTAGTATCATTTTATTAGATACATGGAGTTTTGGGATTTGTTGATTTCTCGGGTTTCTTCCACCCTTAACATTCTATGATTCTGCAAACTGTGAAGTTCAGATTCCTGTATCTGAGGTCCAGCTAGTTCAAGTATTATCCAGAGGAAGGAGCTGACAGTCCATGTATGGTATGAGTGGGAACTTCTCAAAATCATAGATTTACAGCACTTTAAAGCTCGGAGCAAATTCAAGTTCACTTCACCCAGCAGGCTTTTTGGAATGTGTTCCTCTGAGCTCAAGAGAGAGCACAGAGGTGGACAAAGAGGGACGGGTGGACAGAGCGCCAAAGTCCTGGCTCCTGCTTCAACGCACACAGCCACGACCTCTCCTGTCTTATACAGTGGTATTCTTCCCAAGATTTTATTCAAGAAATATTTCTGTGTCTGGGTGGCAAGTTCTAAAATCCTTAAATCCTGGCTCGCTTGGCAACTTGCTCTCACTAGGGCCTTGAGTGGGTTACTTAACATCTTTGAGCCTCAGTTTCCTTATCTGTAAAATGGAGCCGATAGTACGATTTCACAAGGTTTAGAGCACAGCCAAGCATTCAATACAACATCTGGCAAGAACTAGGGGTTTGATATCTATTTGCTGGATCTGAATTCAACCCATGGTTACTTCCTTGAGGTGGAATCCAAGTTCCCAGAGCCACTTTGTAAAGATGGTACACACACACACACACACACACACACACACACACACACACACACCAGGAACTGCCAAGGGGACATTTCAACAGCAGCAATTACACTTGCAACACTTGCTATTGCCCTGTTACCAAACAAGGTGACAACAGCAAAATCCTATTCAACCATGACTGCAGAGGGAGATCGCCCTGATAATCCCTGCAACACCACGGATTTGGTTACTGCCGAGTAACTCGCTGACCTTACTGGACTCAGATTTGTATCCACACGGTAGCTACTCAGGAGAAGTTGAATAACCAGTCTGGTCCCTCACACTCAGGGTGCGGCAGCTGTAGCACTGAAGTGTCTCCTTTAACTTGATTAATCCATTCCCTTCCACCCTCTCTCCAAGGACCCTGTCTAAGATGGTGGCCAATCGGTATCTCCCACCTGAGACGGGTGGGCAATAGACAGAAAACTGCGTGCATCTTGAATTACTTCCCTTTTCTGAAGGGGTGATTCTTTTCCAAATGGAACAGCCTAGATCAGCCTCTCTTCTGTTAAACTGTCTGTTCTCCTATGACTAATCTGAGAATCCACCCACTCTGGGGGCCATGAGGCTGGCGTGAGGAAAGATTTCCAATCAGTGTTCTAATCACAAATTGTGTCTGTGCAGGGCTTTGTAATGAGATGGGTTTTGTCCCACCTTTGGTGTCATTTTCTGGGCTGGTAGGATACTTTATCCCTGGGCTGAGGTTAATCTGAGTCCTCTAATGAATGGTCTAGGTCAGCCCGGCTCAGTCGTCTGCCTCCTGTACCTCTCCTCACATATGAAATCCTCATGTCTCTTGTACACATTTTTTTTCTCATTTGGAACTTCCATAATGCCTCTTTCCTTCTTAATGTTTCTCTGCCTCTGAGCTCTGTTTAATACAAATTTGAATGCTGCTTCTCACATATCACTGACTGGTTGACTTTGAGAATACCGCTGTTTGTAGCATCCTTACAGAGCCCTGGGTCCAAGGCCATAATTTCACAGTCAGAGAAAACAAGACCTAGAGGGAGAGAGCAGTTTCCTCAAAGTCTCCCAGACCCCGTGCGACTCAATTAAAACTTGTGACTCTCAGTCAACACTCCTTCGACTGAGTGTCCACTCCTTCATGTAATCATGTAAACAAGCACTCAGTAAGTATTTCTGAATTTCTACTCTGGGCCATGTACTATTCTAAACCCTGGAAATATAGTCATGAATAAAATTCCTACCCTAGAAAGTATGTGCTGAGTGGCAATGGCAGCTGCAGGCATTCAAGTGTAAAAGCAGGTCACAGAGGACCCCCTAAGAAAGTGTACTTTGACCTTGATTTGATGGGCATGAGGGATAAGCCATGTGGACATCTGAAGGAAGAATGTTAAGGCATCAACAACAGTCAGTACAAAGGCCCTGGGGCAGGAGCAGGCTGTAAGTGTTCTAGGAACAGTCAGGAGAGCAGTGCCCCTGGGCTGACGAGGTAATTGCGGAGTACTGAGAGGTAAGAGCAGAGAATAATTGGCTTAGCCAGTGAGATAGAAAACCAGTGAAAGATTTTGAGCAGAGGAGTGACAGGATCCAACTTTCGTTTCAGAAAAGTGACTCTGGATTTTGGACTGAGAATACACGTAAAGGAGACAAGGGTGGAAACCAGGGCAGGAGTTAGGAGGCTACTGCAATACCACAGAGAGACAATGATTGCTTGGACCAGGGTGGGGAGAGTGGAGATGCCACGAAGACATCTACTGTGGGTCTCAGTGTAGATGGACCTAAACTCAGTAATTAGGAGAG
Source organism: Camelus dromedarius (assembly GCF_036321535.1). NCBI lineage: Eukaryota > Metazoa > Chordata > Mammalia > Artiodactyla > Camelidae > Camelus > Camelus dromedarius. Next base: position 55,933,271 of record NC_087437.1, read on the forward strand.
TGAGAAGGGTGGCAGCAGGGGAATGAAGAGGGTGGGTGAGTAGTCTCAACAGGGAGATGGAACTTAGCCTGGGGCTGTAGCGGGTCAGGGAAGGCTTTCTAGAGGAAGAAGGATGCAAGACAAAAGCTGACTTGACTTGCACGTAAGGTGACCAGCTGTCCAGGTTTGCCTGGGACTGTCCTGGTTTTGACGTTCAGTCCTAGGGAAACCGAGACGGTTGATCATCCTGGTGAATCTGGAGAGGTTTGGGGAGCATAAGAGTGTTCTGGGAAGAGAAGACAGAATGCAAACATCTGAGAGGCAAGAACAGGCAGTCTGGGTTAGGGAGTCAAGGAGGGAAAGGCGGTAGAAAGGGCTCCAATATTCACAGTTCCGTCATCATAAGAAGAATGAAACTGATTTTGATGTCAGTGGAAGGGATTTAAACAAAGATTGGTAACACCAGTACCTTGGCAGTTTTATCCCTCCCATCAATTTCCTTACTTGTAAAGGAGCGGTAAACAATCCCCACCATTTATAAGTTTCAGATGAAAAGTGAAAAGCAAGAAATCAATAAGCAGGGAAGGAAATAAGTTGCACCAAAGCGTTCCATCGAGCGCTGAGTTGCTGCTTGAAAGTCCTCCTGCCCAGTAAGATCATGTTGCCTCTGAAAACCAATTTTTTTTTTCCCTTATTCTCCCTACTTGCATTATTGACATCATTATTTTCCTAGGCTCAAAATCTCAGAATCATGGTTTTTATCTTCTTTCCTTGGTGATTCTGTCAGCCATCAATTCCTTATTTCTTTTCTCTTCAGAATAGTTCTCCTCAGCTCTCGACTGTGAGTCCCGCCACTGCCAGCCTGATCCAGACTGTCCTCACATTGCGCTTGGCAGTGGGGGACCGGAAGGTGTCGAGGGACAGGGGATGGCGGCTAGTGGCATTAGACTTCCCTGGGCTGCAGGCAGTAAGGAGTTGTGTTGTCTGTAGGGAATTAAAAACCAGTCAATTTAAAGTTAATCTGCTTTGTATTATTTCTATGTGCCAGCAATGACTGGCAGTGATAAGATCTCCTCCCCACTGGAGGAGGCCACTCCCATTTACTACCACCCCCCCCAGCCTCAAATCCTGTAATATTTTCTTTATTGGTGTCCTGATCTCTCTCCTTTTCCTTCCATTATCTCATGTGCCAGCTTTGCTCTGCCACTACGGTGAGTAACCACCCATCTCTGGCTTTCCCAAACCTCAGAAGCCTTCCTGAGGTTTACAGGCTCAAGCCCCAGTACCGCAGTCTAGCTTTCGGTCAAGCCCTCGGTAACCCGAAGCCAGCCTGACAACTGAAACTTATCCTGTTACTCTGCATCCCAGACTCTCTTTGCTGTGAGTCTGTGTCACAAGCAGGGCTTCCTACTGCACTCACTGGGAGAAAAACGAGTCAGAGGATCCTGACACCACCAGAGACTGCTTGTGTGGCCTTACACAAGTTACTTTCCCTCTAAGGGTCTCAACATTCTTACTAGTCAAGGAATAATAATAATAATAATACCTGTAGAACTGAAGTCACAGGATTGCCGTCAGGGCCGAATGAGATCATGGCTGTGAAAGTCTCCATCCACGTGGTCCGTGACAACTATTGTAAGAGGCAGAGGTGATACTTGTCGGAGTAGCGGTTGCCATGGTTACAGAATTGATGTTCATGGCAATTCACGGCTCTGCGTTTACTGTTCATTTTACCTTTTGCTTCTTCCATCTTTGCTGTTCCATGTCCAACTCATCCTTTAAGGACCAGCTCTAGACCAACTCCCTCAAAAATTCTCCCTGGGCTATCTAAGCCTCCTCTCATCTCTGCTCTCTTCAAAAAACTCCAAAACATACACTCTTCGTGTTTGCACAGAGCAGGTATATCATCTTTTATTGTGTAGCCTTTCTACCCAGACTATATGCCCCCCTCTTACGTTTGCTTAACATCCTTCCTAGTAGATGTTAAACCAAGACTTGTCAAAATGAATGCGTGAACAAATGAATGCACAGAAGTATCTTTTTTTACCCCTTCGAGCAAAATATGCTGACAGTGCCCTCTACTGCTAAGCAATGATTCTGTGTTTTCTACACAGTGGAAAAGCAAGTGAGAGAATGCTTAATAAAAGGAATAGGTAGAAATTGTTGTGCCTCTCAATGTGCTGGGACAGAGAGGACCAGGAACAGCCAATGAAACATTGCAGTGCAGAGACTAGGAAGCCAGAAGGGCCAGACCAGGTGGCTGACAGAAAAGCGGGCATCTCCTTTCTCGACTGATGACTGACAATCAGCTTGGAATGGAAACACCCTCTTGATTTTATGTAACAGGTTTCTCTTCACTTGTTCTCCTGCCCCAGCAATAAGTGTGTTATTTTTGGCCAGAGAGAAATTTTAAATCAAATTGTATGAAAACTAACTTTGAGGATTCCAAGATGCTTCCTGAGAGAAGGCATTATTAAGAAGTGTCGTGGGGCTAGGAAAGCATTGCTAGAAAAGTCATAGTTCTAGTCTTTTTTTTCTTTTCTTTTTAGGTTCTCTGATATAGTAAAAATGTCAATTGCCTTTTAATGGTTGCTTGCTATGTGCTTAGTGTTTTCCTTCTATGATCTCAATTAAAGCTCATGACAGCTCATCAGGTAGGTATCACTAGCCCTTTGCAGATGCAGACTTTGGAAATGAGAGGGCAGGAGATGTGTCCATTATCAGAGAGCGAGTAAAGTCAGTCAGGCTCCCCAAGTCTAGGAGGCACAAAACCCGTGTCTTCTCTGCTGCTGACCCCTGACTCATGTGATGGGGCTCTGGACTGGGAGTCGGGCTCCTGGGGTTAAGTCCAGACTGTACCAGTAAGTTTCAAAGTAAAGTTGGGTGAATGAACTTCTTGTCTGGGCTTCCATTTCCCCAGCTCTAAAATAAAGCGCATAGGACTGGATGCTCCCTAAGGCCCCTCCCACCTTGGAGTCTGTTGTTTGCAGTGATTGTCATTGGCTGAACTATAAATACAAAGCCTTATCATGGTTTCGATTCTCCACATGTTTCCTCCACAAGATTGATCTCAGTCTAACCAGCTCTGGACAGTTCAGTGCTGACTGCAGATAAGCAATGACCACAAACTCTCTAGGCTGAGCTTTGAGGGCCATTTGGATATCTTTCTATTTCGTCTGTAAATAGTTCTGCATGAAAACGATGCGTTTATATTCTCCGTAGAGTTGAAAGCATGATAGCTATCAGTCTCTGCTGATTCTAAAGGCAGGGCAGTCTGAAGTTTTCAGTCTGCCCATCTGTCACATTTGACATTTCTGACACCCGGTCTTTAGTTGGTAAGGGCCTCTGTGGGCATCGTGTCCCAGGTTGGTGGGCGCACCTCAGCAGAGCGGAGTCCCCAGGAACAGCATCTCCCTGTCTGCGTGGTGCCGAGCCTTTGAAGTGGCTCACTGGTGCTTCAAAGCAAAGTTCATGGTACAGGGAGCAACATCTGATGTACTTTTATTACTCTTAGAGACCAAAAAAACATTACTCAGAAGCCAAATGTCTAGAGGAAAAATCTGTACCCTGTGCTCAGCCCTGCGGCCTGAAGTTCAGAGGAGGCTCAAAGTGCTCCCTTCAAGGAAACCGGAGCGTGTTGAAACAGAGCCGTAACCAGACCTGGCACTCTCTGAGCGGTGGTAGCAACCATCTTACCGAAGACACCACGCTCCTTCTGGATTTCCACTGGGGTGTGGAGGAGTGCTGATACCTGGGGTCAGACAAGCACATCAGAATTCCTCTGCCCTCTGTTATCTCTTCGTAAAAATGGATCCGAATTGTAAAATGCCCTTAGAGACTACAGCCACTTATTTTTAACTTGGGAAACTGACACCTGTGACTTTAAGTCACATCATTCGTCTACTCTGGGTTTCTCTTTCCACGTGAATAATGGCCCCATCTCCTGGGACGTCGTGAAATGCATAGTGACTACAAAGCTACACAATGAAGACAAGTGGAATGTTCTCCAGGAACCCTGACTCCGCACAGTCAGGGGAGGCCCCACAATGCCTTCCTGCCTGTTCTTCACTTGAAGTAGCTGAAGGTGCATTAGATTGTGAATCAGGACTGCTCATAACCCAACTGTGCTAAAAAATGTTGTTACACCTTCATCTCCGATACTGAGAAAGGGAGAAAAAAAGAAAAAAAAAAACTAAACAGCGTTTATTTAATTACCAATAATAATGCCAAATGAGTATAATTCTGATTCATAATATCTTGTAAGGAAAGCATGTCCTGAAACTCTGAACTTCAACTACAATAAAAATACTGGTGCCCGTTCAGTAAACGTTGCTAAATGTTGGAATATTATGAGAGCCGAGGGTAGTTGTCTGGTGACCAGAAGCCTTGAAGTTGGCTTCTAAGCCTCAGGGTCTCTTAATTTATTCTTGGTCTAAGCAATATGATTGCTTAAGACCTTCAAAGGCATTTGCAAAGTTTAGCGAACCAAAACCCAGTACAGAGAACAAACGCAGTTAAGTGTGATTGGACGCTTTATTGCATAATGTCTTCTTATTCAACCCTTTGGTTCTAAGTTGGGTGAACGGGCCCCATGGACTCCTGTTGGAGCTGGTTTGCTTCCACGGATTCCCAAAGCTTCCGAAACTCTGTTCCCCGTCTGACATTGAAAGAGCTGTCCTTACCATTCCAGGTTCCATAGCTCTCTGGCTGCACCATAAGCTTGACTGATTTTGCCAGATGCTTTAGGCTTTTCAGACAACACATCTGAATATCCTCAGATGGGCTGGAATAGCACCACTCTTCCCATTTCTGAGATGAAAGGGGAAGAATCTGAGTGAGTGGACTAGCTCCAGGGTGCACAGGAGAAAAACTCCCTTGGCCTCTTGAGCAGAGGGAAATGCCATTGGGCGAGCTCATCGACTTTTACCTGAATGACGGGGTTCCCTTCAGCTTTTTCTGACCCCTGATGGGGTTCTGCTTTTTTTAGTAAGAAGCCTGGTCCTTGACTGCTTTACCCTAAGCGCTTAAATATACCTCCTCACAAGGGAATAAAATAAAACTCCTTTTAAACTGGTATTTATTTGGATTTTCACGGCATTCATGAACATGCTTCCCCAGGGCACCTTGTAGGAAAGATCCCATCCCGCACCCTCCTTCAAAACACCAACTTTACAATCAGCTCTCCAACTTTCCTGAAATCTTCGTATTTTAGAACCCAGTAAACCACTGAATTCAAACTCAACCTCTTTTTCAGCTGAGGACGTCATGGCTCATTTCTGCTGATTGGTGACAGGCAGGCACTCAAGGCCCAGCTTTAATGCCACCTGCTCTGCAAGCCCCCCCTCCCCCCAGCCACTCCCTTCTCTGGACCCACATGGGCGCTTTTGTACCTGTGTCCGTCAAAACCCTTCTAGCCCCACACTTACCTCATTTTACCTTTCTTCGTTGGCTTACATCTATCTTTTTCCACTTTACTTTGAATTTCTAAAGGAAGGGATGGACTCTTACTCATTTTTTAACACCTCCCCAAACCTGCAACCAAGGAATCACTCACAGACTGAGGACTGAATTCATGAGTGCCCAGAGCTCTCCTGTACCCCCTTCGCTGTGACGGTTCCTTCTCTCTGTTTACAAGATGAAGACTGCACTGATGTGTCTCTCAAGATAATTACGTACTTACATCTGATTGCCAAGTGCTTCAAGACCATAAAAAGCCTTTATAAATGCCAACCATGATTACAGCCCTTTGAAACAATGGGCTGTATGATTTACAAGTGGAAAACGCTGAGACAGAGCAGCTAATCCTTCTCGTCTGGTCCCCACTTTTATCCCCGCCCACCATCGGATGGTAACTCGGGAAGAGGGAGGAGGGTTTCACTAGAGGCTCAAGAGGAATTCCAGGGTCTTTGCCATCACACTGTCGTCCGGGGGGAAGGCACCTCAACCTGCCAGGAGGGACCAAGGGCAAGAATTTCCAGGTAGAATTCTGTGGAAGAGGGGACTTGGTGAAGAAGGCAGTGGGCCGGCCCTGCCAGCGCAGAAGGTGACTTAGGAGAAGGACCGTCACGGCGGAAAGCCTATCAGATCCTGGTCTAGCATCGGCCTCCTCTGCGGTGGCCTCACGTGCAAAGAAAGGGCGAGGCTCACCTTGCTCACCTTTGTCCCCCTCCACCCAGATGAATCCTACCAAGTAGCCGGAAAGGGTGGGTTAGATCCTGAACTAACAGCACCTTCAGATTTCCCTCCCTAGCAGTGGGTGTCAGGAGGAGCGCGGGCAGGAACTCTTTGTTTGGTGAATTTCCTTGGGGGCCCTTTATAAGGTCTTTGAAAGCAGAGGTGATGCACTAAGGCAATTCTTCACGTGGCTGATACCACCCATCGGAGAGCAAGCCAGGATTTATGATCAGATTATTCCAGACTTGACGTTTGTCTGGCCTCAGAGGTCAGCAGCGGGCACAGAAAACACCGTGATTTCCCAGGGGGAGGTGGGCAGGGGGGAGCTCTGACGGCAGGAGTCTGCAACTCCCACCCCACAGGGAGCCCAGTGGTGGACCTGACTTGTCTCAATGTGCCTGGAGAAATCGTCCAGGTCCAAAACAGAATGGGCCCTCATGTCTCATGTTGGAAGCAGCCAACGAACTGGGGGTAAAGATTGGGGGGTGGGATGTGGGACCGTGTGGGGAGGTCGCTTCACATCCCGGGCTCCTTGGCCGGAGGGAGCGAGGGCGCATCGCCGGGAGCCCGATCCAACTTGTGGTTTGGGTTTTTTTGCCAAATGGCTCCTGTTTCCCCGAAGAGCTTTGAATGTGGGAACAGTTCAATTTTCCCCTACTTCTCTGCCACACCATTGTCAGTCACCTCAGAAGGTTTAATTCTCTGGCATAAAGAACTCCTGAGGTGGCCCTCATTACCTCCCCTCTTGACGTCAGTAAGGGAGTTGTTCCCCGTGGCTGTCGTATATGAAATAATGCAGCATTTGTACTGCAATTAAAATTCATAGGTATATATTATTAAAGGGTACTGACTCATTCCGTGGCTTCTCCTCAGCTGACCAAGTGCCAAAAAATGCTCTGTACCAAGTCCTGATGAAGACTGCGTGAAAACTAAAATTTCCTTGTCAAGCAATTTACATGGAGGGCTCTGAAGAAAGCACCTCACACATCCAAGATTCTCACTCTGTCCTGTGTTGGGTTTTCTCAAGAAGAAATTTAATTTAATTTAATTTAATTTTCCAGATTCTTTCTGCCTTGGCAGGAGAGGAAATGACTCCAGACTAGAACCTTCTTTCTTCCCTTTTATGAATTTCATGAAAGCAGGGGCGGACCCCAGGTATTTGCTTAATTGAATTGTGCAATCCATATTCAATATCTCTCAGAGAGAAGAGGAAATATGCCTTCACATATCAGCAGGAAAATAAAAGAGGAGAAAAAGTTTCAATTTTACAAAAATCTAATTCCGTTCTTTACATGAATGTACTATTTTATGTTAAATATGCCTGGGAGCAAACAACCTGGTGCTTTTTTTCTTCCCTCTTGTTTTAAAAGACTGTGCTTCTGCTTCAGACGTGGACACTTGGAGCCCAGTGACCACAGGCTCTGACCTCTTTTCATTGCTCTCAGTTTCCTTATCTGTAAAATGGGCACCATCATCTGTGCCTGGAACACCTCCTGGGGTTCCCCGTGTGAGAACCTGTTCTGTGTTACATAAGCATTCTATAATACAATAATACAAGTGAAAATAAAAAGGTCTGGGAAACTGCAGGCTTTTTAGACAAGGGAAAAAAAAAATCATTATGACAAGTGGTACAGAGGATGGTCCTAGACTTGGAGTCATAGAACTGGGCTTTTTAGCCAGGGCTGCCCCAAGCACAGGTAGCACTTTTAAATGAATTGGAAGGAGGCACCGTTTCTGGACAGACACATCCCTGCAGGTGCATGGGTTGATGAGCAACACCAAAAAGGCACCCCTGCCTCTAGCGAGAGCTGCCCCGGGCCAAGACTCTCCCATAGGTCACTTCTGCAGCCTGCTCGGGTTCTGTAACCACATCATCATTTTTCCTACCTCTGAGTCTCAGTTTCTTCCCAGACAGAAAGAAGGAGTTGCATTGTGATTTCTATGTGATTTCTCTTTCAGCTCTTAAAAAAACTGAAAAAATCCTAATGGGTTTTCCAATCCTTCTACACAAGGAACGACACATCACATAGACTATGATTTATGAGCTTGATCTTTTTAAAATCATCTGATGACACTCCCTAATATTTGAATGAAGTTAGGGATGGTTTGATGTGGGGCAGATTAAAACTTAAAAGCTTGCGTGTATACATGGTGTCTCAGGTAGAACACAACACGGGGAGCCTGCAAAACAGGAACGACCACTCTGCTGTCGGCCGCGGCACAAGATGGGAGCTGCCCCGGTGCCGTTTACTGAGGTCTCCGCTCGCCGTCTGTGGGGCTGAGCTGCAGAATCAGTGCCGGAGTCCTGGCCTCTCCCTGAGCGCCCAGAGCACCCAGGAAGCGGGGACGGCAAGCAGCCAGAGCACTGTTTTCTCTGTTGATACCTTGTTGCCAGAAAACAGAAATTAGATCCTTGGCCAGAACCTCCTATCAGCAAATCTGAGCGCCAGCAAACACGTCTGTCAGAGAGCAAACAAATGGCAACCTCCCTTTTCAAAGCTCAGGGATTTTCAGCCCTAAAATTAGGGTTCAAGTTTTAAAATCCCACAGGTACTTAATGAACCCATTTGCAAATTCTCAAAATGTTAGTCGAGGTCAATTTGGTTGTATTGGTGAATGTCTCTAAAACCGGTGTTTTTCTTTGTTTTGTCTTTGCTTTGTATTTAGGGCAAGAGGGAGGGCTTTTGGAAACAATCACAACCAGTTACATCATTTTCCGAGAAGGAAACTGAAGCCCAGAGAGGGAAAGAGAGTAGCTCCAGGTCACACAGCAGAGCGTATGTGATGGGGCTGGAACTATTAATCTAACGCTCTTTCCACACTCCCACGGTGAATGTGCAACCCCACGGTGGGGTGGAAAACAGATGGCACAAAATCACTAACACTCAATTTTTCAGCCTCAGAGGATGACTGTTCTGACCGCTACCCAAGATCACGAATGGCAGAAAGTAAATGTGATTTTTAGAAAATGTTTTTATCTGTTAATTTTCTCAAGGGCTATGACCTCCACCACTGCCCATCCCAGAGGCAGGTGGTCTCCCACGGGTGAGTGGAGCAGACTCCCCTGGGCTAAAACAACTCCAGTCCCCATTCCCCAAACATTCCTTAGAACTGGCACCAAGGACCAGATGTTCCCTGGATCGACACCCGCTTGCTAACCATCTCTGTTTTTTCAAAAGTGATGTTCCCACCTTCCTTGCCGCCCCTGAGCACCTGCCAGCAACACTAACCACAGCCCAGCACTACCCCTGGGTTGTCCCCAGAGCTCCGGTGGGACCACAAAGCCATCACCTGACGACAAACCAAACATTTGGGAGAAGAAAAATAAATGCCAGATATCAAAATAAGGCTCCCTTTATTACACAAGTCAGATACAAGCACTAAAATCCACGAGCTGGAGCGCAGCAAAGAGAAGGGGCCAGCAACAGACACAGCTGAAGACTGGAATCAACCAGAAATCCATTTTTCTGTCTTCAGAACAAAACATCTCTTCTCACCAGTGGACCCCACTCTCAGGCAACGTGGTGATGGTGCCCCCGTGCAGATGGGATTAAAGGTTTCCTTCCAAAGTCCCTGGGAAGATGGGCCATTCTATTTTAACCCCTCGACAGCCGTTTTAAAGACACAGCTCCTAGGGCAGTCCTTTCTGAAGCGCTGTGGAGGGTGAATCGAGGCTTCCAGTGCCAGGTTCTGCTGAAAACACCGGAGCCAGAAACTGCCCCCAGGGCCTGGGAAGGCTGAACCCGGTCGTCTCCCACAGCACTCATCAGAGCGGTTCCTCCACAGAGCCTGGGGACCCTCTGGCCCGTGATCCCTGAAGAGTTCTGACCTCGCCATGGACTCCTTGGATTCCAACTCCTGGCTGGCCGTCAGCCCTGGGTGAGACTGTGGCTAAAAGGCACCGAGCCAGGAAGGCCTTCTGAGTCCAAATCACACGCTAAGTTTAGAACTGTGTGTGTGTGTGTGTGTGTGTGTGTGTGTGTGTGTGTGTGTGTGTGTGTGTGTGTGTGGTGGGGAGAGGGGACTGGGCGTTGAGAGATGAACTGATGAAAAACCAAGACAGACAGACTTGACTGAGCCAAGCAAGGATCCTTAGGAACAGAAGGGAGATCCGGTGACTCATATTAACCTATTAATTTATATCGTGGCTCTGTACAAAAATAAAAAGGTTCTCATAAGATTAACAATTTAAATAAATATCTGATAGAACACTCTTTCCCCCCCTCATTTTTATAGCTCATCTTTGGGGTTGATATTCAGTTCATGCTTCCCTTGCTGTTCTTGATCCAGGATGGCGATCACTTCATCCGCCTGTATTCGCTCCTGCAAAAAGAACAATTTACACATTGCTGGTACAAGGATACCGTCAGCCCCAGCGCCAGATGCTTCCCAAACACTCCTGGGCGCCCATCTGTACACGGCTTGATGCTAAATCCAGCTAAGGACAGAACCTCATCTCCATCCTGACACAGGCGCCTTCTCTTGGTTTCCTTTCTTCCTGATTTGCCAAGATTTCTCTCTGGCCAAGAAGTCTTGAATATTCAACTGCTGACTGTCCTCTCTACTTTGTGGTTCCACAGACACCTCCAACCCAGTTCTCCAGCTCAGGGTTCACGCTGAATTCACCATCTTCCCCCCCTGCCCCCGTGGACTTACTCTGTCCTCTTCATGTATTTCCTCTCTTAGTAAAGACCAGCGCGGCTCATCCATTTGCCCCACAAAGCCTGACCATGGTTCCTTGGAGCTGACAAATCACCGAGTACCCTCTGTTCTGCCTCCTTTTCCCGCCCCTTTCTTTTCAGTGCACACTGCTGTTGCCTTAGCTGAGGCCAGTGTTTCTCAGCCTTGGCACTGCTGGCACCTGGGACCAGACAACTCCGTTCGTGCATCAGAAGACGTTCGGCAGCCTCCCTGGCTTCTCTCGACTACAGGGAGCCAGAAGCACCTCCCCACAAGCCGTGACAATCAAAAGCGTCTCTCAATGTTGCCACGTGCACCCTAGGAGGAAAATCGCTCCTGCTTGAGGTTTACACTCCAGCATCTCTTAGCACAATTGCTGCAGCGGCTTCCAAACTCATCTCTCCGTTTCACATCCCCCTCCATGCGCTCGTGAGGGACGCTCTGCACTTGAATCGTGACCGCCTCCCTCTCCTGCTCACTGCTCATGGCCTGGCATGGGTTCCCAGCGCTTCACCCTCCAGGTCCAGCCTTCCCGATGTGCTTATGAGGAGTTGCCTGACTTTGACCTTCTTCTTTTCTTCACCTCATCTTGTCCTGTCCCCTCATCTCACCTCACACTCCACCTGCCTGACGTGGGCTCTGAACACGACACTCTGAGAAGAACTTCCCCATCCTAGTCTAGGTTAAATGCCCCGAGGATTTAAAGGATGTTTCCGTTGCATCCTGTGCGTCTCTCACCCCCACAGCAACCCTTCAACATGCCCAGTCTCCCCCCATGTGGCATCTCCAGCCTCCTGCATCTTTTCACCTTCTCTGTTATGACTCCAGTCTACGACCTGCTAGCTGCAGCAATCTGTCCCATCCTGTACCTTCCTGGGACAGGGGGGAGTTGGGGAGGGAGGGCACATAGCTTCCTCCTACAGTTAGAAGAGAATTCTTATTTATTGACCAGCTTGTCAAGTCTAACCGCTGCCTCCTCCGTGTCCTCTTTTCAGACCACTCTCCACTCTCAAATCAGTTGCCTTGTTCCCTTTCCCACACATCATTTCTCACTATCTGCTAATCCCTCAAATGTTTATTCTTTTACTTATTTGTTGTCTCTCTTTTTCTTTTTTTTATTGAAGTATAGTTGATTTACAACGTTGTGTTAGTTTTGAGTGTACAGCAAAGTGATTCAATTATACACACATGCACATATATATATATTCTTTTCAGATGCTTTTCCATTACATGTCATTACTAGTTATTGAATATAGCTCCCTGTGCTAACAGTAGGTCCTTGTTGTTTTTCTTTTTCATATATAGTCATCTATGTCTCTTAATCCCCAACCCCTAATTAATCTCTCCCAACATTTTCCCTTTTGGTAACCATAGTTTGTTTTCTATGTCTGTTAGTATATTTCTGGTTTGTAAATAAGTTCATTTGTATCTTTTTTTCTATATTCCACATATAAGTGATAGTCTGATATTTGTCCTACTTCACTTATTATGATAATCTCCAGGTCCATCCATGTTGGTGCAAATGGCATTATTTTATTCTTTTTATGGCTGAGTAGTATTCCATTGTATAAATATACCACAACTTCTTTATCCAGTCATCTGTTGGTGGACATTTAGGTTGTTTCCATGTCTTGGCTATTGTAAATACTGCTGCTATGAACATTGGGGTGCATGCATCTTTTCAAATTAGAGTTTTCTCTGGATATAAGCCCAGGAATGGGATTGCTGGATCATAGGATAACTCTATTTTTAGTTTTTCAAAGAACTTCCATACTGTTTTCCATAGTGGCTGCACCAATTTACATTCCCACCAGCAGTGTAGGAGGGTTCCCTTTTCACCACACCTTCTCCAGCATTTGTCATTTGTGGACTTTAATGATGGCCGTTCTGACTGGTGTGCGGGGATACGTCATTGTAGTTCTGATTTTCATTTCTCTAATAATTAGCCGGCAGAGCCAAGTATTAGAGAAGAGCATGGAATCTTGTCATTTTTGGTCACTGTTGTATTTCCTGTGCCCAGAAAAGCTGCTGACATTTGGCAGAGGCTGTCAATGAATGAAGCTGGTGAATAAAGACATACTTGGATAAAGGCTCTCTCTCTCATAGAATGTCTCTCCCTAAAGAAACCATGCTCACCTTTTAAGGCTCAGGTCAAATGCCATCTCCTTAATGAAGATTCCCTGGTTTCCTCTTTCTATCCCTTAAACATCATGCATGTTTTGGCCTCTGATAATAATTCACACCAAACTTTGCTTTGTGTTTAACTACTGAGACCCTTGTATTAGCTCTTCACTTTGGCTTCAAGCTCCTTGAAAATAAAAGTCATGTCTCACCTAGTTTGTACCTCCCATAGGTAGTCCCTAGAACAATGGCCAGCACAGTAAGTTATAGAAAGAACTATTTTATGACTTGAAAATCTCATATTCAAGAGCTTTGTAATTGAACATGATGTTGACATAAAGGTACCTAAAACGACCAAATATACTAAATAACAGGAAACTGAATTGTTGCCACGACGCCCGAGTGAAATGCTCGAGTACTGTTTTGTGAAGATGGGAGGACACCTTGCTGATGAGCAAACGTGACGTATATACAGTGTTCCAGTCTGACTGCACAAGAGACTGTTCGAAGTCACGTCTCTCCTGAAAGGAAGGAAGTTCAAGAACTCTCTATACAAGGAACTGAAGCTTCTAACCTCAGGCATCCATACGAGTTTACGATGCTAAGTACTCCTGGAGAATTCAGCGCCTTTAAAGTAACCTGTAATGAGCATGGAAGTCCGCCAGCTCTGGTGGCCTCTTCACAAGCAGGCTTTCTTGGCTCAGGGACTCAATCTGAGAGGAGGATCCTAACTCTGGGACTCTCAAATTTTGTTGCACAAACCCAAGTTACACCCATACCAGTTAACCCAGAATCGCCAAGGGTGAGCGCCAGCGGTCAGTCGTTTGTGAAGATCCCCAGGCGATTCCAATGCTGAGCTAAGTGTGGGAATCCCAGCGACAACTTTTTCTACTGGTTGCCTGAGGCGCTGGTCATTTTCTCCTGTGACCACTAGATGGCGCCAACAGCCTGACGGTTGGAGACGTTTCCGCACACTTTCCAGGTTAAGACAGAGCAAAAGGAACTTTGTGTTAAGCTTATTTTGATAGGAAAAAATACGTATTTTTGGGAGAGAGGATGGATACTGAATAATCAGATTGGCTAAATGCCTGCTGAGCTGGACACTAAAGAGGGAAAGCTGAGGCGACTTTTTAACAACGTGTTATCTCCACTGTGTACTGACGTCCTGGATTCCCGAGTCAGAAGGAGCGCTACTGGGGAACGCTGGCATTTTGGAGGTAGAGACGCACAAGGAACGAGGGGAATGACAGGTGAAGGAGATGGCTCAGTCCCCCTTGAAGTTCTCAGAGCCCTGTGTGTTCCGTTCCCTCTGTCACGACCACTCCTTTCTCCTTCTGTGCCTGGTTGTCATCTGCTGCGCCTTTAGGACTGTGCTTATGTAAGTCAGCCTTCCTCCATCTCCGATCCCAACGCGTACTGCTGTCTTCCCACCCTAGTTCCTTGTCTGTCTCTCCAAACGCCTTATGGCTGGAAGCTACGTTTTGAAAACCCTTGTACCCTCAGGGCCTCCCTAGAGGAGTTTTTCAGGCACATAGTAGATCTTCCCTAAACGTTTGTGAACTATATGAAAGAATTAACTTATTTACAAAACAGAAACAGACGCACAGACATAAAAAACAAACTTATGGTTACCAGGGGAGAAGGGGGCGGGAAGGGGTAAATTGGGAATTCAAGATTTGCAGGCACTAACTACTATATATAAAATAGATGAACAGCAAGTTCATACTGTACAGCACAGGGAACTATATTCAATATCTTGTAGTAACCTACCACAAAAGAATGTGAAAATGAATATATGTATGTATACATATATGTATGACTGAAACATGCTGTACACCAGAAATTGACACATTGTAAACTGATTATACTTCAACAACAAAAAACCCTCTGAAATTAAAAGAAAAGAAAAGAAAAGAAATGTAATCAGTTTTATAACTGAACTTGAAAAAAAAGGAATGCTTAGGGCATGCGGCCTAAAAACTGTGCATGAGTTAGGTTTGATGGCAAAAGGTCTCTGAGAAAAAGGAATACATTTTAAACAGTTTCAGACGAAATTGGATTCAATGGAGGGACCTAAAGAGGAAAACTGGATAGAATGCCATTTTAAAGACTAGAGTTTCCTGACTTCGTTAAGACTCAGGGGTGGAGCAGACTTTGAAGTCACCCCATTTAGGTCTTGCTGTGATGTTTCAGTTTGCTTCAGCATCTGAGGCCAGGCAGTCACTGAGGCTCTGACTGGAGCCATCCAGGGACAAGAAACTCAGTACTTCTAAAGAAGACAACCCCCCAACACCAGTGACAATTTGGAAGTTATTCCTTTCATTGAGCCCAGATTTTCCTCCCAGCGGCTTGTATCCATGGTCTTAATTCATCCCTCTGCGCTTCACAGATAGATACTCTAACCTCTGCCCAGTGACCTCCAGAAGGATGAGCTCCTGGCTGCTTATCTGAGCTGTGTCCTCAGCTGCTTCCAGTATAATAATAGCTGTATTTTAATATTTAATTTAATAATAGTAAATTATAAACTTTCAGGTTCCCTCGCCCTCTTCTACATATGTTTCATAATTGATTCAGTAAATTTTTAATGATTTGTCAAGAAAACAAATCAGTCTTCCTGGTGACCGGTAGAAAGCGGTCCCTCTCTCCTGATGCTACAGCTTGTTAACATGCTCAAGACGAATCAGAGACTGCGAGAGATCACCAATGTCTATTTCTGTGAACATTCCCTCATTAGAACCCAATTGATGAAGAATTGCAGTCATAGCCCCTCTTCTGTCCCTCAAACTCATCCTGCAAACATTCGATGTGTAATTGCTAGGTCATGGATCTGATTAAGAAAATGTGTTCTTGCTGAGAAAACAGAGCCAGGGCTGGAAACCAGAGAGAAAAGATTCTGTTAAAGCCTTCTACCCACCCCATGGTCTCTAAATTCCCGGAAGGGTTATGGATCAACTTAAAGGAATTTTCAAATAAATCAGTTCATGAAGCAGGTCTACAGGATGTCTCATTGACTTTCCGGGCGGGCCAGAGACTCACCAGTTCTCTGTAAAGTGGGTCCAGGGTAAACCACAAAGCCACCGCACACCTCTGGCCCTTGGTGACTGCCTTCACCCCATGTGGGTTCTCTCCTCCAGATGAGAAGCTGATCATACGCCCACACTTCGGTTTTATAGAGGCCTGAGAAATAAAGTGAAAATAAGACTAGATACTGTGAGCATTTCTACATTCCCACCCTTTTCTATCCTTCTATTAAATTATTTGGGTCAAATTTTCTTTCTTTTTTTTAACATATACTTATTTCTATTTCATTTATTATTATTTTTTTTAATTTTTCCCCTTAATGGAGGAACTGGGGATCGAACCCAGGACCTTACACACGTCAAGCACATGCTCTACTACTGGGCTATACCCCTCCACCCAACGTGGGTCAAGTTTTGAGTCAAAGAATAATGGATGCCTGGGGTTGAGAAGACATAGATTGTTGCAATTTCTTCATCTGTAAAAACAAGATATGGTCAAAAGAATATTGAATTAAGAAAATAAAAGCATTCAGGTAAAACGGTTGGCACAGTCCAATAATTGCTTAAAATACACTGTGTTGATGGCCAGCAAACTCCATGAAGGCAAAGGCTCTCTGTTTCCATCCACTTCTCTAATTTGCGCACCAGCACAGCGTCAGGCAGAAGTAGATGGGCATTTAGTATTTGTGGAATGGCAAAAACAAATCCAGGGGGCATCGAGAGTGCTGGCACATTGTTCTAACTGACCTCGGTGGTGGTTCCCAGGGCGCACACTTTCTAATCCCTTAATGATACATTTATGTAATTCAGGGATTTTGAAAAGTCAACTCTAACCCCATGTGATACTTTAATTCTTGTTACAATATTCCTGCCCAGTGGTCCTCACAAAGGCTTTACTATCTCCAGTAAAGCCACATCCACTCCCTCCAGTGTCCCATTCCACGGCCCCTGGGGCTCCGAAATGACTGGCACGGCCCTTCTAGGCTTGGGCGCTGCTTGCATGGAGCTGTCCAGCAGTGGGCAGGAGGGACGGGCGGAGGGGGGAAGAGGGGCTGCAGGGCCCTGAGCCAGAGGGTTGGATCGAACAAGCAGGCTCTCCAGACTGAGCATTAGGGGACTTGCTTCTATGTTTAAACTGTTTGATGTCAGTAGAATCCATTTTTGTTTCTTAAGAAGCATAGAAACCTGACTCATTCCACGACAGAGCTAAGCAAAGCAAAATAAAAGCAGGGAAGAGGCACCAATCATTCTATTGGATAAGACAGACTTGCTATAACTAGCCATTTTCTCTCTCTCTCTCTTTTTTAATAGTTCCCTGTGCTGTACAGAAGAAACTTGTTTATCTGTTTTATATATAACAGCTAGTATCTGAAAAACTCAAACTCCCAGTTTATCCCTTCCCATCCTCTTCCTCCTAGTAACTATAAATTTGTTTTCTATATCTGTGAGTCTGTTTCTGTTTTGTAAATAAGTTCATTGTATCTTTTTATTTTTTTTAGATTCCATATATAAGTGATATCATATGGTATTTTTCTTTCTCTTTCTGGCTTATTTCACTTAGCATAACGATCTCCAGGTCCATCCATGTTGCTGCAAATGGCATTATTTTATTCTTTCTTATGTCTGAGTAGTATCCATTGTATAAATACACCACAGCTTCTTTATCCAGCCATCTGTTGATGGACATTTAGGTTGTTTCCATGTCTTGGCTATTGTAAATAGTGCTGCTATGAACATTGGGGTGCATGTACCTTTTCGAATTAGAGTTCCTTCCAGATATATGCCCAGGAGTGGTGTTGCTGGATCATACGGTAAATCTATTTTTAGTTTTTGAGGAATCTCCATGCTGTTTTCCATAATGGCTGCACCAAACTACAATGCCACCAGCAGTGTAGGAGGGTTCCCTTTTCTCCACAGCCTCTCTAGCAGTTATTGTTTGTGGACTTCTTAATGATGGCCATTCTGACTGGTGTGAGGTGATACCTCATTGTAGTTTTGATTTGCATTCCTCTGATAATTTAACGAATGATTTTCTGAATTGAGTTGATACGTGCCCCTTAAAAGAAATTTTGGTTTCCTTCACCATAAAATGGGATGGCTAAGTTTCTTTTTTTTTTTTTTTTTTTTTCACTTCCAGCTTCAGAAGGAATATTTGGAAAACTTCCTTAAGTTCTTGGATACTACCTAACACAGGTCCTCCCAGACTGTGTGACCAACGTGTGGAAGGTTAAAGGTAGGTGGAGGAGCCAGAAAGCCTGAGACCAAGGTGTGTGTGTGTGTGTGTGTGTGTGTGTTAAAGGGGAGAGCAGAGAAAAGCTGTCAGTTTCTGGTTATTCTTCTATTCATAATAGCTGAGGAGTGATTTGTCTTTGCTAGAGAGAGTTGCTTTTCTTAAGCAGCTTTATCTAAGTGACTTTCTGATGTGATTCTGGAGTTTCCTAGTTAGTGGTGCCCTCAGTATCGATCTGGTTTTGTGTTTCTGGAGGAGGAAATTGTTGTGCATTTCCACATAGAAACAGCAAAATAACTAATACTTAGAGCATATGACGTAGGACATAAAAGCCTTCCTCTACACATGGCTTTAGGATCTAATCTGGAGTTTCTGAGCAGTTCATTCCCCAGTACTGGTCAGGACTCACTTATCCACACATGGTTGTTATTGCTTCTGTGGGATTATGGAGTCTTGGCATCAGCATCTTATAACACTAAGGAAAGGGTGTGGGGACCATGTAGCGCTTTCTTTCTGATGGAACTGGAAGAATGAAAAGTATGTCACACTTGAAGAACTTTAAGGAAGTTTAGGAAAAGAATGGATCAATTGGCTGAAGCAGCTGGGATTGATTACAGGTGCGTGGGTTCGCAAAGGACCAATCTGATCAGCTGGAGAGCATCACCTCTTAGATACCAGGGGTGCGGAGGAACAAACAAGCTCCACTGACGACACGGCTTCTACAGGCAAATACATTCTGAAGTTTAAATAGATGATTGTAAACATACTTTTGGAACACAGCTCCCCTGAGTTTAGTTTTTCATGAAGCGAATGGAACTCATTAAATTTTATCTTTTTCAAACTGGCACAGAGAACCCAAAATTCCAAAAGGCCCATGTTTCACAAATAAGCTGCTGTTGAAAACAATCCGTATATCTTCCAAGTGTGATAAAAGAAAATTCCTTTTGCTTTGCCTCTGACTCATGATTAAAATCACAGAAGGCTTTGTGCTGTGCTTGTCCAGAATAAATGTAAATCTTCAGCCACTATTGTGTAATTACACAATTTCCAGGTTTTTCCAAAGTAGAGAATTTCGAAGACTTTTCTTCCTTGCATAGCCCAAAGTTGGGGCATTTTCCTGCTCATCTGTCCCTCCAGAGTCAAAGGAAGGAAAACTGAAAAGGAGAACTATCAATTTCTCTTTGTTATTGGCACCGGTTACCTAAGAATTTTAATTATTTACAAAATGCCCCCAAAGCTCCACCATGTTCATTAATCTGAAGTGGAACTAATTTTGGGGGGAAAAAAATCTCTCAGCTTGGAGCTTTTTCATTAAAACATTGTTTAGACAAAACAGAAACAGACTCACAGACATAGAAAACAAACTATGGTTCTCGGGGGGACGGGGCAGGGGTGGGGAGCAATAAATTGGGAGTTTGGGATTTGCAGATACTAACACTATACATAAATTAGATAAAAAAACAAAGTCCTACAGTATAGTACAGGGAACTATATTCAATACCTTGTAAGAGCAGAAGGAAAAAAATTTTTTAATTGTTTAAATCAGTTTTTCTTTCACTTTTTGGGGGGATGGTGGTGGTTAGATCCAGTAATTTTTAAAATAGTTACACCTTTCTCTTTTAATTATAAAACTCTGAAAGTGGAGTATTGTCTGCTCTCATATCTTGAAAAAGTAGAGTTACAGTTAACATATTCAACAATTAATAAATTACTGATTCATACATAATATTGTAGGTTATTACTTAGTTGAGCAGTTCCAAATATGGCCACTAGATGGAGTGGAAGCAAAGAAATCTTTTCAAACACCTGTCTGATTTTCTTCACAATTGCGTGAGATACATTTTTGAACCTCAGTCTCAGTGTTAGCAGAGCTCAGAAATAAAGTCCTTTCTGCATAGACGCTTTTCAAAAAAAAATGATAATTTTGTATTAGGATTTTAAACTCCACATCAGATCATCAATCTTGATTTAATTTCCCAGATCATGAAGTATCAAAATACTCCCATGTTCATATTTAAGCTTTTTACAAGAAAGCATGAGGCAGCATGAGCTTTTAAATAGTCAATACGTTAAATTGTGTGAAATTGTTTTCTTAATTATATCAATGTTTCTGGGTAATTTTAACCAGACTTCCCATAGGTTTCCCCTTTAAATCCAGTAATATATAGTTTTTGATATTGTTTGCTTACACTCCAAAAGTAATGCTATGAATGACACGGAGAAATGGGTACAGAATATGAAATTATGAGGGAAAGACATAAAACTCAGAAAAAGTTGTGGAAATAGCATATACGATGCAAAATCCTTGAAGTTTATCACTTCCATGTCTCAGCTATTTCGGTTTTGTATGGAAGAAAGAGATACCTCATAATCTATTTATAATTCAGTTACCTCCTCAATTGGAAAACCTGCTTTTCTACCATGTCGTACAAACTTTGGCTTAAAGACCAAAAGATTCTTGCTATGTGGTTTATAAGTTCTCAGTAGGCTGGTTTTCCAAAGGCATTAGTTTGCTTAGGAAGATGGTAGCTGAATTCAACTTTTGGTTTCTACCTGTGAAGGTGTGTTTAGAATCTCATCCAAAATGTGAATCCATAATGCATACGTGTGTGTGCGTGTGTGTGTGTGTGTGTGTGTGTGTGTATCAATTTTCAAGTATAGGTTTTACTTACCATCAGAACCATATATATATATATATATACTTATATATATAATAACTTAGTTATTATAATACATATAATAACTTAGTTAACACACATATAATATACATATAATAGCTCAGTTATATAATACACACATATAATAACTTAGTTAACTAAGCGTGTGAGGGCCAATGCTCACTCTAAGCATGTAGAGAACCAGGCTACTTGAAAGCATTCTATAGAATCATTTGACTTGCCCTAGTCTTGGGTAATTTAAGAATGTTTCCTTCAGATTACTTGACAATCAGAAGACCTAGGTTCTGGTTCTGAGTCTAACACTCACTCGCTATACGATCATGAGCAAATCCTTAATATCTATTCTTTAAATTACTCATCTGTAAAATGGACAAGAAGATTTTTACTGATGGTTCCATTTCCAACATTTTATGATGTATGAATTTACTGGGTCCCCTTCCAACTCTTGAAATCTCGAGCTCAGAAATGTTTGAAATCCAGCAGTCCTTGAAAATCAGCAAAACTGAGACTAGATAAGTTTGCAAGAATAGGCTTGCTCACAGTCACAGTCTTGGCATCCATCTCCGTGAATATGAATTCTCCTCCTTCGAAGTCGTCATTCATATACAGGAGAGCACTGTGAGAAGAAAGGGAAATCATTTGTACGTGTATGTGTTTACACGACATGACCACAAAACACTGAGGACTTGGGTGAGCTGACCAGCCTGATCAGTGAGTTTCCTCTGAGACAGACATTCAAGTGATTGACCTTCATAATCCTCAAGAGTAAGATCAGACGTTGGGTCATACCCCTGAAGCGTTTGTTTATTCCATTTATGTTAACATTTTAAATATATTTCAAACCTCATCTCACATTTCACTTCCTCCAAAGAAAACCTAACTAGATTTAGTCCAGCCCTTTGAACTTGTCCACACTACCTAAAACTCTCTTCTTTCCTTTTATACTAATTACTCTAAAGGATCTAGTTTTCCTTAACTAGCTAGAGTGCTCCAAGGGGTGTAGCCTAGCCTTGCAGATAGGGGGCGCTCAATAAATGGTTTTGTATGGAGCACAGTGTAGTCCTAAATGAACACATTATTACAACATGGGGACTACAACTTCTGACTTTTTTCTTTACACACTAAAATATCGTTCCATAAGAGAAAATGTTTCTTTTCTCCTGAGTTTCCAGTTTCTTATTATAAAATACAGACATAGGTAAGCGATGAGATGAGATCCCCATGCATGTCGAGATACACACCCTGTGTTCTCAGATTAAGATACACAAACCACAAAGGATATGTTTAATTGAAATCCAAGTGATCAAAAAAAGACATAAACTTTACTTTTTATAGTAAAACAAAATGGACACTTTCTGTGATGGAATGCAACAAAACACACAGGGATTTTTAAGATAAGAATACTTAAAAATAAGTATAATAAAGAAAAGACGACAGAGTCAGTTCTCAGTTACGGCAGCAGCTTCAGAAGATTATTAGAGCATCTCCACTTCATCGAGATGATTGTGATGACAAGCAAAACAGGTCGGCTTTCTAGTCGCCACGGGTTTTGATAATTGTTGTGCAAAAGCTTGGTTTTGAATCGGGTGCCGGCTGTACCTATAGTCCCGGAACGTGTAAGCAGGAGGCTCCTTCCAGCACTCATTGGCCTCTGGATCCAAAAGGCAGTTGTCAGCGTGGATGGGATGACTGAGGTCGTTTCTTCTATCCTGTTGACCTGCCAGAAAAGAGAACAGGGGAGAATAAGAGATCAAGGGCGGTACCCACTGAGAGCAAAGCTGACAGTCTGCTGTCTACTCCCAATGCTGGTGCCCCGGCCCCACTTCAGGAACCAGAAGGCAGAGTGGGTTAAAGAACACTGGGCAAGCCGTCAAGAGACTCTGGTCCTGCTTGGATATGAACTCGATGTAAAAAACTATAGGCAAGTCCCACCTGCCTCTCTGAGCTATAAAAGTTCTCTGATGTAAATATACATACAGAAACTCTGTGCATCTCATGGATTGTGCTTTGTATGGGCAGCAAAAGGAGGAGGATAAAATGCAAATGTCAAAAAAAAAAAAAAGGATTTGATTGAGCTGAAAGTTCACAAGTGGAAATTCTACGCCTGGGACATTCTCTCTCCCTCCTACTCAAGAGGGTGTAGACGAGAAGATGAAGAGAGGAAATAATGACAGCAGGGGATGAGGAGGGTCTTTGCCCTTTTAAGAACATTTCTTTCAACAATTCTTCCAAGTTTCCTGTCAGTGCTTGTGGACATAATGGGGACTGTCATTTCCAGGTTCCTGGACCCCAAAATACAAAATCTGGAGCAGAAAAGCATTTTTCTGCATGATTTAAGCAAGCAGGAGAAGTGGATTTCAAAAGGAACACAGGCAGCGTGACGGTCTTCTAATTCATCAGGCGCCGACAAGTAGAAAAGGGGAAAAGAGGGAAATCAGAGCTAGGAAGCTTTTGTTTTAGACACATAGAACTCTTCTGTTTTTTTTTTGTTGTTGTTGTTTTTGTTTTGTTTTTTTTTTTTTAGTGGAGGTACTGGGGATTAAACACAGGACCTCGTGCATGCTAAGCATGCACTCTGCTACTGAGCTATGCCCCCACCCCCCTAGAAATATAGAACTCTTCTAAACCCTTAGCCTGAAATGTTAAGAGAGCTTTGTTCTGCATTGTTTTCTTTCTCATCTCACTGTGGGTAGAAAGGAACTCTGGAATCTCACCAGACAGGGCTGTTCGGCAGACCATGTGTGTGTAGGAAAAATACAGGGTTGAGTTCAGCATGAAATAGGATTCTACAATCTTCCGTGCCTTCTCGCTGATGTCATAGAACAGACGGGCACTCTTCAGGGGGACTCGACCTTCATAGCCGAACTGCAGACAAGGAAGAACATTAGAAACCACCGGGCTGATCAGAAGCCTGGAGGAAAACAGACGCTAAGTTGTATTAAGCCAATACAGGATGCTCACCTCTTTACCAGCTAGTGAGAATACTACTATGTACCTGGGGATGTTGGAAATGGAAAACGAGCCACTGAAATAAGTCTAATCCCAGAGGGAAGGTTAGGAGCTCACCACCCCCTCTTCAGTTCTGTCGGGACACTTTCCTTCCTCCTCTGCAACAACACTTCTTGCAGAATAATTACTCCTTTGAATTTGTTCGCACCATTAGACCTTGAGTTCTTTGAGAACGCGGTGAGGGGCTGTATATTATTTATCAGATACAAATTTAGAAAATATAAAGTTTGATAATTTGGTGACTGAATGAAGGAAAAAAGGAATGATCAAAAACAACGAAGGTGCCATTTCATACTCGCTCCCTTCAGGGACCTGATAGGCCTCTATCCTAAACTCGTCTCCATATCTGCTCTTCACAGAAGGTCCTGGATGGACACTTAGGAATTCAAATCCAAGAGAAGTAAAGACTTTACTTTGAGTGCTTTCAGGACAGTTGCACCTTCAAACTTTTCGTTGGGTGTATGGGGTGAAGTTTTTCCTCTGTATCCATCACCAACAAGCATGATGTTCTGGAAGCAAAATAAGGAGATGCCTCATTAATGACAACTGCTTATGAATTCATCAGGTCTCCCTTTCTGCCTCAACTGCCAGAAAGCTGAGCACCAAAGTGAAGGCTCAGAACCACCCCCGTTTTATCCCAGCACCCCGGGATCGCTCATCCTTTCAATCCAAAGAGGGGTCTTTATTTAACTTCCACCTTACATTTTCATTAGAAAATGCCACCACCACTTTTTTGTAGAAATAGGCAGAATAGAAATAATGAATAGGCTGGTTAATTATTGATCAAAATAAAAGAGATTTTCCCA
Organism: Camelus dromedarius; assembly: GCF_036321535.1. Lineage (NCBI taxonomy): Eukaryota > Metazoa > Chordata > Mammalia > Artiodactyla > Camelidae > Camelus > Camelus dromedarius. The sequence continues at coordinate 55,957,968 of NC_087437.1, forward strand.
GCAACTTTGTATGATAGGCAGGGCACGTGCTGGATACTGTTGTCCTAGGAATTAAGCCACTAGCTCTTCCAGACCCAATAGCAATGTCCTGATCTGGACAGAACTACAATCATCCCAACCCAAAGGCGATGAAGGTGCCTCCAGCAATCAGTGCCCTTCTCCTGAAGAAAGTGATCTGAAGCCCGGTTCCCTGGTTCCAAGTAAGCCCAGGACCAAAGCACTCGCAGGCTCAGGCCAGGCCAGCACGGTGGGGCTCCCGGGTCCTCACACTGGCCACGCTGTGCAGCTCCCGGCACTGTTCTTCCGACAGCACGTTATCCAGGAGGACGCGCTGAGTCCCGTTGAGCTGCTCCGAGTTGTAGACAAATGTGATGTTCTCGTAGAGCAGGGGGCCACCTGAAGGGACAGAGCACGTTGTCTTCCCTGTTACCTCTGTCCCCGAGGTGGGAGGCACAGAACGCCCGACAGCTTTGTTTGTGCAGTTCAGGAGGCTCAGTCTCCTTGTGAATATTTACTTATGCGAAGACAAATCACAAATTTGGGAGCTTGAGAAACACAATACGGATTCAAGAAAAAGGCAGGTGTCTGGCTACCTGGTTCCCCATCATGTCAAGATAATAGATCACATTTGTATTGTGTTTTGAGAGTGAGAAACTATTTTCTCATTTGATTCCAGTGAAGATCCTGCAAAGCAGACTGGGCACCTCATAAGGTTCTCCTCCATGAAGACATTCCACAATTTTCTCAGCAGCTGGGCTCCCCCCTTCTCCACAGCCCTCGGTTCCTACCTCTGGTACAACATCTCATGCAATTACTTGCTTACCTGTTTGCATCCCCAGACACAATGGACACACTTGAGTTTCACTGGTATCTGGAGCAGTATCTGCTCCCTCGGTGATCCCGGGAGTAAATGCACATCAAGACAGTCACATCCATGTCACCTGATTCCTTCCTAGAATTCTTTCCATGACCTACTGACTCCAGATGGTCTCGATTTTGGCATATTTATTCTTTTCTGCATTATGGGCAAATCTTTATTTTATATATATATATATATATATATATATATATATATGCCTGACAGGAGAGTTTCCTGTATGCACCTGATCTCTCGCTGGACAGAGCCCACAACTCTATGAAATTAGCCCCGTATTCCTCAGAGGGTGGTGCTTTGGGGCTCTGTTTTAGGTGGTGAAATTACATAATCTAGACCTCCACACAGAGACCAGAGCTGAGGGACAAACCCTCTGATGGTGAGGAAATCTTCAGATGTAACAGAGTGCAACCACCTTGAATCAGAAAACTAAATAGAAAAGAAAAACACTGCTTTTCTTCTCTTTAAAATACTCCTAAGGGGCCTGACAGGCACCTGTCAACAACAGCAGCTCACCATGGAGGGCATGGGGTGCGGGGAGGGCACAGATCTTCCCAGCCTCCCCAAGTCGAGCCATGGTCACCAGCACACTGGTCTAAAACATGTCGTTGATGGAGAAAGAGACAATTGGAACTGATGTCTACTCTTTAGCTTTAAAAAGGATTAGTCCAACTAGGGACCAGCACTAAGTATTCTCAGCCTAATTGGGATGAAACAGTCACTACTGCCCATGATCAATGGAATATTAAGATAATGTGACAATGTGTCTCATCTGGGGTAACACATGGTTAGCTGTTAAAACATAAATTCCTCCAAGAAGCTCCAGGGCTGACAAATCATTTGATCTGCAATTTCCCTTCCACATTTGCAGTCACAAAACTATAAGTACAGTATTTATTTTTATAGCTTCATACAACCACAATAGCCAAGCCAATCTATAAGATTAAATAAAAGCAAGAGCATAAAACCAACTAAATTCAAATTAACAATATGAATACAATGGTTAACGTTATGCTGTGGAAACTGAAAAGCAACATTCCACATGAATATTCTACTCAGCGATCCGGCCCTCGGCCTTCCGAGCCAGCATTCCTTAGAGCGCTCGTGGGGTGTGATGACTCAGTCTTTCACAGCTCTTCGCTCTTGAAGCTGCTGTGAAGTCCTAGTGTACCATGATGAATTCTGGCCCTCATCTGGTCCTAACACACTATTCATAAGTTTGTCCTACTTCATTTGTCATTCGTCTTTGTCCATTGAAGCATTATTAACCAATGCCAACGTGACGGTCACTGCATCCCTTCCCACGGAGGTATGCCACCTCATGGCAGTACTTGGCTATCAGTTGGTTATTCAGAGGACCCACAGTTGCCTCTCTTAATTTTTTAAATTGCCATCAAAATTTGTAAATATAAAATGTCCTGGATTCCAGGAATATATCCACGAGCTCTCAGTTTTAATACTGATCTTTTGGATGAATAGAAAAATAAATGTATATATATATATATTTTTCCCTACAATTCAATGTTCCTCAAACTTTGCTCTACAGAAAAGTTTTTGATGAAGAAAAGAGTTTCTTGATCAAATGTGTTTGGGAAGTACTAGGTCAAAAAATTTAAGAGGACTTCTTGGAAATTTAATACATGAACAGGCATTATGAATACCCTCAGTATTGGTTTAATAGGTAACAGTTCTCCCCCTTAGTTGAGCACAGTATCCACGCTCCTTCCGTTCCTCCTTCCTTGCTTCCTTCCCCCCTTCTTCATTCCCATGGCAGAGAGAGACTCCAGGACAGCCCCTAAAGATCACCGCCTCGTGGCACTCATAGCTTTGTGTACTTTGCTTCCCTTAAGTGTGGGTGGGGCCTGGAGCTTGCTTCTAACCAATAGGCTATGGCACAGGTGATGGGCTATCACTTCTTGGAGTGCATCACAGAAAATTGCAACTCCTATCTTCCCGACCAGTTCAATCTGTTGCCTTCTCTGCTTGCAGTCTGGTGAAGCAAGAGGACGTATTGAACAGGTTCACATGGCAAGGAACTGAAGGCATCCGCCAGCCAACAACCAACCAGAAACTAAGGCTCCTAGTCCAACAGCCTTGAGGAACCCAATTCAGTCATCGGAGCATAGAAGAAGACAGTTCCTCAGCCCTGAGACAGACCCTGAAGCACTGAACCCAGCTAAGCTGCCGCCAGACTCTTGACCCACAGAAACTGTGAGATAGTAAATGTGTGTTACTGTAAGCTGCCTTCATGCTATTTTTTTTTTCACAGCACAGAACGAAACTTTTAACACAAAACACAGTTTGTTTGGGAAAGGTTGCTCTCGTCTATATAGTTCAGACTCAGAGACAAATTGAGGCAGTTCCTCAAATATTCAAAAGCAAACTACACATTCCATTTCCATTTAGAAACATAAAGAGCGATGCTCCTTCAGCAAGAAAGACAAGATACTTGCAGGTTCACTGAAAAGCATTTTCTAGTATAAAATTCAAACAGAAATGGAAGACAGACCAAGGGCTTCATGATCTAGATCGGTTTGTACTTGGCCATTTTTCCCCTTTTCTATATTGAGAGTATATTACTAATTTAAATATATTTAGCTTATGTTCAAGACATGACTTTAAAAGACACTTAAAACTAAAACATTCAGAAAAATGCCAACCATGCTTAAGCTCTGTAGATGTACTTGCTATTATTATGATTACTATTGAATTGGTAAACTATGCCTGGCATCTTGTGTTAAGTTCTGACTGAGACATCTGAATAAGCATTTGGCATAGTGGAGTATATTTAAAAGAGGGCTACTGGGATGTTGACAATTTCCTCAGTCACGCCCTAAGTAACTTCCAAAGATCAGGTGAAGTGGAGGAGGACGTAGCGCAGTGGTAGAGTGCTTGCATAGCATGCACAAGGTCCTGGGTTCAATCCCCAATACCTCCATTAAAAATAAATAAACCCAATTACCTCCCCTCTGAAAATTAAAAAAAAAAAAGGAAAAAAATAATTAAAAAAAAAGAAAGATCAGGTGAAGGAACAGAGCTTAACAGAGTCTAAAAAAAGCCTCAGTAGGTTCAGGCAGAATCTGTACTAGAACTCTGCCTTCCATGTAACTAGCACGACCACCACTAAGCATACAGTTTTATACAAAGGTTTCCCACATACACTTTTAACAAAAAACCAACCGTCTACCCACTCACCAAAAGGACAAAAAATACAGACGGGAAAATAAATCCTGCGAGTCAGAAACAAAGACTGCCAGCCAACAAATGACTAGTAGCACACCAGACAGAGAAAAACATTAAAACAAAAATAAAAATATAGTCCAATAAGTTGTGGTTCCTGGGGCCTGAGCTGATGATGACTTCAGCCAACTCTTAACCACAGCCCAAGGAGATTCAGTTAAACAACTTAATTCTTCTCTCATTCATGAAGTATGTGCCTGGCTCTGATCCTCCAGTTGCAATAGAGAGGAATCATCTAGGAAAATACTCCTTTGTGTCCACTGCTTATGGCTTGTGGCAAGAAGAAATATTTTGCCATAAATAACACAATGTCATACAAGTCATGACAGGAGTACGCTAACAAGCCTTTCTGTGAACACAGACCTTTACAGTTTAGAAAACTTTTCACTTTCATCCTCTCCAAAGAGTTGCTAGCCTCCTTTCACAGGTGAGGGTATAGAGCTCAGAGAGAAAGACTCTCTGGTTATCCATCCCTGTGGAGAGCATCAGACTAAGACAATCCTGGGAACTAAGCCTCCTGAGTCCTAGTTCAGAGTAGTTTCTGCTACACCCCCACGGACTCTGGGATTATTATCAAACAGGACCTTTGGAAAACGGGTGGTTGAAAGAAGAATGAGTAAGCGACAGATGGTTTAGTAAGTTGCCATGCATTTTCCATGGACCCGAGTCACTCTGGGGTGCAGGAGCTTTCGGTCACTCCCATTTTAATGCTTGGGAACCATCCAGTATGAATACTACTAAATACTGGCAGGTAACCAGAGGAGACGATGATCTCTTTGTGGATGATGAGAGAAGCTGACATATATTCTACTCTGTGAAGCATGCATTCTTCTCGCCTCCTTGACGTCTGCTTTCAGCAGACTAAGATGTGAAGTGTTTTCTAGTCAGGAACTTTGCCTCTGTCTACCACTGTTCTTAATTTAGACCCCATTTTGATCTCTAGAGACTACACAGAAGGCTTTCCAGTAGGGTCCCAGAGAGCATCCTAAGACCTGTTAGCCATTCAGCTGCAGAGATGATAGACTTTGGTAACCAGTCAATCGCAACCTTTCTCCATCCTGTGTCGTCTCCTGTTCTACTCTTCCTATCAGTCTTCCTAGTCGGTTGCTGAACATCAAATCTTCTGGTAGCCAGGGAGAAAAAGACTTTGAAATTTGGCAACTGTCCTAGAGTTTCCCAAACCCTTATAGCAAAGTGCTGGCTTCTTGGCACATACTTCCTGGGTGATTTCTCAGCTTAAAAAGCAACATGAACTCTGGCTGACCATGAAGCCCTCTGGCACTTGTAAAACAGCTTGGGCTTTGTGACTACAAACTGAGGTCCAGGTCAGATTAGATGAGCATATTATCCTGTTTACTGCCTCAAACTGACTTGGAAGCCGAGGAAGGAAAGGGCTGGAAATGTGAGAGCTGTAGAGAGCCAGAAGTTTTCAAATCAGCTAGAGGAATGTGCTGACGGCTCTCTTGTAGGGGAAAGAAGAACTGTACTTTTTCTCAATGCAGGTTCTTGAAAACCTCTTCTCATCTTGCAATTACTTAATCAGTAGGGGAGACATTTGGTATACATAGCCATTTCTATGTTCCATCATCAGGTGAAAAAGAGGAAATGAGGTTTGTGTTCAAAAGCTTGTTCTACCTATTAAAAGCTGTGAGACTTTGGACAAGTCATAAATCTTGGTGAGCCTCAGTTTTCTTGCCTGTGAAGTGGGGACACACTTCATAGGAGATGCTTCCAGTATTAAAATGAATTGTGTATAAATTTGTTTGAAAAATTATAAAACATATAGAGATGATGATAGTTGTTAAGGATAACTACTGCTGTTAGAACTACACTTGCTAATAATTTATTATTACAACAATATTTGGCTCTGTTTAAAAGCTGCTTTTGGCAACACTCCACCTACGTCTCCAGTAATTTTGAGATTCTGTAAGCAGGCATCTAATGTTCTGCTGTCTCCATCTCTGTGCCTTTGTGGTGGTTGCTTTATCCACTCCGATGGCTCCCTCCACACTTCTGTCAATCCAGTCTAAATTCTACTTGTTTCTCAAAGCCCTGATCAGATACATATGCCTCAAGGATCTCAGGTTAACTAATCCAATAACCTGAGCGACCTGTCTCTTCAAGTTCCCCCAATACACAGTCTATTCCATGTTCTCACACACGATGTGAGAGAAGTAAGCGATGTAACCTCTTCAAGCCTCAGGTACTCATCTGAGGACAGCGATGATCGCAGAGTCCCTGCCTAGCTCACAGGATTCCTCTGAATGAATTGGAAGCACTTTTGTTGACAACCAAGGAAATTATATGGACATCTGAGACAGTCTTGTTTTTAAGCCTTGCTTCCAGAATTTTGTGAACTGGAGTCATTTAGTTCTATTCCTTATTTTTCAGTGAAAATGGGTTCTGTCTTGTTCTGGGTAAGAACTCGTCAAGCCCCAGCCTCTTCATTTCCTCTTTCTAAGAGTAAAAGTGCAATGATACTTACCCTCTTTTAGGTCTCGGTCGATCTTGGGTGATGACTTTTTCCCCATTGACAATCCATGAACTTCGGCCCCTTCCACATTCACTCCTGAAGGAACCCTGCACATTCAAAAAATAAAAAAGAGTTGAAATAATTTTCCATTCAAGAAAGATGTTCAAAGGCAAAGGACAGTCTATGACTTCATACTGATTATTTTCTTGTACATTTTCGAGATCAAATCAGACATCATTGCCTCCATGAAGCTCTTCTCTGTTTCTTCAATGAGGGTGCTCCATTTCACTTCTCTAAATCTTCTCAGCAAGAAGTTATTATAGTTAATTGTATCCATAACATAACCCCCTTGAGATCAGACTTTGAGTACCAACAGCACAGGGAAGAATGATCATATACATGTTTATAATGCTGAGGGTCATATTAGGTGTCTGGAATATAGAGTGCCTCACTAAACAATGGTCGAATTGAAATAAATCATGTCCCAGTGCAGTGATTCTCAACTATTCCAGGAAAGAAGACACAAGTTTGTGTCAAACTTTGCAAACATACACATAATAGCATGATGCCCCTTCCATGTATGCAAACTGAGCAAATCCAAATGTGTGCATACATCCTTGGATCTCTTTCAATAGTTTGAGGCCACCCAGGCGTTGAGCCTTTGGAGCTTAGAGAAAGACCACAAGATTTTGAACAAGACCTAGGTTTGTCAGTCCTTCGTGGTGAGACACTTTTGAGTCTTTTGCCTTTGTCCGGGCCTCAGCTTCTGAATTTGAAAATGAATAGCCTGGACCTTGTGACCTCAAACAAGTAACCTCAACAGTCTGTGATTCCTTGAACTGCTCAGAATGTGTAGTTGATTTTTTATTTTTACTTATTTTTTTATTGAAGTATAGTCAATATACAATGTTGTGTCAATTTCTAGTGTACAGCATAATAGTTCAGTCATACATATACATCCATATATTTGCTTTCATATTCTTTTTCATTGTAGATTACTACAAGATAGTCAATATAGTTCCCTGTACTATGTAGTATAAACTTGTTTATCTATTTTATATATAGTAGTTAGTATCTGCAAATCTTGTAATTGACTTTTGACATCCATCATTTTAAAAAGTGAGTTTTCTTCATATCTGATTGAGTTCATGACACCTCATATTTTAGCTTGCAATAAAACTTTCTGAGCTTCATGCTTTCAAAGAAATTCAGTAAGAAAATTCAGCATTAAAAAGAGATCCAACTTTCTCTGATTTAAAATCACATAACATTTAGCCCTCAGAGATCACCTGATTCAACCTTTTGCTGTGAGGAAAAACATGAGACCCCCAGAGGAAGATAAATTATTTAAGGACCCTCAGAAGTAAAGGGAAAATTGAGACCAGAATGCAGACTCCCAGCTCAGAACTAATCCCCAGTTCAGAGCCCTTTTAATCATATCCTTCTGACTATTTCACAGAGCTAAGTTCTCTATAGTAAGTATAACTCTAAGTATTTCATCTCATTAAAAATAAGCATTTTGTGTTCCGAATGGAGAACTTACCGATTCTCATCCTGCCGTCCTCCGTATCGAGTCCAATAATTCTGTTTGAAATTGAAAAAAAAAAACCCTCAGTATTTTGTCACTAAAATGTCATGTACAGAAATAAAATAAAATATATACTTAAAACACTCAAAAGACCTAAAATATTAGAAAACTTGCACGTTATACAAAGCTACAATATAGTATTTAAAATTTTAGTAAAAAGGAAGGCTAAGGTTGATGCAGCTTTGACAAAGACAAAATGACACACAAATGGACTGAAAAAAAAATAGCATGGAATTAGCCTGAGTATCCATTCTGTTGTCCAAGAAAGTGATTTAGAATTTAGAGGTGGGAAGACACTTAAAAGATCATTAAGTACAACTCCTTTATCTTTTATAAATAAGACAAACAAATAAAAAGTCCAGTTTGGTTAATCATCTGCACAGGATCATGAAGTGAGTAAGTGATTGTTGTCCTGGGGTCTCTGGGATAACGTAATTTTTAAAAAATACTAAAGCCAGATATAAACATACTAGGAATTTTACACTAGAAATGTACATTAAAATTTTCCTGATTTTTTAAATGTGCCAATGAAAACACAACTAAGAAAGAAATTTTAAAAAGTGAAAAATAAGATATATTACAAATAGTGCTTTCTGTAAACATATTAACATGTACAGTATATAAAGAACTTACATAGCAACCAACAGATAAATGAACAAAATATATGTCCAGGTAATTCAAATGAGAGGAAAAACTGATAATAATTTGTGAAAAGTTTATTTTTGCTGGTCATCAAAGGAATATAAACTAAAATGACAATGATGTACCATTTTGTACATAATATATTAGAAATATTAATGATTTTAAAAACGTTTAAAATGTTATTTCTCATTGCTGAGATATTTGTGGTCAACTGTACCTTAAACTTTAAACTTTGCATTGCTAGGAATAATGAAGATACCAGAAAACTCTCTTAGAAAAACAATTTCAAAAATTTTAAAATTTCTTATATCCTTTGATGGCAGAGTAATTCCACTCCTGGGAATGTATTCTATGGATATAGTTCAATAGGAAAGAAAAATGCTTAATGCATTCATTTTGGCATAAGAATCAAAACAAACCAAATGTTCAGCAGCAGGAGAATTAACTTATTTATTGTACATCAACTACATAGATGTAGCTAAAAGTAATTTTAAAAGCTGTAAAGATATAAAAAATGGCCTATGCTATCTTAAAAGTCACAATAAAAATCCATTTATACTGTGTTACTGGTTCTACAAAAGGTATGTCTTCATATGAATAATATTTAAAAGGCAACATGGACAAGTGGAGAAAAGACAGCATGATGGGTGGTACAATTATGATCGATTTTATTCTTTTAAAGTCTTAATGCTTGAAATGTTGAAGAGAAAATACAAAATGTTGCATGCAGAAGTTAGGAAATAAAACAATCTTGAGGTAATTGCATCATGTACAAAATACTGCTTTCCTAGCAAAATATATTTGCTTTTTTTTTAAGTATAGTCAGTTACAATGTGTTAATTTCTGGCATACAGCATAATGTTTCAGTCATACATATATATATTCATTTTCATATTCTTTTTCATTATAGGTGACTATAGGATACTAAAGGTAGTTCCCTGTGCTATACAGAAGATACTTGCTTTTGACTTGGGACCTCAGTGATGTGGAAAACTATTAAAGTCTTTTAAAATTCATCACAAATATAGAATAAACACCTCCCTCCTCCCAGGTTTTATTAATGCGAGGCAGGGGATTAGAATCTTCAACAAATGGGGCTGGAAAATAAAATCAAACTTAAGAAGTCCACTGAATAGTTCTTCCAGAGAACATCCCCTCTCTCCTCTCTGCTCTTACCGGCTCAGTGTATGAAAATCCAAGGCCCTCTGCCCCTGATCGTATTAGTTCTGATTCCAGTTTATGACGCTTCACAAACATCGCCAAATCCTACAGAAAAAAAAAAGTATATTTAAATAACAATTGATATAATAAATGTTCAAGTGGAAAACATTTTTTCTTTAGACGTTAACAAATGTGCTAAAAAATATTCACAGCAGCAAAAAATGTCTCTGTCTCCATAGATTTTCACAAGCTAGCACATACGTGAAAAAATACACTTCAGGTATTAATCATTAAAGCTGGAAAGAACTGAGTCCTAGAACCTTTACTAAATGGTTACATGTCTTTAAGAGAAGGGTTATATTTTTACCAGCTCTCCCCAGAGCTGCTAGCAGAACATGGGTCTCACCTCCCTGGCCTCAACAGACGCTGGGTCGGTGCCATCATCCAGCAGACTCTCATAGTAGTCCACGTTGTCCAGGACGTCCTCGTCGTCTGGATGGAGCAGAAGATAAGCCTTGGCACACTCCAAGGCCTTCACATATTCGCCCACTGAAAAACCAAGGAGCTGCCGCATTAGAGTCAGCCTCAGTGGGTCTCAGGAATTTTTAAGAGCTACTTCAACATGTCTACGAGAAGTCAGCATTAAATGATCAATATGAAGGGAACAGTTGAGTAGAGGAAGCAGAAATAGTTGCAGATGAAAGGAAGGACACAGTTTCAGGTATTCCAAAGCTACTCACATTGGTCTTCTACGCTGCTACATGTCTTCAATAAATTATCAAAAGCTTCCACCCGAAGATGTTTGTTGAAAATTGATATTATTTAATACAGAGCAGAATTTTTGGAGTTAATTCTGATTTTTGAGCTGAATTTGCAAATGTGATATCTAAGACCAATTTCTGCAAGCCAAATGCTATTAATTGCTTTTAAACGTAAGAAAAGATGCTCACTCTCTCCCTCTCTTTCTCAGTGAGATAAATGGAAATTAAAAATGTTATTGAAATACCAATTTCCACTTAATGGGTTAGGGAATATCTAAAAATTTGGTAGTATATTCTGTTGATGAACAATGAAAATTGTACTCCATGTGGATAAAAAATTGGCAACATCTGTCAAAATTACAAATGAATAAACTATTTGATGCAGCAATTGTACATCTAGAAATTTACTCTGTAGGTATTTATGCACAATTGTAAATTACATACATAAAATACTATTCATCTGATCATTGATTGTAATAGTAAAATATTACAAACAACACAATGCTTATCAGTAAGGAGACACTTGAAATAAATTACAGTATAATGATATGTAGATATAAAGAAAAATCAGGATGATATGAAGATGAAAAGAGAAATCTGTGTACTGAAACAATTAGATTGAACCATATAAAACTCCCAAAATTAGACCACTTTTGACCAAGTAAAAGGTAATTTCATAGGTCCAACCTACTAAAAAATCTGAAATGTGTTGTTAATTGAAGCAAACAATGTGGAGAACAGTGTAAAGAGGAGGAAACAGGTCAGAGTGTGTGTGTGTGTGTGTGTGTGTCTGTGTGTTGTTTCTCTATAAAATTTTGGAAGGGTAAATAAATCTCGGGTTGTAGGGCATAAAATTGAGTTGTGGGGAAAAGAAAGGGAAGCTTTTATGATATTTGGTCTTTGAAACTGTGAGTATATTATCTTTCAAAATTAAGTTGAAAATTAAATTTAAACATCCTATAAAATATCAGTGTTGTATAACTTTCAGGACATTGTCACAACATTGGCCCACTCGTGGCTCCACCTGTTGCTCTTTTTGTTCTGAGCTCTAGAGAGTGAGGTGAGAGAGAAAACGCACACACCCCCACGGCTTGATCATAAACTCGGGAAGGCAGAGGACGAACTGATTAAGACAAGATGTCTGCTATGATGAGCCACCCCTCCCCACAAAGGTCTTCACGGATTATCCACGCTTTACCTCGATAGTAGGCAAACTGTAGGTAGTCATAATGCAGGGGAAGAAAGTTCTCGATGGGTGAGAGGCGGCCAGGGCGCGTGGCGAGTTCCCTCACGCATTCATGCTGACAGACCAGCACCTGCATGTAGTGATCTGGAAGACAAGAGCTGAGAAGTGGGTCCCTCCAGGCCTCTCAAAGTCCAGACTTGAAAGTGAGAACCACGGTCACACAGGGCATTCCTCACCTCACCGTACATTGAGAGGCATGTCATTATCATCCTCACTTTGTAACCAGAAGTCCTTTTCACAAAAAAAGTGACTTGCCAAACCCCCCGTCCCAGTGATCACTAGATCAATGACTAGCGGATTCCAAATCTTCCGGCTGCTGGTCTTGCCTCCATATTGCACTGTACCCTTCTGTGTGTCCTTTTATCTACATCTCCTCAAAGTGACATCGGCCATCTCACCCCTGCCCAGCTGAGCAGATGACTTTCTTATTTAACAATAAGAAATTGGGGTCTCTCTTTGGCCTTTAGGTGGTCTGAAGTGTCCTGGAGTCAGGATCGGAAGGTCAGATCCAGGATATGTTAAGGACCAGGTGAGAGAAAGGATCTGCCTGTACTTGGGAAGTTCACACAGAGAAGTAAAGCCAGAACGCTCTTCTTCCCTGTTAACTTTTCAAGTAACTTTTCCTATAGGGGGAGTGAAAACAACATTCCTTTACATCTGTTAATCAAGAACCTCTTCTATCCAGTTACAAATTAGTCCATCACCTGGATGTTGTAAACCCTAATACTGTAGGCACCTGCAAAACAGAAGGATGAAAGCTGAAGAATTTGAAGACGCATTTTGCCTCTTTTCCTGTGGTCCCCTTTCTTTGTTTCCATTCTTGCACCTGCAAATGGGCAAGGATCTTGAAGTGTATGGGTTTTCACGTTCCCTTTAGCTCTGGGCTCTATCTTATCCGAACATGAGCTGAGGAAACACAAGTGGCTAATGTCCCAGGAAGAAAATCCTTCCTACATTTTGCCCCGACTCTGATTTTGACAATGAAGATGGAGGGAGTCTTTTCCGTTAAGAGAACAGTCCATTCATGCTTGTGCAGAGCGAGTTCCCTGGGGAATAGTGATAAAACCACCCGATTCATGACTGCACGGTCTAATTCACGACTGCTTCCTCTCAAAAGGCTCTCTGTTAGGCAGAGTTTGGCTTGTATCTGGATGACCTTGAAAAGGGACCTCAAAACACAACAGAAAGGAAATATATGTTCTCTGGTGTGTAGGAAAATGTGCCAGTTCTCTTAAATCCTGGCCGACTCAATCCAATACAGCACACCTAATAGGATCATGGTGGTCCACTGGTGGTTTTTTTTTTTGTTTGTTTTGTTTTGGTTTTTTTTTTGGTCATTAATTCCACTTGGAGGACATGAGGGGGAGAATAGTTCTGTTTCCTTGATTGGCATGTTAGAAATAAATAGTTAGCTGTTTTATTTCTTAAGAAGACAACAAACAAACCTCAACTGTTTTCTCCTGGTCTAGCTGGCCATTTGCTTTTCTCTTTACCTTTTAATTCCAAAAGACAAGCAAAAGGAAAAGGTGGGAAGCACACCCACCAAGAATCCAAAATCTGAATGAAAGCATTTTTCAAAGCAAGACACAAACAGCAGTAAAGTAAGAGTGACAAAATGCTATCCTTTAAGGCTTCAGCAAGCACTCCTGGTGATAAATAACTACATTCAGAAGCCATTTGTGCTTGTCTCCAATTTGTAATGTTTCTATATCTCTTAAATCCACAAATTCTGGCTTTCTAAATGCATTCTGTATTTTCACAAGCCAGTTTTACTCCTAATTTAGGATAGTTTTGAGCCAGACAGGAATTTACATAGTTAGAGTTGTGATAGCCCATTTTTATTAGTCATATTGCTTGCCTCTTTCCTGTATCAAATGTTACTGGGCAATTACTATGTTTTAATACATTTGAGATCCAAGACACTTATATAGGAATACTTTTAAAGATTTCTTTCTCATAGTAAATCAGATGTGCTTCAAATCCTCAAGAAGACTTAGAATATTTCTGTAATATATAATATTTGATTGAATTTGAGAGACTATAACTTTTTTTTAAGTCACTTTTCTTTATTGGAAGTGAGGGTAATGGTGCTGTGTTAAGTCTTAGGAGCCTGAGTTAGGAGACTTCTTTTCCAGCAACCAACAGCTGTGATGACCTCAGAAAAATCACTAAAGGTTAATCTGTGGGAATTTGTTGGTCAGTTTTCTCAAAGCAGATCTAGGACATTTGCCAAAGCTGTTCAGTGGCCAGGGGTAGAGGCAGGTGTAGCGATGGATGTGGGCACGGAGGCAGGGCACCTATCCTCAAAAACCACAAGATAGTAAACTGTAATCAAGCAAAAGCCTGCTCATTCCCAAATAAAAGCTTAAGTTAAAGAAATAGTCAGCAATTTAAATGTGAAGCACACATGAAACTGACGTTTCAATGAGCAGTGCTGACAAAAATGCAGGTAAATGGCTCTGGCAGAGGCCCAACAAAACAAAGCCTTTGGGGGCAAAGGTCCCCAATAATTCCAATATTTGTATTGATTTTAGGTGAACTGCGTCGATTTGGGGTAGTTTAATGTGTTGCAAATAGGTCATTTGACAAACTGATAGATTCACAGTAGCCAAGATATGGAAGCACCTTAAGTGTCCATCCATGGACGGATAAAGAAGATCTGGTGTGTATATACATATATGTCCGTTTTTCAATTGTGTAGACCTTCCAAGTATGGGCTCTAGAATGAGAAAACCCTAGGTTTGATGCCCAGCTTCACCTTAATCACGTTACTTAATTTTTCTGAGGTATAAATTCCTCACTTAAAAGGGGAGAAGAGGGTAAATAACCGTACTGTCTACCTACAAGGAACTGTTTTGAGGATTAAAATAAATATAACTATGTAAAATGCTCTGTGTACTGTAACTGCTAAATAAGTTTTTCTTATTCTTATTACCAATAAATAAGAAATAAATTACCACTAGTAATAATAATTCACATACTCTGCTTAAAGATTAAAGTTACTATTTTCCCATAAACATTTTGCAAATTTTTCCACTTGCTATTATAAATCAACTTGATTTATAGCGGCTTTTATATTTATAAATCTTATGTAAAGTCTTTTTCTTCAAGTTTCTTGTCTGTTGTCGTGCTAAGAAGGGCTTTCCTATTCTTACACAAATAGTCTCTTGCATTTTCTTCTAACAGTTCTATTTTTTACACATATTATTAACATAATAGAATTTGTGTATATTTTTTCATACGCAGCAGAGAACTCACTTCCCACCATAAGTGGTTAGCTAGCCAGTCTCCCCAATTAGTATACAGTGCACTTTACCTACTATTTTATTTTATTTCAGCATCTTTTTTGGGGGGAGGGGAGTAATTAGGTTTATTTGTTTATTTTCATATTTTATTTTATTATTTTTTTAATAGAGGGACTGGGGATTGAACCCAGGACCTGGTGCATGCTAAACACACACTCTACCCCTGAGTTACACCCTCCTTGCTCCACCTACTATTTTAAATGCCACTTTGTAATATATTAAATTCCTATATATAATAATACATTCATAAGTAATTGAAGAAGACTGTACAAAGCTATTCATTACTACATTGTTTATCGTAATGAAAAAATTATAACTTCCTTAATATTCATCTGTAAATTATGACCAGACCTTAAAATGGAACGTTGTATTATACATAACGGAACATTGCGTTTTCCCCCATATAATGCAACATCATATGGCCATCAAATACAATAAGGTGGATCCACATGTACTTACGTGAGAAGATGTCCTCAATATATTGTTAAGCATAAAACAAAAGCAAAGATAAGCTGAAAATCAGTAATTTATGTTATTGTCTTATTTCTATAAAAGTAAAATAATACTTACAAATAAATACGTAAATATTTACAAATGTGTCTGAAAAAGTTTGGGAGCAGAGTCACCAGATTTAAACTAGGTAAAGTGATCTACCGGAGACAGGATGGGGTACATATATGAAAATCTTTTTACAATGTATACTTATTACAACATATACTTCCATATGGTTGAATAGTTTCACAGATGGCATATAATATTTCTATAATCAGGAAGTCAAGGGAAAAAATAAACTTTACCTGCAATGGCTTCATAGAGACCGGCTTTATACCCTAAGAACTCATACTCCTCAAATCTCTGCGGCCCCTCACACAGGGCTCTGCACTCCATATCTTCGTTGAAATATTCTCTTAAAGCTTGTTCAAAGTACTTGATAGCTAGTTCAAAGTCATCAGCCTCATAGTGTTTTACTCCTGCACTGTAACTCTCCTGTGAAGAAACAGAAAAGACTTTTTTTTTCAAAGAGCACCTAAGGGGCATTTGAATGGATTCAGGCAGACTCTGGGTCACTTAGGTAGGTGGGGGATAGGACTCTTGTGCAGTGGATGATAAAGAAAGGTTGCTCTGGGAGGTAAAGGGTAACTTCCCTGGCATCAACTCCTCAGAAATGAGGAGGGACTGACTGAGCAAGCCGACTGCTGTCACATCAATCCATTCCATTTTCTTCCTGAGCTCACTCAAGACTGTATTTTGTAACCTCTTTTGAATATAGGTAAGGCCATGCAACAAAGTGATGTGGGTGGATCTTTTTTTTTTTTTTTAAATGAAAAGAAAAAAAAAAAAAAGACCTATCTAAAATCATCCTCTTACCTTTGTCTTCCATCATCTGGGAGGCCACATGCTGAGAATGGTGATGTCTCCAATTGAAAAAGAAGCCCTTTCCACATATTGTGATTTCAAGTAAGATTTCATTTAAAGACACACTTACGTAGCTTAAGAAAAAGTAATCAGAATTTGGAAAGTACTGGAAAAACCAGAACTGGGACTGGGAACTGGGAAACCACAATGTTTCCCAGCTCCCAGGAAATTCACATGGGCTTTTTCTCCAGTGGCAAAATTTTTTAAAAAGTGCTAGAGGGGGTGCTGAGGCTCAGAGAGGGTTACAGATGTTCACATCACATCCTACTTTTCACCATATTATACTGATTTTCTAAGTTAATTTTTATTTTCTCTCAATGTTTTCAACCCTGAATTATGGTATTTCGTCTGGGAATTCCGAAAGTATAAAACTGGTACAGAATCAGAAACTGGGAATCAGTCTGAGCTATCCATTCATAGGAACCTGCTTTGAGTCCAGTGAGAGTCAGGGCAGGGTGCCCAGAGCTCACCAGGTGTGGTTTGGCTTCCCGATCTACCAGCTGGAGGGCTTCAACGCCGGCCATGGTTCTGTAATTCTCGATATTCTGCTGCATTTCCATGTGCTCGGGGTTGGCCATGAAAAAGGTGTGGGCTGCTTCCACTGCCTTATCCAGCTGGTTAAGCTATAAAGATTAAAAAAAAAAAAAAAAAAAGACCAAATGAAGGCAAATATTTCTAAACCAGGTTCAGTACCAGTCCAAGGTCTCACAGACTGGAAGTGTCAGGGCTGGGTTCAAGTTCACATTCACTATACTCAGCCTCCACGCTAAAGGACAGGAGGTTAATAGACAGTTCCTAAAATGACACGTAAATATTACGGCTTTGGTGAAAATGGATACATGTGCTTTGTTCCAAGTTCCTTCTCTTCCCCCTCTTTTCTAAGCCATCTGTGTTTTCTGGGAAATTGAACCTACATGCTTCTGTTTGTTTTATGATTAAGGAAAAAGCTGCCGAGGCTGTGCCACCTCTAATTCACATTTTCAACATTTTTGTCTTTTATTTTCTCTTTTCTTTTTGTTCTTTTTGCCTTTAATCCTGACAATAGAAGTATAAACAAATTATGACTTTCCAAAAGATGAGACTGGGGATGCTGGATATACCTACCTCCCACTCCAAATTTGTTGTCAGAATATAAAGAACACAAAGTTAAAATGAATGAATTATTCCAATCCGTAAGAGATACTAAATGCAGAGCACAAAATGCTCTACCACATTCCTTTGACTGAGGTACTGATTCCAAACTTACAAGTTGTAGTCTCATTAATACAAAAGGAAGAGTTTTAATAACCTGCATAGACACCATAAATCTCCTCTTAAACCACTTAATATGCCGCTCTCCATGTAATGTGCGACGATGCATTTTTACTCAGTTTAAGACATTTTGTCCTATGCTTTAGTCATGGAGAATGTCTACAGACTGAGCCTTTTGCCCCATTTCCGAAAAGTGAATATTCACAGTAATATTAGTCATTTTCATGGTGAAATCCAAATTATGTTTGGTCTATTTTGAAGTATGAAGAGTGAAACTCATTGTTATTGAGCAAGTAAATATAAAATCATAGAAGGCATATAGGATTCAACTGAATCAGCTTTTGATAGTCTGGCCACTCAAATATTAGTAAGAAAAAGAAAAAAGTAGGTTTCTAAGCCCCCAGTCACTGCCATCTCATGAAACATAAAGAATCTTATCTCTCACCATAGAAAACACAAACTGCCTTATTTTAAGATCTCATATCCTTAACTAATAATGGTAAAACCTTTTTTTTTCTTTTTAATTTGCATAAGCTTAGCTACTGGCATTTTCTTCCATTAAATCTTGCCTGAAATCAGCTTTTCCTTTCACTTTTACCTTTGTTCTCAGTTCTGTGGTCCCAGAATTATTTTGGCTGTCAAAATCACTAATTTTGGACCTGGTTTCTTTCTTAATTTAAATTCCTCAATTTCTCATACACCAACATAGATAAATATGAATTGTATGGACATCTACGTAGTGCCAAGTATATAGATATAGAGGAAAAAGAACATGTTCTAAATTGGGCATATGTCTACATTTATTGATCAGGTGACCCTGGAAAAAGTCATTTAAACATTTGTGTCTCAGTTCTCCTAAAGTTCTCCTTTAATGCTCATGAAACCCCAATACCACCACTTATTACACAAGATTTTGGAAGGATTTAATTGTGTAACATAAAAATGTGCTTCAGAAATCACTAATCCCCCCCAAAAAACTGACAAAATGCAATTTATATATGATCTATCTATTTCAGAGATGCAAATATACTCTTCTTAATGATGGGCATGTATAGTCTACAATTCTCATTGACATATTCATGGAGATGTAGTAAGACACTTGCATTTGGTGGAAACTACCTCCAGTTGAGTCAAATTATAAATCATGATCAAAACAGGTTAGCAGTGACACAGTCTAGCTTTATAACATCAGCCATTGACGTTGAAGGAGCATAGATACATTTTTATACATTTTTCAATTTCCTACCTTCATGTTTTGCTCAGGCTGTTCCACTGACCTAGAGATCCTCTGTCTTTTCTTACTGAAATCTAACATATCCTCTAAGGCCAACCTTAAATCCTGCTTTCTCTAAGAGATTCTTTCTCCTCCCCTTAGCTTTTGGCAAGCACTGCAAAATCACCATATCCACTACTGGTACTTATCATACTCTGCTGAACACGGCATCTACCCGAGTATATTTGTCTCTCCTGGTCGAGCTCTCTGAGGATAGGGACCACATGACATTTATTTTTGTTGTTGTTTTCCATCTACTTTACGTATAGATGATGCCTATGATATGTCTAAGAGAAAAAAGCTTTAAGTAAATACTTACAAATCAGAAAGTGAATTACATGTGAGTGTACTTCATAAGCTATAATGGACTGAAGGGACGTAGGTTGAAATAACAACATCTCTGAAGTCATCATTCACACTGAGAGCTTCCAGTACTGATCATCACTGATGAATGTGCTTCAGTAGCTCTTGGAAATTGTCAGCCAATGTTGATGAATTGGTTCCTTCTCTTAAAATTGACCATTTTTATTGGTATTAAACATAGTACTATCTTCCCCAATACAAATATAAAGAACACTCTATGACTTAAGGTTGAATCATAAAACTTGTTCATGTACTGGCTTTTAAATTATTGTGAGCCAGTTCAGGAAATTAGAATTGGCAGTCAGAGACTATAAAACCGGCCATTATTTTAACTGGAAGTTTGATATCTTTGCACTCCATTTTTGAAATTAGATACATCCATCTGAAGTGGTAGGAAAAGTCCAGGTGAACATGTGTATGCTATGCGCAACACTGTGTTATTGGATGGAGATTATTACAAGGTCTTATATGTACTAAGTTTCAGCTAAGGAAGGATCTACCCACTACTCTATTGAAACAAACAAGAAGCTAACTGCATGCATGTAAAGGCTTCAAACTGGACTTCCTTTAAGACTAAAATAAAATATACCACAGGAGAGGATAACCCTAATGTGAGGGTAACTCTATGCATTAGAAAATTAAATTGTAAAATACAGTACAACTGAGAAAGGGGAATGATTCAACAAGGTGGTATCATACTTTTAGGGGAGCCCGCTGCGCCGCTGAGACATGAGAAATACTGGTAAGAAATGCCTTCAGGAAGCTCTGGGCCATTTCATCTCAAGCTGTGAAGAACTAAGGCAAACATTTTTTCCTGCCAGCCATGCTGCACAGGAAAAGAAACCAAGACTGATTAAATCAACACCCTGCAGACATTTGGAAGTTACTCTGTCCACCGGTGAGTGAATGAAACTTTTAGGACACACAGATGGTTTTCTGTAATTAATAATAAAAGGAGCATCTCAGAAGTACATATTAACTGCTTAAAAGTGAAGGTTTAAAGAATGGCTCTCCATTGACCACAAAAGAGATTCCAGAAACTATGCACCATGACAACTCAAGAAATTGCAGGATTTCACCCCCTCCCTATCTTTCTAGCATAACTTCCTCTGATTTACCACTATACAAACCTTCCCTAGAAAAGTTCTAGAAAAACTTCAAGACATTTTGTAATTTACCATTCCTCTTTTCAACACACATAGGCCCAGAACTCCAGCCATACTCAGATTCTTTATTTCACTCATCCACTTATTCAGCAAATATTTATTTTGCACTAAATCTCTGCCAGGGACTGAGATAGCGGATGAGAATACCTCCATGGCCAAAACAGACAAAGACCCTGCTTCCCAGATGCTTACCACCTCATCCAAGGGGACAAGGCTCAGGTAAATAAATCTCAATGAACATAAGTTTAGATTGCACTAAGTGCTATGAAGAATTAAGTGAACAAACAGCACGATAAGAGTTGGCTGGGCTGAGGGAGAGCAGCACTCCTTTAGATAAATTAGTCAAGGAATGTCTCTGCTATGGGAATTTTGAGCTGAGACTTAAGTGTTGAGAAGCCGGTCATGGGCAGAACAGGAGGAAGAGTGTTCCGGGCAAAAGAAAGTCAAGTGAAAGGGCTCTGAAATGGAAAAAATCTTGACATGTTTTCAAAGCAGAGTAGAGACTAAGAAGAGAGATTTGAGAAGTTAGAGGACAAATCACTTACAGGCTACAGTAAAGAGTTTGAATGTTATTCTAAGTGCAAGAGGAAACCATCAAAGAATTTTAAACAATACTTAATCCATATTTTCAAATGAGAATTCAGACTGCTATGTGGAAAACAGACCTTTGGTAGCAAGCAGGAGAACACTATAGTAATTCAAGTCAGAGAGAATGCGTTTCATCGCAAAGTAAAAACAGCACATTGTGAATAGTCCTGCTCTGAACATTGGGGCGCAAGTATATTTTTGAGTTAAAGTTCCCTCTGGATATATGCCCAGGAGTGGGATTGCTGGGTCAAAAATTGACACAACATTGTAAACTGACTATACTTCAGTAATAAAAAAAAATAGGACAGCATAGGTCTGCCCTTTTCTTCTTCCCCCCTCTCTTCCATTCCTTTCTCTTCCTTTCCACTTTGCCTATCCTGGCCATAGCAATGTTTCTCAATTCAGATGATGGACGCATAGTACAAAAGGAAATAATTCTAAAATTTCCAAACTTATTTTAGGGAAGATATACAAGTTCCCTCTCTTCTGAATTAGCAGAAATATGAAGCTCAAGTATTTTGAATATGAGCTTAGAACAGCTCATTAAGACATGCGCAAGAAAGAAAAGGGGCTAATTCTAAAGCACATTAAAACATGTGAAGAACACTGCGTACTTTTGAAATAGAATATTTAAGATTACGTTCTATCTTCTGAAGCCTTTTTCTACAATCAGGATAAATCATCAATACTGAAATAAGTAATTTCCATTCTGGTCCTCCAACAGCATTTTCAATAAAGAAGGGGATTCGTTCTCTGCTTTCACCACCCTAACTTGGGGAATTCATCCAATAACCCACATTACATTTTGATGCAGTATTTTTGCCTTGGCGCTTTACTTCAATTTCACAATATAGCAACTTCAGAGAATTCTTAACCCCATAGGAGGTATTTCTTACCAACTGCCAAACATGTAAATAGACACCTTGTTTCTAAGCCCCAGCAGAATGTTTAAGTTCTAGTCAGCAGTACAGTCCCACTAGCTGGGCAGAAGGGAAGTCACCGGATTAGAGCACCTATATCATACGAAACACTAAAATTCCATGGGCTAAAAACCTTAGTCTTCCTTTTATGAAGCAGGAAGCCTTTTTTTTTTTTTTTTGAAATAATGGTGACACCTGACATTTTTGTAATTATTTCAGCCCTTGCTCATGTCTCCAAACTGACCTCAAACTTTTGCCAACCCAAAGTTAATTTTCCTCCACAGAACCAAATAAGTAAATAAACAAATCAACTTTAAATAACTGAACAATATATTAAAAGAATACTGTTCAAATAAAGACCCATCAAATTTTGAAGCGAAATTTGCGGTTTGTTTGAACTACTCAATTAAACTAAATCCTACAAATTACCGGGCTCCAAATGTAAAGACCAGATTTCTTAATGAGAATTCAATCTTAGGAAATTCCTAAACGATTCCATACAGTAGAGTCAGATTTTTAGAGCCAAAAAATAGCTATATAAAAAATAACTTTTCATTCTTATTCCACAATTTCTGGTGTATTACAGTCCTTTACCTTGTTAAAAAAAAAAAAAAGCCCCATATATTGAATTGTTTTCATAATTCAGTTACAGTAAATAGTTATTTGATTTTCCTGACTACTTTTTAAATTAATTTTAGCAGACATTGAGGGCTACATGAAATAGTGTGTTGCCCTTTTTGTCTTACTTACTAGGAAACTGAGAACTAAATTTTATTCTCATTTACAGTAACTGAATTATGATAGGTTTCTAGTATATCAAACTGAAGCTAGTATATTTCTGTTTTTTCTTTGGGTTTTTGTTTTTGTTTCTGTTCCAAAATTTTAATTATACAAATAATTGCTTTAGCAAGGTAACTCAGAGTCTTTTCGGACACAGAAAAGGTGCAAATTATTCAAAAGATAACCCCTCTCTCCTTAGTAAAGGAAATTTCTGGTAATTAAATTTTTTACTACATGTCAATTTAGTCATTTTTAGCTTTAAAGAACGCAAGGTAATTCACAAGTTAGGTGTACATGTTAGTGTAGAAAATGAATTGATCTTTGCATTTATGGAATGTGAGACTAAAATGTAGTCATGGTTATAAGTAAATATTTACAGCTTTCAAAATGTTGTTTGGTAAGGATTAGACGAGAAATGACATATTTAAAGAGTAACTTTCCTCTGTGGAGTAAGTTGGAAAGGAAGAACTCGTCTTTTTAAAGCACTTACTTTTGCCAAACTGCTTATACCCTTTTTTTCAATTACTTATTGTCCTGAGCCTGATTAATGGACTCTTGTTTTTTCTAAACACTCTACTGAAGTTTTAATCTGATGTTTACAGCTGAATGTTGAACACTGACGGTGAACAGTCACTGTCAAATGAGGTTACCCATATGAGCTCAGTGGAACAACAGAGTCTATCAGTTAAGTCTGCTAGAAAATTTCTTACCTAAATAAAAACCATCTTTCAGGGTAAGGAAAACACTAAAGCAAAGAAGAAAAGCTTCTAATCATGCTATTTCAGATTAGAGACTATTTAAAACAGAAAGTTCTTGAGTTTTTGAAAAAAAAAAAAAACATACACACACACAGAACTGAAAGTATTAGCCAAAAAATATGCGCGTGCTTATTAATTGGACAAAACCCCTCAAGCTGTCTGTGTATTGTCTAACTTCCTAAGAAGAGATAGCCAAGACTTGGATGCCTGCTGGGAAAGGAGAGTGTCCTATCTCTGTGATGGGATGCGGGCAAGTCATATCTGCCACGGATCAAATGAAATTACTGTGTGGTTTATTGGTAGCTTACTGTTATTTTTGCTTTTAAACTTTAGGACAGGGTAAGACTGAACGACTGGGAAGTCCTCGTAACACTCTGTGCTGTGGTCCAGAATTCTCCCTCGAGGTGTCAGAGGGTGACTAATCGTTACCGAAAAGACAGTCTGGGCCAAGGCATCTCTGACCTTTCCTTCCTGCTACTGTTTTTGGAAACATAGCAATAATCCTCTTTAAAAATTTCTTGGGAAGGTGGCTGTCACTCATTTCATACCCCCGTTTTGCCAGCGTTTCTTGACTATTGCAGTAGTCATCACTTTAACTTGTAAAGAATCTTGTTTGTTTCTGTGGGGAAAAAAAATAGAAACCCAATGTCCCTCTTTGTGAGCTCAGAATCTTTCTTTCTTTGTGACCTCTATATCACACAATTTTATTCATGAGCTTCTTAAGAAGAATTTGCCAATACTTTGCAAAGCACTTTAAAATACTCATAAAAATTAAAATAAGAAAGACGGTCATTTATTAAGTATATACTCAATTCTTATTGTGAAATTCTTCAAAAAGCTGGAAGATGAACCTCTCCCTCACCTCGGGCCCAACAGAAAAGTAGTTGATCATAATTTACAAGAGCACATTGTAAGGGGGTGGGAATGGCTCAGTGACAGATCGCATGCTTAGCATGCACGAGGTCCTGGGTTCAATCCCCAGTACCTCCATTAAATAAAAACAAACAAACATGAGCACATTATAATACAAACAATGAGCTATCCCATGTGGAAGCTAGGGCTGGCACAGACTGAGCTGGCCTTAACGAACTTGACCGTGTGAAAACAAAGTTTGTTGTTCTAACCGTTCACGCATGCTTAGCTTCTGCCTGGTTTTTATTATGATAAATGGAGATGGATGTTGTTTTTCCCTAGTGACCCATTTAAAAAGTTCTAGCTGGCCATCACTTCCCTGGAGCCAAGAGCCTAATTGCTCACTACCAGAGTTAGGTCTCTGCAGCCATCAGCAGCCAGATCACATTGTTTATCCCAGACTGCACAAAGGTGGCATCACTTGAATGTATTTGTCAAATATGATTTCCAAATGGCAAATAAACTGTGGATTCAGGCTTTCTGCTTCTAAGACAGCCTTTAAAAATCATCAGTGAAGTAGCTTAATAGAGACTGGCACTGATTTTTCTGTTCTTGAGAATACAAAAATTTTTTTCAAGACTTTTTTGTGTATCTGCAACATCGTTTCATGAAATAACAAAGTGATGGGTACAAATTGCTTGTCATAGATGAGGAGGAGTGTGAGCATCAAAGTTTGGGTTTACTTCCTGTTTCTCCCATAAGCACCCCTGTTTCCTGAGTGGATTGCAGATGGAGGAAAATTTATCAGGGAAAAGAAGTCACACATTGGGCTGTGGCTTGTTCAACACTGTACCAGTGCTGGGATAACACTGGCCACAGCTTGCCAAAACTGATGGTTTGGGGAGGGGCTCTTGGGTTTACTGAGCATATAGAGAACTGCTGTCACTACAGTTTCTAACGTCTCCATCCATTTTGGTCTCCCTTCCATTTTGTGTTTATGATCAAATCAAACATTCCACCCAAAGCACTCCAGTCTGAGAATTACAAGGAAAACAAACAAGCAAATCAAAAGCTTTCACACTTGTACGTTTTTGCTATAAATATGCCACACACCTCTATGAAATACAAACTCTCTCTTGCTGTTACCAGGATGGGGAGATTTCCTTCAAAAAATATTTCAAAACTTTCACTTCAGCTCATGTGAAAGAAAGCACCATGGCTACAGACTAAAGAGTTTCGCTCCAAAGACCCCTCTCGGAGGGGACTTCAAGAAGAGATGAAGGTCCCTTCAGGTATTTATTTAACCCATCAAGCTGACTAAAGAGTACCCCTAACCCGATAGGCTACAGGGTCTTACTAAAGAGGTGGTTTTGATGACAGAGTTATTTCAGTGTTCCATAAGCTCCTCTGGCGTCACACCTGAACTTTTTGAAACATTTAGCCACAGCAATCACCTTTGGGCTGCGTTGTAGATTAAATATCCATCCCATATACACAGGTTAAACATAAAACTGAACATTTTCTCTGGACCTCAGTCGATAGACTGTGTTGGAAAGAAGTTCCAGTTTATCTGAATTCCCGAGGCGGTTAAAGCTTGGAGAAAATCTGCTTACTTACTGAACATATCAGATAGTATCCATTTTTCTGTTACTTTTTTGGCACCTGAAGTGGTCTTATGAGCACTAACTTCTATCCCAGATAGCCAGGGCTAGAAAGGCCCTTTGCCTCACATAGGACCACGGCTTTATTTTACAGGTGGATAGAATATTTGCATAGAAAATTAGTGGCAAGACTATGGTTAGAATATCCATTTTTTAATTAAAACATTCGCAAACACATATTTGGGATTTTAATCCCTGTAATTTCAAAGCAGAAGTGAGTTCATGCATATCTGGTCCAAGTAACAAGTATTTGCTGATCACCTCTGGCATAGGAAAAAACTATGATAGATGGCCTCTGAAGATATCAAATATTTGCAATATAGTCCTTGACCTTTTATTAAATACAACCCAACCGGGCAAGGAGACATATCCACACTGTTCATATCAAGAGCTAAGGATGTACAGGATTAGAGGACAGAGCAAGTGGGCTACAGGCAACATAGTGCTGTCAAAATTCAGAGATATTGAAACCACAGTAACCTGGAAGGTACAGGGACAACCTCACTGAGAAAGCGGGACTGAGATGGGGTCTTGAAGAGTAGAAAACATCTGGCTGTCCCACAGAATGAGGTGAGCAGAAAGAAACAGGGGTGACTCAGATGTTTTCAGAGAATAGTCATTTGGCTGAACTGGCTTACGTGGAAGCTCTGGATTGCAGAGTAATGGAAAACAAGGTTGAACGGGCTGGAATTTGGGGATCTTTGAACACCACACTGAGGTGTTCTGATTTTTATTCTTGGATAAAGAGACCCAGATGTATCTATGTGTGCATGTATGTGAATGTAGTCAGTGAAAATCTCTGCTTAATTTAAAAAAAAAGAATTTGAAAAATAAAAACTACACTATTTGAGGTAGCTATGAAAAATCTTTTCTTATGACTGTTTTTTGGAGCAATTTTAGGGTCACAGCAAGATTGAGAGGAAGAAAAAAACCCAGGATTTCCAACATTCCCTGTGCCACCAAATAGGCATTGCCTCCCCCATTACCAACATCCCCAACCAGAGTGGTACATGTGTTACAGCTGAGAGACCTACCTCAACACATCATAATCAGCCAAAGATCACAGGGATTACTCTTAGGAATGTACATTCTGGGTAAAATGACATCATATTGAGGAATATGAATGAAAGTAAACTTCATTAACTTTGATGAAAGACTGGCTTTAATTGTAGAATCATCATCTAGATGATTCCAGAATCCCAAAATGGAAGGCTGAAAAGCGAAGACTGGTCCTTAGACATCATTTGGTGTAAAACTTCCTTCTCTACTATACTTACATGAATACGATAACTAAAATACAGAGCAAAAAATTGTTCTCAGGTCACATGAATCCTAAAAGTGCTAGCTCCCACAACTTTATCTTCGAATTCCAAAGTTAATGGTGTTTCTAGAAAAACTTCATTGCATCTAAGACAAAGTGGCCAATCCTCTTTATTCAGCAAGAAAATGGAGCGTGTACCATTTTGGAAAAGTGCATTTAAAAAAGTTATACCCAAAATATATCCCTCCAAAAGAGATAAAAGAACACTTTGCTCCATGCCACCCAAAATAAGCCAAATTAAAGTTGCAAAGTGTCTGCTAAGGAGTATAGACGAGAACTATAGGCTTAGGTTCAAATGAAGAGACTGGTTTGAATTGAACCACTGCCTAAAAAAATCATATCAAATAGACTATAAAATTATATTCAGCGGTTAAAAAAACTCGGAGTTCTGATTTTGACTTTGCGCATACTGTGGTTTACACTGGCTTCCTTCCCCTTAAAATGTTATGTTGGGACAGAGTTTAGCAGCTGTGTGTTTGGTTTATACCAAGAAAAGATTGCCATTATGATCTTCCACATATGGAGATCAATGTCCCCACTTAGTCTGCACAGGACAACATAATCTTTATATTTCTAGGGATATTGGAGTTCAGGCTATTCTATTTTGTCTTTCAGTTCAAACTGGCCAACATTTAATGAAGGTCCTATGCTGGATGGGGGCAGTAGGGAGAAAAGTGAGATAATTTCTGCTTTTTAGAGATAATCTGGGGGATCGAGTGGGAAATCAGACAAATACCTTTAAGCCAGAGTTGAGTATTGGACCATACAGAAGTAAAAACAAATAGCCTGAGGACTGAAAGTAGGAAAACACACTACGAAATAGGCAGATTTGGATCTAGAAAATCTTCATGGAGATCTTACTATGAATATGGTATTTTAGCAGACCCTGAAAGATGGATGGAATATCAACAGACAGAGGTGCCAGGAAGGGCATGTCACCACTGGTAAGGACACCAATAAAAAGTGTTATTTGTGTGCAAGGATTAGTTTGCTGGGAGTACAAGTGTTGGAAGCAGGGTTTAGAGTAGATGAGAATACTTCAAAAATAGGCTGGGGCCAAAGCGGTATGGGCTTGAAGCTAAGCACATGTTGTGTCATATTTGGGGGAGCACTGGAAACGTTCAGGGCAAATGGAGTGATTTGAATCTTTTGAAACTCTCTTCTGGAAACATCTCCATCTCAGTGGAAAGGAGTAAGTCTAGGCTATTGGTTCTACTAGAAACAGAGGACAGTCTATAGTGAGACAGGCAGCTGAGATCAGTCCCACTGAGCTCCAGGGGTCAGCACACTCAACTCCCTCCAGTCAGCTCTCCACCTGCCCTTGTATCCTGAGCATTATGGAACCAGGCCACAAAATCACACTCTGAAAACATCGGGCATGCCAATAAAGTGTGAAATTGCTACATATCCCATTGCTGGAAGACCCACTTTCTGTTAATCTAAAGCCTTATATATTCTAAAGACTCCATTGAAAGTCTGATTTTCAACCAGAAAGAGATCCCAGCCAAGTTATTAAATGAATGTAGCCTTCCATCTGGGAGTTGCCACCTCTACTCTTTCTACCCAGAAGAACATGGGGTATGACTACAAAATAATACAAGCACGGTTCATTCTTTTCCTTTGAAAACACTCTCATGAGGCACTAAAGGAATTCTCACTTGCCTCCACTTGGAGTCAGTGAGATAGAGACAGAGATTCTGTTACATTTTCATCAATTGTTGCCTCACGCCCCATGTGAGCAAAGGATGTTTCTGTGCGAAAGGCTACAGGAGTTACAACGATCAACCTTGCGCTTTCCTGTTCAGACACTGAGGATGCTGAGAACTCTAAGAGTCAAAGGGAGACGGATGGGAGCCTAAATCCTACTCCTCCTGCTCCCAGCTCTAATGGAAAGGAAGCTCAGAGCAAGTGCCTGGATGCAATGTGAAGAGAGTAAAGTACCTGTGTGTATACCCAAGATAAACAACAGTCTCCTGCCACTTACTCTATGAGGAAATTTAACATAAATAATTACAAGTTGTTATCAGATGTAGACTGGGCAGATATTAATATCCTGATTTCATGATGAGAAAAATGAAGCTCCTAGAAGCTCAGTAATAATAATGGCCACTATTATTCCATATATCACATGCCAGAGACAGGAAATAAGTGTCTTACACATATTACCCCGTGTTCATGGGCTGAATCGTATCCTCTAAGGCTGATGTGTGAATTCAGGTGAACCCTAACCCCAGGACCTAAGAATGTGACTGTATTTGGAGACAGGGCCTTTAAAGAGGTAATTATATTGAAATGAGGCCTTTAGGATAGTCCCTAATCCAATTTGACTGGTGTCTATAAGACAAAAAAGATTAGGACACAGAGAGAATCAGGAGCACTGGGGCATGGAGGAAAAGACCACTTGAAGACACAGGGAGAAGGCGACGGCCAGCAAGTCAAGGAGAGAGGCTTCAGAAGGAAGCAAACCCTCAGACACCTTGATCTGGAACTTCTAGCCTCCAGAACTGGGAGAAAATAAGTGTCTGCTGTTTAAGCCACCCAGTCTGGGGTGTTCTGTTACGGCAGCCCTGGCAAACCAATAGACCACATTTTAACAATGAAATTATTAGTGAGGTAGGAATCAATAGCTTCACTTACAGTTGAGAAAACTAAAAATCATAAGTAATTGACTTTAAACCCAATGATGTCTTTCGCCTCTCTGCTATATTTTCCCAAGTGGTAAGCTGGTGAGAAACAATTCAAGTAACTATATTAAAGCACTGTAATGTTTAATTCAGTGTTCTCTTCACCAAAGTATCATGAAATTGCCTTGGTAGGCCCATTTTGACATTAACGCAGCATGGGAAACAAGATTATGGAAAACATGGAGTTCCAAATGAAAATTAAAATACCTGGCTTCCTTTATAATTTCCCAGGATAAGGCAAAAAAAAAAAAAAAATCAAGGCAAATGAATCTTCTCTTCTAGGCATTCTGGAATGTACATCTGTTTTTATTTATGGTACTTAAACCTCCCATTGTGGTTTATTCTGAAAAGGAGTTTGATCAAGACTCTCTTCCTCTAAGCATATCATTTCACTTTATTGTAAGTAAAGAAGTGCTTATAATAATGCAGAAAGCTCACAAAGGAAAGATACATTCCTGGGATTACTTTAATTAGCTGGTAAAGTTCCTGGAAAAAAAAACAAAACTGAAAATCCATCATACCAGAGAATCAGACAGAGAAGTTGGCCCGGGAAATGTCATCCTAATTTTGTAAAGCAGAATTTCTAAGACTCCATGCAAACTCTGATCTGGTCAAATTAAAAGTGAAGTTTTTAACAACAGGGTTGGACTCTAGCACAGCATAATCCTTTGGTAGAATATTATCCACCCACTGAGACTAATGAGCCCTGCAAAGATGCTCGTGAACATATTTGAAAGAAAAAAGCAGACTGGATAAAACGATGTGTAGTTTGAATCCATGGATGGGATATAAATCCATAAGAAAAATGTTACTCACCCAATGTTAATGGGATCTGTGTTCAAGTAGAGGCAGGGAACTTCAGGACTTAATTAATCAACCACTATTTTTTTTCCTGTTTTCTAATCTATTATTTATCCTGTCATGAAGTAACAGAAATGGAAGTAGAATGAGAAAGTAAGCAAAAGTCCAGGTTTATCATGATTTCCTGCCTAAAGAAATATACTAGACAAGGAAGCACTTAATCTTGGAAGAAAGTCTTTTAATGCCATCAGTGAATTTGCTTTCTCTAGTTTAAGTCAGACAAGTGGAATTCTGAGATGCTGTGTGTGAGTGAGTGTGTGCACTTGCGTGTGCGTGAGCGTTCGTGCGTGTGTGAAGGGCATCATAATTAACTAAATGCACAAGGGCAAATAGCTATGGGGAACTTGCTTGTGAACTCCTGTTCTCTTAATCTGTTTCCCACACTGAAGTCAGAATGCTCTTTCTAAAATGCGAATCTGATCTTACCCCTGTCTGATTTAAACATTCAAAGGCTCTCCCCGTCTGAGGGCAAATCCATATTCCTTAAGTGACTCCCAAGCTCCTGCCTGATCAGTTCTGGTTTACCTGCCCAGACTCCTCACTATTCTCTATTGCTTTCTGGACTACAGTCCTGTTGAATTTGATCCATTTACTCTCTACCTTCTGAGTTCCTACGTTCCTTTTTTCAGAAAATTCTCCTTCTGAATCTCTGCCTAATTATTTCTTACTCATCTTTAGTGGTTTGCTTAGACATCATTTTCTCTGCTGTGTCTGCCACGAAGAACCAAGTCCCATATGCCGGGACAGACCCCTGAACTCCCTCTTATAGTGCCTCCCTCACAGTAGTCCAGCCATCCAGGGACATACCTGAGTTCTCCACTGGTTCTCTATGGGCAGAGTTCTGAAGATGTTATTGTTTACCAGTATACGGAAGAAGATTAAGAGATTTTGCAAGTTTAAAAAAATTAACTTATTTGCAGAAAACCAAAATAGGACAATATTCTCTCTTTTAATTTGAAGGTATACTCAACTCACAAAAAGCTGTGTCTCTATGTGGCTCTGCCTGGCTGTTACACTCCTGGTGATTAACCCTCGTTGGCACATCTTGGCTTTTCAATAACTGGATGAAAGGCTGTTCATGTGGTTGTCCACTCATCAACCACGTGAGGGCTCTTGCTTAAAGTGTCACTGTGGGGTTAGTCACCAATCATGTGTGATAGGGACACAGGGCATGGGTGTTTCAATATACATCAATATCGATTTAGTAAGAGATGCTAGCATTGTGAGGGCTACATCAAGCAAATAAACAGACAGTAATCAGATAGTGAGTTAAGTACAAGAGTGATGTGGGAACACAGAAAGAACACTTAACTCAAAACAGGTGGCATCTATTATTATTACCAAGTTTTTCAAATTATAGTAGCTGGTTAAAAATTATATCACTCTCCTGATAGCTATTTCCCAAAAGGAGTTTGGTTAAACTGGAACTAGTAAGTCATTCTTAAGAAACAAAAATAAAAATAAAGTGATGATAATGATGAGGATCTGTTAACAAACTGATTAACTGAAAGACATGTACTTAAATAGACTTAGACTTCAGGTAGCTATCTGATGGTGGATTCATCTTTGTAAAGACATGCAGATTTGTCTTCTTGCCACGTGGGATGGGGCAAGGGTGAGACATGTAAGAAGAGGAAAAATAGACAAATAAAACCTGTAAATTCCAAAAAGAAAACAGATTTTCCTTGTAAATATTTTCCCTTAGGACTTCTGAGATCCTTTAGGGAAATGATGATTTTAACAACCCTGGCTTTATATGCTGCTGGGATTTCAAATAACTTTTCCAGAACCAGAGGGTAAATGGAATGACCTTAGCTGCCAAATGCTGATGGCTTCAAAGTCCTCTATGAGAAGAAAAAAAAAAATTAAGAGTCAATTAAATCATCACTTCATCATTTTTGCATATGAAATACTGCACTGAGGCCAAGAATTTGGTGTGGGTTGGATATCAATAAATCTGATTTGATCCCATTTTTTAAAAATAGAAAGATGATTTATCTTTTCTTTGTATTTGTCCTCAAGAAAAATACTTCTTTGGGAATTTATTGTCTACTAGGGAGAAAAATATTTTGGTGGCAAAATATAGACAATAAATAGCTGATTTATCATGAGCACTTACTACTTACAGGCAAGGAATTAGAGAGAGACACATGAAGAACAGTGTATGTGCTGGTCTTTGAGGAAAAGACGTGACTTGGATATGAGCAGTGGGTACTCAGCTAAGATTTGTTAAACTAAAAGAATGAACGGATGTATGGATGAATACTTCTGGTCTACATGAAATTGGAGAATTTCTAGAATTTTCTTGTCATTGAAATTACATTCTCCAGTTGTACCAAATAATTTGTATTCTTTCTGAGAGGACAGAGGACCAGGAGGTATGGCTATGTAAGAAAGCACATGATTGGGAAAGAGAAGAAAGACTCTATGAAGGAGGGCACACTTGATAGACGAATAGGGTTTGACAGCTGAAGATGGATACAAAAGGGTATTCTAGGTGAAGTAACTATAATTTGAAAAAAGCAGGCTATGTACTGAGAAGGAAGTTCCAGCTGGAACTGAGGTTGGTAATGTGGAGAGTGGGAAGTTAGGCTGGAGGAGAGATTTACATTGTGAACGTACTTGAATGAACACAGACACCAACACTGAGCCCACAACATCCTCTGTGGCTTGAGTCAAAATGAGGGTCTCAGTGCCTCCTCTGCTTTCTCTGGGGGGTCCTGTGGCTTCTCTAGTGCCTTGGTCTTAGCTGGGTGCCTTCTTCATCTATCACTCTGGTCTAATCCCTCTTCCCAAAAGACACCAGCATGCTCTCAAGCCAGCGTCTTCAGAGACACAGAAAATTCTTTACTAGACTTGTGACAAAGCTCCTCAGGTAATGAAGAAAAGTGTGAGACCAGGACACAGGGAACATGGATTCTAGTTCTGGCTTTGCTGGCAGCTTGCTGAGTAACATTAAGCAAGCCAATTAATGTCTCTGAATCCATCACTTTATCTGTAAAATGAAGGAGTGGGGTCAGATGATCTTTAAGATGACTTCTAGCTTGCTGCATTTACAGATTTAGATTATATAAATTCCCAGAATGAAGGGCATAAATAGTATGATCAACTTAATCTCTTTCAGAAACTTAATTGTGAGAAGACTTTGAGAGTGTTTCAGTATTTGACAAGGCTTAACCCAGAGACCCTTCGGCTTGTCCTACCTCCCCTTCACTCACTGAAGAACTTCATTCCTATCCCAAGGTCTTCCTTTCATGCCAATAAGCGATTGTGTTCCACAGTAGAAATAGCACTTATCCAGTGGTCTGACATGAACTTCCCATGTCTGTCTTACTCATGCCCTTTCAACCAACCTAGAACTGCTCCTCAAGATATAAGATCTACTTGATAATGGGTCCAGCATTTCTGATTTTCCCCAAATTGTCATCCTGCACATCTTTGCACTCACCCTGTAGGGATCATCCTACAGAGGGCAGATTGGGGCCCTGACTACTTCAGTCTTTTAAATACTACCAGAAAGTGCTAGGATTGAGCCAGTATATTTGGAAAACTGCTTTGGACAAGATCACAATTGCTATGTTCTTGCCTGGCCTTATACTCTGCCCCAATGACAGGGCTGGAGAGAAATTGTCCACTGGAAGTAAGCACTTAGAAGAATCTGGACAGAGAAGTTTGTGTGTATGTGTATGCTGGGGCTGGAGGGGTATTTGCATTCTGTTTCTTGAATGAATATTTTCCCTTGGAGTTCAGGCATAATATTAGGTGTCTATTAAATGCACTTGCTCTTTAGTTTGCTGTTCTGTCTCTCAATTCTCTGCCTCCATCATCAGTTATTCTATCTATAGCTCATTTACCCTGAGGAAGAAGAAATCCACAACAGAGACCACTGGTGGGATTTCCTGTTCTGCTGGGTTTAGTATGTGATAAATCCTAATCTGTCTTAATTTACTTGCCTGGTGTGTTTAGTGGGAATAATAGTAATTCTTAATTTGTATCCAGTTCTTCTTATTTTTTAATCTGGAACGTGACTTGTAGAAAGAATGACAAGTTTGTAAGTCACAAACCTAACATAAATTTGCTATATACCCACTGCTTTTTCCATTGAATTTCTGAGATCAAAAAGACCTTAAGAGTCACTTGGCCAAACCTCCACCTTCTCTTCTGGTGTGTAAATCCTTTGCAAAGTTCTGTCAATGGTCATGGTCTGGAATACCCCCAGTGACAAGAATTTCATAATCTTCCAAAGCAGCCCATTCCAGCTCCGTACAGCTCTGACCATTCCAGTGTCCTTTCATTTGCTTGCAAGAATCTGCTTTAAAATTTCTACCAACCGTTCTTCAATCCACTGGTCACAGCCACTGCAAATAAGTCTAAGGTAGCCCTTCAAATGAGTATACACTGAATCAATGAGTCTTTTCAGTAGAAAATGTTCCTTTAAGAATATTTTTATCAGGGACTACTGATCTGAAGCCGGAGAGGAGGCAGCATTTCTCTATCATGGACCTTGCCTCATCCTCTCTCTCTGCGTTCCCTTGCATCTGTTCTTTAGTTCCTTTCCAGCTGTCCCGTCAGTCAGAGGTAGTCTCCCATACCCTCAAGAATTTTGTTCGAGGAAGCAGTATATCATATGGCAATGTCATTTATTTTTCCTCCATAAATCAGGCAGCCATCACTTAAGCAGTGCAGTGAAATCCTACTAACTAGTATAAACTTAAGCCACCTCAGCTGCTCCCTCAGGAAAGAAAGGGGGAAAAAAAAAAAAAAAACTATTTCTCTGTTGCTTCTCCACTTACAAAAGTTTGGGAATCATCCTCAAAAATATTTCAAAAGGAGATGTTATTTCCAGAGGCTAAACAGCACACACATGGGATGCAAAAGGTCTGTTGATTCTACAGCAACAGCAATAGCGTGGTAAATATCTCTGATTCCTGACCATGACCCAAACAAGTCCCAAAGACAGCGTGGGCAGTGGGAAATGGATTTACAAAGGAATCCTCCTCTGGATTTCTCCTTAGCACATTCACTGTCAGCTGTACACAGTCATGTGTCTGCAGCGGAGCCACACCCCTGGGCTGCAGCGCATGGTGCCCGCGGTATGAGAGGTGGAGTGCCCTTAATGCTGCAGCCCCTGTTGGTCTTGGAACAGGAGGCAGGTCTTTGTTTGTGGATCCGCAGATAAACAGATGAACACTGTAACTCCCTAAGGTCTATTTCCTGAAAGGTTTCTCTCTTCAACTTGAGTGATCTTGTCTTTGTGATTAAAGCCGAATTATTTGGGACATTGGAATGGTGAAAATTGATCCCAAGTAGGCAGAAAGTGCTGTAATGGCTGAGAAGACTCGCTCATGCCATAGATTATACATCCCATGTATACTGTATGTGCAGCAGATTTGAACAGGTCACTGAAAATGAACGTGTTTAGCTAATCTTTCTCATGAACTGTCAGATGACTGAAGACACAGTGGTCAAGTCTAGAATCTTTTATGAACATATCCTCTTATGGAAGCTTTTATATGCAGCTGCTCAAGAATTATATGAAATTTTATAAGGAGGTGTTATTCTACTCAGCAAAGATAATTTCTAATAAGAGGACATATATTTTAAGTTATTTTCTTAGCCACTGTGGTCTGTTTTGCTGAGCTAATTTTTCACATTTTCTTACCCATTCAATCTCACTTGCATACAAGATGCAAATTTCTGCAGAGTAATAATGATAATAGTAATAATAATAATAGTTACCATGTACTGCACCACTGTGCTAAACACTTTAAATATATTATCATATTTAGTCTTCTTAACATCACTATAAGGTGAGTGGTAGTAATCTCATTTTAAGAAGAGAAAACCAAGGCTTGAATAAATTAAATATTTCAAGTCTTTCTAACACTACTAATTTATGCTGCTAGTTTATTTTTATACTATAAACATAAGGAAAGAATTAACTATATGTGGTTGTGGATATATTTCCACATGTTACAGCTTGAATTGTTACACTCCTCTCTTTAAATTGTTCACTACTTTAGGACAGAGTAAATATTTCTATCTTTTCCTCCAATAGAGACATCTCTGCATACTCCTTATGCAGTGGTGGACCAGACTATTATGGAAATAGATGCAGAGACCTTAATGCCACTGTGACTAATGTAGGAAGAAACTACTGGATTCTATACCACTCATCTCTATCCAAAACACACATGGGAAACTTAGAACACACTTTGACCAAGGCAACCCTTGAAAAAGTCAAGAGAATTACCATTCATTCAATAACGAGGACGATTCAATACAGTCACTTCTTTGACCTGGCATTTAAGGAAAGGCTACTTAGACAAACAGAAGAGAAAAAACCCCAAGGGGAACTGGCCCTCCCAGTGTCTGTGAACACAGACTTCTCTTAGGCAATGAAGATTAATGATACTGATGTTATTTTTAACCACATCCTCCCCTAGAAGAGACATCTATTTTTCATGCCAAAATACAAGGTATTTCTTTCCAATCCAGAACTACAGTGTAAGAGTTTCATATTCAGAATGCCTGGAGAGGTTAAGCTTGGTTTCCAGAACTGAGAAATGGTCAAAACTCTCAGTGGTATGGGTTCAGTGATTTATTGGTTTCGTCTACGTGAGAATGTCCCTCTATCCTTACATCCATAGATGGCAGGATGCTCATGGTCATTCCCACTCAGTTGACCCTTGAACAATGCAGGAGTTTGGGCGCCCATCCTCCACACAGTCAACAATCCTGTATAGCTTTATAGTCAGCGCTCCGTACCTGCAGTTCGACCCTATCTGTGGTTCCACATCCTGGGATACTGTAGTACTGTAGGTACTGTGGTATTGTGGCATTTACTATTGAAAATAATGTGTGTATATATGGACCCTTGCAGTTCAAACATGTGTTCGGGGGTCAATTGCACTGTTAATTTGACACTGCAATAGTGAGCAGACAGATGAGCTCAGCCAAGTCACCACACTTCTCTCCTAGTTTCAAAACCTCATTAATCAAATAGCAGTGATGATTCCTGTATGGTCTACCTCGAGGGGTTGCTGTGAGGAACAAATAGAAGAATCTATGTGACACTACTTAAAACACACACACAAACATACAAACACCTGCAAACCTACAATTGATGTTGCTGCAATTATTTCTACTTAAGTATGTCTTCTCTGCATCCTGATGACAAGAACTTGTCATATTTTCTTGTTATCTTGAGTGTTTAGGTAGGGTAGGCATTCAATGGATGTTCATACAAATGATAAGGATGAAATTAACATGCCTTGCCCAGTGGACACAATTCCGCCAGCAGTCATGATCATGGGTAGCAGCCTGAGAACTTTGATTAGAAAGGTTCACAGTCAGCCTACTTCTGTAATAAAGTAGGAAGCTATCACATTAGTTCAAAGTTTCATCCATTAGTTGTGGTGGCTGCCACCTCCAGAAACACTAAGGTATTCGACATTGGATTTCTAGTGCAAACAAAGGCAGTGATTCAAGACTCCTGTATCAGATGTCTCAACAGCACTGGACATGAAATCAGCACACACATGGGTCACTTGGATAGTGTAAAAATCAAAGAGACTTAGGAAAAAAGGAAAATCAATTAAAACACTCCTTTTGGGGAGTACTGGGAGAACTTTCCTAAAAGCCCAGTTTGCCTCTTCTTTTCCATCTTAATCCAACCTTTTTTTCCTTCTTTTCTTTCTTTCTTTTTTTTTTTTTTTTTTTAATTTAAACTGGATCCGAAAGTATAGTGTCAGCAATAACTTCAAAGAAGCCATGATGAGTCCTTCAAGGACTTTCCCTTATAAGCAACATTTTTTTATGGCTGAACAGACCTGACCTCCAGGTCTCATCTTAAAAGTCAAAGCTTTCCCCTTTCATGAAAGCCTTCTATGTCTGATCAGCCCCAGCTACACAGCGAAGTTAAATAGGGTCACAGTTAAGTGTGGGGCTCTAGTGTGAAGCCCACCCAGGGGTGGGGTGATTTCTCCAGTGCGTGGTCTGGCTGGGCAGCTGCCACAGACACATGTTGATTATTTGAAGCCAACTCAAGTGCTTGGAGCCTAATTGGCCTTTCAGAAAGGCTTCCTAAGGAGTCATTTTCCAAGGAGGAGTGGACTCAGTCAAAAATGTAAAACAAAAGGGAGCAATGTCTACAAAATCCCAGTTAAAATGCTGGTGTGAAAACTGGCTGGCTATGGAGTTGCAAGGAACTTTTAGGCATACCTTAGTCCAAACCCCTCGACTTTATAAGGGAAGAAATTGAGATCCAGAAAGGGGAAATTATTTTCCCAAAGTCATTTGGGAAAACTCCATCCCCAAGACCCTAATTAAGCATCTTTGCCTTACACCATGTGAGCCCTCCAGATGTTTATAGTCTAAATAGTGCCAAACTACAGACATCTGGAAACTTATGCTTACCAAGCACCCAATATGAAATGTTTCCAAATAATCAAAAATTTGGATTGAAAAATTAATATAACAGCGAAAAACATTTGGGTGGTTTCAGAGATTTCCAACCATTTATGTAAATGTTTTAATCTGGTGGAGAAGTAAACATATCAGAAAAGTACAAAGTGTTTTTTTTTTATGCATTATTGTGGCTCATTAAAATAATAATTATTTGCCTCTGGCTCTGTTCATTTCTTGGCATTTCTTGAGCCTGGAAAAGTGAAATTCAATTGGCCCATTTCAGTTTGTTTTTAAAGTCTTCCTTTTTTGATTTTTGTGGATTTTCAACACATAATGCATAAATCCAAAACAAACACATTTTTTCATAATTTCTTTTTTTTTAAAGTAGTGTTCTCTTCACTGCAAATATTTTATTCCTACATTATGTAAACCCTTTCTCATCCAGTTTTTAAAAATAAAGTCCATACTTAAAGCTTAAATTGCACAGATTTGTAATATTTATACCAACAGAAAACTATCCATCTGGCTATTCATCTGCCAGCCCATCCATCCATCCATCCATCCATCCATCCATCCATCCATCCATCCATCCATCTATCCATCCATCCATCCATCCATCCATCCAGTCATTGACTTCCTTTCTTTTACCCTACTTACTTAAAAATGAGATTTTTGAGAATTCTTATAATGCATTCCTCATTGTACTGTTGTAACAAACTGAAATGAGGAGAGACTTGTAAACTGAACACATCATATGATACCAGATCATATCTCAGTCTGGTTTTTCAATCACTGAAATCATGGTACTTATCAGGAGCTCAATGAAAAGTTACTGAGTGTACAAAGCTATAAAATGAAAATTTCAGGCTGGAGAGAATCTCTAAATTTTATTTAAAACATCAGATTTTCTACAAGACAAGCACTATTTTAGGTGATTTACAAACAGTAACTCATTTAATCCACATAACACTCTTTATAGAGTAGGCAGTATTGTCATTCTCATTTATATATGGGGAAATTGAGGCACTGGAAGTAAAAGACACTTGCCCAAGCTAGTAGGGTGGGAAATAACAGAGAACATAATTCCAACCCCAGGAGTTTGGCTCTGAGGCATGTGATGCCTAATTAATTCCTTGCCACTTAGATCAGGAGAGAAAAAATCCCAAACAGATAATACCTTACTATGAAGTAGAGATGGTATAAATTTGCCTTTTGGTGCCATACTTCTGTGTTCTATCCATAAGGACAACCAGAGAGGGTATCACAGCCAGCTAATTCCACCCCAATGTAAAGTACAGTAATCCATTCTTAACTAATAGGAGGGAGAGTGGCTGAGTACCTGGGAAGTCTAAAATAAAAGAATTCACTGTGAGACATTAAGATCTGATAATGAAACAGCAGGTTATAGGGAAGGAGATCATGAGTTAACCTACACTGTAAATGTTTGTTATATTTTCAGTAAAATAAAGTAGAATAGATCTCTAAATGAAGTAGATGCTGTTACTATTACTGACTCTTAAATGAGCAATGGACTCGTATACCATTAATTTCCATTCATCATTCCCTGCTCAGGATTTCTCATAGCTGTCTTTCCCCTGGATGCTGGTGCATGTGTTTTGCACACTGGACATCCTCTGTTCTGGGTCTGAGCATCCACCCTCCTTCCCGTTTTCA
Source organism: Camelus dromedarius (assembly GCF_036321535.1). Classification (NCBI taxonomy): domain Eukaryota; kingdom Metazoa; phylum Chordata; class Mammalia; order Artiodactyla; family Camelidae; genus Camelus; species Camelus dromedarius. Next base: position 55,999,235 of record NC_087437.1, read on the forward strand.
CAGAATCCAGTCCTAAAACCAGGCTTCTCTCACCTTCTTTGCCCATGTTTTTGCCTGGCCCTCAGTACTCCATTCCTTGGCGTTTCATTCAAAGTGCTTTGTCCATTCTGGTCAATAAGGTCCTCTATTTCCACACATTTCCAGAAGAGTACCTGATAATCCCCACAATTTCCACGATTTGAAACATAAATTTACAGTATCATGCCCAATAAGAGACAAATGATATATGTTAGTCCTTTCCTTAGAGGGAAAAATGACTATATTTAGCAAGAGAATAGGAAAGCCACTCACACCCTGGATCCTCAAAAGTGAAAACAAGTGGTTGGTAATTCCTCTGAGTCCTGCTTTAACAGAGTGCAAAGTCAGGGGTCTACTGTAAAGTCAGGATTGGGAGGAACAGGGAAGAGTGTTTAAAGAGCTATCCCAGGCAAGCCCGGGAGTCCAGAAACCCTCCATCTCTTCTTTTCAGTTGATGCACTTGCAGGGGGATGATCTCTGCCAGATGTTTCCATGTGAAGATGCTCTCATGGTGGTGCACCCAGATCAGCAGCCACAGCTCAGACAAGAGTCTGTCTGACCATCAGTGTCTTGGCTTAGTCTTTGTGGTGCCCTGCACAGGGCTTGATGCTCAGTGAACACTCCTAAAATTAACTGAAACTCTGTGATTCTTAGAATGGAGACCTTGTGTTCTGTTACAATGCTATTATTATATTTTATTTTCTTTGGGTTTTCTTAGTTTCTTTACAAAGCACAAATGTTGCACATTCTTTAAAAGAACAAATGTATTCTCTAAGGATATAAGAAAAGAAAATGGTGATGAGTTAGGACCTGGACTAAGCAAGTCTAGGGGGAGGACAGTGAGGAACGCAAGGGAGAAATTTCCAGAAGCCACAATGGAGGTAGAAAGCCTAGAATTACCACTGACTCATCATGTCACTTACGGGCTGTTTTGATTTTTTTTTTTTTTTTTTTTTTGGCACTTGCCAATTCCTAGAAAGCCAGACTGTGCTTCTTAAGTAAATATTATCTTGCTGGCACCTCACATATATTATCTGATTTAATGGAGCTCTTGACATCTGAATATAAAAAAGTTGGTGATCCCACCAGTTGCGACTGTTGATTCAATTCACCATGAAGTCCTTGTACCACAGGTAGACGTCATTTAATCTCCTGCTGATAATTATTAAGAAGAACATTTTAGGAGATAGAGAAATCCAGGGATTTTTTATTTTTTAAAGAAAACTGCAGAGTGTTACCTGTATTCATTCTTAAATATCCCCAATGTGACAGTTTCATTTGGAGAGAACTGTATATTCACATGTCAAACACGGCCAGTGCCTCACAACTAATAATCCTCTAGAAATACCAATAGGCAATAGGAAATTGGTGACTTTCCCTCTTTTTTTCCTTTTTTCATGAAAGTATCTGATCTGTTTCTTGCATTCAACTTAAATTCAAACTTAAAATCATATTTAATGACAAAATATTAGAGAAATCCTTATCCACAGTGCTATTTAACCCCATTCTGGAAATTTGATCAATAAATCAAGATATGACAAAAATGTATATAAAAGAAAGAGACAAAATTTATCATTATTTGAGGAAACCAAAGCAATTTGCTAAACTGTTAGATTTAATGAGTTTAATCAAGTAGCTGTATAAAAATAGGTAATATATAAAAATGTTCAGTTTTCCTGTATTCCTTCAGTAAACAATTTAAATATATAAAAGTAAAAGATAACATCTATAGATTGGATATGCAGACCTTTAAAACAATGACTTTCATAAGTTATATATTACAGCTATATGAAGAAAACTATAAACTTTCACTAAGAGGTAGAAAAGACCTAAATAATTAGAAAAATAATAAGATGCTTTTAAACCTTGACCAAATGATTCTGATGTTCACCTGAAAAACTGAAAAGACTAAAGGGATAACATGTCAAAAATCAAAAACGATGAGTGAACATGCAATAATAAAGCCACAGTAATGAAAATTATCCATTAGTGAGAGAAAATTGGACAGAAAATCAATGCAACAAACTAAATAGCCCACAAACAGATCTTAAAATACAAAGAAACAATATAGAAAAAATGAGGCAATATCAACCAAGGAGAATAGTACATGAATGATATTAATGATATTAGGAAAAATGTTTATTATTTAGGAAACATCACTTTGATCTCAGCCCAATATCAAAATAAGCTATAAATGGAGTAAAGAGGTATATGCACTAAAAGGCATTTCAAATTATATATTTTAAAAATCTAGAATAAAACACATGTGAACATTTCTGATATCTGCATAAGGATAATTTTCTTATGCTTAGAAGTAGTGAAAGACACAGTGAACTACAAAGCAACTAAAATACTAAGTGCCCTAAAATAATCAAATTATAAAACAACTAAAATAAATTTCTTATGTTAGAAGACATCACAAAAAAAAAAAGCTTGTCAATGTGAACATAAACTAAAAAAAAATAAAACCAAAATAAACCCTTGTGTACATCAAATAACAAACATGTTGGGAGAAATATTTTTGAACAAATGTAATTAATGTTAAAATCTCAGTATAGATAGAGTTTTTGTAACTTTAAAGCAAAAATCACTAAAACTCTAATAAATATAATCAGATAACTCACAAAGAAACAAATGCAAGATTGATAACATTTAAAATTTCACTAAGATTTGTAACAAATAGTTTAAAAGTTCAACAAGATATTACTGACCTGTACTCACTAAAAGTGCCAAGATCAATGAAAGACATATTGGCTGAGAAACTATCACAGACCGGAGGAAGCTAAGGTGACACACCAGCTAATACAACGTGGGATCTTGGACTGAATCTTGGAGCAGAAAAATGACAAGAGTGGAAAAATTGATGAAATTGGAATAAGTTCTGTGGTTTACTTAATAGGATGGCATCACATGTTAACTTCCCGGGTTTGACCATTGAACATACAATGATCATATAGAGAAGGAAAACTGGGTAAAGGACACCTTATTTTTGCAAGATTCCTGTCCTGTTTTTGCAAGCTTGCTATAAGTCTAATATTTTATTTAAAAATAAAAAAGTTTAAAAAGTTAAATCATCCTGTGACCAAAGGGGAAGAAAGAAAGCATAATAAGAAACTGGTATATGTTATCAATAAAAATAAACTGCAAAGTTTTTCTTGGGGGGAAAAAACCGAGTTCAATTACGTAAGAATCAAGGAATTATAGACAAGAATTACAAACCCTATGGTTTCAGCAATTTACAAAAGATTGCAGAAGCGCATCTAGCCTGAAATTCCATGTTTTTGTTTATGTTCTCAAGCAGAAGGGAGTAATACTCATATGCTATCACTCAAGATGAAGAGATTTTCCCCTTTCCAACAGTTTTGTTCTTTCACAGTCAAACATGAGATAAACAGAAATTTGCATACAACAGTTCCCTTGGCAACCAGGGAAGCTCATATTTTCTGCTTTTGGATATGTATTTAATTTCCTAACTTAGTTCTGCCTGCAATTTTTAGCTCATGGTATGAAATACCTTTAAAAGCAATATTCAAACTGAACACAATGTTCTGAAAAGATTTAATGTTGTTCCCTATCAAGTGGCCACATAAGACCTGGCACAGATGTAAAGACATGTCAAGGAATTGACATAGATCTCTATGTACTAATGTTGTGCAGAGGGCTGATTAAAGAGGTAGCTGATACATCTAATCACGTGTCAATAACAATTCCTCATAATATCAATCAAAAGTCAGATTTAGTAATGCTGGAGACACTCAAGAACAGTGACAGCCAGACTTGCATCTTCCATGGTGGTGTTCCCTCTAGCTGTATTAGGTACAGCCTTTCAGTAGTATAACTTGAACAATGTTTTGCCTTGGAATTTGGACGTTACGTTTCATAATAAACATGAGAATTCAGCAGTTTCTACAGGATTCAGGTACAAATAAAGTGTAGGGAAATAGCTAAATATTTTCCAGGTGATCCCATTCACTAATATAAAATATCTGCAAAAAAAAAAATGAAGCTAAACTCAAAGCTGCATAGCTTCATACTGTTTGATTTCATTTATAGACATTCTTGAATTGGGAAAACTTGAGGAACAAAGAAGAGATAAATGGTTGTCAGGGACTGGGGGCAAAGGAGGGGTTGACCGTAAAAGGGCAGTATGAGGAAATGTTGGGGGGTGATGGGACTGCTCTGTATCTTAATTTTGGTGGTAGTCGTTACCAGGCTCCACGGGCTTGTCAAAAGTAATGGTCCATGTAGTGTCAAAAGTATACTCTAAGTGTGAATTTTACTTTATGGAAATGAAAATGAAATACATTTTAAATATTTGAAAATATCTGGCTAAATGACTATTTCTTTTCCCTTCTCCTTCTTTTTTTTTTTTTTTTTTTTTTTTCCCTTTGGTTTCTAATTTGCTTCTTTAGCCAGTAGGAACACTTGGCAAAACAAAGGACATGGCATCAGAAGACCAGCATTTCAGCTTTGCCTCCTGTGCTATTGGTTGCATGACTTTAGGAAAAAGTTTTCACTTCTCTGGTTCATTGTATATAAAATAGGAAGGGGAAGCATTGATATCTCACCCATCCCATTGTATCTAGGAACTGAGTGAGCTAGTCTCCATAATATCCTATTATTGTTATCACACTTTATATGAATATAAAGCTTACTAAAGAGATATACAAAGTTTTAACTCACTAGAGATTAGTGAGTCTTAAATCCTTAAATAAGTTATTATCTGTTGTGAACCCTTGATTCCATTTGGGGGGACATCCTCTTTGTCATTCCCTTTGACCCACCAGCTATGATCTATATATCGATTCTCAGCCACTCATCAGGGCTCCTATGGGTTTCCCTTCTACTTCTGCTATTTTGTAGATACTGTTAATATGCCCTTTGCCTTAATTTACACTAAAAGGCAGCAGGGTGGGAGTGTTATGCTATTGATAACTTAAAGTTCTTCCCATTTAAACAAAAAACAAATGACTGAAAACCATCTGTTGAGCTTGAAGGGGTTTGGGGGATTTGAAGCAAACCCAGATCTCATGTTGGAACGTCTTACTGGGCTTTTCCCTTAACATGTGCTGCTAATTAGCAGTGAGATCTGGATTCAGGGCAGGGAACGAGAGGTGTAAGCAGATTACATGCCCAAGTGTTAAGGAGTTTAGTTTAAATCATACACGGTAAACTGCAGTGAAGAGTCTCTCACAACCATATACCAGTTGGATGAGTATTTCCTATTGATAATTTTATTCTATTACAATCACTGTCTACTGGTCTACTTCTGTATCATTTGGCTTCCCGTTTTTCCACATTCAGAATTAAATTTACTTCTGAAAGTCCTAGTTACCACCCCTACCTGCTTCTTATCTCTGTTCTTCTCCAACATGAAGAGGCAGTTTCTTTTTCACCACATGACTCTCCTTTTTCTTCCAAATGCTTTCTCGCTTTTTATTTCATCTCTGATTTTTCATTTGAGAAGTTTGCTCTCAACTAAGGATGCATCCTTCTTAGATGTCCCCAAACAAATAGTAAATAATGAACACATATACACTACACCTATGTATATATATATTTGAATAAATAAAGCACTAGCGAAATCCCATCAGAACAAACTCCAAGGCAGTGATTCAGTTATTCTGCACTTTGGAATTGTGTTGAAATGATTATTCTTTAATGACGAATGTCATTTAAAGTGGTATATCACTTTATAGTTGACAAGCTGCATCCTACACATACAATTACGTCATGCTTACCATAATCTTGTGAGGTCATTCTTTTTTATCTCCATCTTTAAAGCAGTAACATGGAGTCTTAGAAAGAATATGACTTATGATTGCAGGGAGACAACGCAGGGAACTCAACTCATAATCTAATGTCAAATCACATTCATTTCCATTCTTCCTATTTCTTCCTCAGTTTCACTCACTCAACCTACCACTCACCTTGGATCAAAGAAAGCAAAATTAGTTCTTCCAAGTTCCCTTGGTAGAATCCATCACAGATCAGGGACAACCCCTGCTCTGCCCCCGTTAGAACATAGACCAGGCAGTGGTCACGGCGTGTTAGATACTTGCATTGATTCATTTAAAAACAAAAGGCTCCAAAAACATTAAAAATCTACAAACTGGATGATCATTCTTTGAAAAACCAAGTTGTCAACATTTGCAAGATAGGAAGGATGTATTTCCTTGGTAGTGAAATAAAATTTTCACAAAAAATGTATCCTAGATTGGCAGATGCAGAAGCACAAATAATTTAAGGCAATAGTAATAATCTCTGTGTTGCTTATCTTTTATTATTTATTCTAGCCTGTCACATAACCCATCTCATTTGACTCTCAGGAGGGAAAGGAAAGTCTGCCCATTTTAAAAATAGACATTGTAGTTGAATAATTTCTCTGAAGTCTGACTGGTGGAAAGCAAAAATTAAAGACTATAATTTATGTCTTTCCACTCCAATTCTAGGATTCTTCCACCAAACATACTGTCTTCCCTAAAAGAAGCAGCAAATTAATCAGCATTAGTGATTCTTAATATTATTGAATTATTACTTTTAGAATCTAGGGTAAATTTAAATTTTTCCCCAGGAAGATGCTCATACAGACACAGGTTTTCATCCAATTATATGGGTTTCATAGACTCCTGAACCCCAACAAACGTGTGGAGTCCAAGGAAGAATCAGTGCTCTGGGTAGAATCTACAGAAAATAATAAAATACTGTGATCTAAGATTTTAGTAAATGGACAGTTTTTTACAGTCAGTACTTTTCCTCAGTCTCAGTAACCCAGTCTTCCACACCTGTGCATCCTATTTGCATGATACTGCTTTCTTCATAACAGTTATTAATCAGTATGCTTTTTAAGGTTATTTTAAATCACTGACACACATCAGTCTTGAAATATGAATGTTGATTCTATGGTAAGGCATTTTGATAAAATCAAATCATAAGAAATTTAACTATGGATGCTGTGTCTAATTCTTTTTTTTTTCTTTTTGCTTTTCTTTTAGTGTTACATATTGCAGGCATGCAATGTTTATTAAATGAAATTATAATTTAAAAAAAAAGACAACGGATTATTCCCATAGCAGTGAATAAGTAGAGGCAGTGAGCTTCTGCCCAAGGGACCAGCGCATCAATGTGATAAGGCTGGTCCTTGCCACAAGTTCCCTTTCTTTCCCTCCCCTGATTGCAATCTAGTGACATTCAAATACTCCAAAAAAATCCTCTTGACTTTTGTTTATGTACTCCACCCTGACTCCTAGTAAAGACACTTGCCCTGGGGTCCTCACTCCCTCTCTCTGCTCCCCCAACTACTTGGTCATGCTGGCCCCCTTGACGCTCCCACTACATGACCCCTTCATGCCTTGCAGGGACTCTCTAGAAACTGTGAATATAAGAAACTTTGTTTTCCTGAGCCTTTCCCTTGTCCCCTCTGGTGACCACGCCTGTCTAACTATCCATCCCATGAAAGAATGCAAAACATGCTCAAACAGTTCCACAAAATGCTCATCCACTGCACCTAATGACACAGCAAGTCGAGATCTGGCACTAACATGGACTCCTGACTGGTCCCAAGCCTCCCGGAGCCTGTGAGTGAGTAACGAGGTAAGACACACAGAACCTGTTGGCACGCGAGCTGCTGAGGTCTCTCCCACTCCCTGAGCATCCACTCCACCTCCAAACCCTAAAAGCAGCCCTACGTTATCTCAAGCACCTCCGGTCTCCTCCTAGATAGAAATCTAGAAATCCCAATATGAATAAGAAAAAGTCACTCGAGAATGGAAAAAAAAATGTAAAAGAGACAAGCCGGAGTCAAAGAAAAAAAAAAGTTATCTAAAATAAAAGCTAAATATTTTTCAGTTCACATTTCATTGAAAACTCCAGGGACGGAATAGGGATAGAAAATGGCACTGTAGCCTGGAGAAAGTCATTCCTGGAGGATGCATTAATCACGGAAGCCAGAGATGGAAATGACTGCATAAGCCATTTATTTCTTCCTCAAGACAAGCCAGAAAGATACCTTATAGTTTCCTTCCCAATATATACAGTATTTATCATGCCCTGAGTAGAACCATATGCCACAATAATTCACATTTTATAGACAAGACAGAGGTTAAAAGTTTGAAGAATAAACTAGACTTAGTATGCTTCATTAGAATCTATTTTTTTTTAATTTAACAATTAAGCATTAAGGAAGGAAAATTTATGGGACATACGAGGGTTGAGTTTTCCACTAATAGTAAGGTCCCTGAGACCCCTTCAAACATCACTGCCAGTTGCAGTTAAAAGGCAACTCACAGTTAAATGAAAGAACATACTAAGTTTTTAGTAAGAGTGAGTCTGTGCATTGGTAGAATGTTTCACAGTTTGCAAAATGTAATGCATCTCATTTTGATATCATAACTTTATAAGATGTAGCATGTATTATCCTCACTTCCTCACTCACAGATGCAGAAACAGGTCCTTAGAGAGACTAGATTACTAGTTTAAAGTCTTATAGATTGTTAGTGGCAAAACTGTTGGATCATTCATTCCTTTTTAAAACGTGTTAAGTTTGCAGTTCACACTAAGAACTCTACCGGGAACCAGGGACACAGAAATGAGGAAAACAGTCTTTGCTTTCCAGGAGTCCCAAATCTGCCAAGAAGCCTACAAGAAACATACAGAAGACTCTAAAGACAGACTATAGTAAATCCCCAAGAAGGCTTCCAAAATAGCATGGGGACTCACGGGACAGAGGAATCAATACGAGAGATTATTTAAGTTGATTTTCTACTGAGAATAAATTTGTTAAGGGTAGAAAATAAGACTTATTCATTCTTGTTTACCCACAGAGCCTAGAACATCTTGTAAGTGTTGGATGGATGGAATAAATAAAATGAATGCACTGAGTTGTCTGTTCCCTGTATTCCTTTATATAATACAGCTAAAATGATTACTAGACACTCCAGGATTAAGGAACAGAACCAAAACATACTGGAATGAGAACAGTAAGTCTGGTTGCCGTGAGATATTTCTTAAAAGTATATTCAGCCTTTTAATCCTTTGCCATGTAATGATTCAGCATTTGTGTCATCAACGCCCACAGTAACTGCCACCGCAGAAATTTGTCTTACACTTTATCAAAAGACATGCAGGAGACCACCAGGACATCTGCACATCTGGCAGCATAGGTTCTAGGAGAGATTGGAAGGATCTGGATTGGGAACAGAACATTTAAATCGTTTTTATAGGATCTATAAAATGATTGGGTCTACAAATGATTAGGTTGCTTCTTTAGTCCACAAACCTGTACTCAAAAAAAAAAGGGTTACTTCAGGCTTCTAAGAGAGAGTGCCAACTAACGGTTAGTGAATCTGTAGCTTGCAAAGATTTGCACTTCATCAAAGTCAAGACTTACAACATGGATCTTTACATAAGACATGGACCATCTTTACATAAGACATGAATCTGATCTGAATGGTCATCTGGGACAACTGATGTATGGACTAATAAAAAAATTATATCCATCCCCTATGAAGGGGAATGGATTTTATCTTTATATTCATGAATATGCAAAATAGCTTTTTTTTTTTTTTGAGGAATGGTGATGGTTTTGACTTAAGTCATGCATATCTTTTAGTTTGTTGGCCTCACACAAAGTGGCCCTGACTCAGAGCAAACTGAATTATTATCTGGAAAACGATTGGCCTTGCAGACAGATTGGATATACTTCTATCATACTATATACAAAAACTGAGTTAAATGACATGAGATCCTTTCAACAAATATTTACTGAGCATCTACAACACAGCTAGTATGTAATAGTCATCAAGTTCCATTTGGTGACTCGGGTGACCTATAGGTAAGCAGAAAAATCTGTGCTCAACACAAATTTTTCATTTATTATTTTCATATCCTTTTCCCTTTACGCTTATTAAGAGTGCATTTTCACCAAGAGGGTGGGATTAAAGAGAAGAAAACTCTACTGCCTACTCAGCAAAATGTTTAACTTCTCAGTCCAATAAGGGGTCCTGAGAGGTTCACAGCTGGCTTCTACTTAGTGCAATTACAAAATAAAAACCCAGCACTTTTGTCAGAGCCTGCTTAAAAGTTTCCATGCCTGACTTGCAAATGCTCAAAGGAAGTAATAGCTATTGTGCAACCTGAAAGGCCCCAAAGACCCAGGTCACTAGCTCAGCATCTGGTCTGGTCACTGTTTACCCATCATTAACATTTTAAAACTTCAATTAAGTAATTTCTCCCAATTGCTTTTGTATGGCTTTATAGGTCCCCAAGGACAGAGAGAGAGACAATCTGCCTTTATTAGTCATAAGGACAATTTTGAATTGTTAAGTGGAAAGCAATACCGTAGACAGAACGTAAAAATTCATGGTCATGGGCAGTTCAACTTTTTAAAATTTCTCAACTTACAAGAAAGTAATCATTTCGTAATTAGTTTCATAAGTTTCTTACCTAACTTTTCACAATTTAGGATCAGAGACATACAACAAAACATATTCCTCCAAGGGAAATAGCTTAATGATTAAAGTCTCTAAGTGCCACGATGTCACCTGGCAATTAGCTGCTTTACATACCCTACACTGGCCCCCTTTGTTGAATGCAAGGGTAGGAGAGTAGGGAGAGCAGAAGGAAGAACTGTATTTATTTTGCTGAAGACCTCTCTGGAGTAGGCTCCCCTGATGTGTCACTAACCTAATACACATGCATAGGAATCTCAGATTGTACACTGTGTTCGGGGCTGGGGCTCACTGGGTATTTGATGCTTTAAATAAAGGAAAAGATCTAGTTCATAAAGTTTGTTGCAAGTGTCCATGAAATTGCAGTGTAGCCAGCAGAAAGAGTATACTATTAGGCACTAGATAATGTGGTTTGAGAAAAATTTGACTTGTTTACTCTGTGTATCCTTGATTAGGACATCCTATGAATGTCACTGTTTTCAAAATAAACACACACACACACACACACACATATATATAAAATGTATATATAAATATATAATATATATTTATAAGTATCCTGGCCATCTGTCTCACAGGAGTATTGTGGGATACATCAAAGTATAACAAAGCAGATTACAAACTCTAAAGCTATGGAACAATGTAAGAGATTATTGTATTTGTGAGAAATAATTCTAAAAATTGATACAGCATCTTCCTTCAGAACACCCTATGAATAAAAATATCGTATTTTTTTATTTCACATCATTTCCAGCCCCACACTGAAACTTCTGGCCTGAATTCAAAGGAATGGTTTCTATTTGACACTGGCGTAGTTACTGTTACCTTTTAAGGGTAAGCGGGATTCCAGCATGCTGACTGTTCTCAATAACAAGAGGCAGCGAAAATGTGTCCCCAGAGCCCCACATTCTGGAGCAAACTGGTGAGCCCTTATGTTTGCTTTTCGCTGAACATTTTGGTAGAAAGCCGTAGTAGGAAAGAAAGGTGATCAATTCAAAGACTGAAAATGAAGGCAGGTAGAGATTTTCACTTGAAGTGTAACCACTAGAGATGAGTGTTATATAATCTTCAGAAATAAAACAGAGCCAGACACATAGCCCATTGGTAAAGGACTGTGAGAGAGTAAATGTAAGAAAGCACTTGGAAATACATATGGAATGAAACAGAATTCCAAAAGCACTTTTACACCATAGTGGTAAAGAATATGAAAAAGAATATGTATATATATATGTATAATTGAATCACTTCACTGTACACCAGAAACTAACACAACATGGTAAATCAATTAGACTTCAATAAAAAATAAATAAATAAAATCACCTTTGAAATATCACTATTATAAAAGAATAGAAGGGTGTATATGTGTATGTGTGTGTGTGTGTAAATGTGTGTTGGAAGATGGAGTTTTACATTGATCACGTTTCTGGTTAACTATAGTAAGATCTCATATGAGGCTTATCATATGCTTTCATGGAAATGCAGGCAGTTTTCACCCTCTGAGAACCAGAGGAATCAATCAAAAGTGAGGAACCAGTGTCTGTAACATCCAGGAGGCCATGTAGGTCCCATGGACAAACGGAGATGATGAGGCCACACGGTGATGAGTGGAAAGAGTGCTGGTCTGCTGTGGGTAATTCACAGCTTTCAGCAACTTTTCATTCTCCTCTAACTAGTACTTTACGCTGGTGGAAGGGAGAATGGCAGAACGCAAGTAGCCTAGCAGAGCTTGGCGCGACTGCATTATGTAGGAATTGATCTTTATTAGGAGAATCTTCTACCCTGTCGAGCCCTTGTACTGTTCTTGCCATCAGCCGAGTGCTTATACATCATAATTAGGAACGATAACGAGAGATGATGACGATCAGTCCCAAGCCATGTTCCACATACCCTCGGCAATGCCCCCCGAGCTCCCTGGAGGGGGCGGGAGTCACAGAGCGAGCCAGCGTCTGGGCTGAAAGGAAGCCCAGAGACCACCCCTCTGATCTTCTGAAGGGGCCACTAGAGATCAGGGGTAGATGGGGTGAGGGTGGAAGGTTTACATAAGGGTCCTGAGGATCGAAGCAGAATCAGAGCTAAAATCCAGGTTTTCTGACCTTCAGTAAACGATTCTTTCCACTGTACTCAAGGTCTCCCTTTTAGTTTTCCAGGAACAGCAGGCAGAGGAAGGAGATAAGGAAATCTAATTAATTCGACTGCTAAGTCAGCAAGTTCATTTTGGATGGAAAAGGAAAAAACAAAAAACAAAAACAAAATAAGCCCTGGGGTTAAGAAACCCTAGCTTTGAATCTCAGTTTCATCAATTACTGGACAAAATACTTAGCCTCTATGAGTCTTACTTGCTGATTTAAAGTTTAGGAGATAATATATGCTTAGATCCTGTCCCTAGTTTCTAGAACAATATTTTACATTAGTAAATACTCAGTAAGTGGTTGTACCTGAGGAAGGCATGATGCCTTAAAACACATCTCTGGCTTTATAAATACTCTAATCAGTTTTCTCCTGTCAATCTACATCCACAGTGCCCCTGGACTGCCAAGGCTCTGCGGGAACCCTTTCAGGGATGAGGAGCATTTGGGGTTAGATTTGACTATGCTGCACTGTAACTCTATTAAAATCCTCCCATTTGTACTGGTTCTGACTTTCCCAGCTATTTCTAAGAAGTCCCACCTTATTTCTTCCTTACAGTCATTCTGAAACTTGAACAAAACTCTCAAATTCCCTTGTTATCTTTCCTCCAAGTTGAAGTTCCCCATTCCTTAGAGCTAAACGAATGTACTGTCTTTTTTCATTGGCAACTATTCTGACCTGTGTTTTGTGGACACTGTAGGACAGGACATGCTACTGATAACACGAAGCCACTTCAGGAGCTCATCTAACCTCAGGAGACTTGGAGGGCTACAATTTTTCATCCTGCCCAAAGGTGATCCAAAAATTTATATAAATAAACTGCTGCCAGTTGGACCTCCATTTGCAGCGTTCCTCTCATTTACTATTTTAGGTTTACAATTGCTAACCACCTTCAGCTAGAGAATCATCCCTTTCATAATTTATGAAGATTAGCAAAGCTGGACTGTGGGTCAAGGTCAATCACTTAAACAGTAAGCACGTGTAAATAAATAGGAACCACCTGCCTTTATCTACGCTGGAGAAATTTTCCAGAAAGAAATAAAATCCAGTCAATTGAGTCATTTCATAATAATACCGACAGCGTAGGTGGCCTTAGAGCCCTGAAACACAAAAAGAAAATTACATTCTTGCAAGAGCGACTTCATAAAAGCAAATGACATTCGGGGAAACTCTCCTTCTGAAACTAGAACATACACATCTGCAGAAGAGCGATCACAAATCACAAGTATCTTCTGATAATCGTGAAAAATATAACTGTGCTTGGTATCTGTTGCCTGCCCTGTTGTACACCCTTCTATGACTTCCAGATTAGGAGTTGGTGAAATTCTGCACAGCACATTTCTAATTCAGAAATTCTTAGAGCAGATGTAATCATTAATCCATTACCAGCAACTGCCCTAATGATATCCTGATAATAGACATAAATTCATGCTCCTCTTACAATGTAGACAGTGGAGAAAGTGTAACATATTTCATAAAATATCTTCATAAAATATTATAAAATACAATATATTCAAACTTTTAAATTATAATCTGCCCATAAAATGGTGCTATGTTTTGAACACACACACAGTCGAGTAAAAAATGTATCTTAATTTTTTTTTCTCCTAGCGAATCCGCCTTAAAATCGGGTCTTTGTTACTAAAATAGGAGTTTTGGAATGTTATGTGGATGAATTCCAGGGAGAAATCAAATCAAAACAACAGAAATATCTCACTTTACAAGCCTTCCAGATAATAATAAACACTTTGCGAAACATATAAAATCAAAGAGGAAGCTGTTTACATTTAATTTTATTTTTGGTTAGCATTTTGCACATCTGTTCGAGTATATGCAGGCTCAAACAAGTGTTTCTAAAATATAAACAAAACAAAAGCACAAACAAGGGAATGAATAAGTGTCCAACTCCATTCCCAAGAGATTTTGAAAATCATCAGCCAGTCCTTCTTCAGCATAGTTAGAAGGAGAAATTATTCCCCAGATACTCACCACCTTCTCACCACACTTCATAATCCCAACACATGGCATATTAGTTTCGGCTGAACCAGATGCCAAATGGGAGAAACTGTACAGCACAGAGGAGTCAGCGTGGTGGAATGATACAGAAACTTTCAGCCAAGGCACATTCCTTCGGCTCTCAGTTCCCTTACAGCTGCCACACCGCTTCCTGGACCCCATCACACACAACCTACAGTTCTGCCATTTGTCTCCCTGTGGTCCCAACAAGAACTCTAAGAGGCTGACATATTATAGTCCACTCAGGACTGGGGCATGAGACACCTCGCCAGGGACACCTGATTAATTCTGCAAAAGCACACATTTATCAACAGACTATATATGTACCACTTCCAAAAACAATATTTATCATCAGGTAGTTTATAATAAAAAAAATGTATATAACAGGAAAATACAGTGTTAGAAGGAAGGACTGAGAAAAAAATGCAGACAGGAGTGATTAATTGTATCTGGAAAGTAAGTTGGGAATCATCTAGTCATTCCACAAGCATGGAGTCAAGCTCTGTCAAATGTCAGGTAAGGCTCTTGTCACTGTGATTTGGGGGGAAACAAAGGCAGTCTGTGTTCTCAAAAAGGTGCAGATAAGGTGGAGACAAGAAAAAAGTTAAATCACTAAGATTATTATAGGTAGAGCTTTTCACTATAAAAATGAAACTTGGATAGTGGAGTGAAGTAATTTGGGGATGAGGGGGCTCCTCTAGCTAGGGTAGCCAGGGAAGTTTCTCTGATGATATAATATTTGAGCTCAGAACTCAATAACAAGGCCAAGAGAGGGAGGACTTAGAGGAAGAGATTCAAGGCAAAGAGAAAAGTGCAAAGGCTCTTGGAAGAAGATCTTTGGCATCTTTAAGGAAAAATATATATATATATATATTTTTTTAAACCAGCATATATATATACATGCTGGTTTGTCTGGAATCTAATAACATATGGCAGACTGGATAAGCAAGCAAGGCTCAGATTGTCTAAGACACTGTAGGCCAAGATAAGGGGCTTAGATTTATTTCTAAATGATGAGAAAGTTAATACAATTGAGGTTTACACTTAGATCTGAGCTTCCTGGCAGCTAAGTTCTTTACACTTGCTTTTCCTTCAGCAAGGAAGAAAAGAGCTGTCATTGTAAGAGAAGGCATTTGAAAAAAAAAAAAATCAATGAAAATATTGTTTTTTCCACAAACTTGCCTTCCTGTTTACTAGACTTTATTCTTGCCCATCCCCCTACCCCCAAATTCTTTCATAGATCCTGATTCCAATTATAGCTGAGAGAAAGAGAGAGACAAACAGAGACAGAGAGAGAGAGACAGAGAGAGAGAATGAAGGCTAATTACGGAAGTGTGACGGTCAGTTTTACGGTATCCTTAGCTAGGCTATAGTCCCCAACCAAACATTGATTTAGATGTTTCTGTCAAAGTATTTTTGTAGACGTGATTAATGTCTATAATCAATCTATTTAAGGAAAGATTATCCTAGATTTGCTGAGCGGACCTGATTCAATCAGTTGAAAGGACTTAAAATGAAAATTTCTCCTTCCCTAAGTAAAGTTAACTTTCTTCTGCAGATAGCAGCTTCAGCTCATGACCAAGGACTCAAGTCAGCTCCTCCTGATGGCCTGTCCTGTGGATTGCACACTCACCTAGCTATGCCCCCAATCAGTATTAAGCCATTTCCTTACAGTCAATCTCTTAATATGTATCTGGTTTTATTTTTCTGGTTGAACCTGACTGATACCATGTCACACTTATTCTGAAGTAATGTCTTAAAGATAATCTGTGCCAAACACCAAAAGAGTAAAGATAAGCATGACCGTAGAATATGGATTTAATTACATGGAAGATGAGGAAAGGAAGCACAGTCGACTCACGTAAAGAGGGCAAATCCTATTGTTCTGGACAAATGAGCCCCTGGTAGATGATGATGGAAACAGAGTAGAACCCTAGGGCTCTCACTCATGTTGCATGTGGGGGCCACTCTAGTCCTTGATGCTGTCCCTGGAGTAGCTTGTCACAGGGACCAGTAATGGCAAGTAATTAAAAATAAATATTTCAACACAATAACCTCACAGATGAGAATTTCCTTTACAGAAACAACAAGATGTGAAGACAAAGATTGTATAAAGGGATTTTTCTCAATAAAATTTACAGCTAAATAAAAAGAAGGTTAACAACAACAAAAAGAAACAAAGCGTAAATACAAAACAGAAATAGACTCATAGACATAGAATACAAACTTGTGGTTGCCAAGGGGGCAGAGGGTGGAAAGGGATAGACGAGATTTCAAAAATGTAGAACAGATAAACAAGATTATACTGTATAGCACAGGGAAGTATACACAAGATCTTACAGTAGCTCACAGAGAAAAAAATGTGACAATGAATATATATATGTTCATGTATAACTGAAAAATTGTGCTCTACACTGGAATTTGACACAACATTGTAAAATGATTATAACTCAATAAAAAATGTTAAAAAAAAAAAGAGGGTTAAACTAATCAAATGCCCATTAGTGTGAATTAAGGAAAGTTGTGCTAATTTATATCATGAAACACTATGAAGCCATTCTAATTAGTGTTGTAGAAGAAGATTTAAGAATATTGAAAAACTTTATGATACATTAGGGGCATAAAATACAGGTTATGTACAATATTAGCAAAGTGATAACATTTTTGAAACAAATGCTCACAAGCATAGGTTAAAAAAAAGATTTGGAAAGATACCTCATCATGTTATCAACGACTATCATTGGGCATTGAGATTATCTAATAATTTTCACTTTCTTCTTTTTACTTATCTCTATCCTTTAATCTTTTTGGAAGGCAGTGAATGCATATTATTAGAAGAGCAGAAACTATTCGATTTATTTCAAGAACTGAATAGTCAAGGTTTGTTTTTCATCTTGAAACAAATATGCATTGTTTGAAGTTAAAAATCACTGTGGCTAAGAGTATTGGTGTCCCTGTCACTCAACCAGACTTGTTCCAACCCATCAGAACCAGCAGGCTAAGGCTGTGCCTACCATACACTTTCTCACATCCACAGCAACTTCTGTCCTCCCAACATGCCACCGCGTTACCAGCTCAATGTCAGTTAAGTACCCACATCCCAACTACGTCTATTCTTAAGATCCCCAGACTCCTTCAATATGAACACAAATCTTCCTTCTACCATGTCTAACATGGTCACGTCTCATTCATGTTCCTCAGGCATCCACATGCTCTCCTAAATGTTTATCACTTCCAAAGTGGTGCATCTGCCTGAAATCTTCAGGAGGAGCCCAAACCTGACTGCAGTCACTCTTAAGGGTCTTCTCTACTCTTCTCTGACAAGCAGCTACATCAGCTGACTCATTACTTCTTTAACATGCTATGAACTTCCATCCGTACCCATTAGGGTTCCTCTGCTTTGAATCCCTGTCTTTAAGCCCCTTTGACATGGCACAGAAATCTACAAACATTCCAAGGAAGAACTCAGTCATCACTCCACATCCCTCTACGGCTACTAACCACGGTCAACTTCATTGCGCTCTTGTAGAACTGTGTTTTTACTCCACGCTGGTGCTTAAGACCACTTGCTTTTTATTGTAGATAGTGGAACCCATTTTCCTCTTTAGAGCACGGTTTTGCCTTATTCACTTTTTAGTCTCATAAGTATTTTTCTTATAGTAGACACTCAAATAATAGTGGGCAGAATTGAAATGATTCAGAATGTGAAAGAAAAACATCATAGACATTACAAATAAAAGGATAGAGTAGACCTTCCATCTTTGTTCTCATCCGGCTGGCAATCAAAAGTACTGACTTTATGGGACTGAAAATCCAATGACTGTAAGATTCTACCTTTTTGTGGGGAGGAGGAAAAAGGAAGCTAGAGCAGTAGTTCCTAAACCCGGGGGCACAACAGACTCACCTAGGTAGATTTTATTAATTTATTTATTTTAACTTTTTGGATGCAGATGCCGGAGCCCAAAATAAGATCTACCAATTCAGACCTTCCCAGGCTGTGAGCCAAAATCCTAGGCTTTAAAAACCTTGGGATGATCTTGAGACATAGAGATGCCTGGGACATCTGACCTAAGAATGTGTCTTTATGTTTCCCTGGTTTGGGATTCAATGACACTAAGAAAAGAAATACATAAGCTAAGCCATATTATTCAAAAACAAGAGGTAACTTTTTTGTTATTGATCTAGATTTGCCTTGTACTTATCACAGATTGCTTATTTCATCCTTCCTGGTGCATATAGGTCTTCTGATTCCCCATATTCACCAACCTGGAGGTGCCTCGAAGACCGTATGACACAGAAGAGGTCAAGTTTCACCAATGCAGCTCTCTTCATTTGTCATATTTTTTCTTCTTGTTTTTAAACCACAATGATTCAAGAGTTTTTGTTTAAAAACTCATTTCTGTTAATTTTAAGGAAAATGTTTTGGAAATAAGGACCTGAGATTTTGCTCCATTTTATTAGAGATCTTTTTACCTGCTTGTTATTGATGGGCTCTGACATTAATAACTAAGTACATTAAAAAAGAGAGAGACAGAGACAGAGAAAGTAAAGCTTAAGCTTGATATTACATCTTTTGGCCTATTTCAAAGCTATTATTTTCCATCTCTTTGGCTAACTGTATAGAGGCATGTAATCACATCAAATATTCGCACAAATATTCTCCTGGAGCAGCTTATTGTGTTTGAAGACTTAGGGTCTGATTGGACTACAGGGACAACAGCTGAAGATCAGCTGCAACATATTTTGGGAGCACTGTTTTTTTTCTGGATCAGTATCATATCATTCACAAGTTAAAAAGAATAAAAAAGTCTTGTGAGAGACAGGAAAGGGATTCTCCTTGTTGCTTCCTATCTACATGTTCTCCTGCCCCTAAGACCTTCCAGAGGAACAACAACAACAAAAAATAGCTTTGCAGGTGTGTGCATGGCTTGTGTGTGGATAGCATTTCAAGAGCTAAACCATCGCCTGGCACAGCAGTATTGGAATTTGCCTCAGACTCTGGCTTCAAATTACAGAAGACGTGAGTAAGGGCACGTCCATGACTCAGTCCTCAACCCTTGCCAAAGTAGTAGTTTTCTAGAAAGAAAACTACAGTGGGGAAAGAAAACCCAGAAAGTCAGAAAAGAGAAGAGGAAAAAAAACTGCTCTGCACGTTCAGAACTCGTGCTTATAACTAAATCTTGGCAGTGCCATCCGGTGCATAGAATCAGCATTTAGGACAGAGAAATATACATCCTGACCTAGCATGTCTGTGTGTCTACACAGTTATTTTCAATCACAATAATTACACTCTGTGCATGGTGCTTGCACATAAATAAAACCAGATGTTTAAGATGTGGTTCAACCTCTGTATTCATTCTTTCACATCTATGCCTGCCCTCCCTCACTACTCTCAAGAAATTGGCTT
Source organism: Camelus dromedarius (assembly GCF_036321535.1). Classification (NCBI taxonomy): domain Eukaryota; kingdom Metazoa; phylum Chordata; class Mammalia; order Artiodactyla; family Camelidae; genus Camelus; species Camelus dromedarius. The sequence goes on from NC_087437.1 coordinate 56,019,251, forward strand.
TTTGCCTTAATGGCAGGGGAGAGGAGAGAATTAAAAAAAAAAATAGTGCTGGGGTTGTGGGCTTACTTTTCTCTTGATGAGCAATTGATGATGTGTGGTGATTACAACTGGCTTTCATGACCTCTTTGTAGTTTTCTTGAGGCAGTTGGGACCCTAAAAGGATTATTTATTCATTATGCTATCAATTTATCAACCATCAAGACAACTGTGTTGTCAGTTACAGAGAAGCATGCCTTAAACCTCACTCTCTGACACATGAGCACAGGAAATACACATACACAAATACACGTTACTTGACACTTGAATGTGTTAATAAATATGGACAGAATGGTTTCATGGAATCAAAGTCATTAGGTCTGCCTCCTGTAATGCACTGTTCAGTATGTGTTCTGAAGCATACCTGTTCCACAAAACATGAAAGATTTTGTAGGATTTAAATACTTTTGAGAAAGGCAGGGTTACGCTAAGTTAAATGGGTTTCTTTAGTGTGGAACTTTCAGAGATGCACGTTGTGAATCTTCAAATAAGCCAAATCGTATATACTCTCTCTCAAAGCTAGTTGGCTCGGAGTCTTGTGGACTATCTTGTGAGGGTAGTGCTCTCCAGGGCATGCTGTGAGAAATGCTAATCTAAATTAACCCAAGATATTTGTCCAGTCTCTGGTTGAATGTTTCCTGTGTGAAGAAAATCACTGCTTTCCAAAAAAGTCCATTCTGCCCTACAAAAGATCTAAGTCAAACATAACTTTTCTAACATGGAACCATAATCTACTTCCCTATAACTTCCACCACTGCTCCTGGTTTTGTACTTTGGAAGAACAAAAACAGGAGTAATGTAATCCCTTCTTTCCGTGATAGATTTTCAGATATTTGAAGGCAACAATTACATTCCCACGTGGTCTTCTATTATGCAGGAAAAAAAAATCTCCAGTTTTTCAATGGCTGTGTCAGATTACCTGCTCTAATCCTCTCTGAGTGTCTTCTTCAAGAGAAGGCAGCCAGAAATGAACATAAATTCAGACATGTTTCCATCGATGAAGTCCTAGATCTCATTAGTTTTTGTCTGGCAGACATGTCTTATTGATTCCCATTAATTTACTCAAACTTTTGAGTCCTTCTCATAAATTTCACGGCAACATGTGTATATATGCATGAGTTTTTTTGAGGAATGCTAGGAAAACACAAGTCTGCTAGATTTCATTTGCCCTCCATCACAGAAACTCTTCTATACAATAAAATGGTTCTCTTTTCTGAGTTATCTTATCCCAGGTTCATGCACACTTTATCATTTTAAGAGAATGGGGTTTACTGGCATTTACTACTAGGGTCCGCCTTCCAATATAATACTAACTTACTATTTGACACCATAGAAATCCTTTCAAGTTATTATAAACCCACATAATGCCAATCGGAAAACATTTCTCTAGCTGGTCATGAATATTAGAATATATTAAAAGACACTGTCAAACGTCTTCTGAAATTAAGATATTAATTTGTAGCCATTTCCTGGCCTGCAAACCCAAGTAGCCAGTCTCCTACTTGTAGATCATGCAGTTCTTATTAATTCATCATCTATGGCATCAATAATTTACAGTCATATAATTTGCTATGTTATGAATGTTGTGAGAATAGGACAATGTTAATTGCAATTGATGTAGGTGCAGGTTAGGATCTGAAGGAAGTAGGCTGTCAATAGCTGACAAGTCTCTTTGAATGACGAGAGAATAAGGAAAATGAAGAAAAAACATCAACATAGTCTTGATGAGAAGCAACCAGTACACAGCAAGGCTTTTGTTTCTGTTTTTTCTCAATAAAAAATGGGAATGGGAAATGAGGTAATACAGAATTTTATAGCATTAAAAAAAAAAATGTCAGGGGTGGAGGTGTATAGCTCAGTGGTAGAGCATGTCCTTAGTATGCCTGAGGCCCTGGGTTCAATCCCCAGTACCTCCATTAACAAAAATAAAAATACAAGTAAGAAATATTAAAAAATAAGCCATGTCATTTCACTCTTTGCTCAAACAACACACTTTTAAGATGAAAAGGGTTAAATAATTTGCCTAATCTTCTCTACCACCAGACTACTCAGTTAAAAAAATAAAAACAAATAGATAAAAATCCTGGGTACTTAGTAGAGGCAATAACAAGTTTACGAAGAGTTGATTCTGCCGAGCTATAGCTTAGTCTACTTTCTCTTAAAAAATTAAAAGACACAAAGGAAAATTGCCATTTGGCAAAGTCAAGTGTCTTATTGTTGCTGATCTGCAAAATCCCCAATGATTTAATTGCAACACAGAAAATGATAAATATCTGCAATACATGTTTGTCATTTTAAGAACAAATATTACTTTCAAATCACTTTTTCTCCCTGGGATTTACTTTGCCAGGTTTCAGCCCACAGTGAATTCTTGCAGCTGGGTTAGGATCCCCCAAGAAAGGGCGTTTAAAACAGAAATGCTGAGGGAGGCATTTCAACCAAGGGAGGCGTTTCAGCTGCGGAGGAGAATGGAAAGTTTCTAAGCACAAGGTTTTCCCCTTTCGGGCCCGGGAATGCCATCTTGCAAAGCTTCTCCATTTGTTCTATTCATGCTTCCACAAGAGTCAGATCTTGCAAAACAAAACAAAACAAAAAACAAGCAAACAAAAAAACCTCAGTTCTAGGGGGAACACACTTGTGCTCCTAGTAACAGACAGTCTCAAAAATAAAGGAAAAACAGACAGGCAGAAGAAGCAAATCAATAAAGTTTAAAACCAGTGAACCATTACCACAGGGTAATCATTTTAGCTAACATTTATTGAGACCTTGCTTTGTACTTAGCATTATTGTTCTTCTTGAAGGAAGTAATATTATACATTGTTTTGCACAAATACAAACTGAAATCAGAGAGGTTATTAATTTGATTAAGAACATGTGGTGTATGTAAGTGTGTGTGAGTATACATACGTGTGTATACATATGTGTGTGCATGTGTGCATATTCATGCATATACGTAATCTCTACTGAGGAATAATTGGTGATCAATAAATTGAACCTATTAAAGAACACAATGTGAATTATAACATATATTCACCTATGAAAGCACATTATAATCAAAATAATGAATATGTCCATCATCCCTAAAAGTTTCCTTGAATCTCTTTGTAATCCATCTCTTTCCCTCTTTTCATTCTGAGGCCACCACTGATCTGCTTTCTATCCTATGAGTTAGTTTGCATTTTTAAATAATTTTATAAAAAAGGAGTTATGCAGCACATAGTTTTTTACCTGGCTTATTTTACTCAGCAGACACAGTTTGAGATGCAACCAAATCAATGGTTTATTTCTTTTCATTGCTAAGTAGTAGTCCATTGTATGGCATACCGCCGTTTGTTTTACTGCATAGTTGTTGATGGACATTTCATTCCAGTCATTAACAATACAAACAGAGCTGCTAAAAAACATTCAGGTACAAGTCTTTAATTTCTCTAAGGATGTTGAGCATCTTTTCAAATACTTATTTGCTATCTATATATCATCTTTCCTGTGTTTTTTTTTTTGATTGGATTGTATCCTTATTATTGAATTATAAAGGTTTTGTATATACTTCAGATACATGTCCTTTGTCAGATACATATTTTGCAAATAATTTCCCCCAGGCCATGGCTGTCTTCTCATTTTAATTACACTGTCTTTTGAAGAGCAGTCCTTTTAAATTCTGATGAGGTCCAATTTGTTTTTCTTGTATAGTTTGTGCATTTCATTTCCTATTTAAGAAATAATCACCAAATTCAAAGTTTTTACTATGATTTCTCTCCTATATTTTCTTATAGAAGTTTTATATTTGTAATTCTTATACTTAGGTCTATAATCCATTAGAGTTAATTTTTGCATATGGTGTGAGATAAGGACTGACTTTCTTTTTTTTTGCACATGGTTGTCCAATTTTTCCATCACCATTTGCTGAAAAAATTAGTGTTTCCCCATTCAATCACCATGGGCTCTTAGTTAAAAATCAACTGACCATATATATAGGCATTTATATCTGGACCCTATTATGTTAATGCTCTTAACCACTACTCAGCTTTACACTCCGGGCCCTCTAGCAGAACAGTGAGGTCACTGAAATAATGCCTAATCAGAGCCCCCGCCACTCCCACCAATACTGTGGTTTCTAAATGCCTAATTTACAGTTTAGGCAATGACAGCATCTGGTGTATATAATTATGGTGTTAAAAGAAGATCATAGCCTGAAGAACCTATATTTTGAATAATCTGCAGGTGGACTGGCCTGGTCTCTGAAGATCTAGTAGAGTCATCACTTGCTACTCAGACTGACCTGACAGCTCTCATCAGAAGAGATACCCAGCTCTGTTGTGTCTTTGGGGTGTGGGGAGGGTGTGGGAGAGGGTGTGGAGAAGATCATAGAGTCTCAGAACTAAAGAGATACTCCTGTGCTTGCAGCTTGACACTAGGATCACCATTATAACATATGACATCTTCACTAAATTATCAAGCTTTCGTGGACTCCTACAGAAAGGCCAACACCTCTCCCTCCCCTCCCCAAGGGTGCCCTTTTACTATGGACAATACTCTTTCTCAGACGGTGCAATTTCTATGATCCTGAAATTTTCACCTATGAATTCAACTTTTGTATCCCACATGGATACTACCTGCTTGGCTAGCACACATATGAAGACACAAGCAGGTCTAATCTGCCCTAATCTCCCCACCCAACCCAGTGTCACAGGTTGGAACTAAGGAAATTAACCTTAATATTCCCCCTTCTTCACTTTACAGAGTTGCACACCCCTTATCACCTTGTTCTCCATCTTGAATAGCTCTCCTTTTACAATATCCTTTTTAAATGGTTAGCTCAAAACTGAGCACAATTCTACACGGGCATCACATGGTAAGAACACTGACCTCTGTGCCCATAAACAAGCTTCAATAGGACATTTTAGAGTTAGGAATAATCACAAGATGCACATAATATATGGTCTTGTGTTCAGTCATCTCCTTACTTATCCAAGTTTGTTTCAGTTTGGATAAAAGCTGAACATTTTTCAAGTTGATTCTTCTTCTGCCAAAGAGTGATGTTATATTTAATTTTTGTAAAACTAAGTTTGAAAAATTGAAAGTTACATTAATGTGCTTTTAATTACACCCTTTTTACTTGAATAACAACCATGATAACAACTTTTTTTTTTTTCCAATTCATCTAACAAGGACCTTAGATGCTAAACAAAATGTAAGAAAAATTCTGGGATAGGAACTCTTGCCAAATACAGTGTTATTTTTCTCTTTCTCTAGTTTCATTAAATATCCGAAGGCCCAGTACTTAGATACATAAGGCATCTGCTAATTACATTGCAAGAGTCAGGCAATGGTCATAGTTATATTTCACAAAACTATTACAATCTCTTGAAGGAAGTCAAAGATTATCATGTGGGCACTGAGGCAAGTATGAATTAAATAGACTCTGGTTTCCAAAAAGGGAATATGGAATACAATATCATTCTGAATTTTACCCTTCTGGCTTTACTGATGGATATTTTTGGTGGACAATAAAAATAATCTTCATAAAGAAAATTCATGGAATACAGCTCTAAAAAGAGCTTATATCTTTTTTTCCTTCTTGGCATGTATCATACTTTGTCATTTGTAATGTGTGTGTTTAGTTGTGCTGTGGATGAAATGTATGTGTTCTCCCCAAAATTCATATGTTGAAGCTGTAACCCCAGTGTGGCTGTATTTGGAGATAGGGCCTCTAAGAAAGTCATTAAGGTCAAATGAGGTCAAGAGGGTGGGACCCTGACCCACCAGATTGGTGTCCTATGGATCTGGCTATAAATCAGAGGTTCTCACAACCCCTCCTGAAGGAGGAATAGTGAAATGGCTGCACTTAAGCTAACAGATTTCTGCCTTTATGCTTGACCTTACAACGGTCAACAAACCTGACCGACTGGTCACTACGCACAGCTCCAGGGCAATTGTTCAAACTAAAGCTATTGTTCTTACCGTTTCTACTTTATTCCAGTCATCAAAAGTTATAGTCATGCTTGGCTTCTAAGTTGTTCTCCTGGAAGAAGGTCACAGAGCTGTAACCCTACAAAATAGGCTAAATTATCAAAAAGAATCAAGATGAAAGGATTGAAGAAGTGACAATTACTAGCCTCTACAGAACTGGTCGCCTGAAACACCATGACGCCATTCTAAAACTTACGATGAGAAAATGAGTCTGCTGGTTGTTATCTTTGTTTATTGTTTAAGCTATGGCTATAGAATCACCCTGCCCCATCTCTAAGGTGGGTTCACAGTTTTGAAGGCACTAGCCTGCTGGGAGTCCCCTTTGCCCAGCAAATCAATAAAGCTGCCTCTTTTCTTCGAAGCTCCAAGACTCTGTCGCTGAGTTATCTGGCTTGCCAGGGACGGGGACCCATCTTTCGGCAGTATTCCTTGAATCTGACTAACTTGCTAGAGTAGCTCACAGAACTCAGGAAACCCCTTTACTCACTAGATTACTAATTTATTATAAAAGGATGTGACTCAGGAAGAGAGGCAGAGGGCAAGGTATGAGGGGAGGGGCAGAGCTTCCATGCCCTCTCCAGTCACGCTCTCTCTGCATCTCCACGTTTCACCTACCAGGAAGTTCTTGGAACCCTGTCCTTTTAGGGTTTTATGGAGGCTTCAGTCCATAAGCATGATTGATCAAATCATTGGCCACTGGCGATTGCTCAATCTCCAGCCCCTCTCCCCACCCTGCAGGAGGGGTGGGAGCTGGGGCTGAAAGTTTCAACTCTCTAATCACCTGGTTGGTTCTCCTGGCAACCAGCTCGCATCCTTAGTTTATCCTTAGGCTTTCTAAGAGTCACCTCATTCACATAACAAAAGACACCTTTTATCACAGGAAATTCCAGGAGATTTTGGAGCTGTGAGCCAGGAACTGGAAAAACACCAAATATACATGAAAAACATTTATTTGGTCATCTAATAAGTCATAATATTACACTCTGAAAGGCCGTATCTGTAGGAAACAAATTTCAAGAAGGTGTGGGTGATAATCTGGGTTAATTCATCCCTCTTTAAGAAATTTAAACTGTAATTAAGCTTCTAGTCACTAACAGAAACGATGGAGACTTTTTTCCTAGCTGCAGGCCACTGGATGCCTTAAACCTGCCAGCGCAGTCTGTTTCCCTGAGTCCAGGAGACTGGATTAGAAAAGCACATGCAGCTGCTCAGGCCCCACACTTCCTCTGCCTGGGGAAGGTCCTCAGAGCCACAATCTGCCCACACACTGCTCCGTCTCACACAGGCTACACTTCCCAGGCCTCAAGAGCTCAGACAGAACCACCCCCCTCGCCACAGGCTAGAGACATGTCTTTGGAAAATGTGACCTCATTCAGGGTAACTTGGGTTCATTTACAGCGGAGAGACGTGATGAAGTGACTGCCAACCTTCAGCCAAGGGAGGAGAGGGGAGAGAGGAGTCAGAGCAGAGCATAAAGAGGTGGAACTCAGAACTACCTAGAAATCAATTTTGAAACATCTGGAAGGTCTGACTTTAAATTTCTTATCCTGCCTCCTTTTATATAGGGATGGGTGGTTGAAAGTCTTGACACTCAAGGTGTGCTTCCTCAGACCAGAAGCAAAGACATCACTTGGGAACTTGTTCGAAATGCTAAACTCAGGCTTCATCTCCCGCCAGACTGAATGGAAACTGCTGCCAGCGACTAAGTTCTTTTTTTTTTTTTTAACATTTTTTTATTGAGTTATAGTCATTTTACAATGTTGTGTCAAATTCCAGTGTACAGCACAGTTTTTCAGTTACATATGAATATACGTATATTCATTGTCACCTTTTTTTTCACTGTGAGCTACCACAAGATCTTGTATATATACAGTATAATCTTGTTTATCTATTCTGTACATGCCTGTCAGTATCTACAAATTTTGAAATCCCAGTCTGTCCCTTCCCACCTCCTGCCCCCTGATTAGGTTCTTGTCTCATCGCAGAAAGAATTCAGAGATGAGACACGGAGATCAAGAAAGTAAAGTGAGGATTTATTAAGGAATAGATAGTACACTCTCAAAGGGAGAGCGGGCAGGCTCCGGTGAGCAGCTGCCCTGAGTTTCTTTGGCAAGTTGGTTACATGAAGTGTGAAAGTGAATGGGCAGAGTATTGACTGGGGAGGGAAAGGTTTGGGGTCATATGCCTGATTTTCATCCCAGCTCCACCTTCCCAAAAGGAAGAGGGATTTTTTCCCCTATTTAATCTGAATCAGAAGTGTCATGGCATCAGTGGCATCAGTACAAAATGGGTACTTCTAATCTGCAAGGCTAATTTTATTGAAATGAGAGCACAATGAGCAAAAGTTTACATTTATGCACTAGAGATTCCTGCCTCTTCTCACCTTTCTTTGTTGGCCTCCAAGACACTTGTTACTCCAAAATGTGTGATTTCTTATCAGTCCAGAGGTTCCTGCTTTTCTTTGTCTGCCCAAGGACCCCTGTTGTTTGCATGATGTATGGTTTCCTGCTTTTGGCCCATGCCCCTCCTTTTTGCCCAATTCCTGCCATTCGGCCCGCATTCCCCCTTTCTCTGCTCATATCTAGCTATCTGCCTGCTCTGACAATACCGCATTTTAATAAAATTGACCAAGTGATTTGTATGCATATGAAAGTTTGAGAAGCACTGGTTTTCAGGACTAGGAGTAAGAGTTAGAGGAGGCTAAGTCCCCAGGGAAATATCTGAAAGCTATTTTCAGTCAGGCCCTGGATGAAGTCTTTGCTCCCACATAGCTCTCTCCTGAGGCCTCCCTCCATCAGGGCTATCCCTTCTCTTGTCCCCTGGGAACAGACTCCTGCATCACTGCTCCATCTGAAGCAAGCACTTGGTCCTTTGGGGGTTTCCTGGAGGTGTCTATCTAGGTTGATGATGTGGGTGCTGAGAAGGAAAGAAGCTGCCACACTTCACCTGACAGGATCCTCCTGCAGGAAACAAGTCAAACAGAGATGCTAAAGAGTAGGGCAAAGACAGATGGTACGGGGCGAGGTCTTCATTTTAGGCAGAATTTTAAATTCATCTACATTTCAGTAAAAAACAACAATGTTGGCTATCGAGAATATCTTTCCATAAAAACATGGGAGTGAAGAGAAAGATGAAAGGATAGGGAAAAATCTACTTTCAGAGCATAAGGAAGATGGAGGTAGGGGTCACCTAAATTAGAAGCTCCTCTCCCCTCTCCCTTCTCTTTCCCTGACACTCCCAGCACTAATGCACAGTTGACCTTCAACCTGTAATACTCAGAAATAAGGGGGGAAAAAACAAAACAAACAAACAAACAAAAAACCCTTGGGATCTGGCTGTTGAAAATGAGGATAGTAGAGATAGAAAAGCAGCTGGGGCAGATCAAAAATGGGATGAAGTCTCCCCTCAATTCCCCCCACCAAAAAAAATGGAGTACAAAGGAGGGCGTGGAAACTCCCTAGATCCCTGCAGCAGTTCCTGACTGAATGAAACCGATGGGATGTGTCTTCTTCAGCATGACGTACACTTCTACATAGAAGATTTTAGTCCATATCTGTTAATTGGCTCATTGAAGACCCAGTCCCTTTCCAATAAGATGGTGAAATGCTATACTCTCCTGTGCCCAGGTAAGAGGAGTTTATCAAATTTCTCATGAATCAATTTTTTAAATTCACAGTGAAGAGAAGGGGCCCTGATGACCCCCCCAGGAAATAAACGCATGACTGAACCAAGGCAAAAATGGCTGAGATCAACAGGAACTGCAAGAGAAAAACTCTCATTGTTTCAGACATGGGTCAAAGTTCGGCGATGGAATGGGGAGTCAGCTAAGAACGCTAAAAACAACTTGGGGACAGAGTGGGAGTGAGGGGAAGATGGGTAATGACCGACTGGGAACGGAAAGGATGACATGTTTACATCAACTTAAAAGAGCAACAGAGATGTAATTGCCCTGACAGGTTCAACAACACGCTGGAAGCTGCGGGGAGAGGAGCCCCCTGATTTGCTGATACAGACAGCAAGTTACAGGGATGATGTGAAAAGGTCAGCAGAGGGCAACCTTCATTTGAGCTACTGCTGTTATTTTAACCCTGTTGCAGAGGGTCACAGTGTTCCATCCCAGATAATGAAAGGATGTTGAGAAAAGAAGGCGCATAGAAAATGGAAACTCACCAGACAAAGGCCAGATTCCATTCAGGGAGACATCAACTGGCTGGGGAGTCTTTGTGGTGACACACTGGGGGCTTCCTTCGCCCCTGCCATCCTGCTAGCTGAACGGACTGGGGAAGGGGGACTATTAGCTACCACAAGGCACATCCAGCTGTGGAAGCTCCGCTTCGATAACCACCTTCCTGGGTTGCCTCCTGGTATCCGGGACATCCTTTGGACAAGGCTGGGCCAGAGAGGAAGCAGGCCCAGATAGGCAGCACAGGCTGCAGTGGCTTGTGTACCCTGTGCTTCTGTACCCATGCCTCTATCATCCCCCGACCTGTGCCGCAACAACGTAATGATCTGTCTTCCCATCTGTCTTCCCCACTGTTCCTTGAGCGGCAGCCCTGTGTACTCCCCACCTTTGTGAAGCTGATGCACACAGTAGGTGTTCAGGAGGTGTTTGGCAAATGTATTACAGAAAGACAGTCTCCATGAGCAAGGGGCTCCCAGCACAGCTGCACCAGGCAGCATCAGAAGCACAAAACTGTCACCCAGCACTGGAGGGTGGAAAATTAGAAAGGTCGCTGGTTTCAGCTGTGGAGGCCCTGCCCAATCCTGCGTCTCCAGCTACAGTCCATCTTGAAGGAAACAAAGACCAAGGGAAGGAGAAAACTATGAACTGTCATCATCATACCCTCATTTCCCTGCTCTACTCCACCTCCAGGATGACTCACTTCCACTGTGTCTGCCACCCACACCCTCCAACAATTCTGGCCTCTTTCCACTGATGCAAGCATCCTGGCTTGGACAGCTTTTCAGGAATTAAGAAAAAGAAAAGAGAAGGAAAAAAACCTGAATGCCAAATAAGGGACCAGGACAAATCCATTCTTGAGTTTTCTTTTATATCCTGCAAGAACCCTAACCATGCTCTCTTCAGAGCACACACATGTTCGTAAGCCTAACTGACTTCTAATTTTTCACACTGTGGAAGTGAGGGTTTCTGCCCATAATCTGAGATTTTGTGAGGCCGAGGACTACCATCATGGCTGTAGTAAGTTACACTGGGAAACCCTAACAATAGGAAACCAAACTTCACCCGAGTTATGGTTCCATTTGTAAGATAAAAGATAAGAATTTTTTACCAAGTATGGCAAGTTAATGAAGAAATAAAAAGGAGTAACTTTAGACTTCGGAGATATTTAGGTTTTGGCCAAAATCAAGAATTTATTTTAATAAGCTTTATATGTCACTTAACTTAATCATTTCGAACATTTTGATGAGAACATTTTATTTAAATGTAATACAATGCCTGAGAAATACCTAGGTTTTGCAACAAATAGCTGGGAATGTTTACCTTTAAGCAGTCTTTGTAGGGAGGCCCCCAGTTTACTGAAACTCACTGCTATAGAAGTTTCTAAAATGCTTGGAGGTTAAGGAAAGGAGGTAGCCATCAGAAAAACAAAATATCTGCCACTACTAAGAAAAGCATATGGCTAACTCCTAATCTGGGTATCTATCTTTAAATTAGGTTTAAGATTTGTAAAGAAGTTCATGGATAACTTGTAACTCATTCAACAGCCAAAACTGCCAAGTTTCTGAAAGGTGCAAGTGAACATAAAACCTATTCAAGCTCACATATTAATTTTGTGGGAATTAGAGGGTCCATTAATGCAAAAAAAAAAAAAATCCTGGATATTTTACAGTCAGTGATTCATGGAAGTATTTCCCTCTTAGTTGCTCTAATTCCAACTTTCTTCTTTTTTTTTTTTTAAGTAGTCATTCGTGCTTTTGGTCAAGTCATCATTTCTCTGTTTTTAAGTAACTGAATAATATACTGTATCTTAGTCACACGAGCCTAATTTTGACTATGATCTCTACTTTTCCTGAGATGCAATATATCCCTAAGGGGTGAAGCAAAGATTTTACGTCGAAGTATAATATGGTGCTATTTTGTTCCACTATCTCATAAATGGGTGAATCTGATGATAAATCTTCAGAGAAATAAGAGGGGATTGTAAGCCAAAAATCCACCTATTAACATGCTAGACATGTAGGAAGCGGTGGCGGGGGTGGCAGAAATGACTGCACGGCTGGCTTTCTCTTGATTACCCTTATGGAACACCAAGAGACTGCTTCATTCCAGACTGCGGGGCTCTTAGCACAGCCAAGGCTGTTGTTTCAGGTCATAGAGCATTTATAAAGTGAGACTGAGCTGAGTCAAAAACAAAACTAAGACATCTTCTTTCCCTGCTTTCCTTTCTTCTTCCTTCCGCCACAACTGCCTGAGAATCCCTCCTCCAGTTCATTTTCCCTGGGCCTCAGGTCAGTATTCACAATGGATGCTGTGCTTGGGAATTCACCGTGGACGAAAATCAACTGCAGGAGAACTGAGGGCCCATAAGATCACACATTCCATTGAAAGGCTGCTATCAGGAGCTTACGAGTAGGCTTCATTTACTGCTAGGAGGTTCAACGTGTTTAATGAAAACTCTGGTGACAAGGTACAAGTAAGGACAACGGCTCAAGGAAAGGTTCGGAATTACAAAAAGCAGCAGCAGGATGATGGAATGTGGGCTTACCCACAAAATTCAGAGATAGAAATAGGCCACCCAGTTTGGGTTCACTAACCCCTCCTACCATGTCTAAACAATAGTAAGCCTTGCAGATTTTAAGTCCACCGTGTCCTACAGACCATTTCTTATTCTCCATTCTTCTACCAATGCCCTTCTTAAGGCCACCAGTACCTCTTAGCCTTCCCTCCTTCATGCTCATTAAGCAAGTTTGTGCCTAGTGAGTAAATATACTCATGTATTCTTCTCCTAAGAAGCCTTTCAGGGTTCCTCACTGCCTTCAGAAAGAAACAGGGTATGATGGAATTAAAAGAGCATATGTTAGGAGCCATGCAAGCCTGGGTCCCAATCCTCGTGTATTTCCAGTTGACCTTGGGCAAGTTCCTTCATCTGTCTAGGCCTCCAATTATCCATTGGTAGAATAAAGAAAACAACAGTGACCTGTGGCTGTGAGAATTACATGAAAAAAGCATATAAAATGCCTGGCATATATTAAGTACTCAATAAATGACTGATGAGCTTTCTCTCTCATCAAAGTCTTACATGATAATACAAACTTAGTTTTCCAATCTCAGGATACCTCTGCTTGATGTGCAACAGTCAAAGAGAATGATATTCTATCCCCCTAAATTCTCCCCCAGCTTTCTGGAATGCCTTTCAGCCCTCATCACAGTCACCCTGCATCACTGTGTTCAAAATTCAACTGGAATGCCATCTCTTTGTTTTCAGATACTTCCCTACTCCCTTCAACCCTCGTATTTCCCTGTGAATCTTGTAGTTCTCTACCTTTACCTGTCTTTGGGCACTTCTAGGTCTGTTTCTTATACCATAAATAGATAGATATGACGTACCATGTCTCCAAACCGCAGTCCTTCATGCAAACGTCATTTTATTTAACTCTCTAGACCCAACTGCCTTGCAAATAATAGCCTCACTTCACAAATTTAAGTTCAGTAAATGAATAAAGTAACTGCTTATTCTCAAGAACTAATAGTTAATAGTTCTAATAACTGAAACCCCATATGTCATACATTACCCATTGCTCTATCACTGAATGTTGAAACATTAGTATTTCTTAGTCTTAATGGGTGTCCAGTGAATACCTATAAATTAATAATAGCCCTGGTACTGTTATCATGTGTGAGTGTTGCATTTTAAAAGCAAAGCTACACTGGCCATGTTGAAATCCCAGCTCTTCTACCTACTAGCTTAGGCAAGAGACTTAAGCATTCTGTGCCTCGGATTTATCAGCTGTAAAATGGGGCTAATATCTTGCTACAAAGTGAATGCTTTTTCCCTCCATCAACACAAGTATCTCTTATATCTGCAAACCCACCCCCTACCCCAACCATCACCAAAAATTTCAATATGGAACAAGTTCCCGAGAAGAGAATAGCAGAGTGGGATAATGCTAGACCTGGGAGCAAGAGTAAGTGTGAAGACAGGCAGTATTCGGGAGGTAACAGGGAGTAGTTGAGAACCATGGACAAATCCTATTGGACATTTTTGATTCTGTTTAGTTCTAAGTTTCTGTAACCAAGGTCTTTACTTGTTTAAATAAGTTATGTCAAGCTATTCTTCTATTAAGCCAGTGCATTAGGCCCAAACTGAATTCTCCAATAAATGGCTTCTGAGATGTTTTACTTCAAAGCTAAGAGTTCTACCTTTACAAGTTGCTTCATATCTATGAAAAATGCTCTATGTGTGGAATGCAGCTACTGGTAAAGGACAGGTTGCTTCTAGTTAGTCAGTGTCCAATAGTCTGCAGACAGCGTGCTGTGGGTTATTACAATGTAAACAGTCATTTTGCCATGGGGAGACTCAGAATTAATCATTTCCAGGGCTGAGCACAAAATTCTACTTCCCAGGATACCAAAGGCAAAAGGAATGTTCTTGGGGCAAAGACATTTTGGAAAACTCTTGCTCTGGTCAATGCAGTCAAGGAATCAGCAATGCTTAAAAAAAAAAAAAAAAAAAAACTTGGGCTATTATATTAGGGACAGGCTGCAGTACCAATGGTTCTCTTTAAATAGGAGAACAGCACCAGACCCTACTTGGCTAAAAAAAATATATATATATATATATTTTTAAATTATATCTGCAGTTGCTTCCAGACTTCTGTTTTGCATTTTATTTGGTTTGAAAGGCTCTGTTTGCATTTTTAATGTCCCATTAAATACCAGGCATGTGCTTTGTCAGAGAGTCAAATGATAGTGCTTCAACAAAGCTTCCCCTACTGATGCTCAGAGACCTGTGAATGTGTCCAAGTCTCCTTCTATTCATTGTCATGGTTGTTGTGATTATAGTTAATATTATTCTTGGACTGAGCGAAGCTTGTGGTGACCAGCAGAGACCCTCTGAGCTGTCTCCAGAACTCAAGATGTCACCAGGATCTGCGGGGAAAGGACTGGAAAAGAGAGAGGCAGAGGCCTTGAAAAAAGCAGCTAATTTCTTCACTTTTGTCCCCGAAGGGAAGAAGTTCTCCATTCTCTTTTTGTGATGAGTTGCATGTGAGACTGTTTATATTCAACCACGTATCTATATAAATAGTCACATTTAAATCAACCCTAAATAAAAAGTAAAACAAAATACTTTGAGCAGAAGCATTCTCAAAAACAAAATTCTCAGACATAATTAGGTCATTTTGTTTCTGTTCTATTCTGAGGAGTGAGTCAGGAGACAGGGTCATGATGACTGGACAAGTGAATCACATCAGGAATACTGAGAGGTTGGAGCTGACAGGTTCAAGCTGGGGTGTATTTTGTAACCTGATATAACACAATTAATGTTTCCTATGCATTTCCAGTCTTTGTGAATTCACATACGTATTTATTGATTTAACCTATTTTTATTGCAACTCCATCAGTGTGCAAGCACTCTGACAGTCACCAGGAATAGGTGCAGAGCAATAACTGGTACAGCCCCAGGTTTCAATGACCATCTAAAGGCAAATAGTTTAAAGACTGAAGATACCCACATTTTAAAAAGATAAAGTTTGAGTCATTCTGTATCATTTTGTAAATCTTCCCTAAATTAACATGGCATCTTCAGCTTATCACTCAAAAGGGTCACCTATTTTGCTCAGTGGAAAGACTCATATTTGCTGATCTACATGATGTATAATTTTTTTATTTGGCAATAATTTTCAGTTCTCCTATATATTAATTCTTTAACATCCAAACAAATTTTAAGTATAATTTCTAAGACTTTTATTTTTTTAAAAAGGTTGCATTTTTTTTAAAGACCAGATTTAATTCCCTATTATGACTCTCTAAACTCTTGCTATATATACCATTCCATGCCCTGTGGTATCCTGAGAAACCATGGAAAAACTACTTCATATTAATGAGGTCAGTATTTTCATAGGTGACACTTTAAATAGTTCCAACAAAAATTCTATTCTCTGGTATATTTGTCCAAGACAGCCTCACCCATCAGCATCTTCCACATAGTAGAAGCTCAATAAATATTCAGGGAATTAAGGAATGAATGTCAGCCTCCATGTGGTTTGGCCCCAGACCCTAGAGAAGTACCCTTTGGAGAGAGTACACCAAGAAGAACAAGAAAGTCTATGGTGACACACTTTTGTTTTTTGTTTTTCTCTAGGACATTGCTAAGACTCTGGTTTCCAATAAAAGGAAATTGCTACCTTCAACATGGGGCTTACTTAGCTCACCAATCTCACTGGGTTAGCATCCTTTGACTTTTCACTGATTTTAGGGCAAGGAAAAATTGAGGGTTCAGAACCCTTAGAAATATTTTCCTAGTTTCAAAGTAGATATTATAAATCTCCTCTTCGTCTACCCTAAGTTCTAGCCAAAGAGAACTTCCCTGTAAAATTAATAACACCTTCACCTTTCTTCCTTTCCTATCCCTCCTCACAGTCTTCATTCCTACATGTTAAATTCTACCTATCTCGTCAATGACTCCAACATTCAGAGGTCCAGTAAAAACAGAAGAGCCAGGAAAGGAGATAGGAAGCAGCCAGTTACATAGAAAGTAATCTAGCAAGAGTGAAGGAAAGGAATCCTAGAGAAAGAAGGGTTTCAAGATACCATGTCATGAGAGTGAACCTCTTACTGAGAGGTCAAGACAGCTGAAGGCAGATAACTGACCACTGGCTTTAGGAAGGTGTTGACCACTGGGGACATGTACGAGTGCATTTCAGTGCAGTGGTATAGAAGGAAATCTCATTAGTATGAGTAGTGAAGACAGTGGGAGAAGAGGAAGTAGAGACAGAAAGTCCAGACAAGGTTTTAAAGTTGTGATAATGTAGGAAAAGTGAGATCAAAGGTGATTTATTTGTTTTAAGATGGGTGCATTAATGTAGATTTGTGAGCTGATGGTTATCATCCAGTGGCTACAGAGAAACTGATGATGTAGGAGAAGGAAATTAAAGGCTAATTATAAGCAGAAAATCCTTTGGAAGGCTAGAGGAAATAGGCTAGATCCAGAGTACTAGTCAAAAATCTTGATCTCATATTGATTTTATCTAGAGATTTATTCTCTTTTTTTTCATATTATTATTATCATCATCATTAGTACTGAGATAGGAGGGAAAGTGCAGTATCTCACCACCTACAGAGGCTGTGGATTGGGGGACTTGACAGTGACAAGAAGAGACTGTTCTCATCTAATGACATCTATCTCATTCTCTTAGAAGTTACAGTACATTAGCAGATGCAGAAGGGGTTCCAAAACTATCTGGTTCAACTTTCTTGTCTTGCATTTGGGGTAACTAGTTCTAGGACTATCTAGTGCATTTCTAAAGGTACAAAATCGACATGTCCTCTGCAAGAGTATTCAGGGATTTCTCTTAGTCATGTTGCCTCTCCTTTTCTTCTCCAGCATAATCAGGAGCTGTGATCAAGAGCACCCCATCCAAGAAGGGAATGCTCACAGCAAGGAGGCAAGAGTTTATAGGACAATAAATCTTGACTATCTGCACAGCCATTTCTCCTTCCCACATCAAGCACTCATTTCCAACAAGCCATACTCACAGCCAGGCTTCTCAAAAAGTTATCTTTAGTAAAAACACATTGTCTGCCTGCCTGAAGTGGGAATTTCCATTACCTCAGACCTGCCTCAGATTCCAGACTTTGGCGGCAGCTTCATGTTTCATGCTTATGTGTTGTCCTCACTCCATTAACTTCTGTTAATTGAGTCCAAAACATTCATCTTTCAGCCGACCAGAGCAAAACATCATAATCATATTACACATAGACTGCACAAGGACTTTGAAATGATTTAAAAGCAGAACAAATTAAATCAAGAAAAATAATTTAGTAGAGCAATTTGTAAAAGGAAGATAACCTTGGCTCTAAATCTGGATTCCAGGACATTTTTTCCAACAGCTTCCAAGAGATATGTCCACTCTAAGTACCTAATTTCCTCAATAAATATCAACATGTTCCTGGATGACATCTTTATGCTGAAATTGATGAGCTAAGCAAAGGACCATGACCTTGGCTTTAGCTGTCATGATTTGTTCTGGATAGCAAGCAAATGTTTACTAGGTAAATGCTAAAATAAGTATCCTTCACAGGGCTTCCATTAATTTTGAAATCTTCTATTACAAACCATAATATACAGGCTTTTTAGTACCAGCCCCTAAAAGGAATCTGTCACCTAGAAGAAACATTGAACTAAACCTAAAATAGTCAGTAAATTTTTCCTGGCAAATCAGTTCAATCTGCTCATGGTTCTAAAGACATGTAAGTCCAGTCTACTTCTATATTCCTAATTAATCCTGCACTGCACAAATCAATGAGCAAATACTGGTTGATAGCCACTATAAATTTTTATTAGAAAAGTTTAAAATAGGTTAATTATGTGTATTTAAAATTATTCCAATAAGAATTTTAAAAGCACTATTGGACTATTTCACTACTTTCCATTCCAGAAAAGATCATAGTCACTATCTTCGTGTACTATTCATGGATCTTTCTAGGTACACACATGTTGAAATCAAAAAGAAAAAGTCGCAAATGTGTCAGTCTTCTGAGAGTGATTAAAAAGGGAATTTATTTTTCTAGTATTTAGGATTTATTTCAAATTAGTTCTTGGTAAGTCTTCTATCTCAGATCTGAACTGGGGTGATAAACAATTCAAGAAACAGTGACAAACTAAGAAAAGTATGTGCAGGATGAACATCCTTAGCAGAAAATAAAATCCTATATGCCAATAAGAAAAGTAATCAATACCCCAATAAAATGCACAAAAGACATAAACAGTGATCAATAAACATATTTTTTAAGATGTTTCATACTGGATGTCTATGAAAAAATGCCTATTAAGATGAATTTTCTATCCATCAAATGGTCATAATTTCCTTTATTTAAGTATAATTTAGAATGTTGGCAGAGGTTCTAAGAAATAGATTCTCAGCCGCTGACATTTAGAGTATTAAGTAGTACCAACTTTCTCAAAGACAATTTGGCAATTTATATCAAATGTCTTAAAGTATGCATCCTATTTGATCCAGCAAGTCTACTCTTAGGAGTGCATTTTAAGAAAATGAGGAGAAATGAATATTTAAATTTAAAATGAGCATCCAGCAGTATTTATGAGAGTGCAAAACTACACAGCTCAGATAACTAGGCAGAAATTTGTTAAACAGATTATAGTATGTTCATATAATAGTTACATTACTGTCATTTAAAAATTTAAGAGGTTTTATTTTATATTGATTAATTAATAGAAGTTACAGAAGAACATGCACAATATGATTCGAATTTTGTTTAAATATATATGCACATGTGGTGTGTGTGGCTGAAATGGTATACATGAAAGTGTTATGAATGGTTAGGCTTAGGTGGTGACATTGAAGGAGTACTGATCACTTAGATTTCTTATTAGTACTTTGCCTCCCTGTATTTTGCAAATTATCTACGGTGAACATATATTATTCCAGAAAAATAAATATTATTCTTAAACCACTTTAGAATACATATTATTCTTAAACCACTATTGTAACAACCTCATGTAAATTACTATCTTCTTGTACTATTTTAAAACTGCATTTACATCACTGCATATAGCAAAACCAAAATTACATGATATACAAAGAGATAAACAGTAGCATGCACCTGTGAAAATGTTGATTATCAGAAGTTGGCACTAATGAAAGAGATGTATCTAATTTGGAGTTTTGAATGGACTGCAGATGACAGTAAACAGCCTTCATTAAATAGATGGTGCAGTTTGTGACTTAACAACCTGTGCGATTTTCTGTGTGCATGTCATACTTCAGTGAAAAAGATTAAACGTGAATCCAGCCACTGACTCCTGGCTTGCTCCCACAGACTCACAGCAGACCTAGAGGGAAACCTGAGAGGTCACTGTCTCAAACTTCTCACCCATAAGAAATGCCACGATGGTTTGGGTGCCCTTCCACTGTTAGACAGCCCTGATACAACCTTATTCCTCACAATGAACCACAAACCATCTGCCTCCTTTCAACTTCCAGGCAAGTCTGCACTAATCAGCTACATGCAGGCTTGCGTGTCATAGCAGGATCATCAACCACCGGGGCCTAGAGTGCATCCTGTCATGTGGCCTGGGAACCGTGGCTGTCACTGCAGCTCTGGTGGGCATGACTGAGGGACGACGACAGACAAGTACCCAGAAACTACAGCTCAGCCAATGAAAGTAGGACAAGTGCAAACTGCAAGGCCAGCGTTTCTAAGGCTTGGCTGATGGCAAACTGAATTTCCTTTCTCAAAGCCAGCGGTACAGTGGGGTATGGACGCCCCTGATTGTGAGCTGGAAGAAGAGCTGCTTGCAACAACAGAAACAGACAGTTCAAGTGCAACCAGAGACTTTTGCTCTTTTTGAACTAAGGCCATACTTCAAATGAGCTACAAATAAGACCATTTGGTGAATCATGTCTTTAATGCTACAGACTTCCCTGAATTTTTTATATGATAAAGAGGGCTTACAAAGAAAGCTTTTGAGGGTAGTGCACTTCTTTTGTGGGAGGATCAGCTATTTGATGCAGATCACACAATGACTGATTTGTCATTAGATTAAAAAACATTCCCATATCAACAAAAAACTGGTTATACTTAACCTGCAAGTCAGGACACTTGGATTTTACTCTTCAGTCTTCCTAAAAAAGCTATGTGGTTAATAATTTACTCGATCTTATACTATTTCAACTTATTCATTAGCAAAGTATTACTGAACCACTTAATCTTAAAATCTCATTTATCCCAGTGAGGCTGAACCTAATCTAGAATATTATGATTTATAATCTTGCAGCAAAAGCTTCTCTGTGAAGGGAAAGTGATCTCCTAAGTTTTCAAAGCACAATGTAATTTCCAGTTTATAAATGCTGTACTTGTATGAATATCATAGAACTAATCCCATCTCATCACAGCCACAAGGGGAAAGATAAAGAGAGAGAGGGTGTGTGCACAAGTGAACGCAAGCCCATTGCCTCGGTCCCCAAAGCTCTTTTGATTGTCAACTATTTGTTTTGTGTCTTTTTCTCTCATTCCCTCATGCATCCTCTTAGTTCCCTTTAATACATTACAAAACTGGAATTAAGAAAGTAAAGATCTGAAAGTGCAAAAGAGAGGAATACACAGAGAGTCAAACTATTGGAGAATTAAAACAGCTCCACATACGATGACTTCCTTGTAAAATCTCTCCTCTTGGTTAGAGCGGAGTTTTCTTTGTACACTGCTGCTCTCCATGCACCCTGAATGAGGACACTCAACCCACAGCACTTCCTCCAGACCTCATGCACTCACCTCACTGTCATTTGTTAGTATGTAATGTGGGTGATGCTTTGAACATCACAAAGGTAAAACAGAGAGGGACTCTGTTCTCAAGGAGCTCAGAGCCTAGTAGTAAAGAAAAAAAAAAAAAACTAGAACACGAAGAAAATAATAGTTTTAATAATAATAGAAAAGAATAAATGCACTGAGAGGGGTACATGTAAAACCTTATGGGATTTCTGAGATGAGAAAACATTCTTCCAAGCTGCAGGGGTCAGAGAAAGCTTCCTGAAAGACCGGAGAAGGGGCTTGAAGAAAGGGGAGGATTCAGACATATGGAGATGTAGAGGTACCAAGGAAAAGACAAGTAGGAGAGAGTTTTGGTTGTCGCTTGGGGTACTTGAAAAGGATTAATGGAAGATCAAACTGAGGGATAAGAGACTTGAATTCCAGGGGAAGGCAGTCAGTCTCTACACTGTCCGAGGAATCATCACAGATTTTACATTGGAGAAACAATATGACTAAATCGGAACTTTGGAATGATTCATAGTTAAACTCCCCCTAAAATAAAGTATTTCTTCTGAAGATGCATCAGGTACCTTTCAGAGGAAATCCTCCAGGGAAATTTAAGCACAGCCTTGTCTGGTACTGCTCAGGGTAACATAAACTGTTGCTCTGTGAGGTATTAAATGGGAATTGAGGAGATTTTATTTCATCTATTCAGTTCATATTTCTTGGACCATTTTGGGTTTGTTTCTTCCTGGGCTCAACCATCCCTGCCAGCAGTGGTGGATTCCAGCCATTTTAGGATGTGAAATTATAAATATAAATATAAATATAAATATAAATATAAATATAAATATAAATATAAATATAAATATAAATATAAATATAAATATAAATATAAATATATATATATATATTCAAATTGAAGCAGTTAAAGACAACTGTCCTTAATCTTGAGCTACTCGTGTGCTTTGGCAGGAGTACACTCTGGATTTTGAGAGCCAAGAGCTTCCTGTTTCCTGGAATCTTGACAAGAAAGAGAATGTGTTTAAACTATCAAAAGCCAAAACATTCCCTGAAGTTCTTTCCCGGCTCTAGGAAGTGGAATGCTGGGTAGTTCTTAAACACAGTGAAGTGTTACCTTAACCCTGCAAAGACGAGGGAGTTACTATCATGACTCTGCAGAGTCAGAGCACCTGATTACTGACCCACATCATCTCCCTCTCCAGGTTGACCTTGTGACCCAAGGAGGATGAACGTTAAGTTGTTGCTGACACCTGTCTGTGGTCCCAGAATCAAATAAAGCTGTATATTTCCAAAGGGACTGTAATCCACAATTCTGGTCTCATTGATCTGAGGAAAAGGAAACCTACAGAGAAAAGATGACATGCCTAAGGCTGCACTGGCTGCTTGGATGGGCACAGAGATGAGAAACAAGGTCTTTGAGTCGAGGTAAGGACACACCATGATGTCTTCTCCTAGAAACTGTACAAAGGAATCTTGACTCTAACTCAGCAACGATGATTCATTTGATCAATAATTCCGACTACCTCAAAGGAACTCTGAAGACAAGGTTAAAACTCCCCTCGAGCTCACTGTTTTTGGAGAAAGGGTTTCTCATCCTAAATGGTGGTTTAAAATACAATTTTAAAACTCTCTGCCTCAAGGTGGTACTAAAAATGTCTAAGTATCCCATATTCACCACTGAATCTTTAGTTAGGGGTTGCTACCTGAAAAAAATAAAAATAAAAAAAAGAGAAAAACAAAAAAGGTAGGAAAACTTTCCTGACTGTTTTCCGCTCTGGTTGATTCTGACTCAGCCCCACTGGCATGCGTGAGTCAACGGTTTGTGTCAAACACAAATTCCAGCCCAGTGCCCTCCATCCAACGTGTTCTCATTCCTGAGCCTGACAGCAGCACTGGTCTCCTAGCAACACTGCACATTTTCTCTGCCTAGTCATCTGTAGCAATTGGCTGTTTTTCATGGTTCTCCTTCTCTCGTTCTCAATCCAGACAAACCAAAAACCTTCTATCCCATCAAAGGGAACAGAGGTCTAGAATCAAAGCTGGAAAATCAGTTGACGTTGAATATTTTTCTCTCCTGTGCTAAGTCTCCCTCTCTCCTTTTCTCTAATCTCTTTTCTGTCTCATGCTCAAGTACACACACACATCAGCAAACAGAGTGGTCTTGATGTCTATTCCAAGTAATGGCAGTATTGTCCAGTACAAAAAACATGGAATGCTCCTTACCTAGTGGTAAACCTAGGAATGTCTCTTCACCTCCTTAATGGCCCCATCAGGTAAAAGGGGGGTGGTAAATAGCCCCCTCACAGAGTTTTTGTGAGACTCAAAAGATGTAATGAATAATAAAGGGTTCTGAAACAAAAAAGACTGCACAGATAGCAGTTATTACATTCACTGAACTAATTTTAACAATAAGCAAAGGCATATTTTTAGATACATATTTACGAAGAAAAACAAAGGAACAAGTTGTGAAAACTAGTCATTATTCACTCAAGATCAAAGTTCCTTGATATCATGACATGACTGGAATGTATCCCCTCTTCTTCATCCAAATTCCAAGTTTAACCAGAGCCTCCCAGGGGTCTACAGCAAGTACTGATTGAAACTGATGGGAATATGAGACCAGGGAAAGCAAAATGTCATCAAATATAACAATTTTCAGATGGTTCCCAAATGCCCCTGTTGGTCCAAGATGAATCAATAGAGGGCCCTTCCATTTGCCTCCAACATCGCTCATGCTACCACGGAGGTACTGACGGGTAGCTACCTGGAACCCTCTCCATCCCCTTCCTCAAGAGGCAATACCCTATAATGAGTTTGGAAGAAGGCTGGGTGGAGAAATACCCAAAGGAGAGAGGAACTTGGTCCATCCTCAAAATCCCCGGACTATAAACTTCACAAATCCAGAGATCAAGTGTGTTTTGTTTGTTCATTTATTTGTTTTATTTTCAAATCATCATTGTGTTTTCATTGCTTACAACAGGACCTAATCGTTGGTAACCTTTGATAAGCATTTGTTGAAAAATGGAAGAATTCAGTAGTCTGGGCTGTGTTTTGCTTGCATTTATGATGAATTTGATTAAAACTGATATGATTACTGCTATTAAGCAAGAAAATGCGTGTCCATCATTTGGCATTTCATAAGATCTGAATAAACGGGAGCTGTCATTGTTTCGTCCAAATCAAGCGTCATTCATTACCACCCGCTAAAGGCAAGTGATTAGAGGGAGTCACGCACAAGGAGCTTTATGATCTAGCAAAGGAGACTGACAAGCAGTAACAGCCCCAGGAGACAGGAGATTATACACCAAGACTAACAAGCAAACATGTCAACAAAATGGAAAGGGCTACAGACAGCAATTTCAAGTATTCCCACCCTCACTCTTAATTTCATAGAGAAGGCTTAGTCTCCTCAGATCTGACTGCATATCCAGGCTTTTTATTTGTTTGTTTTTTATTTATTCTTTACAAGAGCATCATTTACTTCTACAAACCAAGACTTTGCACTTTCAGAGAAGGAGCAAAGAAAGCAGGGTGTATGCCCGGATATTCTTAGTCAAAGGGTGCAAGAATGGTCAGACAGCTCTCTTGGACTTTCCATTAGAAGGTGCAGGAGGGTGAAAGGAAGGTTTGCATGGAGGCTGAATGTGCAGCGGTTGGAGGTGTGGGCTCTTGAGCCCAAATGCACACCAGACTCCAGTCCTGGATCAGCCACTCACTAGCTGTGTGACGACGGACATCAGCTTAAACCTCTCTGTGCCTCAACAATCCACTGTGTAAAGTGGGGACATGACAGCACCTACCATAAAGGATTATTGTGAGAATCAAGTTAATACACATAAGCACAAGTGAGCAATAAGTCAATTTAAATTTTCTTTTTATTAGGATATGACTTGGCAGCATCCCTTGAGACACACGTCCATAGCTCATAACACCTTACTTCCTTAACAACCGGTCTTCCTGGGACTGAGAGTTCACTGATGTCCCAAAGACACAGAAAGACACTGCCCAGTTGGCATCTCACTTTCCACCTTCTTAACTGAGTATCCACCAACAGACATGGGGCTAGGAACTGGCATACAGAAATAAGCAAGACATTGAACTTCCTCTTTCTTAATTCATAGACGAGGTAGTATGCTTAATGGCAAAAAATATCGGCTTTAAGGCAGATAGATCTGATTGTAGAATACTGCCCATCACTGACTAAATGCGTACCTAGTTTTCTCATTTACAGTGGGCAGGGAGGGTGTTAATAGCAATATCAGATATTTATGATAGGCTATTTAAGTAATGTATGAAGCGTGATTAGGATAGTGCTTAGACTATAAAACTATTCAATAAATAACTTCACTGCTAGTATAACATAGTAGAGAAAGGCAGGTTACATATTACACTTACAGTAAAGGCAGAAAAAATGAATGGAGAATGGACGGGTGAGGTAACTGGCTATATAGTCCTGAAAATCAGTTCAGAGAGCAGCATTAAGGCCTGACCAGGAAAAAGGAGAGAATGGACAAAACCACAGACACATAACTGAGCGTGAAGAATTCCAAGAAGAAAATGTAGGCATAAACAGCGGGCAGTGAGGCTGCAAAGGAAGCAGGGCAACACTGCGTGAAGAACCTCAGGGGTCATGATGAGAGTTTTCAGTCTTTATCTCATTGTCTCCAGATGATCTTGATGACAAACCTGGAACAGAATGCAATCTGAGCAATCTTTATAACCCCCATTATTGGTGGCCACTGTAAAACTTGAGGGGAAAATCATTTAAAATATGAAAAAATGTCTGTGAGGGAGAAATACGGGAGAACAAAGTTAAAATAAAGGCCTTCCCATTGACTGGATTCACGGACACCTTCCAGAACCTCTTCATCAAAGAAAAGAAGTATTCTGATGTTTCATTCCTGCACAGGCAATAATTTACTTCAAAAGAAGTCAGAGTTTCGATCACCATGCTTGTGTGAACAGCTGTAGTTGGCATTCATACCCAGTTAGACTATCCAGTGCTTCTGACAGTGATGCCAAGCAAACAAAAGGCACTCCTGTGCCTCAGGTTCTGAGTTTCCTGCATAACAGGAAAAGCATATATGTTCCTGTCTGTTCAGAGGGCTGTAGAAATTATCAAAGATGAGATTATAGTATTGTGCATTTCAACTAAAGTCTTTAAGTTTTTTTATCTGATTTATTTTTCTTACTTTGGTATTAGTTCATATATAAAAATACAGCTTCACGTCACCACTGACCCCAAAATAAGTGGCTATAACAGAAGGGCTTCTGACATCGACTTGTATATGCTTACAAAGCTGAAAATGAGTATAAATGGAAAGAAAGAGAGTGATTTGAAAAGAGGAAAGGGCCTTCAAATTTTTCTCAGGGAAATGGGTCTGATTCCTAAAGTGAACTACCATTCAGTTTGACTATTTTCTCCTCTTCAGGCCTAAGAGGACAAGAAACGCTTTCTAAGCCCATCGTTCCCGTCCGGAGGAGAAGCACCGTGACTCCCCTGCCAGCACTGTCCATGCCTGCCATGGGCATCATCATTTTGTATTGCATCATTTTCCTCAAAATCTTGAAATGACAAATTCACTTTAAACCAACTCTACTTTAGAAGAACATCAACTAAGTTACAATATGAAACGCAGTAAAACGGAAGTGATTCAGAGTCAGTGGGGTGGTAGGAAGCACATGACACCATCCACCTACTCGTTCTAACACGATTCCAAGTCACGGGGTTCACAACTGTTCTGAATTGCCAAGGCATTCTAAGACAAGAGACTCAAGGCACTCAGCTACAGAGGCTAAATAAATTAATGGCTAAAACATTGGCCGCCTTGTTGTGAGATGAATCTTGGCTGCACGTCGATTATGCCTTTTCATAATTGTATGAATGTGCAGAAAGCAGCCTTGGTTTCCCTATTTGTGAAAAGAGAAGAAGAATGCCTTCCTCAAGATTCTTACGAGGAATGAATGAGTTTATGAAAGCAATGTGCTTAGCAGATGCCTTGCATAGAGTAAATGCTCAAGATGGATGATTTATCACTACTAATATCTATAAGGGAAAATGAAGAATTACTTTCAGTAAGAGACTATACACACACACATTTTTTAACAAAAACTGAAATTTCATTGTAATCATATTTTGGTTAAAGAACATAATACTCCAAGTTTAAGAGAATCATGGAACTTAGCAGTATTCACCTAAAGTCATCAAAACTGAGCAACTAATAAGGGTGCCCAGTGACTTTCTCTTATGATAAAATTGATTTTCTAAAGTCTTGAAAACCCAATTATGAAAATAATTTGCAGCGTTCCTTCTTCAGCATAATTCAGCCAAGATCACAAATGCAAAATATCTTACGCATTTTAAAGGAAAGACAAGGAGAAGAGGTGGGATGCTCAGGGAGCAGTCTGAACAGCAGGAAACACTAAAGTCATCAGATGTGTTAGGGAAGAGGTGTGCCTCATGCATCCACATCAAAGGAAGAAAGCCCACACCCTTTCTATTTTGGATAAGGAAAAGGAATCCACTCCCTGATGTGTTCTTTTCCACTAAAAACTACAGCCTGCATAAATTTCCCCAAGGTTCAAAAAAAAAAAAAAAAATCCACATGTGCAAAAAGGACCAAACCATTTTCAAAGGGTTTTTAAATGTTAATCTTTCAAATGGGGGGAAAATGAGGGGGTAGCAATTACATCTGTCATCAAGGGATCCTCCCTTCTAAAAATGTGTAATTGTGGTGTGGCCCGTCCCATCACAGGCATAAAAAGCAGCTCTAAATAAAAGTTCTTACAAGGGTGGGTATGGCTCACTGGTAGAGTGTAGGCTCAGCATGCACGAGATCCTGGGTTCAATCCCCAGTAACTCTGTTATAAATAAATAAATAAACTTAATTGCCTCCACCCACCCCACCCAAAAAAAACAAAAGAAATTTTTAAAAAAGTAAAAGTTCTTTCTAAAATCAACTGTGTATAAAAATTCCCTAGGCACCCATAGAGACCTAGTCCATCCTCAAATCATGTATAGCCTTTCAGAAACTTTTCGGATTAACATCAAACATTTTCTTTCCCCTTTTGCCAATTGCACTCAAGAGCAACGCTGGGCTCCATATAAGAGAATCCTGCCTTGCCTTGCGGCTCCCACTTGGCTTGTATTTGTGTTCAGACAAAGTAATCAGCTTGTTTGAAAATGAAGTAAACAATAACCACAAACTTGATTGGAATTTTGAAATGGGATTTCAAATGTTTTCATTATAATAACAATTAATAGGTTTAAAAGCCTTTTAATGTGCTCCATGCACATTATTTTGAAAAAAAAAATTGTCTCAAATTCAAAAGATAACTTGTTAAAACAATTTGAGTTGTTAGTGAGAAGATGATTTGAAGAGTGGTGTGATCCCTCAGTGACTTAGCTCTGGTCAAGCAGCTATGAAAGGGCAGATCAGGATCTCAATCAACCCATGAAGTTCGGACTCAAATGAGCTGATTGTGTATACTGTGTAGATAGCTAGAATTCCTGAATAATTCCTCATCATTCACTTCCAGCAAAACCTCCTCAACGTGTCTGCAGCAAACAAGCTTCAGACTGGGAAGATTTCATAAATAAGAGATCTCTACCAACAAAGGGAATGTGGGTGACAATCCAATGAGTTTTCTTTTTTTTTTTAACCAAACTTTGCAATGATTTAAAAACAGTATTCAAATAGCATTCTCCATCATCTAAAACATAAATAGTGCTATTTTGAGTCTAAGTTACTCAGAAAGTTGTCTTAATTTGCTCCATATTTTGTCTGGAAGATATACCGTTAGTCTTAGGTTGTATTATTTACCTACAAGTCTTAAAAGCTTATTGTAAAAGGAGGGAAACTCAACTGTGAAGACTCTGTAAAAGCCAAAGACCAATTGAAAAAATGAATAATTATGGATGTTAAAAGTAAAACTGTTATTCTAACCAATGGTCTTACACTTTTAGAATCTTATTAAATGTGAAAAATAATATATAAAAATATGTCAACTCTATAAAATGCCTTTATTCCATTTCTTTATTTTCCCTTTAAGACAACAACATGACACAATACAAAACACACAAGCTTTGGAGTCAGACTTCTTCAAATTTTTCTCAGTTGAAGTTTCTGAGCTGCAGTTTCCTCAATCCTAGAAGAGAGCTAGTATCTACCTCACTGCTTTTTCATTCAGGTTTTTTTAAAATGATGCTTTTTTGGAGAAAAAGACATAGGATTATGTGAATCCCAAATGTTGAATTGGAGAGCATATGTAGTCTTGGCTTAAGGAACTTTATTTGGGGCTTAAAGAACTTACATATGAATTTTTCTTATGTTGCTCTTGGTGAAACGCTCTCATTTCACAGATGTAACAACTGAGGCTCCAAAAAGAATCATGACATTTTCAGGGTCACAGTTAACTGAGGAGAAGGAGCTAGAACCTGGTGCTCTCTGCTGCACAGCATTGCCTAATGATGCAGTCATTTGTGATGTCTGCTGTTTTTATGGAGAGTTTTAGTGTAACCACAAGGGCCAAAATGATGACATACCTATATTGGTCAGTGCACACATATTTAAAGACAGCTAACCCCCAAGATGCTACAAGTCTCTGGATATATGCGGTTAAATATACAAGCTTTCAAATGGAGAACAGAAGTGTTGCCATAGCAGCAAAATGATTGATTTCTCAATTGCTAGGCAAGTGCCGGCACAAATTATCTAATCATGTGCAGCTCTATACCGTCTAATAGAGTAAACATGCTTTTTGTAAATGAATGACTCTTTAGAACTATTTCTCTTATTGGAGCTGACTGTGTATTTCCCTATTCATTGTTCAACAATTACTTTTAACCCCTTGTTTGAAAAACAGATCAGAAAATCTAGAGGGAGAAAATACTAATGTACAAAATTGACTTCTGAATTACTGACATATTTAACAAGTTTGTGAATGCCCTCCTCCATTCATTAACATGGATTATAAAATGTGCTGTGTTTGTTGAACACTTCCTCCTTACCTTACTTAGATCTCACATTTTAAAATCCACATTTTTATATGTTCTCAGTAATTTTACAAAATTAATAACATGTAATGCTCTGATTCTTACATTTCTAGAGTAATACTTTTCCCTGGACAGGCAAAAAGAGATGAAAACATTCTATTGAGTACAGCAAAGTGTACTGAAAAGATTTTTAAAAAGTTCATTGTTCATTGCTGCTGAACATGGAATGTTTGTGTCCCCTCCCCCAAATTCATATGTTGAAACTCAGTCCTCAATACTATGTTATTTGGAGGTGGCACCTTTGGGAAGTGATTAGGTCATGAGGATGGAGCCCTCATAAATGAGATTAGTGCCCTTTTAAAAGAGACCCTGGGGAGCTCCCTTGCTTTTCCACCATGTGAGGACAGCAGGAAGACAGGCTCTGAGAACCAGGAAGTGGGTTCTCATCAGACTCAGAACCTGCCAGTGCCTTGATCTTGGACTCTCCAGCTTCCAAAACTGTGAGAAATAAATTTCTGTTGTTTATAAGCCAGTCAGTTTATGATGATCTGTTATAGCTGCCCAAAGGGACTAAGACAACTACCAAAGCTAGCCTCCCTAAATTTACTTCCAAACTCATTATACTGTTTACTCTGACCAATGGCATCACTAACTACATCATCACCCAAGGAGCAAATGCTGACGTCATCGTCAACTACTCATTCCCCAAATTCAAACTGAATCTGTTTGACTCTAACATTCCTGACATGTCTTGTCCCCATTGCCTCCTCCTTTTCCTCACATAGAGTCTCCTAATTGGTGTCACTGGAGAGTCTCTCCCTGGATGGATGGACAGCTCAAAGAGGAACCTCTGGAGAAAGAGCCAAGCATCTACGAAAGAACCTAAACACCACAGCATGAGGTGTCGGCTTCCCTGGGTATCACCTGGGGGCACTGCTGGCCTCCAGATGCCCAGCTCTTACTACCTCCCAACTTGCAGCAGCCCTCCCGGTTTCCTCAGCTTGCATACAGCCTGGAGGGGATCCAGTACTCCAGCTTACACAGGAGAAACCTCAGAGTTGTTACACTCATGGCTGTGCAGAGGCCTGAGGTCAAGCAATGAGACTGCAGTACACAAAGATTTCAGTTTCACAAATGGTTAGAACTAAGGAAATCATAGATCTGAACTCTTCTCCTCAAAGGTCAAGTGGGACCAACTGTACCTCATTAAATGCCAGTCCAGGGTCCAAGTCACAGGACTCCATGAGGATAAGGACAAATCTCCCCTGCTACCAGGAAGTCACATAAACCCTCTCAAATACCCAGAAATAATTTCTATTATCCTGGAAAGGAGTATGGGGAGGAAAGAGAAGATCTGACAGATTGACAATTATCCCCAAAATACTGAACTATTTTAAACAGGTAAGACCAGAAAGGTATGAGATGTCATTAATTGGCAAGTAAAAGTCCCTCTCCGTGTCCCAGCCCCTGGACAGAAGTTAATGAGGAAGGTTAGACCTGTTATGAAACATAAGCTTCAACTTATTTGCACATATGAACAGAAAGTAAATGTGAAACCCCTACATGATAATCCACTCTTTCTTGAACTCTGCAGACTCTAATCCATCTACCCAGACCCAGTTAAAGTCACCTCTTCTTATAAGGTCACAGTCATACAAATGCCACCAAAAGAAAGAACAAATTCCCTTTCTATGCATTTTCTGCAGCAGTCTGCAAGTACCTCTATAAAAATATTATTCAAATTGTATCACTACTCTTTAAAAACATTTATCACCTGCTTTAATATAGATTCTTCAATGCAAGGTCAATGTCATCAGTCTGCACTGTTCTGCAAAATAAATTAAACATCTTAGAACGCTGCAGGAACTCAATATTTGGTGAATAATAGATTAGTAATTTTAAACTCTTATCTATAAAATTCTATAATGCTCCCAATATTGTGGGCTTTTGTCAGTTGTGTTTTTGAAGATGATTCTTGGGTAGAAAATGAGCGGGAAGAAAGGGCAGGGAAGTGGAAAAAGAAGACAATGACAAAAATTTTCTGGATTTCTGTAGATTAAAGGGAGAAAGGACCACCTCACAGTGTCACAGATAACTAATCTGAAAGACACTGAATTATATTTCATTAATAAATATTAGAAATAAAGACATTCGGTCCAGATGTTTAACAAAGTCTTCAAGTGACTGTCTTCTGACTCCTCAACACATGAATTACACTGTGAAAGTTTATTTTATCAAAGCTTATGTGCTAGATTTTCAACCTGATTTTATTCAAGATAAATTTAACAGAGACCAAACATAAAATTCCATATGAAACACATGGAAACAATCTTTATTTCAACAGATCTAGTCTCAGTTGCTGATAAGCATAAAAGTTAAAGCCATTTTTAAAGGAGTACTTTCTTGGGTCTTTGAAATGAATATCTCCTTTAAACATTTTTGGGATAAAAAATGTTATTTCCTCAGAATATTAATATACTTAATATTGTATCTGAATAATCGTGCTGGGGGGAAAATCCCTGGGCAATACTGAGTGACATAACTATATTGGACCACATTAGAGATGTGAGATGTCTTGGGTGGAAGGGAGAGAAGGCAGATTCTTCAACAAGCTCAAAAGTTCCATATTTCTTTGCTGATCTGAAAAGCACTATGTGTGAACTAAACCCTCGCTTCTTTCTACACTGCTGGTGGGTAAAGAAAACAT
This sequence comes from Camelus dromedarius, assembly GCF_036321535.1. NCBI lineage: Eukaryota > Metazoa > Chordata > Mammalia > Artiodactyla > Camelidae > Camelus > Camelus dromedarius. The sequence continues at coordinate 56,052,434 of NC_087437.1, forward strand.
GTGGGTCTCTCTAATGTCTGGATTGTCAACAAAACTGAGCCAGGATTAGGGATAAAAGGCTAAAAATTGCGTCTAGTATCATACCCTTCTCTTAGCTTATACTTGATAACTGCAATATTGGGGTGAAAATTAACATAGGAAACCAGGTCAGAAGAAGGGTAAAGGGAAATTAGTTTTTTTTCTCCCCTGAGTAACAGCTTTGGATCTGTGACAACGGCAAAGACTGATCTAAAGAGAGATCCCGGGGCTTGGATATCTTCTCAGTTTAAAAAAAAATAAGAATTTTTTTGTTGTTGTTAATGAGACTCATTTTTATTAAAATGAATATTTTTACATGGCATTTTTTACATATACGATTGCGAAGAAAAGAGTCCCTGTAATACTGGGGGGTGTTCAGGAATGAACCTCCTCCCACCGTGGAACGTGGATTATTTGACTCACCTGTACCACCCTCCAGCCTTCCTACCTGTGCACCTTCCCCAGCACCCAGAGCGTGTGAGAGCCACAGGGAACGGGAACCAGCTCTAGCTTTCTTACAAGTCTTCCCTGCACCTCTAGGGTCCCCGGGCAGATATTGGGGGCGCCACAGTCACACCACGTGCTCCAGCCCTTTATCTCCCAGGGCCCCTGCCACCACTGTTCTCACGCAATGATCAAGGAAGCTTCCAGCTTAGGGAATTAGGTGTTGAAGTTAATCTCATGGTTACTGGGGGAAAGCAGGTGGGAAGAGGTACATTTGGGAATCTGAGATTTGCAAGTCTTACCCACTATAGATAAAAATAGATAAAAAACAAGTTTCTTCTGTATAGCACAGGGAACTATATTCAATGTCTTGCAGTAACCTTAATGAAAAAGAAAATGAAAAGGAATTTGTATATGTATATCCGTGACTGGGACATGTGGTACACCAGAAACTGACACATTATAACAGACTATTTTCAATAAAAAAAATGGGGTTTTCCTCCCTTTGATCAGCCTTCCTCCCATTCTTGGGGGTGTACTTTTCCTTTCTTTTTATATAAATCTTTTAAAATCTTTTGCTACACAACGCACTGTCCCCGGACTGCAGACTTGTCTTTCGGGTATAACCAGAACCAGCGTCTTTACCTTTTGGGGTAACACAACCATTAAAAAATGACACAGTAATTATCACCAAGATGGTGGAAGATTCAACTCATGGTAGACCTTGAGCTTCAATATATGCTGATTGAAATGCAATAGCTGTTAAATGGCACTCCCACAGGTGCCAGGACCGTTTTAAGGCTGACCATAAAAGGTCAAAGGGTGAGTGATGCCCAGTTCCTGGGCCCCTTCCCCAAAGTAGTTGGAATAACCCTCCCACTTGTTAGCATGTGAAGTTACGGAGCCCATGGAAGGTAACATCCCCCACACCCCGTGGCCACTCTCCCCTCTGAGTGAGACGGGCTGCACTCTGTCTGTGGAGTGTGTATCCACTTTTACCTTAAACTGAGCACCCAACCCCCACACCTGGTGGCCTTTCTCTTGCCTTCTGAAACAGCCTGCACTCTGTCTACGGAGTAGGTATCTCTCTCAATAAATTTACTTTACTCAAAAAAAGGAAAAAAGAAGAAAGGAAAAAAAAATTCGAAGTAGTAGTTTGAAACAAGAGCCATATAGGATGGACCCCCATGTCCTGAGGCCAGATAATTAAGAACTGCTTAATCTTTCCTTCCCCTTAACCTTCTCCCCACCCACCCCAACCCCACCCCCGCCCCCACCCCTGCCCTCCTAACCAGAGGCAGCACCGGGTGGATAATTCCTCCCGGCTCTAGAGGGAGATCACGAATGCTTAACTTCTTCCCCATCCTCTGCCTCCCCTCGTCCTGTACCTCGTCAGTGCAGGACGTAGCATTTACAGGAATAAGCCTTGGAGACATGGGAGGGACTCATGTCAGAAACTGGGAGACAAGTGCTTGGTTGTCACGCTGGGGCTTCCCAGCTCCGTGGAGTCATAATAATCTGGGCAGGCCAAGATGGGTGTCCAATTTGTGAGGTCTGTTCACGAAGGCTTGGAAACCACAGAGCTACCACCCTAGCGCAGTTTGGGCTTTCAATCCCGTATTTAGCACTACTATTGCCTGCTCCCACATCACATTTCAGTCACAGGGTGAGGAAATGATGAATGGGCCTTTGTGGGGAAGGCGTTCCAGGCCTGGCACAGTCTCAGTGGTTGGTGAGGTAAAGGACTTGTGGTCGGTGTCCGTGCCATCAAGGGGAAAGAATGTCCAGTCGATGACTCTCTCTGCCGCGGAGCATCAAGGGCCGGCTGGGGGAGCCCTCAGGATGGCTCCTCCTTTGCGCCCCAGCAGCGTCGCTCCCTTTCTCCTTAGGCATCAGGTCACACACGTTTCTTCCCTCCAACATGGCTGTGTCCTCAAATAACTGGCAATTCCTTGAGAAGACAGCACGTGTTTCCTTTCCCTTTTTTTCCTTCTGGAAATATGTCAGGCTGAATGCTTACTGAGAACCAAATATTAATCTGGTAAAGAGACAAACATTTTACAGATCTAATTTGAACAGGTTTCACTCAGCAGATGGTAGACTTGAAAACTCTTTGCAGCCGTAGAAAACGGACTGTGCACGCAGTGGAGTCCCTCGCGGAGCACTGAGACACCTCCAGGGCTTTCTACAGGAGCCCCCTCTCATTTGGAGGGCTTGACCCTGTTTCCTCTGTCTGAGGACCTCTCACTCATCTGAAAGGCGTAACTTCAGATTTGACTTCCCAGAGCAGTTCTCCTCGACTCATCCAGAGTTACCCACTCCCTGAGAAGTACTCTCATAGCCCTTCCCGACTTCTATATTTACCACCGAGCTGTGTGTCTGTGCACCCCCTCCCAGGCTGTAACCCTCTAAGACAGGGTCTGTCTTAAACAGACATCCTGTCATGTTTAGTATATGATGTTTGTTCTATAAATGAATTAAATATTGAAGCTTTTATTTATTGTGCAAATGAAAAGGCATATTGGCCACAATTAAATCAAAAAGCTGGTAATCCAAAAACAGTATGTGTTGGCCTTCATACTAATTCTGATTTGAAGAGACAAATCTACCTTCCAGGTCATGTTTACCGAGGGACAACCTTAAGCGTAAGTTTGCTGAATGCCTTCCTGTGTTAGGTAAAGCTTTCAGATGGAGGGAGGGGATTCTAAGAGTCACATCCACCATGTGGAAACACAAAGCCAACAGCTTTGTTACCTTAATAGTAACTCAATGAATACAAACTCTCAGTCTCATGCTTCTCCCTAATTCACAGCTAATGAGATAATATTATAGGCTGTTCCCCAGTTCAGGAAAAGAAAGACAGCATTATTACAACAGGTGAACAGCACCACTGACAATTTAGATTAGAAAAAGGTGCACCTCAATATCTGTCAACAAGTGTTTGGCCCTATCGTATATACTTGTGTCAGATAACTTTTTTATGTAAAAGTTTAAGAGGAAATACGGCAGAAGCCAGACCCCTGACAAATAGGCGACTTGGATAATTGTGAAAAGAATGATGCTGAGTGAAGTTTTTAAAGAAGACACAGATCAGCAGAGGAAAAGAGCATCCTCACGTGATTAGAGCAAAAGGATGTTGGAAATTCAGTGTCTGTTACTGGCGTTTTGACATTCTCTGTGAAGTGGGGAAGGTGAGACACAAAGAGACTGGAACATTAAAGAAAACACTGTAGAAAAGGAAGAGACAAGCTGACCTGAGTTTTATGTGACATTGAGGACTTGCAGCCATGCTTCCCAGTGGGTCTCAGCCAGACTATATTCCTATCAAAGAGGAAATGCGTCCACTGGAATAGACTACAAGGATTGCATAGATATTCAGGGCAAGTTGCTACTACAGTAATCCCTGTACCATGTGTCACTTGGCACCAACTCTGTCAATCTTTGACTTGCTAAAAAGCAGAACCCTCTGACGAGAGAGCTGACTCACCAAAACTGCCGGTGCTTAAGAAAGACATAAAAATCAAGAAGATATTCCCACCAAGAGCTGCATCTCACTTACATGGCTATTTTTAAAAATAAGAAGAAGGGCAAAGGACTTCGGGCATTTTTCCAAAGACAGAATGCTGTTCTGGTTATCTAACATTACAGAGCTTAAACTTGATTTATTAAGAGGATTATTCTTTCTGGAAGCCGGGATCTGAATGCTTTTTAGTCTTTCTGGTATGTGCCCTTCTGTTTTGGAAGCTCATTTATTTGAAGCAATAAATCATTCTATTTTATTTAAGTTAATTAAGTACAAATAACTAGACTTTAAAAGGGCAAAGAGGAACAGAAGTGACAAGGGAAAGTCACACCCTCTCTCCCTACCCTACTTTCTCTCCTATAGCTTGTGTTTTTGTTCACAGAATCACAATCCATCAGTTCCCCAGGCTCCAGATCTTGGCGTCAAGACTTAGCTCCTTCTTTCACCTTTACCTTCCTATCTACAAAAACAATACAAATGCCTATTAATCTCACTTTCTTCCTATCTCAACATGTGCCCTTTCTTCTGTCCCGACACACCATCCTAAATTCTGTCCCTTATCAAAACTTGCCTTAGTAATGTGGGAGATAAAGTTCTGCAGAGAATGAAGGATTACAGATTTGGGGACTATAAATGATTCTGGACATTAACTCTGAGAAAAAATATTCAGCAAAAAAGGCAGAAAACTGCTAAACAACACTAAAACCCCCTAGCTGTGAGCACACAGTGACAGCAAGTGGCAGACCTCAAAGGCATGGCCGTGTGACATTAGTCTACAGTGTTCAGCGAACAGGAGTTGAGCACTGGACAGTGTCAAGACAGAGAGTGAAGAAAGACTGCAGTCTTTCTTGCATTGCAAATGCCCATAAGCCCTCGAATAAGGGAATAGTTAAAGATGCTGTCCCTGGGGCTGGTTTGGACAAAAAGGTAAATAAAGAGAGGAGGAAAGGCCACCAAGAGAAGCCCTGAAGTACCAGAGAGCCAGTAAGGGCAGAATCAAGTCAAGACATGTGAGAAGATTAAAGGGAAAACTGTTAAAGCAATGGCCTGGAGATGGTTGAATTTGCAGAGGTTAGTAGTTGACAAAAGCAAGGACAGTGATGAAACTACAAACCAGAAGCTGAAGTCAAGAAAGGTATCCAGGACCGGGGGAGGGGCTGGATCAGTAGAAGGCACTGGTGAGAATGCGGCAGGATGTGGGCATCAAAACAAGTGGCTGCACAACAAGGAGTGTTTATGTCCTTTGTTTTGTTTTGGTTTAAAATCACTGTCACCAGGATTAGCAGTAGATACGCTGGAAAGAATTGAAAGCTTGGTGGCTTTTTTGTAAGTGTAGCTAAACGCACCATGTGAATCTCATTCCATGAAAACTGAAGATTAAATGCTGTAAGTTTATATTGTTCACTGTAAGATTCCACTGAAGTTATGCGAGTTTCCTTTCACATGATGAAAAAGTCACATCCTTTCCCCATTATCACCTCTGTTTCCAAGCAGAAAAATGGTGCATAAACCAAAATAATTTAGAGTAATTCTAAGAATTTCACAAACATCAGTACAGAGCAATGGCTAACAATCTGACATTCTGTTTAAGAACTGCGAATGTGCTGATTTGGCAGATTAACCTCAACTGGCTGCACCTGTGGGGCTACATACATTGCGGAAAACACTGAACAGCAGTCTAGTACTGATGCTATTCCTCCCACGCAGGAAAGCAAAATTGTGGACCACATCCTCACACTGACGTCCACATCCGTTTTGAGTTACAAGCAGGAAATCCAAGCCTCGAGCTACATCTCCTACAGAGCTTTCTTCAGCACTTCCATCCTAGCCTCGGGCTTCTTGCAGAAGGCACTACTTTGGGAAGTTATTTTCCATTTCCTTTGTGTATCTGGTGTCCTTCAGTTCTATGACCCCGGTTGTTGATGGCAACAAGAACAATTCTAGACAGATCTGTCCTAATTTATGAAACAGTGAACCAAATTTAGCAGTCAAGTAAAACAGTCCACTGATTCACATTTTCCCTGCAATTTCCTCAGAACCCAGGCCCAGAGCCAGAAGCACGGGGACAATGGTGGCCTCGGAAAGGCTGACTCAAGGTCAACGGTCCTGATGTAACAATTTGGTCATGCTTGAGTACAATACACCAACAACAGGAGGGTACTGGGTTCTTTGATGCTTTGCCCAACCTAAAATAGGAATTGATAAAGCTGGGATAATATGAAGCCACATCTCTGTAGTATTCTGTAATATACAAAGTACTTCTAAAGACACAAGAAAGAAATAACTGTCCAATAAATCTACAAAGTAAGGAGACCAACTATAAATATACCACTTTTCTTCACCATCAGGAAAACCTTAGATTAAAGATGTAAAATTACTGGTCCAAAGTCATGCAGAAAGGAAATGAACGACCAGGACAATTATCCAGATTTCCTGACTGAGCATCCACAATTGTTTGGTTGTATCAGGACAATGCTGCCATAGCCACGCCAACTCTAATCAATATCACAAGTCTGAAAACTTGTTAAAAGAATAGAGTCAGTATTTCCCAGAGTGTGATCCATTCGTTTTAACAGAAAAGTTAACATATGTTTCATGCTAAAGACTTGCCAGGCATATCTAAGCCCTTTACATGAATTAGCTTATTTAATCACCATAATATTTCTAGGAGTTGCTCATCTTACAGACAGGAAAACTGAGACTTATTACCATGTTCCTTTTCCAGATGATAAAAGTGATTGATCAATTCTAGAGACATTAAATAACTTGCCCAAAGTTACAAAGCTATACATACAGAGGAACTTGAAGTGACCCGTGTCTCAAATCCAAACTCGTTCAGAGTCTACAAAATATAAAGAAATACTCCTCAGAATGATACAGTGTTCACCATTTTGCTTATAATTCCCAATATGAAAGAACAACAAACCCCACCCAAAAGTTTAAGAGCAGAGATTTAAGCTGAAATGTCTCTTGGACCACATAGTGAGAATGGACAAGAGATGGCTAAGTCCATGAAGATGTGACAACTTAGGGGAAACTCAATATCAAAAACAAGTTGTAACTTAACACCACTCAAGGGAAAGACATGTAAATATACCATGAAAGGCAAAAATCAAAACAACAACAAAAATGTGTGAAATGGTAGACTATCTCTTTCAACGTACTAGCTCAGATTCTGAAAATCACATAGTCCTGTAGCTGATCAGAGAATGAAAGCCAGCACTGTATATCCATGTTTACACTGAGCATAAGTAGAATGTTTACAAATTAAATGCAAACATACATCAAGAACTGGACAAATATAGTCAAGGTTCATACAACTGTCATCTCTCTGATGTGAAACGGACAATTGTGAGAATTACCCTGATGGCTCAAGGAAGAAAGTGAAGGAGTGTGGATTCCACCTCAGATGGGAACCGCTTTTGGGTGATCCCACGGTCAGCTGTGCCACTGTACTAGCTGTTGGCTGGAAACCGTATTCTCACACCCGGCCCCTCCCATGCTGTCACAGATCAGTGAGCCAGCCACCCAACGGGGTCAAAAGCTCCCACCTATTAAAGAAGGGTGACAAAGGGCTGAATTATATCGCTTTAGCTTGGAAATACCGTGTATCAGAAAAGACAAAGACACAGAAGAGTGACATCATGAGGGCCTTGAAAAGGAAACTTACTGGGATTTATAGCTTTGTGGCTATAAAGCACTCTTCAAATCTGAACAGGGAGCAGCTGTGACATGTTGGCAAGAACACTGGCCTTGGGACCAGAAAAGCTCCACACTGTCACAGCTCTGCCGTTTTCCTCAGGATCTGACTGGACAAACCATGGAACCTCAGCTCTCCCCGCAGGGCTCTCGTGAGGACGTAAGGACTGGGGTATGAACATGTAACCCAGCAGGACCTGTGGGGCCTTCCAGGGTCAGACCTCTCCCCCATATCCTCTGCTGCAGCTCCTCTCTGAAGGACCCAGGTAATAGTGTCTCAAGTATATTTCCTGAGTCTTTCAGATGCTAAAACCCACCATCAAAGGGAAGAAATTAACTACTTGATGATAGAGAGCTCATAGCACCCAGACCTCCTGGCGCCTGGGAGTTGACAGTGTTGGCCTCCATTACCTCAATATCAACCAATCAGAGATTGTGCAGGAGCTGATCGTGTACCCCGCAACCCCCTCCCTCACCTGGCCTTTAAATATGCTTTGCTGAAACCCTTCTGGGAGTTTGGGGTTTTCTTGGGCATGAACCACCCCATCCTCCTTGCTCGGTCCTGCAATAAACCTTTCTTGGCTCCAAACTCCAACATTTTGGTCTGTTTGGCCTCATGGTGAGGCAAGCACATGAATTTGCCTTCAGTAACAAACAGACTTGATGAATTTCCCAGCATGATGCAAACGTGAGAGTCGATTTTCCTCATTCCCACTGTAATTTTCACCACTCAGAAACAAAGAGAACCCAGTTCAGGAAGCTGAGTGCTGGGATATATTATGCATGTCCTGACCCTGTCACTGATGTGCTGCATGACTTAAAGGAAGGAATTGCTCTGATTTTTCCAACACTGATTCTTTCCCTGCATTTGAATATCAGAAATAATGATGCTGGCTTCTCACAGAGAATTCAGTAAAGAACTCAGTAAGAGACTGACTCATAAAACAAACATGCTATTGATAAAAAGAAAAAAAAATTAAACCCTAAGAAGGCATAGCCCTGATACAACTGCAGCCCTATGATCACGCCAGTTGTGACTTGCAAATTAATGAGACTCCCACTTACGACACTACGGGGCCCACTCAGATTCTCCTCGTGTGTTCACATTCCTTCACCTCTTTTCTGCATCATGAGTCACATCTAGAAAGTCTTCCTTGAAGGCCCAAATTTTCTTGCTCCTAAATTTCCCACAAATGGCCAGATCATCTTTGGGAGCTTCTGTTATCATAGGAATTCAAAACAAGAAGCTGCAAATATTCTAACCATTGGCCTTATCAAACAATTGCTGCTTCAAGTGTTGTTTTAAGCAACAGCTTCCACTCCCTACTCCCTGTCCCCCAGAGTAAAAGCATGCATGGGTCTGGAACGGATTAAAGGAAGTCAGAGATCTTAAAAACGGCCAGGACAAAAAGAAACTTCCACATACGCCCTCTTATGTCTGCACTGCCCACATTTGATTTATGTAAGCTCAAAAGCATTTGGAAAAATACTTTCAGGTCATATTATTAAACTTGATGGCCAGTATGGATATTGTCACTGCCCCCACCCTTAGGGTGGGAAAAAATAAAAGAGGTTTTTATTAATACAGTAAAAGTAATTTTATGAGGTGAAACAATTTTATAAAGCATACATATTCCTTTAGGAATAAGAAGTTACTTGCTTTGACATTACATTTGTACAGAACTCGAACGTTTTCAGATACTTTCCATGATCCTTACAGTTTACTTGTCCCATAGATGGGGTAAATATTAGCAGTATCCCCCACTTCAGAGAAAGGGAACAACAGTTTTAAAGAAGTTAAACACTTTTCCAGGGATTTGTGGCATCAGTCTATTGTCTTGTAATCAGACCGTGTACCATTTATGATTTAAATGACACTAGAATAGAGTTAATCTCATGTTACGCAATTGAAAATTAAGAGGTGAGGTCTGAAAATCACAGTCACAATTCTTCTTAGGTCACCTAAGCAAGATGTGAGGTGGAATAATAGATGACAGATAGCCCATGAGAAAAATAACAGCGACAATGTAGCATCAGCAACAATGACTATTTACTGAGTGCTGCTGCTGCGAGGCAAGCGCGGCTGCTGTGCCAGGTGCCTGACGGGTATTCATCCATGAAATCCTCACAACCCCCCTATGACTTAACCCTGTTTTAAAGACAGAGACTTCACGTAACTTGCTGAAGGTCTTTTACTTTTTAGATCAGTGCTTCTTAAATGTTTCTTAAAAGGTATCATTGTCCGTGGCTTATTAAATGGGCTACCAATAGTTTCAGGCTTAAAAGTGACTTTGTTAAGGTCTCTTTCACTAATCAGAAATGTAGGTTTAATTATGATTTTCACAGAAATCCCACCATGGTCTTAATTATCATGACATTCTTAAGGTCACACAAGCTCTTTGCTGCATGGCCCAGTCAGCTACCACTCAGCTATCAAGGTGCATTTAATCTTGCTGACTTTATAACATTTACATGTGGTGTATTATTATTAAATTTGCAATTGTATTATCATTGCTATGTTTTGAGACAGCACCATTTTATGAAAAAAGGAAACATTGTTCTTTAGTGATTCACTGAAGCCTAATAATAGAAATAACAACAGTAACAAACACTAGAACTAGAAGTAATATAACTGGTAAAAAAAAAAAAAGATTCTTTGTAAAGTTACACTCCTTGTAGCAAAAATAATTACACTCAATATTACTACTTAGAAGCTTCTAAAAAAAAGTCTAAAATTAATAACACATATTATGACTAGGAAGAATGAGCTTCTGGAAAAACTCCATTTTCAAATGACTGCAAGATGTCACATAACTCAATACACACAATGAGGAAGGACAATTACTATCATATGTTTTGATATAACTATATTTTGCTGTATCATTGGATAATACGTTAGCAGAGAATCCTATCTGGACAACTAGCACCTATGCGAGGGAAGAGTCAGGAATAACTTGTTTATTTATCACTAAAAGCCCATGCACCATGGAAAAGACTTCGCGGTTCTGGTTTAATTCCCAATATTGTGTGAATCAAAACATGGGTGTGTTGGAACAAGATGTGTTGAAATCAAAATGGGTGACAGAGCACTGATTTTTTGGGTTTTATGCAGCAAAAAAAAAAAAAAAAAGAAGAAGAAGAAGAAAAATAGTGCATTTTAAATAAGAGGTCTCATCTGAATGCCGATACGTAAATTACTTTATCTATAGAGAACAGTTGGTATTAACATTTTATATCCTGATCTTGACATTGTCCTTGTCCTTGTCATTACAGGAAATGATGAAAATGTTGAATAAAACTGAATCTTGATTACCTGCTTACAGGTTTTCAAAAGGGAGCCTGCAGCACTGTGTAGTAAATACAACAATTTTTCTAACACTGAATTTAGAGAAGAGTTACTTTTTTTTGAATTGAGTGATGACATTGAAATATTTCTTCAGGTCATTGATACTGCTTCAGAAGACTATGTCTATGATTGCAAAAAAGCTTGCATACTTGGCTTTCCTCTCCAATATATCCAGTATTTTATATTGCCCAAGCTTACCATTTTAATGTCTTAATATCAAAATTTTTAATGGCAAGGGTAAGATACTCAGTTGGACTTACTAAGCCCATGTTGAGGAGCCAACAATTCCATTACACAGTTTCCTAACATTTAGTGACTTTGTTTTATCAGAAGAAATACTGTGAACTGAAATATATTAAATCTGAAATATTAAACACTGAAATATATTAAATCTAGTAGAGACTTTCAAGATTATATATTCCAGTCACCTCATTTTATAAATGAAGAAACTAAAGCCAAGAAAGGGGAAATAGATCATCACATCACCATAATTAGAGCCACAGGTTCCTAACTCCTTACTCGAACGTTGTTTCCGACATTTCCACCCAACTTTACGTTAATAATCGTTAATTGACTTATCAAGCTGGCACTGCCGTGAAAGAGCTCTCTTTAAAAATTATGACCAAGTGCACAGAATGGCATTTTTAAATGTTTAATTATGATAGGGACAAATTCATGTCCCAGGAGAACTGATAGTTCAAATTCAATAAACAAGCATCAAGTTCCTACCAAGTGCAAAATGATTAAACATAATACTAGCCATGTGTGAATGTTCAGGTCAAAGACTGGCACATAATAATCTAGAACATAGGAGGTACTGATTATGGAAATGTCATATTTATTCTGAGACAGTGAGAAGGAGAAAAGGCATTTTTTTCTTACTTTAAATCGTAATAAGTTTGTTTCCCATGTATAACATAGCAAGTAAACCTTTATTAAATATCCTGTAGGGGAAATGAACCAGAATGATCAAATACTTATTTGTTTATGAAAGGTTAAATCACAGTATTCCAGAGGGGTTCCCTCTGTGGACCTATAAATAAGTGAAAGGGCAGGAAGGTGGCAACCCAGCTTAAGGGCTGGGATTTTTTATACCTCTAAAGCAGAAGTCGGAAAGACTTTTAATAATTTGACATGCATCATAGCACAGCCCAACTGATCTACTTAGGTCTGATTTAGCAGTGGTGAGATTGGACTGGAGATTTTTATTAGAGATCAGAAAGGCTTTTCTGTAGCTTTCTGCAGTGAAGTATTGGTAATAAAGCTTACTCAGAGTTTGAAATCAAGTCTACTCAAACTGTGTTCATCATCATCATTATAATCTAAAGATCACTTAAAGAGTCTGCATGCTGGTTCTGAACAAGATGGAGTAAACGCGTTTCTCCTAGACCTCCTCTTAAGGAACACCTAAACATTCCTGACAGACACACACAGGAAAACTCTGGAAGGTGGTGTGATGAGGTGAATGGGCTAAGGACCTGGCCATTGAACACAATGGTGAATTTCCTCCGTTCTCTTTGTGTCTCCCATACATCCCAGATTGGACAATCAAGAAACCTGCAACCCCAACTTGCCAATGGGAGCAAAGGCCCCCCAAAAGCATGTTCTCCTTTGTTAGAGGAATGGAACAATTAGGCACAACAGAACAGAAACCTCTGTGGTAATACCCACACAACTGCAGCCAAACAGCAGGGGAAGAAACCTTGCTGCACCTCGCCCTTGGTCAGCTCCCAGGGCAAGGAGCCTGGGGGTCCACTCCCCTTCTCTCCAGGGGTAGCAGGCACTTCTTCCCCACCCAATTAGAGTAGTTAAAAAAAAAAAAAAATCCAGAGGGAGGGAGCTAGATAAAGGAATTCCTTAAATATTCTTTAGGAGTATTTAATATCCTTTAAATATTCTTAAATATGATGCTCTAGGCAGACCCACTAGCAACTCAGACGGGAAACTGGCCAGAACTGACACTGGCAGAAGGTCTGGTAACTGAACTACAGTGTGGAATATGGCCAGGTTTTCAGTTTGGCCTCTGGATACACACAAACGAAGCAAATTAGAATAGCACCACCTGGGCTCTGTAAATGAAAGCGGGTTTTCTGAGTATATCATGATACACTCGCTAAGAGAGGCAAACCCACCCTTAATTCTTATTAAGCATGGATGTTCTGATCAGTTTTTATCCATTTAACTTAAAACTCTCATTGATACAAAGTAACCGCAACTAAATCCTTTTCAGATGTTATCTCAGAGATGCTTGAGCCAGAAATCAGAGGACTAATGCAGTTCACACACATGGATATTGTTACTGCTAAATATTCCATGCGTGTGTGTGTGTTCCCATGTGTGTTTTAAGGCCGTAGCAATGTTTTGTTCTCTTTCCTTTTGTGCCTTCTGTAAGTTATTTATAGGGGTTGTGCTGGTGACCCTGGTCTGAGATTACATTAGCCGGAATTAAGAAGCAGGATAGAAAGAAAGGTGTAAGGTGTTTCCAATGAAAAAGGTTTAATGATTCACCATCTGTGGGTATAAGACAAATTTTCATTTCATAAGATCATGGAGTCTTATTAACTCTGGATTGGAAAACATGTTAAAATCTTATCTACTTCAACAATCTCTTTAATGGTTGAAACTTAAATGCAATCTCCCTGTTTAAGCATTTGTCTGACTCATGTTCAAACACCTTCTTAAGCTACTTACACTGAACAGCTGCTAGTATTAGGAAAGTCTTCCATATTTGAGCCAAGATCTTGTTCCCCATGACTTCTGTTACTCGGTCCTACTTGTTCAATTCCCAGGTGCCATAAAGATCAAGAATAATTGTCTCAGATAGCGATCTTTTCAAAACCTCTTTTTTTTTTTTTTTTTTGGTTTAGTCTACTCATTCATATTTCAACTGTTTCATGAAACTTAGTTCTGAGTCTTGCATCTTTTTATCCTTCCTGAACATGCCCAGGTTTATCTTGTACCACTTAAAGTATGATTAAGTTAAATATTACTGTGTCCTTCTGTATGTTTTACTTTAAATTAATTGACTGTGCAAAAGAATAGGGCTAGCATCAGATACACTGAAAGTACCTCCTTTCCTTGGACCTTTTAAACTCCTTTTATCTCCATTCTACCACTGTGTATTCCGTTATATTATCTCATCATTTTTCTTTTCCAAAGGTAGACCGTTGGCTCACTCCACCAGTCCACCAAGGTACTGTAGAATCTCAGGCTGGCAGAGGGAGATTTCTTATGAATCATTTGGCCCAATTCCACCTTGTCCAAATGGAGTCAAGACTTTAGTGACAAAATGGGACAAAGCCTAAACTGCTTGATTCCTGGACTCATAACCCTCATATTTTTGAGCTACTCTCTCATTTGCTTGTCATACAAGAAGCAATCTTGTTTTTGGTGTCTGTGATGAAGAGATGTTTGTTGATTCCCAAACCTAGCCCATCTCCCAAGAGTACTCGAGACCAGGGTGGCGAAGAGGCTTAAAGGGGTTTAAAATTCCCAAGACGTGTTGGTCTGTGGGAAGAGATTTTATCTGTTAATAGGAAACAGCGAAGGTTTGGCACGTGTTTGAACAGAGTCCATTTTTTTGAAAAATACAAAAAAGAGGCCATGATCTCATGGAAACTGTGAAATCAACTGGTTTGGAGAATGTAATGGGGAAGAGAGAAAAAGGACTTTTCTCAACATTGCAAAGAAACAGTCCCAAATTCTCATTAGGAAGATGATTTTTGTTTTAGTCTGACGGTGAAAGGAGGCTGGTAAGTCTATGTGCCAATGTACAGAGAATTGAACCTGAAGTCAGTCACTCCAACTGAGCAGGTTAAGCTCTTGTTTTGCACGTCCCCAAGGTTTCCCTACCTCCTGTGCGTGAAATTATCGTCTCAGTTTATCACGATATATTTGCCTAACTGTTCTTTTGCCTTTCATAGTTCCTTACAAATTTGCTCTCTGCACAGCAGCAATTAAGAAAGGGATAAGTACAGCTGACCCTCGAACAACATGGGGGGGTTAGGGGAACCGACCTCTGCACAGTCAAAAATGAGCATGAAATTTACAGTTGGTTGTCTTTATCCACTGTCCTGCAAATGTGGGTTCCATAAACAGGGATCATGGAGTGCTGTAGCACTCATTACTGAAAAAAATCCATGTATAAATGAACCCCTGGGGTGCAAACTCATGTTTTTCAAAGGTCAACTGTACTTCTGGGTCAATGCTGACCTAGGTGAGCCCACGATCTTTTTTTTTTTAAGTAACTTCCCACAAAAACCCAGTGATATAGGTATGATTATCCTCATCTTCCAGATAAGAAACTCAGGTTCATATACGTGAACTTTCCCAGTGTCACACCACTAAGAAAAGGCAGGACTTTTTTGAATCTAGGTCTCTTTCAAACCCAAGGCTGTGAGAAGTAAATGAGAACTCAGGTTTTGTCATCAGAAAAACCTAGATTCAAATTCTGATTCTATTATTTACTTGCTGTGTGATCTCAGACATAACCATTTAACGGGTCAAGCTTCAGTGTCCCTATTGCAAAAGGAACAAAAGAAAAAGGTTCAGCTACATCTGGGTTCAAAGAAACCTGAAATGGCAAAATGGCATTTCCCTTAACACTCAGTAAATATGCAGTGCTGTGCATGTGGAATCCCCCTCAAAGCCATTCCTGCTTTCTCTGTTTTACTGAGCAAGCTGAGTGGTCTGCTCCCCTAGGCTTTATCAAAGCAGAAATGTCTCGGCCAAGCGTGGGCCCTATGGCATCGCAGACCAACATCTGCTTCCTAGTGATTGGTTTTATTACAGAGACATGGCTATCAGAGGGTGCGACACCCACGTTTGTCTCCTGCAAACTCCACTCAGGAGTGGGGCCCTGCTTGGACATTAATTGATCGCTCTTGCCTTCCTTTGCTTAATTTTTGCTATCTTCTCTCCATCTTTCTCCTTCTATTTCTGCATCTCCCTCTGCTATGCCCTGAATGTTTGTGTCCCCCCCAAATTCTTATGTTAACACCTAACCCCCAAGGTATTAGAAGGCTGGCGCTGATTAGATCATGAAGGCAGAGCCCTCATGAATGGAACTCACGCCCTTACAAAAGAGAAGTCCCATAGTTCAGGAAATAAACTTAAGGTTACCAGAAGGGGAAGGGAGAAGAGAGGGATAAATTGGGAGTTTGGGATTAGCAGATGCAAATGACTATGTATAGAATAGACAAACAACAAGGTCCTATGCTGTAGCACAGGGAACTATATTCAATGGCTTGTAGTAACCTGTAATGAAAAAAATGTATATATTTATATGTATAACTGAATCACTATGCTGTACATCAGAAACTAATACAACATTGTCAATCAACTATATTTCAATTTTTTAAAATGAGGTGGAAGAGAAGCTACAGAAAGCTTCCTGCAATGTGACATTATAGCAAAGCAGGACTCTCACCAGACACTGATTCTGCAGGTACCCTGATCCTGGACTCCTAGCCTCCAGAACTCTGAGAATTAAATGTTTGTTGTTTATAAACCACCAGCCTATGCTACCCTATTATACCAGCCCGCAAGGCCTGACATGCTCTGACTCTCTTTCACTCCTTTCTTCTTTCCTCTGACTCGCTCTCATTTTCCCTACTTTCTAGCCTTCTGTAAGATGGCATTTTGTGGGATCTTGTGTTTGAGTCAAGCTGCTTTCCAAGAGCATATCTGATAAAGAGCTAACCCCAAGAAAACTAAGAGTTGTAGTGGATTACTTTTAAATGATTGGGTTTGGGTACTTTCCAAGTTGAAGGAGAAACACATTCGTCCTGGAGTTTGGAGTTGACAACTGAAAGGTGTTAGTGTGTATTGCTAAATTTTTGCTAAAGCAACCTGTCCTGTCATGTTCGAATAATAAATAGAGAGAAGCAGATCCTCTGGTCTTTCCTACAAGCTGAATCAGTGAAGCCATGGAAGAGGACCAGCTATGGGATATAAGCTTAGTGATTTGCATCTTGGAAAGACAGGCTCTATTTCCAATGGATTTCCCTTCATAAAAGATTTCAAACTATAGCCAAAATTTTCATAAATATCATGATTCATCAGTGGGCACACTGCCACCTAGTATATACTGTCAAAAACTTGATTTGTACTAGTCTAAATGTCTGTTTATCTTAAAAACGGGTACGTGTTTAAATCAGTGGTTCTCAGTGTGAGGTGCTCTTGACCCAGAGAGACATCTTGCAATATATGGAGACATTTTTGATTGTCACAGCTTAGAAGAGAAATGAAGTGTGTTGCTACTGCTGTCTGGTACATAGAGGCCAGAGATGCTGCTAACCATCCTAAAATGTCCAGGACAGCCCATCACAACAAAGAACTATTCATCCCAAATATCAATAAGCCAGGGCTGAGAAACTTCAGCTTAAATGCCTACTGACCTGAAAACCTGCAGACTCCTCTGTATAACCGAGCCCTTGGTCACCCTATAGAAACAGTGACGGACTAGGAAAGCCTCCGTCCCTGGGGGCGTCTCTAAATGCCATGTGCCACAGCCAAATGCTGACTGTTGATCCTGCATGCAATCTGAAAAATCTTAGGAAGAAATTGTTCCACTCAGCAGGGGAACCATTTGTATGGTCTTCTGGATTAGTTTTTGATATTATAATTTGAGATCATTTTTGAAATCAGCCGAATCTGATTTTAAGCTAATTCACTGTGTCTGGTGTCCCAATTACGTGTTGATTTCTTCATGCAAGCCTATTGATCTTGGCAGAGTGAAGGCTAAAAATTTCACATTCAGGCAGGAAAAATAAATCGAAATTGCCTCAATTAACTTTCCTGTGATTAGGGTTTGTTAACAGTTTCTCTGCTTTGTTCCAGATGTATTTATTTTATTATGTGTTTTGCTTTTATCCATCTCTTTCCTGAGTTCCAGTATAATGACACCACAGTCTTCAGCAGTGTCCCATTACTTGCCCAAAAACTGAATCCATTCTTTGCAGATAATGAATTCCAGCAGGATCATGCTGATCGCACTGAACTTCTGGAAAATCTGACATCTTGGATCTCTGTCCTGCTGGCTCTGATGTCTTCATTTCCCTTCCAAAGAAGATCCTTTGCCTGATTCATTTTCATTAGGCTTACTGGGGAACAGCGACAATCCAGGTTCCTGTTTCTGAGTTTTCCCCGAAAGTGGGAAGAACAGTCGTGCAAGGAATAACATTGTATCAGGTAGCTTTTATTTTCAGGGTCTACCCCATTTGGCAAATAAAGGAAGTGGCATGCTCTGTGTTTTGTATCGATATTGTGGAGTTTTTGTTTCCAGTGTGTGTTTTACAAATAGTGGTCATAACAATGTCATAGAGGTTCGACTCAGGGTTCTTGGATTCTGATCGTGGCTCTTCCATTAAATGGCTGGATACATTTGGACAACTTGAGTCTTTTCCAGACTTTATTTTCCCATCTCTGAAATGGGAGGATCGGAACACAAATGTTCTATACGACTGTGGCAGGAAGCAGTTGCAGAACTATGGGGGGCTGAGAGGAAAGGGAAAATGAGTATCTTTCCGAAACATGCCCAAATCCTGCACAAGTCATATGGGGGAAAGGGATATAAAAGTAATGTCACAGAAGGAGATGCCTATGTCCAGCCATCAAATTAAATAAGCAGCTCTGTGGCCTCCGTTCAATCAGAACCAGACCCCGACGTTGGTTCTGCCGCTACCTGCTTTCCTCTTCCCTAGACCGACCCCTGCAGCCTTCCCCGCTGTGGATGCAATTCCACTGTGGAGATCACCGATAGGACAAGGAATGGAAAATGAGAGAGAGAAAGAGAAAAACAAATACAGAAAACAAAGGAAAGCAGAGAGGGGCATGGTCAAGTGCAATCAGCCTCTCCTGACGGCCGTCTGCAGCCCTCTCCAGCACTGAAACCCGGACTGAGGCATACCACGCAGACAGCTGACTTCAAATCGTTTTTTTGAAAGATGTGTTTGGGCCATTTGGCAAATGAGGGCCAGCTCTCATGGAAGTTACATAGCTAGGAAGTCAGACAGCAGGAAAGGCGAGATGAATAAAAGGACAGAAAAAGAATTATAGGAGAAAAGCTGAATGGAAAAAAAAAAAGGCAGGAGAAATTACTTTTCCTAATGAGAAATGCAAAATTTTCCACCAGACAACTGTGACTCTTGGCTAAGTGGCTCACAGAGCATGGGAATGAAATGCAGGGTGGGCGAGGCCATCCAGGAAGCTGGGCCTCAAGTCTGCTCTGTCTCTAGAGGCACCGGGTGGACTGCGGGTCTCAGTGGCACCACTGATTCACCAGACTGCCCCCCAAGAGGTAGCCATGCCCATTACATAGAGTCTGGAAAGAGTATTGGACTATAAAATTAAAATATCATGTTCTGGAGCCAGCTCCATGTGGTGACCCTCCTTGATTTGTCACGGAATCTCTGAGGCCGGTGTCATCAGTTAGTATGTGATAGACGTCTTCATGATCTCCGAGGCTCCTCCAAGCTGTAGCATTTTTACAGTTTTAATAATTACCACTCCTCACCTTCACCAGACCACATTTCATAAGCAAACTACTTATCCCTCCCTCTCTCACCCCTGCTTCACTGCTCACAGGAGAAAGCCTGTGAGCAATCGCTCCCGTCGTCTCATAGAATCTGAAGCTGCTGTGGCACTTACTGTTGGCAGTCACACTGGATGATGGATAAACTGCTGACTGAGCCTTCAAATGGTCAACCTCCTAGCAGGAATCAGTTGAAATTCTAGCTCCTTAGCACACAGGACTGAAGAGTTGGCTACACATAGATGCTCCCAGGTTTCCTTCCTAAGACGTGGGACAGAAAGATGGTGACTAGTGGGTTTTGATGACTCAAGCACCAAAAAAAAAAAAAAAAAAGGAAGAAAGAAAAGAAACACAAAAGCCTCATCCTTTGAGGAAATAACCACTAGGAAATTTCAGATCAACTATTTCAAGAAGACATAAAACCGACTTCTTATTTGAAATAATTTGAGGACAAAATGTACCTAGTCTACATATAGGAAAAAAGAGATTTAAATATGGGATTTGAAAAAGGGTTTTATTCAGAACTAATAGAATATATATTATGCACATATCACGTGGCCTAGGTTTCAAACTCATTTTCTTTTAAGGCATTCATCTAGAAAGAGAAAGAAGTTGACAAAGCAGAGTAAAAGTGAAAAAAATCTTTAAGCCAACCTTTTTCGTTAGTAGAAAACACTAATAAAATAAATTGTGGTCAAGAAAACGGAAGTTGAGGGAGAGGACTCTAGGAGGGAGACAGAATTGCCTAACTTAATTGCATCTCCTTTTTTTCCTTCCTCTAATCCTAAGAAGAAAAACAAAGGCCAAATGGCACAAAGCACCAACTGAGAAACAAAACACAGAGGGGCAAGCTTGTTTTAAGTAAAAAAAATCTAAATAAGTAAACCACAGTAGTTGTCTTTTTTTTAATTGTTTTCTTTTTACTAAATGGCTGGGAACACTGAAAGAAAAACAGATACTGTCAAAGTATTCCTGATGATAAAGCACACAGATAAGAAAAAAAGAAAAGGCTCTCTCTCTCTCTTACATTTGTTTAAATTCCACAAATGTACATAAAGCAGGCTTAGTGCGTCAAGAATTTTCTGAAGCATAGTTTTAGGAAATAAGGATTAAACTAGGGGAAAAGATGGGGGGGGGGGTGTGGTTTGCAACATTAGCCAGTAGTTGCAAGTAGAATAGAGTGAAAAGTCAAACAATCTACAGTCCTTCTGTAACTTTCTCCCCCAACTGACCAGCCAGGAAACCAGATAACTAATTTGGGAATACCTCCTGCCGCCATGCAGAAATCCTTCTCAACAATATTTCATACACAAGCAGCCAAACTATTATTCATTCAACAAACATACACTGAGCATTTACAGCTACTTCCCCTGTGTTAGGTATTTGGGGGGAATATAGATGCTGAGACCCAACTGAGACCTACTGAACCTAAATCTCTAATTTTAAATCATGCTTTTAACACCCAGGTGATTAATAATAATCATCCATCTAATAGTACTCTTCCAGACCTGAAAACACATGCTTTAAGAGATGCAAAAATGACTATGATTGTTCTTTTAACTCAAGGAGCCCACATAAGTGATGAACAAATATATGAATTTCTCCAAAACAAAGTTAAAAGTGAAACATGATACGAGAGGAACATATTCTTTACTGTGGACACTCAGAGGAGGGAGAAATGATGGATTGTTGGGGTTTGCAGAGCGAGTGAAAGAGGGCCTCACAGAAATAGGTATATTTGTGTTGGCATAGTTACCATTTGAACATGTGGAGAAGGAGGTGGGAAAATCTACTATTATAACTAATAATAAGAAGAGACACATCTCCAGTGTTTCTGGAAAAGAAATAGGCCCTGTCTTGGGTGCGTGATATAAATCCTCTCTTAAACCTAAACAAATCAGTAGCTCCTGTTATCTCCCCATTTTGCCAATGAGGAAACCACAGCTTAGAAAGTCCCTACGATTTGCTCACAGAGCTAGAGATTGAAGGGTTAAAGTTCAATCCCAGATCTAGCCCATTCCAGAGCCTACACGCCTCCTGCAGAATAAACAGAGCCCAGATGGGCAAAAGTGTCAGACACATGGGATAAGCGTCCATTGTTCCCTCTGGCTGAAGGAAGGCAGAGTCGGGGGCAGACTGGGCTGGTAAGGTTACAGGCAGCCAGGCTGTGGGCGCTGTATTAAACACTACAGGCTATATACAGTAGCAAGGGGGAACCAGTGAAGGAGTGATGGTTTCCAAGCAGATGCTACTCTGATAAAAGCTTTATCATAGGTCTTGGACTATGAATCCTGAGTTATATCTTACAATCTGAAATAATGAAATTCAAAAGTTTGAAGCGTCTCGTCCTGCCTTTAAACAAAAAGGTGAGACTAAGAGCTGAGTGAGCTACCACCACAGAGCTGTCCAGATGGATTCCCAACATGCCAGGCCTTAAGGAAGATTTTGCAGAACAGCCCTTAAGATAAATGCCCTGAGTGTCTGTTACCCACAGGCAAGAACTGACTCATCCCTGGAGCTGTCCAAATCTGGCACAAGGATAGCCCTGGGGACTCAGCATTCCCTGGGACCTGAGGTGACCCCATGGGGCAGTGGGTGTGCACGGGGATGATCTGTTATTGGCAGAATCCAGAGCCCTGATTCCTAGTCTGTGCTCATTTCATCAAATCAAATCATATGTGACACTGAGTGAGCCCCTATCCCTCTCTCCATCTCCTTTCCCCATCTGTGAAATGAGAAATTGACCTCAGCAGGGCCTCAGACTTCACAATTCTCAATCTTTCCCTTCCAACACTCCAGCATAAAGAATTTGTTTCCATCAGTGGCTCACTAACTTGGATTTAGGAAAGGAGCACTCTCTCCCAAGAGCTTTTACAGTTTATAAATCCCTAGCTGAAAATAAATGTACTTCCTTATCTCTAGGAAGCCCACTAGTTCTGACTGTATTACAGGATTCACGGTTCTCAAATCCTGGCTGCAAAGTCCTCACTGAATTTAATCTGGTCCAGAATTATCCTTTTCAAGTGCAAACTGGATCACTGATGAGCAAAGTAATTCAGCAACACAAGATACCATGATCATATATGCAGGCACATGCTAGGAACGCCTTTATCATTAGGGAATAAACACTTGAGGATCCGAACTTGTCAAAGCCCCAAAGATACTATCAGTTGAGAGTTTTATTTTACTCTCAAAAGACTGTGTATGTGTGTTTATGAGTGAAATCCCCAAGAAGTCAAGCAAAGTTTAAAATTGTGGCATTCTTGGAAGGAGGGAGGGAGAACCATGACTTTATTCAGTGTTTTATAAAGATTTCCCTGCAAATGCCATCCATCAAAAATGGATTTCCAGGGGAAGGGTATAGCTCAGTGGTAGAGTCTGTGCTTAGCATGCACAAGGTCCTGGGTTCAATCCCCAGTACCTCCCTTAAAATAAGTAAGTAAATAAATAAATCTAATTACCTCCCCACAAGCCACCAAAAAAAAAAAAAAAAGAATCTCCAAAGGGTTAAAAATATTTCCTCCTCAAGAGATTATCAATTATGTAGATCCAAGAAACTGTCTATCAGAATGGAAGTGAACAGGGAGGAGATGCATGATTTGTTCTGCTCTCAGAAACACTGCTGGTAAAACAGAAATTAGCACATGAACTCACATATCTTTGAAAGGACTTCTTCAACTTCATTGGCTCATCCGACCACACCCAGTAGTTCACCCACAGAGCTGCCCACGAGTGACTAACTCCGGTAATCAACTCACTGCAAAAAAACTGGGGCATGTTAACTATAGCTTCATCTTCTTTGACCTCCAACCAGGAGCTGGGAGCAGGGGAATGATAAATGTTAGCATCAGCCATGAAGCAAGCTTAATTACAGAACCAAAGAAACTCACATTTTGAGGGTTATCTCACAGTTATTTATTTGTATAGGACTGAAAATAAATATGCATTCCTTTTCCAGGCCTGAGAAAGGAAAATGCGCCCAAAATGTGTGACAGAACAATCAGCAGGACTGCCAGCCTCACATCTGAGCCTCCTGGGAAGACAGTGTTACAGGGACCAAAATCGACCACCCACGTTCTGCTCTGGGAACTAGCTTTAGTATATCTTCAGCTGTCAGGTGCTCAGGGTCCCCTCTCTGCCTACTATTGACTGATTTCTGTAAGACCACCAAAAACTGTGCCACTCATTTAAAAGAAATCAGATTTATATCTAATACATGCCTCAGCAAATCCATCAGAAGGCACAAGCAAGTAGAAGACAAAGCCTGGAAAGGGTTCAGGCTTTCCCCTTTACTTCTTGCCCAAGATACTATGTTTAGTGAACTCCAGTACCTTAGCCAGGGCACTGGGAGTGAAGTTAGTTCCAGCTGCGATTTCCTGAATGCCACCGACAACTGCAAATCTCCAGAGACCTACCAACTATGCGGGCAGAGAATGTGCGGAATGAGCTGCAAAAGGCATTTGAATGATCTGCACATGGTATGTATTTTCGCCACCCCAGAAGTGCAGCCTGGTCCATTGTTTGGCATGACCAACCAACCCCAAAGCTGCCACTTCTTGACAGCTGTAGAAGGGACATTGATATATTGACATCGGAAGGCCGAAGAAGGAGAAAGGGTTAAGTTCAGAGCAACATGGATGGAGTGAGAGTGGGAGGTTGAGGAATACAGGCTAAATTCTCTCTGCTGAAGCACCTACAAAGATCTTCAAAATTGTAAATGTGGGGAAAATGTCAATATGCACTGTCTACCTCTGGCCACTATTTCAGGCAAGTTGAACACACACACACACACACACACAGAAGGAGAGGATACCTGATGTGGAAATAACTCAGTCCAATACTTACCTTCAGAAACTGGAAGCTCTCTATCAAAGAAGAAAGAGTCAGCACTTTGGGAAGATACTTTTAGTGAGATTGCCTCACAGAGTCACCTCTTCCACGCATACCTTCTCTTTAACCTTTGATCTCCTCCCCACCCCACCCCATTTTTTTGTAAGTGCAGGTGGGGAAACGTAGAGGAATTTGTTTCAGAACAAGTCTACTTTTAACTCGGCTGTTCTGAGGACGCTTTCTTTTAATCTTCAAAGACAAGGTGCGGAGTAGAGTGTAAGAGAGATAAGGGAGGGGAGATGGAAGAGAAACGGGGGTGAAGTTAGACCAGGGCATGGAGCGAGAGATCTTACACCAGACCCGGCTCTGCCACCGTTCAGACATGAGCACTGAACGGGTACTTTAAACATCATCTTACCAGTGCAGTCCTCTTTTTGAAAGAGAAGTGGATGCCGAAAAGCTAATAGCTTGCCCACGTTTATCTAGTGTTGGTTATAGAGCTCGGACCACCAGATGCCTAGATTCACGCACACGAGACAGAATCGTTAAAGGAGACCCACTCTGACCGGCTAGGAAGCAAAGCCACGGCCAGGAGACGGGAGCGGCAGGGAGTGCTCGAGAGCATCGCGGAGCCGCGGGGGCGTGAGGTGTGCGCTCTGGGTACCTTGATGTAGGCCCGCTGCAGGTAGTTGTAGGGCACTCTGCGCTGGAAGTCGCTGCGCACATCCTCACTGGCGCGGTGGCGGGACGCGGGGCCCCCGAGGCGCTGGCTCTGGCAGCTGCGGTAGCAGCGCGCGCGCTCGAGCAGCGCGCGGAAGAAGGGCAGCTCGGCCCCGGGGCCGGCGCCCGGGGGCGCGAGCGGGCGGCGCGCGGTGCAGTGGCGGGCGCAGCGCGTGCAGATCTCCCTCAGGCGCCGGTGGCTGCGCAGAGCCGCCTCCAGGTCGCGCACGGCCAGCTCGTAGTCCCCGCCGTAGTAGGCGGCCACGCCGCTGGCGTAGAGCAGGTCGAAAGGCTGCAGAGGCCCGGGCTCAGGCTCCCGCTCCAGGCGCCGGCTGTCCGGGGGGCCGCCCCACAGCGGCGGCGGCAGCAGTAGCCAGGGCAGCAGCAGCGGCAGCGGCGCCCAGATGCGCTCCCGCATCCTCCGCCGCGGAGAGGCGCCGGCCGGCCACGCTCGCAGTCGGCTCGGGGCACCTGGCGTCCGGGCCCCGTCTCCCGGCTCCGTGGGCGACAGCACCGGCCCCGCCGCCAGCCGGCTGCCCTGTGAGGCTCAGGTGACCAGCGGCGCTCGGCAGACTGAGAGGCGGAGGTCGGCTCGGCCGGCCGCTCTTAAAGCGACGCCCACAGCTCACACGCTCCTCCTGCTGCCCGAGCGTCCGCGGGCCGCTCCCCGGCGCTCAGCGCGCGCCCTGCAGCCTCCGGGCCTCGGCCGCCGGGAAGCCAGGGGCTGCACGCCCCAGCCCGTGCCAGGGAGCCAGCGCCGCTGGGGGCCACCCTGGGGCGGAGCGCCTGACGCGTGGGGTCCCTTGGAGGTGGCAGGATGGATACGACGACTCCCTTTTCAGAGAGGAAGAACATCCGGCTTGGTGAGGTTAGGGCTCTCATCATTTTCTGGAATTCGCACGTGACCTCGCAGTTTGCAGAGTTTCTCACCTTTCCAGGAAGCACGGAAGCTCCTTCGCGGGCTGTGGTGAAAGCCCCAGAGGGCCGACTGGGCCAGCTGGGAGGCTTGAGGAGAAAAATGATGGGTCCAAGTGTACAGAGCTGTGAAAAGGCAAAGGATGGACTCAGCCCTGGGCCTGGGGAGTCAAAGTTTACCGCCCCTTCTAAGGAAGGTCCCTCCCTTGCCTTCTCATCCCACTTTGTGTGAGTGTGTGTCTGTACATGGCGGCAGCCGGTAGGGGCAAGGAAACAATGAATAGCCCACCTTTCTGTGCAGACGAGGGTCTTACAGGACCCAGAGAATTGTTGGAGGAAGGAGTAGCTGGACTTCCGTCCTGCCTCTGTCAGTTTACCAACCGTGTGATGAGCCCCAGTTTCCTTATCTCGTACAAATGTCCCAACAACTCAGACGGTTTTCAGATATAAATTCCTATGGTAAGAGTTAACAAAGAGGCAGTTTAAGAAATCCAGCACCCCCAGGATTGAAGCAATGAGCACCAATCTAGGAATGGGAAAGCTGACAGAAATGGCTGCCAGACTCCACAGGACTAGCTGGAGGCTTTCCTGTTCCTCTGTCAGGAGTACCTTCTGAGCCAAGGTGTTCCCTTCTTTCCTGTTCCTTGGCTTCGCACTCACAAGGATTCCTGAGAGCTTATGCACTGGACCCTTATTCTGCAGCCTGCCTCCTGGAAGCATTCCTGTGGTCTCCTAGTGCTTGTGGCAATTCCACCAGAGTCTCCCTGGCCACTAAGATGGTGAGCGAGAGGGAAGGGCAACAGGAAAGAACACCTATCATGTAGTTGGTAGGACTTCCCCAAAGAAGGCTTTCGTGTGCAATCACCACTCTGCCCAGGAGGCTGTCAGAGTTTCATGCTCGTTCCTTTATTCATTTTGTTGGGTTTGACCAATCTGGCTATAAACACCTTGGCTCTGTAACTCCAAGGGCCCCCAAAGAATCATGCTTATATTACTTTTCTCCACCAAACCTCACTCATTTGGTTTATCTCACTGATGCAACAGCTCCACTTTGGAGTTGAGTATGTACTGAACACTTGGGATGTTCAGTATTCCAGAATTTGCACTTGGGTCATCTGCCTAGACTTTTGCTATAAGTTTTGTCTCTCTTTTCAGATAAAGACTTTGGAGTCCAGAGTTACTAATCTACTTGTGGAAGGTTTTGAAGCACGCTGGCTAGGGAGTCCTGCTGTGAGACTGAGGGCAAAGTGCCAGGATGCTTTATGACATTTCCACATCATTTAATATATGTCAATTAAATTTATATCTGTGGATATCTACTGTCAAAATAGGTATTCCAGGGGAAAGGGGAGATGAATAAGCCAGAATCCTTATCCCTGGGAACGCACAATGTTGTGTAGGAGACAAACATGACGCACAGGACTGCAATACAAAGTAGAAGCTGTACCTGTTACACTGAATTCAAAGTGCTGTAAAAATGCAGAGCCTGCAAAGATGGCTTCTGGTAGAAGGATCTAAGAAAACTTAGGGGAAGAAGTGGCATTGGCATCGAATCAAAAGCTTACAGGTTGTAGCCATACCAAACTTTCTGCTAATCCCCAAACTGCCATGTGCTTTCAAACCTTCTGCATGTCCTAGTACCTTATCTCCCTCTGCACAAACCCTGTGTGACTTTATAGAAAGCATTCAATTGCCATCTCAAGTTTGCTTGAACATTGGACTCATCTAAGAAGGCAAAAATACTGATATCTGCTTCCCACTCAGAGAGATTCTGATTTAATTGGTCTGGGGTATGGCCTGAGCACTGAGATTTTTAAATTTCCTTTAAGTGATTCTGATATGAAGCCAAGATTGAGAACCATAGGTCTTGAGTCAATGCCATTGCCCAAAGAGTAAGTCTATGAGTTAGGACTCAAGGTGCCATGGAGGATTCATGAGTCTGAGATGTGCCATCCTTCAGATCTCCCCTCCCCAAGAAGGACAATCTGATCTGCCTTTTCAGGCTGAATCAGAACAAGAGTTCAGGACCATATGGTGATAAGAGCCATGCAGACAGAGAAGTTGATTCCAGGCAATACTCTGCCCGATGGTATCAACTCTGTGTTGAGAAATTAGTCTTCCCTGGGTCTTTCTCATTCCTGAATGTCTTTCTGGGTGTGCCAAAATCCACTTATTTGCCTGGGCCATTTCCTAGACAACTGGGTTCCATCTCAGAGTTTCTGATGCACTAAGCCTAGGGTGGAGCCCCAAAATGTGCCTTTCTAACAGGTTCCTTGGTGATGCTGAGGCTCTTGGAACAAGAATCATACTTTGAGAACCACTTCATCAATACAATTCTTTATGAACAGTGGTTCTTAAGCTTTGTTGTGTATTTAAAAACTAATAATAATAATAATAATAGTATAATAATAATAAAAACCACAGAGGCTCTGGCCTTGTAATTGAATCAAGTCTGGGCCTTTATGTTTTTACCAAGTTCCCCAGTGGTTTTGCTACCCACCAAAGTTGGAGAACTACTGCTTTAGGTAGTGACTTTTTCATCCCAGGGGACATTTGACGATGTCTGGAGGTGTTGTTGGTTTTTCACAACCAGGGGAGAGAGTACAGTTGAACTACAGGCATCTAACAGGTAGAGGCCCGTGATGGTGCCAACCATCCCTTGACGACCAGGACAGCCTCCCACAGCAACTACCATCCTAAAGCATCAACAGTGCACAAGCTGAAGAACCCTGGGAAGAACATAGTTTGAGCACTACAAGTCTCACTCAATTCTCTTATTTTACAAATGAGGAAACAGGCCCACAGGCCACATAGATGGGCAGTGGCAGGAGCAGTATGCTTAATTTTATATGCCAAAATATAAAACATGTATGCTGAATGCCGTGGAGCACTGGCTGATAGTAGCTTTGCAAAAAAAGAAAAAAAATTTTAAGAGAAAGAAAACAAAAATACATAAAAGTAAGAAAAAAAGAAATGACGATTTGAGAAAAGGGGCCATCGGAAGTATAAGATGTTGAAATTGCTGCTAAGATGGATATGAACTGGGAGCCTGCAATTTCGCTTTTATTCCCCATTCCTTGCAAATTCAGAGACCAGCCAAAGCACAGGAGAATCCATCCAAAAGCTTTAAAAGAGATCCAATCACTTCCTTTTTTATTATATTTGGAATGAATCTTGACAGGAGCTTGAATTTCCTTTTGACTTCTGTTTGCAAGTCAACAGCACCATCGCACCCCTTGCTTTAGGGAACCTCTAGCAGGAAGGAATTCGGAAGACAAGATCTTCAAATCCTTCGTTATTTTCCCCAAATCAGCCTAGGTTTTCAAAACTGACTTCTGTCTTCCCTGCAAAATCCCGATGGAACAATAAAAAGCATGCTCAGACTTCGGCAGGAGACTCCATGGACACTTTCCGTAAGCAAATCTAACATTAGTTTATTTTGATCATGTGTAACCAGGGCTCTCGTTTGCCCCAAACGGCTTTGATTCTCTTGAAATGAAAGGAATGATTCTCACTATGCAACAACCCCGGGCCTGTTCAGCTGCTGTTGATGCTGGCGACAGGGGAGCTATTTCGAAGACTTTTTTTTCCTATTCGAATAGATCATCTGAAGACTTTTTTTTCCTCCAAATAAATTAGTGTGAAAGGCAAGCCACCAGCAATCTGTCAACAGAAGAGAGAGGGAGAAAAAGGCCTCCCTGGAGGAAGAGGGTTTTTTTGTTTGTTTGCTTTTGTTTTTTTTTTTTTTTTAGAAAAATTAATATTTGACTTACATTTCAAATCAAACAGGAGCTACCACATTCCAGAACTGTCTGTTCCTTTCCAATTTCCTTAATAGCTCTGTCCCTGGGCTTACCTTAATTCCTGATGGAGCTTTAAAATTCCAAATCAAATAAAACATTTGCAAGCACTCTGGCCCCACACTCCTTTCATGGAGGCATTCCAACTTCATCCCTCAGAGACTCAGATCTTAGTTGAAAAAGAAAAAAAAAAGTGAGATAAAGAATGGTCATTATTCCCCACATCATTTTAGCTAAAAACACAATTTAGATTGA
The DNA here is from genome assembly GCF_036321535.1 of Camelus dromedarius. Lineage (NCBI taxonomy): Eukaryota > Metazoa > Chordata > Mammalia > Artiodactyla > Camelidae > Camelus > Camelus dromedarius. The sequence goes on from NC_087437.1 coordinate 56,082,517, forward strand.
AATCCCGAGATCAGTGGGCCTATCCAAATCCTAAGGGTGGGGTATCTGGCCAGTTCCTTTTACCAACTTTTTAGTCATGTAACTTGCAAGGATCTCTCTGAGTAAGGTATTCGCATTCTAATTTTACCGATGAGAAAAGTGAAGCTTATAAAAGAGGGGTGACTTTGCCAAAAGTTAGTTTGCAAGTTACAGGACCAGGACTGAAGGCTATTTAGTCTTTCTCCCACTGCTGTACACTACCTCTTTCTAGGCCTAAAATATCTCATAGCTCCTGTCAAAATTCTGCTTTGGTTAAACTTGTACAGACCACATTTTTTCTTTAGTTAGCAACTTGGTTTTATGTTCCTCATTCACCTAGAGTCACAGACTCATAAAATTTTTCTGCAGAATAAATATAGACAGGGTGTGTGTATGTGTGTGTAAAACCATGTGTATTGGACAGAGGCTAAATACGACTGTGAACTCATCTTGATGAGTGATGCAATGCCTGTAGAAACAGTCATGACCATGAGAGAAAATAAATTTAATTCATTCCTACATTAGAGATGCCAGACCACTGTGCATGGATGCAAAGAAAAACCTTACCCATCAGAAATTCTGAGACAGATGACTCCGTATACACGAGTGAGCTATTATTCTGAGATTACCCTCATGCCCTGCTTATCTTTGCGACTCCCTTCCCACCTCCATCCCTGAGTTCTTCACGTGAGACCCCACGTTGCAGGCTCGGCCCTGCTGCAGTAATTGGAGGAGGCTTTCTCCCATGGCCACATCAGCTCCACTGTTCTTCTACTGGCCTGCTCTGCCCTTGAAATCTGGTTTAGAAACTGAACCCATGTCTCCTCCTGTTTGAAGATATGAGGGTTGATAATTAATCACTTCTCTTTTTCCAACTTCAACTTTGCAGCCACTTGAGTAGACCTAGAAATGGAAGCAATAAGTACCCAAATATTATCTTTATTGCTGAAAAGCAGATTTAGAGGCTATGGGTTTTAATATGCAGTAAGTGGTCTTTCTATTCCTTCTGTCACCCACACTGTCAAATCAAACTTATCTGCCTACGTTCAGGCCGAGCTGGGGAAATTCTGTACTATTAATCTAGAAATTTTCTCATCAAGACAAATAATGAGAATTGAAGCTCCACTTCAAACATTCTCCTTAAATAAATATTCACCCCACTTTTTCTGAAATGGGGCCCCACTTGTTCCTGCTTGCTCTGAGACTGTTTTTAAACCAAGCCCCTTTTCCCAGCTTTCTGATATCATGAACACCAGTAAGCTGTCTGGACCAGCACCCAGTTCTTGCTGACAGCAGCCTTGGGAGTGAGCTTTAGCTGTCTGCTATGGCACCGACTTTCTCCTCTCACAGCCACCCCAGAGGCTGACTGCTTTGCTATTGGACACCTGGCTGAATTTCCTCCTATTGCTTGCTGATTCTGTATTTCTAAGTCTCGCCCCCCAAAGTGTTTCCTATCTGTTGGCAGACCTCCCTTCTGCATCTGGTCTACCTTGATTATGACTAGTTGCCTCTGTATGTGGTCTGGCTTACTTGTGACTGGCTCCCAGGCTGATGCTGGGGCGTGTCCTGGCTCTAGCACAGCTGTAGGTGTTCTCATCTCGCTGGCCTCAGCTTCATGGGGAAAGGATGGAGAAGATCACTTCAAAATGAAACATACCCATTTCCAGCAAAAACATAGGCTGTTGCAGTTTCCACATTTTGTTGGGGACCTTGCTAGAGAGCTAAGTGTAGAGAACATAGGAAGAAATATAAAGAAATCAATTTTTTGGTAGAGAATTTACATTAACGTCTCTCATAGTGTTAAATTTTCATCTTTGTTCAGTTTCCATCATTGAGGATTCTGAGTTGGAAACATTTTGTGATTTTATTTCATCCTTGGAGTTGGCAGTTGGGGAGAATCTAAGGACATATGATTATACAAAGTTTACCAAAAATGAAATTTGGGCAGAAAACGTTAAAAATTCACAGAGGAAATAAGCCAGGGTGTCAGGACTTGAACCTGAGTCCAGAGCCCACTTCACTGAAGCTCTCTTCCTCCTCCTGTTAGGGTCTCTAGACAGGAATTTCTGTTAGTACCTGCTGAGAGAGCCTTTGTTCTAGCCAACTTCTCCAGCCTTCCTCTTTAAAAAACAAACAAACAAACAAAAAAACACCTTTATTGTGGTATGGTTCCTGTACAGTAAACTACTCATATTTCAGATGTACAATTTGATGAATTGTGATAGATGTTTGCACCAATGAGACCACCACCACAATCAAGATGGCTAACATTTCCATCACTCCCCAGGAGGTACAATTTTCAGATTCCCAATTTATCCCTTCACACCCCCTCTACCCCCTGGTAACCATAAGTTTATTCTCTATGTCTGTGAGTCTGTTTTTATTTTGTAGGTAAGTTCACTTGTGACCTTTTCTTTAGGACACAAAAAATCATATGGTATTTTTCTTTCTCTTTCTAACTTACTTCAGTTAGAATGACAATCATCTCCAGGTCTATCCATGTTCCTGCAAATGGCATTGTTTTATTCTTTGTTATGGCTGAGCAGTATTCTATTGTATAAATATACCACAACTTCTTTATCCAGTCATCTGTCAATGGACATTTGGGTTGTTTCCGTGTCTTGGCTATTGTGAATAGTGCTGTCCAGCCTTATTCTGGTAACCTACAGACTCAGCTTCTGGTGGGATCACAGAGAAATAAAAAAAAAGCCAACTATTTGGGCAATAAAACCTCAGCTACTAAGACCCCTTGAATTCTAGAGCTGGGTGTCTCCCTCTCTCATTATTGTAGTCTGCTGTGCCCACACTTATCACCATTTCCCTCTTTTGGGACCATCTCCAACAAGGTCCACATCATAACTAGTCCCGCCTGTGGTACCCTGCAGGCTGGCATCCGTGCTTCTCCGCATAGCATTTAGAAGTGCCTCTGCCAGGACTGCTGAGCCTTCTCTGCGGTTCTGTTCTCTAGAGTCTGATAGGCAACAGCAGCCTTCCCAACCTGCTGGAGGACGAGGTCGCTCCAAGTCTCAAGGAGATGTACAGTTTTTCCCACCCTAACCCCAGAAATTTCAGCATCTTATTAACAGCTTTGTCTGTGGCAAATCTAGGAAAAATTCATTCTGAGGTAATAAACGTATAATATATAATTTAAATATATATTTATTTAAATATATATAAAAATCCATGCCCAATCTTTTACCAAAATTTGATTTGTAGACCCAAAGATTAATAACCCATATGATTTACTACCAACTATAGAGTAATAGAGTAAAAGAAAATTAGGAAAGAGGCAACATATGCTATATATATGTTCACATATACACACATATGGAAAAAAAAAACTTGAAAGGAAAGAGAAACAATTTTGATTTCCTTTTAAATAAAGAAAAGTGTCCTCTGAAGAATTTTTCCATCTGTTCAATAAAACTTTGTGGTCCAAATAAAATTATCAGAGCTGAAGTACCAAAAGTAAATGTTTTTTAAAAAATAGATTATTTTGCTTATCACGGTGATTTTAAGGAATTCATTCAAACAAAAACATTGGTAGAACCCATAAAACTCACCAATGTGGCTCTGCTGGAGAACTTGTCATTCATCATACCTGAATACTTCAGGTTCTGACGTCACTGCTCATTTTGGCTCCCCTGAAAATAGACTCCAGCTTCCTGATTACCTGACCACCTGTTCCTCCTCACCAGCCTGGCTGGGTGCCTGCCTGCGGTTTCTTTAACCATAGTGCTCCATATATCAGCCCACTCCTGCTGGTTCTCTTCCAAATTACCTTTCATGAGCAGGATCTGACCGTGTGCAGATTATCCAAATGGAAATTTATTCAGAGAGATCATCATCCTCTTAATTTCTTGAAAAGAAAAAGACCAACTGGATCTTAACACTGTCCATGTTCTAGAAAATGCTATTTGGATGAGTGAATGGAATGAATATATTTCGAAAGAGACAGGCACATAAAATAAGCAGCACCGGAAACCAGAATGCCCTGGATCTGCCTCTGGCTCTACCAAGAGCCAGTGTGATGCCCTAAGCAAGACGCCTTTACCCCCATCAGTAAAGGAAGCTGTGGAGCCAGACTTCTGAGGTCCACTCCAACTCTAAGCAATTTCTGGTTCTTTTATTTCAAAAATGTAATGTTATCACATTCTGGGTGGTTTCCCAAAGAATTACTCCCATCTTCCTATATTTAGCTCTGGGATAAAGTTAAACTTTGATTCTCAAGCAAATTTTCTAGCTCCCTGTGAGGTCATTAAAAGTCTCATCTTACTCAAGGCTTGTTGATTTTGCCTTGAAATATCAGCCAGCCTTAGCCAGTAGAGCAGGAACCTGGCACTATTGTTCTGAGGCAACCCATCGCGTTGTAACAGTCCCAGGCACCGCAGAGTCGATCCAGATGCCCCCACCCCTTGGGTAAACTCCCCGCTTCCGTCTTCCCAGCATATGCATTCTCCTTCTCTCTGCCTCTCCCCACAGGGAAGAATCATGAAGAGAATCCGGGATCAAGGGGAAATAATGTGCATCGGTACAGCTACTCCGGTCTCCCATCCCACTTGATAAATGGAGACAGTAAGACCCAAATGCAGTGATGAAGTGGCTCAACTGAGAAAACTGTGGTAAATAATTGGTCAAGTCAGTATCTTAACTCTCTTAACTCCTCTCTTCCATCGAATTTTATCCCCTTATCACCCTACCCTTGGAAAAGGTCAGAATGTAAATAGTACACTGACTTGGACCAATTTACTTCTCAAGGAAGGAGCAATTTATACTTACGATTTCATTTATTATCTCCAGACCACTTGCAAATTTTTAATCAGAACTTTTAAGGAACTGTATATATATATATATATACACATATGCTTCAAAACTTTTTAGAAGACTCTTTCCTTTTAGTTTCAATGATGTAAGTTAAATAAATAAAATCTTCATTTTTCTCCCACCTCATTTCTAATACACCTACAAGAAAACATGGGTCACTAACTTGACAGTCTGCATCTCAAAGACTGCCAAACCCTGGATTCTACTACACAAAATCTAACCGTATGCTTATTTGTTAAAATAAACATAGAAGAAATTTTCTGGTTGATTGCCTTCAAAGTAGATACCCTGGATGCCATATGCTGATCCCATTTATGATACCAATGTTTCAATGTTTTGAGAAGGATTTGTAGAGAAAATCTGGATATTGTTTTAAATTAAAACTGAATTTTTACTCCAAAAGGGGCCTTCCTTAACTTATTTTCCAGAACCAACTTCAAATGACGCTTAGATGTTTCCTGGAGTCAAGTGCACTTTCAAAAGATAAAGAATCACTCTCGTTAAAAATATTGCAGTGACTGAAGCCAGTCTCCTAAGAAGTCAGAGGCTTTACTTTTGATTTGTGAATAATTATTTCATATATACTAACATTACTGTTTTTAAATGACATCACTTTAATTTTTGCAGTATTTGACCATTTTCAAAGCCCTTCTACACATGTAAAATGATAGATTCTGTCTCCCCATCTGGTCTAGTCTCCTGGGCATTTCCTATACTAGGGCTTTAGGTTATATTGCAAAGCAAGGGAAATTCAAAATCTCACTCGGCTACTAAGATTGCTTTTAGTGAACCAAAGGCAATCTGCTTCCCCACATCCAGGGACGGGGTACTCCAAACGAATCCATCCCTCCTCTTTATCCACAACCCCCGTTGATCTCCCTCAATGCAAACTTAAGGGGAGGAAAACTATTTTATTAAAGCAATATACCTTTCTGGAGGCATCACTGCACTTTGAGAGATAAACTTAACCAAAATAGTTCTCAAATTTTGGCATATGTGAAAGAGTTACTGTTGAAGGTCCCTTTCCTCTATTTTTTCCCCCACTTCATTCCTGATATACCCACAAGAAAACAAGACTGACTTGCACACTCTGCATCTGAAAGACTGCCAGACCTCAGATTCTATCGCATGAAATTTCAAATTCTCTAGGGATCTGCTTCTGTATTATTGCAGGATAACAGAAAAGAACAGATGAAAATAGGGACTTCTCCTTGTATTACATTCATGGCCTCATTTTAGTTGGCAAAACTTGTAACCCTTTCCTTGGAAGATTATGCCATGATTGACTAGGGCTTTCAGAAAAGCCTTAAGGACATTAAAAGCCAGAGATAAAACTTTTTCATTTATTCATGTTTTTCCTCAGTGACATTCCTTTTAAGAGGGTCTCTCATGTGATATTTTAAGAACAGAACAATAAGGCCAAGTAATGTGTTTATTCACAATGTCTTTTTCCCATGAGCATTAATCATAACTTCACAAATTTTCCTGATAACGAAACAGATCGTGATCTGAGGCTTCCTGTCATTCTCAGTCCCACAGTTGCGTCTGGAACTAAGCCCGTAAATGAAATTCGGTCACTAGCTTTCTGTTGGTGGGGAGACAAACCACACAGCCTCCTTCCTACCACCATGTGCCACGCTCGTCCAGACCTGCTACCGCCTTCCCTTTTCCCACAAGCACACACTGACCTACAGTTCAAAGGGAAAGTTGAAGAAGTTATCAAGAGCGTCAGTCTCAACAGAGCCAAGCTCCAATAATTAAACTCATCGATGTTCCAGCATGAGAGCAGCTTTGAAGATCATCTAATGCAGACCCGGATTGGGCTGAAGACCTCCAGGCCTAGATTGGAAAGTTAACACACAAGCATACAGTGATCTGGTGGCTAAACTAGCAAGGCAATCATACTTTTGTAGACGAAGCTTTTTCCTTGGCAGAAAGACCTTATCAGGATTGAATTTTGAAATCTTCCTTGCTAAATTTTTAAAATTACCATTAGACTGCAGCCTGTGAGACGCATAGAGGTACTTAGAGTCCTTGAGACGTTTTGAAACACCTACTCCCACTTCAGCCAGAGCTCTTGGATTTTATTTGCATATAATGCATTAGGGGGAAAAAAAAAGACACAGGGGCTTTAAAACTTTGAAAAACCCTCATTTCAAATATGCCACATTTCCAACCGACACAGCCTCATGAAAGTCCAGGCAGGATTTGGGGAGAACTTCCTGGGGACAAAGAAAACATGTATAAAATTTCTCAAGAGTCCCAAATAAAAAACTTCAATGTTGTTCAACTGCACTAGACTTTATACATTGCTTTCGCTTTTACTTTCCATTGCATTTGTGATGTGCTCAGATTTCCATGGAAAAGCATATTTATATTTTTTACTTCTAGGCTGCAGGTCAAGGTGTCTAAGGAAACAGAGCATGCTGTAATCAGCAGTTCTGAATCTGAATCCAGCAGATCTGCAGTCTGAAGATGGATCTAAACACAACGAGGGACCAAGAGTGGACTCTGAACAATAATTTTACATCCAAAAAGCAAACTGGAGAAACTTGGGAAAACAGAGACAGAGCTACTGGGTAAATCCAACCAGATTCCTCTGAGAACAGCGGAGACAGGAGGAAGTATCTCTGTATTGAGCATCTCTCCGCGATTTCATTTGTTCTTTTCTAGTCTTCCTCATATCATTAAATTCACTAATAGCCACCTGGTTGCTCAAACCAAAATATCTAAAATTATTCTTGAGCCCTAGTTTTCCTCCTACTCAGTAGCTAATCACTCAGCCTTGTCCATTTAAATTTAAAAATATATCTTTAATCCATTCCCTTTGTCTCCAATCCAGGCCACTGCTCTAGAGTAAAACACTATAATTCCTCACTTGGTAGACCAAAAATGCCCTCTTTCTGGTCTCCCAGCTTCCATGATTGTCTTCCTCCAATTTATTCTCCATACGACAGCCAAGATCTATTAAATTCACAAATATGATCATGTTATTCCCCATCTTAGTATTCTTCAATGATTTCCCACTGCAGTTGAGATAAAATGCAAAATCCTTAATTTTTCTACAAGTTAGTACATGATCTAGCCAATGCCAAATTCAGTCTTACCTCTTGCAAATTTCTTCTACTTCCTGCTCTCTGTTTATACTATACTCTTTTATTTTCTTAAATTTATCCTGAACTTTCAAACCTCAGATCCTTTTCACATGTTACTCTCTCTGTAGAATTCCCCTCGACCCCCATTCTTCAGTTACCAACCTAAATGTTACTTTCTCAGAGGGATTTTTTGTGTGTGCTTATAATACAAAACCCCTGTCATGATCTATTGCACAGTACACTGTCATTTTTCTTCATGGCACTGACCACAATCTATATATTTCTGTTTGGTTTTTTGTCTTTCTCCTTTAATAAATCACAAGCTTCATGAAGGCAGGAATATTTTGTTCACTATTGTGTACCCAGCAATTAGGATAGTGCCTGACATATATCAATATTGTCAATCAACTAATTAACTGAAAGAACCAGTGCATGGCTGAATGAAGTAAATAGGAAGCTGGTATATTTAGCTGGCATACACCCTGAAAATATTTAGCTGGTATACACCCTGAAAAACCCAGGGAAAGCCTCCTTTTTCAATCCTTATGGCCTCTGTAACTTCTATCAATTTCTTTTCATCATCCTTTGTGAGGGCAATAGAAAACAGTTAAGTCCATTCACTTGACAGCATCTCAGATATTTGAAAACAACTCTTGTTTTTGAAATATTTTATCTTTAGTAAGATGCATAATAATTGCATAAATGTAATATGTACCTCTTACGTATCTGTTATGTTTAAGGGACTAGCTTGATTTAATGGAGAATGTAAGCATAGAAAAAAGATCTGTCCTCAAAAAAGACAATTGAGGGGGACATGAAACAAATACAATTCAAAGTAAAATGTAACACGTTTTAAGATACTTTAAAAGACTTTATTACTTCTAGCTTCTGAGAACTTCGTGGAAGAGGTAGAGGTTAACCTAAACTTTGTAGGACAGATAGGATTTCAATAGAGTGATATGGGGGAGATACAATGGCATTCTAGGGAGAAAAAAAGTATGAAATATGCCTATTTTTAGAAAACACAGAGCATGTTTTGGAAAGAGAAAGGAGCCCAGTTTTCTTGGAGCATATGTTATTAGAAGCAGCTACTGTCTGACTCAGATATTCCACTCCTAAGTATATAGCCAATAAAAATAAAAATAAAACACTAATTCGAAACGATACATGCACCCCAGTGTTCATAGCAGCAATGTTTATAATTACCAAGGTATGGAAGAAACCTAAGTGTCCATCAACAGTTGAATAGATAAAGAAGATGAAGTGTGTGTGTGTGTGTGTGTGTGTGTAAGTGTGTGTGTGTGTGTTTAACAGAATAGTACTCAGCTGTAAAAAAAGAATGAAAATTTGCCATTTGCAGCAATATGGATGGACTTGGAGGGCATTATGCTAAGTGAAATAAATCAGACCAAGAAAGACAGATACTATATGGTATCACTTATATGTAGAATCTAAAAAAATACAACAAACTAGTGAATAAAACCGAGAAGTAGCAGACTCACAGATATAGATAACTAGCAGTTACCAGTGGGGAGAGGGAAGGGGGGGCCTATCTAGGGGTAGGGGGAAAAAGATTTATTATAGGGCTATATGAAACCACATGTGTAAAACTTTTGAAAATTCTAAAACACTAGAATTTTTAAATCTTCCATTTAATTAAAAAAAAGCAAAAGATACAGCTGGAAAGGAGGGATGACAGCAAGTTTTGGAGGCCATTGATTCCTTGGATTTAGATTCTGTTTATAGAGAATTACCATTATTGAAGCAATTGTACATTTAAAAGATTAGACTGAGGCATGAGAAATAATTATAAGTAGGGAGATCTGGACCCCTGGTTGAGGACATATTAATGAGATGGTTACTACAATTGCTTAGAAATGATACTACAGGCCAAAAGTAGGATGCGGTGGAGGGAATGGAAAGAAGAGCAACGTTAGTCATCGATTATGATAAAACTCAGGCAGGTTCTACGTTCTGTGAGCTTTCTCCAGTGGAATTGAGCCTCGAGTGCACATAGCAGTAAAATGTCCATAACACACCCTCACTGGCTTCCTTCTCTTTTCTGATTCACTTCTCCACTGACTGTCCAGTTCTTCCTGGAGTCACCTCCCCAGTATGCTCCTTGCACTCACATTCTTGATTCAGAGTCTGTTTCTGGGAAAACTCAACCTAAGTCAGATGATATTAATAGTAATGGAAAACACCAGATTAGGGCAAGTTGAGGGTAGAGGTTGGAAGGAAAGGGTCAATGTTCATTTTGACATTTTGACTGAAGTTGGAATTTGTATTATTAGCTGAATCAAATCGATGTAAAACAAAGTCTAATTTGAATTGGTAAAATAAGCAAGTATTTGTAAATGACACCAAATTGTGAGACTTCTGTATCTGCAAATATTTTACATTTGTGTATTCCAATTTTGTTATTGAACATTTTTTCCAGCAAACTGATTAAAAATCAAAGCTATAATTTACACATACACCAAATAGCCCAAGCTTGAGTTCCAAAGATCCTCTTAAATGGCTCCATTTTTAATAGAGAAAACAGGAAAATAAAATTCCTTCCTTTTATTAAACGTATATCAAATAAAACTCCCAACAGAATCAAAGTTAAATATAAAATCTGTGGTTATAAGGGAAAAAATAAAAGTCAACATTTGATGTATAATTGAGGGTGGAATTTCTGAAACATAAAAACAAATAACTAAGTTACAAAGTAAGAGCTTGATAGATTTAACTACATATATATTTTTAAAGTATTAAAATTAAATATAAATTATCAACTGTGAAAAAATTTCAATGTATATTATATACAAAGGGCTATTATCATTTATATAAAGAATACTTGTAAATCAAAATGCTGAATGCTTCAACTCTGGAAAGGCTCTTCCTTTGACCTAGTAATAATACATTTAGGAACTTATTCTAGAGAAAAGTAGTAACATACAGAAATATGTGTAAGTAAGAATATTCATTGGAGTGTTATATCTAATATTAAGAAACCGAAAATAACCTTTATGTTCATCAATAGGAGAATGTAAGATAAACAATAGGGAATGTTGGAATACCACAGTAAAAGCATACATTCAAGGAAATTGGATGACAAGTACCAAAGCTGAGTTAAGAGAAAAGCACAGAAGTATGCATGAAATAGTGGTTCCCATCCACCAGCTCTTTTCAGATTCCCTTCTACTGGAGTGTCAGCAGGAAGACAAGGGAAGATAAAGGGTACCACACTTCATAGTGCAGGGGCTGGTTATCATTCATGGGGTGAATGGTAAGAGCCAAGTATTTCCCTTGGTGATGTCTTTATGAGTTTCATGGACGTCTTTGCTAGATCGTTCATTTAAATTACCTGGATAACTCTATTCCAGGTAGCTCTTTGTAATTCTTTCTTCAGCATCTGGTTTTCCAGGTTACATATACAGTCTCTTCTCTGAGATCTTCTTGCCTCTCCTTTCTCTAGGCAACTCTTTTGGAGAAGATCAGGAAGATGCTTTGCTGGCATTCTCTCATATGACCTTTACCTTGAAAATATTCAAGCATCCTTTAGCCACTGGGGAGTGATGGATCCCAATGCAGAAGCCCTTTTTGGGCTCTACCTCCTCAAACCAGGTCTACTTTTCCTTTTGAATTCCTTGTTTGCAATCTGATAAAGCTTTCTCAGGAGAGAGGCAGGTGCAGTGCTTTGTATTACCCAATTTTTGAGAACACATTTCAAAGCTCTTTCAGATATTGGCTTGAAGCCCCTCTCCCTATGTTTGGGGTAAGACGTTACTGATGTCCCTCCCACAAGATGGGTGAAAATTTAGAGCATAGCATGTTTCCAAAGTAAAGTGTCTGCAAATCCCCCATCACACTTTCTCTTCCAGTCTTTGCTTCTGACTTGATCTGTTTGAGAGATTCCATAGTCTCCATATCGTTTCATGTAAAAAAGAATGTATTGATAGAAAGGGGTTTGTTTTACACTTTGGTAACCAATATTTATCTTTTTGGCCTGTCAGTCAAAATGAAGACGGGAGATCTCATTCTAATTTCCTGTGTTACCTGACCAAGTGATACAGGGCTAATTATTTAACCGCTCTGTGATTTCCCCTTATTAAAAATGCAGAGTAAATGAAGTAATGGGATAATAATAGTGCTTAATTCATAGGTTTATTATGATGATTAAATGAGTTAATACATGTGAAGTCTTAAAATATGTCTAATTTGTCATAGGAACTCAGTAAATGTTAGTTGCTATTATTTACCTTTCAAACTTCCAGTGATAAATTAAATAAGTCATGGGGATGTAATGCACAGCATGATGACTATAGTTAATAATCCTCTATTGCATATTTGAAAGTTGTTAAGAGAGTAGATCTTAAAAATTCTCATCACAAGAAAAAAAGTTTTGTAACTGTATATGGTGATGGATGTTAACTGACCTATTGTGGTGATCATTTTGAAATATTTTCAAATATGGAATCATCTTGTTGTATGCCTAAAACTAAATATAATGTTATATGTCAATTATACCTGAAATAGAAAAAAAAGAAAAAAATTAATTCAATGGACATTTCCCTAATAAGCTTTTCTTAATTTATTCTGTCAGTGTTGCATGCCATCTTCTGTGTTCCCAGGACAACCTAGGTGAGCTTTTTCTCTTTCTGTTTTCAAATTCATGTATTATGTTCCTATAAATAGATGTTTATATCTATGTCTTTCCCTTTAACTGCTCAAGCCAGGGATTTTGACCAATTCATTTTTGTTTCCCAAGCATGTTGGATGGATAAACACATGGATATAAGATGACCAGGCACTCAAAAATAAATAGATCAATTTGCTCAATAGTGTCAGTAGATAATCAACTTTGCTGAGGTAGATGAATACATGAATAAAGCCTAAACAGCACACAAGCCTCTGAAAGCTCTAAAAGGGCACAGAAATATGCACAGTTTACACATGATGGCCCCAATATTTTCCTATTAAAGCCATAAGAATTTGTAACAAAAACAGGCTAAGGAAGCATTGGATCCTACTGGATATTTGATGATACCAGGCTGTGTTCAGAAAGGAAAGCAAATACTTTATAATCATTCCATCTGGTAATTTGTTGAAAAAATATCAGTCAGAAAAATGGAGACAGCCTTTATTCCCCATTGCTATTGGGTAATTCTAGCTGATCATTACTCTCTAAACCTCAAACAGAGAAAATGGAAATTCACAGCTGAGCAAAGTAACTAAATGATGAAGCTGTTAAGTATTAACACAGAAAGATCTGATAAAATTAGAAATAATTTTTAAATTATCTTGTACTTATAATGACTGTGGATAAGAGACTACAATCAATACAGAGTTACATACAGTACAATTCCATTATTTTGCTTTTGATTCATAAATTTTAGTATTAAAGTAATTATTTAAAAATATTATAACGTTAATGGGACTGAAAGGCACCCAAACAGAAAGAAAATTGATTTCCTTGACATTCAAAAACAATTTAATCATTTTTCAATATTTTTCAATTTTCAAATGGATACTTTATACAATTGTAGAAGGCAGCTGCTAAACACATTAGCAATTATTAAGAGAAAATAACAGTGAAGAAGTGTTTTGCTTTTTTATGCGTTATTTCTTTTTAAGCCAAAGTATTCCACTTATTTAGTTCCATCAGATCTGAAACTTGGGAATGTTTTGAGCCATAAAAGAATAAAGTTATATTAACCTTCATAATTCTCTATGAATTCTTCTCCATAGGACGGCTCTAAGAAATACTGTGGGAGCTATGCTGTAACTTTGCACATGCCCTCCTGTGGAACTGTTTTCTGTCTGCTTCGGTCCTGGTAGGTCCTCTAAGTCCCTGGAAATATCTGGATGGCAATACGGGGGATGGGGAATGGGTCAGACTCATTCTGCCTTTGCCTTGCTATTTGACTTTGAAGCAAGGTATTCAAGTTCAGCCATAGTTATAAAATGGGACATTCGTTTAATTATCGGTAAATTGAAGATGAACATGTGTACTTCCCAGGGTTATTTTAAAGCTGAGGGTCAATCTTTATTCAGTGTCTTAGAAATTCCTACATACCCTGTAACAATAAGATTATTAGGCTAGTAATAGATTTTGATTCCAAGGAACAGAACCTAGTTTAAATAAAGGAGGGATGGGTGAGCAATACTCTTCATGATGGGAGTGGGGTGTGCCCACTTTTCTCTGTTCTCAGCTTGGGATATACTTGCATATTCAGTCCAGCTCAGGGGGACTCACCGCTTGACTCAGCAGGTTTAGACACACTTATTTGGTGTGTGAAAACTTGAGAAGCACAAGGAGGGTATTTCATGCACTCACAGTTTTGACTGGATGTTTAAATCAGAAGTACGGGCAGAATGAAGTTCCTCCTTACACTAGGGCAGCTCTTCCTAAGTGATCATCAGCTGGCCAAGATGCAGAGTCAGGTCTGTTGAAAGCAGTTCTGAACCCTTGAATGGTCCTTCCCCCGATCCTTAAGCTCTGCTGGTTTATGAGCCACAGGCCATCTAGGGACCACTCTAAAGGATGGGGCCCGCAAAGCATCCTAGTCCCCTTTCTGCTCTCATGACCCCTCCTCCACAGGCTCTCTCCTTCAGAAGTTCGCCAGTTTCTTGTCCTGCCTGAGCTTAATAACTAATCAGAAAGAGCTTAATGGCCAATCAGATAGAGCCTTATGACCTAGCAACACAAAATACAATTTATACCCTCATTAGAAACACAACTGCTCCTCTTTGCCGTCTGTGAAGACAAAAAGAGTGATTGATTTCCTTCTTTGATACATCAACAGTTGATAACTGGGACTTCTAGATAAAGCAGCAGATTAAGCAAATACATAAAAGTCCAAAACACAAGCAGCTTCCCTGCCCTGTCACAACATCACAGCTTCAACCAGATTTTCAAGTGAGGGAACAAAGCACTACACTCAGGCTTTACAGGCAGTGATGTTGCAGCAAAACCAGCCTGTGCACCCTGACAGCCGGATTGAGACTCAGAGGCAGAACTCTGCGAGAATCAGAAAAGAACAACTTTGTTGCTTTGTCAGGCAAAGGGGAGTCCCAGCAGGCTAGTGCCTTAGGGATTGTGAATCCATTTTGGGATTGGGGGTCTTGAGGTTTTATAGAAAAACTGGGTGGAACAAAAAAGGTGATAA
The DNA here is from genome assembly GCF_036321535.1 of Camelus dromedarius. Taxonomy (NCBI): domain Eukaryota; kingdom Metazoa; phylum Chordata; class Mammalia; order Artiodactyla; family Camelidae; genus Camelus; species Camelus dromedarius. Next base: position 56,097,611 of record NC_087437.1, read on the forward strand.
CAGCCAGGGTGTTTTACAGGATGCTACATTCCTCTTAACCTCAATGAATCCTTCTGGCATCACAGAGGAACTCCGGAGGCTCTGTCCATTCTTCTGAGATTATCAGCCTGTTACCTCCTTCCTGGAGCACAGGCTTCCTGGAGCATAGCCTGGGTTAAAGCTATTCTTGGTAAAGAATGTATAGGGAGTGGAGAACATAATGGAAAAGTTTGGGGCTCGTTTAGTACAAAAGCAGTAAGGGAGAAAAAGATCAAGAAACAGTTTTAGCATCAGGGAAGCCAGCTTGTTAGGTTGTTTCCTACTCCTTCAGTAGAAGGCCAGGAACTGAGAAGACTGTCTCTCAGAGGCCACCCCATTTTTCCCACTGTTCTTTCTCTCTGCATATTTTTGCTCCATTTCCCTATTTATTATCCAGCTTCTTTGATATATTCATCTTGCATGTATCATAATCCAGTATGAACATTATTCTTGACTATACATTATGACTTCTCAGGTCTGGCACCTGCCTTCAGCTGGCAACAGTCTCTGTGTCTCTTAGATCACAGAGACAGTTGGATTAGCCACGATTAGTTATCGACGTCCCTGAAAGCACCAGCAAGATAACCTGCTGACCACCAAAGTAAACTCTCAATAAAGGAAAGCAGAGTTTATTGCTGAACACAATATGAGAGCAATATTTTGATATTCTTAATTGCATCTCAGAAGAGAGGAATGTCAAGGTGGGGGTATATACGAGGATTTGGAGGTCCAGACTGAGGTAAGTCATTCAGTGCTGGAGCCAACTTGAGATTGAACAAGTGTGTGACATAATAGTTTAGGGTGATGGACACAGAGAAGCAAGGGTTTCTTAGAGTGTTGAATAAACAGTCTTCTGATGAGCCTAGTGTTCTAAGAAGGAATACAAGTAGTTGAACAGTCAGTTGTTCAGTTAAATGGATTCGAGGGATAGTTAATCAAATAAACACTAAAAACTTTATCTTTATGGTCTAGAGTTTCCCAAAGTCATGCTAATTTAGACAGTAAGCTCTGTATTTTAGTTTTCTGTTCTCAATTCTCAGTGCTGGCTGTTATCAGAATCACTTGTTTTGAGGGAGGGCATTAAAAAAATACACATCATCCCAAATTGGGACATTTAAATGTATATCTTTAAGGGAGGTGCTTGGGCATTGGCAGAGTTTTTTAAAATTTCCTGAGTGATTCTAATGTTCAAGCTTGTAGTAAATCAATGATGTAGATCATCCACTGAAGCTTGGCCATGTATCTGGCCACTTAGTGTTTGTTCGTTTGTTTGTTTTTTCATTTATTCTATTTTTGAGCATTTAAAAAAATGTTTTCACATTTTAAAACTTTTATTTATTTTTATTGGGGGGAGATAATTAAGTTTTCATTTATCTTTAATTAGGGTACTAGGGATCAAACCCAGGATCTTGTGCATGCTAGCTGGCCACTCTGCTAGCCACCCAGTGGTTTTGCCATATTTAATCAGCTGTCCGTCAGCAGTGGTGAGGCAGGAGGGATGGGGGAAGCTGAGACATGTGAAATGTAAGATTGCTCCTTCTAGGGACAGTGAGTGTCACAGGTAACTGGAAACTTGTCTACTAGGGTATTTATCATTCTTAGGGAGTGCCTGATCTGAGATGAACCACAGTATGTGCACCCCACCCACATTTTTCATCCAGGTGTTAAAAGACCAACACCCCTGGAAGTCATAGAGATTTAAATTGCCAGGACATGAGTGTGTCAGGAGCCTGTGTAGGCTGGATACACCAGGCACTATGGTTGCTGTTGATGACTAGAGGTGGGTGGAGGCAGCAGAGAGAATCTTGTTTTGTTCCTGGGCCATGGCCCAGGGGCTCCAAAGAACAGACACAGGAAAGATGATGAATCAGCTAGTCAGTGTGCAAGTGCCAGATTATGGTCAGGAAAAGGCTGTGGGAAACAGCAGGGAGATGAGGAAGTGGGGGAATGGCTAGAAGGCTGTTAGGGCAGAAAAGGGGTTTGGGAGGAATTTAAACTAGTGTCCCATGGTACTCTTGGTGGAGGAGGTAACCAAAGCAGGAACCAAAGCAGGGACTAGGGAGAGCATCAGAAAGAATCTGGCCACAGAGAAGCAAAGAAGGAAAAGGAGTCAGTCTAGGGGTAGTTGCTGGTGCTGTTCTGATCTCAGGCTACTTGACAAAGGTAGAGTTGTAAGGATTATACACAATGACCAACCACAGCTAGCAGGGAATAGAGTGTTAGTAGCAGAAAATGGGAAGGGACAATATTGCAGTGTTTTCTCCAATGTTACTGAGCCAAAAGACAAAAATAAAACTCATTATTGTTCTCAGGGAGGGATCTGATGGCGTGAGATCCATGGGGTGACTACTGATGGAGCAGGAAAACCAGAAGGGAAGAAAAGCAGCCATAATTCTTCTGTTAACAATAAAGCAAATACTAGTTTGGCAACATTATAGAAACACAACTGTGTCATATACTATTAGTTATAAAATCTCCTTATAAGAGCAGCTTGGCCTCAGAAAGTGAGCTAACAATGCCACATTCAGGTATAACTCTTAGAGGAATTCTTGCGTCTGTGCACAAGATATTTACAAGGATGCTCATAAAATGTTGATTGTAAAGCCCCAAACTAGAAATAGTCCCAACAGATACATGTTACTATGTACAAAATAAACAACAAGGACCTACTGTATAGCACAGGGAACTCTATTCAATTTCTTATAATAACATATCATGGAAAAGACTGAAATATATACATGTATGTATATGTACAACTGAATCACTGCTGTACACCTGAAACTAACATTGTAATCAACTACACTTTAATAAAAAATAAAATTAAAAAATAAGTCATCCCAATGGTCAAAGACTAACTACATTAATTATGGTATATTAATATCTGGAAATGCCATATGTAAATTAAAATAAATGACTTTGACTACAAGCATTGACATTTACAGATAATAAGTGAAAAAACAAGTGGTACAGTAGTATTTAAATATTTTTAAAATATATAGAAGTGTAATATATTTCATTTATTGATACATACATGTATTTAGGAAAGATATAAAAATACAGATTGCATGTACACCAGAGCCACAAGAACAACTGCCTCTGGAGAAGGACTTGAGGTCTGGAATGGTATCACTACTTGCTGTGTAATAACTGATTTGTAAAAGTCTGGAACATACACATATTGTCAGTTTGGTAGGCTCATGGATGTTGTTTATATTTTCTTTTGGCTTTACTGATCTTAAAATAAACTAACCAAAAATAAATATACAGACAACAAAAAGCTCAATCACAAGGTGCTTTTTGCAATATTTGTTGAATTTTATTAATTCAACTTATCAAATACCATATAAGGCATTGAGGATGCAAGGACAATAAGATTTAGTCCATGCTCCCAAGACATTCACAATATCTAAAGACACACACACACAATTATAAAGGTAAGTATAAGTGGGGGGAGGGTATAGCTCAGTGGTAGAGCACATGCTTAGCATGCATGAGATCCTGGGTTCAATCCCCAGTACCTCCATCAAAAAAATAAGTAAATAAACCTAATTACTTCCCCCATCCCCCCAAAAAGCAACAACAAACAACAACAAAAATGTATAAAGCTAATTATAAACTTTTATGAAAACACATATAAAGAAGACATTAATTTTTGATAAGGAAGGGGAGTAAAAAAACCTACAGGGTAGACAGAATATTTGAGATTGGCCACTAGGAAAAGTAGTTTTTACAGAAAATACTGTAGGAAATGGTGTTCAGGAGGGTGGAACAGCGTGAATGAAAAGGCAGAGAGATACAATATGAAGATATTTTCAATAACAACACTTACTGTGTGATTGGGTCATATGGATTGTAGAAATAAAGGGCTGATAATGGGCCTAGAAACTGGGGCTAGTTAGTAAGGAGCCTAGAATGCCATATTAAGAAGTTTGGGGTCCCTAGGTGCATTTCAGTAAAATAATTGTTGGCGATATGGAAAATAGGTTGAATTGATGTTAATCTGGAGGGAGGCTGGTAAGAATACAAGTACCAGCTACCTACCCATCGTGCATTACTAGAGGATGGACAATGTTTAGATGGAGTCCACTTCTACATCAGTCACTGCAAATATAGCCTCCAGACTTCAGAGGTGAGCAGAAGGTCAGAGCTGGAAGGATCAGCCTGCTCGTGGCAACCCCACAGAGAAGCCAGTATTGAGACTCAAAATAGCCAAAAAATTAGAGCACAGAGTTACTCTTCACCCAGTGGAGAAAGCTTTCTGTTGACTATTTCTCATTATAAAGAATAAATAAATATGTTTTGCAAAGCAAAACCAGTTTTCTTGAACGGTTCTACTGTAAACAGGAGCCCTTTGTAACTGCACCCTTAAGATTCTGGTGAACCTGCCAAAGGGTGGGTTCTCTTGGCTGGAGTAGTGACACAGATTGGCTCCTTCACAGGAAAATTGAGGATTTGCAATAAACCATCAAGGAACCTGAAAAACACTTGTTTGAGTGATATTGGGTCTTGTTGGGGTGACATTCTGGCTGAGACAGAATTTTCTCGTTGGCCCCCCACCCTACTCTCCCCACACCTTAGAAAAAGCTCTGTTCTGTATGTCAGAGGACTTTGAGCTCGCCTTTCCAAAACCCTTTCATCTCACGAGTTATTTATAAAGTTGCTTCACCTCTCTGGATTCCAGGGCCCTCATCTGAAAGTAAATTTCATTTCTCTCCACTAATTACATCTTGGTCTGGGAACACAGAATATGATAACCATATTACTCAGTAGCTTGGCTCAACTTGCTCATTCAGTGTCCTTCTTCAAATCCCTTCCACTAATAAAAGCGAAGGGAGTGGAATGTTTTTGAGGTGTCTCAAAAGCATTCCTGTGTGTCTTCTACCCTTTGAGGGGAATTATGATCCAAACATGGTTCCTGAGCTCTGGAGGACTTGGCCCAGAGGAATAGTTCAAGGCCCAACCAGATGAAGATGAGTGTAATTCAGCTGATCCCAGAGGGTCTCAGAACTTGGCACCAGGTGGCTCTCCTATCAGTGTGTGGGTGGACTCTCTGGCCTTTTCAGACATTCTGGAGAACTCCTTTGGGAATGAATTACGTGCTTGGCTCCACCTTGGACCACTTTTATGGTTCTTGCTTCTGTTTTTAATATTTGGCCCAATCAGAGTCTTTTGCTCTCATGATGAGGTTGAAGTCCTTACCCATTGTACACCTCAGAGTCCTGATAGTGAATTCAAAGCAAGGTTTGAGCTGTTCTTGTAAAGAAGGAATTTGGAACAGGTAATCTAAAGATCATTTCAAAACCAGTATTCTTATTCTTGCCAAAAGCTTTCAGCTCTGGGCTTGGGAGGTAGAGGGCTGTTTGAAAAAGCTTTGATAAAATTATTTTACTAGCTGTGAAACTTTGGGCAAATTATTTACCTTCTAGGATCTTCAATTTTTTTATAATTAAAATCAGAAACACAATGCCCACTTATACAAATTGTTACAGTGGTCACTTGAAGAAGAAGATTCTCTTAGGAGATCTTAGGGGAAAGGAGGTGTTCAGCACAGATTAGTTCATGTTACTCTTCTACTCAGCATAATCAACCAACAAAAAAATTCTGTTGCTTCCTAGTAGCAAACTTGAATTTAAAATGATAAATGTTGGAGAGGGTGAGGAGAAAAGGGAACCCTCCTACACTGCTGGTGGGAATGTAGTTTGGTGCAGCCATTATGGAAAACAGCATGGCGATTCCTCAAAAAACTAAAAATAGACTTATCATATGACCCAGCAATCCCACTCCTGGGCATATGTCCAGAGGGAACTTTAATTTGAAAAGACACATGTACCCCAATATTCACAGCAGCATTGCTTACAATAGCCAAGACATAAGAAACAACCTAAATGTTCATCTACAGATGGCTGGATAAATAAGTTGCGGTATATTTATATAATGGAATACTACTCAGCCATAAAAAGAATAAAATAATGCCATTTGTAGAAATATGGATGGACCTGGAGATCATCATTCTAAGTGAAGTAAGCCAGAAAGAGAAAGAAAAATACCATATGATATCACTCATATGTGGAATCTTAAAAAAAGAAAAGAAAAGAAAAAAAAGGACACTAATGAATTCATCTACAGAACAGGAACAGACTTGCAGACATAGTAAACATTCTTATGGTTACTTGGGGAAACAGGGTGGGAAGGGATAAATTTGAGAGTTTGAGATTTACAGATGATAACCACTATATATGAAAATATATTTTAAAAAATGAATTTCTTCTGTATAGCACAGGGAACTATATTCAATATCTTATAATAACCTCCAATGAAAAAGAATATGAAAATGAGTGTATGTGTGAATATGCTTGACTGGGACATTATGCTGTACACCAGAAACTGACACATTGCAACTGACTAGACTTCAATTTAAAAACAAAACCAAAATTGCATGTATGTAGGTCAGTTTTTCAGTCTCATTTTTAAGATTAAAAATAATGTTACTGTAAGTAGGTTACAGCGGTGAGAATGTGGTAGAAGTGGGAGGCGGGCTGGTGATTCTCCTTTCTCATGTACTGATCTTCACAACAGTGGCACCACCTCTGCTGACTGCTGTCATGCCTCAGAAACCAAAGCCTTTCTCTGGGACTTCTTTATACTTCTCTTTCCATAGATCTTTCTGGGTAAAAGCCAACTTTCTGAAACACAGCTGGAGAAAAACAGCTAAGTATGCTGTGGGCTGACTTTAGATTTACAGCTCACTTTAGATTTACAACACAGACCTCAGATGTGACCTCAGGGCTACCGAGCAATCCAGCAACCCCACGTGAATCCATATACCCTTCTTCTCTCTTTAGACACCGAGTTTACGCCTTTTCCCTTATCTGAGAACCTCTCTTACATCCTTCCTAATTCATAGGACTTTCCTTTTCATATTCACTTGAAAATCAATAAAAGCCATCAAAATAGAGCTTCCACATTCTCCCTCCAACAAACTTAAGCTGAGCTTCATTAGAATCCGTATTTTGTGCCATCCTTTCTGTTAAAATAATGAGCTGTCTCCATTTCTATTTAAAGTCAGAATTTTTTCTTGTATACTGACTCCTGTATCCTGTCAAGGACGTTACTCCTACATCATAAATTTTACACTTTTACCAGAGTATTCCTGTCAATGTAAACCTGCTATAATATATTTTATCTTAAAACAACAATAACAAACCATTATAGATCCTTATGTTTTCTCCTCTTTAGAAATTAGTCTGTACATGAGCCCTAACCTCTTCCCTCCCATTTGTTCCTAAACACACTTTAAACAAGAACCCATTCCTCTGCCACCAACAAGGCTCACAAACCAAATCCAGTCATCAATTCTCTGTCTTTATATTGTTTAACTTAGAAGCAGCCTTTGCAGAGTTATTGTTCCTTTCTGAACACTTCTTTTGGTTTTGAGTACCTTCTCAGATAGACAAAGGTGTTCTAAGTTCATGAAGGGCATTGTCCCACAGCAGTCACATGTAAACAAAAAGAGACTTTTTTCCAAAAAATTTGCGGATGTGGCTTTTTGGGTAGGCCATGACAGCCAATCAGTTTCCCAATGGGAAATGTGTAAAGTTTAAGAGAGATGAGCTAAGAAAAGTACCATCAGCTTTGATAAAAAGAGACTGAGAGAGGGTGTGTGGGTATCGCTCAGTGGTAGAGAATGTATTTAGCATGCATGAGGTCCTGAGTTCAACCCCCAGTACCGCCATTAAAAAGATAAATAAAGTAAATAAATAAACTTAATTACCCCTAACATTTTTTTTGAAGAGTCTCAGAGAGTCTAAAAGGAAAAGGAAAATGCCTTTGGATCCCTACATTTCTACGGGCAGGCAGTAGGCTGAGAAAAATTCTCTGCTACAAACAAGGCCCATTTTTTGATGAAAAGGGAAGATACCTTAGAAGCAGAACTGAGAAAGAAAAACATTGGATCGAAGAACAACTCTAACTGGCCTGGAAACATTGGATTAGGAAGTTTAATTAAAAAAAAAATCTCTGCTCCCAGAACAGGAGGTTCTGACGTCATGTGCCAGCTGTAGTTCAGAACTGCTTAGAGCCGGTGATTGCCATGTGCCTCCCTGCCCAGGCCCGTGTTGACTGAGCGCATCTGTAGCCATTTTCTTGGCTTTGTAACTATACTGTTGGATAACTTCTGTTTTAAATTACTTCCTGGACTGGAGCTTTATCCCCTGCTGACAAGCTTCATCCATATCCCAAACTGGTGCAGATCACAAGGTTTAGCAATTTGAGTCTAAGAAGGACAGGGTGAAAGCTGAGGTATGATCCAGGGATGGTTGGGTGTAATTTGCATGTGAGAGGGACAGAGATTTTACAGGGATTACTACAATAACGGTTCCCACGAGTACTGTCTCCACGTATCTTGCCCTTGTGTTTCCCCTTATTGTATTAACTCTGGACTCCACATGCCTTTCTCGGGCCAGTGAGAAAACAGCAAATATGAAAAAGCAGAGACCTGAAAGGGCTCACGCACTGGGGCTCACTTCTTGTAATCCTTTACCACGCTGTAAAGAAACCCGCGAGGAATACCAAGTGGAGAGAGAGGTCAGGCATTGCAGTTATCACAGCTAAGCCTATCCCCCAACCCTCCTGCCAGCTGCATATAACCACGCAAGTGAGCCCAGATGAGATGGACACAATAAGCACCCGCGCAATCTACAGAATCTTGAAAACTAATGTCATCATTGTTTTAAGTCACTGTGTTTGGTGGTAGTTTGTTATGCATCAATGGATAACTGGAACAGTAGACCCCTGGTTTCTAGAGAGCAGCGCTATCTTTATCTGCTAGGACTAAATGTCCAATTTCCCATGCAGTCAAATACTTGACAGAAGTATCTTTACCCATTAATTGTCCTTGGGCAGAGTATCAGGCGATGGGGAACAGCAAAATAGTCTTAAGAGAGCTGAAAACAGTTAAGAAAGAGATAACAAATGCTAATGCAATATTTGATTTTATTACTATTTACAGTTTAGTTGGCTGTCTTTCCAACACATCCTTATCTGTACACCTCAGGCGATATACGTGTAGCTTGGGAAACAATATAGCATGCTTAGAAGTTAATAACGTACAGTTGGTCTCACATCTGAGTTATCTGGAAAGTTAATTTAAACCTCATTGTGTCTTAGTTTCCCCATAGGTAAAGGGAGAAATAATAATAATGCCTCTACTTCATAGGGTTATTGTGAAGATTCATGGAGTTAATATGAATAAAAATCTTTTAAAAAAACGACTGCCCGGTATGCAGTAAACACTACCTATGCATTGGTTCTAATTATTAGTGGAGAGATCACAGTCTTCTGATCTTAGCTGTGCTCAGTATGTGATTACCTACTACTGAATGGTGTGTATGATGCTGGGCAATGTATTTTAATCTCTTGGAGCAACCTCTGTTTTCTATTCTGTAAAATGTGAATATTTCTTTATGATGTTTTACCAAGATAATGAATGTAAAAGCATATATATAAAACCAAAATTTTACATTTATTTTTAAAGTATTTATGGCATAGAGTAGGAATAATGGGTGAAAATTATAGAAAAAGAATCCTCTAACAAAAAACAGTTCAGATCCAAAGATGGTACAATCTGGTTTGAGATTGTTTGATTCCATTCCAGTAATCCTTCCTTCCTTGATATATTCATTTACGACACAGTTGCTGAGTATCTACTCTCTAAAAGGCCAATGCCATTTAGAAAAGCATTCTCTGTCAGTGGAGGTATTCAAGCAGAGGTAAAGACCCACTTCATACTGAACGTCCATTGGGTCACATAGGAAATTCAATCTTCAGATGACTGGGTGAACTAGATTAGAGGGTCCACAAGCTAGTGATCTCAACATAAACTGGATAGTTTTTTTTTTTTTTTTTAAATACAGATTTCTAGCCTGCAGTTCTTGGTTCTACACAATAAGAATCTAGAAAGTAAGGAAGAGAGATTGACGAGAGAAGGAAGCAAAAAGTTCCCTACCAAAATTCTAATGCTGACAGTCCACAGACATTGACCAATTTGAAAATGTATTAAAAAGACCTCTTAGTTCTTTCTAATATAAAATATAATCAACCATTTAAAAGGACAATCATATATAAAACGTATGTTATCATTATTGCTTTTGTAATTTGGACATTTGAGGATGGTGATATAGGTCCACCTCAGAATTTTCTGAAGAGAATATCATCATCCAGAGAGTAATAGTACTAATCAGAATGGTAGGAAAAAACACACTCCAGCACCTCCTAGACCAAATCCAGAGCCCCTGTGCAGTGGTATTAAGTACCTTGCTTAGCAGGTCTAAGTTCGGAGCAAATCCTTTTTTAGAAGCGTAAGTGGTTTTGCTCCAGTTTCACCCCATGTTGGAGTCAGTCCAAAATGTTGATGACAAAAAGGAAAAAAAGAAAGAGGTAAGGACACATAAATGGATCAGCCTGAACCCAGTTTTACTATGAGAAAGAGCATGCAATCTGTGAGCAATGGTCACTAACATCATCATCACTCACAAAAATGGACCAATTATAGATATTTTTATTTTAGGCTTCAAAGTTTAGAAAGAATTGATAATAAAATGATTGGACTATTTTTTATTGTCATATTAAACACTTTCTGGTTTTCTCATGGCTTATAGGTCAATCTCTTGTTAATGCCTAATAAAAATGAAGATACAATGTTCTCTTTTAGAAGCAGAAAATCACATCATTTTGGAACACAGATCACCAGAAAAGGAGGTATTTTAGATTTATCTGTTTACTTTCCTCATTTAACATGTGTTTTCCCTATGTCCCAGAGAGTTAAGTGATCAAGGGTCATTGGCAGAAATGGAGCTAGAATTTGTCTTCAAATTCCTGTCTGGTGATTATTTTTGTTAAATAATATCTATGTCAATGAGAAGTCTACACACTTTTTCTAGGCATAAGATTATTTTATATGGATTTCAGAGCAGGCATCATAAACATATAAATATCTGTACATTTGTTTTTGATTTGTTGAATGCTAAATCATGTGAGCATCTTGGCCTCTCACTTAGTCGAGAATATCTTTCCACTATTTGCGCATTAAATGCTAACAAGTAGATTCCTTTGGAAATTTGGCATTGCTTCCTGAACTAGAATTAAAGAAAGTTTTCTCCTGAAACAACTGGAAACATAGCACGTGTTCTATTCATTGCTTTGCCCTGAAGCCAGCCTCATAATTCATTTTCTGATTTTGTCTGGACAAGCCCAAATTAGCTACTACATGACTAACCCAGGCACCCTTTCATAATCAAAATGGGCTGGCAAATGGCAAGAACTTTGGCAAAAGCTGTGTTTCCCTGTGCTCTTATAAACTGCTTACTTTAGAGGAAAGTGAGAGTTAGATAATTGCTGTTTTTCTAATGAAACTTCTTAGAATAATACAGTGGTAGAATTTATTAGAACAAAAAAGGCTTTTGGGGGATGATTTGCCTTTCTGCAGAAAGGACCAAGTGTTTGGTTGGTTGTTTCACCCCACCACCCATCAGTCAAATATTGATATTTTTAGAAAGAGAAAATTAAAATGAGCTAATAGAAAAAAGATGTGCAAAACAGAGGCCCATGTTTTAACAGATTTATAAAAGAAATAAAGTGGCTGTTGGGATGCTGTGCAATGGTTTTAAATATTTGCTCTCAATTTCTGTATTCTTCTCATCTCAGCACAGTAATAAAAAATTTGAGAACTGGTGCTAGTCTAAAGGTCCTGCGCTAAAACTGTTCATCTCCTTCACTTTATACACAGCATCCCTGAGACTCCTGGAGGAGAGCTGACTTACTTAAGACCACAGAGATAATCGGTACCAGAGAAGGGGTCTGATCCCATGATCTTCGATGCAGAAGCTAATGCTCTTGGTGATAGTGCACTGCCTACCCTGGTAATGCTTTTTTTTTTAACATTGAGTTACAGTCATTTTACAATGTTGTGTCAAATTCCAGTGCAGAACACAATTGTTCAGTTATACGTGAACATTCATACATTCACTGTCGCATTCTCTTTCGCTGTGAGCCACCACAAGATCCTGTATATATTTCCCTGTGCTACACAGTACCCTAGTAACTCTTAATGAGGACATCAGGAAATCTTCAGAGATGCCTGTGCAATTCAGGCTCTGTGCAGGTCACTATCAGAGTTCAAACTGATTTTTTTTTAAAAAATTCACTTTTATATAAATTCTAAAACACTTAGGAGTTGGGTTCTTTGACATTTCCCTCATAGATGAGAAAGGCTAAGCTTTTATATCTTTATTTTTCAAAATAAGAGTGTTAGCTTTGTCAAATAATTAAATTGAATGTAACTATTTTAATATTTGACTTTACACAGGAGTTCAAAGCATAGCAAGTTCATGTGATTTATGTATTTCTTTTTTCTGGATGCAGAGTGATATTCAAACTGATGACTCTTATTTTTGCCTTCTGAATTAAATCCTCTCTGAGGAATAGACTGTCTAACTGACCTTGATATTCTTTATAAGTGTCATAAAGGACTCATAGAAAAAGATTTTTTAAAAACCCCCAAAACAAAAAAGAAAAACTCCACAGATAAATCTGCCTGCTGAAAATGTATAAACTCTTAGACTACCTAGAAAATTTCCTAGTTCTTAAGTTTTATTTTAGTCTACATGTTATTGATTGTTAGATGAGCACAATTAAGAAGTTAATAATATTACAGAGATTTTAGTATATGTTCATAAAATTACACATGGTATAAATATTCAGTCAGTTTCTAACCTCAACTGGTCAGTATATTCATGATCCAAATGTTGATTTCTAGATAGGACTTTTATAACTTTTAATTTCCCAGAGGGAAAAAATCTATAAGTGATTTCAAAGTGCTCCAGCATTTAAGTAGATTTACTTTGTATATAACGTTCCTGGATTACAATACTTTCCTAATAGAATGATAGAAACTTACAGTTATGTTTAGCTATGTGTTAATTTTTTAAAGTGTACAGAATCCCAGGGAAGCAAGAATGAACCTGACTCATCCTTAATTATACCATGGACCACTTCACTCTAACAGCCAATACCTTCCCATTAAAGAAGGATGGATTCTCCTCCAGTTCCACTTATCATCTTGAAGGCTGTCGAGGGCAAAGAGACAGACATCTTAGCCAGGCACCCAGGGGCTTGAACTACTTACTTCCAATTAGCTGTGGTTATTCAACAATTGTTCAGAGGCCTGTTTAGTCCCAAAAGCTGTGCTCAGAAACATTATAAAAGCATACTTGGACATAATGGGATTGACATGAAATAATTTCAAGTCATCTATCTCTTAGTAATTTTGAATACATAAGAGTCAATAAAACACTGGGAGGAAAAGTGGCCCACAGGGAAAAGTCAGGATGGTGAACAGTAAAAAGCTGCTGAAGAGCTTAGCGAAATTCACAGATAGAATAAAAATCTTTCACAAAATCCCAGTTGATTAACCTAGCTTTGTTGGTTTCGCAGGAGCTTCTTGTTATTGCCGTCCTCCTTCCCCATAATAAGGGATGAAATCAACTTTTCCATAGACTGAAGCAGATTTACCATGGAGCTAATGAGGGGAAAATGTCTGCAGACTCTTCCTGAGGCCTGGGAGGAGCCCTTGCATTGTAACTCTGTGGTGTTATATTGTTGTAAAGTTTACAAATTTCTCCTTTCACTCCAACTTCCTTCTGTCACACTTCCATTCATGAAGTGTGGCCTTGAAGGGGCCACAGGGAAGTTGAGTTGGAGACACATTTATTTTGAGCTCAGTGGAATATATATACATGGCACGGAAATACTTAAGTTAAGAGATTTCAGTTCTACCGACCAGTAGCAATGAGCACACCTAGCACATAGATCTTGGTCTCAAATACCATATCCACTAACAGGAGTTGGGACTGCGGAAGTTATGGATGGTACCAGTGTCGGGGCATGTCAGAGTGATCCTGCTGAAGAACTTGTAAGTCCAGAGAGTAAAAGTACTCAAAAAAGTATAGGGGACATAAGAACTAGCTCAAAGGGGCTCCCAGGGAGTGTGGACAATGTGATGACCAAAATAATTAAATACAGGAATTAATTATAAACCATTGAATAACTGTGAGTTCATGAGTCCACATACTAAACAAGCACATAAGCAATCAGAGGAAAAAAGAAAAAATATGAAAAAAATAAAATAGAGTAAAATATTAGCAATAGGGGAGTTCTGGTAAAGGGGATATACAGTTGCTCTTTTACCGCTTTTATTTTTGAAACTTTCTTGTAGATTTAAAGCCATTTCAAAATTAAAAGCTTTTCTAAAAAGTAGGCTAATGCTAACACTCCCCTAGAATACTTTTCAGAGCAGTCCTACAACCACCGAGCCCACCCATCCAGCAGCGTGACATGAAGATGCAGGGCCAGAGGTTATATTGTCAGGAAAATGCATCCCGGAGCACCCAACAGATGAAATGCAGAGCAGCAGAAGGCAAAGCAGTCTTCGGAATGCATTGATCTAGGACACAATGAGAAGGAAATTCTTCCAGACATCAGATGTGTAAACTATAAACATACATTTGGGACAAAATGACAAAAAAGTGAAACAGTAGTTTTCCACACACTGAACATAAGGTAACAAAGAGAAGAAATCACTGAGAAGCCAATGAGCACTGCAGTTGCCCTGTCTTACTGCCTTGAGAGAGTTCCTAGGCTGAGGCACAGGAGAAGCTCACAGACTCAATGACTGAGGAGGCCAGTCTGAAAGCCTGGGAAGATACAGGCACCAGTGTTCACGTGGCAGAGTGCCGGAGAGCTGACTGCCATACACAGAGATAACTCCAGAAATCTGCAGTCTTCCTCAGGTATGAAGTAATTAGCAGCAACAGTGCTTGGAGCTCACAGATGGCCAAGAAGAATGCCTCTTCCCACACAACCAGACAAGAAAAACTCCTAATTTATGGAGCATTTGGATAGAGAACTCAGAACAAGGGTGTTGTCTTAGTAGTAGGATAAAATTAGCCCTAGGATAAATACTATTCTGTACAATCTTAGAAAAGCTTAAAAGCAAGGCTTAAGAGGATCAGATGGTTTCCAAGTAACTTAACATCATGCCAGAGAAAAGATAAAAAATCTTTATAAGAATACAAAAATATTCAGTAGTGTATTCATTCCCTAGCTGCCATACAAAGTATCAAAAACTGTGTAGCTTAATACAATAGGAATCTTTTAAAATTGAAGTATAGTCAGTTTACAGTGTTGTGTCAATTTCTGGTGTACATCAAAGTGTCCCAGTCATACATATACATACATATAATCATTTTCATATTTTTTTCATTATAGGTTACTACAAGACATTAAATATAGTTCCCTGTGTTATACAGTATAAAATTGTTGTTTATCTATTTTATATGTAGTAGTTTCTGCAAATCTCAAACTCCCAATTTATCTCTTCCCACTCCCTTCCCCCACTGGTAACCATAAGTTTGTTTTCTATGTCTGTGAGTCTGTTTATGTTTTGTAAATAAGTTCATTTTGTCTTTTTTTTTTTTTTTAGATTCCACATATATGTGATATATCATATTTTTCTTTCTCTTTCTGGCTTACTTCACTCAGAATGACAATCTCCAGGTCCATCCATATCGCTGCAGATGGCATTATTTTATTCTTTTTTATGGCTGAGTAGTATTCCATTATATAAATATACCACAACTTCTTTATCCAGTATTCTGTTGATGGTTGTTTCCATGTCTTGGCTATTGTAAATAGCACTGCTATGAACATTGGCGTGCATGTATCTTTTTGAATTAAAGATCCCTCCAGATATATGCCCAGGAGTGGGATTTCTGGATCATATGGTAAGTCTATTTTTAGTTTTTTGAGGAATCTCCATACTGTTTTCCATAATGGCTGCACCAAACTACATTCCCACCAGCAGTGTAGGAGGGTTTCCTTTTCTCTACACCCTCTCCAGCATTTCTCATTTGTGGACTTTTGAATGATGACCATTCTGACTGGTGTGAGGTGATACTTCATTGTAGTTTTGACTTGCATTTTTCTGATAATTAGTGATATTTGTTCAGCAAAGGAAACCACAAGCAAAACAAAAAGACAACCTACAGAATGGGAGAAAATATTTGCAAAAGATGAGAGTGACAAAGGTTTAATTTCCAGAATATATAAACAGCTAATACAACTTAATAAAAAAAACCAAAACAGCCCAATCCAAAAATGGGCAGAAGACCTAAACAAGCAATTCTCCAATGAAGACATACAAATAGCCAATAGGCACATGAAAAGGTGCTCAATATCACTAATTATCAGAGAAATGCAAATTAAAACAACAGAAATTTATTGTCTCCCTGTTCTGGAGGCCAGACGTCTGAAATCAAGGTATCATCAGAATCATGCTCCCTCTGAAGATACTAGAGAAGGAATGATTTCAAGCTTCTTTCTTCACCTCTGGTGGCCTCAGGTGTTCCTTGTTTCATAGATGCATCTTTCCAGTCCTCTGTCTTCATTTACTGTTCTCCCTGTGTGTCTTCACATTGTCTTCCCTCTGTGCACATCTGTTTCTGTGTCCAAATTTCTTCTTTTTATAGGGACACTAGTCACATTGCATTAAGGCCCATCCTACTGACTTCACCTTAACTTGATTACCTCTGTAAAGACTCTTTTTTCTTTCCAAAAAAAGGTCACATTCTGCCGTAATGGGATTAGACTTTAACACTTCTTTTTTGAGGAGCATGATTCAACTCGTAACAGGCACTCAGCAATGTAAACTTCACAATGCCTGGCATCTAGCCAAAATTGCCTGGCATGCAAAAAACAAAAAATATGATAGACAATAAAGAGAAAAATCCATCAGTCATAACCAACCCAGAACTGTCACAGGTGTAAGAATTATCAGCAAGGACATTAAAATAGTTATAATCCTATTTATATGTTCAAAAACTAGAAGAAATGTTGGTTATATTAGGTAGAGACATTGAAGATATTTTTTTAAAAATCCAAATCGAATTTCTACAAATGAGAATTAAAATATCTGAGATAAAAAAAAATGCATTCTCTGGATTAATGACAGATTAGAAACAATAGAAGGAAAGATTAGTGAGTTGAAGGCATAAGAATGGAGAAACTATCAAAATGAAATGCAAAAAACAAAAAGATTGAAAAAAAAAATACTTAGCATCAGTGAGTTCTAGAATGCCAAGTTACTTGCAAGTAACTCAAGTCCCTGAAGGAAAGTACAGATGGAAAAAAGAAAATATTTGCAGAAAAAATAACCAACCTTTTTCAAATTTGATGAAAACTATAAACTTAGAGATTCTGTAAGCCCAGTAAACTTCAAACATAAAAATGATGAAAAGAACTAACACAAGGGACATAATAATTAAATTGCTCAAAACCAATCATAAAAAAGAAAACTTTTTTAAAACCCAGAGGAAGTATGTACAGAGGAGCAAAGATGGGTAACAGAAAATTTCTTGTGGGGAACAATGCAAAGAAGACAGTGATGGCGCTTTTTGAAAGTATTTAGAAAAAAAATTGTCAACCTAAAATTCTATGTTTAGTGAAAATATAATTCAAAATGAAGGCAAAATAAAGGCTTTTTTGGAAATACACAAAAGCCTTAAAAAAAAAAATCACCAGGAGACCAGCACAAAGAAAGAATGTTAAAGAAAGTCATTTAGGAAGAAAGAAAAAAATAATAGCATATGGAAATAAAGGAATTAAGAAGCCTAGAAATGATAATTATATGAATTAAATATGTATGACTTCATAAAATTATCTCTTAAATCTATGTAAAAGATAATTAGCTATTTAAACCAACACAGTACCGATGTAATTGGTGTTTATAACAAATGTGTAAGTAATGTTTATGACAGCAATAACATAAAGGTCAGCAGAAGAGAAATGGGGGTATGTTCTTATAGAATTATTATATATAAAGTGGTATAATATCACTAGAGAGTATAAATTGTAATAAGATAAAGAAGCTTCTGTAATAAAAATACAAAAAATTGTAGCTAATAAGCCAATAAAGGAGATAATATGGAATCATAATAAATACCAAAAGAAGGCAGAAAAGAGGGGAAGGGAACAAAGAACAGATGAGACAAAGAGGGAACAAAAATGCAAGATGGGAAATTTAAACCTAAATGCCTCAATAATCACATTAAATGTAAATAGTCTCAACAGCCAATTAAAAGTTAGAGACCATCAAACTGGATAAAAAGCAAGTGCCAACTATATGCTGCTTAAAAGAAACCCACTTTAAATGAAAAAAAAAAACACAGTTTAAAACTAAGATGATAAGAAAAGATATAATAAGCTAATACTAAATCTGAAGAAAGTTTTAATGGCTATATTAATATCAGGCAAAGTAAGTTTTTCGGAACAAAGAATATTATCAGGGAGAATAAAGGCCATTTTATAATGATAAGGTGTTCCGTTAATCAAGACAACACAACATCTCTGTACATTTATGTACTTAATTACAGAGCTTCAAAATGAAAGAAGAAAAAATACTGGTGGAAATGCAAAGAGAAATAGACAAATTCACATTTAGTTGAATTTTAACATTCCTCTTCCAATAATCAATAGAAAAAAAAAGCAGATAGAAAATGAGTAAATATATAGAAAACAACACAAACACTATCAACCAACTGGATCTGACATGTATAGAGCCCTCTACCCAACAAGGACAGAATGCCTGTTATTTTTAAGGTACACAGAAAGCTTAACAAGATACACTATATCCTGGGTCATAAAATGAGCATCAATAAATTTAAAGGAATTCAAAGCCTTCAGTGTATGTTCTCTGTCAATAATGGAATAAAATTAGATATTAAGCAGTGAAAGATATCTGGATAACCCTTATATTTGGAAATTAAATAACGCACTTCTAAATATGTCAAAGAACATACGTCCTATGTGAATCAAAAAGGAAATGAAGAAGGATTTTGAATTGAATGAAAATGAAGCCATCCTCAAAATTTGCAGGATTGCCACTAAAGTAATATTTAAAGGAAATTTATAGCACTGAACACCTTCATCAGAAGGAAATATAAACATATGAACTGATGACACTAGAAAGCCTTGGACATGTTACTAGCAAAGATCTTCTACCTTCATACCCTGCAATATGGTTATAAGATCATACAGAATTGATCCAGGTGGGCACTAATTTTTCTTAGTAAATGTTTAAAAACATGACTGTATCAGAACTTTCCAAGTACCTTCATATACACTTTCTCCCTAAATGTTCCTCGTGAATCAGGAAGATATTCCTGTTTCCTTTAACAAATGAGGAAATTAAGTCAGAGAGTTAAAGTGGATTTGAGGCCACATACCCTATGAGTAGCAACCAACATCTATGACTTTGGAATTATAACCCAGTGTTTTTTTTCTTATCTTAGACAGAAGAAGCTTTATATGACCATGAAGCACAGATAACATCAAGGCATTGCACAGATGGAGAAGTGTAAATGGTAGGAACCCGACCAATTTCCCTGTGGGAATTCTAGTACTCTCCAGAATGTACATTCTGAGGCCAAGACAATGCCTTTATTGAGGGGCTTAACTGGGGACATGACCAGGAACATTCATAACAGAGACATTTACAAGGTTTGGTCGAGAGACACTTGTACATTTTCCATGTGACACATTTTTTAACTGAAGATCTTGTTTGAGGATTTAATCTCTCTCAGCAGTCACTGCTTGCTAAACCACTTTACTTTCTTCATTTGAAAGGTGGAATGAAGTTGTGGTAAGTTGTAGGAAATATGGAATAGAGAAAAACAAACCACTTGAAGTGGGATATAGATTGGAGAAAAACGCATTTTATTGTCTCAGTCGAAGAAGATGACTTAAATGAGTTGCTGCCTGCCAGGCCACAGCATGTGGCATAAGCACGGAAAACAGTGAGGTCATGGGAATAGCTCATTATCCCTAACGCAGTATCGATTTTAATAGAAGCCTGATTGGTGCTTGGTGTGATGTTAAAAAGCACTGGACTGGAAGTCAAGACATGTGGGTCCTAGTCCTCGTTTGACTGGTAACCAGATGTGTGATTTTAGTCAGTTCCTCTTTTTTGGCCTCTGTTTGACTGTTTGTGAACAAATAATGAAGGGATAAGTTTAGATGATATGTAGGGACTTTTCCAGTTTGACAATTAATCAATATATATTTACTTACCACCTATATGTGCCAGAAACATTATTATGTGCTGAGAATGCATTAATACACAAAATAGACTTGATGTTTCTCAACTGAGAATTGGTCTTTCATCAACTGAGAAACCTCAACGTCTTAACTGATGTTTCTCAAAAGAGTCAATACAGCAGATTGATAAGGACTTTACGGGGCCTTAAAGTATTCCTGAGAAGTAAGGAAGCCCCAGGAGTACTATTGCTGTGCCTGAGGGGGGATATATACTTTTATTAACATTTTACTGCAACTCCCCCGCTTTACCCTCTCGTTACTTTTTCTGGAGCCATTGCAACCACCTCTTCACTAGTCTCTGTTTCCATCCTCAGTCCCTCCACGCAGCCATACAGATTCCTATCAGAAGTTATCAGTGTGGCAAGAAACAGTATCATTCCCTTTTCAAAACATCCTGTCTTCCCTTGGCAAACACAAGCATGCACAAATTCCCTAAGATGAGATCCAAAGCTTTTGATGCTCTCGTCTGAAATTTCCTTTCCTATTTTTGCCCATCTCACACACCCGTCTATACTCTCATACAGCTACGATTAATCTCGACAGCCATACGATGTATTGCAATCTCACTTCCCAGTGTTAGTTTCTGTCTCTATGCCAGGAGCCCTTGAAGCAGAGCAAGGGGTAGATATTTATGTCTGAATCCCAATGCATAAACTGGCACTCGGTGGCCCAGTAGGTACTCAATAAATATTTGTGGAATTGATTGGATACCCTTTTGGCAGGATATTTCCCTACCCACTGTGTCTGCAAGTTCTCAGTAAATAACTTGATTGTTGCCTCACCAGCGCTAGGCAATGGTCTGTGAATTCCGAGCATCAACTCCACCTGGGAGCTTAAGAAATGCAAATTCTTGAGACATGTCCCAACTATCTTTGAAGGTGAGAACTAGTAACTCCAGGCCTCTCCAGAATTCTTATGCCTGCTAAAGTTTGAGCAGCATGCTCCTAAACCATTACCAGAAATGAATTTATAGACTCTGACTCATTTTTCATTTGATAAAAATGTGGTTATTCAACCAGTGCCAAAACACTTTGGCCAGGGGTTCTGCTGGTTGATTAAAATCTAAAAACAAAGCCAGCATAAAGCCTGAGCACTGGCAAAGTCCAGACAAATGCCAAGACTTTTTTTAAGTTGCTTTGCTTATCACAGCTCTATCATAGTCTCCCAATGAAAAACAGCAAAAATAAACACTTGCAAAGTTACACAGTGTGATCAAACTCCCCTACACTACAGAAGTGATGGGTATTAGGCAAGGGCTAGGGAGGTGATGATATGTTAATTCTCCTTGATAATACAACTTGAATTTACAGAGCTCTCCATGACATTAATCCTTTATTCACTAATTAGATCCTTTACTCTTTCCACTAATACTTATTGAAGGCCTACTATGTGTGTAACTATTATGTCAACCATTGCAGAGTTACACAAATAATTCAAAGGCATAGGCTTTGTGCTCAAATTGCTAGCTATAATAGAGGAAGTACACAATAAATGTGCAGTTTTAAAGTGATGCCATATGTGTTAACAAAGAGTAAACACCAGTTGTCAGCCAGCCCAGCACATGAGCCCTAACTCAGCTTCCAGGCCTTGGAAGGCTTTCTGAAGGAACTGGTATGTGGGCTGAGTTCAGATGCACAAATGAGAGTTATTCAGGCTGAGGATGCAAGGAGAAGGGAAGGAGCAGACAATAGGGCAAAAGGATATTCCAGTGGAGGAAACTGCATTTACATCGGCCTTAGAACACCCTCATGAATCCCTCTTAAGACATATTAAGGTGTTTGAACTTCATCCTTGAGAAGGGGTGAAAGGAATTAGGGTGAGGGGCTGGAGGGCAGGAGGCAAGTTTGGCCGGAATGAACTGAAAAGATTTAAAGCATCGAAATTGCCATAGTTTAACTTCTGTTTTGGAAGAATAGTCTGGCTGGACTGTATATAACTAATTGGAATGGGACAAGACTGGATGCAGGGAGACCCAATAGAAGTTTTATGATTTGAACTAAGTGCCAGTGATGAAGGGAGAAAGGGTGGCTGCAAGAGGTTAAATGCCAAGAAGCAACAGGCTTAATGTCATGATGGATGTGTGATGGAAAACAAGTCTAAGATGGAACCTAGGTTGGGTCTTGGGACAACGGAGCTAGGGAATTTAAGAGTTGCAGTGGGATGAGGGAGTCAGGGAGTGGACAGCAGTAGTTGAGAGAGCAATGAGGACGATTTAACCTCAAAGAGGGGATGTTTTTTGAAAGCTGGAAGTCTGTTGCTCTTCAAAGGCACACTGTGACACCACCAGCTCTGCTCTGGATGTTCCACAGATATTTCTGAGTAAGTGCGCTCCATTGCACAAACCAAGAATCTGCAGAGCACTCTGGATTGAGGAGGCGGTGTGGCCATAAAACAGCTCTTTGTTCCATTACTCAGTTCAGTGAACCAAGGAAAGTCTGAAGACTGAAGACTCTGCCCCTAAGTTGCTCATATCCTCTGTATTTTTTTTTTTTCATTTGAGAAGTGGGAAAAAAATACTATATTAACCTACTTTGCATAGCTTCCCTTAGGAATTTCCACTTAAAGTACATATAAAACATTGTATAAATTGAATATGATCATAAATGCATAACAGCAGATTTGCTAAACTTAAAAAAAAAAAAAAGAATTCCTAATCTGTGAATTTTTTCACCAGTCTGGAACTTATTTGAAGCCACAAGCTCTGAGTTTTATAAACTGAGTATTTACTACCCTGTCCCTCAGTATAAGCTCAGGGAGAATATAATATTTTCTCTTATGTAATTAAAGCAAGTAAAATCTTAACCTTAGAAACGTTTGCTTTGGGATTAGAAACCCAGAACACTTTTCATGCACTGCTGCTTCGTGTTCTATTATCCCATTTTGATTAAAAGGTGATTTTTTTTTTTTAGAAGGTGATATTTTGAAGGGAAAAATTGTTTGATTAGTTTCAGAGAGTTTGAACTTCAGTCCCAGATTCGATAGTGCCTAGCTGGGTGGCCCTCAGGCAGGCCTCTCTGTCTCTTACTCCTCAGTGACTTCATCCGTACTATGGAATGAAGGTAATAGTTCTTGTTTTGCTCTCCTCACTGGCATCACCCGACAGTTACTTAGGACGGGTTTACTTAGGGCTTCCTATATGCAGGGCAGCTTGCTAGATTTGGTGAAGCAGAGGGAATAGATGGTATGGTTGTGGAGACACATATTTAACTGGAAACATTACAAAACAACACGGCAGTGATCGTTCAAACACATATAGAAGGACCAAGAACAGAACAACTAACAGCCTGGCCAAATCAAGGAAGGAGATACTATTTGTGCCAAAATCTTGAAGGATCTGGATGAGTAAATGGATAGTTGAAGGTCTTTGCATTCTGAATAGCATATAATAAAGGCACAGGGTCATGCTTGCAGATTATAAGAGATAATTGTTACTATTAAGAATCATGTATATATATCAGTACTACTCAAAAAAGGATGCAAGGCTCAGGTAATCTTTTCCATCTACAAGGCCCATACCTTTACCCATCATTATTACCTCTTTAACCAAACTACGCAAATGCACCCTGAAACACCCCAGTATGAGTACTGTACACAAACTTTGTGGTCTGAAATACTGGAAAGGTTATGGCCTAAAGGATATTACCCAAGGGATCCAAGAGCAATGAATTGAAAAGGTGAGTATGAGTCAAAGTCTTCAGCGTTCAACAAAGTTCAAAGCCAAGGAATCCAAGCATCCATGCCAAGTCCAAAGGGCAGAAGGGAGACCACAAGATGGAAATGAAATCAAGGGTTAAGGACAGGATGAAAAGTGGCATGGCACCAGCTCATGAAAGGAGGAAAGGTCCTGGAATCTAGTACTGGAATGTGGTAACCTTTTTTTTTTACTGGTCATCGAGCACATGGAATGAGTTGTGTATGGTCGATTTTATTTATTTTTTTCCTAGCTCTGTTTTTGCATTTCCTTAATTCCACTTCTTGTATTACCTATATGATCTGTATCTTGGTTTAAAAAGAGTTCTGGCTTTTAAATCCAGCTTGATCTTCCCATCTATCTTTACCATTGCCCTATTTACCCCAGACATTAATTCATTCTACAGATACTCTAATTCTCTCCCTTTTTATTTATTATAAAAGTTAATGTTTAGAAAAATGTATCCAAACTGTATTCAAATACTTACTAATGAAACAGAGTAAACTATTTTCTTCTTATAAGTTTTTAAGATTTGAGGGGAGGGTTGGAAAATATAATACTCAGGATGTAGGAAAACAGACACTTTCACATCATTCGCACGGGAGTGAGAAAATTTGTAAATATCTTATAAATGATGGGGTGACTGCCCACTGATCAAATAGTTTTATTTACACCACTGAGCAAAATTTTGAGGACCAATACTTCATTTATCTATGTTCAAAGAAATATAAAATATAATAGTTGATACAGTTTATAGTCTAGTAGATTTTATAACTCTTAATAGAAAGTTTTTGAATATCCCATGTTGGTAACATAGTGAGAAAACAGACATCCTCTAGGACTACTAATGAGAATTAAAAATAGTCAGAGCTTTCTAGTGAGCAGTTTAACTACGGATGTAAAACGTTAATAAATGTCTCATACCATTTGTCTCAGAAGATCCACTTCCAGACATTTAGCTTCTAGTTGGAGAACATTATGTCCCCACATTCTGACTGTCACAGAAACTCATTTCACAGTGAAAAAGTGCAGCAATGAATGTACACCCCTGGAAAAGAAAGGCTTCTAATGCTAATTTTAAATACTTCTGGACTCTAGGCTCTTTCCTTCTCTCATTAGTCAGAAAGTCCTAAATACTAAGTCTCACATTGTGCAAGAATTATACATTGGGCACTTCTAACCGTGTTTAGTTCAATTTCTTGTATGATGCCAACAATTCATGCTCTTTTCTTTTTTCTTAAGTATTAACTTATGTCTTTATTTGAGATTTATCTTGCTTTTCAATTGGGAATTTTCTTTTGATTTTACTGGGAAGGAGTTAAACATGTTTAAGATAAAATTAGGGTAGTGTAGAGCCTAGAAAAGCATTGTGCTCCAAATACATACATACTGTTAAAAATTAAAACAAAATTAATCATTTCCTGTGTTTAATAACATTTTTATTGAGTTCTCTGGTCTGCAACTTACATTTTATGTGTTATGTTTTGTACAATATCTTAAATTGCACAAGAGTTTTATGAGACGTGATATTATTTCTTTCTCACAACAACCTTATAAATAAGATTTATTAAATTTTGAAGATCATGAAAATGAGTCTTAGGGCGGTAAAGTGACTTGTGGAAGATTCAGCTAATAATAGTTACTAGCTGAGTAACTCAGATTCGAGTCTTGTGCCTCCTGGACTTGGGCTCTGTATATCATACCGGATGCCATTCTGGTCTCCTCAAGAAGACCTCTCAGAAGTGTCTTTGGCAATGTCCCCATCTTGGACTGTGCATTTTTTCCAAGAGGTCTTCTCAACAGGATCTCCTGGCTGTGCCTGAGACCAGACTACTCAATGGCCTCAAGGGGTCCTCTCTCCAGACAATTAGTTCACAGTTGCTTTCTCAAGAACATCCCTTGCATTCAGCTCAGGGTCCTATGTGACATCAGTGCAACCTCCCCAAGACCACATACTTGGTCCTGCAGACTCTTGCTGCATACACAAGCTTCTTGGCTGTACAGCTACATATATAGTCTGGAAGTTCTTAAGACATTTCTAAATGTAACTTAATATTTATATTTCTCTTTGTGTACCCCCAAAATGTTACTGCATCTATTAAACAGCTTTCTGGAGCCCAATTTCAAATCAGATATACTTGGAAAAATGAAAAAATGTTTAAACTACTTCTGAATCAGTTGTGAAAACAAGAGCATATAATCTAGTGTCCTTTATAAAAACCTTTATAGATACTGACAGATGCTGGAGAGTTGCCTCAAAGAATATTGGCTTTTGCTCTGGTGTCAATAATAAACAGTGATCCTCTACATGGGAAGAATCGCCTATTGAACTCAGTAAGCTCTTCCCTCTGTATTTAAGACCCACGAGTATACTGTTTAAACTTGCTTTTCAGTCTCTTGTAGCATCAGATCTCAAGGCTTCACCTAATATGGGTTACTTGCTTTTACTTGAACATGCCTTTTGTGTTCACATTTCATGACTTTTTCAGGCTGATCCTTTGACCTGGAAGAATAAAAGTCTAGTTATTAATGAAAGCCTACATTTGGACAAGCATCTCTGTATGTATTATGTTTTCTGGCCTTTACAATAGCCCGTTGCCATTTTACAAGTGAAGAAAATAAAAATTCAGAAGGGAACCACCTTACTGAATGTCTCACTCCTGGAATGAACAAACTTGGGATTTGGATTTAGGCTTAAGTATTCCACCATGCCATAACGCCTCTGCTGGTACAATTTAATTGACATTCAGAGAAAGGTACTTTCCAAAAATACAACCACATGTTTATGATGTGGTTCAATGAAATTGCATATTAACAAACTGCTGTAAGTGTTGTTGGGATAAAAGAGTAAAGAAAACAAAAGAATTTAGACCTAAAAACAGCGAGAATCATCCTTCAAACACACAGTATTTCTTCAGAGTAGAACATTCCCCTCCTCTTTTTCTAATTCTTACTCATCAGTAAGCTCTTAAGTATCACTTTCTATTAGGGAGCTTTCCTGACCTCCCCTTTAGAGACTGGAATAAATGGTCCTGCCTTGGGATCCTGTGGCTCTGATTTCTTGATCATAGCAGTTGACACAGTATTATTCCTTGTTTAGTTTCCTATCTTTGCTGTTAGATTGAGAGCTCTGTAAGGGACAATGATGATATCTATTCTTTAATGTATACCGGCACCATATGTATTTTCTGGAACATGGGAACCATTTATATTTGATGAATGAAAAAAAGAGATTGAGAGACTGGGGAAGGGAGAGAAGGGGGTGGCAGAAAGCCCTTAGACTCTAGAGTCGAACCAAACTTAGCCATTTATGAGTTTTTTACTTTGAACCGTTGCTCAGCTCCTCTCAATCTACAGTTTCTCATCAGAAAAAGGTCATATTTGCTAGAATAACAACTATTTTTAAGAGGTCTTATGAGGTGCCCTGAACACAGTAAAAAATCTTAAAAATTTCTTTTTCATATCTAATTATGTGGTATTGTCTTGGAGTTATTCTGGAACTCTGGAGAAACTTTGTTTCCAGTGTTTTGGTAGCATTTCCTTTGATAACACTCCACGTTCTAACCATGCAGAGAGCCCTTGGATATTTCAAAGTCAACACCACAAACTTGAATTCACTGTCTCTTTTCTCAAGACTTTTCTCCTTCCTTTATTTCTGATTCCTGTTAAAGGCACAATCATCCACAAAAACACAAAATCAGAAATAGAAACCTTGTCTCCTACCGTCACCACCCTCATTGTTTCTCTTAGTCTATAGCAGTGCTTCTCAGCTAGGCATCATTTTGCCTTCCAGGGGCTATTTGATGCTGTCTGGAGACATTTTCGGTAGCCACAATGGGGAAAAGGTGATAGTATCTAGTGGGTAGAGGCCAAAGATGCTGTGAGACCTCCTACACTGCACAGGACAGCCCACTTCAGCAACAAATTATGCCGCTCAACATATGAGTGGTGCTGAGGTTGAGAAAAACTTGCTGTAGAGCGAGGAGTTAGTAAACTTTCAGAACAGCATTCTAATCATTGGTCCTTGAAACTGCTGGCAGTACTGCATAATTTGCTGGTGAAAAAAAAAAGGGCTGCCTTCTTCCAGAAAGTGCTGTAATTACCCTACATTTCAGTAGAATTTTGGCCAGTTTGCTGGTGAGATCCGAGGTTGACTGTTTTATAAGGAGTTATGTTGATTCTCTAGATTTTCTTTTGAACAGCAGTCTCAAAGGGTAGTCCTGGAAACTCTGGAGGCCCATGAGACATTTTTAGAGAGTGTTCAAAGTTAGATTTTTACAATAATATTAAGATGTTGTTTGCCATTTACACTCTTTATCTTCTGAGAGTGGAGTTTTCCAGAATCTACATGACATATGACATTGCCAAACATTAAATTAAAAAGCAAGTATGAGTATCCAGCTGCTTTATATTAAACCAGACATTAAAGAGATTTGGAAAGTCATATAATAATGCTATTCTTCTCATAATTTTTGTTTTTAAAATATATGGTTATTTTTCATGAAAATTTTATTTATGTTAACATATAATGGGTTTATTACTGTTTTTGAAACCAATTAATAAATAAATATCTTGAAAGTCCTCAGTTTTTATTTCTAACATAGGAAATATCACTAGATATAACCCATATAAACAACTACTTTGGCATCCTCAGTAATTTTTAAGCTTAAAAGGGGTCAACAGTTCAAAAAGTTTGAGAAGTGTTATTGTAGTGCAGTGTCTTTCATACTTTATGTATTCAATGCACATATTCTGATTCAGTAGGTATGATAATTAATTTTATATGTCAACCTGACTGGGCCATGTGGTGTCCAGGCATTTGGTCAAATATTATTCTGGTCATGTCAGGGTGTTTCTGGATGTGAATAACACTTGAATTAGTAGACTGAGTAAAGCAGACTGCCCTCCCTACTGTGGGTGGGCCCCATCTAATCACTTGAAGGCCTGAATAGAACAAAAAGACTGACCCACCTAGAGTAAGAGGGAACTCCTCCAGCCTTGACTGCCTTGAGCTGGGACATTTGCTTTTCCCCGACCTGCTGACTCGAACTGAAACATCAGCTCTTCCTGAGTGTCAAGCATGTCATTTAGACTAGAACTACACCCTCTGCAATCCTGGTTCTCAGGCCTTCAGAATCAGAGTGGAACTACACTATCGGCTCTCCTAGGTCTCTAGCTTGCCCATCGTACACCTTGAGATTGTGACCTTCCATAATCACATGAGCCAATACCTCATAATTATTATTTATCTATTTACGTATTTATTTATTTATTTGAGCTATAGTCGGTTTACAATGCTGTGTCAATTTCTGGTGCACAACACAACTTTTTAGTCTTACATGAACATACAAATATTCATTCCCATATTCTTCCTCCCCATGAGCTACCACAAGATCTTGTATATATTTCCCTGTACTATACAGTTTAAGCTTGTTTATCTATTCTATATATACCTGTCAGTATCTACAAATCTCTAACTCCCAATCTTTCTCCTCCCACCCACCTCCCCCCACCGGCAACCATAAGTCTGTATTCTATGTCTGTCAGTCTGTTTCTGTTTTATATTTAAGTTCATTTGTCTTCTTCTTTTTTTTCTTTAAATTTCTTTATACCTATATATCTCCTATTGGTTCTATTTCTCTAGAGAAATCTAATATAGTAGGTCTGGGATGGGGCCTGAGATTCTGCATTCTAACATCCTCCCCAGAGATTCTAATGTTGCTGGTCCTTGGACCACACTTCTAATCGCAAAGGTCAAAGCATCATCACCTGGTAGTTTATTGGAAATATAAAATCTCAGATCCTGCCTCAAACCTGTAGGATCAGAATCTGCATTTAAACGAGGTCCCCAGGTGATTTGTTTGCACTTTAAAATTTAAGTGACACTGCTCTATGTTAGTTGTTCTCAACCCTGACTACTTAGTAGAATCACTTGGATAGCTTCAAAAAAAAAAAAAAAAAAAAGATAACTGGACTCCACCTCAATCAAGTCAGACCAATTAAATCAGAATCAGTAAGAATGGGGCCTGGACATCTTTATGTTTTAAGTGCTGTGCAGATGACATTAATGTGCAGTCATGAATGAAAATCATTGGTCTAAATAAAAGACTGAAGATCAACAGTTGCAATCTATGAGGCTTTTGAAAAAAGAAAATTAATTACCCAGGGTATGAGGTAAGAGTAAAAGATGTCAATTAGCCACTTAGTGTTTTTCTATATATAGTCAAAAGTTAACCAAGCAGCCAAGTTCTCAGATAAGACACCAAAGGAAATTATGGCACTACTGGCTGTAATAAGAGATCATATGACTTTTTATGTGTTTGATGTGTGTTTTTTTTTTCTGAACTGGGGACTTAGGGTTGAATTTTTACAGAAAATTCTTTCCAAGTCCAGAATCCCTAAATTGTTATGTGTTGTGTTATATAGAGTAGACTCACAGAGCTGGAAGGTTTTTTAGGGATTATCTAGTCTAACTGCTTCATGTATAGATAGGGAAACTGAGGCTCAGACAGGCCAATTCACTCACATAGTATAGTGGAAACAACAGACCTGAGTTCAGCTCACAGCTCTTATACATCCTCTGGAGTCATTCTTTTGTTCCCAGAACAAGCGGCTACACCATGGCTAGCACCACCAGCAGTCTAGAAGTACAACAATCAGACTGGTACAATGATGCCGCCATTGAAATTTTGCTGACTGCTGAGTATTTTATGTATATACATACATATATGCATATATATACATTTTATAATTCAACAACTGTTTAGTGAGCCTCTGCCAAGTGGTGTTAGAAATTTAGTAGACATCATTCAAAGTTATTTTGTCATCCTACAATGACTTGCAAATCTCCTGATTTCCACGTTAGTGTTTATTTAACTGCATGTCCCACTGCCCTCCTTGGCAGATGAAGAGGGTTGAGAAAATTGAACTACTCACCCAGCTGACAAAGTGGGACTGGGACCTTGATCCTGGACTGATCAGACTGCTCTCTCTGCAAACAGACTGGAGCCTGAAGAACAGAAACTGATGTTGGAAATCCTTAGTAACTAGAAACTCCTCCCAGCTTTTCCTCCTTTCTCTGAAAATAGAACTCCTTAAAGAGAGAGAGAAATAAAGGAAAGAAAAGAAAAGGCACACTGTTTGATGTACTGTATGTTGGAGGGTTCTGGAAAAATTTATAATGTGTTCTGTACTCAGAGACAAAATTTTCCAATAGGACATTTATACTATTTCCTTCCAAGAGTCTGCATCCTGTTACACTCTGGAAGAAGTGACCTCATGGTGTTTGTATTTGTCTCTTTCACAAAACCTCTTTTACAGTATTAATGCATGTGCAGATCTTAGGATACGTAAGACATGAGGCTCTGACTTTGGCAGGTCATTCAAAGAACACGCTGCCACTTTCACGCTGGCGTCATCTTGTTTTATAGCGGCAGAGGGTCTGGGAGTGGGAGAGCTGGCTGGGAGGAAGTTCTATGCCAAGTGACTTGGAAAATATATGCCACAGCAATCTAAAGAACCTAATAAAAGCGAAAGAATATTAACTAGTGATACATGTTATTAGTCTCCAAGGAACTGACAGTAATCACTGTAATCCTTTACAGCCCATTAGAATTATAAGGTGATTGCTTGCACATTACCTCATTTGTTCAATGCTTTGCAGTTTATAAAGCACTTCCTCATAGATCATCTTGGTTGTTTCTTCCAACATCCACGTGCGCTATGCAGGACTACTATTATCCCAAATTTGAAGAGGAATGAAAACTGAGGCTTGGAGATAGGTAAATAAAAATAATGGAAATTCTTTGACATAGAATTTGATCACATCGAAAACTCTTTTTATGTACAGGAATTCATTTGGTTTCCACAACAATATCTGCAGTAAGTAAAATTACTAATCCCATTTTGCATATAAAGAAGCCAAGAAACAGAGAGTAAATCACTTACCCCAGATTTCACAGCGAATCAAGTGGCAGAGTGAGAAGTTAGATCTAGACCGACTCCTTAAAAAGTGCTCCTTCCACTAAATAAAAGTACCTCTTTACAGAGCAGGGGCTTGGAGGCAACCAGACCTGCATATAAATCTTGGCTTCTGCACAGGTGGACTGTAGGGTGAAGTCTGAGAAACTACTTAAGCTCGCTAAGCACAGCTTTCTGATCGGTAAAACGAGAAAAGTAATTCCTCCCTCATGGGATTCCTGTAAGGAAAAAATGAGCTCGTTTGCAAAATGTTTAGCATAGTGTTGGACACGCAGAAAGGGCCCAGTGACTGTTATTGTAATAAATTTTATCACTGGCCACCATTAACACACAAGCCCCTCCCATCCCAACTTTAGTCTCACCAGTGCTGCTCAACAGTTTTGGCAAATGTCGCTTGTTTTTTTTCCAGCTGAAGCTGTGGACTCCTCTCCTCCGAGCAGTGCGCGAAGAGCTACGTTAATCTCTGCAACAGAAGTCAGGATTCCGAGTGCCGACGCTTTCGTCTCCTTCCTTTTACGTCCTTTAGAACCCATACAAGCCCTCTCGTTTCCAACCTCTGTTCCCAGCTGTAGGTCTGGGTGAACGGAATAAAGTGAGAACTACACTCAGAATAAAAACAAACCGAGGCTGTGTCATAACATCTGGTTAAAATTCCAGAGCCCCAGACCCCACACAAAGCAGCTGCGGCTCATGTTACTGGGCATCTCGTCGACCTCGCCTCTCTCCGCAGCATCTCTAAGAAATCAAGTACCTGATATTTAAGGCGGGTCTGAGGCAAAGCAGCCCTTGTAGTCAGGGAATACTGACGGTGTATAGAGTTCAGTCCCAATCAGTTGTTGGTTAAACACGCTGCTCATTCTCAGAGCATGTAGATCCTTCCCAAGTCTTTCCCCCTCTTCCACGGACTCAGCACCTTGTTGCGGCAGCGCGATCCTCACCACGGTCCCCTCACCACGGTCCGCTCACCACGGTCCCTTACAGGTTTGTCGCCTCCGCCTCTGACACTCCCTGACATTCCCCGTGCAGCCCACTCGTCCTGAGATGTTTTGAGTTCTCCAAATGCAGCCTGACTCTCAAATTTTAGTGCTTTGCACAAGTTATTCTTTTTACCAAGAATTCTTACTCATTCCCTGAACTGTTGTTGAAAGATGAGTTCCTATTCTTGATGATGCAGTTCATGTAGCTTTTCTTTTAAGAAACGTCTTCTGGGGGCTTCTATTCCTGAGAGGCTGTATGGGTAACGCTGGTGTTTTTCTCTCTTCTCTCACCACCTTGTATGACCTTTAACTGCTATACATATATTTATGTTCACACCCATTTCCTTCACAAATCTCTGAGCTCCCTTGGAGTAATTTTTTCTTTTGATGTATGATGAAACCCAGTGCTATGGTAGGGATTTAATAACTCTTTTGAGAGACAGTATGGAAGTTTTGAATCTTAACTGTGTTTATACACTAGACACCTTTGGTGCCTTGGGCCTTGAATACTACTGTGATTCCTTCTTTCCTTTCTTTCTTTCTTGTCACCATTTCATAGTTGAAAAAAATGTTAAATTTTAGTTAAAGATTAGAATGAAAATGACCATTTTTTTTCAGTTCCAGGTCAATGGACCCCTTGAATTCTATCCACACATTCCTGATTAAGAACCCCTAGAATGTATGGAATTTAGAATCAAACAGACTGAGATTAAAAATATTAACATCTCTCTACACTAAATAAATATAAGCTGAGACTTCTGATTGTTATAATACTTAACTGTGTGTGATGTGAAAAAAAATCCGACACTGTCTGTGATGGTGTCTAACAGGTGGCCACAGCTACATCAGTGCTATTTAGCTGTGTTACTACTAACTGTCATTAGTTTATTGAGACTTCATGGGACAATGAGAGAAGCCCAAATACTCTGGATTTAATCTCAGCCTTGACTTTTATTCATTATGTGACCTGGGCCCCTTTAAATGTCAGTTAATTCATTTGGAATATGGGGCTAATAGTATCTATTATGAAGCCTTTTTATAAGACAGTAAAAAAATGCGCAAACATAGGGCTGGAAAATAAGAAACACCCCATAAACAATCAAATGAATGACTGACTGACATTTTAAAACGTAATGAATTCCACTTCCTTGGGTCCAGCAAATTTCACTTCCCAGTGAAATTATAAATTCTCAAAAAGATAATACTAATTGTATCTACACATTCAAAATTAACTATTTTAAAATTGAAAAGTTAAAATTTAAATGTGAAGTCAACTTTACTTCTTTTTTTTTACAAACACCTTTTTACCAGATGCCAAGATTTTCTGGAAAAATCTGAAGTGGGGAATTGGTTAAATAAACAAAACATATTTCAGTTAAAAGAGCAATACAATTACAAGAAAATGAATTTTTTAATGGAGAGAAATACTTATTGGTAAACTATTTTATATATAAAACATTTTTTTAACATATTACCTGGGGACACATAGTTCAAACAATGGAGATAAATACCAGCAAATATGAAATACTTTGAAAAATCAGCTAATGAAATATCCAAATACTTAACCAATGCAAGGGTAAATATTTATTAAACACAGGTGCCGGTGACATCTGGAGAAATGGAGCAGTCAGATTCCACAATCTGATTGCTCAGAACAGGGATCCAGATCCTGAACGACACCAGAGATTTGCTATTTGATTAACTGCTGACTATTGCATTCCCCGCAGCTGCCCATCTGTGCTCCAGTGTCTCAAAGGCCAGAGTGGATGGCATGCATTGCATGTGAGCTGCACGACTCTGGCCACCCCAGAGGGCTCGCCCTAAGTCTCTAGCTGATGTTTAACATGAAAATAAAACATTAACAGATGCTGTGTCTTAACTTTGCCTGCTGTCTGTCTTCTCCGAGATGAGTTCCTCTTGGCCAATGATCATCTGACTGTAGCCTTGGAAAGCTGCCTGGTAGAGTAAAGGGAGGCAAAGAGGAAGTGGGAGAGGAGAGAGAGAGAAAGAGAGAGAAAGAGGCAGAAGCAAGGGAGAAAGAAAGAAAAATATCTTGTGTTGTGCTGGGAAACTAAGAAATCTGGAATGTAGTTCCGCTGCAGTCATTAACTTGCTGCGAGAACTTGGGAAAGATACTTCCCTTTTCTGTGCCTCAGTTTCCTCATCTATAAAATGAAGCAATAAGGTAAGATGGACTAAAATCCCTTCAAGAGCTAGCAGTAGTAGTCACGGCTTAAATTACAGATTTAAATTACCATCTATCCTACACAACTGTAGCCTTACCAAAACAATAAAATCTGTAAAACTGGATAACCTGGGCATTTGGATAAATAAGTTTTATTACTCCACTAAGAAAAGGGAGGAGGAGACCAGTACACAGCATGCTTCCTATGTGTCATACGCTTTCATAAAGTTCTCATTTTGTTACGGAAACGACAGGCCAGTCAAGAAACAAGCACCACTCGGAGGGTTGGAGTACTCAGATGTATTACCCCGGCGGGCTCAGAGGGGCTTCTGCTCCAAAGCTCTGAGCACCTCCAAGACATGCGCATGAGGTTTTATAGGGTAAAGTACAAGCTTGGGGTATTTGGCCAATAGGCATGGAACAGCTTTAGCAGCATTATCATCACAAAAGTGGAGGCGGGGAGGCAGCAAACCAACATTCCAAAGCCAGATATGTATCTTTGAAAACCCAGCTGGCTAGCAAAAAACATAAACAGCAAACCAACACTAATTAACATAGATTTACAAGTTAGTCCAGCAGAACTCAGATCAGTATTCCAATACTTAGATTTGTGAGTTATCTTGTTAGCCCAGCCCGGCTTTTCCTTCACAATATTACATGATGACAAAAATGTAAGTAGTCTTTCCCCATTTTAGAGAAGAGTAAAATTAAGTTCTAGAGTTAAATAACTTGATTAAGTTCAGGATATTAATTAGCAAAGTTAGGACTTGATTCCTTGCATTTATTTACTCATTCCTGCCATAAATATTGTTGAGCACCACACCAGGCCCTGAATTAGATACAGGATTAAAACAGGGGACAGCACCTCCATAGATCAAGCTTCTTTTTCTACTACAGTGAAGGTATACTCTTGCCAGAATATCATGAGAATGTCAGTCTTTGGTGTTCTGAGGCCCAGTTTTCAGCATGGGTAATAATGGGGCAGGGGGAGCAGGGGGATCCCCACACCTCCAACAAGCAACTCTCAGAACACCAGCTGGGTGTCCCGGAATTCAATTCTAAAGCTCTCTACTCAGAGATAGCATCAGATTCCACAGGTTGAGGGCTCAGCCCTGCAGAACTGCGCACCCACTCCCTTCTCACTTCAAAGGCCAGTCAAGAGCTCCAGGCTCTTACCTGTGCTGCTGACCTACTGGCTATAAATCAGAGGTTCCCATTGTCGACTGAAATAAATGCACAGCCTGAAAGCTGAGAGTTATGTTTTATTTGGCGGACATTTCTGAGGACTTGAACCCCTTGGAGCCCGGGATGACAGCCTCTCAGATTACGCTAAGGGACTGCTTCGAAGAGGTAGAGGAGGAGCTAGGATATATAGGAGCTTTACAACAAAGACCAGGTAGTTGGAACATTAAAAGATTACTTGTTAACTAAAAATCAGGCATCTCAAGTTAAAGAATTTAGCACTTTTCTATGTATGAGAGGGAGAAAACATTCAGGCTCATTGAATTCATTCCTTTGGCAAGCACCTAGCTGCCTAGGGCCAGTATCTTGTCCTTTATTATTCTGAGTCCCCTCAGGGTGCACCATTGCGAGTGGCTGCAGAGGCTGGGCTGCAGGCTTGTTTTCACTGAGGGGTAGCGGCAGCCGTAGATGACTTGATGGCTTCAGCATTCTTTGTTTACTGATATGGTTTGCAGTATTTTTTGTTCACATCATGACCCCACCTCCTCATGTTGGATTAATTTGCTAGAGTGGCTTGCAGAACTCAGAGAAACGTGTTACTTACTTGCAGAACTCAGAGAAACGTGTTACTTACAGCCTGAAGGAGATGCATAGAGTGAGGAATGGGGAAAGAGCATGGAGCTTCCGTGCCCTCTCATGGACACCATTCTCTCTAATCTTTAGGTGTTCGCAACCCAGAAACTCTCCACATCCTGTCCTCTTGGGTTTTTACAGAGGCCTCATTAATAGTCTCAATTGATTAAATCATGGGTCACTGGGGATTGATTCAACCTCCAGCTGCTCTCCCCTCCTGGGAGACAAAAGGTGCTACTGAAAGTTCCAACCCTGGGTTCCAAAAGTCACCTCGTTCATATAACAAAGACAGCTTTATCACTCCAACACTTAGGAAATGCCCAGAGTATTAGGAGCTGTGAGTTAGGAACTGTGGACAAAGATGACATATATATGAGAAATATATTTTAGTTATCTAAATGATCAAATATATTTCTTATAAATCACAATATTGCAGTCAAGGAACCAGATAATTTAAATTTTCCAAAATACATGAACTATTTGGGAAAAGAGATCCTTGAGTCATTGAAGAGTAGTTTTCCAACATTTAGGCTCTGATTTTTTCCATTTTCCATTTAAAACATGATATTCATAATGAGGAAAAATGAATTTGTTAGAGCAGGCAGATAGCTAATATGAGCAGAGAAAGGGGGGCCATGGGCCAAATGGCAGGAAACCACACATCTTGTGAACAACAGGAGTCCGAAGGTAGACAAACAAAAGTAGGAACCTCCAGACTGATAATAAACAACACATTCTGGGGTCACAAGTGTCCTGGAGGCAGACAAAGCCACTGTGTTAAGTGCTTTGAAAGCGTTACACCATTAATCTTCTCAATGACCTTTAACATAGATATTATTAGCATAGATAATATTATTATTATTTCCATTCTGTAGATAAGGAAGTCTGAGAATTAGAAATGCTAAGTAATTTGGATAAAGACACAGAGAAAAAGTTAATATTCAAAGCCAGATTACTTTGAGTTGAAAGTTAATGCTCTTAACATGTAATCTCATACTCATTTTAAGATCTGAAGCCTAAGTAACTAAAGGATAGATACAATTATTAATACCATAAAAATTAAGCTATCAGCTGATTTGGGACAAAGAAGATGAGCTAAGGTACAAATGTGTTCACTTTTAAGTGACAGTGAGACTTACGTGTAGACTTCCAATGGAATTTCAGCATGAATAAGGTTTAAACCTGCTCTTGCAAAAAAGAGTCAGGCAAAGACTCTGCATACAGCTGGGCTTGCAGGACAGCAAGTTGGAACTCTGAAGCTCATTATGGTGGAACAGATGGGAGAGCTCGATACACGTAAGCGTCTATAGAGAGGCTAGAACTTCTAAGAGTTTAAGGTGAAGTCTAAGTAAATATCATGGTCCCCTGCACCCAGAAGCATAGAGTAGGACATCTGTGCAAATATGTCCAGTATTTGTGCAAAGACCAAAGGCTAGTCTATAAAGTGACACGGTGTATTTCAGAAAGTGGAACCTAAGGATCCTCCAGTATATTAGGTAAGATGAAGTCTGAGAGATTCTAACAGGGACTTTTTTTTTTCTTTTTCAAGCTTTTTTGATCACAACCCATAGTAAAAAATTACATTTTTATCACAATGGAGCACACATATTCCTATATATGCCTAGCTGACACTGTGGGCTTTGCACTCTTGTCATTTTTCTACTACATTAATTTTTTTATATTGCTGGATGCAAATAACTAAACTGATTTCACAATCCACTAATTGGATACAATTTGTTGCTGGAAAGAAATTGGTTAAGAAGTCACTGAGGGAGGTAAATGCTAGCAACCTATGTATCCTACAGGAATAGGACTCAGATAGCCTATGGGACATGTCAGTCCATTATTAAAGATGTCATATTTGAGGATGAAATTGAGTTCAAAGTCATAAATGCAGTTCAGGGGTTCGGGGCACAGAGACAATGGTTAAAACTCTGCAGTAGATAAATTACTTAGATGGAGAAAAACAAAAGGAATAAATCAAAGCAGAAGATCAAAAACTGAACTGTACAGAATACCCACAGTTCTGCAGTGGAATAAGGAAGAGGAATTAGAAAATAATAAAAAACATATGTTTATATGAGGAATTTAATAAAGTATAGTTTATGGCAATTGTTTTGAAGTAGGGGTCATTGATCTGTTTAACGTCGATCTTTTTAGAACAATATTATTGCCAGTGTGTGCTGGTGTGTTGTGGACTACGAAGTAATTTATTCTTCTCATTGGGGTTGTAAATCAAGAATTCCTTTTCTGAAAATGGGTACACCAGTCCAGAAAAGACAGTTTATTCTGCCATCTAGTGGTCCATTTTTTTATGCTATCAGCTCTAATTGGTAAGTACTGACCTAGGAAAAATGAAACCAAAATTAACCCAAAGACACATTTTAATTATGGTATATGTTATGTGAATATTGGAGGCCAGTCAACAGAACTAGAAATATTAAAGTCTGAGGTAGGCCTTCCTCTTGGGCACCCTTTCAAAATATTTTTTCTCATAGGGAAAGTTCTAGGAAAACCCATAAATTAACTAGAAATAAGTTTAACCTGAAGAAAATTATAGAACCTTATGAAGTAATACAGAAGAAGGAAGAGATATACTGTGCTTGTTAAAGGAAGATTCATTATTATAAATGTGCACACTGTTCCCAAATTTGGCAATAAATTCAACAAAATCCCAGGCAAAATCCCCGAAGATTTTTGTTTGTTTTATATTTAAATTTTATAAATAGGCTCTAATGTTTATATGAAAGAGAAAATGTGAAACAAACCACCTCTTCATAAACTAAAGGTAAACAACCCAAAAATAAGATAAAGGACTTGCTTCAGATACATTTAAAAAATCATAAAATGATAGTCATTAAATATATAAAATTATGCAGAAATAAATGAGTAGACAGATTGAACAGCACACAGAGTCCAGCAACAGAATGGTGAAAAAATATTGAAATTCAGCTGATGATTAAAGTGACATTTCAAATCAGTGGGGAAAAAAGAGAGCAAGTATTCAGTGCTGTTGCCAAGATGTGTTATGCGTTTGGAAAAAAATAGGTATTTTCAACCTCAAGCTATCTACCAGTATAAACTCCTTATGGCCCTCAGAGGTAAATATAAAAAGCAAACTATTAAAGTGTTAAGGAGAAAATGCAGGATAGTTTTTATAACCATATGTTGTGGAAAATCTAAGCAAAACACAATCCCAGAGTCATAAAGAAAAGGTTTGACACACTTGACTACGTGAAAATTTCCAATTTTTCTGTGATGTATGACACCATAACAAGGTTAAACAACAAGTGATAGACTAGAAAGTACATTCTGAATATACAAATGCTTTTACATCTTCACATCATTAAGAAAACAAGTCAGCAGAAAATGGGCAAATGATCTGTATCAGATTCATTTAGGAAATATAAATGGCCAATAAACTGATTTAAAAAAAGATGCTCAGACTTAACACTGATAAGAAAACATACAAGTTACAATCAAAATAAGATAATTTTTATTTATTTGAAGAGTTTGATAGTAGCAAGAACGTGTAGTCTTGTGGGGAAAGAGGCACTCTCAAACACTCTCGAAGAGTGATAAATTGGTGAAGCAGTTTTGGAAGGCAGTTTGGCAGAATCTATAAACATTTTAAATGCACATATTTTTGACATACTAATTCTACTTTTGGACTCAGTCTTCAGGAAATAGTCACATATGTGCACAAAGATATATGTTCATTGCTTCATTAAAAAAAATATGGGTGAAAAATGAGAGACATGTCAAAGTGAAAGAACTTTCTTCTCTTGCTTTCCTAAACGTCACACTTTCTCTCTTCCTCGATGACACACAGACTGATCTCATTTCTTGGTTCTAAGGTCTCTTCTCTGTCTGTTCTCACACTTGGTGACCTCCTCTAGTCTCTTGGTTCCCTGACTCAACATCCACTACTCTCCACTTGACAATTTCTATTTCTAGCTCAGATTCCTCCTCTGACTTCCAGACTTATAAATCCACCTGCCTGTTGATACCTCCTTTTCCATATCTAACATACACCTCACACATAACTTGAAAAACCAACCCTTGATCTCATCTTCCAAGCCTGTTCTCACTTTAATCTTCTAGAGCTCAATGACTATTATTCCAGTGGCTCAAACCAAAATCCTAGAAGTCATTATGTGAAACCACTTTCGCACATCCCCTCCATCCTATTTGCCAGCAATTCATATAGTCCTATTACAGCTGTACTTTAAAGATGGATGAAGAACCCAATCATCTCTCAGCTTCTCCATTCTTCCTCCTCTGGTCTGAGCCGCCATCATCTATTACCCGAATGGATGACACAGTCTCTTAACTGGTCTCCTGACTTTTGCTCATCTCCCATGTTCTGCTTTCAATAGAGCAAGTAAAACGATTCTTTTGAAATGAAAGTCAGATCTTGTCTCTTTCCTGCTTAAAATTTTCCACTGGCTTCCCATCTCACTCATGGTAAAAGCCAGGATTTCTACAATAACTTATAAACCTTAAATCAACCTAAGTTTTAGCCCTCATTTCTTTCCTCCTAATGTGCTCTCCCCTTACCTTTCTCACCTCACCTACCAAAGCTCTCCTGGCTTACACTTCTCAAGACTTTCTACCCTCCTTTTAAATCTTCCAGACCCCTAAACATGAACTTGGCATGGGGCCCAGGCATTACTGTCCCCTCTGCCTGTGCTTTATCACATATCCCCTCAGCTTTTTCAAACCTTTACTCAAATATAGCCTTTTCATTGAGCCTTTTCTGAGCAGCATCATTACCATCCAACAAGGTGTATATTTTGTGCTTTATGAAGTTGTGTATTTATTTTCTGTCTCCTTCAACTGGACTGTTTTTTGACTGAGCTTTGGTTTGATTACTTGGATGATTTGTATATTGTTATTCACTGATGTGCCTCCAGATTTTAAAAGTTATTTGGCAGCCAGTAGGTGCTCAGTAAGCATCAGCTGAGGGAAGGAATGATGGACAACCATCAATAGGAGAGTATCACGAGACAATGATTTTTACAATTTTTGTATGAGTGTATCTTAAGAGAATTTGAGAAACTATGACATTGACTTTATTTTAATCATAAAGTTTCATTGCAAGAGACATGATTTCTGATGTTCAAATAGTGTGCACATGCTTTAAATATATTTTCATCCAAGTCTAAGTGCGATCAATTCTCACATTCAATTTATGGAAAACATCTGTCTTATAATCCAAATAGCAAAGCTAACTCTCATATTTGTGTCAAAAATAGCTGACTCCATTTTCAGTTCAAACAGGCATATAAACGCCTGCTCCGGGGACAACCATCTCACTTCTGAATACCAATTCTAAGCTACTCCAGTTGTCTGGGTGAAAATCAATGTTAACTTCTCAGCACTGAAACTTTCTGTGCCTTGCTCTTCCTCGCCCTTTCCCCCAGAAGCTAAGCATTCTCCCGCTGTCTTTTGGTTTGCATTCCAAGATGCTTTATATCTGGAGGCAATTACATTATAGTAAATAATAGGGATTGGCGAGAGTTATGATTTTCTGCTGTTAAATAGGAGAATGGTGATTGATTGTGAAAGAGAGAGGAAAGAAGACCAGTTCAATCACAGGAGCATTCTCGGTAAAATCAGTTTTAGGGAAAAGTACACTTGAAAGCTGAAGAATCTGGAAATCAGTTTCTTTCTCCATTCCAACGTGTTCCTGGAAAGTCTATGAGCAACCCTGGGTATTCACTCAAACTTTATACTGAAGATGGATTATACTATGGAATTCTATGCAATAATAATTAAAAAGAGGTGCATCTGTATGAAATGATGCAGAAAATTTTTTAAAAATTTTAATCTAAAAAGAAAGTTGCATGTTTCCAGTTTTTTAAAAAATATGTATTTAATTTACTTGTATACAAATATCAACTCATAGAAGGGTGCCACAAGAATCCATACAAAGCTATTTGTGCTGGACGTGTACCTCTGAGGAAGGGTAGACGAGTGGTGGCCTGGGGCCATGGAATACGAGATTCACATTTTGCTCAGCTAATGTTGTATACTTAAAGTATTTTTTTTAATTTACATGTTAAGAAACATTAATTACGATTAATTAAAAATGAATGAACAGGGGGAAGGGTATAGCTCAAGTGGTAGAGTGCATGCTTTGCATGCATGAGGTCCTGGGTTCAATTCCCAGTACCTCCTCCAAAAATAAATAAATAAGTAAACCTAATTACTTCCCCCTCCCCCAAAATAAAGAACATAAAATTTTTGTAAAAAATGAATGAAGATAGAAAACATTCATATTTCAAAATTTAATGAAAAAGGGGCATTAGATTAATCCAGTAGAAACCTACAGAGAAAGAAATATAAGCTAGGAGAGAAAACACGGCAATTCATAGGGTTTTTTCCCCTATATCCAAGTTTTAAATTTTGATGTAAACATCAGTCTTTTCTTTAACAAATTTATTTTTGTGCATATTTAGGAAGATTTCTCTATCCCAGGATGATGATAAATTTCACTATAATTTCTTCTAATAATTTGGATTTTTTTTGTTATTGCCATTTGGATATTAGTTCTATCT
The DNA here is from genome assembly GCF_036321535.1 of Camelus dromedarius. Taxonomy (NCBI): domain Eukaryota; kingdom Metazoa; phylum Chordata; class Mammalia; order Artiodactyla; family Camelidae; genus Camelus; species Camelus dromedarius. Next base: position 56,141,045 of record NC_087437.1, read on the forward strand.
GGAATTTATTTTTGAATACAAAACTAAGTATGAATCTATTTTTCCACATAGGTAATCAGTATTTTTGAATAGTCTACACTTTCTCCACTAATGTAAAATGCTAATACGTGGGTCTTTTTTCTGACCTCACTGTTGCGTTTCATTGATCTACTTGTTTTTTTCTTGTAAAAATATTACACAAGTCTAATAAATATAATTTAAAAATATGTCTCAAAAATTATCTTTAGTCATCTTTCTAAATTACTTCTGCCTTTACCTTATAGGATAGAAAGTATCTACTAAGTATGCAAGTAAGTAAAAAAATCACTAACTTTGACTGGATAATCAAAAATTCATAGATGATATTAAAAAGAAAAACACAGCCTAAAATAAATATTTGCAATGCATATACAGGTGATAATGTTAATATAATCAATATACAAATATCTCTTTTACATCAATAAAAAATACCCTAACTCTCCAGGAGAATAATAACCAACCAAAAGATATAAATTCCAAAAAAGAAATATAAATTATTAAACATACGAAATAAAATTTCAAAAAAATTTCAACCTCCCTAATGGTCAAAATTACATAAAAATAAAATAATTTTTAACCAAAAACATTGGAAACAATTTAAACTTCTGAAAAAAGTTATCCTGTAGATATGATCAGAATTTAAATAATGGCATTTATTTATCATTGGGAAAGAACAAAATTGTTTAATGATATTGTGAAATAGTGGTATAATACATTGCATTCTCAACAAAATAGTAAATTTGAAGAACATTTAATGACATAGTGAAATTATCAAGACATACTATTAAATGAAAGAGCAAGATGTAAATTGAAAATAATTTTATTTTTAAAATACAGTAATGAGAGCAACTAAGTACTTGAGACAGATGTGGAAAGAGCCATTCCTTTATGCTGTTCCTGTATATGTGAATCTCTCTCACACACACCCACGTACACACCCAACACTGACTTCCTGTTCTATTCCATCCTATTCATATATGTACCTCCTCTAATTGTGACAGAGAAAGCTGTGAATAAAAACAATGATTCTGAAGTCATCGTGCTAAGCATTTAATCTAATATCTTCTTTCTGAAAAATAATCAGGGCTAATTTTAGCATATCTCACATTCCTATGTATCTCAACACTAAAGCACTTTCTTAGGATCTGTTTTCTGGGAAATTCAGGTGCCTCCCCTTGAAAATCATAACCTAAAATTTCTCCTTCCTTCTTCATAAGTTCCAGCTCCTCTCAGGCTCATACCATCTGGCTGCATAATTCATGTGGCTCCCACAAGACTATCATCCTGTGGCCTTATTCATTGAAAACTTTCTCTTTTGAATCACTCGCTTTCCATCTTTACTGCACTCTTATCATCATCATCATCACCATCATCCTCATTCTCATAATTATTGTCACAGAAAACACATGTAGTCCTTAGTATGTAACAAATACTCGTGCAAGCATTTTACATCTTGTAATGCGGTCCCCTCAAAACCCAACGAGGCGGACAGTATCATGGGTCCCCATTTTGAAAAGGTAAAAGCATTCAGACTGAAGTCAGCCATTTGCTTTGAGTCTCATAGCTTCTATGTGGCAAAGCTGGCATTTGAACCCTCGTGGTCTAGCTCCAGAGTGTGTTCTGTGAACTAGTGTTTCTCCTGTCTCTCAATGTAGTTGATTTATCCTTGATTCTTTTAATATCTGAGTAGACATTCAACACTCTCTTCTGCCATTTCCTTGACCTCCTGTTGCTAGAGAAAAATCACATACTGCAGGATAATTTAGTAACCACAGTCTGAGCCTGGGTTCTTCTAAAACCAGAGTCTGAGAAAAGGTAGATATGATAGCTAATTGTATGTAGCTCAGGTATGTTGTCAAACACTAGTCTAGATGTTGCTTTGACGGTATTTGGTAGAAATTTGATTAACTTTTACCATCAGTTGAGTTTAAAGGAGATTACCTTTGATAATGTGAGTAGGACACATCCAATTAGTTGGAGGTCTTAGGAGAGAAAAACTGAGATTTCCTGAAGAAGAAAGAATTTCATCATAAGACTGTAACACAAAAACCTGGCCTGATTTTCCAGGCTTCTGGCCTTTCCTATATAATTCAGAATTGCCAGCCCTCACAATCTCACAAGCTAATTTCTTTAAATCCCTCTCTTTCTTCCTCTGTCTCTGCTCCTTCCTTCTCTCCCCTCCCTCCTCCTCTCTTTCTTGCTCTCTTAGATCAATAGATAGATAGCTCAACCGATAGATAGATAGAGATAGAGATGGTTCCCATCAGTTGTGTCTCTAGAGAACCTGTGGGTTCTCATCGCCGTGGGTGGTGATCACATCGGGATCACCAGTTGCGGGTTCTGTTCATTGTGGGTTTTGTCCAGCAAAAGTCCCACTGTGGCAGAACAAAATTACTCAAGACTTTATCAAGTCAAGAGAGTGAGAGGGAGCCAGAGACCAACTCCTTGAGCTCTTCCAAAGCTCCTGTATTTATTGAGGATGGTTAAACAAAGAATCAAAGTAAAAGACATCATAAGAACGAGTAAGGGGCATGGTGTATGTAAGAGATGTAGGTCAGTAGTTTCAGTTCTTGAAAAATAGAAACATTATACTCTTACAGGGAGTATACAATTGATAGCACAAATGGTTGATTTAAACCTCCAACAATCATGAGCAATGTAGAGTTCCCAACAATTGATAATGAAAACCAGACCACCACAGTCTCCATACAATGATCAGAAATTGTCTAAGCATGCAAAGCAGCCCAGCTGTCCCCAGCTGAGGGCTAAGTCACAGTCATCTGTGAGCAGGAGCAGCCCACACCACCCACCTGCGCCTGATGAGGGAAGCACGTCCTGCCATTTAGGGAAAGGGACAAGTTATGGTTTTCCGTAAGCACAAGCAGCCCTGAATCTATGACCTCGAACTAAGCAAAGCAAGGAAAGCAAGCAAAGCATGTCTTTGCTTTTTACGGCGAGGAGAAGTAACTTTAAGGCAGCTAAGCTAAGTTCCATTGATAAGGTGTGACTGGTATTGAGAGATCAGATTTTTGCTTTGAAGTAGAAGTATAAAGACAAATATAGGAAGCATTGGTTTTGATTATACATTTCTTATGTGCTTACATAAAGGTGAGACTACATAAAGATGAGAACATGATTTGGTAAAAGCAATCATTACAATATCAAAATTGGTTAACCCAAGTTTGCGCTCCCTCAAGAACCCTGACTGGTATAGTAAGTAATTAAATTCATGTTTGATCCCAGGGAGTTTGAGGGACCAGTGAGGATAACAAGGATGGAGAAGAATGCAAAACATGAATTTGTTGTCAAGTTGGCTAACCATGTCGCTCAAGACTTGAAAGATGAAAATGATGAGAGACATATACACAAGGCTGTGGAGGAAGTACTCTAGGTAAATGAAGACACCTAGGCTTGGGAAAGTTCAAAGGACAGAAATATGGCCACTGTGAAGAGTGTAGGAGTTCTGTGATAAAGAAGTCTGAGGTGCTTTTGGAGAGACAGGCGAGAGTCAGATTCTGCAGGAGCTGTGGGCCTCATCTCAAGGAGTTTGCATTTTATTTTAGCACCATTGGAAAACAGAAAAGTTTTCCACAGTTGAATTAAAAACCTGTATTTAATTTTTAAAAGATAATTGATTTATTTTTTAAAAATAAATGCATTGGAGATGGACAAACTGAAAGATGGGAGGCTAGGTAGGTGAACATGTCCAGGCATAAGGTAGTTGTAGCCTGGACTGAGATGATCATAGGAGAAATCTAAGCAGATGGATTTGGAGTTAAGAACTAGCAGGACCTGAAGACTAATCAAAAAAGAGGAAGAGAGGATCTATAGATTTCAGTATTGAGCAACTGAGTCTGAAGTCACATAGCTTACTGTGATAGCAAGTATAGAAGAAAAGTAAGTTAGGGGCATGGGAAACCAAAAGTTCAATTTGGAACCTATTAATATGGAGGTATTTACTGGGTACCAAGAGGAAATATTTTGTCTCATTATGTCAATCCAAGACTAAAGCAGACTGCTACCACACTACTGACTCACTCAGTGGTAGAGAGTGGATTTTTTTTGAAGACTTTATTCTTTAGTGCGATTTTTGCTTGACAACAAAATAATGGGGTCACGGTGTGTAGTGCTTGCACAAATGAATGTGCCCACTGGTCCAGATCCTTCACATCCTGGCTCAGATCTCTGAATAATCCTGCACCTATTTCTGTTGCACCTTCACACTGTTCCTTTAGCACTGAGTTCTACTTAGTTTTTACAGTATTACTTTACGTTGCTATGTTGCTAAGACTCCTAGTAGGAGTCTTAAATTACTTCGTGTTTGAACTCTGCTGAAACTACTCTCTCATGGATGTATTTACTCATTCATCAGAAGTTATTCATTTATCCAAAATATTTATTGGGGATTTTACCATGCAATGCTAGGCACTGTATATTTTTACATATATAGTTAGTTAGTTGATTATACCTGTCTCCATCCCAGGGAAAATTTGGGACAGCAAAGAAATAAGAAGAGTGGCTTTTATCCACAAGGAGAGCACAGTAAGATGTAAATTTAATCATTATCACACATAAATCACACATAAATATTAAAAGGCTCATAAAAAGTCTTATGTAGAATGTGATCAGAGTATAGAATTGAAAATGTTACTTCCTGAGTCTGAAAATCAAGGAAACATGATGGATGGGATGTAATTTATTTGAGCCTTGATGTATCATCATAATTTTTCAGAGAGAAAACATTTCAGGCATTCTCATGCAACTCTAAGGAAACTGATTTCTGACCTGCAAATTCTTCAGCTCTGTGTCAATGTGTTACCTGAACCTCAGCCATTAATTTGCATTCAAATTAGTACATTGGTCTTTTTTGTGCCTTAGTTTTGACATTTCTTCATTTGGAGGGATGGTGATGTTTTAATTCTGCCCTATTTGAAGGACTAACTAATAAAAAATTGCTTCATAAGAGCTTCATTCTATAGAAGACATTATTTTGTTGTAAATATTTACGATTATTGGTTATTTTCAGCACAGCTGAAAATGGACTCCAAAGAAATCATAACAGAAATTGTGTTTTAATATGGCCTCTAGAGTGTGTGGTCTCGTTAAAGTTTTATTTGCGTGTTTCAATAATACAAGGTCTTTTAATGTAGCTCTTAAAAATAAAATCAGTAGTGATTTTACAGATCTCCAATATTTATAAGCTAAGTAGCTCATCTCATTATTCATGGTCGAGAACACATTTTCCTGGAAGAATATAACCCTTTCAGCTCTGCTCCAGAAACCAGCTGCCGCTTTAAAACCTTCAGTGTCTGAGGACCTGAAAAGCAATCTTTATACCCATAGAGGGAGCCAGAGGAACACAAGTTACATAAATAAATAAATAAATAAATAAATAAATAAATAAATAAATAAATAAATAAACAAACAAACAAACAAATAAATAAATAAATAAATAAACAATCAATCATCACTCAAGCAGACACCTTTTCCTCCTTTCTTTCTTTCTCTCTTTCTCCCTCCCTCTTTCTTTCTTTCTTTCTCTCTCTTTCTTCCTCTTTCTTCCTTCCTTCCTTCCTTTCTTCCTTCCTCCTTTCTTTCTTTCTTTCTTTCTTTCTTTCTTTCTTTCTTTCTTCCTTCCTTCCTTCCTTCCTTCCTTCCTTCCTTCCTTCCTTCCTCCCTTCCTCCTGCCTTCCTGCCACAGACAAGTCAGTTTTCCTTTAGCATTCTTTGGCTATTTATTTCTCTTCCATTTTTTTCCGTTTCTTGTTTCTCCGTCTGTTCCTTCCTTCTTCTTTCTCTCTCCTTTCTTCTTATTTAAACGAAAAATTATGGAACTATATACATCTTTTATACCAACATGTTAGAGTTGGAGTTTTTCTACTTGAAGAGGCCCTTGGTGGTGTCCTAGTCTAGTCCCTTCTGCCTGGGCTTCCGGGACCACGTTTTAGGGACTGCAAGGTCCCTCAGAAGCCTTGCTTTCCCCGTTGACTAGGTATGCAGCAGGAGCCTTGAGAAAGGGCAGTTCTCTTTCTTTCCTTTTAAAAAAAATATGCCTACTGCTTCCCACCTCCACAAGAGAGTGTTTTTCTCTCTGTAATCAACACACAAAACATCCTTTTACTTCTCAATGTCATTTCCCAAGACTCACTTTTCCTCGAAGAAAAAGATAATTTTTGACTGAAGCAGTGGTGATCGTAATTCAGTTCTTGGCTCAACAAATACTTCTTAAGCACAGTCAAGTTGTTAGCAATTTACGTTAAGTATTTTTTTCCTTTCCTTTCCTTTCCTAACAGCTGCAGCATAAGTGGGAGGCAAAGGGAAGGAACAAGGGGTGACTGGAGTAGTAAGAAAGGATGGAAAACAAATACCTACACTTAAAGGAAAAGGCAGGGTGAGGTCAGAAAACGTCCTCTCTCACCTAAGCCACCTGGACATCAGACCCCCAACGTCACTCCTACCCTGGTCTTCGTTATATGAAATTGGTTACTTTGGTCACCCAGAGAAGTCCAACAATTTTTCAACTCTTTCAACAGACAAAGTATCTTCTAATTCAGATGACTTGAAGGCTTACATTGCGAAAGACGCTGCATTTGATTTTGTGACAAATGATTAAGGGAGTAGAAAAATCATCTTCATTCTTGAGGAACTTAAAACTAAAGTGAGGGTGCAGCAGAGCCCATTGGAAAAACAAGACACTCAAAGGCTATTAGAGAATCACTGTACACATCCTTACACCCATTGTGGTTGCAGAGGTAGACTCAGTCCATGGGATCCACTTAGAGCCCTTTGTGGAGGAAAAAGCCATTCGTGGTGATCAGGAGAAAAGTGGTTCTGTTCATTGGCCAGGAACGTGGGCAGCAGGGCACGCAAATGGAAGGGAGCACGTGTGAGCTCTGTGGACAAGTCAACTGCTTCATTTACATAGAAAGATCAATTATTTTTCTGGTCAAGATAGAAAATACAAGTTGGGGCAAAGTAAGATAATGTGGAGATAGTAGGAGGTAAGAGGTAAGGAGAGAGAATTATAGTTGTAAAGTGATTCAAGTGGTAATTTGGAAAACTATAAAAGAAAATCTTCTTTTACATTTTTCTAGGGAAATTTTCAAACCTACATCCAAGTAGAGTGGGATCATAACCCTCTCTGTGCCTATTACGTATCTGCTGATAAATGTCAACGTTCTGTCAAATATTTGAATGAGTGAACATGTAAATTATTTAGCCTCTTGGGGGTGGTGGTGTGTACTTACATAGGTTATCAGAAAAAAATCATGGATTTTCAAGCCAGAAAGAGTTTGCACATTTAAGATAAGTCAAATCAGTTCTGCCTTAAAATTAGCTTCCCGCTGGCCAGACACAGGAACAAAGTGTGAAGTCCCTCAGAAGTCAGGTCTCTGATGTGAAGGTCTTGCCAAGGGAGCTGAGATGAAGCAGAAAGGCCTTTAGGGAGACAGTGCATCTCACTGGGCACAGAGAGAAACATAGTTATATGTAACTAAAGAAGCCAAGTATTCTTGCAGACTAGAATCAACAGTAACAGCCAGGTAATTACCATGTTTCAGATACCGGAAGTGGAAAGGATTTTGATAAGAATGCTGCCAAATGCTAGGCTGGGTATTTCTCCCATGTTATCTCATTTAAATCTCACAAAACCCACTTTTAAAACCTGTTTTCCTATTTTACATGTAAATTAACTGGGGCACAGAGCTCTTTAGTCACTGATTCATGACACACGACCGGAGTGGTAGATCTAAACTGCCACCTGGTTTAGTCTAACTTACAATTGCGTTTGCTCTTTACAACTAAGAAACCAGAGAGGAAAAAAAAAACCAAAACAAACAAATAAAAGCCAAAAACCCAAGAAACAAAAACCCCGAGGTCTTGAGCTCAGTGTCAAGCTGCTCAGGGACCCAAAGTGAGAATGGTCTCTAAGAGGGTGAGATGGACAAGGCTGAGCAGTTCAGGGTGCTCTGATACCCAGAAAAAGAATATAGAGTTCATAACACAACATTGTAAATAGTCTATACATCAGTAAAATGAAATAAAATGTCACACACACATACACACAAGAATATGCAGTTCAGATAAGAAAATATCTTCTTTGTCAAGGAGACCATGGATTGGACACAAGTAAAACTATGCTTTTTTACATTACTACTTAATATGTTGTTATTCTTTTATATGTTTGGTGGTGAAAGGAATTTCATCCTCACATAGGACATAGAAAAGGACTCCGAAAGATGAGGCTGGGTGGTGGTAGAAGATTTTCAGGATGGAGTAGAGGGGTAGACCTGGTGAGCTGGACAGGTGCTGAGGAAGCACCCAGGAGGTGGCGCGTGATGGCGGTCAAGGGTGCTGGCTCCACTCCCAGCTGGACTTCCCCTCCACTCACAGCTTGCCTTTGTACGTGTCTTCTCTGTGATTAGGACAGCTTTCTTTGTGGAGTCCCAAAGGGAAATCTGAGTTTTCCAGTGTGACTTGTTTACAGTGGATGATATCCAAGATCTGGGGTTCAGAGACGAAAAAATATTTTTAAGTTATACATTAAGTTTCATGGGTATCAGAAAATTTTTTTTCTAATTTGGTGAATTCATAGACATGATTAGTCAGAAAAAGCTTAAGTTTTGCAAACTAATTTAGAGACTAATATTAAGGTAAAATAGCGTGGGCATTATGCTGGTAGATTAATATAAAGCATGTCTGAACAAGATACTAATGGCCCAGTAAGGAGAGATTGGAAAAAGAGGAAAGGCCTGATGGAGGTGTGTGTGCAGAAAGGTGGGGGGTAAACCTAGACACGCTGATGCCACAGGACCATGGCCACGTGTGAGTGATGCACTTCATAGAACTTCCTCATGACACAAATGGGAAATCTGAGGTCTGGAGGGAAACACAATTACCAACTATCTCACAGGAAGTCAGTTGCAGAGCAACCAGTGGAACTTGGGGTTTTGCTTCATAACCGAGTAATTATTTTGACGAAGCCAGTCCCTTTGAAAAAATAAATATTTTGGTCGTATATGAATAATGTCACCATTCAGTTCATCATGTTCAACATGTACGTTCTTACTCATATCCATGAGTTTATATTATCTGGCGTTTCCAATGTAATTCAAGAGGTATTTGTCGGGAGGATGTTCAATGTCTTCATGATTTCATTTGAAAGATGTCTATGGGTAGATTCAAGTGATTGAAAACATTTTTTTAAATAGTCTGGGTAATTAAAGTAAAGTATTTTTGAAAGAAAAATGGCAAGACCTGGACAAGGGCTGCTGCCTGGTAAGAGCAGGGGGAAAGCGGCCCAGGGACCCAGCTAGAATTCTGGTTCCTTGAGCCACAGACGGACTATAAGCAGGGTACTTAAGATTCCTGGGATCTGGGTTTCTGTAACACGGGAAAAATAAAGACCTTCTTGCAAGATGTATTTGAAGGTTACTGATAGTAGAGAACCCCAGGGCCGCTCCTGGCACCTAGTAGGTATTAAATATGTGGCAACAATTGTTCTGTGTGTGACGGCGTAAGAAAGAGGAGACGGACTGCAAAGGAGTGGTCTCAGAGCCAGAAACAGGAAGCATTTTGATGTGATACCAACAGAAAATGAATAAGTAGGAAGAGAGAGTGGGTTTGGGTTTTACAATCACTTTCAGAAGCGCTGGTAGGTATGTGTGTTCTGTTTATGTTAGCGGGCTCATTCTAGACAGTGAATCATTTTCCTAACCTCAGAGGTTTTGGTAGTTACACTGTTTCACTTAATATTTCTGCAAAAATACTAAGAATTTAAAAGGGAATTTCCTCAGCCAAAACTCAACTCCTACTATCTGGATTCCATGAAACTACAATGTTGACAGCTCTTAATGAACATTTTTAGCATCTGGGTTATATCAACTTTCCTTGGATCATTAATATTTTATCATTCCCACTTTCACAAAAGCAAATTAATAATATTGTTTCCATGTGACTGTATTTCTTTGCATAGCAGGACACAGAAATGTAAAATGTTTTTTAGGGGGAAGCAAATACTTTTGTATGTGACCGATGTCACCAGCAGACTCCTCCTACTTAATCCACATTATTCTTAAAGTAAATACAAATTCATTCTTTACGTTTATACAGCTCTTAATGAGTTTGCAAAGTAATTTCACACACATTATTTCATTTGCTTTTCATGACAATAGTACAATGACTAATATTGTCATTTTCCAGATGAAGCAGCAAAAGCTCAAAGTATCAGCGTCTTATTCAAGGTCACATGGCTGATGAGGAGTTGATCCAGATCAACCGACTCCAAATTCAATAGAATTTTCACTCTGTACCTCCATTTCTTATTTTCATCATTCAGTATAAGATGTAACATGAAACATGTTTGTCCCTGCTCTTAAAGACTTCCCAATTTTATTTGGCAAGAAACACACACACACACACACACACACACACACACACCCCTGAGTGAAACGTCACTACAGGCGAAACCTCAGTATACGATGTCAAACACCTTACAAATGCTCCCCCCAGGGTTGTTAACGTGAGCAGGGAAGGAGAGCGCTTGAGATCACCTTGGTTTGGAGGGGTCAGGGACGTGCTGTAGAGGAAGTAGGAAGAAAGGTAACAAGAGTTTTTCTGAGAGTAGAAAGCCAAGCCCCCATGCGGGTGATTGTGGTAATCAAGCTGTCCTCCTCCCCCAGGCTCTAACTGCAAACATTCCAAAAGGAATAGCACACTGCATTCCTGGCTGGAAATTAAACAAGCAAGTGAATCATCTGAAAATTCAGGCTTGGAGTAGGTTTTCATCTGATCAGTATGAGAGATGTCCACGGCGAAGGGCTCCCTGCTGACGGTGTACCCGTGGTAACCAAATAGGTGTTGTCTGGCACCTGTTAACTTGCTGCTACCCGGCCTCACTCAAAACCAGGCTTCAACAAACCAAACCATAACATTTTTTCGGCGGTGTGGTAAGTAAGCACTGCGGACAGGGAGACAAAGGAAAGAACGCTGAGTTAGGAATCAGAAGAACTGGGCTTTGTCTTAGCATTGCAGCCACCGTGTGAGTGTGACCTTCAGCAGCTCACTTCACCTCCCGTGTTCCAGTTTCATCATCTGTAAATTGGCCCAAATGCTACCTGCCCAGCCTACCTTTTTGCAAAGGATTAATGGAGAGACATATGTCAAAGCATCCTGAAAATTATATAAAATACTACGCAAAAGTATAATTATACACCAATATATGCTATATGCAAGTATTATATAATGATTTCCAAGGATCCTTTTTATAAAACCCCCTTCAATTTTCTTTTGTAACTTTGCCAGCACTTAAAAAAATTTTCTTTTCGCTTCGTCACAGCTCCCAAGTATGTGACGTACACAGAGATAACTGTGAAATCGTTGTACATAAATTTAGTGAAAAGTCATTCTCCCAGAAGCCTACTCTTCAGTGAAACTTGTGTCATTTTGAGCAACAGTCACTATACTGAGTTTTATAGAATTATTAGATGTATGGGCCAATGTGGAGGAGTTGGTTAATTTAAAAAAATTAAAATATAAAGACTAAAGAATATCCTTGCCTGAAAACTTGTTGAAATAGCCACTAACAACCAATCACAATGCGACACTTCACTCTACCACCGGGCTCGATGGACCGGACACAAGGGCGTATGACCCAGGAGTCTGAGAGAAATGCAGACTCCCCAGTCCTGCCCCAGATCTACTGAATCAGATCCTGCATCTTAACAAACCAGTGGTTTGTGTGCATATTGGAATTTGAGACTCACTGGCCTAAGAGGCACTTTCAGAAAAATTGTATCATTTGATTCTTGGGATTATTGTGTTAAAAACAGTATCAATACTTTGTCTTCCTCACACCCCATATTCCAGTGAAACTCGGAGAAGTTAAGCCAGAGTGACATGCCTAGGTGTCGTAGCTGGAGGATTTATTTATTTAAAAAATATGTTTTGAGGGGAAGTGATTAGGCTTATTTATTCTTTTGGTGGAGGTACTGGGGATTGAACTTAGGACTTCATGCATGCTAGGCACACACTCTACCACGGACCTATACCCTCCCGCCTTAGCTGAGGGGTTTAAACGTCAACTTTCTGGTTTGAATGCCTATGCTTTCTTCCACCGCAGGCCTCTTCTGTTGCATCTCTCTCTCTGATACTTTATGTGAGGACCTACCTTGAAATCAGATATGACCTCTAGGAATCCTTTCTGACTTAAAAATCTAGTTTATTTAAGGTACCCAACTCACGAAACCCCGCCTCGTGATACAGGGAAACTCACACAAGGAGAGGAAGAGCTCCTTCCTTCTGTGGCACAGCCAGACCCTTTGGGTCAGTGCCAGGCTGATGACGGGGAAATTCCCATTTCACATTCTTCTTCATTTGCTTGGATAACTGAGGTCTTCAGTGACATCAGACTTCCTGCAATCTTTCTGGGAGTTCATTCCTGGCTGATCCCATGATCAGAATACCACTATTACAGGTGCCACCCCTGGCGTTGCTCAAACCCCGGGGCTGACTGGGCTTCTTTCAGGGCCTCAAGGTGGCTCCTTGGAGTCCAGGGTCTGCCTACATTGTAGGACGAAGGCCTGATTCCCTCGCTTAATAGGAGTGCTTGAATTATGCTGCTGATTGTCTGCAAGCTTTCTCTTTCTTAACAGATTCCCAGTCTTGGGAATAGCACAGTCACAGGCATAGCAGTCAACAGGCAGTGGTCTGAAAGTGTCATCAGCAGGGATGTATTTACAGCTGAGAACTGAGGAATTAACTACACCCCACGAAATATGATATATGGATATGGGCAGAAAAATTAAAAAAAAAAAAAGAAAGAACAAAAACAAATCAAAAGCAAAAAATCCAAGGAATAATGAAGACATTAAGATTATCCTTTCGAAGCTTCCTAAAACCAAGTGTGACAACTGTGGTCCTGTCCAGAGAGGTGGCTCTTGCTGTCTTTCCAAAGGTGAGCTCAGCTGGCGTTCCAGGGTGGAGAGAGCCGGGCGTACAACACGTCACCTCCCTCCTGTCCACCCTCAGGATGTAGCTCAGACGAGAGCAACACAGTCTAGAGTTTGAAGACGCAGCCATTCTCAACGTGAAAGCTAATGCCCGAAAGGCTGTTCCTGTTTAGTGCAAGTCAATGAGCTTTTTGTTCCCCCTTTATTTCCCACTAAGGCTTTCTGTTCAGCACCAGAGCCCCAGCGGCCCTGTGAGGTGTGCCTTGAGCACTTGCTCTATTGTTACACTTACCTACAGATGCCCAAAGGGCTTTGCTAAGGCTGTCTTTCAGCCTGAACTGTTCCTCACCCACTCAACTATTTCAAACCCCAAGCATCTCTCAATGCTATTCCGCTCTGAAGCCTCCTCTTATTACTCAAATCAAACACGATCGCAGTTGGCAAGGTACATCTCTACCAGAGCAATTGGATTTTCTGCCTGTTTTTGAGTTGTTTGTCTAATTGTCAGTCCCCTCTCCGAGGCACATCTCAGTCTGTTTTACTAGATTGTGTTTTTCTTGCATGTGTGGTTTTATGATACCCATTTCTTACTTATTCTGAAACACATGAGTGCAACAACAGTTCACCATTTGAATGGAAACATGTCTCTCAAGGTTAAGAAACAAACGTCAGGCCTTGCTCCTGCAGTTTGGAGTAAGCATGTCATGTGTATCCCCCTCAAACCCTGTGGGCATTTGAGGTCGCCTGCGCACCTCAAGGGCTGTATCCAAACCTGCAGGACTTGATCTCCAGCCTGGATGAAAAGAGCTCTTCACTTCAAAAAGAGGTTCCACCCTTTCTCATTTCATAAAACCTAAATCCTGTTCTAGCATAACATAGATGTGTGCACTTGACTTTAGGAAGATTTTTTAAAAATTTTTAAGAAATTAGTGCTATGGCACAAGTAAGAAGAAAAAATAATCATGGACATTAAAAGAATAAATGTATTATAAATTCCATTATTGTCTCTAAATATATTTTAATTTTTTATATTGCTGTATAGATGAAAGCATTTCAAACAGTTCTGAAAAAAAAAACCACACACACACACACACCAGGTAATTACTCCATGATGGATACTTACAAGGAAGGTAGGTTGCAAGGATAGTTACCTAAAAAGTAAAACTCTTAAACGTGTAAAATATGTAAAGATTCCAGTGAGAAAGAACTTGAGGAGTGATCTTTGAAGATCTGAAAGGTAGATGAAAATAAATTGGAAGGAGGAGTTTGAGATGACACAGTATTGCTGGTGGGAGGACACTGACAGGGGGAGATGCTATGCAGGTGTGGGAATAGGGGAATCTATCTGGGAAATCTCCGTACCTTCCTCTCAGTTTTGCTGTGAGCCTAAAACTGCTCCACAGAGATAAAGTCTTCAAATAAGTCTCCAGATACTGCCAAACGTCCTCGAGCAGGCAAAATCTCCCTGGCTGAGAATCACTGCTTTAGTGAAAATATAAACTCTGGGCTCCACCCCAAAACTGCTGAATGAGAAACTCTGGGGGTGAAGCCTAGCAGTCACTTTGAGTTGCAGCATGCCTGCCTTGCGGTTTATTCTCACGCAGCTTCAGTTTGAGAGTCTTGCCTCCTTTTCAAAGCAGGTGTATCCCGGAGGATATGGACCAGTATTCCTCAGCATGGGGGCTGTGGATTATCTGCATCAGACTCGCATTTGTTGTTGCATAAAGTAGCATCTTGGGGCTTACCCTAGAGTTCTTTCATCTGAGTTCCATAGGGGATGGGGACTGAGAGAGTCAAGCAGAAAGCAGGGATCCAGTATTTTCCTTTATTTTTTTTAAGTAAGCATACCCCAATGTCTCTTACGTATGCAGAAGTTTGAACACCACCGACTCTCCACACTTTCTTTATTCATATCATTGGCATCACAAGTTCTGGTTTCGTGTTTCCAAAACAACTTTCTGATGACAAATTGAAGCCTACAGCAGTGTTTCTCAGTCCTGGTTGCATTTTTGAAACACCTGGGGAGCTTTTAAAAAACACCAATGCCCAGTCCCCACCCAAGACCGATTAAATCAGAGTCTCTGAGGGTGGTATTTTTTTTTGAGTCCCAGATGATTCTAAAATGCATCTAGGCTTGGAACCCACTGGCCTCTGGGGGAGAACAGTTTACTTAGTTTAATGCTTGCATATCTTGTTACAGATTATGAAAGTAATATTCTGGTTTGTATTTCTTTGCTCTTTTCATGTCTGTTTAAATCCATTCAGGTTCTGAGGACCACAGCTAAGTAACAGATCTTGGCATGCGGTCATGTAATTGGGACGGTCTCCTTTCCACACCACCTGCTGGCTTTACCTGCAGTCTCCCTTCCAGTCCTTGGAAGTCAATTTTCAGGGTTTTGTTCAGTTAATTATACTAGAGAAATGGCTGCAAATTTCTATCTTCAAAAACAGAGGCACTTTGATGTTAATGTAATCAAGCCTTTAGATCTCACTTCCATTTCACAGGGGGTGGGGGAGAGAGAGGAACAAAACAAACACCCATCAGGAAGAATTTAGACCAACCCAGAAGGGGAACATTTTATAGAAGACTTTTCCCATCTCTTCAAAAAATCAATATTATGGAAAAAAACACAAAATAATAAAAAAAAATTATACAATATGGCATGGCATTAAAAGAGAATATTTTAAATTGAAAGAGACTTAACAGACATAACTATCAAAGGCAAAGCATGAGTCTTGATTGGATCACAGATGAGATAGCTATAAGTGA
The DNA here is from genome assembly GCF_036321535.1 of Camelus dromedarius. NCBI lineage: Eukaryota > Metazoa > Chordata > Mammalia > Artiodactyla > Camelidae > Camelus > Camelus dromedarius. Next base: position 56,156,780 of record NC_087437.1, read on the forward strand.
AATTACAGCAGTACTTGGAAGTATCTGAATATGATTTGGGTATTAGATGATGTTAAGAAATTATTCCTAATTTTGGTAGGTATGATGGTACTGTGCTTACAGAGAGAAATAGCCTTATTTTCTTAGAAATGCGTAACAGGGACAAAATGCCACCCTCTCTGTAATTTACTTCAAATTACTTTCGTAAAAAATAAAGATGATACAAATATAGTAAAATATTAGCAATTATCCAATGCATTCTAGATTATAGACATGAGTGTACATTATACTTTTTTCTCTCTTTTTTTCATTTCTTGAAATTTTTCATAATAAAAAATGGGGTGGCAAAAAAAAAAAAAAAAAGAAAGAAAGAAAGTATATTAAAGCAGTTTAGATAGTGGAGAAAATTCTGGTTTGGGAATAAAACGACCGGAGTCTGGTCTTGACTGAGGAGTGCCCTCTTTGGGCCTCAGTTGCTCCTGGGCTGAATAAGGCGTTAGACCATGGTCCTTCCTGCTGTAATCCTGGGGCAAAAGTCCTCATATCCAATTTTATTAGAACTTGATACAGTAACTGGCATTTCTAGAAGCAAAGTATTGCCCCTAAATATGACTTAAAACCTCTCTGAGTAACAGCAATTATGGATGGATAGGTTTTGTTTTGTTTTGTTTGGGTTTTGCAAAGATTTTTCTGTTGCTGGTATTTTAATCATGAATAATTTACCATTTCTCTTTGAAGTTTATGAGAAACTCAAGCCCTGTAACCTAAAGTATGAAAGCCTCAGATCAAATTTCTCATGGGGAATTCCTCGTAACAAAAAACAGTCAGGATGCAATTATGTCTAAAGTGAGGGGAAAAAAAATCCCTCAGCATTTTGTTTTATTCCAGATTTGACCACGGAAAGGAGAATAAAATTCTAATGGGGCCAGTGTGCTCTATTAGGGAATCAAAAAACAGCTGTTCTAAAGAAGTTCTCAAGGTATAAGCTTCTTGTAAAGTGGAAAAGTAAAACAAAAGATTTCAATGCCATTCATTTGAGCAAATCCTCACTGGGCACTTCCTGTGGATCAACCCTATGAAGGGACATTCAAAACAAGTATTTATGGGGTCAGCCCGTTGTCTGAATGGGGGTGTTTCGGACTCAGCATTTCAGGTGCTGATCACAATAGAATCCCTGTCTTCTTTGGAAGACATGATTCTTTCGGAATTACATGATAATGGGGATACATGTTCTATAAACATGCAGATAAACAAGTAAGTAAGAAAATAAGTAAGTAAGAAAAGTCAGCTACTAAGAAGTGCTAGTAAAAATAGAGTACCGTGAAAGAAACTGAGGGGGAGCCCTTTTAGGGGCAAATCCATGAAGGCATCTTTAGAAGGTGCTCTTTAATGGGACCCGAATAAGAGGAAGCAAATTAGTGATGCACACGTAACATCAGGAGAGTCTGAGAGCTCACTGTGTGCAAGGCCTGTGAACTCTCTACTGCAATCACCAAATTTAAGCTTTACTGCAACCCTGTGAGGGGGGTGCCTTCTTTTTTATCTCCATATTGCAGAAGAGGATGCTAAAGTACACATTAAACCACTCGCCTGATATGGACAACCTGGGATTTGAACCCAGAAGCCTCTCTCCAGAACCTGCACTCTTTGCCCTCATCACCCACCACTTAAAGCTGGGGCAGCAGGTTTCCATTATATGTTATTACAAGAAGTTGAATATAGTTCAGCATATAATGGAAAAGAAAAAAAAATATGTATGTGTATGTATACCTGGATCACTTTGCTGTACATCTGAAAGTAACATTGTATGTCAACTACACTTCAATTAAAAACATCACCAAAAACTGGGTTAGCAGTATAGTCCAAGAAGAAGAAATAGAAATTGCAAAGGTCTTAGCAGAGAATGAGCTTGGTGTTTCTGACCAAAAGAAGGCCAGTCTGGCAGATGCCTGGTCACCAAACGGGAGAGGAGAGGCAGAAGGGGAAGGCTGGACCCTGATCGTGCAGAGCTGTGTAGGAATTTTAATCTGATGACAACGGGGAGTCTTGAAGGGGTTTTGAGCCAAGGAGTGATACCATCTGGCTTTCATTTTTAAACGATCACTCTGGCTGCTGTGCAGAGGATGGATGCTAGGGGGGCAAAAGTGAGGCAGAGAGATCAGTCTGAACAAGCAAGGACTGACTGGAGCTTGAGTTAGCATTGTAGCGCTGGGTTTCATGATGAGATGCAACTGGAGGTTGGGTTTTAGAGAGAGACAACAGAACTTTCTGACGTGTTGGGTGCCGGATATGAGGGTGGAAGAGGAATCAAGGGTGAGTCCTAGGATTGTGGTCTGAGCCACCAGGTGGATGGTGGTAAATAGGACTTGGGAAGAAGTAGCGTTAGGGGACGGGGGAGAAGAAAGAAGTCAGGAGTTCTATTTTAGCTATGTTGAGTGTGTGTTGGTTGGTAGATATCAGAGTCTAGCTTTTGCGCTTAGAAAAAGTAAACTTGGTTTATTCTAGCCAGAGAAAAAAACATTTTGATAAGAATAATTTCTCCTGAAATAAATTCAGTCTGGGCAGTAGAAAGAGGCATATGTGGCCAAGAATGTGAGTCTAGATCAAAAGTTGCAAACAAGTGGCCCAAGAATATGTTTGGTTTGGAATTCAAAATGTTTTAAAAATTGGGCTATTTCACATAAAAATACTCCTAGCTTCTCTTAACAAAATAAGAAGCCCCAATAGGAACATTGGGCCGATGCTTCCACGTTTGGAGCTCTTTCCTTTTCCACAGGCTTTACTGTTCCCTGTGGTATTGCTCCTGTCCAAGCTTTATCATGTTTTGAGTTGACATCACTGGAACCAGATTCTGGTCTTCACTCTGCCACTTATGATCGTTTGATATTTTGCAGTCATTTAACTTCTGAGCGTTAGATCCTCAACCATAAAATGTGTGCCGCGACCAGCTCACAGGCTCTTCTGAAAATCACATTAAACAATGGATACGAAAGCATCTTGTCTTGATCATGTGCTCTAACGCTGTAAACTATTATTCCCTTGAAAAAGCACGGGTTCAGATTATCAGTTTATAACTGTGCACAATGAGAGTTGGAAATATCTAAACTTAATTATTTAGGTATTTGGGAAAGATCAAATTTCTCCTAAAATATCATCTAATTTAAAATAAAATGGAAGTGGGAAGGAATTGGTGCCAAATTGAGGAGAAGAAATTCTTTGAGAGAAGACACACCCACAAAATATCGAAAATTCAAAACATTTGAGCAGGAAGTTTCTTTACCCAATCATTTGTCTGTGTACATCTAGGTTGGTTCCGTGTTTTGGCTACTGTAAGCAGTGCTGCTGTGAACACTGGGGTGCATGTGTCTTTTTGAATTGGAGTTTTCTCTGGATACATGCCCAGGAGTGGGATTGCTGGATCATATGGTAAGTCTATTTTTAGTTTTTTAAGGAACCTCCATAGCTGCATCAAATTACATTCCCACCAGCAGTGTAGGGGGGGTTCCCTTTTCTCCACACCCTCTCCAGCATTTATTGTCTGTGGATTTTTCAATGATGGCCATTCTGACTGGTGTGAGGTGACACCTCATTGTAGTTTTGATTTGTGTTTTTCTGATAGTGATATTGAGTCTCTTTTCATGTGCATTGGCCATCTGTATGTCTTCATTGGAGAGATGTCAGTTTAGGGCTTCTGCCCAGTTTTTGATTGTTTTTTTTTGTTGTTGTTGTTGTTTTGTTTTGTTATTAAGCCATAAAAGCTGTTTATATATTCTAGAAGTTAAGCCCTTGTCAGTCACACCGTTTGCAAATATTTTCTCCCAGTCCGTAGGTTATCTTTTTGTATTGTCTATGGTTTCCTTTGTTGTACAAAAGCTTATAAGTTTAATTAGGTCCCATTTATTTATTTTTGCTTTTATTCGTATTACCTTGTAGACTACCCTAGGAAAACATTGCGACAATTTATGTCAGAGAATGTTTTACCTATGTTCTCTTCTAGGGGATTTATGGTGTCCTGCCCTATGTGTATCATTTACATGTGGAATCCAACAAAATGGCATGAATGAGCTTATTTACAAAACAGAAACAGACTCACAGACATAGAAAACAAACTTTCAGTTAGCAAATGGGAAAGGGAGGGGAATAGGTAAATCAGGAGTTTGGGATTAGCAGATACAAACTGCTGTATACAGAATAGATAAACAACAAGGTCTTACTGCAGAGCTCAGGGGACTATATTCAATAGTTTGTAATAACCTATAATGAAAAAGAATGTATATATGTACAACTGAATCACTATGTCGTATACCAGAAAACTAACACAACATTGTAAATCAACTATGTTTCAGATGAAAAAAAATTGAGTGGGAAAAAGATTAAAGGGGAAATGGGAGAATGGGAGAGCAGAGAAGCTGAAGTCAGGAACTGTAATTCACGTCCCAGGCCCATAACTTCTCCCTTATGAGAACTTAACACATGGTGATAAAAGGATTCATAATGAATACATGCCTTGCGTACATTATTTCACTTAGAACAACTATCCTATGAGGTAGACTGTGCTACCATCCCCATTTCATAGATGAGGAAATGGAGGCACAGACTCGTTGAGTAATCTACCCCCATTTACTCAGCCAGCAAGTGTGGAAACTGGATGAGTCATTTCATATCTCGGTGTCCTGGAATAAAAAGTGAAAAAATGAAACTTTATTTTATAAAGATTTTTCTAAACTGCTGTACAGATGTACAGAAGCTATTATTAAGTATCATAAGGAACTGTGTTTTTGTATAACTCACGTAGAAATGCCTTAGAGGCTGTACCCGTGTGATTTGTCAAAGTTTGAAAATGACAAAGTAAGTCACCACGTTAGACAGCCTATGAAAATGTATGTACTGATATCGAGTTGTTTACTATCTTGTTAATACATGCATCCACCTGAAATGTTTATCCCATTATTATTTCACACGTATCTTTAAATAATGTGACCTCCAATTTCTACGTGCAGCACCAAGCACACAGTTAGGCACTTTATGCGTCTCTGTTGTGATTGAGAACTGAAATATGTTGTACAAAGGAGGGCTTATCTCCTCAACCTCCAGCATCCCTTTAATGCTAATATGTCCATTCTTCCAGTAGTGTATAAATAGAGCACAAGGTTGAGAGATAATTGATCCAAGTTCTAAAACGTGCTCTCCTGCTAACAAACTGAGCGAACTTTGAAAAGTCAATACCCCTCTTGGGGTCTTAGTTAGTCCATCTAGTCAAAGAAGAGTTCGGCCACATGACCTCCCTTCCTCCTCTGACATTCTGGAACTTCTGAAATCTAGGTAAAAAGTGAAAAAGTATCTTTTCATTGTTATTAGCAGAGTATGAGTTGAACTCCCCATTAAAAATAAATGAGCCTCTAAGAGTTTCTAGCTGGACTAGAAGAACAAAAACAAACCACAGGTGACATGTTTTTCTCCCTGAAGTCAGTGGCTGATGGCCGACTGCAGGCCTATGTGTTTTACCAGCCCCTGAGTGCTCAGCTTGAACCGCTGGACTGAATGCCAACCAGGGACCCCGGCTGTGTGGGGTGAACCTTGTCTGATTCCATCAGCAGGGTGGGCTGGGACGCTCGATTCAGTTCAGAGTAGTCATTCAGCAGTTCAGTGACACATGGAAGGTCATGGACTTCAAAGGGAATGCTAAATGCGGAGGTGAAGGCCTGTGCAGAATGGCCCAGTTAATGATCACACTTCATAATTTCACGGTGTGCTGATTCTCCCAGATGTGGTGCTCAGCCTAAATCCTACTGGTTTGGCTTGGGAATCAGAAGCTCTCACCCCAAGGTCCCTCCCTGATTCCTCTGTATGTTTCACTAAGTATCTTCCTTTATGTAATTTTTGTGTGTGTGCTTAGAGAGCTCATCCTGTTGGGGCACCGCTCCATGCTTTGCAAAGCCCTTTTCACATCCATTACTTCATTTGTCATCTCACTGAGTCTGTGAGGGATGCAGGGCACACACGACTACCTGGACCTCAGAGATGGGGAAACAGAGTCAGACAGGGGAGAACTTGCCCCTAACCACACGGCTAGTAAGTAGCACGTTTACCCCTGTCCAGTCAGTGCTGTTTCTTCTCTGTCGTAACCTGTCAACCTGATAGCAGAGATGCTTTCAAGACTTTGTATCTTTTATCCACTCTGGAGGAAGGGTTGTAATTTCTGCTTCTATATGATGCATTTCATAACATTGAACGATGAGCATTTCTTACTCCCTGTGTTACACTGAGTGTGGGTACTGTTAGTGCCTGTCTAGCTTCCTCTTAAACACAGTGGTTTTCAGGTTGCGCTCTGTACAACAGTGGATTGCAGAGGCCCCTTGAGGACCATCCCAGGGTGGTGATGAGGAGAGGGATAATTATGTCCGACTACGGGCTCCATCCCTGCTCCAACTGGAACATATCTGCCTTCTTCTGATATCTTTCTTCTTCTGAACTTCTTCATTACATTGTGAACAAAAGAATCTCTAAGCCAAATGTTTGAAAACCGCAGAGGGATCATGTTCTTTTCAAAGGGGATCATATTTTATTCTAGCAACAAATTCTAATCGGGTAGCAGGAAAAAAAAACACTGGACTTTGGCATCAGGCAGACCTGTGCTCAAGTTCTAACTCATTTGCTATGAGTGAGCCCGAGTAACCTCTTCAAGCTTCGGTTTCCTCTTATATGAAATGATACTGACAGTGCCTTCCCTATTAATCTGCTAGGGCTGCAGTAACAAAGTACCATAAGTGGGTGGTTTACACAACAAAGATCTACCACCTCACAGTTCTGGAGGTTAGAAGTCTCAAACCAAGGTGTCAGCAGTGTCGGTTTCCTCTAAGAGCTGTGAGAGAAGAATCTGTCTCCTCAGCTTACGTGCAGCCTTATTTAGCTTGTGTCTCTTCGTACTGTCTTCCCTCTAAGAGTGTCTGTTGGAGTCCAAATTTCTCCTTTTTATAAGGACACAGGTCATAACGGATTAGGGTCTGCCCAAATGACCTCATCTTGACTAATTACATTTGCAAGACTCCTATATCCAACTAAGATTACATTCTGAGGTACTGGGGGCTCCGGACGTCAGCATGTGAGTTTTGTGGGGAAATAATTCAACCTGCTTTCCAAGAGGAGAATGAGATGAGACTCTATGCTAAAGTGCTTTGCCGAGGACCTAGGACATAATAGCTATTTGACAGTAATGGGTTTCCTTCCTTTTGTATGATGAAATGCTTCTTGCTAATTTTTCCCCCAGACACTCCCTTCTGCTCCTCTTTGCTGTGACCCTCTCTATCTTGACCCTTTCCCTTAGCCCCCTTCTATGACCTCTTGTGATGAATCGCCTCTTCTGCTCATTCCTGGGGCAATTTCTGAAACCTGGGAGGAAGTTATGTCGGCTGCAGGCTGCACCTTGTATGGGAGGGTAGCCTAGGAGTGAGCACCAGACTCATTTTTTGAGCTCATTCTAGTTCCTGCAGTTCTTTTTAAAAAGTGGAGATTGACCACCTTGACCCCAATCACTGAAGGGTCTGAGGGAGGCCCTAACGGCTTAAAGAGTCGTTGTGAATTCATTAAGATTTGGGCACAAGGAAAAGCTCTTGACAAAATGTCCCAGAGAGGTACCATCAGAAATTTCTGAGAAAAGTTCATAAACGTGTCTGAGCATGAGGGGGTGGTTTGAACAGCAGATGCCAGATTCCGAAGAAAGAACAGTTCTGATGGAACAAAAGTTCACTGGGGCACACAAAGAAGGGAAAGCACAACTGCATCTTTTTTTCATTTCAAGTTTGTCTAAAACCAACATGTCAGAAAGTACCTTGGCCAGTCTTTCGCTAGTTATTTCCCACTTGGAATGTTGAAATATGGCCAACTCCCCCACCTGACATACCCTCTGGGGTTGAGAAACACTATTTACCAAGAGGATTGCTTTAAAGCAACATGCTCTAGAAGCTCTGTGGGTAGTTAGAGGTAGAACTTCTCTCAAAATTACTGCACCGACTATACATTAAAATATGAAAATTAGAGTCCAGACACTTGGGCTGGTCCCAGGCCTGCCTGCTTTGCTGAATACACCTGACACACATCAAATAGCCGGACAGAAGCACATCATTATGAGTGACGGAATTGTTTTTTGGAACTTGATGCACACCGGCTGCCCCAGGACAGAGAGGCAGAGGTTGACTCTGGGGTAGATGCGTTTTCAAGATAAGAGACACACATTGAGAAATGTAAGTCCCCGAACGCCATGCTCAGGCTGCTGTTTGAGAAATCTGGGTCGCTGGATTGGGAGTCCCTTTTGTAAACCGGTCCCTGGGGTCTTGACATCTGCATGTCTACATCTCTAGATGTCTGTGGAAGGAGTGGGAGCTTTGGAAAGGCAAGGAAAGCTCTTTTTGATGAAGGGATTGAGTGGGTGGAGTTGAAGCCAGAGGCTAATGCAGCTGTGCAGGGGTGTGTGTGTATATGTGTGTGTGTGTGTGAGTGTGTGTGTGCGCGTGCGCACGCTGCCCTGGGCTTGGCTAGCTCAGCTGTTGTTTTGGAAGGTAAAACAACAGCTCCCAATTCCCTAGTGCGCCATCCACCAGTGCTCCAGCCCCACAATGGTGGTGGTCTTGGGAGTCGCAGTAGACCACCCACACAGAAACAGAATGAAAACACCATCTAGCCCCTTGAGCAAGTTTTACACTTTTAATCTCAAAACATTCAGAAACGCTTTTAATCTGAAAACATTCAGAAGCAAGAAATCGTTTACGTTTATTATCAGGAAGTCTCTGGAACAGGCATCAGCATTTTAGAAGGCGCGAAGCTCAGCTATCAGGAGGCATAGTGATATCAATAGTGTGTGGCAATGACAATGGTAATTCATACTTTTCATTGTTCTTTGAAGACTTGTTTTCCCATGGAGATTCCTTGAAGAAGCAAATGCCCTTGGTTTGGAGTGACTTAAATTACTGTTTTGACTCTGGCATTAGGTCTATCACTTTGTGCAATTACCTTTATTTATCTGAGCCATATCGTCTCATCAGTAAAAACGAGGCAGATACTGCCTACACAAGGCAGTCCTCATGACTGGCTAATCATATATACATAATAAACTAAAAAATTGGAAAAAAATCAAATTGTACTTGCAACTGTCACTATGCTTATTTTATAAAAGTCATGAAGAATTTCTGAAAAAACAGGAGTACTAATCCACTTCTGATTCAACTTTTGAAAATTAAAGACTTTCTACTTTAAAGTACCCTTTACCCACAATGCAATTGGATTTTCATGATCAACATTAACAGAGCAACCAGATGGGCGTGTTTCACCACACTGGAGCTTGGGGGCGTTAACAAAGAAGTGATGGTGAGAAGGGCTGGCTGGAGAGGCAGGACCCTCACATGAGTCAAGCAGGAAGGAGCAATGTTAATGTGTGAGCTCCTACTAATATTTTAATTCTGAAGGTTTTTCATGTATGATATTGGACTCATTTCTAATCCCCGAAGACACGATGATGTCCTATGTCTTACTCCATAGACACCTCTTGTACTTTTCAGGGAGTTTTTGAGGCTTTGTGGCCCCTACTCTGCACGATCTTCCTCACTGATCAAGGTGACGATTTTCCTGTTTTCACTGTTCTGTTCAGTCAACACTCCTCGGTGGCTCCGTGAGGTAGACTAGTTCCCTGGCTCCGGCTTTGGCGACAGCACTGTGGCAGGAGCAGCCCAGGAGGGGGTAACAACACACCTGCAGAGACTCTGCAGCAGGAAGAGGAGATGCTGTTCAGAAATCTGTGCAGCCTGTTCACAAAACAGGACGTTCTCCTCACTATCTCTAAAATATACATGTGGAAAATAGCAAAAATGCTCCATGTTTCAATTATGCCCAAAACTTGATTCAAGCCATCCTGTGCAATGTCAAAGCAGCCAAGTACAAGCCCTTTGGTGGCTGTAGGCCCCAGTAAGCTCTGGTTGTTACCCCGTGGCAGCAGCCACGGTGTGTAATGAAGCTAACGCTTTTGCACACCCTTCCCTCTGCTTTATACAAGTATCTGAGGGGAGGATGACAGAGCGTAGTGGTTCTCAAACCTTAGTGTTCAAGAAAGCTTTGTTCCAAAGGAATATGCCTGGTCATATCTCCAGAAATTCCCATTCAGTAGCCTCAGGAAAAGGTCCAGGAGGCTGACATTGATAAAAACTTCAGGTAATCTAATGCAGGTGGTCCGGACACCACACTTTAAGAAATACTAATGTAAGATCTAAGAGCTCAAGATTTCAAGTCAGAAACTCTAGGTTTGAATCCCAGAGGCTGAAGTTCCTCACTGTTTGCCGTTGGGTGAGTTGTTCACAAGGTAAAGCTTTAGTTTTCTCAACTGAAAAATGGGAATAAGGACACTTAAGGAAGGTGATGTGTACAAGAGTTGCCACAGAGTAGTGTTAAATCAGTTGCGACCATTATTTGATGTGACTCTAAACCTAAACTCTGGCAACTCTTTAAGAGATCTGACATCTTGAAAGATCCAAATTTATTCTTGAGTGGAAAAAATAATAGCATTATTTCTCTCACAATGATGGTGAAGCCCTGTGGTACAATAAGTTTATTATTTTTTCCAGTCAACTCCAAGCAAACACATTGAAGAATAAGAAGTCATTTTGGACATCAGGACAGGATATGTTTGTCCTGGTGGAAACTGTAACATTGTAAGTCGAGTGCTGAAAGAGGTCCTTGAGACAGTCATGCAAGAATATTAAAAAAGATTTTGATAGTCATCATGGTCTGAGATAACCTGTGTAACCAGCGTAACCTCGCACTGGGGATCTGGGTGGCTGTTCTCCTGCGGATGTGGTGATAATGCCAGTTTGTCTTCTTCAGAGGAATGTAGGAATCATAGAAATGCCAGTGAAAATAATTTGACAATTGTGCAACACTAAGATGATAGCATTATTCTGATGAGGCCTCTGCTCTAAAAACCAGAGAAGATAACACAGAAAATAAGACATAGGCTATTTCATAAAGAAAACCCAGTATTATGGGCTGATCATGAGTATAATCACATGCCACTGTTGAGTCACCAGAAGGCTAGGTATCCACACAGCAAGAATGATGACGAGCTGATTCAAGAATCAGATAGGAAACCCAGATCAAGTCATTTTGAAGAGTCGCTTGTCTGCAGGTAGTGGAAGATTCTCAGCAACACCACGTCTAATTAGACACTCAAGAAAATAGAGATGGGAAATTTATTCCAAATTTTGCAGTTAAGTTGGCAGGCTTTCTAGAAAAAATAATAAAGTAAAATATGCACCTTTAAAAGCTTGTAGGTTCCAAGCAATAGCTCAATCAAGTAAGAAAACAAAACCAAATTACAGACCAAGCTGTTTACGAAATGAAAATTCTAGCCTTCATTATGGTTGTGGGATTTGGATCTCGCAGAGCTATCACACCTGGCTTGTTGAGCAATAAATGCCCGTGGCACCGTGAGTCAGACAGTGTATTAACTGGCAAGTCAAGAGACTCAGGGCACAGTCCTAAAATAATGTCTTTCCACCTGTGCGGGAACAACACATGCGACCCACAAAGTAATACGGCTTCATGTGGATAGGAAAGGGGAAGGAGGAGGGGGCAAAAGGCCCAGGACTGGGAGCTACTCTAAGGAAGGTATCATTTCTGTTGACAAACCTTCAAGCAATCAGACCCCTTCTCTTGTGTTCTCTCAATACTTTGTATTTATCTGCCCTACATTTTATTCATTCATACAAGTCTGTTCTTCCAACTAAATTTGAAGTCCTAGGAAAAAAGATTGACATTTAGTTTATTTTTAATCTTCTAACTCAGTATCTGAAATTTGGTGTGTGCTCAAAAAGTATGTGTGTGGAATTATTTCAGGTCTCAAGGTCTAGGCTCTCTATATTTATTGTCCCCAATGAATATAGCAGGAAGTTGCTTAATCTAGAGAAGAATATGGAAGTTCATACTTCCCAATGGGTTATAATAGGACTAGAAGATCAAGTGTCCCTGAGACCCGCACAGGGAAAAGAAAAGAAGCAGGTCCTGCTCAGCTTCTAGGAGAGGCACAGACTCCAGAAAATAGGGCTGCAACCTCGATGAAGGGCAAGGCTCTCTTTGCTACCTGCTTTGGTTTTACACTCTTTACTGAGAATAACTGGGCAATGACTCATGGTTATTTGCCAGATGCCAGAGAGAGGTTGAAGCAGAGGACAGATTTTAACCTGGAGTCCTGGCACATTCCATGAAATGTCTTCACCTATTAAACTTTTTTCCAACTGTTATATTTTTAAAATATGAGCTGTATCATTTATTGAGCATTGTGTTACGTACTGAGCGAGGTACTCTTTATACACGTATAATTATAGCCAGCACTTGCATAGCATTTGCTGTGTGCTGAATAGAGGTCTTTGTGTCTGTGTATTCCATACACCCGCGCCACGCCTATGAAGTAGATACTGTTCTAAGTTTCATTCCACAGATGAGGAAACTGATGCACACGTGGTTCAGCAACCTGCCCAAGGGTATTCAGCTAGTAAGTGCTGGGATTTTAATCCAGAGAGTCAGGTTGTTGACCCTGGACTCTCATCCATGATACTGTACTGCTACTTTGAGCTTCACCACTGCTATGTGACAATAGGATTGCTACATTTCCTCTAGAGATAAGAGACTGAGGTGTAACATATATGTCATGTGCCTTTGATCAGGATAGAGTCCTCTCCAACTTCCCTGTTGCCCCTACCTGGTTCTAGGGCCGCTCACTCCATGCCTGAGATCCTGCAAAGGCTTTTTTTTTATCTCTACCTGCAACCTCTTCCCACTCCCACTAGCCCTTAAATTGCTGCATGACGTCATTCAAGAAGCTCCATTGGCTCCTTCTTGTCTGTGGCATCATGTCCAAATATGTCAAGCTTGTGTGCCGTTTCTTGACCTGCCTCCCTTACCTATTGCCATCTTACCTCTGACTCCTTAAAATACAGACTCTATTCCTATTAGGTATATATCATAATTGTTCCACTCATATTTGTGAGCCTTGTTTCCTAGAAGCAATAATTCTAATATGTTCTTACTGGGGAACATAATTCAGTTTACATAGTTCTCAAACATTAGCTTCTTCTTGTATTTCTCCCCACAATTCATTTTGGTCCCATGTCCTAACTCTTCCATCAACCTCCTCTTCTACTTGACATCACCACCATCTTAGTTCACACGCTCATCACCATCAAATGAATTATTTCTATATTTCCTGATTGTCCTGCTGTCAGTCTTGTCTCCCTAAAAGCCACTCCCCATAATGCTGCTGGAAAAAAATTAATTATGCTAACTTTCTAGATTAAAAAAAATAGCCTAGTAGGCCTTGAAATCCAGGCTGGGAATTGGATACAGAACATTTGTGTATAGAATATAATAATATTGGGAAAAAAATGTATGCTTTCTTCTGGACTGTGTGGTTCAGGATTATATTGTAAACCAGGCAGAGGATATGACAGGTGTTTGAGAAAGGACCAAACAAAGCTTTTGTTACTATAGCTTCTTTTATTCCACATTTCTTCTATTGTTCCGTCTCTGGAGAAGCTTGGCTTGGTAGAGAGAAGCCAAGGGTAACAGAGGACGATGCTGTAGACGGCAGGATGGCAGCATAAACAGAGTTGCAAAGCTGTGGTCCAAACCTGCCTGGGCTGACCTTTCAACGTCATGATGAGAGCCACTCACTCTTACTGCAGGAAGTCCCTTTAGCTACCTAGCTCTGCGGGGATATTCAGATTTTGGACCGGCTTGAAAAATGAAGAAATCTGATCAAGCCTCTTGATCTCATTTCTGATCTGCTAAGTCTTATTTCTGTTTCATTATGGCTCTGTGCCTTCCCCCCAGAGTGGATATTCACATACTTCCTCAGACACAGACAACTTGTACCTTTCCTACAAGAACATAGTTTGAATCCCTCACCTCCATTTTCTCTTGCTTCTCTTTCTGGTATTAAAATTGCACATCAAACCTTTTGAAAATTTTCCACAGCTCTTGGATGTGCTGGGGTTGTTGCTGTTATTGTTGTTGTTGTTTATTTTTGTTCTTTTCAGTTTGGGAAGTTTCCGTTTATTGGCCCATCTTCCCGCTCACTGATCCTTCCCTTAGTCATGCCCAGTCTACTGATATGCCCATTACAGGCATTCTTCATTTCCATTGCAGCATTTTAGATTTCTAGGACAGTGAGTCCTCCACATCTGTGGTTCTGTGCCTGTGAATTCAACCAGTCATGGGTTGATCAGCAGTTGGTTTAATTCACAGATGCAACCTGTGGCTACACACCCATGGTTATGGAGAGCTGGCTGTGCTATGCCATTTTATATAAAGGGTTCAAGCATCTGCAGATTTTAGTCCCCATGAGAAGTTCTGAAACCAGTCCCCCATGAATACTGACTGTATTTACTCTTGATACTTCCTTAGAATTTCCATATTTCTGTTTATATTACCCATCTGTCCTTCCATGTTGTCTACTTTTTCCATTAAAGTTCTAACATATTAATCATAGTTATTTTAAATTCTCTGATACTTCTTACACCTGTGTTACAATATCTGAGTCAGGTTCTGATACTTGCTTTTTCAGCCTGTGCATTTTCTCATTTTGGCATGTCGTATTTTTTAAAAACTGGATGTGCTATATCACATAATAGGAACTGAGGTGTATAGGACTTTCTTGTAAGAATTTATGTTAATCTGCCTAAGAGTTGGGCTCTTTTTAATGTTTTCTGCAGTTGTGGGTGTCAGAGGCTTCTAATTCCTGCTCCGTTCCTGGGTTTGGCTCCTGGCTTGCCTTTGGAGCTCCCTTCACACTCCTTCTCAGGGCGAGTCTGTGTCTTGTGGGTCTTTCAGCTGTACTCCTCTGTTTCAATGCTAGGACCGGCTGGTAAGGTGTGGGGGACAGGAAGCATTCTATCATTCTACGATTAAACCTCAGTCTTTTAGTAGGTCTTTGTCTCTGGTTACAACCTTCACAAGACTTTCTTCAGTGATATAGCCACACCACCTCAGGGGATGCAGGAAGGCTAGAGGTAACTGAAATTGGAGAAATGCCCTTCTCTCAATTGGAATAAAGCTCTGGTAGTCTTTTTCTCTTGAGAGCTGGCCTTTGTCATGGGTAATGCTTGTATATTTCACAATGGGTAACCCACCCTCACACCCCCACAAGATTCATGAAACCCTTTTCTTGGATCTTCAGTTTAAGAATCTGATGGGGTTCCTGGAGGTAAAACCCACAAAAATGTGGGACTCTTTCTAAGGCTGCAGGCCCTAGGATTTTCACATTCTCATGGTAGTCTATACTCAGCCGCTAGAAATTCATCATTCAAATGTTCCTATCAATTTATAACTTTAGTATCTTCTGCTCAAGATAAGTAACTCCCAGCTGTATCTCTCTGAATTCATCTATCTCTCTAGGGTGGTGGTGTGCCCTGCGATCTCACTTCTCTGATGGGTCAAAGAAGTCATCGATTTTCAATTTGTTTGCTTTTTCTGTTTCTGACAGGAGTGATGGCTTCTAAGCTCTTTACATTGTTGGAACTGCAGCCAGAAGTCGGCTGTGAACTGGTGGAAGAAAGAGACATATGTGTGCTGCACCATATTTACCTTTGTCTTGAGTTTTATTATGCCCAGCAGAATAGAGCAGGAAGCTCAACAAATTGTAAAGTATTAGTGTTGAGTCCACAGAAAGGGACAAACCATCCTACACAACAGGAAATTGGTATACTTGAATTTATCAACAGAGTCAGTGAATATTCATAAGTGTAATAATTGTATAAATCATGGAAGAGAATTGTACAATACAAATGCATAAGCATGTTTTGCAGTGTTAGGTGTGCTTTCTTGAATAAAATTACCACCTTACACCAAGCATGTTATTATTCATGCTGCTTATAAATCTGAAACTTAAAAGGGAAACCTATAAATTTTCACTCAACAATAGCACCCACACACTTAATTCCCAAGCACCAGATTTTACACAGCTGCCTGGAATTTTGGCAGAGAACATCTCAGATGCTGCCAAGATTATGAGAGAGGATAATCTTAACCTAGCTTTTCCAACTTTTAGGAAGCAAGATTGTACGTTTCTGAGTGCTCAGCAAATGTAGAATAGGGAAGTGAGAATAATGGATGAGGAGAAGAAAATTTCTTTATGATTGAGACTAAATTCCTAATAAGTACTCATTCTTAGAATGTAGCTTTAAGTTACAGTCCTATGGTCAATAACAAATCAAACAAATGTTTTTATAGCGGTTTAATTGTGTGGTTCCATCGTATATGTCAGTACATTTATCAGCCTTAGCTTTTTCTTTCCCTTTCGTCTGGCAGCATTTTTCACAGCATAGCTCTGCTTTGCCTACTGAAGCCATGCAAAACCCAAACATTTCTTTCAGGAGAGCTAACACTGTTGAACATCTGTGTTTCTGTTGACATTAATATATGGGGAGGGCAAGGTAAAACAGTGACAGAGTGTGTGCTTAGCATGCACAAGGTCCTGGGGTCAGTCCCCAGTACCTCCATTTAAACAAACAAACAAACAAACAAACAAATACCTAATTACCTCCCTCCCAAAATAAATAAAAATTAAAAAAAAATATAAAGTGCTCCTCTGCCATCAGTGTCTTACCGTTTTTTTGAGGAAGAGTAGAATGAACCTTGTGGTGGTGGATTAGAATCAGATATATCAATATAAACTCCTGGTTGTCATACATACACACAGATAGATACAGAAGTGCAAATATAGGTCTACGTATATGCTTAGTCTATATATATATATATATATATATATATATATATATATATATATACACACACATATATTTCTAAGGTGTTACCATCAGGGAGTGCTGGATGGAGATAAGCGGGAAACGTCTTTACTATTTTTGCAACTTTCCTGTAAGTTTAAAATGACTGCAAAAGGAAACATAAAGGAAAAAAGAAATGCTGTAAGAGTCCATATGGCATGTTAAAATGTCTAAACAAACTAAAGAACTTGCTATGACTTCAAAGTCTATGTCAGTGTGACCTCTCCATGAAACCTCCCCTAACCCCCCACCAGAAATCTCTTTCCTTGTAAGTCTTTATGGGAAAAATTATATCAGAGATTTGAGAGAGATTTTTCTGATTCCTCATGGGATAAGTTAAGAAAGGGGCTAGCTATGAAGGAGAAACCTGGTCACACTCTAAGAAGTGACTCTTCTTCGTCCCCTGCTGCATTCAGGGGCAAGAATCCCATTAGGAATCTTGTTGCGTTGCAGAGCCGGTATGCTAAGTGGTCAGTCTTTCCCAGCACCCATGGAGGAGAAAAGCCTGGTTTAGCTGTAGGACGTGCACAAACGTGGCTTGGGGCAGGAATTTAGGAGGGGATTTTACAGGCAGCTCCTGCTCCCAGGAAAGATTTTATTCTTCTCAGCATAAAACAAGAACCAATTGCACAGAAATTGGAAGTGTTCCAAAACTCTTGCACTCAGACTTCAAGTTCAATAAATAATTGTGACATTTGTCCTGGGAGAGGAATAGATTACAGGGAAGGAGTCTGGATTGAAAATCAAGAAAGACCTATATAACCTTCAGCCAGGACAGTAAATACCGGATGCTGGCATGTTAACGTCCCCCTGTCTGGTCCTTTCTAATAATCACAGATATCCCTTCCCTAAAAGGAAATTCATCCACGTTGCTCTCTACAGCTGTAATGTGTTCATGTTCACTGCTGTAAGGTTCTCTATTGTATAACCATACCACAATTTATTTTTCCTTTATTGATGGACACTGGTCTATCATAAACGGTGTCACAATGAATATTCTTATACATGGAGCCTATTGCACACATGTAATAATTTCTTAAATCCCAGTTGTTTTTGTGGAAATAAATGAAGACCAAAATGGTTTTTATTTAAAGACCATTAAATATTTTATTTTCAGGGTTTGAATAGACTTCATTGTTATAAGGGGGGCCCTACCAAACGGGGCCTTATAAACCGACATGTGACCCCCAGGATGTCACCATGGAGAAATCGATAGGTCATGATTGCAGAAGAGGTCACTGTTACTGAAGGGCATGATCCAGGGGAGGCCGGCCAGGAATGCAGCAGATGTGATCAGGACAAGCCAGGAGTGGTCAGGTCACAGGGTGAGGGAGACAGGTCCCTTCACTCCCCTTTCTTGTAGCTGTTCAGGTCACACAGGACCCAACCTGACGGCAGGAGGAAACACAGGAAGCAGGAGGTGAGCCTGATGGCGATATCCATTCCACGCTGCTCTTGCAATGGCTTGGAATGAACCCTGGCACACAGCACTCGGAGAAAAGCAAAACCTGTTTACCAAGAATGTGCCACAGCAAAGGAGTTAGCCATTGTCACTTGCATTTTTGTTAAGACTCAAAGGAAGGCAGAGGAGTGGGAAAGCTTTACAGTAGAAGAAAGGGAAGGCTACTGATGGTACCATGATTACAGGCTGTTGATGTGGGGAACCTATAGGGGCACATATTTGACTTTCTCAGCTTGGTCCTAAATTGGAAGTGAAGAGTATTAGGGAAGCTGACCGTTAATAATCAAGTCCTGATCATTTGGGGTCAATTATTACACTAGTTACTGGTTAGCTTCCTGGATTATTACTAGAGGTAAAAATCTGTCTTCCTAGTCAATTATAGCAGGCTGGCTTCCTGGGCTGTTTCTTTTAGATAAGAAGTTAATTTTCGAGGCAGGTCATTGCAGGTTGTGGGTCAGAGTTCTGTTTCTACGTATAGTCTGACCATTGTCCATCTGTATATTCAGTCTCTCACTTTGGTGGATATCTGTCAAGTTACTGAGTTTTCTTGAGATTCAGGGCATAGCTGAATAATGTTCAGCTTCAATAATATGTTGAATAGCTACCTCACTCTTCAGCACGTAAATATTCTCTCTTCTTGACATCTCTTTCAACTTGATAGATGCTTGACGGTATCTATTAGTGAACTTCAAGCTTGAAGTGTAGATGTTATTAAAAGAGTTCAAACATCAAAGTATTGGAATAGTTGATGCTCTTTCCCATTCTGAGCATCCGTGGAAGTGCTCCCAGTTGTCGCATCTTTGTGTTCCTTGCAAGAATAAAGGTCCTCGGGAAGCTAATGTATTTGCCCAAGGCCACACAGCTATTAGCCGATGAATTAAAATTTAAATCTAGTTCTGATTCCGAAGTATATACACAATTTTTTCCTTTCCTATATATAAGCGTCTCCCAGTGTTTTAGATAGATTTTCCTAACTCCTCAGACCACAGGAATACTTGCAAGGTTATAATGTATTATTGATAGAAACCTAACAGAGAACCATGAACTATAATGAACAATTTGAATACAGTAGAGAACTGAAAATTATTTCGCAACTGAATTGTCACCAGCAATGATAAAAATTTGTTTTCTAATGAGTTGTTTTTCACTTTATAACAGATGAAAGTAGAAAATTCAAATTATTTTATATTTCATATTTTATTCTGAGTACTACTGAATATGAAAATCCATTGTACTAAAGAGAAGAAAATGAATGACACAGTAGTAAGCTGATAGTTTTAAATTAAGCTATTCCAAACATCATTATGCTTACATCTTGGAAAGATTATCGCTTTTTTAAAGCAAAGGCTGTGATTGTTTAATTTACTTTGAGGAAATCTGACTTTTTGCTTATTTAATTCAGTCATAGTTTGAGAACCTCAAGATTTTGTTTTGTTTGTTTTCTCTCCTTAGCCACAGAATCTGTTTTTGTATAACTTGTTCAAGAGAAACATGCAAGATATTGCATTTTTTTAAATAATAAAAGGATACAAAATATGTTCAATATTTCTTAATATAATATTAAAATTAAATTATGAAAGGAACATTTTTCTTTCATTATTTTTCATAAAAACTCCTATTAGCATTTCCTCAAGGACCTTTTAGGAAATGATATTATAATAAAGCCACAGGGACTAAGCGCTCAGCCTAAGGGACAATTAGAGTGCATTGAAGTTTTCTAACTTTGCCACGCTTTTTACAGCTAAGATTTCTCTCTCCACTTGCCTGACCAGTTGTCACAGAGAAGTTGGATCTTTTAAATAGCAATAAACTATAAAGAAAAAGACATTCAATGGTTTTAAATGTTACAACTGGAAACATCTGCTTGTTTATACATTCAGCACGCAGTAGTGATGACATGAGCTGATACTCTCATCATGGAGGGTTTTCTCTCCCTCCACTTTGAGAAAATGATTGCGTGCGTGTCTAATCCACGGAAGTTATGAGGCATGGAACTGTGAGATCTTTACTATAGCTTGGTAAAACTTTCTACCTTGCTACCATCCTTTCAGAAAAGTCTAGGCTAACTCCTGTCCAGCCCCACAGAATCAGGCTGACTCATTCCAGTCACTTCCCTAAAAAGTCTAGCAAAGTGTGAAGCTCAGAAAGGTCTTTTCTTTTAAAATGATCCCCTTCTGTAAGCCCTAATCAAGTGAGATTTGTAACTCTTTGCTATTCTTCCATATGTGTTAGTGCAGAGTAGAATCACTCAACTGAGAGGAATCGATGCCAGATAATAATATACCTTAATTTTATTGGGCTCCATAAATGTTTAAGAAACAATATGAGTCTTATCTCAGCCTATTTGTGGCAGACGGTGTTGTTGAAATTTTTTAAAAATTTGAATGATGGGACTATGTTAGTGTATTGTTATGCACCAAAGGAGAAAGAATGCACTTTTGCGAGCTTTAAAAGTAAAATTGAAACTTCAAGTTCAAGGGAAAAACAA
This sequence comes from Camelus dromedarius, assembly GCF_036321535.1. Classification (NCBI taxonomy): domain Eukaryota; kingdom Metazoa; phylum Chordata; class Mammalia; order Artiodactyla; family Camelidae; genus Camelus; species Camelus dromedarius. The sequence continues at coordinate 56,177,529 of NC_087437.1, forward strand.
TGTACCTGAAATTTTTAGAATTGGGTTTGAGTCCTGACATCCTTCTTATTAAAAGGTGTATGACCCTGTACAAACCAGGCCACTTATGGGACCAGTTTCTTCTTCTATGTTAATGAGATAACATCTGTTCTGCCTATTTCACAAGATTTTAGGGAGAACTTACAATTCAATTCAATATATACAACTTTGATGAAGGCGAAGTATGTAACTAACATTTTGCTTGATGCTTTCTATATAATGGTTAAAGTGATGTTTACACAAATACATTGTAAATTGTGAATTCTATATAATTGTATAGAAATATTATTATATATAGGATAGTTCCTATACTTGTATATCAAGTAATGTGGCATTTCTCATTTTGAAAGGAGCAGGTGACATTTGAAAACACATACTTAATATTATGCAGACATAATGTGCCTTTGCAAGAAGAGAAAAATACAAATGGGATACATTCCCTATGAAGAAACAAAGACTCGAGAATAAAATAAAGTTTAACTATACAAGAGACTACCTTAAAGCAAAATGTTATACAAAGGTTAAAATAAAAGGATGATAACAAAAATAAATCAGCCAAATGCAAACAAGAAGAAGGCTGTGGTATCAATAGCAATAAAAATAAAGATAATTCAAGGCAAAAAGAGTTACATTAAATCAAAATGATCATTTTATACTTAAAAACATTTAATTCACAGTGGCTAGACAGAACTTTTGTGGATGGAATAATCATAAGCAAAAACTTTTAGAAGTACACAAAATGACAATCATATTGGAAGACTCACAGCCTTTGGCAAATATAATAAGCAAAAGTGAACAACAATAAAAAGAATTTGATTACTTTAAAATACTTGAACAGATGCGTACTGATATTTGTACTACTGGATAATATACATTATTTTTAAATAATCATGCAACACTTATAAAAATTAATCATAAATAAGACCACTAAAGCAATATAATGCAAAGTCAAAATTGGACAGCTATGATATTTATTCACAATATGCTAACATAAGATATCAGTTTCAAAAGTTTAACTAAAAAAAAGTCAATCACTTTAATTTGAAAGAAGAAGTTACTGACAAATAAATGTATTTCAGGAAAAGAACAAGCAATTGATAAACTTAATGAAAAAGCAGCCAGAAAAGGGATTATCTTCAAAGAAATTAACAGCTGACTTTTCAATAATCATTAGAGTTTAAATCCAGTGTTTTATAAGAAAACATCTACTAGTGTAGAATTCTCTACCTGTCCTTTAGAAATAAAGATTAAAATTAAAATATTTTAACAGAAACAAAATTAGAGAATTGAAAGCCAGCAGACCCATACTAGGGGAAACATGAAAGGACGCTCTTTAGACGGAAATAAAATTATCTCAAAATGAAGGTTGCAGACACAAGTAGAAAATTACAAATGAATCTGAAAATGATGAGGATCAACAGAAATAAACATCAACCAATTTATTAACAGTAATGTCTTCCTAAGTTTACTGAACAGATAGGACTGAAATACATTACAACAATGACATCTTGGTCATGAAGGGGATAAATGGAATTAAAGAATTCTTTGGCCCTTATATAAGACAAAGATTAAAAATTTGATGAATATTAGAATTAACAAATCAACAACTCATGTTTTAACCTGTAAAATAATATTGTAAACATCTCAAAGAAGAGTAAGAGAGCATATAACTTTCAAGTTAATATAGTTGGGAAAATAAAGTAAAAAATAATAAATGTAAATGAAATAAAGGAAGGAAAAATAGATATAAAAGAAGAGGGTAAATTGAAAAATGTAGAGTTAAACAAAATATATCAGTAATTACATTGAATTTAACTTTTGCATTTAAATCTAATTGGAGTCTAAATATTTCAACTGAAAGATAAAGACTATCATATGGATAAATTAAAGTTTCATACTGTGTATAAGAAACACATTTCAAACATAAGGATATCAAAAAAATGAAAGTGGAAGAATGGAAACAAATGTACTATGCAAATACTAACTGAAAGAAAGCCAGAATAGCTATTGTAAAATCAGACAAGAAGAGTTTCAAAGCCAAAAGCAATTCTAGCGATGAAAAAGTAACTTCAAAATGATTAAAAATTTAATTTATAAAGAAGACATAATTCTAAGTTTGCAAATAATAATGCAGACTCAAATAATAATAGACTCAAACTATATAAGATGAAAGTTACTTAACAAAACAATAAAAATTAATCCTTCAATGAATATTTGAAAAATATAAATAAAAACTGATCTAATTGATATACATAAAATACTACACCCCAAACTTCAGAATATGTATTTTTTCAATTACTGAAGGAATATTTACAATAATTGACCAATTTTATATCATAAGGTAAATCATAGTCCATTTCAATGGACTGACATCACAATGTCTTTTAACTAAAATGCAACTAAAATAGAAAATAATGATTTTAAAAAGATAGCTAGAACAAAAAATTGTCACTTTTTTAAATTAAGAAATGAGCTTTAAAATAGCCCATGGACCAATGAAATAAAAATGAAAGGTAGAACATACATTTAACTGAATGATAACATAAATACTACATTTTGAAGCATAGAGAATTCAGGGAAAACTATGCTTAGGGAGAAATTTTTACCTTTAAATTCATGTAGGAGAAAAGAAATGAGGCAGAAAACAAATGACCCTTAGCTCATCCATCTCAAGAAGCTTTTAAAAAAATAATAGTAAGTTAAATCCAAATAAAATCAAATGAAAGATGGAGAGAATTTAGATATAAATATCAAATAAATGAATGCAGTGTGGAGATCCCTCCAAAAGTCAAATGTTGATTGATGGAAGAAACTGGTAAAATTGCTGATCCTTGGTGAGATTATCAAGGGAAGAGAAAAGAGAGAGGGAAGATAGATTTGTTTTACTTTAGTGATTGTAAAGATGGGTGTAGATAGAACGAAGAACAGATTGTTAGCATGGTCAGCATCTCTGCAAATGTGGATTAGCAAACGTATACACTCTGCAAAGCAGTTGTTTTATAAATGATCCACTTTTTTCCCACAGGAATTTATTATAACGGCTGGATTTTCTCTATGAGACTAATAAAACTCTCGGTTGATGATTTAAAAAAAAAAGGTATTTTATCTTCCCTTTGGGTAGTAACACAATTCAGAACATAGCTTCTTTTCCTCTTTGAATTTCGATAAAAAGAGAAATTTCTTCAACTCTGTATCAAGTGAATTGTACCAAAACACTTGAATTTTTCTCTATGTTTACAGTAGGTAAAAGAATGTGATTGGAATTATTCGTCTGACATGTGTTATGGCTTGTAATGAGACCAATAAATATACAAACACACTGGCATGAATATGTTTACTTTTGTCCCCAAATAATTTAAAGCATAAAAAACAATGATTTCTGAAATCTTTTAAGTCATAACCCAAATATTTATATTTTAAGTAGAGGAATTGGCTAGATCTTCTGATTAGATTGTGAATGTTGTTATATTTTACATTTAAATATTGTAGAATCTGAAACTGGGCAGCAAAATATATGGAAATACATAAAAATACAGTCATAAACACTGCTATTGCACCTTAAAGAGTTCTTTATTGACCATCAAATCAGCTGTACATTGTTTATGCTGATATTCTAAACATTCCACAAAACGTCCCCAACCCCTTTCTCACTCTACTACTTCTACTTATTAAAAATCCTAAGAAAAATCAGACTATTCCTTGTTCCCCAAAAGTATCTCTGCCATTCCTGGGATGTCTCTGCTCAGGCACTTCATGATAAAACCATCTTTCAAGGCTTCTCCATAAAAGCTTGTCTTAATTCCCTAACAAGATGTGATCTTTCAATTCTTTGCAATTTCGTAATACTTTTCTTGTATTTCTTGTCTAACTGTTGGCTTGTTTTGTTTTTTAACCAGTGGACATCATCATTGGAGAACTTTTCTAATTTTAAATTTCTTAAAAAGCTAGATTACATCTTCAAGATATTTATATCTTTCTTATCCTAACTTGAATTGAATTGAATCAAGATGTTTGGAACTAAAGAGATATTAAATGAGAAGTGAGAAAATGGGAGATGATGAGGAAGAAAGGCATTGGATAAAATCACGTGGCTGGTTGAGAGGAGGGTGGAGCTTGCCTAGCATGGAGGGGAGAGAGTGAGAACAGTTTGGTTGTTTTTTGGCTGCTCCCACGCATATCAAATCACATTGGGGAATTGAAAGAACGTGAACTTTGGAGGCAGAAGACTTTAATTTGAACAACATGCCTTCCTGAAAACTTCGTTTCTATATTTGTAAAAGGGGAGTAGTAATTTCTTCCTTATTAGATTCTGTGTATATGACCTTAATGAAACAATTACATAAAGATGTTCAGTTATTCATTATAGCAAGCTGGATTTTAATTTCATTCCTAGTACTTGAAGGAGGAATTTATTTGATACGGGGGGAGACATTTTCTAATAAAATTCATACAAAATAAGTAGGCATGTTATGAATAAAAATAATAATGAGAAGAGAATCACTAGCATCTGTGAAACTCCTTAGCTGTCGAGCACGGCGGTAACCACTTCACACAAATATGCCATTCCTCTTCACAATGATTCTATTATTACTCCTGCTGGAGAGGTGAGGAAACGGAGGCCCTGGGAATTCAGTTCACCCAAGTGTTGGAGCCAGGATTTGCATCCAGATCTCGCAAACTCAGAGTCCATGCTCTTAACCACGGAGCTGCATTACCACACCAAGGGCAAACACTGAGATGAATTTGCTTTTCCTGGAAAAGCTATGGTGAAAGTACCTCTTGGAAAAATCATTTCTTTCTCTGAAAAACCCGACTTGAAATGAACAGGTAGTAGGAGAGTCAGAGCCTCAATTTAAAACCACCGTGTCTTCCCCTCCCAAGTATCAGATTATAAATAGTATAGTGAATCTAATCGAACACAATTTGAGACCTTTTTGCTCCTTTCCAATTTGTTGTCACGAGCTTACAGCAAATTAAGTCTGTAAGGAAAGGAGACCTAGCTAGATCCATAGTAGGATTTCTATGGGACATAACAGAAAATCCTGTATATTTTAAAATTATGCTGTGGTTCAAAGTATTTGGACTATACAGGGATTTTTGGCCACCAGCATTGTTGAGAAACCGCTAAGGCTGCAGAAAGGGAACTGAGTGTCCTACAGAGAAATCTGGCAATTAAAGGTGAAGCACATACTGGTCCTCTTTGCTCAGTAGTTGTACAAGCACAGAACAAAAAAGAGTTTCCTCTTTGAAGACTTTCATCTTAATGCCACTTGTCTGTTGCCGCACCTGCACCTACCCTGATGTAATCCGTCTGGCCCCATGCAGATGGTCCCACCAGTTACCATATTCAGAAAGAAAGAGTGAAACGACCAGAGGGAATCCACATGAACATCAATCATTAGTGGTCTATGTGGGGAGGAGACAATTCATAGTCAGGGTTTTTGTTTGTTTGTCTTGGAGGTATATTGCTGATTTTTCCTTCTAAACTGTCCTTCTTTAGTTTCAGTGGTGTGCTTGGATTCTTAGCTTTTACAAAGAACATTCATCAATGAACCCATGGTAACAGCTTTGTTATTTTGTGCTACTGGATTTAGTCCTGGTCTTGAGAAGTCGGAGAGCAGTGTTGGACCCTAAAATTCCTCATTTATAGTTGTGTGATTTTTCTCTCCCTGACAATTTCAGTCTAGGAAGAGTCAGTTGACAGTTGAACAGTTGCTGAAGAGGATTGAAATGCAACAGGTAAGACCAGGGTAACCCAGAGACACAGCTGGAATTCTCTAACACACCAAGGCTGGAGCGACCAAGGAGGGAGGTGGTAAACTGGTGCCTGGAGTCCAGGGTCTCCTAGCAGAAGCTGGAACTATGAGGGATGGGAGCTGGATTGCAGAAGAGATGCAGAGAGCGCCAGAGGTGATTCCCAGGGTAGGGAAGTAACTGGCTTCTCCCTTTCTGTATCCACCCATCTCTTGCCACTATCTCTCATTAGCAAAACCAGCAAGTCAGCTGACATATAGTCTGGTTATCCTAATCTGCAAGGGTCACCTCCTTACAATGTCAAGCAGCACATGGGAAGACGGAAAGACGCATCTGAGGGTAATAGGTCCAGGGTTGGCAAAGGAAGTGGGAATAGATGACGAAGGGAGGGGCCTGTGTGGAAGCATTTAAGTAGTTCAGTATCTTAAACCAAAGTAGTGGCAGATAAAATGGAGAGAAACAGATGATTTGAGGTATATTTTGGAGAAAAAAACAGCATGACTTAGTGAGAGGTTAGGTTTAAGAATTAAGAGAAAAGAAAGTATTGGAAACAACTTCAACGTTTTTTATTGGTTGGGTTAATTTTGCAGTTTCTGCAGAACCATAAGGCTGCCACTCAGAATAATCCCTGTGTGTTTAACCAAACCGTTCCTCCAATTATTAATAAGTAGGAAAGGGTAGTCAGCAGTTGACTAGAAGTCATACAGCGGAGAAGGAAGGGGATTGGCTGCTGACACGGGTTGCCATGGTTATTGTTGTTGGTTACTGTCATCAGGAGGCAAGGAGAAAACAAAGTTATGTAACCAAGGAACAGAGGATTTATGAAATAAGACGGCTTCTGGATATCTCTTTAGTCTGAAAAGGAGTATTGTTTTACAGTATTGAGTTACAAAGACCAACTCACTAGGGAAATAAGAGAGCTAATATAGCAAGCAGCTACGGTGTGTGTGTGCGCGTGCGTGTGCGTGTGTGTTAATTACTTGAAAAAATACTTTGTGAATTTCTACAATTAGCCAGTCCAAATATATGCCTTTAAATTCAACATATCTGAACAAAGGTAGAGATTAAGATGTGGTGTGATTCATGAGCCAAGACAAATGGCTGCAGGCTTGTCCCATGCAGCTGCCGCTGCATTTAAGGAGAGATGAAGTGGAGAGGACAAGAGACTCAGCTCACTAGACCTGTTCTTCTTAGCTGTTGCCTGATAAATCATCAGCCAAGAGCCAGAACCTTGCCACCAATGCTTCTGTTACCACTGTTTTATAAAATTTTAACTTTAGTATCAATGTGAGAAAAAGATAGCAAAATCAACCTTATTAATAAATACTCCAACTATCTAATGATAAAAGTATCTCTATGGACCAGTAAAGAGACATTATTTAAGTGCTTATCATGGATATGGCTTTGTGCTAGTTCCTGAAAGGACTACAGAGAATATAGGGCACACTTCAGCACAGTTATAAGATCCTTTCATTTTTTAATTTTAGGAACAATTAATTAGCTCTAGCAACACTGAATTCCAAGCAAATTCACCTTCCTGGTACATATTGACATTTCACATACACTAAAACCTCCATCAGATTTGTGGGGAAAAATTGTATTTAATGAATCAGAAAAAGTTAATATGTAATTACATAAGTTCCAGGATTTGAGTAGACAATTGTAATGTGAATATTATCAAACTAGAATAGAATGAGAGTTTGATATGAGCTAAAGAGTTATTAAACAGTTACATTGTATCAGAGAAGCCCCAAAGCATCATCTTCACCTGTATACAATCTCTGAAAACTGACAAGAAAGCTATTACGAGGTACACTCCCGCACCAGGAGTAAGAAAATAACTAGATATTCTACACAGGGAATCACTGAAAACCAGGGAGGGAACAATCAGGGGACTTGGCAGAGCCAGGAATCTGAAGAGAAGGTGCAAATAATTTGATAGAAAATGCATGAAGAGTAAGTTGACCCAGCTATTGAGATGGATACAGCAACTCCACCCTTCAGTGGTTAACCAAGGAACTAAAATCAGGACCTCAAAAAGATAGCTGAGCTCCCATGTTTATTGTAGCATTATTCACAACATCCAAGATACAGAAATACCAAATGTCTACCCTTGGGGGAATGGATAAAGAACTATGGTGTATAAAAAAAAATGGAATATCTTGCATTTGGCATCAATATTTTATCCATGCATGATTTTGTAACATTATGCATTGGATATTTGTAAAATATTAGTTTACAAGTTTATACAGTATTACAAGTGGATGGTATATTTCATTCCACAATATTAACAAATCACCTTTATTAATATCACCAATCTCATTTTAAAAAATCTTTAAACACTGAAAAGCTGTCAAGTTCATGATGGCAGATACACATTTTCCAAGCTGCAAGTAGATGTACATTTTCATTCGAAAGTGCAGATTTTACCGCAGGCAACAAATGTTCTCAGTTGTTTTCCTTAAAGTGACAGATATGCAAGATATTCCATTTTTTCTCATTTCTTTTATTTTCAAAGAAATGTTTGCATAATACCTGAGACTTATTAACCATAGTTTGTCTTTCAATCAGTCTTTCAAGTAAAAATGGTGTTCCGTGGAAAAAGCAGCTGGTTCAGTTTGCAACTCAAATAGTCACACAAGCACTTTGCATTGAGACAGCTACCGTACCTCGGTGTGCCAGAGAAGTGCTTGGCCCGCGCTTCTCATTCTTCACACAGGATATTGACAAAGCATGCAGTCAAGGGTTGAGATTTAATAAAATTAATAATTCTTAGTGGTTCATAAAGGGACATTCTTTGATAAATAAACTACACTGATGGGGCAGAGAAGAATACAGTGACAACAAATACATTTTGTGTCAGAGCCTTAATTCACGCTTAGATACCAGAAATTTCACCACCCAGTACTTTTGTAACATCAGTGTAAATGACACATAACATCTGAGTAGAACTCCAAAAATAGTTTTGACTTCAGAAAACCCTCCCCAGAAGATTGAGCATTAAACTTTGAAAACCACTACACTGGGATGATTGTGCTGAAGAACTGGTAAAGACTAATTTTATGATTCCCTTTATCACATTGAGAAGACCCAACCCATTTTTCCCAAAATCCAATCTCATATCTGACATACCCAGTGTTACCAGGAAGGATAACTGTTTGTATTAATATTGAAGTTATCAAATTGTCTAGATAATTGAATAAAAATGTTTCCTGATTATGGTATTATTATTTATTAAGTGGAATGTCTTCAAGTACATGTTTACCTTTTACTAGAAACATATATGTGCAAAGTAATTTATAAAAATTTCCTTTGAATGATCAATAATTCAAAGTTTTTTTCCGATTCTGAGAAGCCTTACCTTTTAGTTATTTTTACTTCTAAGTGAGAACTTTCACTGGAGAAATAGCAAAGAATTCTAGAAAATAAACCTATATCTGATTTTTCCTATGTCCTGTATTAGTGGGTAATGTTACTGAGTGACTACGAGGACCAGGAAGTATGACTATTTGTTTAATGCTAACAACAATCCAATGATTTAGGTAGTTATTATTCTCAAGTAAAGCTGAGGAAATTGAGTCTTAGAGAGGATTAATGACCTCATCAAGGTCACAAAATTAAGTAAGAGGAAATGAACTTAATCACGAAGCTATTTAAGTGTCATTGTGAATTCCTGACTGATTAGAGAGTGAGAAAGCTCATGTCAACGCAGGTGGCGCCTCATTCTTAGAACTGTGAGTGGCATTACTGTTCATCAGCACTGGCAAGCCTCTCACGTAATCTAGCCCTGGTGTAGGTTCACGACAAAAGAGTTTCTCCTGGGAGGTTCTCAGTGTCTCTTTTCTGTGATCTGGGAGCTGAGTCATGATTATAGAAAGACTGACAATGTTGCCCCAAGGCCTTGAAGTTTGGCAGAGAAAGTAGAACTTAATGTTGAGCTTCAGAAATTATGACAGATTTTTATACTTGGTTAGGATCAAAACTGAAAGAGGACCTGGAAGCTAGTTCTTTGGGGACTTGACAGTAAAAACTCTCTAGCGATACGTGGAATATGGCCTCTGAAAGATGCTCCAGAGGACGGAGCTTACCTGGGAGAACTTTCTGACGTATACTGTCTGCAGCCCTGCGTTGCAGTGCGCTTCTTGTCTTTGGAGGTAGAAGGGTTGACCACATGTCCAGGATGCTGGAAAGAGGATTCAGCTAGGCTAGCTTGTACCATTTGACCTCAAGCATCTCATTCAGTCCTAAGTGGAAGAGAATTTTGAGCAAAGAAGAAACACTGTCTTTGTCTTCACTATTTTCATTTCTGTAGCTCCCTTCCTGGTGGTCAGTTTATCCCTGGAATTCTACAAAGGTGTACAAAGGATGATATTTAATCTTTTATTCATTCTACACCTTTGCCACTTCACAAGGGGTAGAGATGTGATGTCACTTCTATCTTACACAGAGGATGTGTGTCGAAAAATCAGAAATAAAGAATTGTTACAGGTTTTTTTTAGGAATCATTGAAGCACAGTATAAGACAGTGTTAAAGGAAAAGAAGAAAAGTTAATTACTAATTAATTAAGAAGTTGTTAATTATCTGCTCTGGGACAGGCACAGTTGTGGAAACCAGAGGTACAGCAGTAAACAAAACAGAAAAATTCTCTAGTTTCATGGAGCTTGCATTTTGTTAGGGAGATAAAAGATATGCACACAAACAAATACATATATATATATATAGTAGACTTTATATTTATAGAAATATATAATATCCATGTTATATATTTAGATATATAAATAAATATATATATATATGTTGGTGATAAAAATTATGAATAAAAAGCTGGTAAGATGTTAGAGAGTGATGAAGGACTGGGTTATATTTTTAAGTTGGTCAGGAAGGGTTCTTCAACAAGGTGACATTTGAGTAAAAACTTGAGTGTAATGAGGAAATAAACCATGTGGATATCTGGGGGAGGAACTGTCTGCTCAGATGGTATGGTAAATCCAAATATCCTATGTTGGGAATATGCTTTTTGTATGTGAGGAATAGCAAGGAGATCTTTGTGGTTGACAAAGAATGAGGCAGGGAGAGGAGATGATATCAGAGAGGTAACTGAAGGTCATATAATATATAGAGCCTTACAGGTAAGGGGTCAAGGTACAGGATTTGAGTTTTATTCCTAGTGAGATGTAAAAGCCTTGGATGGGTTTGAACAGAAGAATGACATGATATGAATTGGGTTTTAGGATAATCATGCTGCTGTCTGAAAATCAGACCGTGTGTGAATGAGGATTGAAGCCTGGTGACCAATAAAAAGATCCAATGAAATATGACTAATCCAAATGAGAGGCTATGTGACTTGGAGTAAGGTGGTGAGAAGTGATTCGATTTGAGATAACTTTTGGACTATAGCTAACAGGCTCTGATAATGGATTGGATGTAGTGTGAGAGATAAAGAGTAAAAAGTCAAGGATATTGTCAAGGCTTTGGCCCAGAGCACTGATGAAACAGGGTTGCAGTCAAACTGAGCAGAGAGGGGACTTCTCAGGTTTTTGTTTTGTTTGCTTTGATATCAAGGGTTTATTTTTGCTCTTGTGTAGTCTGAGATTCTTATTAAACGTCCCTTTAGAGATGTTAGGGGTATCAAGCTGTGTATCAAGCCTGGAGTATGTGAAATACATTGAGTCTGGAGTTTTATATTTGATATGGTTTTAGATGGGTTTTGGTTGAAAGGGAATTGATGGCAAATCATGAAGGAGAAACCAAAGGAAACTGCATCTTGCTTTGAGAGTTGTTTCCTGTGAAAGTTTTACCTCAGTCTGGGGGATTTTTCAGTGAGGGCAGTTTTTCAACTGAAAATACTACCCTGTAAGATACTTGAAGTTTCAAACCAAGTCTTATAAGCTTTACAAAGCTAAGTGCTGGCCTTATGACTGTGTCAGGATGGACGCTCAGTTCAATTTAAAGAAAAATAAAATTGATAGGATTAGGTAAGTGTTCAGAGCATACTATATACAGTTTGCTGTGCGTACTGCATTTATAATTTTGGCTGAATGAAAGGTTGATTGGCATCAAAGGACAATGTATTAATAGTTAAAGTGAAACATATGCTTTAAAATTTCAGTATAGATATAAATTAATTTAACATTTTTGATTTTTCTGAACAACGCATGCTTTTAACTTACTTTTTTTTTTTTAAATAAAAGAGAGTTCAAAAGCCATTAATAGCAAAAACAAGTTTCAACACACCTTGCTGAAATTGGGTGAATAGATAAACTCCTTCAAGAGTTAAATAATGCCATATTCATGCAAATGATTTTTCAGTAAATATTACTTTTATCTTTTAATTAAAAAAATCTCTAACATCCACCTGAAGAAAGTTTTTTAATCTAATTTTGTCCCAACAACCAAGTAATTGTTTCTTACAGATTCAGGCTTTACTCACATTGTTCCCACCATAATAAATAGTTTAATATAAACCATAAACCACATTGCTTATGAAAATTAGATTAACTAGAGTTTTTGAAAATGTCTCTAAAACTGCAATAAAAAGTAATAAATATGAGAATTTAAAGATAAATTCTATCACAAAATTTCATGTTTTTTCTTCTCCAATAACATTAAAATTTAATGTGGAGGCTGTTCTTTTCTAGATTAATTTTAATTTTCTTCTAATATGTATTAAAAACATGGGAATCCAGTAGAAGTGGTCGTCTCAGACCTTGAAAATTATAAAAATTAAGAGAACTCCTCTGCAAACTTTTACAGTGCTTTAGACAAGACACATCCGTGTTCATATGTCAGGAATAGAAGGTATCAGAACGCCTACTATGATGCTGCACACCAGAAACTGACACATTGTAACTGACTATACTTCAGGTTTTTAAAAATGCCTACTATGTTCCAGGTACTGAGCTAGACATTTTCTTGTAATTCTCTGACAGTCCCAAGACTGAACTCGTGGGGTCTGTCAGGGTCACAGCAGTGCACAGAAACAATGGTCGGGTTACATTCACCGGGTTGCAGGGAATTAAAGGATTTATGACTTGCAATAAACTGTGGGGAAAAAGCATGAATGTTACAAGTTTTATGAGGAAAAACAAGTCTTTATAAAAGCGATTTTCTTTCTCTAGCAAACTTATAAACTTACGTTAGATTTAGAGGATTAATCCTGACATTTTCCTTAGAGGGATGTTTTTTTCTTGTTTCTGAGCTGGACTCCCCTACGGTGAGGTAGCAGTTTAAATTTTAAAAGATTAAATAACCCAGGAAGTTCATCTCAACCTACTTAATTTCCTAGGATTCCTGGCTTGAATACTCGGCTGTTTTGTAAATGTACAACAACCACCTGAGACCACGGGAGGGTTTGAATGTATTTGCACAGCCAGCTAAGAAACAGAGTGAAAAAAGATCAGGATTTGGACTCAGAGATCCAAAATTAAGTCTTGGCTCCATCATTAATTTTGTGAGTTTGGTCAAAACTCTTCCTTTTTTTCCAGATCTCAATTGACCTGTTTGTATATGAGAAGATTGATGATTATACAAGTCCAGACTTTTTCAGAAGCAAATGTCAGAAATTCAGGTTGAAATGCATCAAGAAAACAAGAAATTTATTGGTGCACATAACTGAAAAGTCCAGTTATAACTAACTCGAGGTATGGCTGGAACTAGGGGCTGGAATTATGTTGTCAGACTCCATTTCTCTCCATCTTGCAGCCCTGCTTTCCTCACAGAGTTGGCTTTATTTACTCATTTATATTTGGTTCTAGGCTTTTCTCTTTCCATCTAGCATCTTCTAGAAAAAGAAAGTTTTCTTTCCTAATAATAATTATAACAAAAAGAATGGAGTCTCTTGGATTCAACTTGTTCTACCTTGAACTAATCACTATTTATTATTCTAATTAATGCATCTACTAATTATTATTTGAGCTCTACCATGGGGTAGGCATCGTGGTCCTATCTATCTGTGACACAGTAAGGAACAAACATAGAGAATACATAACTACATAAACCCCCTGCTTTCATAGAGTATTTATCCAGTGGGATGGTTAGGTAATACTCTAACACATGTCTAAATATATAATATTCTGACATTCTCGTTGCGTTATAAGGAAAAATAAAGCAGAACAAAGGAACAGGGTGATAGGGTGATCAGACAAGTCTTTTCTGATATGGTGATATTTGTGATTTTTCTGGGAGAAAAGTGATGCTGGAAGAAAAAACAATAAATTCAAGAAACTTACCTATTGTGTCACAGAAATAGCGAAGAGACCAGAGTGGTTGGAGCAAGATGATTTAGGAGGAAAGTGGTAAGGTATGAATGTAGGAAGGTAGTGCCAGGTTTTATTTTAAGTTAGCTGGAAATTTTGGAGGACTGTGAATTGTAGAGAGAAGGAGAATTACCTAACTTACGTCTTCAAAGGCTCCCTACTGTTACTATTTGGACAATAGACTACAGGACACAGAAATGGAAGCAGGGTATATCTCAGGTTAGCATTGCTGAATCGCAGGGAAGGGATCAACTTTACTAGACATTTTAAAATTGGCTCTCGATAGCGGTTTACCAATTTACACTTGTAAATGCAGGTGAGAACTTCTTTCTTCAAATCCAAGTCAACCCTTGGTATATTTAGATTTTAAGATTTTTACCAATCTGAAAAATATGAAATTAGTCATTTCTCCCTGATTATCAGCAGTCATTCAAGGTTCTTCTCACAAAACTGACTTGTGTCTTATTTGATTTATTTTTATGGTTTTATTCCCCATAATTTCTGTTTTTAAGACTCCTGCATGTGGCCTTCTGGGCTATATACACTGCACAGCTTCTAGGATGCATCATTCATGGAGATTATGATGAGAACGGTGCCCATCTGAGTTTCTGCAAAAAGGTGGTCCTGAAGCAAAGATTACATTTTACTCATCTCTCTATACCAATTCTGTTTGGGTCAGGATTTGGCACACAGTAAGCACTAAATAAATGTTGAATTGAATAGAGGATAGTTTTACTGAACATTTCAGCAAAATTGCTTTGTTTCCAGCATCTTAGAAAGAAGTAAAATATGTAGTAACATTGCTGCATCTAGATGTTGTTTTTATTGTATCTACATTTTCTATTTTATCCTTTTGTTAAAAAAAAAAGGCACATTATCATAAATTGTGCTTGTCTATATTGATGTACTATGATAACCTGGCTTCTTAAGTCTGTAACAGGGGCTCTCAATGCTGAGTCTATATATCATTCTGGAAGACAGACACTGAAATAGGTTAATATATGAAATCAGAGAAAAAAACATTACCCAGCCAACTGTGTACTTGAAATAATCAAAATAAAGTCTTTCATTTCCTCAAAAGAATTGTGCCTAAGAACCATAATCCCTTATATTTGTTCAATATTTTCAGTTTACAAAGGGCATTCATGAGTTTCATGTCATTTGATGTCCACTAAAATCCTGTGGGTTAAGTTGGACACATATTATTACTGAGGCTAAGAGATATTACTAAGTTGGTCAAGGTGATGTAGCTAATGAGGCAGGCAAACTCTGATTTCAGGGACAGTGATGTGCCCACCTGTGAAACCAAATGCTCCAGTTTCACTTGTTGCTGGATGTGACTGTAGAAACACCATTTTATTCAATGAGACATTAAAATGGAAGTCTGCTGAGAATTTCCTTGTTTTATAACATATTTCTTTATTGTCTTCTCTAATACACTATTTGATACAAAACAAGGAATATTATGTAATGTATGTAAGTTTTAAAGAATAACAATTGTGTAATGAATGTCCTTACTCACTACCTAACCCAAGGACTAGAACATAACCGACATCAATATGCCTGTAAGTTCTCCATCCATCCCAGCACTGTCTTCTTCCAGAAGAAATATTATAGTGAATTTTATATTTATCATTCCTATGTTTTCCTTTTTCCACTGAATAAGGCAATAAGGGTGAAGACTGAGTAGTATTGTTGAGGCCATAAAGTAGCCATGAGAATGGAGCCACACATTGAGGATGATAGAGTAAGAAGATGGGATATACCTGGTTATTGATGATGTTACAGATTCTTCATGCCATCCCTGGTTTACCTACCTCTGCATGACTTGTTATATGAGACAAACCTCTATTTGGTTAATTCTCTGTACTTTCATGTGGCATGCAGGATGTGCACTATTTACATCCCTCTTTTAACAGAGTCTGCCATGTTGGGAACAGTTTGCCGACAGCTTTTAGCTGCAGTGCTATTAGGATCTGCTGCAGCCTTCTGGTTGAAACCACACTCTTGCTGGACAGCTCTCAGATAATGATTAAGCACAGAAGGGGTACAAGAGTCTGGCCATTTCTGCCCAGTGAAGTCTTCTTTAATGGACATCCTTTAAACCAGGGCTCCCTTCCTCTCTCCTTTCACAGTTGTCAGACCAGATTGTGTTGACAAACTATGGCCAATGAGCCAAATCTGGACCACAGCTTCTGTTTGGATGTCCCATAAACATAGAATTTTTCTAACAAAAAGTGAAGAAGAATATGTGACAGAAACTATATGCATCCCATAAAGCCTAAAATATTTGCCATCTGGCCCTTCACAGAAAGTTTGCCAGTCCCTGGTAAAGCCTTTCTTGTCCACTCCTGCTTTCTTTCCCCTTTCTCTTCCACAAGCATTAACATTCTATCTCTTGCAATTCTGTCTTGACATCTTGCTTCCAAGAATACGGAACCTGGCACATTTGGTCTTGACTACTACATTAAATTACTAAAATGTAATCATTAAAAGATACACTTAGTGAAGGGCAGAATCAGGACCAAAATCTAGGGCAGGCCTAAGACTAATACACCTCACTTCTTTGGGGATACTCTTGAGAATACTGGAATAAAAAGTTCAGAAGATAATAAAAGATTCAATAATGGGCAAAATAGATTTAATTTCTACTTTTACTGACTTTTTAGTCTAGTGATAATAAACCTAATTTTCTCTTCCAAATCTACTCTTCCACAGTTTTCCCTCCCTGGTTTCTGGCAGCTCCAGACTATTAATTGCTCAGGCAGGCCCAAAGTCTTGGAGTCATCTTTGACCCCTCTTTTAATCTGAAATCTCATTTCCAGTCAATCAGCAAAACTGGCGGGCTCTACTTTAGAATGAGATCCAGATTCTAAGCACTTCTTACTGCACATGCTATCACCAAGCCATCTCTGGCCAGGCTTATTGTGATAACTTTCCATCTGAACTCACCGCTTTTTCTCCTTGCCCTCCTATAGTCTATTCTCAGCACAACAGGGAAAATTACATCTTAATTTAGCTCTTGTGGTTTCTCTTCTTAAAACTGAACACTCTTTCACTTAAATGAAAGATGAAGTCCTTACAGTGGTCCACCATGTCCTGTACAGTTTAGGTGCCCCTTCCCATCATGCCTTCCTCTCCTACCACTCTTTTCCTAGCTTAAAGCGTTCCAGCTACAATGGCCTTCTTACTCTTTCTTGAACATTTTTTATGTTTATACATTTCATACCCTGTAGAGCATTTAGACCTGCTTTTTCTGGAATGTTCTTTCCTCTAGATAACCACTTGATTTTCTGCTTCATCTCCTTTAGGCTGTTTCTTAAACATCATCTTCTCATTGAGGACTTCCAAGACCTCATTATTTTTAATTGCTACCCTCCCTGAACCCTCTCAGTCCTTGCCTACTTTAGTTTTTATCTATATGGCTTACCACTATTTAATATACAATATATTTAGCATATATATTTTATTGCCTATATTTCCCATCTAGAATATAAATTCCTGGAGTGGAAAGTGCTTTGACTATTTTATTCATGGTTGCTGTGTTGCACAAATCCAGGGGCACCATTTCCTTTGTGGTAGAAAATATTTAACAAATATTAACTTCTTAAAAATATTATCTGAATGAATGAATGACTGTTTATGAAGTCTGCATGGTAGCAGTATATTACTATATACATGAATAGAAAACAGGACAGAAATCAAAATTATTTTTACTATGTGATTAAAAAGTAAAAAATAACAACAAACTCCAAAGCTTATCTTTAGGAAAGAAGAAAGACTGAAGACGATCACATCAGATTGTTAATAGTTTTGCTTTTGAGTAATATGGTTATTATAGTCTTTAAAATAATTATCTCTACTCTACTTTTCTACTTTAATGATTAATAAGTTTTGATTTTATTATCAGAAAAATAAATATTATGGTAAAAATAATCATCAAAAATAAAGTCTTTTGTCTTTACTGTATTAGAGCTCACTTCTCTTTTTTTTTAAATTTTTATTGAAGTATAAATGTGTCAATTTCTGGCATACAGCATAATGTTTCATTCATATACATACATACATATATTTGTTTTCATATTCTTTTTCATTATAGGTGACTACAAGATATTGAATATAGTACCCTGGGCTATAGAGAAGAAATTTGTTTTTTATCTGTTTTTATATATAGTAGTTAATATTTGTAAATCTTGAACTCTCAGTTTTTCCCTTCCCACTCTCTTCCCCCCACCAGTAACCATAAGATTGTTTACTATGCCTGTGAGTCTGTTCCTGTTTTGTAGGTGAGTTCATTAGTGTCCTCTTTTTTCTTTCTTTTTTTTTTTTTTAGATTCCACATATGAGTTCAGTAAACATTAATTACATAAATTCATATCTCCTGTCTAATTGCTGATATTGGCCATGTGGGGAAAAACGTGTCAATGGAAGATGAGTATACAAAATGCCATGAGGTCTGCAGTGTTTCAGAGCCTTGAGAACGTTTCTCACTGTGTTTTTAAACTCAACAAGCTGTCCCCACATAACCCTAGAACCTGCAGTGACTTTTGCCAGTTTCCATGGTACCAGCTATTTGTAGAGATTTTAGGGCAGGCTGGAGGTACACGAGGTATGTCTGGGGTGGTGGAGGAGGAGGCTGTGGAAATCTAATACCCAAGCCACACACAAAGAGAAGGGAAAAAAATCCGCTACCAGATTTTACTAGAATTAACAATAGGCTTTAAAATGTGGGAAAATGGGAATGGTACAAAGATTTCCTTGGACCAGGGCACAGGTCCACATAGAAAGTACTAAATGATGGGGGTGAGAAATGACATGGCTTTTAGGACAATGGCATCTGATAAGGATGAGCTTACATAGAGGTGAATGTCTACTTGGTATGATTGACAATCCAGGTTTTCCTTTGAAGAGTTTTCGTCAGAAGCACTGAGGAATTTTATTTTCTCTCAAACTTCATGAGCCTGGAACCCACCCCAGAGATTTAAATTCAGTAGAAAGAATGGGGATTCTGATGCATCTGCTTAATTTAAGGGGAATTCAGGGGGAGGGTGTAGCTCAGGAGTAGAGTGCTTGCTTAGCATGCACGAGGTCCTGGGTTCAATCCCCACTCCCTCAGTTTAAAAAAAAAAGTCTAAAACAAATAAAACAAACAACAATTTAAGGGGAGTTCAGATCAAACTGCCTGACAATAATCTTAGTCTCTCACCCTTAGTGCTAATGTCTGAGACTCCACATAGAGCAGCAATCCTTTGCTTGCTTAGGGAGAGGTTTCAATTAAGGCTTTATCAATTGTTGACATTTTCAGATAATGAGTGGACGAGTTTCATCACTTGCCAACCTAAAACTTAGTTTTAATAATAATCATTACAAAAACAATAATGGATTTCTAGCTATCTTCCTCTCTTCCAACCTGTGAGGAACACAACCACCTTAAGTTTTCACAGTACTTTACAGTTGGCTGTTTTTTCACTTAATTATTTACCATAGCATGTCCCCTTTCTATGGGTGAGGAAAATTAAGTAACTTCTCCTGAAATTCTCTTCTATCACCACCCTTGATGAAGAAGAAGCACAGTGTGAGAGAAATAGGGCATCCCGGTGGGTGGAGTCACTCAAATAGCTGACAGATGGCCCAGAGGCACCACAGCTCTTTCCCAGGGACGCACAGTGAGTCAGATGCTGTCCCAAGCCAACTTCTTTTCCAATCATGGCAATCGTTAAATAAATAATTTTAAAAAACCAAGGATTTATTTTATATTTTAAAAAAACAATTTATTGAAAAAAGAGTAATGCTTTATACAAATTCCCATTACAAAACCCCCAAGTATCTATTTGTCTGTTTCCAGGTATGTAGCAGAGTACAAAAATATCAAAATTAGATAAATTCTGGTGTAATAATCCTGTTGGCCACTTTGGACTATAGATTTCTTTTTAGAGTTTAGCAACTAGTAACCCCATGTATTTATATCTACCCATCATTAGGCTCTATGAATGTAGCAGAGGTTCTTTGAACTATACATTCTAGGAGCACAGACTTTTGGAAGATACACTGAAATTTATGAGGTTCAGATTCTATGATGCAGTCCTTTGGATAATTTCCCCATGTGGTTTCACTATGAATTACATTCCCCAACTCCCTTTTCTAGCAGTGCTAGCTGCCAGCTGATAGCAACACCTCCAGTGACATCACTTGAGAGATATCCACCTTGTTTACCCTTGTAAGTCATTATAATTCAAAAAAATCTTCCATTCTTCAGTTTGCCAACACTGACACTTCTGTTTTATCCATCACATCTGCAAAATTGTCCTAGGTCAAGTCTGCATTCCTAATAGGAGAAAAGCTTACCCACAAAAAGCATCAGGCCATTCTGACTGAAGAAAACTAACACTTTCTTAGAATCCTTTTCACTTAAAAGCTGAATTCCACTTTAGTGTCTCATCACTGGAAAGGATGGTTAAGGCAAGAAATCCATGTCTTAAAATTTCTCTCTTTTCAGTCATTTGAAAAGTAATCCCAAACCCATGCACTTGAATTCCTTAATTCTTTCCCCTAGTCCAATACCTCTCATCTTACAAAACCACATTCACATACATCCCATCTCCTGGGATCCCCACAACAGCCCTGTGAGGTAGGCAGGTCAGGAATACAATCCTCTTTTTATAAATGAAGCAATAAATCTAGGGCAACCAAGTGCCTTGCCCAAACTCACAGAGTAATTGATAGCACCAAGACTTAAATTAGGTCTCCAGACACTGAAGTCAACACCCTTTCCATTACATCATCTTGTTCAAGTGAAGGAGCATTTTCCACAGACCAGAAAACTAAGAGCAATTGTTAAAATGGGACAGAGCACCAACAACATGGTGGCCACAGCTGAGAGGAAGGACATGGACCTGTGGAGAAAAGAAGGTGCTGAACAACGTGAAAGCTCGCGTGTAGGTCTGGTTCAATGACTTCTTAACAGCCAATTTAGCAAATACAAATAGTACTTAGGCATATTTCATGTTCAAAGAATGAGCATAATATCAGCTAATTAATACTTACACCACTTTACCAGCTGGTTAAGTATCATTATTTCAATTTGACAGATGGGAAAAGAGGAGAAAGAGTAAATGACTCCCTTACAGAAACAGAGGGAATATCTGTCATCAGATTGTCACTGCAGATAGTCCAACACTCCATGCAGACAAGCAGGCTACCCGTCTCTGAGAAGAGGTAAAGTGTATGAGAAAGCAGTACAGTTGAGGAAGGAGGGGAAGAAAAAGGTAGTTTGGGAGGATATACAACTGGGAAAAAGTAGGCTCAAAAAAATTCAATCAATGAAATGGTGTTACAACACCTGGGAAAGCAGCACACAGCTCCTCAATGAGACAAATATTTTCAAAGCAAACAGGCATGTTCTAGGTCAGAGTACAGGGAGCGTGTGGGAAGGTCAACAGGAATATACCGTCTAGTCGCACAGAATGATTTGCTCCCAATGCTCTGATTTGTAAGAGATTCTTATAGACTTTAAGAATTAAATTATAGGCATATAAAATGTGTTGTCAGATTCAAGAGTTAAGCCCAACCTCACAAAAAATAAAGGCATGAAGAATGACCAATGACAAAGCAAATACTATAAGATCATAGTAAAAAAGGATATGTAAGTATATGAAAAGGGCACATATGAAGAATTGAAATAATTCATACTTGGTAAAGTAGGTCAGGTCTTCTGTGAAAGACACTAAAAGCTGGTGAAGGACGGTAAATGATATTTGACTTATTATCTATGTGTACATAAACAAAGAAGAGGAAAATATCATATAAACTACCTATTTAATCAATATAGAATTAAATATATTTTTATTTTTTAGATATATTTTAAGTATGCTGGTACCCACATAAGGAAAATAAGATTTTTCACCATCTAATTTTTTTATAGAAAAACATGTATATGTACATATCTATATATATTTAAGGAGCGCCCTCCTCCCACAACTGAGATGATTACTCAATGGGAAGCAGTGATACAAATGGAAAAGGCTTCCCTCCTGTATTGAGGAAAGGAGCTAAAATAAGAATAAGCCATTTTTAGTAATGGGTATTAAAAAAAAAATACGGTTTTTTAGTAACACCACAGTTCAGACTACAAGAGCCAAAAGTCTAAGCTCTTAATGTCAGTGACAATATTTCCATGTCCATTTCCTGTTTTTTCCCCCACAGAGTTGTCTCCGCTTGCTTCTGTGTCACACATAGTCTTTCCCACTGGAAGGCGCAGGTTTCGGGTAGGGCCGTGGCGTTGGGTAAGATGTTGTTTTCCGGGGACACGAGCAGCAAAGCAGGGCGCCTCCCAGGAGGGTGAGAGAAGCAGCAGCCCAGCCAGTGAAGAGAGCATGTCCAAATTCATACCTAGAAAGAAAAGATCATGCACACCTGTTTAATCAATGAATCACTGGAAGTGTTTCTAACATAATTAAGGAAAGAAATCAGTATCATACTTACTACATTTTCCCACTGCAAATAACTCCTCATTATCTCTTTAAGTTTTATGAAGTACTTTAAGGTTTTTGAACACACACACACACTTAAGAATGTTGACAATGTCGTCGTTGACAATTTGCAATAGTAGATCAGGCAACACGGCATGCAATAGCAGGTTAATTTCACAACTATTACACAACTAAAATGAAAGACTCTCCCACGTGTAGGAGACTTGTAAAGCATGTTCACATGTTTCAGAAGTCAGGCTTGGTCCTCGGATCCTAGGCTGACACTTAACAAGGCGTGCTATCACCAAGCAGCAGCCGTACTTTTTAAAGAAACTGCTACAGTGTGGTGGAGACTGTTAACGTTTGGGGTAGTTAATCCCAGGTACCTATAAACACTGAAATCTGAAATTTGTGGTTTTGTGCAGAAGACTTCTCAGCAGCCCACAGATTGTTCTAGATTAAGTTGACCCAGGCGGATGTATGAAGCCATACTTCTGGGGAGAAGACCTGCGATTGATGGTGGACAATAAGAAAAGAGAAGGGCTGGATCTGGAGTGAAAAGGCCTGGGTTTGAATCTTAAAGCAAATTCTCAAGTGCTGCAACAGTGGGCTGGGAACTCCACCTCTCAGCCTCAGTTACTGCTTCTCATAAAGCAGGATGATCCCATCCGTGTCACGGAACTGCTTTGGGGATCATGTGAGACAATGCAAACAAGTGTACAGCGCCTAGCAATTTGTACTGTGCTTTCATATCCATTACTGGTAAAATTTTAGCCTATTGACCTCCAGCAGTTTCTGCCCCTATGTGGTAAATCTTATGGGATGGGTTCCAACACAATCATCGCGGTACGTGTCCTCCTATGCGTGGGTGATCATCACAAAGAGAAACACACCTTCTCTCTCCAACCACTAGAGTTTTCATCCATTCATCTTAGCACTTAACAAACAATAATTACAGCCTAACATCCTGATCCTAAATGTAGTTATTAGCCTCTAAAGATGTGAATACAATGAGACAAGGAGCCTTGTTCTGATCAAACAGTGTCATTAAGTGAGAGCCCAGAGTCAGCTCTTTAACTTCCACAACTTGCAGTATTAAGAAGGAAGACTTTTGTAAAGTTAATTTTATGGTTGAGATGAAACACAGAATTTCAAAGTGGTAACTTATCATTTTCATAAATAGACTGTTTTCCATAAATAAGATTAATAAACTGTTAGAAATGAAGTGTTATTTATTAACCTCTACAGAAGATACTATTTTTTCGATCAATCATAAGCTGTGTTCAGTTACAAATAGTCACAATTAAGTATTATAAGTATCAGAATACACTTCAAAATGAAATTTCAAATATATTGGTATCTTTATTAATAATATTTTTTAAATATGGAAAAACATACATTTTGGCATACATTTGAAAAGCACACATCTTGGAACTTTTCTACCTTGAAGTTCATTTTGTCATTAATATAGGCTGTTAGAGCAAGTATCAAACTTAGTTTAACTGAGTTACAGGCCATTCAAATTATTTCAAATTTGACAGAAAATTGCATAAAATTCTGGATGGCAAATCTGGAAGCTATAGCACGACCCAGACTATGCAGAACATAACAAGGGTATCTTCTCAGAGAGCAAACTATACGCGTGAACAGCATTACCTGGCATTGACCGGGGTCATGGGGTCATAGAATTCCTGAACAATTCTATTGCCATACCACGCTGTGGCGACTAAAAAGGCCAGACCTAACAGAAATTCAAAACAAAAGACTGTTAATCACCATGGAATGTGGAGCATAAATATACGGCTCATTACATGTATAAGTATTTTACTAGAATTAACTCTCATCAATAGTCCTGACATTTTTAATTTAGTCCATTTTAATTCAGACGACTTTAGGGAGACTAGTGGTTCAGGCATGATTTATCCTAAATATTCTCTTAAGACAGACAAAATATTAGGTTGGAGTTAGGCATAGCTTATACTCTTCATGTCATCTTATTCACTTACAGTTCAAGGTCATCGGCATAAGTAACACTTTTTGGGGAACAGTTCAGCAGGTTCATGTCATTTAAGATCTCTCTCAAATACAGCGCTATACGTTAGTGCACTTGACTACTTTGGATAAAGTCGAAGTCCTTATTAGTATAGCCAGTCCCATAGAAAAGGGAAGATGAAAACTCTTCTACATTCTTCTTGGCCAAGACTCAAAATTTACACTTCTGAAGGATCAAATCAAAGTAAAGATTCCAAGGTAGCAGGAAGGAGCAGGACCTATCTCAGAGTGGGCCAGATCGCCTAAATTCCTACGGCCCACTGGCCAGACGTGCTAGGGGTTGCCTTGAGATTCGCTGACCACATCAGATCGACACAGACAGTACACTCCCAATTTCTCCTGCCTTTCATATTTCAGTAATAGAGAAACTGTATAGTCAAAGTAATCCAGTCTATCACTTATAAGAAGCATACAACACCTCAATTTTTCTTATCCAAAGAAACTAAATAATTCTTTTTATAGTAATTCTAAAAATTCATCAATTTAGACAGATTAAAAGTTTCTATGCTACCCCTCCTTCCCCCTTCCTCCCACAGAAAAGTGGTGCAATCTAATTGCCTCTAAATACTCGGGAGAAAACACTCCTGCTTTTGGCTGCTCAAATAGATCTTGAGAATGCTCTGGAACTTGTAACCCTCCCTCGCTAGGAAGTCCCAGAAACTGAAGTGGGAGTGATGGGTGAGACTTACAAGAGACAAGCAAAAGAAAGGGTCTACACAGTAACTTTTATTCATAGCCTTTGATGTAAAATCAAACTGTTGGGAATAAAATGCTATCCATGCTTTTCCTGATAGGAGCAATTTGAATAAACTAAAAGCCCGGTCATGTTAAACTAACCAAGACTTTAGCAAACCCACACGTACTCCTACATTACTGATGAGATCCACATACATGCTGGGAGCAGGACCCCTCCTAAGGTCTCTTGTTAAAAATAAAATGAGAGAAGAAAGTCTAATTCTAGTGGTAGAATTTTCTAGTGGTAGATTATATCATTGGTGTCATTTTCAAAAATAATAGACTACTATATATACTTTATATAGTATATATAATAGTCTATTTCAAAGTGATAGGCCACTACTTATAGTATATGACACATATGCTATAGCTAATACATAGTAATATAGCCTACTGCTTTATACACACACAATTTTACACCCACACTGTCTTATTTAATGTAAACCTCATTGTAAGGCTTTACAAACAAAGGCTCGATGTCTTCCTCCGGCTCTCATTTTCTCGAAGGTCACAGATCTTAACTCTTTAATCAACATGTGAATAAAACAATAAATACATAATGATTTTCTATGGAAGAGACAACCTCATTCTTTTATCAAGGTTTTTCTCAAGACCTTGTTGTATTATTTTCTTTCCGAACTCATTTACTTTCATTTCTTAGGATTCCAACGCTCCACCTCCACTCCAATTGGCATTTCTCTCCAATGATGGATAGGTGGCGGCATGTTTGTTCTGGAAACAGACCTGCCCACGTGGAATGATGTCCTCATCTTCCTCCAATAACCCCAGCCCCGTCCATTCTCCACACACCTGCATGGCTGACACATTCTTCATGTTCTCTCTCAGTATCCCCCATCTTTTCCACACGGTGTCTGCAGGGACACTATGGAAATTCTCTACATTATATAGAATTGCTCCTTAGTGTGTGCTAGGTAACAAATCTCACTCTTTGCCTGGAGAAACCGGTTCTAACAAACCAGTTGGTACCTGAAACTTCAGGGAATAGACCTGTCCATTATGGGCAGCAATCTCAAATTTTCGTGTAAAAGTCAACTGGACTTATGGTTTTCTGTCTTCAGATTTTAAAGGAATTGAATTAAATCGATCCAAGTGCAACAAATCCAGTGTAATCTAAGGAAACCAAAAACTAGATCTTAAACCATTCCAGAGAGAGTTTAATAAGGCCAATAGGGGACAGGACTGCTCTTACCTGAAATAAGAAATATCACGCCCCCAATGACAGCCATCCGCATCTTCTGCACCTCATCATCTTCCAGGCACTTCATACACTTCATGCCAACAGTGGCCACACAAATGGCTATCAGTCCCAGCAGGATGCCAATCACCATCAAGGCGCGGGTTGCTTGCAAAGTACCTGGCAGAAAACATTTTAGAATGTGTAAAAATCATGTCTAGACCAACAAGAGAAGAGTTGTAGAGGACCAAGCATATTTCAGTGTTGTATGGAAGAGAGACAAAGTAACTAGGAATCAAGAGATCCCAGTCCTAGTGATCTTTTTTTTTTTTTTTTTTTGCAGGTAATCAACATAGTTTCTTCTCCAGAGAAACAAACGCCTGAATGATGAGTAAGAATCCTTGCAGCTCTAGCACTTTGTGTTTTCAACATTCAGTTTAAAATCCTCTGACTAAATGATCACTGATCTAGTTGAGTAGGTTTAGCTGAACTAATACATTTTTAATCCTTAACAATGGAGTATTTTAAATTTGAAATAACAATCATGTGTGCCATCTTCAATGTTAAAACATTTATAATTAAAACAGTTTACAATATATCTTGGTAATAGTCAATAGCTTTATACTCCAGTCATCAAGCTGCAGAGAACCTGGGTGGGTGAAAACAGAAGACAAGAAATGAATTTCTGATACATTATCATGGCTGGATAAGGAACACTTGTATCTCCAGTGACGAGTGTGGGTTGGGGGATGTGCGTACTATTTCCTTAGAACAAAACAGAATACCGTTTAAGACGTTATTTTGGAACATAGTAGATTTATGTTCAGAGAGATCACCAGATTTAAAACTATTCAAACTGTCATGTTGTAAAACAGCAGAAAATAATTGAATGTAGTATTTCTCAGGATTCCACTAATTTTCAAATTCCCTGCTGTTGTCATTGGTGTACTAAGTCATGATTAAATAAATAGGGTCAGATTGAGAGCCTATGCCAGTAAAGTTCTTAAAAAAGTGAAAACCTGATACCATCCCTGTGGCATAAAGGCACAGACTTTCAAAGAAAAATGAGAAATAATAGTTGGATGAGTTTGATGATGTCCAGATTTATTTCCTCCTTCAAATGAAGATCATTATTTCATTGACAGTGCTAACACGTGACAAGCATTTTTGCATGTATAAATATTATTTACACTGCAAGCAAACATGCTATCTTGGGCAAGCTACTTATTATTCTTTGGGGCCATGCTTTTACTATGTAAAGTGTGAATGATGATATCTCTAACCAGGAAGTTTGAACAATTGACTTCCTGATGGTTTTCAAAAGGGGTGGATAAGATGGAGCTTCTATGTCTCACTATCTAATTTAGACCTAGGCTCAGCTTCAGTGTTTTCTAAGGTTGAAAACTTAGGTTACAAATCATAACTAACACTAAAGATTTTTAGAACATCATTCAATTTGAATTTGTTAATATTTCCACCCTTTCCATTGCCAGACAATCTGTGATAACACTTTCTGAGAAGTATCCAAGGCTTCTTTTACAGTAATTTGAGAGATATTTTGAAAGCCACAATAAATTTTTACTTGATTTAATTAAAAGGCAAACCACAGACACTCCCCTGCTCCCCTTACAGATCCACTTTCCCATAAATGTGCGTGGGCAAATGGGCACCTACCCATACACTCATCGTAAGATCCCAGGGTGGTACAAGAACTCCTGAATCAAAACACGGTGTCATGGACCATGGGGTTACCAGATATTACAGCTGCAAATAAGATTATTGTGAAACTTCTTCCTTGGAATCATAAACCACACTGGGACATCCAGAGGAAAGCCCCACGGTCTCCGTTGCTGTGGTGCCTCCTGCGTTCTGATTTACTAGCAGTTTTTGCAAAGACAATCATTACTTAGAAGGAAAATGAAAAACAAAATAATTTAGCTCTTAGACATAATGCAGGTTGCAGATTGGTCCTAAGTTCCACTCAGAAGGAAAGCATTTCAGGCAAAGGAACACTGGAAGAGGAGACGCTGAAGGTAACAAAGATAATCCATGTGACTGGAGGTAAGGGTGATCACTTGTCCGTTTGCCTGGGACTCTCTCAGTATTAAAACTATGAGTCCTGCCTCCTGAGAAGGCCCTCAATCCCGGACAAACTGGGGTCACTAATCACTCTACTAGAGGACGATAGGATGTGGAAAGTAAGAAGAGGTGGGTTTAGCAAGGTAGGCAGAAGGCATCTATCATGTAGGGCCTTGCAAGCTGGGGGTAGGGGTTTGGAATTTATTCTAAATGTAATCAGAAGTCATTGGAGACTCTTAAAGAAGGGGAGAGAGGATTTTTATGCTGTCTTCCTATGACAGCCCTTTAAATATATATAGCCTCTTACATCTCTCAACCACCTTCTGCTTTGTTTACCCATAAAGCTCACTTTTCCAACCCTTTATTCATCACTTTTTGTTGCTTTCTCTGTTGACCTCCAAGTTTTCCACTTTGTTGGAGTTGGAGGGCCCCAAACCAGACTCAGCTTCGATAATAATCTTTCTGATCTGTACTTCACGTAAGAACAGCAGGCCACCAGCCCAGCAGGTCTGAGCACTCCGATCGCAAGGAGTCTGCTGGCCTCAACCTCCTGAGTCAGCCGTGTGTAAAACCACGCGGGCAGGGAGCACACGCGGATCCACCCCTCTAGGGCTCCACCTGCACTCGCCTGGAGTGAGCTCACCCCGACAGTCCCCATCTCTAAGTGTGTTCCCCTTCCAGTGCTCAAAGGAAACACATTGAGTTCCATGCCATACCCATTTTACTCTTCCCACGATTTCTACAAAGTTTCTAAGGAGGAGGGAACAGATAATTTGATCTGTTGGCTACAAACTATAGTATGTTTTCTTTCTTTATGGGATAATGTATCATTTGCATAGTACACACAAAATAATGGGGCAAATGGGGGGAAAAACCCTATACTTAGGAATTATACAAACTATATAGAGCAAGGGGATCATGTTTCATTTTTAAAAATCTGATAAAGCAATAATTCTCTTCTGCAAAGCAATATTTTTTCATTTATATCCTGGCATCCATTGGCTTAGGAAATGTCTTACAAGTTTACAATACTAGATGGGGATCAAACACAAAGTCTCATCTTGCATCACTGGAACTATTTGGGTGAATTCTTAACTATAGTGATATGTGGAGGGAAAATGTAAAAATACAAAAAAAAAAAAAAAACAGGCTGAGAATCCTAACGGTATGAAAACTCACTAGTTGGGCATATATGTAACAGTGGATTGCAACTGCAAGTAAGCAAGTGTTGTGTTACAGTAACGAGAATTTAATGTGTGGATAGAATGTAAATTGCACAGTCTTAAGCTGGAACCAGATGAATCCTTCACATTAAGGTCTTACGGAAGCCTTCGAAGTCAGAGATCTAGAATATGTAATTGTGAGCTCCTTGATGACGTGGGCCAAGTACTTGTTCATGTTTCCAGCCACAGCACTAAGAACCATGCCTGGCAAGCTTCCTGGATTATTTGATCTGTGTTCCATGAATTTAAATTCGAGCAGGTTTTTTCCTTTAAAAAATTCTACTAATACGATAGGTAAAAATACTCTCTTGTGTTAAGCTTAATCTTTGAAATAATACTGAGAAACACCTGCCTAGGAAGCCTAAGAATAATAAAAATTTGCTACCTAAAACCAGACTTAGTTTAGATCATTAAAAGCTAGAAATTCACCTGGGGAGAAATCAAGTTCAGACTTTTAGTTGAACCCAATCTGTTTTTTCATTTTTTTCTAAAATCTTAAATTATGCATCTAATTTTATAAGATAAAATTTTCCAGGTAGAACAGTAATTGTCAGGGCAGATAAATTGAGAAATGTTTGAAAACTACAAAATATTTTAGACCAGAGAGATATAGCCTTCAGCTGTTAACTCTGAGCTGGTCTGATTGGATCAAATCCTAGAAGCAAATATGCTCCTTTCTGGCCCATTAATTTGCAGATACCTCTACAATATTATTACCACTGACTAAAATTGTCCGTGGAGAACATGGTTAGCAAACATTCAGAAAGTTACACTACTGTTTCTCATCATTACTCAGCAGTACAGCGAGAAGGCAGTCTTTTAATTATACTTAGCTAGAATGATAATCTTGAGATTAAAGACTCCCTAAGGAGTTCTTGCCACTTGCAACTTGAAAGTACAATTTGAAAACATTCTTACAAAGATCTCTACTTATAAGACAAGAAATGAGTTAGAAGTTACTGACCTACTCCAGTGAGGGTAATCAACATAAGTGTAGAAGGACAAGCATAGACAAGTCAGTGGATTGTTTTTTCTGAAGTTTTTTTTTTTTTTTTTCTGAAGTCTTACTATACAAGCAGCAGAATCGCCTTTAAATACCTGACACTGTTCAAGCCATTTACTAGCCACACTACTCCATCATTACCTTCTGGGCTCTGTATCACAAGCAAGGTCGATTTTAATTATATCTGCATCTTCACATAGTCCCTCTTTGCATCAGTAGTTGCTTAGTAAGTATTAGGCAAATAAATGGACTACCCACTGCATGACTAGAGCAAAAACCCTCTTTTTCTCCTCTGCATTTAAATGAGCTCATCACAGAGTGTCAGAACTATACTCTCAGCTTTTTCACTTATTAAATATTTCACTTTTACTCAAGTTCAAAGCTTCTCAAGAGTCCTCATTGTTAGTATTTCCATTTTATGGATGCATGAACTGGTGGCCACTGGGTGTGACCTCAGGACACCAGCGGAGTCGGTAACTGAAGTGTCGGGGATGAGGCAGGACTTAGCACTTTTCTGGATGTCCCGAGCAGTCTTGCTCTCGTCTTTTGTTTCCTAGAGGAACTGTCTCATGATTAAATGTTTTCTTCTTTGTTCCTTCTATGCTACTTACTCATCACTCCCATCAAGGAAACCTAAACTATGCCACTTGCCTGTTTTCCTTCCATCACTGGAGTTATAACAAAGAATGTTTGCACTGGAAGGAATCAACCTTGGCACCTTATCAATCATCTGAGCTGCATCCCGAGAAGCAAGGATAGGGCCTGGCTCATGCTTGTTGAATGGATGAATGAATCATGGATTCACCTCCCCAGTCCTCCCACTCTGCCCTATTTTGTAAGTGGGGAAACTACAGCCCAGAGAGACTGAGTGGCTCACCATGACACACATGGCTAGTTAGTGCAAAACCAGAGTAAGAACTGAGAACTTCTGATCTCAAGCCTGAGTTTGGGTTTTGACTTTCATCATTCCCAGAGTCAGAACTAATGCTTAAAACAGTTCTGAACACCAGTGGCCCCTTGAACACCCTTGGTTTAACAGGGAAGTGTAAGTGGGTGCCCTCCTCTCTGCCTATGCTTCAAAGACTGTACAAGTCAGTGATTTTTGTCTCTTTGAGTGAGCTGACATCATGGTGAGAGTGCTGGGAAACTTCACTGACAACCAGTACTCATTAAAGCACACCTACACACATGTGGATTCATGCAAAGCGAGTTGAACAGGCTAGAGGAGCTTACAAACAAATTACAGAATCCTAAGGTTAGATGAGACTTAGAGAGACTCTGGCTTAACCTCCCATTTGTCTGGGGCTTGGATTTTCCCTACAACATTCCTTCAGAATGCTTACTTATTTCTCTGCTTGTACACCTCCCACCATGCAACCCAATGTTTGGACAGCTCTAGCCATTAAAGTCAAGCCAGAAGAAGCAATTAACTAAGCACATAAAATAGGCACTAGCTTGCCAAAAGTTTGAGAACTGGATCAAAACAAGGCAAGACGTACAGTTTAATCAAGAAAAGTCTACTGCAACTCAGTCTGGCACTCTTTTTTGGATATTCCAACCAGCAGCTGCAGGAGTCATCAATGTCAATAAACATCACATACTTGGATAGAAGTGTCTTTATTGTCTCGGCCGTAGTAAAACCACAATAGACAGTTTCCCCAGGCAGTTCCTCCCTTGTATTTTCAAAAACTGCTCTGCAAGAACCACCTAAGAGAAGTTTATATTGGTGTCAGTACACTGCATCCCTTTAGACGCCCGTCATGTGCTTTTTTTTTAGCTGACATTAGTTAGAGCAGGGGAACAAGGGCTTTTAACACGGCTAGTGCTACAACCTTGACAAATCTTGGAAGCTCGGCCCTAAGTTGTCAAGTGGGCTCCACTGGCAAAGAGAACAAGACACAATTTCAAGAAACTTCTAACTAAGCTATTCACCTAAAAGTACTTTGTAGAATGCAGCCTTTTACAAGGAACAGTACTTATATGTACAGCTAATCCTATTCACCTCTAGATGTCACAGAACTAAACCAAAACCAACCAATGATTCACCTCTCTGGGTCTCTGCATCACGTGGGCGTGAGCACAGCTGTCCAGGTGGAGAAAGGGAGACAGGTAGGTTCTCTGGGCTCCATCCAAAGGCATCTAGTGAGTCACTGGCAGGTTGGGGAGGGTACATGTGAGTCAAGGCTCCCTCTTTTGGGAATCAGTTTTGAGAGGAGAGCCTCAGCCCCACCTTGGATGAACCCTGGCTTTAGCCAAAAAGAAAAGAAGAATTTGATTTGGAGTTAAAAAAATTCATCAAGAATAAATTTCCAAAATGTGTACGGGGGGAAAAGGGAGGTACTATTTAGTTATTCCACCACAGCTTTAAAAACTGTAAGAGCTATATTAACTAAAATTAAGTGAAAATAAAACATTTAACACATCATGAGTAGGGATGACCTGTCTGAGTATTTACAACATGGATCAGTCTGATTTCATCTGGTCATTTAAGGAAGTCAAAAGGACACCTATTTAAACATGTTGAAGATGAACTATTTAGCTCAGAGAAATCAGAGACCTCTCTGGAATTGCCCTTAGAACCATTTCCATCTGCCAGTCCCTCAATATGACACCCCAAACGCCTGACATAATTTTTACATCTATTTATCTTTCCACAGGGGGATTCAATGATTATATAAAGGAGAATGCCTAATATACTCCTTATATTTGGCATCAAGGAATCCTAACATGGGAACTTCGAAAAGCTGAAATGACAACGCTAAAAACCACCATGTGTACATTGACTAAGCAAATTCCACAGATACTCAAGAGGGTTCAACAGATTGCAACAGATTTAATAACTAAAGTGTGTGGCTTTTGACAAAACCACATGCAGGAAACAGACAAAGCAAGTGAAGTAAACCTGAGGGGTGACAACACTGCTCGCCGTCAGCACATAAAGGGGCTGCTGGGCGGCTTGTTCATCTAGGTGAAGACTAAGGAAGTTTTTTGTTGTTGTTGAAGTGGGGAGGTAATTAGGTTTATTTATAAGTATTTTATTTTATTTATTTTTTTCCTTTTTTTTTTTTTTTGGTTATTGGTGGAGGTACTGGGGATTGAACCCAGGACTTTGCACATGTTAGGCAGGCACTCTACCACTGAGCTATACCTTCCTCCCTAGGAAGCTTTTCTTCAAGTTAGTTCAAGAGCATGACAGACACAAGGTTCAGGACAACTAACGTAATAGCTCAAAGAAGATACTCTAGCCACGAATTGTTATTACTCAAGTAAGTGGGAATTTAATGAGTTTTTGACAAGACACTCAAAAGCTTTTATTTAAAAAAAAATAATAAAAGGAAAAAATGCCATCCTGTCATCCTTCTCCCCCCCATCCATCCTTAGGACTATTTCTTTCTATATAATCCTTTCCAACGTGACAGAGGTAAGCTAGCACCTGCCGCACAGAAACTCCTTTCCAGAAGAAAGAGACTTGAGAAGACCTGCCCTCTCTCTCCTGACCTCTGCACTCATCAGCTGAGGCATTTGTCTCCAGTGCTTTCACTCACCCCTTCATATTATGAAGGGAGGTCATCTAGAACTTTTCTTTCTTGTCATCCTTTTTTTACCTGCCACCAATCTTCACTTTCTAAAATAGCACTACACAGTCTGTCTCCTCTGAAAACCCCTGGCTTTAAAGCTAAACTCTTCTGGGGAATCTTAAGAGGCTTCTTCAAGGAGTCACAAAAGGAGATGTATAGGGGCCTCCCCCACACTTACTGGATCTTAAAATTCAAGAGAATCAAAAGATTCAGACTCAAGTGTGAGTTGAAGACACTAGGTTGGGAAATTCCATGTAGGAAGGTGAATTTTCCCTATGAAAACTGATAGTAAAGACAGAGTAAAAAACGTATCTAGTAACTTTGGGATTATCTATTTAATTTTACAAATTTGACAAGCTACCAAGCTCTGGACTTTCCAAGGCATAGCATAATCTCATCCCAACACTACAATTGACACAGAATCTTAGACTGTCCAAGGGAGGCCTAAGAGCTCAAGTTCAGGTTTGGCCTTCACTTGCTCACTTGTCACCCCATCCCCATGGACATGTCAGATGAAACCACACACCGAGGAGCCGAGCGTCACCCAGGGAGCTCGAGAAAACCTTAGGACTGGGCTGCCCTTTCCCCAAACCACGGTCCCCTCCGCTTCCTCGGGACAGAGCACACGATCAATAGACTTGATCCACGTAAGGTTTACAGCCATGTCATCACACAACGAATTGGCTGTTAGCCACTAGTCCCAAAGTGAAGCCACTGAGGGGTTGGGGTCCCTGGGTCACAGCCGTGGGAGTGGGGAATGCACTTACTGTGTAGATTCAGCAAGGAGTCGAAGACTTTGCACTGGATCTGCCCGGTGCTCTGCGACACGCAGGACATCCACAGTCCCTCGTAGATGGCCTGGGCTGTTACGATGTTGTCGCTGGCGTAGGAGTAAATCTTCCACTGGGGCAGCGCCGTGCTGACGATGGCGCCGATCCAGCCCAGGAAGGCCAGGATGAAGCCCAGCAGCTGCAGCCCCGCGTTGGCCATGGTTCGCTTGGCGCCCGCGCAGGCTCAGGGGCGGCAGGTGCACAGGGCGGAGTTGGCAGGTGCGCACGGAGGACTCCCGGGGATAGCGGAGCGGCGCCGAGGAAGTTATCGCGCGGAGCCCTGCTCCCTGCGCCGCCGCTGGAGAAACTCTGGGTCCGGGTCCGGGTCGGCACCAGAGTCGAGAGTCGAGAAGCTTTAGCTGCTCCCGGGCCAGGACTGAGATGCGGACCCGCTGGGCGCGGCGATTTAAAGCAGCTCCACCCCCTCGCCGGGCACGGCCCGGCTGCCTCAGAGCAGCGCCCCCTGGCGGCCTCAGGGCGGCTCCCCGGGAAGCGAGAGCGAGCGCGGGAGCCCGCTCCGGTCCACGCGCCGCGGCGGGAAGGTCCCGCCCGCGGCGGGGGAACAGCTGGGGGAGGATCAGGTCTGCAGAGTACCATTGTGCTCGCTTCCTCTCTCTCCTCCCTTCGCTCTTTCCTCCGTGAACCTTCCCAGGCTTTCCTTCATTCAGTCTACATTGATCCCCAAATTACTGTGTAAGGCTAAACACTAAAAATGCCTAAAGATGAAAACTCGAGCCCTCAAGAAACGCACGGTTTCATTTTCAACTTTTTTTCACCATCTGATTAAAAGGTATTTCCTACCTCTGTCCACTCTTCTTCCCTCCCTCACACATACTTCCCTCCCGGTTTCCCGCCCCGTTTCTCCTTTTTCCTCCCTCTGTCCCCTTCTTCCCTTCAGGGTCTCTGGTAGAATCATATATTTTTGCCAGGGCTGTAAAAAATCTTTACACTTTATAGATTAAGGGAACTGAGACCCAGAGAGTAAACACGATTTTCATAAGATCACACAGCAGGTTAATAGCATGTCCAGTATTTGGTTCTCAGTCTACTTTGCTTCCTACTACATCTCAGCTTGACTGAAATCTATGTCTTTTAATCTATTATCATCCTTATGAAAATGCAGCCTACCCTCACCCACCCCTACACCCACTCCTACACACACACACACAGACACACACACACACATCCCAGCCTCTTCCCCACAGCAGTTTGTCTTAAAGCAGTGATTCATTCTCAGAGAGACCTGGCCAGTGGGCCCCACACACCCCTAAAAGGGTGTTACAAATGAATTATTAGATGCTATTCATCAAATGTGACAACATCTAAAAAGCACCGCTGCTCCCCACCCCCCCCACCAAGTAGAAAGGGGCCTGGGCCAGATTTAGGAAGTCCAGTTTCTGGCTGTTTTTGCAGTGTCTGGCTTTGGCCAGGTTTTGGTCTAGTTCACTTTTTAGTTTCCCTCTATGCGTCTCTAGAGCTTCCTTCTTTGTAGTTACTCAGAAATTTACCTTAGGGATTGCGGTTTGGAATAATTAAAATGTTTTCCCAACTGCTTTGTGTGTGTGGTGTGAGTGTGGTGGGAGGAGAGGCTTCTATGGTTTTATTAAAAAAGAACCACCTCAGAGGCAGAAGTGAACATGCTAAGGAAAAACCAAGATATGCTCCAATGTTTACTATGGCAGCTGCCAGTTTGTAACAAGGAGAGAACAGTAAAAGAAAAGAAAGAAAAGAAAAGAAAAGAAAAGAAAAGAAAAGAAAAGAAAAGAAAAGAAAAGAAAAGGAAAGGAAAGGAAAGGAAAGGAAAGGAAAGGAAAGGAAAGGAAAGGAAAGGAAAGGAAAGAAAAGAAAAGAAAAGAAAAGAAAAGAAAAGAAAAGAAAAGAAAAGAAAAGAAAAAAAGTTCAGGGTGTGAGTGAGTGGAGTGAAAGAACTCTACCATTAAAGGGATGTTGGTAAAGGAGGAGGCCCTGCACCTGATGGGGCAGAGGGTGTAAGGGAGTCTCTGTACCTTCTGTTCAGTTTTCCTGTGAACTTAAAACTGCCCTGAATAAAGTTACAAAGAAGCAAAAAAACAACACCCCCCCCCAAACCCGACCACCCACTCTTCCGCCTGGCTATCTCCAGATACCTTTTGAAGGTTTAAATCCAAAGGATAGGTCTGCATGGAGATTTGGAGATGAGCGATGAAGAGGGTCATACATGAACTGATTGATGAGATTTACTTTGGTGTAAGCAAGGTTAAAACAAGGGGGTGCCATCCCTTATCTGGAAGCCTCCCCCAGGAGGGGTCTCAGGCAGCTCTGGAGGTCAGGACCACACCCAGGATGAGTCCTCAGAGTCTGGACCCGCAGTTAGTAATCCTTTCTAAGTCCAGATGGATGTTCTGTGGCTCTGGATACATCTCCGTCCACACATGAAGATGAAGAGCTGTGGGTGTGTAAATAAATCACATCTGATTTATTTACACCCCAGGACTGTTGAGCTCAGAGGAGGCACCCAGAATCTGCTGTGGGACTAAACCACTACCATGTGAGGCAAACAGGTCTTATCTTTTTTGTTCCAGTCAGTTCCGAATTATAAATATTTTTAGATGTTTCTTGGTTGTTCAGATTGGTTTAATGAAGACAAGATTTGAGTTCAGTGAATACTTTTGGGCACAGGCCCTTTTAAGCTACATTACGACCTGTTTTTATCAATCTATTAACTCAGGGAGTTAGAGGGATGAACTCTGTGGTGAGTCTGGCCCCGTGTTTTTGTTTTTTCCCTTCCAGGTCTGTATGAGGTTGATTACCTCACCACCCACAGCGCCTCTGTACATGCTGTTTACGCCGCGGTGATCTCTGACATCCCAAATCCTGTCTGGTTTTCTGTCCTTCTCTCAGGGCAGAGAGGTGAGATAATGGCTTAGCAGAAATCCATCAGCTCAAAAGGAAAAACAACTTACAGACACTGGCCTTTAGTATATGAAGCATAAGTAAGAGAGGCAACAAGAAGTTTCTAGAAAGGCCATGATAGTGCATCACATGTCCTGGCCTGGTGAGGAGGAACATTAGCTGTGTAACTCAGCCAGATCTCTTCCTTTCTCTCTCTCAGCTTCCCTATCAATGAAAGTGAGGGGTCGACGTCTAAAAGGTCACCCTAGTGTAACGCTTTGTGATGCTGAGTAGTGATAACTGACGCTGGTGGGGACGTGCTGTCATCGCCAGGTGCTGAGCCCTGAGGTTTACATGCACCATCTCCTGGGTGAAGGCGACAGAGACACAGATGTCAGATCACCTACCCAGGATCGAATTTGGTAAACAGCAGCGCTGGGATTCCAGGCTATCCACTTTGACCCCGGAGCGCGTGCCTTTAAGCGCTGTCCTACGGGAGTGCGCTTGTGAACCAAATCTTCTGAGAATCTTTGGCTTTTGGGAATTAGGCACCCTATTCATGTGTTTCTCCCTCCAGGGAGATGTTCCGCACTGTGACTGCCCTCCCGCTCCTTCGTGTCCCGTCTCAGTCTCCTGGGGGCTGCAGAGTCATGCAGGGGTGGTGTTGCTGCCGAGGAAGCAAGTACGGGTGAAAAGAGCAAGCAGCCTGCTGGCTCCCTCCTATGTGACTGATGCTTGGGCTCAGCCACGATCCTGAGAACCAGGAATTAGTACAAGAGATCCACAGAGAGATGAAAGCAAAGGTGAGAATAAGAGCAGTAGAAGAGAGTATAGACAAAGAAACGGCGTCCCAAGGGGCAGCGTGGCAAATTCTCAGAAACGGTGAATGATGAGAGGACGGAGGGCTGGCGGAGGTAAATGTTGCACTGAGTGACGGTGCATGTTAATGCTGACTCTCCAGGGCTTCTCGGGTTGTCAAAGCAGAATGGACGAACACACCTCTAAGTGAACAATCAGCTGTGTCATTACTGAGGGCTTGAGAGAGGGATCGGAGTGCAAATGGCAAAACGGGACACGAATTCTGGTATTAGGTCATGAAAGTCACTAAAAAGCCATTGGTGCTTGCCTGTCATAACTGCTGCTTACAGTAGTCCCTTGAAGCTCTCTGGAGGTTTTGAGAAAGTCACGAGGTGCAAGTGGTTAAAAGCACGAACCTTTTGAATCTTGATTTTGTCACTCACTAGCAGAGTAACTCTGGAAAATGTATACAACATATTTGAACTTGAGAGTTTCCCTCTTTCAGATGAAAAAGTAAACGCTTACTTCATCGTGTTGTGATGATTAAGCAAGTTAACATGTGTGCACTACTTAGAACGTAATTAGTGTACAGTAAGTACATGAAATGGTGGTTATTATTATTTAAAGCAGAACAGATATATTTAATTTGCTAACCTTGCCATTTACAAATGATTCTCACATTTGTTCAGAAAGACTGTTTGTCTTGCCTTGATTCTTTTAGAATCCCACTTAGAGTCCTAGTTGAAGCACAGTGACGGGGTATCTAGTAGGCAGATATAATTTTGGGTTCAGAAATCGAAAAGGCAGCAATGAAAGGGATGCGAGCTTCAGATGAGATTTCTAGGCTCCACCTCCCAGCCCTGGAGAGTTTTGCTCTCGAGCCCTGTGTAGCGTCCTTGGCTGGGGCTAAAGGCTGAAGGGCTCTTTCTGAGAAGGGGTGAACCAAGAGCAGACAGAGGATGGAGATGTGGTACCAAACGACTGCAATCACATGGCTCTTCAGAGGGTTAGGTGGGAAAATCCTTAGTTCAAGGCTTGTATTAAGTCTCTGTCTTATGTGGACATAAATTTCCCCCTTAGGCCCTCCCCTCAGCTCCCTGCCTAACAGATCTATCTTTTCAGAAAAGAGGAAGAAAAAAAAAAAAAGATGGAATTTTGCCATAAAATCTGCTCTTTGAATCATAAAGATTTACTTTGAAGCAAGTTGGTAAAGGACTGTTCACTTACTTTAATCCCTTTGCTTTTGTCCTGTGTGGGGACAGGTTTCATTTTAAATATTAGAGATGCTAGAAACACCCCACGAACTTGATCATCATGAATCAAGGTCAGATTATGATATTTTACTTTTAATTTCCTTAATGTAACACTGAGTGTATTAGGCAGGGTTCTCCAGAGAAACAGAACCAATAGGAGAGATGGGTAGGTAGATAGATAGATAGATAGATAGATAGATAGATAGATAGATAGATAGATAGATAGATCGATCGATCTCTGCATTAGAATGATGTTAGGCAAGTTAATTATATTTATATATTTTATATATATAGTATATATATAAATAATTATATTATATATTATTAATTTTGTGTATATATAAATAAACATTTTTAATACTTTAAAAAATCCTTTACATTATAAAACAAATACCAAAGGTCAGGCTGTAGAGGGATAATTTCAAAAATGTTAGGGGCAGAATTTGGCCCATTAACAAATTTAGCTATGAGAAAGCACCATTGTTATTTCCCACAAAAAGCTACACTGCTACTTAAAATTAGACTGTACCATTTTGATTTATTTTATTTGGGGAGAGTTTGAATATATATATATATATATTTGAATATATATATATATATTTATATATATATAGAGAGAGAGAGAGAGAGAGAGAGAGAAAGAGATTTATTTTAAATGATTGGCTAATGAAATTGTGAAAACTCCCAAGTCCAAAATTTGTAGTGCAGGCCAGCAGACTGGAGACTGAGGTAAAAGTTGATATTGCAATCTTGAGTCCAAAATCTTGCAGTCTTCAGGTGAATTCTTTTTTTTTTTTTTGGTCCCCTGAAACTTCGATCTTTGTTCTTAAGGCGTTCAAATGATTGGGTAAGGCCCACCCACATTTTGGCATGCAATCTGCTTTTCAAAGTTTGTGATTTAACCGTTAATCACATCCAAGGAATACCTTAACAGCAACATCTAGACTGGTGCTTGACCAAACAATTGGCCACTGTAGCCTAGCCATGTGGAGACGTAAAATTAATCATCACGCTAACTAAGACTTACTGATCATTTAGATCCTAAGAGCTTTATTTGTGTGAACTCAGTACTCAGAAAAGCCAGTGAGTTAGGGGTCAGTCACAGCAGATGAGGAAACTGGGGCCCAGATAAGTAGTTTTCCCCAAATGACACAGCTGGTAAAGGGCAATAGATCTGGCTCCTGTGGCAGAGAGCTTATGCAGTGGCCTCTACGAGCCTGGAGCATGTGCTTGCCTTCTGCCTCCGTGGTGACTCTCCAAACCACCCATACAGGGACATCCACAGCCTGAGCCCACAAGTTCCCAGATCAGTTACGTCAGAGTGAATACTGGGTGCTCAGTGAGTGCTGGGTAATTAAATGGCTGAGCGAGCAGATGGGTGCACTGATGGAGGAAGAATCTCTAATCTTCATGAGAAGGGGTCTGAGACACTGTGACACAATGGTGAGTAAAGTCAGTTTTAACTCTCGAGGAGATCCTGGTTTTTGTGGTGATGGTGGTGGTGGTGAGATCAAAACAAAAAGAAGTGGCAATGTGATAAAGATCATAGTTGTTAATATGTTGGTCTTTGGGATGAGACCAAATTGGGGTTATGAGACTGCTTTCTCCCTGCATTAGACATGATGCTAACCAAGTTAGTTAACCATTCTGTGCCTCTCCTTCCCCATCCGTAAAATGAATATATCCAACTCACAGTGTTGTGAGAAGGAAACAAAACTAAGATTGTGTCTGTGGAATGCTGAGTCCAGAACTTGGACAGTATGTGATCACTGTCAGCTGTACCGAGTGAGCATTCCATGGCCACAGATTAGAGGGTGGTAGGCAGGCTGTCATTCCATCATGTTGAACTCAATATCTGAACTAAATTCCCAGCTACATAAGGGAGAGAACATTTTAGGCAAAGGAAAGAATTTATACTGAAAAGCAGAGCAGAGTTACAAACTGGTGTGCTGCCTCTCAAATTTGGCTTAAACACGCATTTTGCCCAGTAATTATCCAAAAATTAAATTAGCCTTAACTTTAAAAAATTGAATGAGTCCTTCTAAAAAGTCTAGAGTCAGATCAAAAA
This sequence comes from Camelus dromedarius, assembly GCF_036321535.1. Classification (NCBI taxonomy): domain Eukaryota; kingdom Metazoa; phylum Chordata; class Mammalia; order Artiodactyla; family Camelidae; genus Camelus; species Camelus dromedarius. Next base: position 56,219,710 of record NC_087437.1, read on the forward strand.
GAGATGGCCATACTGTGTGGCTCTCCATGGGCTCTCTGGTTTCCCATTTCTCCACAGTGTCTGCTATTCTTGCTTCATCCTCTTATGTTACTTCTCTAGATGCTGTAGATTCTTGGTGCTAATGTGCACATAGGAAGTGTGTGTAGTGAGTAGATGAATTGACAGAACTTGCTTGCTCTGCTAAGGAGCATGTGCTTTATCGTGCCCTAAGCAACAAGAAGTGGTCCCAGAATTTTAGGCAAGGACTTGAGCAGATTTGTGTGTTTTAGAAAGATTTTCCTGGGTTGCAGGAGGCAGAGATAGAAGTCAGTTAATGAAAGGCTGTGGAACTAGCATAGAAATGGGCTGGTGAGAGGGTCTGACCAATGTCAAAGGCAGCAGCACTGGAGACAGAGAAGAGTGCACCTGCCAGTGACGAGTGGAGATGAATCTTGTATGCCTTTATGTGATTTAAAGTATTTATGCTGAGCCAAGAGTGATCAAATCTTTGAAAATGCTGGGTAGTTTTGTCCATCAACACAGGATAGAGACATTACTTGTGTCCCTGAAGGAGAGCACGTGATGGGAAACAGGACTCTGATTCCCTCTCTCTGTTTAACCATTTCAAAGACGGAGATGAAGCTGGGCCTTGTGGATTCACACAGTATGTCAGTATTTACTATGGCTCTTTCCTAAGAGATTTTTGAGGACAGTTGTATTATCCATGATTGTGAACTATAAATTGCAACTCTGCTTATTATGGAGAAATAATAAGATTTGAGAAAGGGAGGACTGGTGAAGAAGAGTGGGTATTAAAGATTTTTTCTTCCAATTAATATGTAGCTATGAATGATTAGCTCTACCTGGGAATTTGGATTTTTTTTTTCTTGAGGGCAATAGAAAGACATGAAAAAGGTTTTAAGGAGGAACAAGACCTAGTCAGGTTTGTTTGATCATGTTTTTAACAACATTACTCTGAAGAGTGAAGAATGGATGGTGGAGATGAATTGTGGATAGGGTACCACAGTGCATTCCAGTTAGAAGAATGTGACTGTGATCTGGGCAAATGCTGGAGGCCAGGACTGGAGGGTCCAAACTGAGAGAAAAATGGGAAGAATTATGAAGAGGTTAGCTCACTGGTATGTTGGAGAGCAGTTAGCTGTCAAATTCAGGGACTATAGAAATAGTATTAAGGGAATATTGAAATACTGTAAGCCAGAGACTTCAACTCCCTGCCCTCCCGCTTTAATCATATACACGGCAGGATGTGAGACTATGTGTTATGTGCCATCCCAGGTGCACTGGCCATAAATATGTCCCAATTCAAGAATACAGTACCTGACATTCATTGAGTCTGAATGTATGCTCACTATTCTAGGTCCTCTGCCTGAGACTTTTAGAAACAGAAATTTGAATTACCTCTAGTCTGCTGGAAAAATATTATCTCATTGCCAAATGTTTACTCTAAGGTATAAGCTAACTAGCTGTTAAATTATTAGATTAACTACACTATTTTTATAATACTAAGATACTAATTATGATTTGCCTTCAGACTGATGCTCACTGGCAGTGTCCTGTGAAGTTGTTGAAGTCAATGTGGCAAAAAATGGCTAAGAGCAGGGGCTCTCCTTCCAGATTTGCTGCGTTTCCTTTGCCAGTTGCTAGCTGGGTAACATAGGCTAGTTAGTTATTATCCTTTGGATGCTCATTTCTGCATCTGCAAAATAAGGATACCAGTGTCACCATCATCACTGAGTGGTGTGGTAAGGAGAGGGTTATTAGAGAAGGGGCTGGCACATATTAACTGCTCGGTAAGTCTTATCTCTTATTATAACTGGTACTATAGGAAGACAATCAGGATCTGAGCCAGTGCTTAACAGTGAGAATGGAGAGTTGGGTAGAGGTGAGAAAATTTTGCAACAGGAGAAGACGCTTCATTATGTCATAAAATGAAGGATAAATTCATAACTAAAATTCCATAACCCACTGAAAAATAATCAAGACTAAATGAAATTACTTTTCCAAAGACACGTATGTGTATGCACTTTTTACCTTCCAATTAAAAACTAAAGTCTCAGAATAAAACTTGCCACTGTTTAGGTCCTCTCTCCCAACACTTTTTTTTTTTTTTTTTTGCCCCACTTGAGAAAACCTTAGAAAAGACAAAGTTATTCTATGAAAGTTGCACAAGGTAGAGGTTAAACCAGGTGGAACCAGAATCAGTGAGTAAACAGGAGAAATTCAAAGAGGACAAAGAACATGACATTGCAAAAGTCCTACAGTTACGAATGAATTTGAAACTGATTTTCTGTTACTCTGCCCTGTAATATCAGATGCGTCTGGGGTCAGGGCCACCGAATGTGAGCAGTTTGCTGGTTGGAAACCTCTGGTCTTACTGCAGCAGAGGCCAAGCCTGCTGGAATTTGGCTGCAGAAAGTTGTTATCTTCCTCCCAGTAACTGTCTTCCTCTTCCTCCTGATAGTCATGGCAGGGGCCACCACATTCCCACGAGCTTCATTAAATATTTACTGAGTATATAATTTACTAAACACAGCAGCTCCAGTACTTACAGCAGGCAAAGACTTGTTTCTGACTTGCTACATTATTATTCTGTGAGAACTGTCTTTCAGTCCCTTGGCAGGATAAGGGAGAAGCGTTTAATCATAATCCAGACACTAACTGTGCTGGCCAGTTTGTTAGCCACCAGCCACAAGTGGCTATTTAAATTTTAAATAAAATGAAAACTTCAGTTTCTCTGGTGTACTTGCCACATTTCAAGAGCTCAGTGTAGTGAATGGCGACCCTCTGGACAATACAGCTGTGGGACGTTCTATCATCTTAGACTCTTCTATTGTTTGGTACTGTGCTGGTGCGTTCTGGTTGCAGTCCTACCATTGATTTGGCCAAATGCACAAGTTCTACATTAATTTTTTTTATATCCCTCTAAAATGAGTATATTTGGGGCTTAGAGGTCTGGTAACAAATTACCACTAATTTAATGACTTAAAACAATACCTTTATTATCCTGCAGCTCTGTAGTTCAGAGGACTGAAATGGGTCTCACTGGGCTCAAATTAAGTTGCTCTCAGGGCTTCCTACCTTTCTGAAGGCTTCATTCCTTTTCTTCCCAGATTCTAGACGCCATCTGCATTCTTGGCTGCATTCAGACACGTCCTTGGCTTTTGGCTCTCTCCCTCCATCTTCAAAGTCAGCAACTTTGGCTAAGTACTTTTCTCATTGCTAACTCTCTTCTCTCTCTCTTTTTTTAATTTTTAACCTCCCTCTTGTACTTATAAGGATTTTATGATAACATTGGTCTCATCAGGATAATCCAAAATAATCTCCACAACTCAAGGTCAGTTGATTAGCAAACTTAATTCCATCTGCAGCCGTGATTCTGCCTTTGCCATGTAATGTGACATGTTCCCAGATTTGGGGCATGAAGGCACAGACATCTTTGGAAGGGACTTCTGTTCTACCTACCTTGGTGAGTAAGTGTTTTATAAAGTACAGTGATTTTCCTTGAAGAGAGGCAACGTAAATATATTAAAGATAATTTAATGAAAATTCTAATTACGTGTAATGAAATAATTTAATTAAATAGTAGTTAATTATAAGGAAAATAAGATATTACTAGATGTTATATGCACCAGACACTAAGGTCTAAGATTCTAAGAGCTTACGTGTACGAACTCATGAATGAGTGAGTGAATAGAGGCATTAATAGCACCTTAATAGTAGTATGGGATGAATGGAGATGCAGAGAATATTAATCAGAAAAATGGGTTTCTTGTCCTAGCATAGCCACCTACCCACCTGTGCAGTGTCTCTAGACTGAAGTTTTTCACATGGATAAAAAAAGAAGACCAGATACAACTATCTCTATGGTTACTTCCAACTCCTAAAATTTTCCTTTTTGTGTTAAGGTAGAAGGAATGATAAGATAGAAAAAAAGCACATCATTGAGTCATGTAAATTTGCTCCCTAGTCTTCAAAATAAAACAAAACCGTAGGTACAAGAAAACTGAACAGAGACGATTTAATCGGAGGTAACAGAACACGCTTTTATTTTTTACTGATAAAATATACTATGACTGAAGAAGAAGCTGGGTAAAAATAGGGAAAATGAGCCTGTGAATTGTGGATACGTATAGTTTGCTTTACTAAGGACCAAGATTAGAAGGTGGAACACCAAGAGAATACTTATATTTCCAGTTGGATTAGACTTGACATTATTAGTCTGAAACATGTTTAAACATCTTTTCATCTCTTTTCTTTATTTTAATCAGGTGTCTAGAAAAACAGATGACTCTTTTCGCTATTAGAATTGCTATAGTTCTGTCAAAAGCTATCAGACTTTATGCAAAAAAACCTTTGCACTCAACAAAGTTCACGAACAGCTGAGACTCCGTGCTGTAGACTCAATGTGTGTGGTATGCAGCAGCTCACTAAAAGAGCACCCCAAAGAATGAGATAAAGGCTTCTTCTCCGAAAGATTCTGCAAGAGAAGCTTTTTGAATGAAATAAATCTTGGGTTTCAGAACTGTGGCTGAAGAGCCACAACTTTCAGATCAAGGTGCTTTACGACTATTTTGTCTAAATGGTGTTGTTCTAAACATTAAACAGAGTCTTAGAAATCTTTGGGGGGATGAAACTCTAAATATATTAACAAGTTAGCAGTGTTGGGTACCTTAAAACACTGTAACTTAAATGTATCCTTACTCAAAAACTATATATAAAATTGCTTATACCATACATTGGAAATGTTCCCTTATTGGAAGTGAGAACTAATCAGATAAAACTACTCTAAGTATAATACTCTCTCTATATAAATCTATCATCTGTCTATGATATTCTGTCAAATACTGTGCAGCCTATTGAACATGCCACACTTATTAAAATCCCATTGTAATTTACAATCCTTCCTCTGATTCTGAAAAAAGGAAAATATGCTCCCTCTCCTGGAAATGATATGGTTTGTCACTGTCTATTACAGTCATTCACTCATTCAATCATTTATCTATCTGTCACATTCTTCATGGAGCTATTATTTGCCAGGCACTGGAAATATAATGACGAAAAGCTCATATTTTAGTGCTGGTGACAGGCATCTGACCAAACCATTGTGATGCCCTTTGGTAAGCTCTATGAAAAATGTAGGTAAAGAGTGAAGGGACATCTAAAATTGGAGACAGGAAGGAGAGGACAGAGTTGGCATTAGAAAGATGTTACTTAAAACTGAACTTTGAGGGATATGACTGAGTCATTCATTATTTCTTCCATTCATTCACTCATTGCTACTCTGTGCCAAAGCAATGCAAGAGCAAAGCTATTCTTCTTCTCAAGGAATTCAAGATCTATTTGAGAGATGGACTTACAAAGAAATAGAGTTGAATGATTGTTGTTAGGATAAAGCTGTGTGTGTGTGTTTGGCACAGTAGGAGGAAGCTTTGGTAGGGTGGGAGGAAGCTGTAATGATATTGGGAAGGGGAATACCAGGCAAGAAGAAAAGTATTTCAGAAGTAAAAGTCTGAGACATTTTGGCCAGAGCATATGCTACATCAGGTAAATAGCCATGAAGTATAAAGATTCAAGGAAGGCCAGGAGGAGAGACTATGAAGAACCTGCCATGCTGAGGACTTTGGCTTAATCTTTTAGGTTATATGGAAACCCTGAGTGATTTTATGTAGAAGCACAGGAACTTTTCTGTGTGCTCCTCTCCATTCATTCTGCAACCGTCTCCACCCTGCTCTGTGCCCTAGGAGGTGAATCTTTGCAATTGCCTCCCTGGTCTCTGTTGCCCTCTGACTTTGATCAAAGAGAAACACCTTTAACAAATCAGAGAGCTGGAGGGGAGTGGGACTGGCATGTCAGATCTTATTGGTGTCCCACCCTATTTTGTTTGCCAGGATGATACACTCATCTCCCAGACGCTTCAGGTATTGACCACTGACAACTTTTATTTTAGCAATAATGGGGAGATCCCTTAGCACGTCAGTGCTGTCTTATCAGAAGATGTCTAGGAAATTATGCAACCCTCCACTTTACCAGGGGTCAGTAATCAGTGGTTGACTAATACAAGTATGTAACAGCCCAGCACCCTTGGATACAGATAGTGCAACCTCTGTAAACAGCTGAGACTCCAGAACCCTAAATGGGTTCAGGTTTAGGGTGAGTTTTTTCTGAAATCACATCTTTGTCTAGCTTTGTCTCTTGCCCTATCCTGTTTTCTTCACCCCTTCAAAGGTTTATCCTGAGAGCATTCCCTGAATAAATCACTTGCATAAGATTCTCTGCCTCAGACTCTGCTTCTAGGGAACCTGATTTAAGATAATTGGTGCCAGAAATCATCCCCAAAAGCAAACTCTAAAGATTTAAGTTTAGAGTTGGATCAGACATCAGCCGGATGGCAATGAAGACCCTTTAGTGATGTTGGATAGTTCCTTGGATGTTGTAGCAGCACCATTGCTAAGATGATGGTGATGCATTAGCTTTTGCAGGATCTCTGGCATTTGAGAGATACAGGGAAAATAATAAAATTAAGGAACATGAAGTTGGGTGGCTACTGGTGAGTGCCTGCTGGTGCATTCAGGAGAGAAAAATAACTAATCATCTATTTAAAACTAAGTGTGAAAGTCAGAGGTCCTCCTTGGTGGTCTTTAGAGAGATCCTTATCACCTACAGCTGGAGGGCATATTGAGCTGGTGACCAGGCACAGGACTTAATAGTAAGAACAGCAGAATTTCAGAGAAGGTTGAATTCATAGCTTAGGTGACTCTGGATACCATGATAAGACACGTGAGCTTCAGAGAGTGGGAGAGATAAGCCATACAAAGATCCAGCGGCTTGTCACATCTGTGACCCTTTTAGGGAGCCAATGTTGGGGCACTGGTAAAGCAGAAATTATTGTACCTTGTGCATCCTACCATTAAAGAAGAAGCAATGTGCAGCAAATACCACACTTGGGAAAACAGCACTGAATGATTTCGCAAGTGTTGTGGAAAGCTGCCAGGTTTCAGTAGGGGCCGTGGGCAAGAAAGGGCATGTAGAAGATATGGTATAAGCAGTCCTACCACTTGGGTCATGTGATACAGAAGAGCCTATAATGGTGCATGAATTATTTGTAGGAGAAAAAGATGTGTATGGAGTCCCTGGCGAGCTCCAACAGAAGAGTTTCAAACAGGAACCTGAGATTTTGAAACAAGGGCATAACCATCGGCAGCAGAGAACACCATTCAAGATGGGGCAGCTGCTGGAATGCTTCTGGGCGTGCTGTATTAGTATTCCTTGGAGAAGCAGAACCAATAATATATAAAATACATTTATATTTTGTAAATATAAATAAAATTATATATATATTGATGATGGGACTTGGCTCACATGATTATGGAGGTTAAGACGTCCTACCATCTGCCATCTGCAAGATGGAGACCCAGAAAAGCTGACAGTGTCATTCAGTCCAAATCTAAAGACCAAAAAACCAGAAGCACCAGTGTCTGAGAGCAGGAGAAGATGGGTTTCCTGTCTCAGGCAAAGAGCAAATTCACCCTTCCTTTAAGGCCCTTCTGTTCTTCTTGGGCCCTGTGTATATTGGATGATGATGGCCTGCATGTGTGAGGGAGATCTCCTTTACTCAACCTACTGATTCAAATGCTAATTGCTTCAAACACAACCTCACAGACACATTCATAAATGTGATTTTACAGGTATTTGTCAAGTTGACACATAAAGTTAACCATCACAAGTCCACTCTTGTCAACTTGGCATTTAAGCACATTTTTTTTAGTTTTAAATTTTATTTTGTATTTTTATTGAAGTATAGTTGATTTAAAATATTATATTAGTTTTAGGTGTACAACATAGTGATTCAGTATTTTTATAGTTTATACTCCATTTAAGGTTATTATAAAATTTTGGCTGTAGAGTCTGTTCTGTACAATACATCCTGGTAGCTTATTTATTTTATACATAGTTTCTACCTCTTAATCCCTACCCATATCTTGCCCCTCCCACCTTACCTCTCCCCACTGATAGCTACTAGATTGTTCTCTATATATGTGAATCTGTTTCTCTCTTGTCATAGTCATTCATTTTACTTCTTTAGATTTCACATACCATATTTGTATTTCTCTGTCTGACTTATTTCACTAAGCATAATATCCTCCAATCCATGCATGTTGTTGGAAACTGCAAAATGTATTCTTTTGTATGGCTGAGTAATCTTCCATTGTGTGTGTGTGTGTGTGTGTGTGTGTGTGTGTGTGTCTGTGTGTGTATCACAACTTCTTTATCCATTCATCTGTTGATGGACACTTAGGACGCTTCCATATCTTTGCTATTGTAAATAGTTCTGTTATGAACATTGGGGTGCATGTGTCTTTTTGAATTAGTGTTTTTGTTTTCTTGGGATACAAGAATGGAATGGAATTGCTGGATGACACGGCAGTTCTATTTTTAATTTTTTGAGGAGCCTCCTTACTGTTTTCCATAGTGGCTATACCAATTTACATTCCTACCAATGGTGTACTAGAGTTCCCTTTTCTCCATATCCTCACCAACGTTTTCTTATTTGTAGTCTTTTTGATGATAGTCATTCTGAAAGGTGTGGTGTGGTATCTTATTGTGGTTTTGATTTGCATTTCTCTGATTATTAGCGATGTGGAGCATTTATTCGTGTGCCTGTTGGCCATCTGAATGGCTTCTTTGAAAAAAAATGTCTATTCAGGTATTTTCCCCATTTTTTGATTGTTTTTTTTTTTTTCTGATCTTGAGTTATATGAGCTGTTCATATATTTTGGATATTGTTTTGGTTATATCATTTGCAAATATTTTCTCCCATTCAGTAGGTTGTCTTTTATTTTTGCTGATGGTTTTCTTTGCTGTGCAAAAACTTAAGTTTAATTGGGGTCCCATTTGTTTATTTTTTTCTTTTTTTTCCTTTTGCTTGAGGAGACATACAAAAATATTGCTACAATTTATGTCAAAGAGTGTTCTTCTAGGAGTTTTATGGCTTTCAGTCTTACATTTAGGTTTTTAGCCCATTTTGAGTTTACTTTTGTGCAAGGTGTGAGAAAATATTCTAATTGCATTTTTTTTATATGTAGCTGTCCTGTTTTCCCAGCACCACTTATTGAAGAGGCTATCTTTTCTCTTGTATATTCTTACTTCCTTTGTCATAGATTAATTGACCATAAATGCATGTGTTTATTTTTGGGAACTCCATTCTGTTCCATTGATCAGAGTGTCTATTTTTGGGTCAGTACTATACTGTTTTGATAACTTAGCTTTGCAATGTAGTCTAAAGTCAAGGAACATGATACCCTCAGCTTTGTTCTTTTTTCTCAGGATTGGTTTGACTATCCTGGGTCTTTTCTGGTTCCAGATAAATTTTAGGATTATTTGTTCTAGGTCTGTGAAAAATGTTATGGGTTGGGATTGCCTTAAATATTTAGATTGCTTAAGGTAATATGGAAATTCTACCAATATTCTTCCAATCTAAGAGCCCAAGATATCTTTCCATTTGTATCATCTTCAGTTTCCTTCATCAACATTTTATAATTTTCAGAGTATATAAGCCTTTCACCTCCTTGGTTAAGTTTATTTCTAGGTATTTTATCCTTTTTGATACAATTTTAAACAGGATTGTTTTCTTCCTTTCTCTTTCTGGTAGTTCACTATTAGTGTATAGAAAAGCAAAGGTTTGTATATATTAATCTTATATTTAGCAACTTTACTGAATTTATTTATTTCTAATAGTTTTTGGTAGAGATTTTAGGGTTTTCTATATATAGTATCATGCCATCTGTAAATAATGACAGTTTTACCTCTTCCTTCCCATTTTGGATGACCTTTCTTTCTTTCTTTCTTTCTTTTTTTGTCTGATTGGTGTGGCTAGAACACACAATACTATGTTAAATAGAAGTGGCAAGAGTTTTTTGTTTGTTTTTGTTTTTGTTTTTGTTTTTGTTTTCCTTCTCCTTCAATTCTGAATGATAATCTTGCTAGGTATGGTATCATAGATTGTAGGTTTTAAACCTTTTAGCACTTTAAATACATCATGCCACTCCCTTCTGGCCTGCAAAGTTTCTGTAGAAATTCAGCTCGTAACCTTATGGGGTTTCCGCTGTATGCCATTCTTTGTTTTTCTCTTGCTACCTTTAGAATTCTCTTTATCTTTAACTTTTGCCATTTTAATTATGATAATTCTTGATGCAGGTCTCCTTGGATTCATCTCATTTGGGACCCTCTGTTCTTCCTGTACCTGAATATCTATTTCCTTCTTCAGGAAGTCTTTAGCCATAATTTCATTAAATATATTTTTGATCCATCTTTCTCTTTCTTCTCCTTCTGGGACCCCCATATTGCAAATACTGATGCTTAATGTTGTCCCAGGGGTTCCTTAAACTGTTGCCCTCTTTTTAAATTTGTTTTTCTTCTTGTTGTTCTGATTGTGTGATTTCCATTATTCTATTTTTCAGATCACTTATACATTCTTCTTCATCATCTAGTCTGCTGTTAACTCCTTCCAGTGTGTTTTTCATTTTAGTTATTGTATTCTTCAACTTTGACCAGTTCCTTTTAATATTTTCTAGTTCCTTGTTAAAATTCTCACTGTGTTCTTCTGTTCTTTTCCCCAAGTTCAGTTAGCATTCTTAGTACTGAGGCTTTGAACTCTATCTGGTAAATTATTTCTCTCTCTTTTATTAGCTATTTTTTTCAGGTTTTTTTCTTGTTATTTCATTTGAAACAAATTCCTCCATCTTCTCATTTTGCTTGACTTTATTTATCTCTTGAAATTAGGTGAATAAGTTATGCATCCCAGTCTGGGAAGTGGCATCTTTGTGTGGGATCATCTCCATAGAGTCTGCATGTACAGACTTTGGTGGGAGAGCTGGGTCTGAAGTGAACATAAGTCATGCCTTCCCTCAAGCTGCGCTACCAGCTATCACCTTGGTGGGAGGTGAAGTTGGCAATGGAGGGGCTAGAGCGAGAGCCAGGTGGGAGCTGGGGCTTCTTCCCTGCTCAGTGATCAGTACTGCCTTATTGGGGATGGGATCAGGTCCCAAGCTGCTGGAGCACAAGGGCACTTGTCTCTGGCTGGGGCATGTGCTGGGATGGTTGCAGGAAACCAGCTAGACCAGGGCAGTTTCAATCTGCTTCCTCTGTCCTGTTTCAGGAATAAGCAAGTTTGTGTGTGTGTGCTCCTCACAAGTCGAGCCTAGGCTTCTTGCTATCCCACTGTCAGTCCACCAGTTTGTGATCAAATGAAGGGGCTTCGGGTCCCAGACCTCAGGGACAACATATATAGTTCAAACTGCTCACTCCCCAGGGAAGATCTCTGATCCCATGTAATTCCTGTTATCTTCTGTGTCCCCTCCTAGGGGCACAGGTCCCAACATAATCACTTCTCTTCCCTTCCTACTCAGCTCTGTGTGGATCTTTCTTACAGCCTTCATCATGTAAGAGTCTTTCTGACAGTCCTCAGTTTGTCTTCAGTGAGAATTGCTCTGCATGTAAATATGTTTTGATGTGTTCCTTGGGGGAGGTTGGCTGTGTGTCCCCTACTACACCATCCGGCCTCCTTCCTTTATGTATCTTCCTAAACCTTACTTAAATCTCCAAATAAAAACAAAAACAAAGTTATAATTTCACCTTACATGATAACAACTATCCTGCATACAACTGAAAATTTACTAGTCTCTTCTCAGGAGGAGGAAACAAAATAAAGCTATTTACTTAATATATGTATAAATACACACAAAACTTATAACAAAATTAGGAGGAAATACTCACGACTCCTTGTTTTTAATGCTAGTCACATGATCATAGCTGTTACTCATAACTACCTTCTTCTACTACCCATTCTGTATTTCCTTTGCCTTCAGCAAGCACCTCAGCTGGCCATGGTTCTTTATGTAGCAGGGTGACCCAAACCTTCATTTCCAAAGGGTCTGGGCCATTAGTGGTCCTGCCTAGATTAGGTGGTTATGCTTTGCCATTGACTTAGTCACAGGGTATGGCAATACTAAGAGATGCCCTCAGGCTCTCCTGTGTTCTGGACACACTCTACCGTACCTCCATTGGGGAGTAGTAGTCCAACTTCCCCTTCATAGTCAGGATCGCAAGGAGAGTAAATATCTGGCCAAGGGACATCAAACAACTGTAACACCAGAGCTGCTCATTGTGAGTTGGTAGCTGTCAGACTCACCAAATCAGAACTTTAGCAGCCTCAGCAGCAACTACGTATAAAAATGGAAGGGTTATATTTTTAAATGTCACCTTAAGTAGGTCCAAAGGGCATAAGTAAGCTGGATAAACAAGTACCTCAGACTTCCATGTTACCCAGCAGTCTCAAAACATACCACCCACATAGCTCACAGTTGTGGCCTCATTGGATGATTCCTTGTGATCAGTTTAGTAGAAGAAGAAAACAACCCAGAATTGGTCCATGGATGGTTCATCTTGGTGTTTTAGTTTGGGCCCCAAATGGGCTGCTGTTACAAAACAGCCTCACTCAGAGGCAACCTTGAAAGACAGTAGTGATGAGAAAATTTGAATAGTAGAGGGTGCTTTGGTCAGCATTATTCATCATCCAATTTTGTTGAGAGATATGTGGTTCAAAATAAAGATAAACACAAATGCATGGACGATGGTGGAAGGCTTGGCTAATTGGTTGGAGGCATGTTAGGAGGAAAGAGGTCCAAGGAAGAAGAATGTGGATGGACATGTGGGAATGGACACAAAGTGAGAGGAATTTACTATCATATGTTAACACCCATCAGAGGGCATCCACTGTCAAAGAGACACAAAACAATCAGGTATGGAGGATGATTGGTGCAACAGACTATAAACCAACCTCTGTGCTTGCCAAATAGACTCATAAATGGAGTGTCCGTGGTAACAGAGAGGGAGACTATCTATGGACCCAGTGGCATGGGCTCCCTTCTCACTGATGTTGATCTAGATAACGCCCCAGCTAAATGTCCAACCTATCGAGAATCAAAGTCTTGATACTGAACCCCTGATATGATAACATGTTTTGAGGAAACCAACCAAACATTTGATAGTAAGTTAATAACACTGAGCCCCTCTTATCCTGAGAAGGGCAATTCTTTGTCCTGAGTACAGTGAAACATATTCCATGTGTGTGTTTACCTTTTTATCAGCACTATCTCAGCATGTCATGTAAAGAATTACTGAGTGATCTATAGACTGGGATCCCACATAATATCACTTCAGACCCAGAGACCCTTTTAATGGTAAAAGAAGCATGGCGGTGGGAACACAACAAGTAAATCCTCTGGTGTTACCAACTAGTGAGCCATTTGGTGGCTGCTGACCTGCATAGAGCATGGAAACACCCATTCAAGGCACGTATGCAAAACCGGTTTGGAGATGAGACCCTGTAAATGGGGACACTATCCTTCAGGAAGCAATACCTTTATTCTAAACCAATGGCCATGTATGGTGCTGTGTTTCAAATAGGTAGAAAATGAGTTCAGAAACCAAGAGATGGAGGAAGGAGTGGCTCTATTATATGATCACTCCAGGACCCAACTGAGAGAATCTGTTTCCTGTTTTCTCAACTTTAGACCCTGTGGACCTAGAGGTCCTATTTCCTGGAGCAGAGATACTTCTACTCAGAGACATTGCAAAAGTCCCACAGAACTTAAGCCATGGCTGACAGCTGTTCACATAGAATTCTTCAAAAAGACCAGCAAGCAAAGAAAGGAGTTGCCGTAGTGGCACAATTGTGTACACTAGGGTATTTTAACCTGATGGTCCCCAAGGGTTGCTGTCACTTAATAGGGGCACGGAAGAATATTTTTGGTACTTAGCTGAACTACAGGATATCTTGTGGCACTTCCATGCCTAACTTAACTGTCACTGAACAAGTACAGCCATCGCTGCCTGGCAAGGGTAAGGGAACAAGGGTATCAAACCTCTCAGCCATGAGAGTTTGAATCATCTCATCAAAGACACCACAGAGACCATCTGAAGTTCTAGGGGAGAATAAGAGGAATTTAGAAGGGTGGGAGAAGGAGATGATGAGTATCATTTACAAATTTAAAACCAGCTGCAGCAAAGAAGGCTGTAATTCATCCTAATAATGCTCCCCTTACAAGTTTTTTCCAGAAATGTAGACCAACCCAAGAGCAGAAGAAGCTGAGAACAGATGGGTAGAGCTTAGGCTGGGCGGGTGCACCCACCCCGCAGTGGCTGCAGGTCTTGGCTGCTAACTGCTCAAGCTGACGTGCTTCTCTGGAGGATTGCCCCCAGCTGTTTGAAGCTGTCACACCCAGAGATTTCTAAGAAGTTAAACTGTCTCCTCCCCCAGGGGTCAGGAAGCTGCCAATGACTAACTAGTGTACAGATTAGATAGTACAGTCCTCCTTTTTCTGGGCAGGAAAACGTTTAGGTGCAATCTATGTTCCAGAGTGTTCTATGGGGGCTAGATTGAGCTTAAACCTCTCCTGAAATCACATTTTTGCCTAACTTCATCCTTCGCCTTTTCTCACTCTCGTTGCTCCCTCACAGGTGTTGGCTGAGTATTTATTCGTAGGTCGCTTGCACAAGATTACCTGTCTTATGCTCTACTTCTGGGTTACCCGATCTGAATCAGCTGGGCGTGGCAATGGCTGTGTTCCCCCACCTAGGACCACAGTCTCATCTGGCACTCGCTTCTTATAGCTACCGTGCTTCTGCCTGATTTTGGTAAAGCTCCTGCCCCTTTCCCTTTTAGGGTGCCTTGTGGTAGTGGCTTTCTCCAGTCGAGAGTCCTGAAGTCTTTACCATTCCTCTAATCTTGCTCACATCTTTGAAAACAGCCCCTTCATTTAACTCTTCTCCATTACCCCATTTGTGTGTGACATTGATTTCCTGCCACAGTCCTGACTAATATAATAGGGTAGGGACAAGCAAGGAATGACCCGATCAGATTAATGTTTAGAAAGATCAATTTGGCAGCAGTGTAGAGCAGAGATTTTAAGGCAAGCAAATCTGACTGCAGAAAGGTTATTTAATAGGCTATTGCAATAATCTGGAAAATAATTGAAAAAATTTAAACTTCAATATCCATGAAGATAGCACTTTGCGGGGGAAATTTGAGAAATAGGTAGGCAGTAAAATTGGTTTAAGGATTGAAATGTCCTAACTTCCTGAGAGAGCTAAAATCACATATGGTGTCTTCATTAAACAATGGTTGTGTTACTTCATCAAATACATTTACTCTTACCCTCTAGGAACCTGTGGTCTTTTTGCCGAGCCCAAACTCGTTCTGCTCGCCGCACAAGAGGCCAATAAATCGGAAGACGAGGTGTTGGGGCAAGGAATAGCGACTTTATTCAGAAAGCCAGCAGACCGAGAGGCTGGCAGACTAATGTCTTGGAGAACCATCCTGCTCTAGTCAGAATACAGGCTCCTTTTACACAAAAAATAAGGGAGGGGGTGTGGTTGAATTGTAATCTTGCTGCAGGCATTCTTTTTTCTTGCAGCCATCCCCGTAGGCCAGGTCATGGTGTCCCTGGAAACCTCCAACAAAACAAAGGTTATTCACTACTACAGTCTTAGTGGAGAATCATTCCTATTTTGATAGTTATTATAAAAGGTAAGACAAAGTAAATGTTATACTAGAGTTGTAAGCAAAAGACTGTGAAAGCACATAATAAAGAATAGCCATCACTCTAAGGTTATAAAGTACAGAATTACCTGATTTCTTTAACTAAACATATGTCTTTAAAGTAATGGTTACATTACTAAACTATCCCTGATTAATTTCTTAAATTCCCCAAAAAAACCCATTTGTGGATTTTTAGACATTCCTCTCCCAAGGACAATGTTTAATTATCTTAATCATATTCACTATTACTATTAAAAGAATTACAAAGAAATGGCTACTAAATATTATTTAAAGCATCATTAGAATTAGATAGGTTTAATATACATATAAATCGCTAACTCTAAATTTTCATGAGTATAGTGGAGTAATGAATAATATATATGCTATGTATATAGACTTCATAATTATACATGCTGTATACTTTATATCATATAAAATATATATGCAAAAATATTAAATTTATATAACACATTAAAATTATAAATGAATATATAATTTAGTCTCCATTTTTATTTTGGCAAAACCTTCAGAATCAAGTGATTAAGTTATCCATTGCTCCTCTGGTAATGAATAACGTGTGAAAGTGTAAAAAAAATACCTAAAGATTTCAGAGAATGGTATGGCCAGAGAATAGGGTACATGAGGATAAATGTCTGGAGAAAAGGTTGTAAAAGTTCACCAAGGCCAAGCTCTAAAAAAAAACCTTTTTGTCCATGGTAGGAATTTGGTTGGTATTTAGGAACTGATTGGATATTGGCAGAGGAGGGAGGGTCAGGTAACTGTGAGTTTTCCAGATTGGTTGATTAAGGAGATATAATTCTATTTACCCAGAAGTTTAAGTAGAGTGAATAAGAAGACTGGGCTTTTACTCAGAGAAAAGTATAGGAAAAATAGGCAAAATTCTGGCCTAGAGAAGGAGTTAACCTAACACTAGTGTTGGCACTGGAATTTGTGAAGTTAGAGTAGAAAGGGATCTGACTAAAGACACCCGTCCCTGCCCTGGCACACACCGGGCTGCTGTGTTATCTGTGGTAAACTGCATTGTTAGTTCCTGGTTCTTCTCATCTTATCAACCTTGATGGCATCCAAGGAGACAGAGAGCTGGCAGGAGCTCAGAGGGGCAGGTAGGCACTCAGGACTTTGGCGTGGATGGATACTATTAGATAATGGGACTTTCATAAATTCTCTTTTTCTTCTCTGTTATATCTCAACGTGGGGAATTTCTCTTCTTCTCCTCAAATCACACACTCACTGCACTTCAGGAATTTAATTTATCCTCCCTTAGTTACACATTCTCTCATTGCACTTAAGGAATTTGAGTTACTTCCTATCAGTTTTGAATCATCCCATTTGGCAGTCCTGGAATCATCTGAACATACTCTCATCTCATTGCTGTGGTTTCAATCCTCTGTAAACAAGTCTAGTGTTTTTCCCAGGCTCATTCCTTCAGCTGCATCATCTTTTATTCATTTATTTTTTTAAAGGTCCCAGCTCCATTTCTCTTTAGTGTAAGCAGCATACTGCTATGGAAGAACTTTCTGGAAAGGAAAAAGGAATTCTGGTTCCAGTTTTGCCATCAATGGTTGTTCAGCTTTAGGCAAGCACTTTACCTCACTCAGCTTCCAGTTACTCATTCATAAAATACAGGAAGAGGCTAAAATAAATACACCTTAGAAACTTCTTATCCGTAAAATTCTATGACTTGTAGTTCGTCTTAGATGGCCTGAGAACCTACCCATCTGTTCTCCTTTTATGGGTCATGATTGTATATTTATTACTGTATTTATGGCACTTACTCATTTATTTATGTCACTTCTATTTATTGAGTTACTAGTAACTATATGCCAGGTGCCAGCTAAATGCAAAGACCACAACAATTATGACCAGTCCTTTTAGAGCTTACAGGATAACTAGGGATAAAAATGGACATTCACAAGTATGATGAAACAGCAGAAGAGAAAAGTAGAAAGTACTAAGAGATGCAAGATAGAGGGGTGTCTCCTCGTCAGGAAAGTTTCCATTAGAAGACTTCACCCAGAGACCTAAAGGAAGAGAAAGGAAAGGAGAAAAAACTCCAGACACAGGGAACAGCATGTTAGAATGCCTGGGGAGGGGAGAAAGAGCACAAGGATTTGAAGTAAGATCATAGAGCTGGAGAAGCTAGAATGAAGGAGAAAGAAGTATCCAGAGGTGGTTGTGTGGTCAGATTTTGTTCAGGGCATTTTGAGCTAACAAGGTTTATTCTCTCTCCTGCGGGCAAGAGAAAGCCTCTGAAAAGTTTTAAGTAGGAAATATGCCCTTACCAACTTACATTTTAAGAATTTCAGTCTGGATAATTTCATAATGATAACGAAAGTAAAATCATATCTAAGTTTTATGACATGCTAACTATAGGCACAGCTATAAATTCTTTACGTAAGCTGTCCTACGTAATCCTCATGATGACTGTGTTAGCTTTCTGGGGCTCCTAGGACTGCTGCAACAATTTGCAGGGAACTGGGTGGCTTAGAATAACGGAAGTTTTTTGTTTTGTTTTGTTTTGTTTTGTTTTGTTTTGTTTTGTTTACAGTTCTGGAGGCCAGAAATCTGAACTCAAGATGTCTGCAATGCCATGTTCTCTCTGAAGGCTCTGGGGGAGAATTCTTCCTTGTTTCTTCTAACTTCTGGTGCTTGTCAGCAATCCCTGGCATTTCTTGACTTATGGATTCACCATTCCAATCTCTGTCTTTGTTTTTATGTGGCATTCTGCCCCAAGTCTCACATTTTCTTTCCTCTGTCTGTTCCTCTGTGTCCAAACTTCCCTCTTCTTATAAGGATTCCAGTCATTGGCTTAAGGTTCATGTTAATCCAGTCTAGCTAAATTTTAACTTGATTACATCTGTGAAGAATTTTTCCAAATGATCACATTCTAAGGTTGTAGATAGACATGAATTCTGAGGGGAGACTAACCTACCACAATAACCTTAAGAGGTTAACCCAAGTAGGGAGGTGAACCGTGGCATTGTGAAGTTAAGAAATATGTCTAAGTTTACAAAACTAATATGTGGTCAAGGTGGGTTGGCCAGGAGACCAGTTAGGAAACCATTGTACAGCAATGATGGTGGTGGCAGTGGGGATGGAAAATGTGGCTGGTTCTGATGAATTTAGAAAGAAAAATGGATAACTTTTGTTAATAATTTTGATGTGAAGCATAAATGAGAGAGAGGAATCAAGAAAAACTTCCAGGTTTCTAACCGGAGCAACTGATGGAGGTTCTACCATTTATAGCAATAAAGAACACTGGCCAAACAGCAGCTTAGGAGAGAAAGGGGATACATTCTTGATTGTCAATGTTGAGTTTGGGGCACCCAGTGGAACATCTAATTGGAAATGGATAGGATAGTGTAGCACTCAAAAGAAAGGTTTGGGCTGGACCATCAGAAAACTGAATTAGGAATTCATAATTTATTTATGAATGCCTACTACGGACATAGCTATAAAAAGAGAGGCAAATTTCCTGCTCCCATAATAAATGCCATTTTTTAAGTTGAAGTATAGTTGATTTATAATATTATGTTAGTTTCAGGTATACAGCATTGTGATTCAGTACTTCCGAAGACTATTCTCCATTATAGGTTATTACAAGGTAATGAGTGTAATTTCCTGTGCTATACAATATATGCTCATTGCTTATCTATTTTATATGTAGTAATTTGTATACACTAATCCCATACACCTAATTTGTCTCTCCTCCCTTTTCCCCTCCCCTTTGGTAACCACAGTGTTGTTTTCCATACAGTACTGGGTCTCTTTCTGTTTTGCGTATTCATTTTTTTAGATTCCACACATATGGTATCATATAGTATTTGTCTTGTCTGACTTATTTTACTAAGCATAATATTCTCTAGGTCCATCCATGTTGCTGTAAATGGCAGTATTCCATTCATTTTTATGAAAGAGTAATATTTCATTGTATGTATGTATATATATCACATATTCTTAATCCGATCTTAATCCAATTGTCTGTTAAAGGTACTTGGGCTATCATATGTCTTGGCTATTGTAAATAGTGCGGCTATGAACATTTGAGTACATGTTGCTTTTCGAATTAGTGTTCTTATTTTTTCCTACATAAATACCCAGGAGTGGAATTACTAGATCATCCGGTAGTTCTATTTTTAGTTTTTTTAGGAACCTCCATACTGTTTTATATAGTGGCTGCACAAATTTACATTCCCACCAACAGTGTACAAGGGTTCCCTTTTTCCCACATCCTTTCCAACATTTGTTATTTGTAGATTTTTGGATGATACTCATTCTGACTGGTGTGTGGTGATACCTCGTGTTTTTGATTTGCATTTCCTAATAGTGATGTTGAACATCTTTTCATCTTAGTCATCCATGTGTCTTCTTTGGAAAAATGTCTGTTCAAGTTTTCTGCCCATTTTTTTAATTGGATTCTGTTTCTTTAATATCAAGTTGTATATGAGCTGCTTGTATATTTTGGATATTAACTCCTTGTCAGTTTCATCATTTGCAAACATTTTCTCACATTCCATGGGTTGTCTTTTAGTTTTGTTGATGGTTTCCTTTGCTGTGCAAAAGCTTTTAGGTCCCATTTGTTTATTTTTGCTTTTATTTATTTTACTTTAGGAGCTTGATCTAAGAAAATATTGCTATAATTTATGTTAAAGAGTGTTTTGTCTCTGTTCTTTTCTGGGAGTTTTATAGTTTTAGGTCTTTAAATCATTTTGAGTTTATTTTTATATATGATGTAAGGGAGTATTCTAATCTAATTGTTTTACACATTGCTGTTCAGTTTTCCCAGCATCACTTATTAAAAAGAGACTGTCTTTTCTCCGTTATACTAAAAATCCTGTTCTTAATAGGGGACATAGATGCTAAACGTTAACAATAAAAAACACAGTTTTAAATAGAGAAGAGTTCTATGTAGGCAATAAAACTTGGTGGATGTGACTATGAATGATTGGTAGAGAGTACCTTCTTCAGTTTGGATGGTGTGAGGGTTTCTCCGACGGGATGGCATTTGAACTGAGACCTGCCTGATATGAGGAGCTGGCTTCATGGAGCTCAGTGCACAAAAGCCCAGAGGCAGAAATGCCCTGGTACTTAGTGAGGAACAGAAAAAAGGGCCAGTGTAGATGGACATAGGGAACCTAGGGGAGGGGGCGGGTAGTAAAGCATGAGGCTGAGATTCCAACGTCCGTCCGTAGGAAGCCTTGAATATGTGTGTGTGTGTGTGTGTGTGTGTGTGTGTGTGTGTGTGTGTGTGTCTGTCTTTGGAAGTTACATAATCTGATTTTTTTTACTTATTTTTAAGTGAAGAATATTAAGTGCATTAACAGGTCCAGGGCTGAGGCCCATCTGTTGCTAAGGGAAAATAGGTGTAAAATAAATTGAAGTTGAAATAATAACCAAGAAAAACACTATATGTACAATTAATGCAAATATAAGTATTCAAAGAAATCACATAGACCTAAGGTTATTCACCCATTAGCCATCCAAAGTGAAAGGTGGTGTTTGATCCCAGGGTGAAGTAACCTGGCCTTGGTATTTTCAGGGGCACTGGGGACTAAGTTTTCTTTTGATTATGGAAAAACCGTGAGAGTGTTCAGGTTAAACCAGGCCAACATCTCCCAGTATAAATCAGAATGTCAGAGAGAGGTCTAGCAAGGGCAGCAAAATGTTTTTCCTGGCTTAAATTATCCCAGTAATTACATACATCCTACATTTTGCTTAGGTTGAGGGCACACAGGTAATTAATGGTCTTAATTTGAAAGTGATTTCAATTTGGATCATGCTTTACTCAACATTATTTGACTGAAACTGAAACTGGAGGGCAACTGGAGGAGTGAGTTTGTTTGAAAGAAAAGGAAAATAACTTAATAAAACTTAAAAGGGGAAGGGAGTTCAAGATTGTATCTTTCTAATGTCAAACATAATTCAAATTTTTTGAAGGATTATGGAGGCAATTTACCTTTTTTTCCTCAATATTATGCATAACACATAAATCCTCAATAAATATGTTGTGTTTAATTATACTGGAATATTTCAGAAGCTAGATACAGGATTGGAATCATCTTTATGAAGATCTGCCCTACAGATCTAAATAAAAAGATGAAAGTAGAAGGTTGAACAAGATGATCATCCAAGGTCATTTCCAGCTTTAGGAATATTTATGACACTATTTTGGAATGTTTAACCCAGCTGTAAATTCCACTTTCTGTAGCAAAGTGCTGTTTGAATTACGTATTTCAGACAGAGCTAATCAGGTTAACTTCTAATCATGTAATTAGAAATCAAATTAGCTATGGTTGGGGGAAGTTGCACAGAAAACTGCTGGTATTTGAATGTGATGGCTTTCTTTCTTTCTTTTCTCCCTGTGGCTCATTAGTGTAAACTAAAGCTATAATTCTAGGACATCAAAAGGACCTTGAAATGTTATTGTTTCTTTTAGAAGAGTTTGGGACCCCCCAGTGAGCATCTTTTAGCATTTATTAGGGCTTTCTTGCTTTCCTCATAGTAACTCCTCCCAGCCAATGAGAACATCACTGGCTTTAAGCAGCCATGATTGTGCTAAATTATTTCATAGTTTTCTTTCCTCTATTTTCTATCCTTCATTCTGTCAGTCAGAAACAGGTGTCAGACAGACCTAAATGTGACACCAGCTCAGTATACAGAAGTTGTGTGTTCTTGGGAAAGGACCTTGACCCCAACTTAATCTTAATTTCCCCTCAATTCCTAATAAACTACTAAGCCCGTAGTAAATGTTAAATAATATTTGTTGAATAAATGATTTTGTGAAATGGAATCAGCATAGTCCCAGCTCAAGTAGGACCTCTTTGGGGATCCTTTTTAGACGACTATCATCTTTGGTACATCTAAAATTTGTCATTTGTCTTATCTTTGTACATTAAGGTATTTCACACATACCTTTGGTACAGCGTTCATATCACAGTATTATAGTTCGTTTCTATTGCATTTGTTGATAAATTGTGAATGTCTTGAGGCCAAGAACTTCATTTAATCGATATCTCATTTCTCTTTGTGGTGGGCATCCTTCTCTCTGATAATAGCACATCCTTTTTCTTGAGAAACTATTCTTTATGTGTTTTTTGTTGACCATCACCATCTTTTTTGTCCCCATGATGGCAAGACGGGTGAATAAATCATCACAGACTGGGATGGCACATGACCTAAACTGGCCAATACAAGCCCTTTCTACTTTCTAAAAAATGATGCCTATAGGGAAGAATTTTGTCCTCTTTTGTTATAAGGTTGTAGATAATGTAAGCCTAGAACTGCCTGAAACCCTGAGTCAGATCTTATGGAGTTTTTGTCATTAGAGAGTAAAGCCAATAGATAGGAGATGTAGAGAGATGAGACGGGGAATCCTAAAGGGCTTAGTATCTTGTATTTGAATATTCCCAAGACTAGATCTATCCTTGCCTTTTGTAATTCCCTGCCTTTCCATGTCAGCTCATAAAATCTCTTTTGTTCAGGGTAACTGGGTTTCTGTATATTTACTGAGTTCTTCTTAACACTTCTAGAGCACTTAACAAGTGGGCTGGCTCACAGATCGTGTTCACAGTAGTTGTTCAATAGATAAACATTATTCTAAAGATTTTTCTTGTTGGGGCGGGGCACTGTTATATTTACCTGAAGAAAATAAACTAAAAGAATCTCAAACATATATAAAATATTACAAAGTTATTGTTAGAACTCCCTTGTGTGGGCCTGACTCTTACACACAACAAATCCTCCTAGTAATCTGGCCTCTGTTTCTCACACCATCATTACACACTTTCAGAGATAATTAAATGTCTATGATGAGTAGGGATTACTGTGGCTAGACTTAGACTCATTTGCTTTTGACTTGTTGACAACTTTAACTTTGTTGTTTTCCTATTTTCATTTCTACCCACGTATTGATTTCTGTGATCTTTCTTTACACCACTTCAGCCGAATTCTTAAACAGTTTACTGACTTGTCGAAAATCCCCAAGTCCTACTCCTTTCTCTTTAAATTTTTGATTTGGGACTACAAGGACAATGTGCTGTGCACTTCTGTTTATTTATTGCTTTTTGAAAACTTTCTAGTAAGAACTAATTGAGAAATAATTTTTTTAAAAAGCTTCATCTTTTCTCTAGGAAGATTTAAAAGTAATGAGAATTTAAAAGAAAACATCACGTCTCAGATTATTAGAAACGTGTAATTTATGGGCTTTGAATATCACTCTCTAGTAATTCTAATAATAAACATTAAGGTTGCTATGATTTTTTATAAGTTTCCTCATAATCCTGTGAAAACCAATATAGGGCATTTTAATGGAGTTTTCACATTCACGGACATCCCAGTGGCATGCTCATAGTCAATGCCAGGAGGTGGCTCATGTAGAAAGAAAACTGCAATATAGTTAATTATTACTGGAGCTGAGGTATGCAAACAAAAAGAATGAAGCTGTATCCAGGTCCATAATTAGATTTTTAACTTGTGGATTTTTTTTAACTTTTCTATTTGACAGACATCTGAAGTCTTCCATTTTTACCTTTCAGGATATTTCACATGGAGATCTTAAGTCATTAAAAATTGAACTGAGCCTAAAAGAAGTCAAGAGGTAAACCAAAATGATTTCTGCAGAAAATAGTAAAAACCGTCATCTTGATAGATTAGGCATTTGAAATCTTTTTTCTTTTCAGGTTCTTACATCAAACAAGTGTGAACACTAATTAATAACTACATCTTTAGGTTATTTTTATAAGTGCATTTTATGAGATTAATAGACAAGCTTGAGTATATTTCTTTTTTTTCCAGATTGTTCTGCTTTAATGGCTGATAAAATACTGCTATAGTAAGCATAATATGATCATAGAGTATCATAATTTTCAAAGTTAAATTTTTTTTTGTAACAATGTTTGTATACATGAAACATAGATACATCATGTCTGGATGAATCTGTAGATTTTCAGACTAATGGAAAGTTTTTAATCTGCCAGGCACAAATAATACCGTAGTAAATTACCTATCTGTGGTAAACCAAAGACATGTTTATCTGTAATGATTATATAATCCTCCCCCAGTCTCATCTAAAACCGAACGTTATTCATATTCAAACATACAAAATAATTAACTTTGCAACAAAACTAGCATTACAGATACTAACTACTGTATAGAAAATACATCAACAACAACGTCCTATTGTATAGCACAGGGAACTATATTTAATACCTTGTAATAGCCTGTAATGAAGGAAAATGAAAAAAAAAGTTCAACTGAATCATTATGCTGTAAACCAGAAATTAACACAACATTGTAAATCAACTCTATCTCACTAAAAAGTTAAAAAATTAAATAAATAAAACATAAGAGCAGTAGAGATATTGAGATAGCTCGTATTTTGAAGAAAATATTTATCTTTTTCTCATACCATAAAGTCTTGCTGAAATAAATATTCAGTGTTACAAAAGAAAGCAAGAATTATCATTACAAGTTTGAATCATGTATATAATTTTGAATTTTGATGATTACAGATATCACTCATAATTTAGGTTTAAAATATTTTATTTGATTATTAAGCATGTTATACAATATTGTATTTAAATTTAGAAGTTACCCTTTGTGAATTAATAAATAAGGATATTAGTATAGTAGGTATATGATTCTCTATCCTCTATTATACAGTCTTTCATTTTATATTCTCAAAAGATAAAAATTTTAAAAAAAGATAAAAATTAATACTGCATATTATGAAAATGCTTTCTGATTATTACCCAATATATACAAAATTCTTTTCAGTATACCCACTTGAAAGGAATTCAATTTAATCATAATCCTTTTTTTTTTTGACTTAAGGAGTTGCCTGCATTTTTACAGAAGATGTTCATATGGCATGACTATCCTATGGAGTGTGTCCTAATCCTAAATTTGGCAGAATTCTGGAGATGTGCTTCTAAAATGTGAAATTTCTCCAAGACTATGTAACTAGTAAACAACAGAGCTAGCATTAGAACCAAGATAACCTTAGCTCTACTTACTCATTAAGGCATACTCTTCTCTGAGAACTTTGAATTTTGTCTCTGAAAAATTTCTCACATTCTTTGTCTCCTCTTTATCCTTACAGCCAACATTGGTTCAGATGCTCTCTATCTTTAAAAAAAAAAATTATTGAGGTAAAATACATGTAAGAAAATTTGCCACCTTAACTGTTTTTAAGTATACAGTGCAATGGTAATAAATAAATTCACAATGTTTTGTAATTATGACCACCATCCAACTCCATAACTCTTTTCACCTTGTAAAATTGAAACTTTGTACCCATTAAACAATAACTCTCCATTTTCCCCTCCCTCCAGCCTCTAGCATCTGCCATTCCCCTTTCTGTCTCTGTGATTTTGATTACTCTGAATACCTCATGTAAGTGGAATCATGTATACAACAAATATTCTAAGATCCTATTACAGTGTTGGGAGTGGGGTTCGCCTACATATCCAGTGAGGAATTTTCTGTGACTCTAGCTGGATGTACTACAATTTAACTCAATTCTGACACTATCTACTTGGAGACAGTGTCAGATCCCACAGGCTTAGTCCCACAAGACTGCCCTTCCGCCACCAGAAACACCAGAAGCACAGGTAATCACTTGTACTTCTGACCAACCAGCTATAGATCAGAGGTTCCAACTACCCCTTTTTTGGGTTCAATTCATTTGCTAGAGCAGCTCACAAAACCCAGGGAAACACTTAGGCTTACCAGTTTATTAAAGGATATGATACAGGAAAGAGTCAGGTGAAGAGATACCTTAGAGCAAGTTCTGGGATGGTCTCAAGTGCTGGAACTTCTATCCCTGTGGAGCGAGGATGCATCACCCTCCCGCTGTGGCTACGTTTGCACACCTGGAAGCTCCCTGAACCCTATACTATTAGAATTTTATGGAGGTTTCCTCATATAGATATGATCAAACATTAATGCTATTTCCAGTCCCTCTCCCTTCTCTGTAGGATGGGGTTGGGTGGAGGTGAAAATTCCAAGCTTCTAATCATGGCTTGGTGTTTCTGGTGACAACCCCATCCGGGAGTCACCCAGGAGCCCACCTAAGTCATCTCATTAGATCAAAAAGTACTCCTAGTGCTTTTATCACTTAGAGATTTACAAGGGTTTCTGAAGCCCCCTGGGAGGGACGGGATCAAAGACAAATCTTAGAACAAGAATGCTCCTAGTACTTCCATCATTTAGGAAATTACAAGGGTTTTAGGAGCCCTATGCCAGGAACCGGGCCAAAGACATATGTAGACTTCTCTTTATATATATATATATATATATACACATATATATACACACAAACACACACATTCATACACATGTCTCTTTTTTCTCTATTATCTCAAATACAGTATTTGTCTTTTTTGACTGACTTGTTTCACTTAGCATAATGTTCTTAAGGTTCATCCATGTTGTAGTATATGTCAAAATTTACTTCCTTTTTAAGGCTGAATAATGCTCCATTGTGTGTATGTACTATATATACTTACCCATTTATCTTTTGATGGGCACTTGGATTGCTTCCATGTTTAGCTATTGTGAATAGTGCTGTTATGAACATGGATGTACAAATATTCTTCAAGACCTTGTTTTTAATACTTTGGGGTGTATATCCAGAGTTGAATGCTGTATTATATTATAATTCTACTTTAAATTTTTTGAGGAACTTCCATACTGTTTTCCATAGTGGCTGTACCATTTTACATCCCTAACAGTAGTGCACTAAGGCTACAGAAACCCTAGTTCCAGTTTCTCTACATCCTGGCCAACACCTGTTTTCTTCCTTTCTTCCTTTCTTCCTTCCTTTCTTCCTTTCTTCCTTCCTTTCTTCCTTCCTTTCTTCCTTTCTTTTCTTCCTTCCTTCCTTCCTTTCTTTCTTTCTTTCTTTCTTTCTTTCTTTCTTTCTTTCTTTCTTTCTTTCTTTCTTTCTTTCTTTCTTTCTTTCTTTCTTATAGTAGCTATTTAAATGGTTATGAGGTAGTATCTCACTGTAGTTTTGATCTGCATCTCCCTAATTGTTAGTGACATTGATCATATTTTCATGTGCTTATTGACTATTTGTATATCTTTTTTGGAGAAGTGTCTATTCAAGTTCTTTGCCCATTTTTGAACTGGGTTATTTGTGGGTACTGTTGTTGTTGTTGTTGTTGTTGTTGTTGGGTTTTAGGAGTTATCTATATATTCTGGTTGTTAATCTCTTATCAAATATATTCTCTCATTATGTGGATTGCCTTTTTTATTTTTTCAATATTATCTTTTGATGCACAAATTTTTAAATATTCAGGAAGTCCAATCTGTCTATTTTTTTTCTTTGTTACCTATGTCTTTGGCTATATCCAAAAAGTAATGTTGGATCCAATGCTGTGAAGTTTTTTGTTTTATGTTTTCTGCTAAAAGTTTTATTGTTTTAGGTCTTATATTAAAGACTGAATCATTTTGAGTTACTTTCTTTTTTATGGTGCTAGGTAAGGGTCAAACTTCACTCTTTTGCATGTGGATATCCAGTTTTCTCAGCATCATTTGTCAAAAAGACTGTCATTTCCCCATTGAATGGTCTAGGCACTTTTGTTAAAATCCTTTAACTGTATGTACACATAAGGGTTTATATCTGGACTCTCTATTCTATTCCATTGGTATTATGTTAATACCACACTGTTTTGAATACTGTAGCTTTGTGTAAGTTTTAAAATCAGAAGTGTGAGTCTTCTAGTTTTGGTCTTCTTTTTCATAATTGTTTTGGCTACTCAAGCTCCCTTGATATTCCATATGAATTTTAGAATGCACTTTTCTATTTTTGCAAAAACCATCATTAGGATTTTATAGGGATTTTATTGAATCTGTTGATTGCTTTGGGTAGTATTCACATTTTAACAATATTAAATCTTCCAATCCATAAACATGTGATATATTTCCATTTATTTACATCTTTTTAATATTAATATTATGTCTTCTTAATTTATTTCAGCAATGTTTTGTAATTGTCATTATACACGTCTTTCACTTCCTTGGTTAAATTAATTTCTAAATCTTCTATTCTTTTTGCTGCTATTGTAAATTGAATTGTTTTTGTAATTTACTTTTCAGATTGCTCGTTGTTGATTTATAGAAAAGCAATTGATTTTTTGTGTGTGTGTGTTGACTTTGTGTCCTACTACTTTAATGAAGTCATTTTAGTTCTAATAGGTTTTGTGTGTATATATGTGTATGGAATTGTTTTCTACATGTAAGATCATATCATCTACAAACAGAGATGATTCTACTTCTTCCTATCCAATCTGGTTGCCCTTTATTTCTTTTTCTTGCCTAATTTCTCTGGCTAGGACTTCCATTATGATGCAAGTGCTCTTTATCTTTGCCTGGACTAAAACAACAAGCCCTAATTATTTTCCTTGCCTTTTTTTTTTTTTTCTTTCCTCATTCCAGTTATTCTTCTACACTTTACTCAGTTCTAAGGGAATCTTTCTAAACTCTAAACATGATGTTTAAGGGCCTTTGATTTCCCAAAAACTTAAATCCAATTTCTTAGCACTGCAAAATTCTTCACAAATAGATCTGAACTTATTTTTCTGACTCCTACATCACACCCTGCACTCCGCATACAAAGACTACATTTTTTATTTTCTCACTTTGGTGCTTTACTCATTAGCCTAGATTGCTTTCTAGTCTTCTTCTTTCTTACCATCATAAATCTTTTCTTCCTTTAAAACTCAATTCAACACCTCAACCTGTCTAAAGCCATCTTTGAGTCTCCCTGTCACATTTCTTTCTGAATTATCCCACATCACTTTATACTAGTCTTATGGCCCTTATTACACTTTAATTCATATTAGCATTAGTTTATCTTTTTGCCACAATTTTTAAATTCCTTGAGGGTAGGGACCATTTATTTTACTTTTATGTTTGCATCTTCTCCAGGTCATAGGGAGTAGCACAGAGGCCTGTTAGTAGTAAATGTTCAATACATAGTGTAGACTGGGATTCTAAACAAGAGGCTTGTACATACTGAGGAATAAGATGTATTATAATATAGCAGGGATTTGAGATTTTGATCTTTGTTCGCTGGGTTTTCTCATTTTTACATTTCTTTCACAAATGAGATTGAATATAATTTTCCTTGTGATATGGGGAAAATTACTTTCTTCTGGCTTCAAATTCCTGTTTCATAAGGCCAGAATGTGACTTTGTGAATTTTACATCATGATAAGGGCCACTAAGAAAAACTATGAAGACAAACTAGAAACAAAGTATGAGTTATAAAGCATGGTTCTTCTCACACTGTGAGAAGAATATCTAACCTTAATGCACTCATTTCTACAATTCAGCAATTTTCAAAGAAGCAGTGCCACATAGGACTGAGTATGTAGAGTAGAATAAAAACCAGCAAATCCCTCATCGGTACCAAAAAATGAATCAGTCAGATAGAGAAACTCACTCTGTAAATTCTCTACCACACAAAAAAATGTGGGCTGGAAGGTAAGAACATCTCCAGAGACAACACCACTTGCAAGATAATCATAAATTGTGTGGGATTTTGAGATGACAGCTTGATGCTTATTCCCAAGGTGTTTCTAGAGTGAATTTTTTTCCTGGAAAATTCAAGCGTAAGTCCATTGCTCAAAGCTTCAACAAGCCAAGATTATATTAGAAAACAGATGATGGCCTGACCCATTGTATGGGCCTGTCTAAATTGAAATTCAATGAACATAATCTTTTAATTAAATGAAATTCTGCCGCAGATCATCTTTGTTTTTCTCAGTTGTCATTCTTGGAAGGTCTTCAGTACTTACTGAAATTTTTGGTTCAATTTAGTTGGTAAATTTACCTAAATAAGATAGTATGGCCCTTCCTTTGGAAAATATTGATGATCCAGGACATTACTGAAACCTAATTTATTGTTATTATTTTTAAAGGATGCAGGTTCACAAATTGCAGAGGTCTCATTCTGGAATAACTTTCTAATATTCTGTTGTTTTGATACATATATTTACTCAAGCTAATTAATAAACTGCTATTGAATAGAAGCCTTTGGAACTTTCTTAATAGTACAGTAAGTAGGATTTGCAATCAGGCTATCAATTTTCTGCATATAATTGAGTACTTGTAAAGTGCTAGAACTAGGTAATTGAAGTGTTTTAAGCACTTTCCTCAATCTTGTTTGTGCTATAATTTGCCCTGTCTGTGCAAAAAATGTTGCTGAATAAAGATTATCATCAATTTTGCTTCTGAACAAATAACCTTAACATTTAAATTAAGTTTAGACTTCACACATGTTGCATGAAGGACTTCTAAATTTGATCTCTCCCTACTTACTAGGTATTATTAACCATACATTCCTTCCACATACTCCTGAACTCTAACTCTATATAAGTTCTTATGGAATTTTAGTTGAATTAAATGAGTGAATTTTGTGTGACTTTATTGTAATCCCATAATTGCTTCTAACAAGTTAATGGGTATATTCTTTATTCTTTTATTGATAGGTTTCTTGTTCTAGTTTAGTTGTAAGTGCAAAGAGGACGCAATGATAAAATCTTGTTCCTCACAGATTAATGGTGAGAGCAGGCAGACAGCACTTAACAACTAATGTGATCAGTGCAGGTTCAAAGTAACTTGGGATACTGAGGAAGTGGAGGCAGACTAACTCTGCTCCTCACAGTATGTGTGAGATTGGAACCAAGTCTTAGAGGATGGATAAGAGTTCCCAAAGCAGAGAAGATGGTTAGGGTATTTCACAAAGAAGAAAGAGGGAGCATAACGATGCAAACTAATGAGATGAAATGGTGTGTCCAGGGAATTTCTGAAATTTAAGTGTCACTGAAAGTTATGGCTTAAAAAAGCCATGGGGCTTGATGTAAAGGAAACTGTGTGCAGGAGGGTTTTTTTAAAATTTTTTTAAATAAAAATTTTTTTTTTAATTGAAGGAGAATCAGTTTACAGTGTTGTGTCAATTTCTGGTGTACAGCATAATGTTTCAGTCATACATATACATATATATTCATTTTCATATTCTTTTTCATTATAGGTTTTCATTATATTTTTCAATATCACAAGATATTAAATAGAGACCTTTGTGCTATACAATAGAAAACTGTTGTTTCAAATAAATAAAACATGCTGAAGTTTTGACAGTGTAAAGTATTGAAATTCTCCTGCTGCCAAGCTGGTGATATTCTGACAAGGACTGGGATTCTAAATTGGGCTGAACTGCCTAGGTTGGGTTGAGTTGGAATTGAGGCTTGGTTGACCTTTAGCCGCTAATTGTGGAGCCAAGAGACTGACTGCAGTGTTTAGGACAAAGTAAACAAGACAAAGAAACCTTACAAACTAAGCAGAGATGCCCAAAGAATTAGAGCTGAGAGTCAGAAATCCAGTCCAAGATAAAGGGTCTACAAAACTCTCTAAAACAGTGTAGACTGTTTCCAGGGAGGGCAATAGGGACATTTCCTCAGGTTCCAACATTCAGCTACAGGGCCTCTTTTACAGATAAGAGACCTGTAACCTCACATCTAGGTGGGAGCGGAACTGGCCAGGCAATAGACAGGATTGTGTGAGCTGAGTTCCGTGGCAAGTTTTGAGTTTCAGAAAGATTTTCCTGGTATTGTGGCATGGGAGGAAATTGAGGCAGGAAGACCATTTTAGGAAGTCCTCTCAGTTGTTAACACAGATGATAAGAAACTGAACTGTTATAATAAGAGTAAAAATGGGGTGGATGGGTGAGGTAAGAACAGTGTGTAGCTAGAGCTTTCAGGTCAGTTACATTTAATGTAATTATTGATTTGGTTGAACGTAAGCCTACCATCTCATTTTTTATTTTTCCCACTCTGTTTTTTTTTTTATTCCTTCGTTCCTCCTTTGCTGCTTTCTTTAAACTTTATTTTTTCTTAGAGTTGAACTTAATTTTCTCTGTTGCTATTTTAACTATGTCCTTTTGCTTTATTTTTACTTTTTTCTGGTGGTTACTCTAAGGATTAAATTATACATTCTTATATTATCATAGTCTATCTTGAAGTACTATTGTAACATTTCACTTATAAAAGTAAGACCCTTACAAAATATATAGAGAGAGATTTAACCCTCCTCTGTGCTATTTTCAATGTGACAAATCCCGTAAAATATTGTTACTATTCTTGCTTTAAACCATCATTTTTTAAACAAATTAGTTTAATTATGTTTAGTGTAGAAATTAAGGAATTATGTTTAGTATAGGTTTTCTATACTATACTAAATTTTTGTTTATATGAAAATGTCATTTTTCACCTTATTATTATTTTTTCTGATAAAGAACAAACATCTATTATTATCACACAGACATTAAGCTCTTAAAACATTTATATGCACTGCGATTGTTTAATTCTTTCATTCAGCCCACGTTTATTGAGTGTCCACTGTGTGAGTCACTTCAAAGGCACTGAGAGCTCAGTCTTTACACTATTTATGAAGTGCCCATTATTTCATAGTAATAATTATTAATTGAGCATGTCAGCACATTATCCCAGTTAGTCCTTTTAACTTCGCACTGAAAGGATATTTTTATTGGATTAAAATTATAGATTGACTTTTTGTTTTGGTTTGCTTTGTTTTAACTCTTTTAAGTGCCCTTCTATTTTTCCTCACTTGCATTTTTTCTAATGAGAAATTAATCATTGTTATACTTCTGTTTCCCTATACGTTATATATATTTTTCTCTTTGTTTATTTTTTTCTTTGCCTTTGGCTTCTTTCAAAATTTTCCCTTTATTTTGAGTTTTCATCTCTTTGCTTCTCTTTGTATTTTTCCTGTTTGAGTTTATTGAACTTTTGAGATATACATATTGATTTTATTTCACGAAATTAAAACATTTGAGCAATAATTTTTTAACTTTTTTTATTGAGTTATAGTCATTTTACAACGTTGTGTCAAATTCCAGTGTAGAGCACAATTTTTCAGTTATACATGAACATACATATATTCATTGACACATTTTTTTTTCATTGTGAGCTACCATAAGATCTTGTATATATTTCCCTGTGCTATACAGTATAATCTTGTTTATCTATTGAGCAAAAATTTTTTAAACATATTTTGCTATTCCAATGTATTTTTCCTTTCCTTCTGAGACTTCAGTTACTATCATCTGATACACTTCTTATCAATTCCCAAGTCATTAATTCCTGCCCCCCCCACCTTTTTCTCTTTGTTTCAGTTTAGGTGATTTGTATTGGTTTATCTTTAAGTTCACTGATTTTTTTCTTCTTTTACTGTCCAGTTTGCTATTGAGTCCACTCATACTAATATTGTAGTTTCAGATATTGAATTTTTCAGTTATAAACTTTCCTCTTGGCTATTTTTAGAGTTTCTATTTCTCTTTCTCATTGTATTTATCTTTACTTTGAAGTGTTTTATCACATGTATAATTATTATTTTTAAAGTCTTTGATAATTCCAATAGGTAGGTCTGGGTCATTCGTGACACTGCTGTCATTAACTGTGTTTTCTTTTGGTTATTGGTCACAAGTTTCTGCTTCGTTGACTGTTTTATACTTTTTAATTATACTTTTTATTTACATTTCAGATGTTGTGAATAAAAAGACAGTGAAGACCAGGGTATAATTTGGTTTGTTTTGTTTCTTTCCTCTGTCTGGCAATTAGGGTCATGTGCTATCGGTTAGATTTCTCCAAGAGTTGGGCTGAGGCTATACCTTCAAATAAGTTGTACTTACTGGCTGATGTCAACTGCCTGTTTGTTTATTGCCCCTTTCACGATAGATGCTCTCTGGTGGGCATTAACATGTGATCCACTTTGTGCCCAGCCCTATAGATATATCCACATGTCTCTTCCCTAGACCTCCTTTTTGCAAAATCTAGTATTTCTTCCAGTGTCCTGTCCATCTATTTGCCCTTGTCCTTGAGTTTGTGTATATTCTTACTACGAAACATTTCTCTAATCACACGTGGTGAATCATTGGTTTTATCTGAAGTTCTGCCTACTGGGAGGATTTCTCCTCACTGCTGTTTTCTAGTGTTGTCCTGAGTGAGGCTGTAATGCAAAGTGGTCCATATTTGGTTCTCACCATATGCTGAGCCAAACTATCTGTGAACAAAGCTTGTCCTTTTTCCCCTCTTCCTTCATCCAGCCAGATATAAGGAAGTCCCCATGTGAACATAGTTTTGGCTCAGAGACAGGTGATACACAGTTGATACACAGTATTGCAGTGATGTATGGCTTGGGAAACCAGACCCCCAGTTCGTGTAGCTCCAGCCCTGTGCATGCCGTTCTGGATGTGCCTCTTCTGTCTAACAATAAATTGCTGTGGACATCCCTGATCTTACAGCTTTGTGGTTCTGATAGGACATAGTTCATGCTGGGTATCTCTGGCCAGTTTTTGTTGTTGTTCCATGAATAGATACCGCATCTCTCCCAGGCCCAGCAGCGTACCAGGGATTGGTTTTCAAATGGTGTTTACTTTCACAGCCTTGTACCAGAACTTGCTCCATAAAGCTAGGGATTTATATTGTTATTCTAAGTCCTACTGGGACTTGCCATACTTCTAGTAACATTAGGGTTTGCTTGTTCACGTGGCTCAAGTGATGAGGCTGCCCTCACTGCAGTCTGAATCAACAGCTGAGCTCTGGGCCCCCTCAAAGCTGGCAACCTTGCACGTCATCTGGTAAATGAGTCAAATGCATAATATGTTGCCTTCAAAGAGGGCTGCCTAGTGTTTTGTTTTGTTTTGTTTTGTTTTGTTTTGTTTTGTTTTTTGAGAGGAATCTTAGCATGTCATACACCACAGAGTCCCTGACAATCTCACCAGTACGGCAGGCCCCTAGGTGCTTTCTTAGATTTTCTTCTTCGTGGAACTCTGTCTTTCATTTCTCTCCTTTAGCCAATGGATTCTGGTCTTGAGAACTGGTTCAGATCTGGAAACTAGGACTTTTACTGGGACAGTTGCCGCCAGCCTCCCATTTATCTATCCTTGATTTGTTTGGTTGTGTGAATTAAGCAATGCTGTTTTGGCTGTCCAGCTATCTTGTGCCTAAGAATACTGTGATCTACTAACCATCTCCACAGGCTACCTACGCACACCTCTCATGACCCCTGGCTGCCACTCTGACCATCACAATAATTATACGTCTTTGCTTTAGGCAGTTAATCGCTACCACTGGCCTGTGTTATTTCGGGAACCCTCATTCTTCTGTGGCTGCCTCTGCTGCCATCAGTTTTGACCTGCTGATGACGGCCATGGCTGATCTTTCCAACCATGCTGCTGCCCTGCTTCCTCTTCATGGTGTTGGTAAGTGGAGCATCTCCTGGGCTTTTCCATAGAAGATAATTGGCTGGTGGGCTTCCAGCCTTAGACAGTGTAATCATTCTGACCTGCTCTTGTCTTTGAGCCTTTTGATATCTCCTGCCACCATCCTCCATGAGAGTTCTAGTATTTTTGCTTCACCTAATAGGAGCCATTGCTTTCCCCAAGCTTCCCAGAGCCGTCCTAGATGCTTGTTGGCAGGAGGGTGATGCCACATCAGTCAGTTCTTCCTTACTGAGCTTTGTGTTCTGCCCACACTCTTTCAGTCTGCACTCTGGGGCCCTCATCCTCTATATTCTCTTCCAGCTGCTGTCACTGTGTCTTGACTAGATCCAGCATTTCTTCAGCCTGTGTCCCATTCCTCCCCATGAGGCCCAGTTTTCTCAGCCAAGTTATGTTGTTACTTAACCCTAATTACTGGTCAAGTGGAGAAGTGTTGGTATATTCAAAGGTGGGGAGGGTGTGTGTTGCCTTGCAGAGCAGAAACCTCTACATAGTTCTCAAGCAGGGAGAAAGCCTAGTCTTTAACTTAGTAGAGTGGGTCACCCTTATAGGTCCAGTGGATATGGGCTGGAGAATTGAGGTTTTCAAGTGCATCAACTCAGTTATTCCAACTCCACATCTAAGGATCCTGCTTCATCCCAATCAGGGCCCTGATAGTGGCATAGCAGACTTTCTAGGCAGCAATTCAACACTCCTTGGAGCTCTTGAGTCCTAAGTTGCTCTTCTTGGCCTTCCATCTAAGAGAGCTGAGAACCTTTGTATATATTGCCTCTGACTTGTACTTTAAGTTAGTAATTTAAGTGGGTAATTTATCACTTTTGGCTTTTTTGTTGCCGTTCTCCAAATTTATGGCATATTGTACCATCAGGGTATTCCCTTCCAATATTGTGCCATCCAAGTTAATCACCAGTGAAGTTTTTAACAATTTCACTAACATAGTAAGCCACCAGCAGGTGATCTGGCTTCTAAAATCCCATTTCTTAGCCCCACTCTGGATGCTAATGGTCTTAAGTCAAATTCTCTGGGAACAAAGATTCTGAGATGGAGACTAAGGAAGCAAATTTACTGAAACATACACATAAATAGGTGAGGGGAGAAGACTGGACAGAGGAAAAAGTTGAACTGTGATGCAGTTGTAACAAGGATTTAGTTAATCCCATAGGGAACTCTTGACTTGGGATGACCAGAGTTCTCCCAAATTGGGGAAAGAGAACATGACTTTTTGTTTCCCTACAACCTAAGATGTGAGCTCCTTCATAGGAGGGAATGTGTGCTTGGGTGAGAAGCTCCCTGTAACTGAGATCAATACCTGAAAGAGGGGCTTAGCTATGATCCACCAGCATCCAACATTCCCATAATCTTGGGGGAGTGAGTGCTTTATTTTTTAGGAAGGTTTGGGCAACATACCACAGCTTCCACTATATTTGATATGATGTGAGCTCGGTCCTCCAAAAATAAGAATGTCTGAGGATTGCAAAAACATTAAAATTGCTCCAGAGCAGGATGTGGGACTTGTTCAAGGAACAAGATAAATGCAAACATTCAGAATGTTCATTTCAACACAAAATTTGAAATCATGAGTTATTTTTAAACCCTTCTTATCGTAAGTGAAGTCTATCTTTCATATCCCACTTCCTTTTGAGTAGGGAGATTAATTTTTCATTCTGAAAGAAAAGTTTTTTTTCTTCTTTCTTTTATGATAGGATAATTCATTCTGTCCTGATAACTACAAACGTTTGTATTTGCCAATGGATATAAAAGTGCATTGTGAAACTGTACAGTGTGATAGAAAACAAGAGAATATATATCATTATTACTTCCATGAAATAATCTTTCTATCCTGTGACCTTTTGGAAAATTGATGATGCCTAAGACTTGAAATTATAGGCATAGATTATCTTCCCCCAAGAATTTACTCACACACCAGATGAAACCTATCAAATAGTGAAATTTGGCCTGTGAACTAGAGACTCAAAACAATTATTCTGGTACAAATTTCTCAGTGGGGATATTCAATAAACACTTGCTGGCTAATCAAGGGGTATGTAATATATCAGGACAGGGGAAAATTAAGGTGAAAAATTTCTCCAACAAGTGTCCAACTAATTTTTGTCAAAGAGGATTCCATAGAAAACAAGACCTACAGAATATTTTGTTTTAAAAAAGTTATATTCTCCAAAATGAAATCTGTTAGTTTTGCTTTATTGCTTGAATTCTTCTGGTCACAGAGCCCTCTTTATTGTGGAACTCCTTGTAATTCATTAGAATTAGGGTTCCATGGGAACACAGTGGGATTTCATTCATGTCAGGCTCCCATGTGATGGGATGGAAGCTGACACTGTTCCTGGCTACAAGGTGGTGCACATGGCTGTGGTAGCGAGCCTCCAAAATGGTCCCCAATACTCTCCCCGCTCCTGGTATGCATACCCTGTGTAACCCCCTCCCACATTTTATAGGTCTGTGTGACTGATAACGTTTGGCAGAATTGATGGTATGTTTGAGATTAGGTTATGGAAAAGATGGCAGCTTCCTTCTCAGGAACACACTCCCTCATTTTCTCTCTCTGACCCCTCGCTCTGTGGGAAGTCAGCTGCCGTGTTGTGAGGACACTAGGCAGCCAATGGATGAGCCCATATAATGAAGATGTGAAATGATCAGACAAAAAGCAGTGAGGAGCTCAGGTCAACAGTAGTGGAATGGAAGCACCAGCCCCAAGTTGTGCCTCCAGATGAGGCTGCAGCCCTGACCAGTCCTGACTCAGAACCACCCAGCTAAGCCGACCCTGTGTTCCTGACCCCTAGAAACACATTTATTTTAAGCTGCTACACTTGGGGACAGCTTGTTACACAGCATCAGATATCTAATGCAATCATTTAATCCAGTCAGTGCATTTCATTCCTCTCACCACAGTGATAGGAATAGAGGTGGGCATTGGACCCGAGTTGGTGCATTTGGGTTGGCTTTCAGGACTTTTAGTGGGGATTCTAGTTTATGGAGAGTCTCCTATCTCCTAGATGGTAAAATGTGTGTATGTAAATGTTGGAGTCATTCTGTCAGGATGAGAAAAGCCACCTGGAGGACAAAGCTGTCATTCTGAAGAAGGTAGAACGTGAAGAATTATGCAGCCATACCTGGAATTCTGATTAAAAAAAAAAAAAAAAAAAGAAGCAGCAGCTTGCATTTCTATCTTCTCTCGAATTCTTTTCACTTAGGAAAGCCAACCAAACCCCTTAGTTATTCAAACTTATTTGATACGGGTTTTCTGTCAACTTGCTACCAAAAAAGTCTCTTAGTGTATACATAGGCAAAGACCATGTCTTTAAACCTCAACCAGCATCTTAGCTTATAACGTTTTATTAGAGGACAAAGAGTAGTCTTATAAAATATAAAATATCCTGATTCTCTGGATCTCAAACACCTAGTCATGGAGCGTGACAAGCTGATGAGCTCTCCTTTGCCTTTCTCTGGATTTTACTGTCTTAAGTATTGTTTCTTGACAGATGAATTCCCTCGATATAACACTGTTGCTCACCCCATGTAAGTCATCTTTACTGAGTAGCAGATCGTGCGGCCATATGCCACTCTCTAATTCAGGTGCCGTCCCCGGATAGGAACTGCCTTTGAGAGGCCAGTCCTAGAGTTAAGTCCATTTTACAAGTCTGTTCCACCTGATTATGTACCTTTTCTTTTCTCTCTGGTTATTACCACTAAAGTTTCAGGTCCAACATATCTTTTAACTGACTCACTCAGGAGCATAATGAGGTTCAAATGAAATTGTATATAGGTCTGATTTGTATAGTAGTTGCTCAGTAAAGGTATATTGGATGCATGAACGATCTCTTAAACTTCATTTATAAATGTTCAAAAAGGAACATGAAATGGAAAACTAGTGTAATTTGATTGTTCTGTCATTTTTATTATACGGTGAATATTCATTGTAGAAAAATTAGGAAATCTAGATAAGTAAACTACTGTCTTAATTGAAATAATCTAAAATACATCCATCAGCTATATATTATATTTGATATATTTTTTCTTCCAGTTTTATTGAGATATAGTTGATGTACAGCACTATATAAAAGTTTATAGTGTACAGCATAATGATCTGACTTACATACATCTATGTAAGTCACAGTAAGTTTAGTTGACATTTATCCTCTCGTATAGATATAAAATTAAAGAAATATAAAAGAAATTTGATGATGAAAATATTAGCATTTACTCTCTTAACAAGTTACAGCATACAACAGTGTTATATATATTTATCATGATGTTATCATTACATCCCTAGTATTTATTTATCTTATAACTGGAAGTTTGCAGTACCTTTTGTTGCATTTATCCAATTTCTCCTTCTCCCCTCCTCCACCTCTGGTAACCACAAATCTGACCTCCTTTTCTATGAGTTCCTTTTATGATTGCTTATTTGTTTTTGAAGCATAAGTGACCTACAAAACTATGTTAGTTCCTGTTATACAATATAGTGATTTTTTTCTATACATTTCAAAGTGATCACCACAATAAGCCTAGTTATGAGTATGTCACCAAAGATATTACTAGTTATTGACTGTATTCCCCACATTGTGCATTTCATATCTGTGACTCATTTATGTTTCAACTGGAAGTTTGTACCTTTTAATTTTCCTCACCTATTTCTTTCCCCTCAAAGCCTCTTTCCTCTGGTAACCACCTGTTTGCTCTCTGTACCTATAATTCTGTTTCCATTTTGTTATTTTTATTCACATATTTTGTTTTTTGGAGTCCCTATATAAATGAGGTCATACAGCATTTGTCTTCTCTGTCTGAATTATTTCATATATATATGAATATATATAGTGGAATATTTGATAAATATATGTGAAAATATATATGAATGTAAATATATATAGTGGAATATTAGCCATAAAAAAGAATGAAATCTTGCCATGAATGGACTTAGAGGGTATTATGCTAAAAAGGAAGTCATGACTGTTTGAATTTTGAAGTGAATTATCCTAGCCTTTTTATAAACTTTAAAGTAAATTATCCTAGCATTTTGCTAACAAAAACTATACATATACTTTACAAAAATGAGCCCTTACTATTTATTAATTAGCTTTTTATCATTTACAATTTTATCATGTCTTTCCATGTCAACAAATATAAATATGCTAATTTGTTTATTGAGTTTTATGTCCTAAAAATCATTCTATCCTTTATTCTTCCTGTCTACTTTTGGGGGAACAGTGACTCAGGCTCCTTATGACAAACAAAACCTTACGAAAGAATGGCTGGAAAAATGACTTCACAAGCCTTGCCTTTGTCGAGACTTGTTTGTTAGCGGGAAGGACTAAATGTTAGTTTCCCTTGCTCAAATAAAAGTAGGTGTGGGTAGGTGAAACCTGTGAAGCTTCTGTGAACTGAGTCAGAATTAGCACAAGGTTTCAAGGCAAATTTTATACTCTGAGAAAACCTGAGGCAGAGAGAGAACATTTCCTTTCACCCTAAACAGATGACATTCTCTATACGAAGGTCATAATAATATGGCAGACAGAACATTCAACAGGCCTTTAGAAATCTGGATTTTCTAAATCAAGGACTGCCACTTGCACTTTTATGACTTTGGAAGTGTCTCTTTCCATTTCAGATATCTCTTAGAGGTAGTAGAACTCTGCTATGTTATGACTTTTTAAGATTAGGTTGAAAGATTTTTTTTTTTTAGACACCTGGAGAGTTCTTGCTTCTTCAATTATTTTTATTTAATTTGAAAGTTCCTCCTTTCACTTGCAGAAAAGACAGGAAAAATATAAAACTTCCTCAATTTATGCTATATCTTTAGCTATCTCCTTTTGAATGCTCTAGTTAATTTAAATAGGTTAATTTAACTTTATATTTTGCAGACTAATTTTAGTAAATGATTATAGTGTCATATATCTTGGTTAACATCAGTCATTACAGCTCTTGGTAAATGTTGAGAGCTGCTGGGTATGGCCATTCAGGTTGTGCACTGCATATCTGCAGGGATGGAAATCACATAGACTGTGAT
The DNA here is from genome assembly GCF_036321535.1 of Camelus dromedarius. Classification (NCBI taxonomy): domain Eukaryota; kingdom Metazoa; phylum Chordata; class Mammalia; order Artiodactyla; family Camelidae; genus Camelus; species Camelus dromedarius. Next base: position 56,261,659 of record NC_087437.1, read on the forward strand.
CTGAATAATGAACCAGACTTCTGTAGTGTGCAACCTGTATACATTTCTACCGTGTCCATGGGTGTTCTCCTGAGCATTAAACTTCTCATATAAGCAATCAAGTGACATGAATAAGTCATATGCATGTGAGAATTCCATTTATTCATGATAATTTTTCTTTTAAATATATCCTATGAGACCAGTAGTGCCTTTCCTGATGTTCTACCCCTCCAACCTCTACATCGTGCAGGTCCAGTGTCACTCTAGGCTTTGAGACCAAGGATGTTTCTATTAGGAAGCAACTTTTTAAGTCATAGGATAATAGTTCAGATGGAGAGAACTGAGTCAGGCTCTCTAATATTCTCAGTTTGCCCACTAATCTCTGCTCTTAAAATTACACTCTTGCCTTGTTCTTTGGTACCTGAATTACTTGCCAGTTTCTTTTTTCCAATAGAAAGTAAGTTCTGTGAAGGTAGGCATCTTTGTCTGCTTTGTTCGCTCATGTAACCTCAGGCTAGAACAAAGCTTTGAACTCAGTATATACAAAATAAATTGTCGATTTGTTCATTAATGGACAGAACACTAGACTGTTCTCTCCAATTCACCTGGCAGCTGGGCTTTTGCTCACTCCTGAACCCCACTTCCAAATGAGGCACCCAGACATCTGCCCTCACACCTTCTGCCATTCTTCTTGGTCCGCATATTGTCAGCCCCTAGACTCTCTGACACTGGCATCTATGTGCCTGCTGCCCCAGGTGGTTGAACATCTGCCTGGCTGGGCTGCTCCCTGTCCACGGCCACTGTAATCTTTTTTTTTTAAATTAAAGTATAGTCGGTTTGCAATGTTGTGTTAGTTTCTGGAGTACAGCATAGAGATTCAGTTATATATATAATATTACGTATATATATATATTCCTTTTCATAATCTTTTTCATTATAGGCTATTACAAGATATTGAATATAGTTCCCTATGCTATACAGTAGGACCTTGTTGTTTACCTATTTTATGTGTAGTAGTGTGTATCTGCAAATCCCATACTCCCACTTTATCTTCCTACCCATCTCTCTTTCCCCCACTGGCAACGATAAATTTGGTTTTTGTTTCTGTATGTTACCCCCTGAGCTGTTTACCGACATATCTCAGAGGGCTTAGTCTGGCTCTGAGCACCTGATCCAGTGTCTGGGTGCTAGGACTTACCTCCCAGGCTCCTTCAGTTCCTACTTAGCTTGCATCTTCTCAGGACTGACTGTACTTGAAGTCTGGTTAGTGATAGATCTTTAAATTGGACATCTGAAGATTTTTTTCCAACATAAAGAATTGAAAAGTCTTGCAAAAAGAACCAGGGCTCACTTTCAGCCAAAGGGCTCATCAGCAGATCCTTTCAGAATGGACATCCAGCTCTTTCATGTCCCCAGAACCTTGAGAAAGTTACTAACATTCTCTGAACCTCAGTTTCCTCAAAAGCAAATGGAATTAAGGAGTGAGCATTTGTGGAAGTGCATAACATGGCCCTTGGCACCTAACAGTTACATGCAAATTAGCTCTCCATTCCTTTTCTTACAGAGAAGCATAATGGCTTGGGATTTGGCAAAGGCCTACCTTAGGTGTCAAGGTCTTCCTAATGCAAGTGGCTTGTTTCTGATCTGTGTATCTGATCTCCTAGCTGGAGCCGGCTTCTCCAGCTCCTGTTTCCTGACTGTTGGCATTATTAGCCTTTGACTGCTCATCTCTGATCTTTCCCCTTGCCCCTCATTCCTTATTGGTCATGCTGATATCTGCTCAATTCTCAAAATGCAGCCCTTTGTTTATTCTACCTCCGGTCCCTGACAGAACCCCCGACTCTGCCTCTGTGTCCTTGTCCAACATATGTAGGGTTTAGGAAGCCCCCTGTAAAATAAGACTTTTAAGGAATTGAGAACTCCCTTCCCTTCCCCCTGTTGCTTTGAAAATAAGGCTCAAAGCAGTGAATATTTTGTTCTTAAAATAATGAATCTAAGTCTGAGTTGGAGCTGAAACCTGGGTCTTCCGGAGCCTTTGTCCATTGATTCATACATCTTGGTCCTTGTTCCTCATCCATAACTTACCTCCATCTCCAGGGTGTCCCTGAGACACTAGCAGATTCTTACTTCACATCTATGACAGTAGAAACATTTTATTAATGATTCCATAAAGCGTACAGACTAAGAATATGTTGTATTTTTAGGAGCGACTCATTTATGAAAAAGAAATATGTTCCCTGATTTCTAGCCTGCTTGACAAGCTTACAGAGAGAAACTTTGACTTCGTTCTGTTTTTTAACAACAAAAGTTTTAAAAGAGACTGTCCTTTTTTGAACTTCGTAAGTGTAAGGGGTGTATATGCCTCAAATATCGCTATAACACATGGCATTTAACTAATTTACATTGCCCCAAGGAATGCTATTGTGCTCAAGGTAGGTTGTGAGTGCCTAGAAATATTCTCTTAGTCATCTTTGGTTATCCAATATCTAGTGTAGGACTCAGGCAACATTTTTTCTTTATAAATGAATTCCTTAGAACCAGTCAATGATGTAGAAAATCTATGGCTGATACTTCAGAACCAATCAATGACATGGTAAATACATGACAATTCAGATACGCCTAAAAGTATCAGACAGGCACAGTATTGCTTTGATAGTCTGGTTAAGGATATGAAAGATCCTTATGCATATTGTCCCAATGAAAAAAAACTCATCCTATTTGTTAGGAAACTCTTGACTCTCCTTTTCTTCTACTTTTGTGAGGAGAAATTTCCCAGAGGTCATCTCAGGTGTTTATCTTCCCTTATGGGTGATGACAGTAAGCGTAGGTATTTTAGGCAGCAGAATTTGAGCTTGTTTACATCTTATGAATCCTAGAGTTTTGACGCAGAAAGGTTCTAGAGAGCTCAAAATGCAAGTGAAAGAAAGAAAAACTCCAGATACCGAGAGTCTATACTGATCTACCACGTGAGAGGTGGGACCATCAATCACTGGAAGCAACAATAGGAGTTTCTCCGTTTTCCCTCCAACACTGAAAATAGCTTTTTTGGGGGTGGGGGTGGGGACTAATTTCCCCTGAGGCAGAGTCAGAAATCTTTAACTTGTACAGGGTCAAACATGTAAGTGATCAGCAAGTTCCGTGAGTTGCTTTAGACCTGAAAAAGTTCAAGGCTTCTGAAGGATGCCGTCGAAAGGAGTGGCACGCTGACTGTTTACTTCTCTCCCCTCCTGCCCTTCTAACACTATGAATCACTCCCCTCCTTATCACTCTGCAGGACTGGACTCGCTGTTGGCCATCTGTTTGCAAAGCAATCCTCTTGTGGTTGAACCTAATACGTGCGACACATGGAGTTTAGCATGTAATAAGATTCGTGAGTTTGCTCCCTCATCCAGACACCAATTTATCTAGCTAGATCTAGACACATCACTTGTTAGAATTAATTTTTCAATTGACACTTATTTTTTAAAAAAATATAACAATACCAGTTAGACAGAAAAGTCTTTTTTGTTGCTGTTTGAAAAAAAAAGACTGAAGAGTACAGTACCTAAAAAGATTTTTTAAATTTTATGTATACTATATGTTGAGTTTTAGTATTATATCTGTGCCAATTTTAAGCATTATTAATAAGAATATAACCAAAGAGTAATTAGGTTTATCATTGTATTTGGCATCTTCAAATTAAAGGTAGCAGAGTAGGGAACAGTTAAATAAGTTTAAGTGACATTAGATTTATAGGTCTTTGGATTTATATCTAAGCTATGTTTCTTTATGAATGGGTGCATATGTTTACAAAACTTTCAAAGACAGATTGTAAATTACTATATTTCTGTTTCTTTCCTTCCTACACCTACCCCTGTCATTTTTATATATTCAGTAGGAATATTCAAACTCCAGTTAGTGAAGTACATTTTAGGATAAACGATAAGCAGTCCTACCTTTGCTTTTCACATATAATTTCTGAAGGTCAAATAAATAGTGTTTGCTTAAAAGCTTACTGACAGTATTTTGCAAATGTTAACTGACCAAGGGGATTTAGGCTGTTCTACAGACCTGGCATTTAATTTTGCTTCAACCCTTGGGCTCTTTGGAGTGTCAGGGTTGTAAGTGTAGCCTCATACATCTGAGCCGAGTCATACTGGGGAAAACCCTGGGCCATGCTGGACCTCAGCTGAAAGGTGACCCACATAATGGGAGTAAGAGAAAATGCTTCAGACATGAATGTTGCTCATGAAGGAGGAAACCAGTTTGTTTTGTGTTGGTGCCCAGTTACAGTTGGGAGATACAGACATTTCTGCTTAAAGAGGATAGCAGAAGTTTTAAACAACAGAGTATGATAGTTCTACTTGAAATTATGGGCATAAATTGAACCAGAAATTCTTTCATGAATTTATCCATTCACCATCTATTTATTCAGCATTTACAGTTGACTCCCTTCAAGAGTCTTCCTTCTACCCAACAAGGTATTTGTGAGTTAATCCAAAATAAGTGGGCCATAGGTTTTCTATTTTAGAACATTCATTTTCTCCAACTCAAATGTTACCTTCCTCCATTCATGTTCCGTCTCTAAACCTTGTCCATTTCTTTACCCTTGTCTTAACTTAGCTCCCCCATTAAAAAAAAAAAATTGTGATTAGTTACCTAGCTCCAAGTTTATCCCTCTGCTGTTTCCGTACCTTGACTTCAGATTTTCACAGCTGCAACAATGCATCCAGTAACCACCTCCTTCACTTTGCTAAGCCCCGCAACCATTGTCACTTACTGTTCTTACTGACAGATCCTTCCTGACATAGCTTGCAATTGAAGGAAAGTTAGGGCTGGATGGTTGGGGTTCAGTTTGCAAAATAATCCAAATCACTGCCTTCAAAATAAATTTTGCTGAAATCATCAATTACATTTTTATTTACTATTAAGAATCTCATCTCCTTGAACTGATTATGTCCTGCTCCAAAGGTCTGAAACCTCACCTCCCTTCCTGTTGGAGAGATATATCCATATAAGTATATACATACACACCCATACACATTTATATGAGTATGATCCTAAATTTTTCATAGCGAATCAACAGCATTTACATCTGTGATTAATGTAAGATTATTGGATGTATTTCTGAATGATATTTTGTTACGTGCTCATAAGGATTGTATTTATTCTGGGAATATGAAAGATTAGAAAATTAAAGAGATGCAAATGTTGGTTTAATTCAACAAGTATGGATAGGGTATGTTGATGATGGCTGAAAGAATCAAAAATTTGAAAAAGACAGTTTCTGACATTGGGAGCTTAGAACTCAGTGGGAGAGATGCACAAATACATAAATGTAAGTCAGGTTATAAAGTGTTACAAGAGAAAAATAAACAAAAACATCTGCCATAGCAAGGAAAGAGTAACTTTAACTGAGAGGCTGAAAAGGTTAGCAGAAAATAAAGGCGAAGATATGCTCCTGTTGTAGGCAGAGGAAACAGTTTGAGCAAAGAAGCTTATGACTTGCCAACTTCATTTATTCATTTTTTCATTTTTCAAATTTATTACTGATCTAAAGCTGGCTGGTGTTAGAGAACTGGAAGTCATGTCTCTGTTGACAAGGAGCTCTCAACCTGGTAGGGAGGAGAGACATAGACAGTAACAGTCCGATGTGAGGGGAAGGGTGGGCTCAGAGGAGTTATCTATGGCAGCGATTTTTGGAAATTATGATGTCTGGAAATCATAGTCTCTGTAGGTATCTGCTCTTTGATAACAACTCCCCAGGTGATTCTGATGATCAGTTTTTAGAGTCAATCATCTAGGAGGTAATGAAACCTGAGTCTAGAAAGTGGCAGAGGAGTTAGTTAGGTGGTGAAGAAAGGGGGAGGACAAGGATCTTCCAGGCAGAGGGGGGAGACTTTTCCAGATGCTGGAGAGAGAGTTACTGGTTCAAAGGTACATGCATGCATGTTTGAAATCATAGCAGGTGAGTCTGGAGAAGCAGAGGAGGATCAGATTGAGAAAGATCATGCATGCCACTCGAAACACTTTGTATTTTAGCCTGATAATAGTGGAAATTTTAAAAGGGTAGTGGAAAGCAATGTGGCAAAGGTGGCACTAAGGAATTACTGCTAATGCATTTGATCCCCAAAGAATTTTTTTTTTCACAAATATTTGAATTGTGTGGTTGGAACATTTCACTAAAATGGATGGGTCACATGATCAGTCTCCTTCTGTCATGCGTTTTCATTCTCAGTCTCCCTTTTGGGCTTTATCACTTTTAGTTAGTTTCATCTCTGGAAATCAGTTTAGCTTAGCTGAACTTAGTTGGTCCCTGGTTAAAAAACCAAAACCAATATTTTGATCCTCTGTTTAAAGTCTCTTTAGTTAGGCAAGTACATTATAGTTTCTCGTTTGTATTCTACGTGGGGCATTAGTAATCATGATATGCTATAATATCTCAGCTTGTTCTAATTCATGGTCTCTGATCACAAAAAAATTCCAGTAAATTGAATTCTTAAGCACTTGCCACAAGCAAGATGTGTGTGCAATGCTGAGGCTGAGAAGAGGATGAGGAGGTGCCCTCTGTGCCCTTACGGACCCAGCAGGCAGTGTGGAAGGCGTCAAGTGGAGCAGGTTTAGCTCTTCTGTCTCATTAACAATTGAGTCACCTTGGGTAAGATATTTTCCCAGAGCCTCAGCTTCTTCATCTGTTAATCCAGGATAGCCTTCCGGTTTTAACCATGGATTCCCAGTGACCTAGTAGGAAAAGCTATGGTCATAATGCCAGGTAGAAGTCTATAGTGCCTGGTGGTATCAGGACTGCCTTCTCCTGGGACAGTCAGACCTGGGTTTAGATCCTGGCTCCATTATTTGCTAGTTGTGAAAACTGGGATAAGTTAAAATATCATTCCAATCATCTATTTCTTCTTCCATAAAATGTATGTTTATAATAGAACTGCTTCTTAGGACTGTTGGAAGAACGTAAAAAGATAACACTTGAAAATCAGTTGGCTTAGTCCATAGCATGTAGTAACCCTCAATAAATGTTGAGGTCCTAATTATTAAAAATTATAATTAAGTATTATTATGATTATTATTCTAACAAGCAAAGAGTTAATATCGATTCAAGGGACAGATGACTTACAAATGGGAGCCTCTCAATGCACTCAAATGATGGGATCAGATTTGAGAAGGTCCTTGAAGATTGAAGAGACTCTCAGCAGGTAAGTTTGGAAGGTAAGAGAGAGAAGAGGTAAGAGTGGGAGGAGGTTTTTCTGAAGGAGGGGAGGACCTCACAGTGTTTCTACATGTGCACAAAATGGGATATGAAGTACAATAGAGCCTTCCACCTTTCATGAGTGATGTCACACATTTTCACTGCCTCCCTGAGGGCGGTTTGGTTGAAGCTGTTTCACTGATAAATTCAAGTGAGTAAAGCAACTTGCTTCACAGTTTCAACAGAGAGCTTTTATCTTACCAGGATGATAATCCAGATGTCATGAGTTTCAGGTCCTGATTCTTTCCTGTTCACTGGTGGTTAGGGTCGATTTTTCATCTGAATCCTGACCTAGGATTAAGGAGTCAGAATGTTGAACAGGTGACAGGTGGAGTGGGACTGTCCCTGAACCTCTGCCAGGTTTGAGTGAGCCGGATCTCCTTGGGAGGACTTCCGTTTCCCTGACTCATCTCTGTTGGCCTTTGCAGTTTCCACTGGATGCTTGCCTGTGTTCCACTTTGATTGTCTTCAGTCCAAATCCAGATTCTGCCACTTTCTGGCTTGATCAGGTTACATAAGTCCTTAAACAAATGGCCCTCATTTTTTGCATCTGTAAAATGGTGATATGATGTCTCTTCAATTGTCTTTAATGCAAAATGAAATAATATAAATGAAAACATCTATAAACACCAATTAAATATGACTAAAATGAGTAATGTTGATACAGAATTTTTTCCGCTAGCTCTTTAAGCACTGGTATATAGAACGTTTTGCCCTATTTGAGGCATAAAGAAAGAAATACACTTGAATTTTTTGTTTTAAAATTAAGTTATATAGATTGGTTGTCTAGAATGACCAAATTACTGGACAATTGTTAATGTTCTTTATTATCATATAATGCTAAGAAGCTAAGCTAAGAAAATCTAAAGTGTACCTTGGGCTGAAACTAAGTGTATGAAATTCTAGACCAGTATTTTCTATTAAAATGCCCTGCATCTTGAATGTAAAATACATTCCAAATAAGCTATACTATAACCAGACCACTTAGAAGGACCTCTTCAGAGTACTCATAGTAAATTTATATCTTTATCCCACAGAGAGATAGCATATATCTATTAAGAGCTTAAATGTTATTGAATATCCTTCCTCCAGTAGAATATTTTGTTCTTTGGTGAGTTTCTAATGACTAGCACGATGCCTGGCACATGGAACTCATTCATTCACTCAATATACATTATTGAAACCCAGCACTCAGTAAAGCTAGTCACACAGTTCCTATTTCTGTGGGGCTTAAATTCTTAACAAACAGACAAACATTCCCAGCATGTGAGCTCCTACCATGATGCAACCACCGTACTCAGTATTGTTGAGCATTTAAAGCACAAGCGAAAAAGGAAAACAGGATCATTGCTTGCTTTTCGGTGCTCCTCACACAGCCATTTGTCAGTAATGTGATACCCATTCACACCATTCTTTCTTTGCCCAAGATGTTTCCCTTGTCTGTTCCCTTCTTTTATGTTTAGTGAATTCTTACTATTTAAGAACCAAATCAACCATCATCACTGCCATGAAGCCTTTTTGTAATGATTGCCTAGAGATGTCAGTTGCCCTATCATTTATACTCCTGAAACCGTTTTCAGAAATATGTATTTCAACACAAGATCGATCTATCTATCTATTCTCAATATTTGACTGCAAGCTTCTTGAATGGACTTTCATTAATATTTGTATATGAAGCACCTAACCCTGTGCCTGACATATACTTTCTACTTGCTGAACTGTTTGTTTGTTTGTTTGCTAAAAATCATCTGGAGATATCAGACTAATGTATAGAAAACTTGAAATGATGACATGCTAAACTCTGTGGTTTCTGATGACATGTCAAACAGACAGAGGAAAGAGTGAGTGGAAGATCACATCAGGCTTCGTGAAGTTAATAGCCTTCCCTCGGTTGAGGATTAAGATTATAATGGCCAGAAAAATAAAACGCATTCCATTCAGAAGAAGTAATATAAACACATGTTCAGAGATAGAAGTATCCAGAGGTTAAGAAATTGCTCAGATGTCCAGAATGGAAACTCCGTTGAGTAGGACAGACTGGGCAAAGAGGGGTGATATACAATCATCTTGTGAGATGTGCATTACTTAGGGGTCTCCAGAGAAACAGAGCTAATAGCATGTAGAATATGCATACACTGGGCATTCATCATTCACACAGCCTTCATAATTTGAACAGAAGAGCTGAAACTGACTCCATAAGTGAATGCATAAATTTGTGGAGAGAAGAGAAGAAGGAAATGCAAAATGGTGAGGAAAAAAATTCATAATGGTGAAGTGAGCATACTTGAGTCAACTGAGAAAAATCCAGCTTGTGAGGTAAAGCCTGATTCTGATAGACTTGTTTAATACCAGTGTAATAATTCCTTGGATACACGCGGAAGGGTGCAGGCCATTCAAGAGAAAAGCTTCATGTTAGTTACCTGTTAACTCAAAGGGAGTAAAATGCTCACCTTTGACACCAGGCTTATTACCTTGTGGTTAACCCAAAAGCACCCTTGATAGCTTAATCTTACTGTACCATGATGAAAATCTTGTTTTTCCAGGTGAGATAAGTTAAAGAATGAGTAATGATATATGCATTACTACTGGATTTGAGGTGTGATTTTTGATGAATTATCTCTGAGGTTTGACTTAAGTAAGACTCAAATTCTATGTACAGAAGGAAATAAATTAAGAGCATAAATTTCCTAGGACCCCATGCTCCCCTAGTATCCTCCAAATCAGAGAGTTCAAATCAACCAGTTCCTGATGATTGATTGGGTATCAGGAACTGATTCGTGAACCCTTTACTAATGGTAATCCTTCATTTGTTTGAACATCTCCAATGTCAAGAAACCCACCAGACCAGACCACTTCCCTTTCAGTCAGTTCCGATTGTTGGAAATTCTTCCTCAATTGAGCACAACTCTGCTTTTCTGTGCTTTTACAAGATTTCCTAGTTCTGCTCTCTGAAGCCTCCTAGAAAGATAATTATTCCTTTCCCATTTGACAACCCTCCTTTTGTTCAAAACCCACTGTCATGTTTACTATCTCCTTTATATAGATTTAAAATACTCTCTTCACCCCAACATTCTTCAGTTTTACCTAATATGAGATGGTTGCCAATCTCGTCACTAACTTCACCAACTGGAACCTTCTCCTCTAGGTGGCTACAGCTGATCTTAAGTGATGGTACTCAGGAGTAAACATGGTGAATCCAGGAGTGGTCTGGCCAGGATGAACACTGGAACTTCAGTTTAACACAACATGAGCCTGTGTAAGTAGGGTTTTCAATTAGAACCATTTCAGTCTCGACTGCAGTCACTGGACAGTAAACACCACATTCCAAAGTGAGACGAGGGAGCCCAGGCAAGAGTTGCAAAACAGACGTCTTAGAACCAGTTCTGCAACTCTTAGTGGATCAGCTATCTCTACCCTGCCCACCCCTACCTGTCCCCCACTAAAAAACACAAGGTGATCACCAAGAAAAGAGATGAATATAAAGAGAGGTTTCTGGAGAGCTATTGCTATGTATGGAGTCCCACTTCCCTTTCACCATGGAGGAGAGAGTTCTTGTACCTCACTTTAAGCCCAGAGAAAGGAGTTTCAACTCACCTACTCTGAAAACCTGTTATTTGTTCCCTCCTGGACCTGGAGAGACATAATGGACTGCTGTCCATCTCGGGTCCAAGAGATCTAAAGGAGACTGTGTCGGGGGCATTGGGACGACTGGCTACCCAGGCTTGGCCGACGCACAACAGTACAGATGCTGACATAACCGGAACGAGGCTGTGTCTTTGTGCCTTGATATGACCAGAAGAATTTATATTACCTAAGAATGAGAGAAATGCCATGGAGACTTCCCTAGATTTCATCCAAGAGGCAGGGGAAGAACTGACCCAAAGTGAATGGATTTGAAAGGACCATCAGAGAGAAAAATAAAATTGCTTCATGATCACACCTTTTTTGTTTCCTCTGTGCTCAGCTAAGCTGTTTTATCTATCATGTCCATGTGTATGTATATATGTGCATGTATATATGTACATACATACATATACATGCACATATATGCACGTGTGTATATATATGTACGGCACATGTGTAGAAGAGCAAGACTGTAACATAAAAAAATAGTAGCTATAATTTGTTGATTGTTTATTGTGTTCCAGGCACTGCATTAAGACCTTTATACATGTTATTTATTTTTCACAGTCATCTTCGAATTTGACATCCTCATTTTATTGAGCCAGCTATTAATTAAGTAGCAAGGAGTGTGCCCAAAAGCTTATGTATGTTAAGTGGCTTAGCCTGAACTTGAGTCTGCCTGACTGAGGTTCAGGCTTTGAACCACTGATTTATTTTGTCTGTCCTTAGTTACAGCCAGTATGGCCTTTGACAACAGCGAGTGATTTTATTTATTGTGTACGTTTTAACAGTGAGCACTGGGCAATTAAAAAGGAGTGAGAAGATTATTCGTAAGATTTGGTATAAATCAGCTTGTTCCTTCCAAGGGCTCGTATTATTATAATGAATGTAGACGGAACTGTTTGTGACATTCACAGAGACGAGTTAGCACAAACACGACTTGCTGTTTTTCCGGACTGCAAACGTAGAGCTGCTTCCACCTGCAGGCCAAAGGGAGAACTGCAGTATTTCCAGCTGGACAATCTCCTCCTTTCACAGATCCACAGCCGAGGTGCTAGGCTGAAAGCTAGGCTGTGAGGATAAAATTAAATTCAACATCTTTTTGTGGAGAGCCTACCACAGGCCAGGTAGAATTTCAAGCACAAAACAAAGCAGCCTGTCTTCGTGGAGCTTAGATGAGAGAATGTATTTGGAAATATTTTGTAAACACTACTGAGTGACACGCGTGTTGATGACTGTCTTTGGTGTTTATACCACACTGGGAAATCCTGCATGTTTCTAACCAGTGTGCCTGTGCGCTGTATCAGACGTGGAACTCTAACGTAAGATCGTACTCAGAGTTGCCTGAACAGAGCTTTTTGCTGCTGCTTCTGTGCCGGGCTCTGGTCCACTCACTGCCGCTTCTCAAGGACAGGGACCAGGTCTTCCATAGTCCATTTTTTTTGGGTCTCCAGGACCTAGCAGAGCGTCAGAGTAAGCTGTCTGTAAATGTGTGCCGTGTGGGATGGAACAAAACTAGGATTGAGTGGATAGAGCTAAATATTGGAATCTAGAGCAGAAGACGAAAGAGAAAACAATGTGATTATGTAGCCTTGCGGATGGTTTGTTCTGCATCTGCACCCTCCGTCTTCGCAGCTCCCAGCACATTTGTCTCTTCCTTGGACGTGCACTCACGCCCCACCCAGAAGTCTTTCCTGCTCATCAGTTAGTCTGCATGGCTCTCGTTTCTCGAATCTTCTGTCGTATCATGCCCTCACCCACAAAAATGAACATTTCAATGTGCTCGTCTTTTGTTATTCTCTGAAAGTAGTCACCTTTGATTCAGGAACAGTTCTATAGTCTCATGAATGGTCTCCCCATCCTTAACCACATACAAGGTCCAGTGCAATTTGGGGAAGAAAATAATTTAAGGTACAGCCTATATCATTCTTCTGGAAGAGTCTCTGATTTCCAGAGACCTGTGGGCACATGTTTATTTGCATGCACAGTGCATGCATGGGTTCAATGTTTTTTTCTCTTCCTTCATCTTTTCCATTAAGTTCTGATATTTAGATTTGGGGCCTACTGTGGTACTAGTTAGGGTAGATCTGTTACCAAAGATGTGATTCTGATATCCCCTTTCCCACAGCTTTGTCTGTGATGTAGAGAATATGACTCTGAGGAGTAGCATGCTGATTTCAATGCTGTTTTCTTCTCTTCTTAGTCCCTCAAAATATGGTCATCTGGCTGAGCATCAGAGTTTTATACATTTATAAAATGTGAACTGGCTTCCAATTCCAATTTCCTGAATCCAAATCTCGGAGGGTGGAGCTCCCAGGTCTGCATTTATAACAAGGGGCTTTGGAGATTCCCATGTGCACTCAAGTTTAAGAACTGTTGCCCTGAGGTGCACCATTAGCAGGAAAAGTACATTGTGGAAGGTCCCTGGGTGGGAAGCTGGCAGCCAAGTCCAGGACTTTTCCTGTAATGGGCATGTGCTTTTGGAACTGATTTCCTCTCCCGTATCAACAGAGCGTGAGCAGTTTAGATTTTAGGGCACAGGGACTGATTCACTTGTGACTCACCAAAGCAGCATGTGTGTGTTGTAGCCGCCTTTTCACACCATAAATAATTCCGTTCTTTGAATCAGCACTTTAAACAGTAAGTATTCTTTTCCCCAAATGTTAAGTAAAATAAGTCAAATAATAAAATTAAAAGCCTTTGTAATGCACGTCACATTATTGCTAACATATATATCCTTATTTAGAACAATAATTAGAATTATATTTCACATAAGGTTTTATAAAAGCTTTTACATTTAGATTCACATTTTATACTTTTGAATACAAATCAATTAAAATTAGAAAACAACAAATTTTAGTTACAAAAGTTTGTTATTTTAATATATACTTCAAGGCTGTTTTATCAATGCTGATTTTAGGCCTTTTACCCTAATTACTATGACTGATTCATTATTAAGTGGAAAAAAGTAATCCCTTTCTGAGCTGTCACTAAAATAACCATCTTAGCAGCTGATTCTTCCCAGGGTAATGACCTGTTTCTAATCCATTTCCCTGTTCCTTTCTCTCTCTCTCTCTCCCCACCTTTCTCATTCTCTCTCTTGCATTAAGAACCATGTAAAATGGTTTTTTTTTTATTATTAGCACTTAAAATTTGAATTTTAGTATAGAGAAGTCTATCTGATGATGATTGAATGTGGATATGTATGCTCTTTTGAGTATTTTTTAGAATACTTCTGATTATGGAATATTTATATTCAGTAAGGCTATGCCATCCAGATGTAAGTAAAACTCAAGTTGCCCCTACTATATCACAAACTTAAAAAAAAATCCTTTTATCCTAGTATGAACAGTTTTTTTTTTTTTTCCTTCAGAGATATTTTCAAACATTGGTTCATGAGGTAAAAGTAATCATATAGGAAATTCTTGTTCATGTTAATATTTACCATTTAGCTATTTTTGTCAGACGGTATTCTAAATGATTTACAGACGCAATACCATTTAATTCTCACAAACATTTTTGATGTTTGTTTCTATCACTAGCCCCATTTTACAGAATCCATAATCCAAGTGCCTTTAGCCTATAGGTTTCAGAGCCAGGACTTATACCCAGAGCCGTCTGGATTAAAATGCACACTCTCTCCCACTCAGTGATGTCGAAAGGTTAGGAGTCATGGCTCTACCTGAGCCCAGGTCTTGGAAACCCTTCCTGGGCTGTTCTGCCCCACACTTTGGAATGCAAACTCCCTTGAGCAAGCGCTTGTTGGCATAGTTTCACCGGTGGCCTGTCTGTCTAAGGTAGTCAGCGAGTATTAAAATCGTCCTAATAATAAAGTAGCGCTCAGTCAACCGTGTAGCCCCCTCACTGGGGGGAGGAGAGCAGCTCACTTGCCCTGGAGGGGCTGAGAAAGAGCAGTTTACAAGCGTCAGCCTGGGGTCTGACCCTTCCTGCTCTCCATCTTGGTGCTGGCACGTGCCTCCGGTGACCATCACCTCACATCAGCCCAGAGTCTGGGCAGAACGCACTACCAGGGCTCCTTTCTCCCCCACCCCAAACACACTGAGCCCTTTCACTGACCTGCCTTCTGATTGGAGGCCGGTTGCTCCAGATAATGACGTCCGGGACCCCTCTGTGGGTTACAGCCTGTTTCTATTACTCTCACCGCAACTTAAGACGCCTGCAGTTGGGGAGGAAAGAGAGGGAAAAGACCAGGATTTTCAAGATCCCTGGGTACCAGAGGCACAGAAGACCAGCAGCATTCCGGCTACCTGCGTGGCCCCAGGGCTGCCAGCTGCCCATGTGTCGCTTGCAGACAGGCTGCTCGCTAAGATGAGGGACCGTCTTCAGTATGTCGCCTGCTTCTTTGCATTTTTCTCTGCTGGGTTCTTGGTTGTGGCCACCTGGACAGACTGCTGGATGGTGAATGCAGATGACTCCCTGGAGGTAAGAAGCCAGCAGCTTCTTTTACTGACCCAATTTGTCCCTGAGCCCCAGTGCCACACTATGTTCACCAGAACTAATGATAGTAGTACTAGCCAATGTGTGTGGCCTTGCTCCTTGCTTACTACTTATTGAGTCATTATTTGCTCATTTACTCCTCACAGCTACTCTCTGGGGTAGGTATTGCTGTTATCCCATTTTACAGATGAGGTAAGTGAGTAACCCCTCTTTTTTCATAAAGATAAATTCACACAAGGGTAGTTATGTGATCCCTGCCACTGATCCCTCCAGAATTCACCTCTTCCATTGCTGCATATATGAAACTGAATAACATTCCAGTAACACCCTCCCTCACAAACAGGTATTTACTCATCTTGACTACAGCATTAAGAGTAGCATGGTAGACTTTCTTAAGGAGTGATAATCTAAAAGTTTAGTGATCAAACTCAAGGCATAAAAAGCCTATCCAATTACTATGCAATAGAAAGATGTTATTTTAAGGCGTTTCCAAGTAGATGAACACAGTCCATGGGAAAACAAGTCTTGTCAGTGTGTCACGAGGTACTGGAGACAGATGTGGATTTAAGAAACCCTCTTTTAAAAATGAGTTGCACTTGGAAGCCTACTGTTCATGCAAGAATGAGTGAGTGTTTCACATTTGAAACTTTAATTTTTCTCACTGGAGAAGCTCAGAAAGAAGTAATTTTGAAATGTAGAATCATTTTTCTGTAGCGCTAGGAATCTGAGAGAGGTAAAGCTAAGTAAAAAGCAAATCTTCAGAATCAGCAGCTATTCATCAGTAAGGTTTCTGAAAATGTAGGTAAGAAAAAGGAACAATATGTCAGGAACTCAAATAGGGAGTATGTTCTCTTAGGTACATCCTGAAGGGAAGAGTTTACTCTAACAAATGCTATACTTTTATGAAGTTTAAGAAAGACACCTAGGGGCCAAGTTTTTATATTTGTCTCCTAATGTCATTTATTAAATTCTTAAGTCTGAGAGTTTGAAATAGAAAGCAATCATCTTTCTATTTTTCTGTGTATTATTTTTCTGATTTATTCTTTTCTTGCTTTTACTTCTTCTCTGACTTCTACATGGCATTTCAAAACCAATGGGGTTATAAGTACTTCCTTAGTGCTAGAAAATTATATTTCTGAAAATTATGATACGATTGAAATACCATAAAGGATATCTGCTATATGTGAGTCTGATGGTGCATTTTATCGAACCATGAATATAAGTGGTGAATTTAAAAAAACAACACACAGAACTATCCTTTGACCAGTACTCAGAGAAAAGTAAAGATGCAAACGTTCTGCTTGCTCGAATATACTAGGTGATGAATACAGAAATATACTGATTTTGGGCACGCTTAAAATTATGTTTTTATAAATATGCAAAATCTTCTCTAAAAACATTATTAAATTATTTTCCCAAACAATTTGAAAATCTTTCTGCTTAAACTGATGGAGCTGCTAACTTCCCCTGAGAAGAAACGAAGGTTTAGAAAGTGTCAGACCTTGCAGAGAGAGACTGGGAGTCCCGGCATGGAAAGTGCCTTCCTGCTTTTCATGTCAGTTCATCCAGCCAATTTGCCGTCTGTCCTGTGCAAGAACACTTCTAGTTAAAATGAATGGAAGGAACAGTTCAGGTTATTCACCATGAGTAAATCCTTGCTAACCTTGGACTGCACGTAATAGTTTTTAGCGTCTTTCATACTTTCCGTGCTTGAAATGTATTACTATAGAATCTCCAAGAAGCCTCCATGTTGAAAGAAGAAACCTTCAACAAATTAGCCCCCTTCTCTTTAATAATCTTTAATAATATTGTCAATATTTTTAAAGAGACAGGGATCTCTCATAATAATTGCTCTTTCAATTGGCCAGCATATAAAGTCATAAAATTATCCATAAATTTCAAGGTTCTGAGACTCATTGGCTTAATTATACTGTTCTCCGTGCTCATGTATATATCTTCTTTGGTCCATATTAACAGCTCACTTTAAACAACTATTGGACAAATGTTGACACAATAAAAGTGCCTTAAAAAAGAAAACATACCCATGGAAAATTTAAACAAAAAGGAGTATAATGAATTTTTAGATCTGGTAGTCTTTTACAGTGATGTGGGCATCAGAGTTGGAAAACGGAGTCGATAGTTCAGTTCAACGTAACAGGCATGAAATGTATGTCACGTGAAGGGTGCTGTGCTAATCCTACGAGGGGAGGCAAAGATAAAGCAAGAGTGGGTCCTGCCTTCCAGGAGTGAGCATTTAGTGAGGAACAAAGATGCACATGAGACTCTAATAAAGGGCATGGCCCATTCATATATGGGAAAGAAATGAACAAGGTATCATTGGAGCAAAGAAGATAGAACGATTATTTCCCACCAGGGACATTGAAACAGGCTTCCGGGAGGAAAAGACATTTGAACAAAGCCTCAGAAAGATGCAAAGGATTTCAAAAGGTAGAAATGGCAGCAGGGGCCTTCCCGACAAGAGGACAAATCGCAGAAGTACAGAAAAAAGGAGAGTAACAGGGAGCACAAGGCAAGAAAGTTCAACTAGCCTTTTGCCTTACTAGAGAATACTCAAAATACTACAAAATATTGTTTCACCTTACTTATACTTGGCCTGAAGAGGAAGGTTCTTTGCATTAAGTAAAAACATTAAGAAAAAGAAACAGCACATGGCATTGCAGAGTGCACAGCCTCAAAATCAGGGACCAGAGATCCTAAGCTCCCATCCTGCTCCTGTCATTACTGACTCACATGTGTCTTAAGGGAAGACTGATGTAGTGAAGAGAACTTGGGTTTGGGGGTCATCCCAGCCTCTGGTGGCATCTTAACTGTCTTCTATTGAGCAAGTCACAGTTCATGTCTTGAGCTCAGTTTCCTCAATTATAAAACAAAGTTGAACTCAGTGGTTTTAAGGTCCATTTTGGTCTTCAGATTCTTTAACATCAGAACTCCTTGACTAGACAGTGTCTGTAATTCCGGAGAGATGGCCAGTCGCGGGAGAGCCGATGGTGTCTAAAGCCTCCCCAGAAATTTCCATTAGGAAATCAAGTGTCAATAGTCTTCATTTACCTGTAACTTCATATGTTCTTTCATCCTTTCTCCCACTGTCCTTCCCTCCTTACTTTTTCCCTCCCTTCCTTTCTTCCATCCTCCCTCTCTTCTTCTTTTTTCCTTCTTCCTCTCCCTTTAGTCCCCCTTCTCCTTTTTCCTCCCTTTTTAAAATCCCTAAGCTCTTCTCTTTTCTTCTTCTTTTTCTTCCCCCCCACCCTACTCCTTTATCTCTTTATCCCTCCCTTTTGCACTTCTGTTTTTCTTTTCTTTCCACCTTTTTTCAATCCACAAATGCTCTTTGACACTTGCTGTCTACCTAGTACTGTGCTGGGTACAGGTTATGAAGGAGGATGAGACTTGGATCTTCCTTAGGTTGCCTCCAGCATACTGGGGGAGACAGACAGGTGAACTGATAGACACAGTATGATGTGACTAGTGCAGTGACTACAGATAACTCCGAGCAGCCAGCTCACCCAATCCTGGATAATCAGTGAAGGCTACCTAGAAGAAGTATCTGAACTAGACTTGAGCAGGTGAGGGGGGCAGGATAAGTAGAATATTCCAAGCACAGGATATGATATGGGCAGAGATCTAGATATGGGAGAGGTGCTGTATGGTTATGGCTTTGGACGTATCAAAGCATGGAAAGTGTTTCCAGTGTAAGGAGGAGGTCATAGGGGCTTTGTGTTCATGTGAAATATACAGCTTATGCCATAGACAAGGGTGCTTCACTATAAACAAACACATATGTGTATTTTAGAAAGATCCATCGTTCTGCCTACTTGTAAGGAATGATTAGAAAGGGTAAAATGAATTATAGGGAGACCAATTAGGAAGCTTTTTGCCATAGAACAGGATGAAGATGTTGATGGTCTGAACTAGTGTGGCAGCAAGCATAAAAAGACGAGACGACATGGGAAACTAAAAAACTCGGATTGATGGGATTAATAACTGACTGCATGTGGGGGAAGAAGGTGGAGGACTAAGGAGAAGTCAAGTTTGAAATCCACTGTATTGTGTTGGGGTAACTGAAGGAAGGATGGAGTCATTTACCTGGAGCTTAAATAGAGGAAAATCCATCTCTATACAGAAGTCATTAAGCAGCAATATCTTGTGGACCATGACACTGTTTTTTTTTTTCTTACTTAGATCGTTACACAGCACCTTGAAGGGGCCAGGAGAGTAATGCTTTTTAGTGTGAATGTTTCCAGGTTGGACTTAACGATACAGGGATCTGAGATTAAATCCCACCCTGTCAGGAAGTAGCTGCATGAATCTAGACAGATGCTTAAATTGCTACAAAACCACATTTCCTCTTCTGTAAAGGGAGAATAACAACATGCACATCATAAGTGTCTTGTGAGAATTAAATGAGCTTGTGTATCTAAAGTATTTACCGCAGTACCAGGCGAATACAAACTAGTCAATAAATGTGAGATGTATTATCATCTATTTGCACTTAATTGTTTTGTTTTTGTTCTGGAGGCGGAGATGACATTTTGTGTAATGTTCACTGAAGGGAGAAATATGAGATTTAAGTTCTATTCCTATTTTCTCTATTGATTCTCTTGGACAAATTCTGTTTACTTCTCTGAGCTGTTGGTTCTTCCATCTTTATACTTATGACTGTTCCCTTTTTGTCTAACCAAAGGAATAAGGCAGAGAGTAGAGACAAAATAGCATAAGTTATCTACTAAATACATTTAAAAAGAAAATTAATTATGAATTAATAACATTATTAATGTGTTAACCATATCATAAAATAGGTAATTCTTCATTATCCACACTGAAATAGAATGGTACCTTCTTCACAGTTACTGGTCTCTCAATTATCAGCATGAACAAAATGTTTTCACAAGCTTATTTCACTTTCAGTTCAACTTCTGTTAATTATTTACTGAGAATCTGCTAAACATCAAGCATAGTTATGATTAAAATTTTGTTACCTCAAATGAAAATTTCCCACATTTGGATTTATTTTATCTTGATAACCAGGTTCTCCGCTGGGATTTCCATTTGCATTAATGATGCTACGGTCCTTTCAGACATAAAGTAAATATTGAAATTATTATATCTAGCATGTATTCTGATTATTTATACACTAGTTTTACTTTCCAACTGAGTTCAAACTCCTTCAGCTGTAAATACGCCTTCACTCATCTCATGATCTCCTACAACGCCTATTACGCCCTTTCACACAGTGGGGACTCATAATGCATTTCTTAATATGAACTAATTGGGTACCTGTTAGATACCTGGCATCCCTATTAAAAGAATGAATGCATGCATGAAATACAGTGTGAAGCGATGTTTACAAATCTCACATTGAGCCCTAAATGAGAAGCATCTCTGTAGAAAGACCATCACATTATCTTAGGCAGTATCTTTCACCTTGCTACAATTTAAATTTTTCTCAAGATATGGATTTAGTCCCTCTTTTTGATAAGATCGGAATAAAGATCCAGTCCCCTGAGATGTATAATTAAGTTGGTGAAGAGTCCATTCTCATCTAGAAAATACAGCTTTTCTGCTTGGTGCTGCAAAGAGAGAAAGAAATGAAGAAAAAGAGAGAGTAAAGCAAGGAAATTAGTATTTTGTAATCATTCGCTCAACAGAAATCTTGATCTGTCACAAGGCACTCATCATTGCAAAGTTGAGACATCATATTTTCATAAGGAGAACATTCAAAATGATTAAATGTATTATTTAAATTAAACAACAGATACTCAAATTGAAATATTTATATAGTTCAGATATGTAAATTAAGTAATATAACCATGAAAGCCACACAAATCTTGTATTACCTACTAAATTTGCATTACCCAACTCTTACCACTTACACCTTTAGCCGAAGCTCCATGACTAAGCAAGCAGAGCTAAACCAAATATACTTTAGCACATCAATTCATGGCACATAAGTAGAGTGGAAAGGAAAGGTGGCATCTATTATGTTTATTTTAATCTTGTTTTCTCATTAGTGTAAATGCTTCTCGAGTTCTTTTAGACCCTGGGGTAGTTAGAAAAAGAAAATAAAATATAAAATCTAAAAGTTCAGAATTCTAGTATTAAAATTTTTAAATGTCTTTTGGGTTCAAATAGAAAATGTTTCAAGTTTCAGTAGTAACATGTTATTTGCTATAGTATTATTAACACTTTTGAATCCTAATAAATATATTTAAGTAAGTACTGGAAACAAGTAAGTTGCATCTTCAGTGTTCAAGTACACTAGCACAGGGATGGTAATGTCGTATGAAAACCATAAATTCCCATTTTATGCATATACAAAGTGGTTTTTAAGAGAATATATCTTCATGACTTGTTCCATTTTTCTTTTGGCTAATGCGTTATTCTTCCTATATATACTATATTTACACACAAATCCCAGTGCATATGCGTTTATAACCTGATGCATATTGACAAAGAAAAATCTTGTTTGATAGTGGTCAACCAACAAAAAATATTTGCTAAGCCTGTTGTGTATAATTATTGTATACATTTTTTTGTCTTATGTAACTGGAGGAGAAAAAGCCAGCTGAAGTATTTTTAAATTTCTTTCATTCTCAAAAGATATATGAAATATCTGGAGGCAAGACAGACACACCCAAAACTGCAGTGAAGAAGACAGAGCAGGCAAAATTGTGTGTTCCTGCTTGTAAATATTTTGAAAGTGGTAAGAAAAGGGAAATTGACAAAGAATAAGACAGAGAAGCCTTAATGGGAGCCTGCTAGAATTTAGAATAAGAAATCCCAGGATCAAGGGACTAATTCATGCCACTCTAAACTCAACTGGGAAGAGTCATTATCAGGCTAGTTTCCTAAAGCTTTTTCTGAGTGTCACCCTGCTCGTCTTCAGTGCCATAATAAACACCTTCCAGAGCCAGTCGAGTAGTTACTGACACCACATCAGCACAAACTCTCTGTTCTAAATAATAGTCCTTTGACGCCTGGATTTGACGCCTAGCTCTTCCAGTCTGTTCAGTCAAAGTAGAAAACACACACTAACCATCAACTGTGTGTACAGTATATCAGCAACCATTTTCTATGTCAAAGTTCAAATGAGAGTAAATGTATATGGATTAGAAAAAGTAATAGATATCTTTCCTAAATAGACATCTATTGAGCATCTGTTATATGCTGAGAAGGAGGGTCTGTCAGCTCCTTGAAGCAGGGTACCAAGCTAGTCTTGGTGGTTGCTGTATCCCCAGCATTTAGTTACCCTGTTGACTGACACATGACAAACGTCCAATGAATATAGTTTGAAAGATAACAAACAGACTTGGGAGACAGATGCATATAAGTGCACATAAAAAAGACAATGCAATATTATAAATGGTACATAAGAATGGACAAATTACTGTGGGATCCAAGAAGACATTAATTCCAACTGGAAAGACTGGGGGAACCTCGCAGAAAAAGAGAAGTAAAATTTGAATGATAGGTAGAAATTTGACAAATTAAGAGCTAGGGGAGTTACTGTTATTATCATGTATCAGGAGGGGAAGACTCAAACGACTATAAGAACCAGGTAGCCAGCATCCATGAGAGAGGCAGATTGGGTGGGGATGGTGAGCAATCCACGAGCACAAGCCCCACCTACACAGGAGAGGCCACTTAGCTCGCAGTAATTGTTGCTACATAGGACCAGGGAGTTCCGGCGGCCACGTTGACCAAGTTTCCAAGGGAAGCCAGAAATCTGGAATTCTCTGTAAAATCTGCTTTACTGTTGGCAACTAATGAATATTAAGAAATTTATGCTGGCCTTACTATGTTTGTGACGTATGCTTTTATTGCCACACCTTAGATAAACTGACTTCTCCCCACTTAGGAAATAATCCTCACTTTAGGGTCATCAGATGGTCATTGAAATAATATAAAAGTTCCTCTAGTATTATTTTATATGTTATTTATTAATATACAGATCACATGTTAAGAGGAGAAATCCTAAATTTGGAATTGTCTATTTTGGACCACCCTGTGAGATAAAATTATTAGTTAACATTTTGCATTTTTGCCCTTTAAGGAAGGTTAACCATAATATTTTAAGCATCAGTCTGCTTTTTAAGAACCTTGTCTTAAGACTTTAAAGAATGTAAATTTACTTGCCTCTTTGAGCATTCTTAATAAGTCATTGTACAACAGAGGGATAAGTAAGTGAAGACTCTAAATTATAGGCAAGAAGAGCTTTCCTAAATGTGATAAATAACATACAGTCTTTTAACCTTGTCTTTTGTGCACAAAGGCACCTTTAAGGGTGTCTCCAGTAAGTGCTATATTAACACAGAAGTTTAGTTAATTACAGCCACTATTCTCACGTACCTTAACCGAGTATGAATACCAAGCAATCTAACAGTGTGCCCCTGAGCATTAATACCTAATGAAATTGGATTCCTTGTTGCCTCTAATGAGCTCATTGCTTTTCTAAATATGGTCATTGCAGGTAAATGATCAATAGCCTTGAAAATGACACTACTACTGGATTATTTTGGCAAGAAAAAAATACTCTTTTTAGCTTAAAATAAGTATCTTCACATACAGATCTCAGCCCACTTTCTAAATAACCTCACATATAACAAGAATGACTATAGTAGGTCCGTTAGTTTGTTTTAGTGGCTGAGTTAAGAAATTGTGGACGGTCACTCTCTGATTATGGAGTAGTGACTTCAAATCCATATAACCTAGCTCAAGTTGGAATGAACTGGATCCAGTGTGTTCCTGTTAATTGAGAGACTGAAGGGCAACAGGCTATGAGAAGGCTTGCTTTTTGTTGTGGTGTAAGAGTTCAGCACATGCTAAGCACAGGCTCTACCACTGACCTATACCCAGATAGTCATTCTAAGTGAAGTAAGCCAGAAAGAGAAAGAAAAATACCATACAATATCACTTATGTGTGGAATCTAAAAAAAAAAAAAAAAAAAAAAAAAGACAAATGAACTTATTTACAAAACAAAAACAGACTTACAGACATAGAAAATGAAAACTTATGGTTACCAGGAGGGAAAAAGGGTGAGAAGGGATAAACTGGGAGTTTGAGATTGACAGATACTAATATATATATATATATATATATAATAGATAAACAAGTTCATACTGTATATAGCACAGGGAACTCTATTTCATATCTTATAGTAACTTATGGTGAAAAAGAACATGAAACAAATATATGTTCATGGTTCATGTATGACTGAAGCATTATGTTGTACACCAGAAACTAACACAACATTATAAACTGATTATACTTCAATTAAAAAATAAAAGAATTCAGCACAGATCGTCTCTACTGTATCCACTTCCCAGGGCTGCCATAACACATTACTACAATTTGGTGGTTTAACACGGGGGAAATTCATTCTCTTATAGTTCTGGAGGCCAGAAGTTTGAAATCAAAGTGTTAGCTAAAAGAAGCTACAATGCCTCTGAAGGTCTTGGGGGAGAATGCATTCCTCGCCTCTTCCAGCTTCTGGTGGCTGCAGGCACTCCTTGACTTGTGGCCACATCAGCCAATGTCTGTCTCTACAGTCACATTGCCTCTTTCACTTGTGCCTGTGTCACCCCTCTGTGTGTCTCTTACAAGGACACTTGTCATTGGATTTAGAGCCCACCCTAGTAATCCAGGATGACCAACTTATCTCAAGATAACTTAATTCAACCACATAGGCAAAGCCCCTTTTTCCAAATAAGGTCACATTCACAGATTCTAGAGATTAGGGCGTGGACATGTCTTTTGCAGGGGCCACCATTCAATCCATGGCAGCTACTTTCCTCCACTTTCATTACGGTTAGTTAGTAATCCTGAACATAGTCACTACTCAGGTTATTCTGATGTTTAAGTATTTTACTAATATTATTTATCGAGCAAATCACTTAAATTGTATGTGTCTGTAATTTTTAATTCTTATAACCACCCTAAGATTATCTCTTTGATAAAGTGAAGGGGATTGAGGCTCAAAAAAGGTAAGGCTTTGAATGCAGCACTCTTATGAGTGCCAATTTAGATTTCAAGTCTTGTGATCTTTCAGCTACAGCTTAAATTTTATGAGTGTATGAATTTACATATCCACATCCTTCTTTAGAAATTGATACATTAAATTTCACAAGATGGGTTTTCTTTATTTAAATTTTGGTCTCTGTTGTGCCTCAGGTCAGATAGTATTCTGAAATTTCAAAGCATCTCTCCCAGATTTAACCTTAGGAAGAACAAGTCAAAGTGAGGTTTTGTTGACTCATGGCCGTAGGATGAGATTAAAGTTAGGGCCTACTGTTTCACCCAGAGCTATCCCCCAGTTTCCGATTCTGGAGTACTGTAGCCTGAAATAAATCTGGGATTTAAAATAAAATGGGTTTTAGTTATACCACTATGCTTAAGAGCGTACACACAGGCTGCTGTGTTTGAGTCCCTTCTCCTCCATTTAACCGCGCTTTCTTGGTGTTCTTATTTAACTTTGCTGTGCCTCATTTTGCTTATTTGTAAAATAGACAATGCAAATGATATCTCACTGAATCCTTTAATTAATAAGTGAGATAATATCATGCTTAAACTGTAACTGCTTCATAGTGTAGACTCAACATAGAATTATGAATTATTACCAATTATAAGCATTTTACATACAAAGTGATCATACAAGTACAGCATTCAAAATTGTGGAGTGGCCAGCAGTAGAGTGTTATCTCACATACAATACAGCTTCAAAGTAGAACATGGGGCAGAGAGTTTCATAGCACAAATACTGTCTGATATAATTTTATTTGGCAAATCAAAGCATTCTGTGTTCCTACCTTTCTTCTCCACACTAGTTATAATCTCCTTGCCTTTGCATTTCTCTTCCCACTCTGCTCTTTTATTTATTCTTTCCTTAAGGAAAACTTGAAGCTTTCATTTTCTAAGATAATTTTTTGGTTAAATCTTACTAAATTCCCAGATTTCCAGGCAACGTGAATCTATAATTGCATCAAAATAAACAATGATATTAGATCTGTTCCATATGCATGAGCTCTGTCAAGAACACTTGAAAATGTTTTCTGTTGGTATGTTTACAATTCTTAGAAATCTATTGTGACTTGCAGCTTATAGATAAAATATGAGAAAGCTCAGGACACTGGTACCTTTTAGCTCTAAGTGGATACTTAGAATCATCTGTACAACATTTCAAAGTATAAGTGGTTACAGCTGTCAGGTTGTATGAAATTAGTGTTTAGTTTGTTTACATCCATACCACAGCTCAAGCATTTGTGTTCTGTCAGTGGAGCAAAGAAGAAGAAATATAAAGAAGTGATCTTTATATTTCATGTGTTGCTGTCTTTATGTGTAACTTTCTTTGGCTATCATTTTCAATTTAGGAGCCTTGTATATAATAATGTGTCTTCACGGAACTCATTGTTCATGATGAAGAAAAAATAATGTACATTCCTAATAGACTCAAAATGTCAGCAGTTATCATCTATTTTCACATGGATTTTTTTTTTTTTTGATAAGTAAATGTCAGCACAGGGACTTATTGAAATGTGAAATGACTTATTTCCATATTAAACTAACTTGATGATGGAACCAGCCATAGGAATTTGCATATGTTTAATTCTGATTTTATCCATTTTAGGCATGACTTGTTCCCCTTACCCCCCAAATCAGGAAGTGAATTCACTTCCTGGTGGGGAAAGCCTTTAATTGTTAGTGTTTAAGGGAAAATGCTCTAACATGCATTGTTTTCTGTCAATGAAATTCTGATCATGCTCTCAACCACTGTTAACTTTGCTGTCAAGTTCACCACAGCCAAGCTCTTCCTTTGATCATGGTGAATTCGGGTGTGTCCGCATGAGTCATTTCACACGGTGTCTTCTCCAACATCTAGGTGAGCACAAAATGCCGAGGCCTCTGGTGGGAGTGTGTCACAAATGCCTTTGATGGAATTCGCACCTGTGATGAGTACGATTCTATATATGCTGAACATTCCTGTACGTATTCCTTAGACATTTCCCCTTGTCTGGGAGGGAATACTATAGAAAACCGAACTCAGGTTTCCACTGCGTGCTTTTGTTTTCTACTGTACTATATTAAGGTTCTATCAAATTTTAAATGTTTTGATTAGAAATTTAGTTGATTTCTGAAATGTGAATTGAAAAATTTTTAGCATATTTTATTTTTATCTTTTCTTATGTATTTATAAATACCTTTAAGGGTAAAAACGTTATCTTACTCAGCTCTGCTACCCCCAAAGTGTTAGGTATAGCGCCTTATACACAGTAGGCCTATGGCAGGCACTTTAAATTGACATGAATTCTTCAGGGTACTGTGATTTTATGATTCAAATTGACAGGTTAGATGAAAGCATTTTAGCTATGACTTAGGTCAAATAGAAAATTTATAATATTTCTGTGGAAGATTTGCTAAGAGAGAAGGTGGAGCTAGAGGAACAGAGTCGAGACAGAAAAACAGGTAGGGAGACAGACAGGCAAAGAGACACACAGACTGTGGGGCCAGGGAATGAAAAAGTTAATATACACAGCACAGTATTAGCAGAAATCAAAAAGCCAGCTCCTTCATCCTCCTTATCTTTTAGCTTTAAATTATAATTAGGTGTTAACAAGACCCATGTTTCTATGAATAAAGAAATTTTATAGATTGAAAATCTTATTACTCATTCTCTCAACTCTTGTTCAATACTATTTATTTATTTAATCAAATTGTGCTGAGAATAACTGGATCTGTTATTAAAGCAAAGTGGTGTTAGTATCTCTCAAAGCAAATGATGGCTAATGGGACAACATGGCAATTTCTTTTCTCAAGATAAATGAAAAGTAAACCCTTAGAATGTGACTTTTCCCATGAACAGCTATTTCAGTCCAGGAAAAGCACTTAAAAAGGCGCCATGCTCTAAATCTAAAATCTCTTCTGCCATTTAGGATTTGAGTGCCTGGAACATTTTTAACAAATTCATCAGGCCTTTATTTTACTTTTTAGCAAAAGGTCTCTTTTTTTTTTTTTCTTTTTCACTTCTTGCACTAACCTAGTTCCACCTACAAAGAAGCATGATTTGATCAATGGAAATGGATGTTCATGGGGACACTGGGCTAGTCCAGAAATGCAGCATTAAGGTTAGAGTTGAGAAGAAGATAGAAAGATGAAGTAGCTCAAAATTTAAATATTGTTATCTACATTTATGCAAAAAGGGAATAAAGTCACTCACAAGCCTACTACATGGAGAAAACCACTGTTTGTCTTTTAAAATGTTCCTTTATCTTTTGCCTGTATTGTCTCACATTTTTCTTTTGATATAGTCTTACCTATTGCTTTCAAATAACATCCCAAAGATCTATTAATTTTCTTTACAAAATTCTATCATATGCTTAAAGAAAAAAGAGATGAAAATGTAGGCTAAGAAAATAATGTAACTATACCCTCTGAGTTAGGATGTCACCTATAAGAGAGAAGGATTTTATTTTCAGTCTTTAATCTATTTTATACAATCACAATTAGTTAACCTTTCTCATGGCCTTGTATATCTAAGATATGTGGGCCCAGATACATTTTTTTAGGGCTCATATTGATACAGTTAATTTGAGTCCTTCCCCACCCCCCAAATCAGAGTATTTAACAAAAAGGAAATTCCTGACTGGTCAGCATTGGCAACCTTCTTGTGGAGTTGCCCTTTCAGAACTGGGCTAGCCATGGGGGCCTCTGGATGGCACTTGTAGGAATGAGTCCTGGAGTTCCACAGAGCATCTGAATCACACTTTGTATGGAGCAAGGGTCAGAGAAGGAAAGACCAGGACCCACAGTGATTTCAAGGCACCCATCCAAATGGCAGTCCTGGCCCTGTTGGTCCCAGTTTCCAGAATGCGACTGAGAAGATTCCAAGGGAGGCAGTCCAAAGTGTGGGACTACTTGTCTTGGGGTGCTGAGTAGGAGGCCCACTGGTATATACCACTTGAGGATGAAGGATATGTGTTGAAATATATAAACTAATGTCATCGAATGAATTACATATTGTTCTCTTTCCTCAATTTTGGAAAAAAAAAAAAAAAGGGAGCCTTTGATTTGGCCTGCATTTGAAATTTGAGCCAAAATTTTTAAAAATAATGCCATATTTTGAGATCTTAGTCACCTATAAGTAAGGTAGAAACTGATTTTATGCATTGATTTCCTCTCTTAGATAGATTATAAAAATATTTTATATTTTAAATGAGGAAAATTGGCCATTTTTTTGTAAGCAATCTATAACCAAATAGGCCCTAAAGTTATCTCACCACTGAGGAAAAATTCAGACACAAGGAAACCCCAGATCACTCTGAAAAAAAAAAACATAATTACTGTATCATCAAAAGAATAAATGTTATTACTCCTTTCCAGTAGCCAGCTAAAATAACAGTAGCTCTGACTTCAGGTTATTAAGCCTCCATATGTGACACAATTTTCCTATTTTTAGTTTAGTATAACTGGGACTCGAGTTCAGGAAGCTTTCACAGTTGATGACACTTCCATTGTGGAAGATGACTGCTACTATTCCACTTCTGTTTACCTGAGTTTCTCTTCCCTAAATTTTCTACCTTATATTATCATTGGCTACAGCTTTAAAATACGCTCAGTTGACAGTGCAAGGTTGAAGCATTATTGCAGAGTGTTGGCCAAGAAGGATCACAACCAGAAGGAATGAAAAAGAATATGACCTGGCTTCCAAAAATAGTCTTCTTCTAAAAAGCAGAAGCTCCTTCTCCTTCTGAAGATCTGCTGATTGCTCCCACCAGTCTGAATTGGCAAGAGATGTCTTGAAGTGTTTTATTCTGTTCCCTTATGCCAAACCTTAACCAATTATTTACATTTTTTCAGTAAAACTTCAAACAAACGTAGTAATGTTTTATTAATTGAACATTTATTATCTTCTGAAGAAGAGATCCTCTGCTTTCAATCTGGCATTTAGCTATAATACTTGTGAACAAGACTCATTCCACAACAGGAGGCAAAAGGGAAACGATTACTTAGTCCCTACCATATGCCAGGCATTTTGCTGGGAGGCCAACAAGACTGCAATAAGCAGGGCTTAAACAAGTAATAACGGCGATTGTCTCATGACATTTTTGGAGTTTATGAAAAAATTAAGGGTATTTATTTTTAAGTTCATGCAAATTTAAAGTCTGATTTTTTTGTTTTTTTTTTAGTGGGCATGTGTTAATGTAGGTTAACGTACGTGGTTGTCTGCTTTTTGATGTGCTCCTGGGTGTTAACCTGTTTCCCTCCTCTGACTATGCTCTGGCCACATGCCCTGATCTTCAGTGAAGCTGGTGGTAACTCGGGCGTTGATGATTACTGCAGACATTCTAGCTGGATTTGGATTTATCACCCTGCTGCTTGGTCTTGACTGTGTGAAATTCCTCCCTGCTGAGCCATACATCAAAGCCCGCATGTGCTTTGTTGCTGGAACTACATTACTAACAGCAGGTACTGGTCTGGACTCAGTGATGGGGCGACAGAGACCAACCTAAGGTCCTGAGGTGAAGAAGGGTGCTGTTCTGAAGCAGTTCACTTTAGGATCATATGCAACTTGCTTCTCTAGATTAAAGGAACGAAGAGCACCTCCAGCAACCCTGCTTTCTTTAGTTTTGGAATTAGATAATTAATTTTTCGTTACTATCCCTCATCAAGGTTTATCGAAGTCCTCAAACTGTTTTTAACCATTTCAAAGGTTATATAACACTTTAAATTTCTAAAAATTTTTGTGATTATTCCTGAAGTCAAATCCTAAAATAAACCCTAAGCCACCACCTCCTTACCTCTACACACTGCCACCAATTGACTAAATTGTACCAAGTCCTGTGTTAGACATCTCTCATAGGCCAACCTTTAGGGTCATAACTGTAACAATAAGCAGATTATGCTATTATCTCCACTTAAGCAGGTGAATAAATGGAGTTCTAAAGACTAATAAATCAAGCATGACTAATAAACAATAAATCAAGAAGCACTTCACACAGTGTTTATTAGTGAAACAACAAAATTGGTATTTTACTGAGCTCTGTCATCAAATTCAATTTAGTCTTCTTTTATCACAGCACAATGCCTCCTTTGGATTGTAATGCAAGTTGGGAAGACGTACACTATGGAAGAAATCAAAGTACAGAAAGAGTAAAACCCTCTCTCTGGAGGTGAGCCCACCCTCCAGAGAGAAAATCGTCTTCTTTTATGGTAGCAGTAGAAAAGTTAACAAAGCAAATATAAGTACCTGACCAGGAAGTGTAGCGTGACTATATAGGAACCTTGAAGTTAAAGATACTTGGAGATACATAAGTGTAATGTGTGACCTTAGGCCAGTTACTTAATCTAGCTCCTTTGTTTGAGCTGAAAAATAAGGTTAAGCCCCAGCAGAAATATATCCTCTTAATTGCTGTGGTAAAGGTCCAGTGTGGGCAGAGTAAGCCCATAGCAGAGTCTCACCCATCCCACAGTCAAAAAATGGGGCCTCCCTAATATTTTCACACACAAGCATTGAGTCAAGACCCTAATGATCCTTAACTGTATTAAAAAGTCACAAGAATTTAGTAATGTTTCCTTTTTAAGAAATTTATTCCCATATCCAGTCTCGTGATAACATAAAGCTTTTGTATAAAACACTGTTTTATTTAACAAATTTAAACATTATTTAGTGCTATGAAATTTTGTTCTAGAATGTTTTTTGAGACATCACTAGGTACTCTATTTTTTATAAAATACCATAACAAGCTAAATATAAAGAAAACCGAGTCAATGAAGAAAATCCCTGCAGGACTGGCTGGAGAGATGACTAAAATAAATTGCCAGAGATGGCCAAAGCCTCAGGGTCCTCATTTGATATTACTATGCCATATATAAATGCGTGTATATGTGTGTGTGTGTATATGTATACACACGAAAATCTGTTTCTAAGTTTCAAGAAAAGAACTTTTCAGCCTAAAGCTATAGGTTATAGTATTATAGAAAAGGCGTGGTAATTTATATTCTGTATTCGAAAGGTTACTGTGTCTTCATGATCTGGTCCTTCTTTTACTTCTTGCATTAAACAATTGGGAAAAGAATGCAATGAAATTGTGACTTCAGTGGATATCACAGACTCACTACAAAAAAATGTGAGAGTTTCTTGGGGGTCACAGATTTCAGAAACACTGTTTTCACATAACCTTTGTCCCACAGCTCCCCACCCCTTTTTCTTACATCTGAGCCCTGACATGCAAGTTATATGCAAAAGCAAGAGGCATCATGTCAAGCTAATCAATTTTCAGAAAGACTAATCTGGGAGGATTAAATTTTATTTAAAATGAGCACAATTTCTTAGTCTAGTCTTATATGGTGTGGGAGTAGTAGATAAAGACTTATTGTAACATAAACACAACTTTTGCTTCACTTATTTTTAACCCCAACACACTAAGATGAATGACTTTAAAAGCAGTTTCCATATGGGTGCTGACTATGTAGCTGATGTAACTTCAATCGTGGGTCTGGGTGGTGGGTCTTAAATCTCCTTGGATTTAAATGGAAAACAGGCCTGCATTATGTTTAGTGATTTTCTTTTCTTTCAGGTGCCCCAGGAATCATTGGTTCTGTGTGGTATGCTGTTGACGTTTATGTGGAACGTTCTTCTCTGATTTTCCACAATATATTTCTTGGCATCCAGTATAAATTTGGTTGGTCCTGTTGGCTCGGAATGGCTGGGTCTCTGGGTTGCTTTGTGGCCGGCGCTGTCCTCACATGCTGCTTATACCTCTTGAAAGGTAAGAACAAAATAAAACAGCACACTTCCTCGCCTGCGGTAGCATCCCTCCCAGCCCAGAGGAAACACATCTCACCAGCCCAAGGAACGTTGCTTGCTTGCTCCCTGCCTACCCCATTAGAAATTTCAGTTGTTGGAGGACAACTGATTCACAACACTAGAACCTTAGTATCTGGCTAGTGGTATGTTTGTTGGGAAAAAATCCCTGTAACTACAACTATGTCCAATATCCAAAAATATAATGATAATTTTGATGTGTCATAATCTTATATGTCTCACTTTACTCAATCTACTAAATATATAACCACATTCTGTTGATTCTTATTTTGTAGTTGGCTTTATTCCTTTGATAATTATGTAAGTTTAAAAAGCTAAAGATATAATCTGTTCTTAGAAACAATAATTAGTACATATATGTAAACTAAAAAAAAGGGCAGTATACTGTGTCTATGTATTTACATGCAACATAATGTGTA
Organism: Camelus dromedarius; assembly: GCF_036321535.1. Lineage (NCBI taxonomy): Eukaryota > Metazoa > Chordata > Mammalia > Artiodactyla > Camelidae > Camelus > Camelus dromedarius. The sequence goes on from NC_087437.1 coordinate 56,295,216, forward strand.
TGTACAGTCGAACTGTAATAATTCTACCTAATAAAACTGAAAAAGAAAAAAAACTAACTAAATAAATAAATCTCATCAGCTGAAAGAAAAAAAAATAAAATTAAAAGATGTATATCTAAAGTTAAACAGAGAAATAGGCTGAGAGCTAAGTCAGATACATATTTGTTGTTAAAAAATGTAACATATTGGGTTTCCTAAAAATGTCACTGAAAAAACTAAGGAAATTCCTCTCCTTGCAAGAAAAAAAAAAGAAAAAAAAGGAAATTACTTGGCTGAATTTTAAATCTAAAAAAGCTTTTAGGTTGAGAATCTTAGATTTTTCTTCTAGGGTTCTTCTTAGATGATTCCTTCTTGGAATATTTATATTCTTGCCTCTTTTGGGAAAGAATATATAAAATGACATTTTTTTGTCAAAGTTTACCGAGGCATAATTATTTTTATGTCGCTATCTTTATCACTTTCAAACAGATATCGGACCTGAGAGGAACTATCCTTATTCCATGAGGAAGGCCTATTCAACTACAGCTATTTCCATGGCCAAGTCGTACGCAGCCCCCCGGACACAGACTGCCAGAATGTATGCTGTAGACACTAGGGTGTAAGGTGCCGCGTGTCAGTCTGTGTGTGTGTGTTATGTAATCACTCAATGTGTTCAGGCCAATAAAATAACAAGCCGATCCAGGAACAGTTATCTAGACTTTGTGTTCAACTAAATTAATTGCTCACCTTAATCAAAAAGTTTGATTCTCCTATTACTTCTCCTTTTCAATTCTTACATTCTTCCACGTTTTTTTTTTTACCCCTCCTCTCTCACACACACACTTCCCTTGTATTTAACGATAAGGTTGCCAGGATATAAAAATGTTTGTTTGTGATTTCCATGTTGCTATTAGAGATTGTGACATGGTAATGTTAAAGCAAAATGATGCTTTAAGAATAGAAAGCAACTTTCAAAAGAGGCCAGAGATGCTAATCTTTGAAGGGGTTGACAGGCTCTTAGCTCCTTCCCTGGCTTTTGCTTCACTTCTTGTATTCTCAACTGAGCAAGATATTTGATAACTTTGAAAAAGATGGCTCTTCCAAATTCAAACCAGTATATCAAAGCTTACCATTGCTCTGATTCTGTTAAAATAGGAAAAGAAAATAACAGCTTGGTGTACCAGTTATGGGTGGGAGTCAAAGTTAAAAAGGTTCCCCTCCACACTCTAAATGTCAAAAGCAAATGCTAAGTTAATACTGGAGTCAGTGCTGAATTTCTTCCTCATTAACAACATAGGAGACCTGTGTATCATGTTATCGCCACTCCAAGTTTGCCTGTGTACTGTCAAATATTAAACTGCAGCAGTGATAGCTAAACAAGGGAGTTCACTCAGTATTGAATGGACATCCAAATGTGTTCTAGAATGTACCATAATAGAATTCACCACTTCAGGTGTCCTCTCACCGCTGGATCTTCAGCACCCAGCAAAATCTCTGGCATGTGATAAACTGTGCCAAATATCTGTTGCCTGAAAGAAATAAAGGCACACAACTCTCGACTGAAAATAATCACTTTCCCTCAGAAAATATGTGCTTTTTAGAAAAAACAGAATTATATATGCACTTAAAAAAATCAGTAGATGATTGCTAATGGGATTTTATTCGTATAATATAACCTTATTTTTTTAAATTGTAGAGTTTGTTTTTCAAGTTATAAAATTTAACCTCAGGTTTTCTAATTCCCTATTACTCACATGAATAGCATTAATACCTTTGTGGTACCTTAACAGACTGTCAGCTGAACTAAAAATTAGTTCTTTGGAAAAAAGGAAATTTAGTTGTGAATTTCTGAAGCTCCCAAAAGAAATGTTTCCAATTAAGAAAGATAAACATACTGTGAAATTGAGACGATGGAAGCTGGTACGTGAACTGTGGAGAATGATGTTCATGAATTCACGTGGTATCTCTTTACCAGTATCTCAGGAGAATGTCTAATCTAATCTTAGAATTAAGAACAGTTGATTCACTTTTATTTCATGGATATTATTAACTTGTGTAATTGACATTTAACAAAATCATTTGTAGATTATGTTTACTAGTTCTATGGGTATTCATCTATGCATTTCAAAATTTGTTTTCTGTTGTTCTTTATTTTCAACCTTGGCTTTTAAAATTTCTATTCCCACATTTATTTTATGATATATCATGTTTTATACATTCTAATAAGTCTCCTGAAATACTCCTGGGGAAAGGCAGGATAAAGTTAGTTAAATAACTAGTTAGATTTTAGAGATACAGATCTTCCCCCCCTCAAAGGTTTCATTTGTATGAGGGTATATCTCAGACAGTTATGGTGATAATTGAAATCTATGAATGTTTAAAATTTTTTTTGCAATAAAAATATTTTGTATATCCTAGAAGGAATATTCATATTTTTAAAAATTCTCTGGGAACATTTATTCCTAATCCACTGTGATTTAATGAAACACCCCAAAATGAAGTATAACAAAGAATATATTTTGTACAGCAACTAGTGAACACAGAACAAATAATAAATTATGAAGCAGTAATAATTAACAAAGTGGTGCTTAGCATGCGCAGAAAGAAAATATAAGCCCAAGGTATACACATTTGTGATTATTATGTTGAAGCATTAAAACAGCCCACTAAACTCTGAGTATTACAATTTACTTATATCTTGTTAATTGTGGTAAGAAAAATAAAAATTTATAAAATGGAGCAATCTTATTACCTATCCCTTTATTAACTATTACTTTCTAATATCACATTTTAATTGAAATTAGCTATTTGTTATTATAAAAGCTATATAGGTGCATTGTAGAAAGTTGGAAAACATAACCAAAAGTGTATGATATTTAAATACCATGGGACTGACTATATTCTCTCCACCTGTATCACTGCTCCTAAAACCTTCCTGAACATCTCTACATTCTTCCAGATATTTTGTGTTTACACACATACACACAGACAATATATTTCTTTTTTAAGAGATCATTTTTAAGAGGTCACTTTAAGAGATCATGTGTTGCTTTGTAACCTACTTTTTTCCTCCATTAATTACCATTATCTTTCCATAGCAATACATTTGCATCTTATCTAATACCTGATCCATGTTTAAATTTCCCTGAGTTTCTCAAAATGCACTATGCTACTGTTTACTTCAAACCAATATTTGCATTTCCTCTGGTTGTTATGCCTTTTATGTCTCTTTTAACCAAGCTACATTTTTTTTTTTTTAATCCCTGGCTTTTTTTTTTTAAAGAAACTGAACTGGTTTTCCTACAGTTTGTTCCATCTTCTGGGTTTTCCTGGTGGTGTCATTTAGATTGTTTCCCTATACCTTGTATTTCCAGTAAACTGGAATTTAAATCAAAAGGCTTTGATGGAATCAAGTCAAATAGTTCCTTACATACACCATACGTGAATCTTATCTGGAGACCTAATATCTGGTTGATTTAGCCTCAGTTGTGCTAAGGTTGTTCACTGGATTGGGGCGATGCCAATCCAATGCTTCCATTCTTCACTTACACATATTTTTCCTTTAGTGACAAAAATGAGTGATTATTGTGGTGCTATTTTGGAAACTCGGAATATCTCATTCTCTATCAACCATAATAATAAATTTAAAATAATACTTCTAACAATTGATAATCTTTATCTGAGTAAGTAAATACATCAGTTACAGGTTGAAGAAAGATTACTTTTAAATTTCTATTTTAGGTCCATCTGCTGAAAACTTCTGTAAAATAAGCCTTAGTCTCTTCGTTTGTCTGTTTAGTTACCCTGAGAAGACAGGATAAATGGTTAATTCTTCCCCTTCATTTACCAATTTACTCATACAAAATAAGGAGCTGGTTTATTAGTGAGATAATATATAATTTATCAGCCAAACAGGGACAATCTGAGAATAAAAGTGGGTGCTATAAATAATTAAGTCAGAACTCTCCTGGGAAAGCAAGGAGGTATGGTTCTTCTTTTAGCTCGAAGGATGATGAATAATTTGCAACTATTTCTTTGTATTTGAGTGTCATTATAACTTGCAGAGTTTCATTGATTTAATGTGTTTTAATCCGCAATACCTATTATTATTATGATACTTACATTGGTTCCCCTTTGGTCTTGTGTGGGCTTTTTAAAGCTGGCTCCTGTGTTTTCTTGACACAGTTCTTTAAAAAAAATTTTTTTTCAGTAATTGTAATGTTGAAGTACATACAGAAAAGTACATGTTTACAGCTAGATGAATTTTCACAAAGTGAATATACCTGTATAATCTGTATTCATGTCAATAAATAAAAGATTATCCTTTCTCAGAAGTTCCCTCTGACTCACCTTCTAGTCATTACCCTCCCCGTTCTGTGGGTAACCACCTATCCTGACTTCTAAAACCATAGATTAGTTCTGTCTGTTTTTGAACTACAGTGTATTTAACTCTTTATGTCTAACTTCTTTCACTCAACATTATGTCCTCAGATTCAACTTAGTTATTTTTAACACACTTTCCAGAGGGTTCTTCTGAGCATGCATAGCCCAGTTAACTGACCCAAGTGTAAAAATCACTTTTAGAAAACTATCTGGGTAAAGATGATTTCCATACAAGGGGATTGGATAATACAATTATGTCCTTCACCATATAGTTTTCTTGTTCATAATACTGTAAACTGTAAAATTTTCAGATATTCTGATATTACATTCTTTAACACTCTCTTCCTTGCTCACCACCCTCCAACCAACTGCATTTCTTTCTCTGCCTCAAAAGCCCCATGTTTCTCTTGCCAGTAGCCCTGCAACAACTTCTCTGCTTTCCAATTCTTACCCCTAGCATCCTTCCTCTCTCAGTAACACATCATCACTTCTTCAGGGAGACCTCCCTGACTTCCACTAGACTGGGTAAGGCCAGTGGAAGTCCCTAATACCTGAGGGCTCTGCTTTCATTCCCCCCATTGCACTTCACTTAGGAGTGTGGTTTCCAGATCCATATCTCGATCTCCTGCAAGTTTGCAAGCCCTAAGAGAGCAAAACACATTCTCCTTTGTGCACTGCTCTATTCCTGGTACCTGGCAGAGTGCCTGATGCATAGTAGACCTTTAATACATATTTTTGAATAAATGATGATAATACCTTAACCGGAAAAGCTAAGCATTTTATTTGCATCCATTGCATGCAATTACTTCCTCATTGGATTATTCCTTCCATTATTCATGCATACATTTGTTCAGTTTAACTGAAAGGCTGTCTCCTTATTTTCAAGCAACCTAAGGCATAGAGGGGACAGAGGCATAAAAACACGAAGCTTAGAGTGCAATAAAGTAATTGCCGTAATGTGGGTGTGAACAAAACGTCATGGGAAAAGCAATCACCGCCTCTGCCTGTGGAGTCAGGGAAGGCTTCACAGAGGAGGGAAATTCCAGCTGAGAAAAGAAAGACGGTAAGTATTTTCAAAGAGAACAAATTAGGGGAAAGAGTTCTCTGCAAAGAGAAAAACGTGCACAAAGAATGAAGAGAGGGCAACTAATGTGCTAAAAATCACAAGCAGTTCCATGTCCTCAGAGCATAATTGGGATAAGGAAGTTTAGATATTCACAGATTACTTTAAAATAAAAACCCTAGGAAGATGGCATTTTCTTTCTTTCCAGTGTAGGAAAATTGAGGTGAAGTTGTTTGCTAAAAAGCCGTTGACCACCATTAGAAATACTACCCAAGTTCATAAGGTGTTAGTTTTATTCTGTGGGGTAACTATCATGGTTTCTGGTTTCCCTCCTACAGTCAGCCTCTTTGAGGCATCATCTATGTAGGGAAGTCATTAATACAGCCTTCACCGTCACAGAGACACGTTTGATTCCCAAATTCATCTTCCTACCGTATCCTCTACTTTACACCTTATCTTCTTTCAAATCAAATCTTTTACCTTTTCATTTTTTTTACTTCATCTCAACATTCCAATTTCATTTTAAGGAGATAAACTGGGAACTACGTGGGAAAAGCATTCCTGGAGCAGATTCTGCAGTTTTTGAGCTATGAAGCAATCGTTCTCAAATGAACAATGTCAGCCCCTGATATGCAGTAATTAACTGGAAGATAATATAATGCACAATCCAATATTGGTTACCCTGTTTCCATTCAAAAAGGCTAGTGATTTGTCATTTAAAATTTTTACTGAAATCTTTATTTGTTTTAAAAAGAAAAGAAAGAAGAATAAAACAAACAAAAACATCAATTATCCCAGCACCCAGAGAATCTTCGTTAACAGAGAAAAAAAATACATGCATAAGATTTCTCTAAAGTTAAGAGTACAGAAATGTAAATATTAACAGCGTCTCTCTTATTCACCTCAATGGTCCACCCTCATCTCTCTCCCAGGAGGTGTACCCTTCAAATATCTCTGCTATCCTTTCACAGGGAAAAATGGTACTTTATGGCACACATAGATCTTTTGAAAATGTATACTCTTCTTCTACCTTTTAAAAATAAAATTAATAATTAACTATATTTATTGGCATTTTTCCATATTGCCTCATTCTTTTCAATGCTGCATAGTTCTTTGTTCATATGTACCACTATTTTTGCTATTTTTGCTATTATATGAGATGTGGCAAAGAACATTGTTTTAAAAGCATCTTTGTTTTCTTATAGAATAATAACTATAGTATTACTTTCTTTGTCTAAAAGTAGAAATGGCTGAATCCTTGTGGAGATGTATTAACATTTTTGATATATATAGCCAAATTGGCCTTCAAAAGATGTGCTAATTTATCAGGAGTGTATACAAATACTTGTTTCCCCACACCCTTGCCAACACAAGGTATTAGCAACATTTAATATTATTACCACTTTTATGGGTAAAAAATGATTTATTGTTGTTTTAATTTACACTTATTTAACTAAATTGAGCATAGCTGATAAACTTTTATTATAGTCACTAATTATTTGAATATTTATTTCCAAAGGTGAAAATTATGTTTTTTTGTTTTTAGTCTCATACTAGCATGTATCTCCAATTTCAAAACACATGTTGAGCTTCTGAAATTGTGTTATACTTACTGCCCATGGTGTCTGAAAACATTTTTAGGTGGTGCATTGAATATTTTTCTTTTACTGTCATCTTTTTTTATGTGGATTTGAATAAGCATGTTATCCACTTACAATATAATTTAAAGTTTTCATTTAAATATATTTAAGTTTGAAATGGAGTTGATTTAAAAATATATTAAATGAAAATAAGTAAAAATGCTTTTTAGGTATATCCAAAATAAGAATGCCCATATTCGAGTGATTGAATAGAGTACACAGTGGGTTAATCAATGTACTATTCTTAAAATATACTCCAAGCAAAAGGTTCAAAAGTTTATTAAATTTCATTGCTTAGGCAAAGTAGAGCCACAAGTTAGAATTAGAGTTAGCAAGTAAAAAGAGGACACATGCTCAGATTCAACCTATAGGCTTTCTCCAGAGCCAAAAAGTAAGAAAACAGAATATTTTTTAGTTATTTAAAATAGATCTCAGAAATTACATTTCACTCATAAATATTTTACTATATATGTATGACAGATAAAGACTTTTTAACAATGTAACCACAATACCATCATCACAGTCAACAACATGAACAATTAACAACTCCTTAATATCAATTTTCCCAAAGTCTATTTTGTTTCAGCTGTCTGAAAATGTCCTTTTCAACTGGATCTAAATTGCCCACACTTTGCATTTGATATAACTCAAATAAAATACTATCATTTTAATTTCTATAATCTGTATTTGAATGAGGATTTAGAAGACTTGAAAAATGCAAAGTACTATAAGGTTTCCTTTGCAAAACTCAACTTCTTCCACAAAACTGATGGGTTAAACGTTCTGTTGATAATGTTTGGAGGTGGCAGGGATGGTGGTGGTGGAGAAGTTGTAGTTAAAAATAGAAATTTAAGAGAAGTTAAGGGGATGCTTTTGTGATACAGGTTTGGTACAGGAAAGGAAAATGAAGCCAGATAGACCTGGCCCTTTACCGTCTTCCTGAGTTTGCTGGAAGAGGTGCTGGGTATAGGAGGAAAATTGGGAAGGGTTGTGGAAATCATCAAATGTTTCTATTTTCTAAATTAAGTTTTTGTATGCAAAGCAAAGTCTATGTAGCCCAGAGAACTAGAGGAAGGAATTGAGAGATACTCTAGTTGCAAATCATAGTTTTCCTTTTATAAAATTTAAACAAACATTATACAGTGCCTTTGTTTTCTAAAGTTATTGCACAGAAAGTATTGATTACAGGAGGAAATCAAAGGGGGGTTCATTTCATTGTTAAAGGGAAAAGCTTCAAGTTCAGTAAATAAAAACAAAATAAGCTGATTTGGTTAATATAACAGAAATTGAAGCAGTCAGAAAACCTTGTCATAAGCAGACAAAATAAAAGTGAAGAAAACTAAGAAAAAATGCATTATTGGAGAATAAAAACTGGAGAGCTAAGGCTTAATCACATGGAGTTAATGTTCTAGTATTGGTTATTCAGAGAATATGCCAATTCTTGCTGCCTTCTCAATGGAATCCTCTCCTTTTGCTACTAAAATTATATTAAATTAAAAACATGTGGTGGGTGGAAATAGCTCAGTGGTAGAGCACATGCTTAGCATGCACAAGGTACTGGGTTCAATCCCCAGCACCTCCATTAAAAAATAATAAAAATAAATAAAAAATAAATAAATAACATGTATTTATAAAGTATATAAACTCTCCCCTACAGCCTTACACAGTTTAGTTTTGGTTGCAAACATCCTGTAAACCTCAAACAGAAAAACAGAAGTCCTGCAGTCACACAGACTTACCCTTTTCAGTGACCATCTATTGTTAGCTGAGTATGTCTTTTGATTGTCCATTCATTACATTTAGCAGCTTATCAGAGAGTTCCTTTCAACTGCAAACTCTCTTTAAAAGAAAAAACTTTTAACAAAACAGCATGATATTGGTACAAAAATAGGCATATGGATCAATGGAACAGAATATAGAGCCCAGAAATAAGCTCAAATTTTTGGACAATTAATCTTTGACTAAGGAGCAAGAACATACAATAGAGTAAAGACCGTCTCGTCAGCAAATGGTGTTGGGAAAATTGGACAGCTGCGTGTAAATCAATGAAGTTAGAACACTTCCTCACATCACACACAAAAATAAACTCAAAATGGTTACAGACTTAAGCATAAGACACTATAAACCTCTTAGAAGAAAACATAGGCAAATCATTATATGACATAAATCTCAGCAATGCTCTCCTAGGGCAGTCTACCCAAGCAATAGAAATAAAAGCAAAAATAAACAAAAGGAACTCAATTAAACTTACATACTTTTGCACAGCAAAGGAAACCGTAGGCAAAACAAAAGGACAACCTACAGAATAGGAAAAAATATTTGCAAAAGATGAGACTGACAAGGGCTTAATCTCCAGAATATATAAACAGCTCATACAACTTAATAAGAAAAAAACAAAACAAAAAAACCCCAATCCAAAAATGAGCAGAAGACCTAAACAAGCAGTTCTCCAATGAAGACATACAAATGGCCAATAGGCACGTGAAAAAATTCTCAATATTATTCTCTATCACAGAAATGCAGATTAAAACTCAATGAGGTATCACCTCACTCCACTCAGAAGGGCCATCATTCAAAAGCCCACAAACAGTAAATGCTGGAGAGACTGTGGAGAAAAGAGAACCCTCCTACACTGCTGGTGGGAATATAGTTTGGTGCAGCCATTATGGAAAACAGTATGGAGATTCCTCAAAAGACTAAAAATAGACTTACTATATGATCCAGCAATCCCATTCCTGGACATATATCCAGAGGGAACCTTAATTCAAAAAGATATATGCATCCCATTGTTCACAGCAGCACTATTTACAATAGCCAAGATACGGAAACAACTTAAATGTCCATCAACAGATGACTGAATAAAGAAGTTGTGGTATATTTATACAATGAACTACTACTCAGTCATAAAAAAATAATAAAATAATGCCATTTGCAGCAACATGGATGGACCTAGAGACTGTCTTTCTAAGTGAAGTAAGCCAGAAAGAGAAAGAAAAATACCATATGATACCACTTGTATGTGGTATCTAAGAAAAAGACAAACTTATTTACAAAACAGAAACAGACTCACAGACATAGAAAACAAACTTATGGTTACCGGGGGGGAAGAGGGTAGGAAGGGATAAGTTGGGAGTTGGAGATCTGCAGACACTAATACATATAAAATAGATAAACAACAAGTTAATATTGTATAGCACAGAAAACTATACTCAATATCATGTAGTAACTTATGGTTAAAAAGAATATGAAAGCGAACTATGTATGTTACTATATGGTTGAAGTATTGTGCTATATACCAGAAATTGACACAACATTGTAAACTGACTATACTTCAATAAAAATTATTTTAAAAAACCCTCCACGTCTTCAGTAAGACCTTAGCACCCCAGTAATGTTTTGGCATCCTTAAGAGACTACCATCCCATCCCTTCGCTCAATTCTTCTTGTATAGCATTGATCTATTTTGTTGGCAGGTGACAAACATTCCACATGGTATCATATCATGTAAGCATGCAGTTGTCCACTGATTATTCAAAACAAATTCCTAGGTTTTATTTTGTCTCTCAATATTCTTCAAGAAAAAAAATAATAGCTCTAGGGCTTCTAAATCTAGAAAGCAATTAGCCAGTGGTACCTAAGACTTTTTAACATTATAAACTTACCCAGATTTAGATGCATCATAGAGAGAATAACCTGAATTGATACATGAATTCAGTTTTTATATCCAATGGAAAAAATAAAAACTGATGAATTACTTAATATAAAGAGAAATATAATTATGTTAATTACTAGAGAAAGGGAAATTCTCTTAGTTTTGCTTACTGCATCCATAAACAGATTTTCCTAAGAGGAAATCTTTCCTTGATAAACATGATAATGAAACTTAACATGCCTGCATTTGTCGATAACTTCAGTGTTTCTGGGCAATACCACTTTTCATCTTACTAATATAAAAATCTGACATCTTGACTGGTACACATTACTTGCTTCATGAATCATAGAGTTGGTCTAGACTCGCATAATATTAGAAGGGAAAAATAAATATTTCCAAAAGCACAAATGTAAATTACATTTTGTTTATCACCAAATTATTCTATTTTGTAAAGGGATATTAATTTATTTCATTTTCCCAGAGCTATATTTAGTAAAATAACAAAAAATGCTATTTTCCAGGATCTAGTATTGAACATGAAAAAAAAAACAACCTGTATTGTTATTTTATACAAAATCACAAAGCAAAATAAATTTAAAAGTAAAAGATTCCTTTGGAATGTATGTTCTATTTTCCTCCTTTGTTCTGATCTGAAAAAAAAAAAAGTCATTCTCTACTGGAAGTGGACTCACAGCCAACACATTTTTGTTGTCTCATTTTCTCATATACAATCCTCAAGTACTTCACATTTTGCCTTAAATATAATATTCTGGTTGAGTTTCATTTCATAGTCCACATGAATGCTATTTAGTCCTATCCCAGCTCTATTTCATTTCTGTGAAAGATATTGAATTTTAAAGTTGTCTTTTATAAAACTTGTGCTCCTGACACAAATGAAACAGATTTGGAACCACAAAACTGAAAATTAAAAGGGACCTCATGGTCAGGTAAAAAAGAAGTAGGCTAGACCCTTAGGGTCAGTGCTGTATGTGTTACGGACCATGTGAGCATCCCATACACAAATTACCCTGCCTTTGCAGGCAGCACAAACTCACAGGTGTCACCCTCAGAAGTGTGAGTATATTGCAAATTTCCTAGACTCTCTGATGGCAGACATCTCACCTGATGCTCAGCTGCATTGTGAGCAATATGACCTACAATAGTAGATTCCTCTTTGCAAATCTGAAACTCACTATTATTCCATTCTGCTAGGGTCTGTCAAAAATCCAGCTTCGTGGTTTCCTTTAGCCATCAAATCAAATCTAGCTATTGGGCTAGAATCATAGACAGGCTTTCATGCCCTCTGCTGGATGTTCAAAGAAAAAGCTACACTTTGTAACAGTAAGGAAAACCTCATTTAAAAAATGAATGCTCTTTGACAAGGGAAGAAAAAAAAAAAAATCCATTCCTATCAGAATTGAAATCTGAGAAGCTAGGTTAAAATGAATTTTAATGACTTTTGATAAACTAAGATACAGGCACAGATTTTCAGAAATGAGATAACAGAAAAGGAACGCAGGTTTATTTTTTAAATGTCTGCTTTAAATGTCATGAAAATCATACAACCCAAATTAGTTTTATAATTTTATTATTTACAGTAGTTTTCAGTGGCCCATAAAGAGCACCTGCTACAGAGCTTTCAGGTGTCTGTCTGTTCTCTAGAATAAAGTGGTGGAAGCTCTAGTATTATCAAAAAGTTGGTTGGAGAAATATATCCAGAACCTTGTACAATACTTGACATATAAAGTATTTTTAGGCATTAAATGAAAATGTGCCCTGTGATATTTGATAAGAAATCTTTGTTGGAAAAGTCTCAATGAAAACAAACATTTTTTACCAGTCCTACCCACGCACCAAGCATGTACTTCGGTTAGACTCACACTGACACATAAAGCAAGTCACTTAGAAAGAAATTCCAATCGCTTCAACCCTGATTTTCACTAATGTCTTCATCAAACTCCAGCTGCTGAATCATTAACCATGTTTCCAGATGTGCTTACACTTTTCAAGGTATTAATTATAACCGCTGCCTGTTCTATAATTGGAATGGATTTTAACATACGTAGCTTATAGGATATGAACAAAAACGCTTTCCTTAGAGTCATTTATTTGAAATAAACGTAATTATAACCCACATTCTCTGATGTTTATTTTTATAGCCACTTTTGAAGATAAAAGATCATAGTGGAAAAATACCTGGAATAGGAATTGAAAGATCAAAACACATAGTCTAGTTTTGTCTCACACTAATTAGCTATGCACCTTGAACTAGTCAATTATCTTTCCAAAGCCCATTTTTCTCATTTGTTAAGTGAAAGCAGTTATATATTTGTATATATATGTATTTCTTTTGTGTTTTTTAAATAGAATTTTGCTGAGGTCTTCAACTATAAGAGTAATGTACAAACAATATTGAAAAATTAGAAAATCCAAAAACATGAATAAAAAAAATGAAATTACCTGTAGCCCCACCACCTAAAGACCTTTATGTTTAACATTTTTCCTTATGGTATAATTTCCTTTGTTTGTTTGCAATTGCAAAGTACAAATTTGCCAAACATTTATGTATTTCACTCTATGTATTTTTTTGTATTAAAGTAACACTTGCATTTGTTTTTAAAAGTCAAATAGTACTGTTGGCTCATGATGAAAATCAGCACTTCTTCCCATATAGCATTATCTCCAAGTCCCATTTCTTCGAGGAAATGATTTTCAACTATTTTAGCATTTTGTTTCAGATATTTATGACCTAATTTCCAGATGATGTACTTTACCATTATTTTCTGATCTAAAAAAAATTAGACATTATTCATTGGCTCCACACAATCTGAGATTAGGATTTACTCTTTTATTATAGCCTGCCACCTTCCCTCATACACACTTCCCTCCTCTGCCTACCTTGTCGATACGAATAATGTCCATTTTATAATTCAACATTAATTACTTACATTATTCATAACAAAAATTTGGGGGCTTAATTCAATTTTTATTTTTCACAGATTTATAATCACCTTATGTTTTCAGTCCCTTTGCTTTCCATTTACTGATAGTTAATTTATCACCACATTTTCATTACATATTCTTCCTTAATCCTACCTCTTGTTCTCCAACAGCTGTTTGCTGTGATGTTCCCATTGGAACTGGCTCTTCTCTGCGCTGCTTCAGTGCTGTCTTTCTGTAGGTCAAGTTCATCATCACTTCCCAAATCCTCTTCACCTCTCTTGCCTCTAATTCTTGAGCGGTTCTGCGTTGGTACAGCACGAACTTGCTCGATTATTCTGTTTCTTTCCTTAAGACACTTAGCAAAGTGGAGAAACGTGAAACCCAGTCAATTTTGATTTATCTACCTGTATCCATCACATACACATTTCCATGTACTAAAACTCACTGCTTATTTTCTTCATCATCTTCTTGCCACTCTCCTCATTCTTGTGAATTAAAAACATGTTTACTCCTTTACTATAACTTTAGCAGGTTTAAGAAGGGAATGGCTATGTTCAACTCACTATGTGTAACTTGACGTTAAGAATAGCAAGGCTAAAAACTTATTGGGAGAATGAAGTCTGAAAGCGGTTTGTGCACCCTAAAGCCTCCACACGTATCAGGGATTATTAGGGCATAATTAACACAAGTTTCGCTGGGCACCTTTCATCAGTGATTACTAATGAGATTATCTTACCAGCACTGTCAGCTTTCCCCGGCTGTTACCCACATTCACTTTTGTAAGGCTTCATCTCCGTCAAATTCCCATCCAGCTATTTTTGGAAATTTCCAGAACCAGGGAACTTACAAAATTTATTTGAATATATGGTAAGTGCGAGGCTGCTTTAGAAGCCTGAGTTATAAATCAGTGGCTAACACAAAGATCCCTTCCTTCGTGGATTTATGCCCTAGCAAGAGAAGACACATAGCAGAATATAAATAGAATTTTGCTATGCAGTACAGTAGAAGATGCTACGTAGGAGACAATAGGTGCTATGGGCGAAGGAAAATTGCACAAGACAAGGAGGCAGAAGTGCTAGGGTTGGGAGAGGCTGCAATTTAAAGTAGGAAAAGCAGGATGGTTCGCTGTGAAAGTGACTTTCGAATAACGACTTGCAGGAGGCGAAGGGGTGAAGCAATGACGCTATCTAGGAGGAGAGCTTTGCAAGCAGAGGGAACAGTGTGTGCAAAGCCCAAAAGAACAGGTGGAGGTGGGATAATACCTGTAGGTTTGAGGACAGTGTTCCTGGAGCAAATGGACAAGGGCGAGAGTCATAAAAAGAGACCTAAGTGGTATCTACAGAGCCTTGTGTCAAGGACTTTAGTCATTTTCTCTGAGTGAGGTGGATTGTCACTGGAGTTTAGTTAAGGGACATGGTCCTCCTTACGCTTTAAGAATATTACTTTAGACACCATTAGATATGGAATATAAGCAAGCAAAGCTGGGAGCAAACGCCAGTTTAGATACTGTTGCAGTAATTCAGGCAAGAACTGGCAGTGAGTGGCTCACACCAGAGATGGAGTTAAGAACTGTGTGAATATAGACCTATTTCGAGAGAGCTAAGAGCTAAGCCAAGTCATTTCCGAGGTAGGAAGTCACATAAAAGGAGGACTCAAGGCTGACTCCAGGGTCTTTGGTTCAAGCACCCGGAAGGTTGCTGTTACCATCAGTTGAGATGGGGAAGGTCTGGATAAACAAGCTTGGAAAAGAGTAAGAGAGACGTTTGGTCAAGTTAAATTTGAAAGTTATATTAGGAAAACAAGTAGAGAGTCAACAGTTCTGTTCAACAAATTTGTCAGTAGAAGATCATATAGCATTTGCCATGAATTTCTTTTCCTGGCTCCCTTGCTCGCGGCCACTGCAGAAATGTCACTTGATACCTCACTGCTGCTTCTGTAGTCAGAATCCTCGGTGAGAATACTGAGATCTATGTCAAGGGTTCTTATCATGGCTTGCCAAGAAATGCCAAGTCTTGAGGAAGCAGAGAAGGTCCGCGGGCTCCGGAGTCTGCACTCACGCATGGGAAATGGGAGCCTCTCCTTCGTCTCCACGTTGCGGAATTACGTGTGCTTCATAGCTTAGGTAATCTCCTTCAACATCTGTCAGTGTTCCTCAAGGAGACGTGCAACTCCTTGAACTTTTAATCTTTCTCTTCATTCTACCTTCACCCTTCAACTCCAAATGGTCCTTCTTCCTACTGTCTCCCCTCACCCTAATTCAAGTACTCTCTTTCTGGTTCTGGGTCTAGGCATGTCTAAATCTCTGCTTGGTTCATGGTTAAATTATGATCATTTTTATTAACTCCATACTAGGAAGAGATCAGATCAAAAAAGAGATTGAGGCAGAAGAAGCTGTGATGGGTACTAGAGTAGAATCCTAAACTTGACAGACGCCACCCCATGAGTTATTTACTGCCTATTTGAGTACATGGATGAACTTCACTATAAGCATAAAAGTAGAAAGCAGCAACGATAAACTAAGAGTCCACAAGTTTACTGTGGAAACATCTTCATGACCAAAATTCTTTTTCTACATTCATTCTTTTGTATATTTGTCCTATTGTTAAGACTGTATTAATCAATCTCCAGGAGTTTTCACTAAATGAAGGAATTGTTCATAAATTTGATGTTTTGGGATTAAAAATATTTATAATGTTTTCAATTAATGATCCAGATCTAAAATGGGGTTGATTTTAGGATTTCTTCATATGGAGGTGGGGGCCCTAAAGTGCCAAAACATGGAACAGGGTACAGTTGGGGGTTTTGGGTTCGAAGGTGAATGCCAACATTTGGATTCACAGCTGCTTCTGTCCCTGGAAAGAGAAAGGTAGAGACTTATGATTATTCAGTCAGCATAAAACAGAAGCACATGAACTGTCTAATAAAATCTGGCATTTCTTGGATCACTGAAGCAACAGAAAATTATTTGTACCCTTGAGAAAAAAATTACAAACTATCTCACTCTCTGCAGTGATAGTTTAGCCACCATAGCAAGAAAATTTGCTCTCATGAACCGATTAGATCATCATTGACTAACCCATCAAGAAGCATTTACAATTTAACAGCTGAAACTAGAAGAAATATCCCTTTTGGTAGATCAGAAGACAAGATTCCTGTAAACACTAATGGCATTTAACTAATGCTCCCATCATGAGAAATGCAAGTCTCACTAGAAACATTCAAATACTACATCTGAACTTTATTATTTTATATTTATGCTCTGTAGACTGCAGCTAATGCAGTTAATTAATTTCAACACTTCTCTACGACGAATAGTAAAAATATCAAGTTGTGAAAAGCTTACGATTGAAGTATACACATACATTAAACAAAAGGCATTCTCAAATCTTAAGTTTTGAAATCAAAGGTCTTGACTTTAGATTATACACTGTAAGCCACTGAATATCGAAATCAAGCTTTTTCTTCCTCAAATTGATCACACTTAGTTCAATAGTTCCTTTGGAAATCTCCTGTTAGTATTGGCTTGAAAGAATGATTTTGAGTCACACAGGAAATCAATAGTAATATTTTACAGCCATTAATCTACTATATGTTTTCCTTTTTTTCACATGGGTCTTTATCTTTCTGGGAATATTTTGACTGTTTCTTGCCAAAACAATAATAACACCCATAAATTCATGTTTAAAGAAGAAACTAGGTCCTTAAACTAAATCTGGCCCTTTGACTGTTTTTGTGTATTAAATTTAACTGTAACGCAGTCACGCCCGTTCATTTACTATTGTCTCTGGCTGCTTTTTGTACTATAATTGCAGAGGTGAGTAGTCCCCACAACGATCATACACCTGCAAAGACAAACATATTTCTTATCTTGCCCTATTTTAATAGAAAAAGTTCACTAACCTCTTGCTTAAGGGATTAAGATTTGATACCATCAAGGAGATTCCAAAGAACGTGCCACAACTATCAAAACAATTCCAAGAGTATTTATATATTAGGCAATAGCTGTATTGCTGGAATTCATATAGAGATTACTCAAAATTATTACTTTGGAGTAGGAAATATTTATTTAGGATCATGGACTTCTATATATTCATATTTGTTTTATTTTGTATCTCACTAGTTCACAGGACAAAATATAATAATAGGGATAGAGCTAAATTTAGAATACAAATCTCACTTCCTGGTTCAACACTTTTCTTAAGGGGTTATTTATTTAACTGAATAATCTACTCCTAGGTGATTACACAATTTTTTTATACCTCAGTTTGCTCTTGTGCAATAAAAAGGATAGTAATAGTACCTACATCCATAAAGCAAGGCTAAATGAATGTAAGGTACTGAAAACAAAGCAAGGCTAAATGAATGTAAGGTGCTGAAAACAAAATTATGGCACACAATAGTTACCCACTATAGTGGATTATCAATATTATTAGTAGTGACATTAGTATTAGCATCATTATTATGTATCATGAAGGTACTATGCTAGGACTATGCATGCATTTTCTTGCATGTACAGTATTATTTCTCAAACTATCCTATTTTAATGCTTCAGTAAGGATTTAAACATTATCATTATTAATGATACTGCACAGAGATTACTGAATGAAAAGTTTCTTGAAGTTAGAGCCTTGTACAGTTAGAAAAGTTATGATGACATGGGCCAACCTGGAGGGACTTGATTAAACAGAGTCATATCAGCCAAGGGGACTTGTCTCAGTACTTCCCTCCCTTGTGGATACTGTTAGTGAGCACTGCCCATTTTCCAGGTGAACTGCCCCGGGTGCACTAACACAAAGTCAGAGGTAACTCGGCTATCATTCTACTTGGAGTGGTCCACCAGGTTGACGTGACACAATTATTAGCTCAAATTTATTTCCACCATTGCCATTAGTAACACCGTGCTCCAGGCCACATGGTACTGACACATGCTCTTTGCGGTAGGAAAGTTTTATTGTTATCTCCTGCCTACAAATTCGCTCATTGCTCTTAAGCTTGTTATGAAGCCCACAGGCACTCATTTGAGAAAGAGAACTAAGCTCAGAAAGCTTTTGTAAAATCAAACATATGTCACCTTTCAATTGTTTTCAAGGCATGTTTACGTCCAATATCATGTAACTGGGAGGGGAACGGGCATTATTTTGGTCTTTTGACAGATTAAGAACCTGAGAGAACTCAGTTAAATACAGCTACACCAAGCTTGTGGTTTTGACAGAACTGTTGGTGAAGTTATTATAGTGTGTCGTTTAATTCTGTAAAACAAATACACTTACTGCTGAGCGTTTATAGTCAGCATTCAGATCCCCCAGGTCATGAAGAATCACTCCAGTGGACTTGGCCCTTTTACCCTCCTTCTGCTCTTTTCCCTTCTCTATCGCATTCTCTCTTTCTCTTATGTGGGGGTGGCTTAGACTGCCTGAATTTGAGTCACCATTCTACCACCTACTCTGTTGCTCAATCTCTGTGTGCCTTTGTTCCCTTACCTTTAATGCTCAGAATGATACTGAGCCCCTCATGGAGTTGTAGGGAAGAATAAATGAGATTAGAGATGTCAAGTGTTAGCACAGAGCGCGACGCATGGGAAACACTCAACCCATGTGAGCCGTTATTGTTATCATGCCCTTCCATGACCGTGTGTGAAGGAAATACTCCCTCATTCCCTTTCCTCAAATGCGTCCCAGCATATTTACATGTAAGACATGAAGCATGGGAAAATGAAGTTTCCAAAAGGATGCTGAAATGAGACAGGATCCTGGGAAAGGGGAGGGGAGATGGGAGCAGAGAATGTAAAGGTCAGCATCTAGTCTGTCTCTGTCTAGTCCTCCTGCCCCTCCCCAAGTCAGAGCACTCCCATTTAATCATTGCTGGAAGACTAGTATTTCCATTTGCCCTGAAATAAGAAAAAGGTAAGATTATTTCTGAAATTGCAGAAGAAATGGGGTCAGGGAGATTGGATAGTTGAAAGGCAGCATTATCAGGGAGACCAGCCGGAGAAGAAGCTAAACCCAGATGAGAGTCCCAGGAGGGTGTCTCTGCAGTTCCCACCTCACCGTCCTCTCAGGAATGGCATGGCACCTGCGCGCCGCCTTGTCAGAGACCCAGCTCTGATCCACGTGAGGTAGAATGGGAAGGATTCAATGTCGATTTTATAACAGCTTAGTATATTTTGTTTAAAAATATAAGCAGATAATGGTAGGAATCCCTCGTCTAAGCTCTTAAATTCTCTTTTCTAGTGAACACTAGGTTGTTTTTCTGCTTCAGCCCTTCTTTCTTCTCTCACCTCCCAAACACCAAACTTTCCTCTTTATTATCTTTAAACCTTTTACTTCTTCATAAATAAGAGCTTTTATTCAGCTTCACAATCTTTTTTCCAATGAAAACCTATCTTCATCCATATTTTCAGTGAATTTGGAAAAAACTTGTTTTTAATAAACTTTAAAACTCCATTGTCACTACTTATTTTTAATGCAAATTTAAAAAAAAATAAAGCCATTAACCTAACAAATCTCAAACTGTTTAATTTTTATTTTGAACAACTTTATTGTGGTATGGTTCCTGTACAGTAAACTTGTTTTATTTTTTAAAAATCACTCGTATTTTCTACCTATTCAGCCTGTAATAGTCCCATGGGGGTATCAGAGGGATGAATTCTCCTTTTTCTGAGGCATAAAGAGCTTCATCATAACATGTTATGATATGGAGACTTAGATCCTATAAAGAGGAAATGTCCTATCTTCCCCTTTGTGCCCAAGGGGTGGCAGGGAGTCCAGAAACTCTATTTCACATCCTCCTTTGTCACTAGTATTTTTCAAAGGAGCTCCCATTTTCCTCTCCTGATTCTGTACAGTGGCTGAAAGAAAGACTCAGAAGTGCAACCCCCCATAACCTGCAGGGTGGACGGATGAACCCGGACTTTGCAGGCTGTGGAGGTAGAAGCTGTGGTTTTGACCCTTACCTCTCTCCGCAGCCATAAAAAGATCCCACAGTAGTTCCTTCCTTTTGGAGAGTACCTCCTTTATGAAAATATTAAGTAGGGAGGATCATTCGTCTGGAGAAGGGAAGGTGTAACGAAAATCCAGTGGGAAAAGGAAATTCAGTGTGGGTCTGAATCATTGGTTCCCTGGCGTTTACTTCCAGGAATTACTAGTTAAGAAAGGTAACCAGAGATCATAGAGAGTACCACTTCCTAAATTACTCTTCCGTGTTTTATTTTGGAGAGGAGAAGCAGGAATGGCAAGAGGCACAACTCTGGGAGCCACACCTACATCAAAGATGACGTGAATAGCTGTTCACTGTCTGCTGTCTGGACAGCCACCCTGAGCACCTGTAGGACAGAATGGGAGGTGGGCAGGCAATGGAATTACCTAACACGTGACCCAGCGTAGGTGAGGATAAAAATCAAGGGGAAGTGGCAACTGAGCTGGCGGTCTCTAAGATGGACATCAACAGAAGTGATCTTCATATAGAGTTTGAGCTAGGAATGTTCCTGGAGCAAAATAAAAGTCAGAGCTGTGCTGGTGGGATTAGGAAGGAAAGGATAGCATGAGAAAGGAAATGAGGGGAGGAATGAGGATTCTGGAGTGCAGTCCCTACCACTGAGGAATCACCCAATGGAAATGTCTGGAGGTTTAGGATACAAGGCTGTACTTAGCGTCCAGGGATGAGGTGGCTAAGTCATGTGTGTGCCTTGACTGAATTTTCATTGTTCCCTACCCTCAATTCTGGGCAATTTGTAGTCTATTAGTTGACCTGCAGCAAAGACTTAAGGGGTATATTTACCCGGTAGAATGAGAACAGTATATAACTTCCTCTAAGGGAAGTAACAGTCACTTTTCTGAATTGGTATTTAGGAATTAGAGACAATATCTGAGAAGCTTCTGACCTACTGCCTAGTACTTGGTAGATGTGAATTGAATTATAACTATATATATATATGAAATATATATATAAAAGTTTCTCCCCATGTGTTGTCTTTTCCTGCCCATAATGACTCCGGGGTAACGTAGGGGATGTGATTCTAATGCCCTTCACTCAGTGCTTTTACATGTAGATTATTGAAGTACTATCTCAGTTTTGACCCCCTTTTTTCACACTCACACCTGTTCAGCAAAGTTCAGACGAATTCAAAAGCATTTATGTAAACCACCGCCCAGGAAATACTCAAAACATTAGATAAATGGGGATTTAACTGTGGCACATTAATTGCCTTAAAAGTTAGAATAATGTTACTAGTTAGCTTATTTACCTAAAAGTAAATACACAAATTTTCTAAGATTTGAGGTCGTCTAGTTTAAAAAAAAGTCTTCCTCAGAGTGAGAGATGGGCTAGGAAGACTGGTGTGGATTCTTCTCTTTAGAAACTCAAGTTCAGTTGGAAGAAACAAAATTGCATTTATTATTAAATACTTCTTGTTAAATAAAGAAAAACAGACCAATATGACTATGGTGAGCCCTTTGACTAACATATTTTGTTAGAAGGTCAGTCAGCCTATTTCCCTGTACACGCAATGGAAAGTGTTTTTGATTTTAGGAGAAAAAGCTATTTTTATTGGAGAATTTAATTATCCTTCTCAAAATAACCATTTCTGAAATTGATAATGTGTTTCCCTTGTTCAATAATAATTTTAAAAAGCCAATAAGGAATATAATCACTAAATCTTAGTACTTAATTTTGATCCTAATACATTTTAGTTTATTTTTACCCTACTTCTTATTTAGCTGTTAGTATTTCCAGGATATATCCTGATCTATCTGTTGAAAATCTTATGCTGATCCAAGTCTCTGAAGGGCAGCTGTTAATCTCTACCAAGTACTCTTGAGGGGACTGTGGTTTACAACCCAGTGCCTTAGAGGAAAAGTCTTACAGTAAATGGTCTCTGGATAAGGGCACTGCTTAACACAAAGAAATAAACTATCAATTATCACCTCCCAGAAATCAATAAATGATCATTCTTCTACTCACAGCTGAGGCTGGCAATTACAAATAATTCAAGATCACGATTTCCTCCATTTCTTACCTCTTAATGCAGACTGGAAAATAATAGGAAAGGCATGGTTTGGGGGATGGGGGTTGGGAGCAGGTAGAATCAGGATGCTGCCAAAGTGTCTCGGGAGAAAGGACATGAGTACTGATACCCTCCTGCCCGATCCCCAGTATTTCAGGCTCTGCACTGGCAGCGGACAATCGGGAAAGTGTTGTCCAATATTACTTCAGGTAAGTGAAACATGGACAGCTTGGTAAATGAGACTATGAACACAGGGTAGGTTAGACAGATATCAAAAGCCTAAAGATGCTCTTTTGTACCTTAAATCTTACCATTCACTTGGAGTGGCCAGCCCTGTGTATCTCTTCCCCTCTGTTATTGACTGAGCAACATGTTTAGGTTGTATCCCCACACTCAACTATGAGTCATTTCCCCAGGACACCTTTTCTTCTTTTGGGGTCTTCTGTCTTCTGAAGTTTTCTCACGTAGACTTTCTTCCTAATGAATGCCTTTGAGTCTTTAATAAACTATGTCTTAGTTTATGTTCACACATCTGCTTTTCATAGGTTAGCTTTTCAGTTCACCCAAAACTATAAGGTTTCCAAAGAGGACGTCCAGAAATGTGCAGACAGCTTACCGTTAACAGGGTCCAAGTCTCCAACAGCAAAAACAGCCATGGTGCGTCTTGCGGAACCATTTTGGGGTGGCCTCAGCCAGCACTGGAGGCAGAAGAACACTATTCCACAGAGAAGGGTGACCAGGAAAACCAGCAGCAAGAACCTGATGCCAGAAGAAGCAGGGGAGGAGTGAGGTGGAGCATGCTGGAAAGTCAAGAGCTCATGCTACTTCCTGGAAAGGGCAAAAAGTCAGCAAGACTGGCTAAAAGCAGCCTGGGAGGTCGAATTCCTTAAGCAATCCCCCGCCACTACTCATACATTTTCACTGACTCTGGAATGTTCACTGGGCTCGGAGTGGGTCAATCTTGCCAGGCAATCTTCTTTCCTCTTTAGAAATTGAAGAGTTGTTCAAAGGAGCAGCAGCTCAGTTCCTTAACTCATTTATCCATTATTCCTTTCATTCAGCCTTCTATTCATTCATTCAGCTAGTATTTAAGTGACTAAATAGATTTAAATGTTGGACTGGGGATTTGAAGGTTGACAAGACAGGGTCTCTGTCTTTGAGGAGTTAACCATCTAATTGAGAATGTTTAGTTTGCAAAATACAGAAGCCAAGATTTAAGAGGTTATGACAACTTTTTTCTTTGTGTTAATTTGAATGGCTTTTAAGGCCAGAACTTAAACCAGTGGAGGAGTTGTTTTGGGAGATTTCAAGAAAAAGTACAGTTATTTTACCTTCAAAAATCTCTGACTTGGGAATTAACTATTATTCTTAAAAACAGTAAGTTCCCTGTCCAGGAAGTGTTTAAGTAAACACTGGCCAACCATCTGAAAGTGATGATTTTACGTATATTGATACACATGATCCCTAAAAATTTCTTCAGCTGTATCATTTCATATGCTACCTCAATTGTTTAGGGAAAAGTGTGTGTCTGTACCACCAAAAGTTTTATAGCACAAACTGAGGATGTCCTTACCAGATATACCAGCCATTTGCGTATTGATCTTTGTAGCTTGTGCACCTGTTGATAAAGGAAGCATAGTTAGTGCTGGACCTCTGGATGGACAAGGCCTTTTCTTCAGGACCGTAATATTTGTTCTGACCACACTAGTTTCCCCGTCACCTACTCACTGCATCCCCTCAAGACAATTAAGCAAATATTTACTGTGTGTCTACTTCATTCAAGGTACCGAGAATACAGGTAAATGTGAAAATGTCAGATACATAAACAGACAATTGTACCATAATAGATTTGATTCTAGAGTTATGAATACTGTTGTGCATTGAGAAGGTAGTGACTAACTTTTCAGGGCTAATATGTCATAGATATTATATATTAGGCAGGTAACCATCCCAGAATTCTGTTTATGCAATCTCTCAAGGGAAAGTTCATAATCTCTATTACCTGTTATTACCGTGGTAAGGAAGAGAAGGGCCGTAACCTGGTTGGAAAAATAAATTAAAATAAAAGGAAAATGAGCGTGTGTGGTCACACGTATCATTCACCAAGGAGTTAGAAGTTGATCTTCCATTAGGGTGGCCAAACCATTTGTGTATCTAAGCACAACTCAATCATTCCTGAGTTTGGTTTAAAAAGATGACACAGAAAATTCACAGTGTAATTTTCAGGAGATTTAACTATCCAAGGGTAGAAATTTAAGTGCTATTCACTCCAGAGCCTCTTCACTATGACAGACACATGCACTAAGTGTACATTTGCAGATGCACTTTTCCCACACCTTGGTGTATGGGCTGCCAATAAGGTATACTGGTATTAAGCAGTGGAAAACTGTTTATCACAGCCTGACAAGGTTTTGAGATGGGGCTGTACTTAATCATGTCTTCTTCAGCCATTGTTAAAATAACACTCAGTACTTTTCAGCTTGAAAGCATTCATAAATGTCAACTAATTTATTGCTCCCAGCATCTCTAAGGAGGCAGTGTGTCATGTTTATCATTATACTAGTCAGAAGTGACTTTTTAACATATGTGAAGTGTCAACTTAAAAATTTTACCTCAAACGCTAAAGACAAAATTCAATCACCCAGACTACAAGCTTTTTGTGTGTGTATGCTTGGGTTTTTTTGCTTTTACTATGCACCTAGAGGGTTTAGCTAAGTACATAAGCACAAATAAATGCCAGGGGGGAAATGGCAGCTGAAGGATGAGTTTAAAAGTATCCTAAGACAAATGATTATTAATAAAGGATTTGCAAAGTAATTAATGGCAAACTTTTATAAAGAAATATTTTATTCATGAATCAAAGAGAAGATAGGTTTATATTTACAATTAAAGCCTTGCTAAGTAAAATAATACAGAGAGGTCAATTCTACTTCATATATTTTCTTTTACACAAATACAAGTTCACCAAATAGATGTTATATAGTTAGTATGTATTCGCATGCACCAAATTACTAGCAATGCTTGCTTCTCTTGAAGATGGCATTCTGAGGCTTTTTATCTTTTCAATATTTCGATATTGTTTGAGTTTTTATAATGTGCATGTATTACTTTTGTAGTCATAAGATTTTTAAATAGTATATTAAAAATATAAAAAATCTTTAAAATGTAGTATCCCACTTTAAAGATGGATGTAGGGAAATTCTCTTGATGTCCTGGCTTAATAAAAGAGTGGAAGGGTCTTATTTTTGAATCTTGAAATCTAAGCTCATGAGCAGAAGTGTGGATTGCTTCATCTTCCTCCATATGCAAATCTCTGCCTCTCTTCTTTATATTTAAAAATGGAGGGGAGGGAATAATGGTAGAGCACGTGCTTAGTATGCACGAGGTCCTGGGTTCAATCCCCAGCACCTTCATTAAAATAAATAAATAAGCCTAATTACCTCCTCCCCAAAATAAAAAATGGACCATATGCTTATTAAAATGCCCATTCTAAATACTAACTATCTCATTTTATTTGTTAGTTCTAATATTTGAGCCACTCAATATTTTTTCCCAGTGCTAACAACTACCCAAACTGATTTACTTCACTTTCTCTTTCTGACCTTCTGCACATACTGGTGAAGTTTCTGATATGAAGTAAGATGGGCAGGAAGCTGTTAGCTGGAGGAAAGCAAACAGATCATGTAATTTCACAGTTGCAGGCTCCTTTAGGATTACTTACTGGGATTATTTATTTCGCCCTTAGGATTTTACATACTGTACCAGTGAGACTCAGAGTGGGAAAGTAAGTGGGGAAAGTCACTAGCAGGCCAGAGGAATCAACCTAGAATACAGGTCTTCTGACTCTCTCTGCTTCCCTCTCTCTGCTTCCCTCGCCACCATTATTTCCATGTCTTTCTCAAGTTCAATTTTTAAATAGAAATTTTTCAAGTTCTTAAAAAGAATCAAAATAGTCTCTGAACAATAACAATATTCTAAATACTCAAATTGTAGATGAAAGATTTTCAGTGCAGAAAAAGGTACATTTTAAAAATAAAGTTATTACTCAGAGATTTATACATTCATGGTCAAATTGGAATGAGAATGCCAAAGAGGAAAAAAAGCCTGAGAGAAGTGAGGATGGGCTATAACGTTTAAGGAAGACATTTCCAATAATGAGGGCTCTCTGGCAGTAGGCGCTGACGGGTATCACTTCTCTCCTTTCCGCAAAGACTAGTGCCCTACTTGACTTGGATGCTGTGGGGATGACTTCTGCTCTACAAGGATGCTTAGACTAGTTGGTCTTTATTATTCTTCTCGGTACTGAGAGTCTGTGGATCTAAAATTAACTATAAATTCATTAATTTGACAAATAGAAGAAAACTGCAGAGTCGTTTTTCCCCCCATTGGCTTCTTTACAAGAAATACACATAATTTCTTGTGCCAGGCATTCTTCTAAGTCAGTTGGATAACTTCATATGAACTAACTCACTTTCAAACTTAAAATGCTATAAAGTAAGTTAACACTATTATGATCCTCATTTTACAATTGGGAAATTGCAGTCATAAAGAGGTTACATAACTTTCCCAAGACAACATAGCTGGAATTGACACAGGCAGGCTTTAAACTCAAATGGTTTGAGTTTAAAGAGTCCATGTCTCTTACCACCATGAAACACTGCAACTGGGAACAGTAGAAGTCAACCCTAGCCTCATATTACTGTATGGAGCGCTGCCTGAATGCATTCAATATCCTGTGTTCCAAAATGCTTTAAGGAAATATTAAAAATACAAAAAAATATTAGAAATGAGAGCATGGAGAATATCAGACAAAGAGAACAAGCCAAGAGTGAGATCAGTTTGTAAACGGAATGTAGCAAATCCCATATATAAAATTAGAACTGGATTCCAGATCTGGCTTAAGCTTTCTAGCAATTAACAGGATGAAAGAGAATTGGTTATATAGTGTCCTCTAAAATTAACAAAAACAGGCAGCATTACTCATCAGATGCACAGCTATTCCTGGTATAGAAATCAGAGACAAATTCAAACTATGGGGCTTCATAAAGAGGGTGACTCTAACAACAGGAACAATGCTTCTCATAATACTCTTAGAATAAATGAATAACAAATTTCATGAGTCTGTTTCATAAAAATCACCCTTAAGATAGACCAGAGTGCAATTCAGCTACAATAATTTGGGGGCAGGGAGATGGGAGCCAAATCATATCACCCTGAGAGTGGTGGCCTGACCTAATTAAACTGGGCTGGGTCAACTGTATAGTATCTAGAAGAATGGATGGATTGTGCATCCCTCGGGTATTTCACCACGTGTAATATGTTTCTAAACATTGAACATAGAATATGGTTTTGTAGTAAGAATCCTGGGCTCAAGAGTCAGTCCTAGGTCCAAATCCAAGCTCTGCCTTTTGCTTGCATACTCGAGCAAAATACTTCACTTCCCCAAGCCAGGTAAGATAGTGGGCTATCATTGGCGATGTGTTAGTACAATTAATGGACAGGATCCTGTATATGTATGATCATATTTATGTTTTGTAAATTAACCTATTTGTGTTCATACGTGCACATCAGTGTACTGGGGAGGGGAAAAGATTAGGGGTGTAATTATGCAGGCGAGGGGCTCTGTCATATTTTATTTCATCCACTAAATTACAGTATTTAAATTATATACAAGAAGTCTAGTAATGTATTTTTAATACTAAAGATGCTGTTAAAAATAGAGTATGTTAGATTAGAAAAAAAATAGTCTAGGGTTTGAAAATAAATCTAAATAGAGCTAATAACAGAGCCCACAATCACCTTCTTGTGGCGGCAAAAAGTCTGAGATACTGTCTTCTGTATAGTTACTTACCTTACGCCAGATCCCTACAAAATCTGCCACTTTCTTGCCTTCTCTGTCTTTATTTCCCTCTAATTTGCATTTTAATTTAGGTGGTTTCTTGTTTTTACTCAAAAACAATGATATTAAATAATGATAAAATAACAGATATTTACACACAAAACAATACAGTCAAAAAGATCTACCTAATACTAGGTTAAGTCCTGCAATTAATTTGTTAATATCTTGCTTTGGGTCTTAATTTTTTTCACCTGCATAAAAGGCCAGTAGCTTCAGTGACTCTAAAGTTAGCTTACAAAATTCCTCAATACCATATTCTCCTGTCATGTTGATTGGGGAGTTAAATTGAAAATGTATTATCCTTTCCAGTTATGAATTTCTTTATTCTAGTATTCTGGGTCAAAGACGGAAGATGAAGGGACAAAATAAGGCAGTCACAAGGTCCACAGTTAGGTAAGAACACTAATAGCCAAAAGTCCATTATGTCACCAACACCAGAAGACAGAGACAAAAAGCAAGGTTAAAAGCAATGCCAAGAGGTGTGGAGGGAATAGCTCAGTGGTAAAGTGTGTGCTCAGCATGCTTGAGGTCCTGGGTTCAATCCTCAATACCTCCATTTAAATAAATAAATAAATAAACAAACAAACAAACAAGCAAAACTATCTCCCCCCATCATGAAAGAAAGAGAAAGAGAGAAAGAAAGAGAAAAAGGAAGGAAGGAAGGAAGGAAGGAAGAAAGGCAGACCAGCCAGGGACCTTGAGACCTAAAACAACAAAATCAATGCAAAGAAATAGCAGGGGAGAGCCATGTGAAAGCTGAAGATCGGC
This sequence comes from Camelus dromedarius, assembly GCF_036321535.1. Taxonomy (NCBI): domain Eukaryota; kingdom Metazoa; phylum Chordata; class Mammalia; order Artiodactyla; family Camelidae; genus Camelus; species Camelus dromedarius. The sequence continues at coordinate 56,324,544 of NC_087437.1, forward strand.
ACACATTTAATAAGCAGATGATCAATAATGGGATGATTCACTAGAAGCAGATGAAGGATTCCAGGACCAAGGAAAGCACCCCACTCAGCATGGCCTTTTAATCTGGAGATGGCACCCGGAGACCCTGGCCTTGAGGGTAACAGCCAATGACCATTGAAAACTGCTAGCTGGCACTGAGGGCTACACCCAGAAGACAGTGCTTGGCAGAAGTGCTTTCTGACACTTGCACTAAGTCACAGTGCATTACAGTTACCATTAATCAGCAGCAGCATTATTAGTGACACCTTCTCCCCATCTCCTGAATAGAATTCTGAGAAGCTTTAAGCCTCCAGCACAAAAAGTGAGAAAATTGAATTAACTATTCACATAACTTATATCAAAAGCACTTTGAAATGTACACATAAAACACATTAGATCTTTGTTAGTTTGCTTATATTTGAAATCGAATTACCCAGAAAACTGCTTCCCATCGTCCCTGTGACTAATGCATGTGGATGCGGTTACAGAGAACATCATGATTCTTTCAAGAAGTTAAAGGGCCCTTAAAATCTTAAAGGTGGAGGATGCAGTGAGCAAAAACACCTAGAAATTAACCAGGCCCTTTATTTATTTAACAAAGCTGATCATAATGAAAGTACATTTTTTCTGCTTTAAGAAAAATTGAGCCATTTGCATTTGAAAACAATTTACTTTTATTTTTTTCTTGCATGATTATAATGATCTTTGAAACTCATTTGGGGCTTCTCAAATGACTCAAGCCTTTTTTCATTTTCCGAATTGTGAAAATGCTGAATAAAATAATGTACAGCCTTGTGCTGTTTACTTACATTTCATTTTCTTCACATGGCAAGTCCGATAGCACCAACTGAAACACATGTTTAGAACAATAAAATCCAAACATCTCATCAGTCTGATCCTTTAATACAAACAAGGCCTAGAGACAATGTGGATTTATATCATTTCATTTGCTTTTTTTAATTAAAAGCTCTGCAGCAGAGTCTATTGTTGGTACACAGAATTTTAATTGGAAAAAAAAAAATCTCTGGGTAGATTCTCCAAATCAGCAGTGACAGGAGATATATATTGTGAGCCAGATTCCTCACCTACGCACCACCATAGGTGGATGTGAAAACATTTTGTTTTTCCTGTGGGCAGATTTTGCTTTCTCTAAGCAGCTTTTGTGCACCTCGCATTTTTTTCTTTGTTTTCACATTTTAACTACAGAAAGGAGCTTCATTGCTCATGAATATTATTTGCAAGCAAAGGACTCAGGTCCCTACATGAAAATTGACGTCCATCCCATCAGCATTAGTAGATGGTAAATATACGCAAGAAGGGGTGATTTTAACCTGCTCTGAGGCTAAGGTTGATCTAAGATCCATTGACATTGCTGCTGAGATTTAACTTTATCTCTTTATCAAAGAAGAGGTATAAAGTAATAACTTTGATTGCTTTGTTTTAGAAGACCCAAGTCATAAGCATTATAATGCAATTATCTTAGTTCTCTGTGTCGAGCCTCATAAGTTACAATAAGTCACATCACAGAGGAAAGAGAGTACTCCGATCTAGAGGATTTGTTTGTTTTTCTCTTGAACTGAGACCCCTTTCAAGCACAATGAGAAAACTGTTAAATGTCATTTATATAACATTTGAAAATTCAGTTGATGAGGTCAGTGAAGTATTTATTTTCCTGGACCCTAACATACAAATATAAATACAAGTAAGAAGTTATGAAATTTAAAATGATAGACTTGGGAATTTTCTGTGAGATATATCTTTTTTTTCCCCTTAATCCCAAACTCATCTTCTTCAGCACCTTATATTTACTCTACCAAGTTTATCTGGGCAAAGAGATTTGTGGAGTTGCAGATGGAGCCATGAATTGGCCATCAGAGAGCATGGTAATGAACGATTTATAAGCACAGAAAATGAGTTGCACTCTCTTATGCTAGAATGCTGTAAATCGATGTGCATACTAACTGAGAGGGAAATGAACATTCAAATTTTGTCCATAAAGAAAGTTAATTTACGAGTAGATGAAGTCATTTAGAAGCCTAACAGATAAACAAATAAAGTTACTTCCCAGTCTTGTGTGCTGTAAGCTAGCAAGCAAAACACAGCATTACATTATTACTACTTCACTGCCAATGTCAGGGTTCAGAGTTACCATGAAATGGGGAGTGAAGTCTTAATATATTTCAGACCTAAGTCTTTCAGATACATTGTACTCAAGTAACACAGATACAGAGGTGCAGATATTAGGATGAGATGCTGGAGCAGAGAAATCAAAATAAACTCTCAAGTTAGTTCTGTCTGTATTGTTCAGCATTGAAAAAATGTTGAGCCTTAAATATGGCTTCCAGCAACAGTAAACATGTCTTCAATTAATCCTGACATAGCATTTTATGTCAACAGCACTTCTGATTTTTAAAAATTTTACAGCATAGCAAAGTTAAAGATTAAATTGCATCCTATTATTTCAATAGAAATAGAACTAAATAAAGAAGACATTAGGAGTAATGTCATTAGCCATTTTGTTTTTCTGTATCTTTAAGAAATAACTATAATAAATCATAAGAGGCTGATAACACTTCCTTAAAGAAATCATCTAAATGTTGGAGTAGTTGTTACCCAAACCACAAATCCATAACAAATCAGATCCTTAGAGTAGTGCCTTTGAAAGTCTTTTCCCCGAAAGAGAGATGGTTACCTGGAATAGTGGCAAACACAAGATTCCTGGTTTTGAGATCACTGAAGTGACACTTAAAGGTCTGGATCTCGACATACTTAAAGGACAAGCGGCTCAAAGACAGTGGTTTGCCGCCTGTGTTTATCTCCGTCTTTCTCAGAACCTGTTAGCTTCTCTGTAAGTTATGCTTCCTGCCAGAGCACTCATTAATGCTGGTTCCTTGTGACTGGTAATGTTCGTGCCAGGGGCAGGAATTTGGGGTGCAAGCTCACAGGTACTGAGAGTTCAAGGAATTTCGGTTTAAGGTCAGAACCTTAATAATGTTCGTCAAGCCCTGAAAAGCCAGGGTTATCCATGCTGACCTGCAAAACTAGCTGGCTGCTGAAATAACAATGCTCAAGTGCATGGTTTATTCCAGAGTATTTCTGTTGGCTTGTTTGTTGATTTTGTAGAATCTTTATCTGGAGAATGCATTTGGTTTTCTTCCCTTTGTTGGTCCTCTTTGCTCTTCTTTTCCTACACATCATTTTCGGTCCCAGGTCTAACCCAACCTTGGGCATAAAGCTTTCTCTGTCTCATAATGATTGCACCTTACTTTTAAACAGTGTATATGCCAAGATTTATTTAAATGAAACAACTCCAACACAACCACCAACAAAAATGTTTACAAAAATATCTAGGGAAATCCTGAAAAAGAACAACAAAGAGGCACTAAACTACTATATATTAAAACTAAAACATCATAAAAGTATAAAAAATTATAAACATCCTTACTGATGCAAGTAAATAATAAGATAAACATAACAGAATAGAGAGTTCAGAAATAGATGAAAATAAACATAGAGATTTATTTCAGCTGCCATTTCAAACCAGTGAGGGATGGATACTATTCAGGGAACAATGAAGAACTGAGAGCTTAGGTGGAAAGAACGTAACAAATGACTTCTGAGGTGCTTAACCACATTCATAATTAGATAGATATCAGGTACCATTATAATCAGACTGGCAAGTTCAAAAAATCAGTAACAAAGTGAGGAGAGAGAGAGATGGCGAATCAAATCCTCTCTTATATGGTTAAGAAAACTGTACAGCCTCTTTGGAAGATAATTAGGCAGTATCTAGTAACCTAAAAACTAAATATATCCTTTGGCCAAGAATTTCCCCTTCAGGAAAGTCCCCTGCAGACACTACTGCACATGGCACAAGTGATACCATGCAATGATGTTCGCTGAAGCAGTGTTGGTAATAAAATATTGGAAACAGCAAATGTCCATGGAAATGTGACTGGTTAAGTACAAAATGGTTACATCCACTCAACAGAATTCTAGGCCGTTGTTTAGAAAACTGGGGGCAGATCACAGATGCTGATAGAGAAAGGCATATAAGAGTTATCACTAAGTAAAAGGAACCAACTGTAGAGTGCCGTGTACACCATGCTGCGTCTTACGCAACAAATAGGGAAGTATAGCTTACAGTGTTTTCTCTCTACATAGAATCTGCATATATGTGCTTATGTATAAATAGAATGTCTCTGCTTTAAACTATTTAACACTTGTATATCTGTATAAGGGAAACAAGAGTCTGAGGAAACAAGAGTAGGAGGGAAATTAACCATGCATTACAGATTTCTTGTATCTTTGATTTTATTTTTAATTCTATCAGCTAAATATTTTATACACACATACATTTCGAAGGGCCACTTTTGAAGCCAGTCCTCTAGAGTTCAGAACAAGCGTGGTGTAGTTCAAGCCCCAGCATGGGTCACCAAATCCAATTCAAATGATGATATGTGGGTGCATTTATGATCAGATATACATAGATGGCACTAGGAACAAACCCAGCCGTGTTAGTTACCTAAACTACTGTGCTGAACTGGCCATTAAGGTATATGGATTCATTGCGCTGCCTCTGGACGGGCGGAGCCGGCTGTGTGGGGACCTCAGTCTGTTTAGTATGCAGCCACAGACACAGCATGAATTTCACAGCAGAGGAAGGGCTTGGTGCCAAGGCCAATAAGGGATAAGTCGAGCAAGCCCACAGTACTTTTTGTCCCTAAGACACCCTCCGTTTTGCGTGTCTCTGAAGGCTGTAATTAAACAAAATGAAAAATAAGCTTTTCACTGGTGAACTTATGTTTTAGGCAGTCAGAAGCCTGACTTCCGTCAGTGGAGTCAATGATCTTAAGAATTCCTGGAAAAGGAAGTCAAGGCAGATAAGTAGAAAAGAGATGAAATGGGAACAAGGGCAGCATGTTTGATTTAGCTTTAGAAACTGGAACTATGGCCAACCAGACACATAGATTCAGTAATTCTGGTGAAAAACACATACAGGATCTGGCAGCAGGTGGCTGACGGGGATTTCGGCAGCTGATAGGAGTGGAGTCTGGCATCACAAGAGCACTGCAAGTGCCATTACTGTATTTATGATGTAGATGCTAAAATAAAATGCATATTCATCACCACCTTTCTCTTCACAGGTTGCTGTTTATCTGTTTACCTCTGTGACTTTGCCACAGCACTCCCAAAGGCCAGCACGGTAGATTTTGCCTAAGAGTTTGCACTTTTCCTAGTGCATTCCCTTCCCAGCTTCATGACAGTTGGATGCTCTTGGAAAAGGAAGTCTGCCCATGAATGTCCCTTTACATGCATAATTTTTAAAGCATTTTATTTTGAGATAATTATAGATTCATATACAGTTTTAAGAAATAATACAGAGGTCCTACGTACCCTTCATCCTGTTTGCCCCAATGGTAACATCTGCCTAACTATTGTACAATGTCACAACCGGGACATTGATATTGATATGCTCCACTGCCTGCATGATTTTTGTAATTTATTTTTTTACCACTTAAAAGTTGTAATTAATCTAATAATTTTGTTCAGTTGCATGCTTAAGTGCACGAACTTGTTGTAGTGAGTGACCATCATTAGGAATTCTAGCTGAAGATGGGTGAGGGTGACGCCTATTCATAGCATTGTGATCTTTTATGTTGCTATTACTCTATAGACTCCTTATGTTTGAATATAAGGGTGGAAAGAAGTAAGACTCTCAGGAAGAATCAGGGAGAAGGAGGAGAAGAAGAAGGAGGAGAAGAAGAAGGAGGAGGAAGAGGTGGAGGGATGTGTACTGTGATGATATACGAGATTACACTTAAAAAATTCACTGAGTACTTAGATGTTGGACCTATAATTCTTATCTTGGTAACAAGAAAATGGGCAGATATATGGTCAATGGCACAGTGCTGGTCGTTTACTCAGCCTGTCTTCTATGCTAAGAGGAAGTAAATCCCACAGGAAAGGATGGACATGAGGGCATATGAAACTATTCTCTGGATTCGGAGCCTGGCAGAAGTTCAAATTCCCTGAAGCTCTAAAGACAAGTTGCTATTTGTCCTTAAAGGTCATGACATGCAGCTGTTCCAAAAAAAATCTAAGGACCAAAATTCAAGGGATTAAGTAAGAATAAATAGAAGGTATGAATAGAAGTGGGCAATTCATAATGGAAGGTCCAAAGAACAAGCAAAAAGGCATCAGCCACTCTCTTTATGGAAATTTAAGGCACAAGATCAGAAGGCCCCAGGCTGAGTCACCACTTCACGGCTAACCACAAGCATGGCAAGGAAACATTCATCTTCTCTAAAAGCTGTGTTTTCTGCAGAACAATGATAATAATATTGACTTATCTCCTTCACATAATTTTTTAAAAAGATCAACTTGAAAATATCAACATGAAATCAGATACGGCATAGACACAAAGGATTGATTAGTGAGACATAATAAAATAAAATAAAATAAACTCCAAAATTAGTTCCGTTCATGGAAACTGTGGGGGGATAGGCTTATGCAAGGAGGACTTTAAATGAGGAAGCATGTCTGGCTGTCCAGTTTCATCCTTCACTTCTTCTCCCCAGTGAGAAGAAATATTGATCACTTTGCTAAACCAGTGGGAAGTTTTCAGTCTTCATCTTACTTGGTCTAACTGGTAGCATTTCAGTTGAATAATCACTTCTTCCTCCTCCTTAAATGGCTTTCTTCTTCTTGCTTTCAGAACAATACATTTCCTGATTGGCCTCCTACTTTATTGATTGCTTCTCTCCGTCTTACTTGCTGATTTTCCCAGACTTGACATGTTAGGGGTGCTCTCAGTCTAAGCCTCAGAACTCTTTCTTTTCTATACACATCCACACTTTTGGGAATTTCATTCAACCTCATAGATTATCATCCATAAATTGACAGCTCCAAAACTCACTTCTCCAGTTGAGCTCTCTTCCTTGAATTCATAACCAACTGCCATGCAGACATTACCATTTGGATATTTTCTAGACTTCTGCAAACAAACTTGCAGCAAATCCAGTTCTGGTTTTCCCCATCTGCCCTCTACCTTCTTGTTCTCAAAGATCTTCCCTATATCAGTATACTACAACTCTTTCCTTTTGGTTATTCAGTCCAAAGAGAAGCACAGACAGTTTTGAATTCTCTCTTTCATATACAATCCCCAATCAATCAGCAAATCCTGTCATCTCTAATTTCAAGGTATATACAGAACCCCCCACTTTTCATTCCCTCCACCAGCAACTTTTCACCTGAATTACTCACCAATCATCATCACCTGTCACCTGAATTATTTCAATAGCCTCCTGGCAAGTCCCTCTGTTTTCACACTTGCCTGCCCACATTCATCTCTCAATACAACAACCACAGTGATGATGCTCTTAACTCTAAGTTGGATCCTGTCACTTCTCTGCACAGAGCTCTCAAGTGGCTTCTAATTGCCCTCAAAGTGAAGAAAGGAAGTCCTTGCAATGGGTTACAAAGCCTCACAATGTCTGTTCTTTCTTCCCTTTCTGTCCTCATATTCTACTGGTCTCTTGACTCACTCACTCTGTTCCCAGTACACTGAAGTCCTTGCTTTTCCTTGACCTTCCCAGGCATTCTCCTGCCTCAGGGCCTTTGCATTTACTCTTCCCTCAGTCTGCAAGGCACCTCCCTCTTTTATTCTTATGACTTACTCCCTCACCTTTTAAAGCTCTTTGCTCAAAGGCCACATTCTCAGTGAAGGTTTCCCTGACCACTATATTTAGTATTACAACAACCTCCTTCCTGGCCAGCACTCCCTATCCTCTTTGTGTAGTTTATGTTTTTCCAAAAAAAAAAAAAAAAATTGGAAAATACCTATTTGTCATACTACATTTATGACATCTATTTATTATTTTATCCCCCCTCTGTAATAAAAACATTATGAGGACAGGCAGTTTTATGTATTTTTTTTCACTGTGTATCTGCAGTCCTAGAACAGTGCCTTTCACATACTAAGCACTCACTAAAGATTTGTTGAATACATGAACTAATTGATCAGTTAAGGTACGAGTGCATGAGCTGGCTTAGAGACTGGCTGAAGAGCATTTCATACGGCCGGCTTACTCTACGGACAACAAGCCGCTTGTGAGAGCAGGGGACCAGCCATTCTTCTACAGTGAAGGCATCTTCCAGATTGTATGAGAGAGGAAAAGTAAGCACAAGTGGAGGGTCCCTTTTCCTGGGATTTTCTGACCATGCTACTGTTACATCAACATAAGAAAGTATCAACCCAGAAAAACCCAGAGGAAAGAAGAGAACTGGAATTAATAAAAAAGATTTAATTGTTGGATAAACCTAAGATCAGCTCAGGGAGATAGAATCTCTACAGCTTTTTGGATGGAAAAACTTGACATTGGTTTGTTCTACACTCATTACTAGATTGTAGAGGCCATGTCTGAAATGGACCATTAAATGTAGTCCTTTGCAGATTTAACACAAATTATATCACTCTGAAGAGTGCTTTGACATAACTTAGAGTTAAACATTTGCTGTAAATGCCACTGTTTACGGTAATAATTGACAAACCATGCTTAGGTTAGATGTGAGTAAGAGTAAGAGTTGTTTTATTAACTGGTAACATTATTGAATTCCTGAAAATTGCAAATTCTGGTTGTGTTTTAAAAACCATTGGTTTAACATTGCATTTGCTAAACAGCTGAGTTTGTTGCTCTGTTAAATATAGTGTGACAGATATTAAACTCTAATTCTTAGTTCCTTTCACAAATTTCAGTGGAATTTTTTTCTTGTCAAATATTAAAAGTTTAGGATTCTAAGTCCCAAAGTTGATTTTACAAAACATTACTCAAATCTTTGTGAATGTGAGAGATATATATTCTTAGTTTTCTTTTATATCTCACATCACTTCCCTCCCTACTTTCATTTTGAGGTGCCTGATTTTTTTTCTCCTTGTCCCAAAAAAATAAGAGTCAAAGTTTCTTTAAAAAGAATAATAGAAAAAATACATTTGAACTGTTTGGTTGTGTTAAATCCAGAGGAGGTAATGGGAGAATTCAGAGTTTATCCATGTTGCCATGACAGTAAAAGGCAAATGTGGCTTGTTTGGACCAATTATCCATATGGAAATTGGCTCAGTTTGGTTTGTAGAAAGAATATACCCTTTGGGAGGTTTATTTTATTTCCATATCTTGCATTGACAAAATAACCGTGGCTTTCTTGTCCAAAGAAGTTGTACTCACTGTAGCTACTAATTGCTGAGTCTCTGACACCTGGCGAAGCAATTTACAAACATTGTGTCACTTAAACCTTGCCCTACTTCATCTTCTTGTAAAGCCACTCCACTTTACAGATGGAAAAAGTAAAACTATGGAACTTAGGTTACTTGCCAAATTCACACAGCTAGGAAGTAACAGAGGTGGAACTGAAACCGATGACTGTGACCAACAGCCCAATGTAGACACAATGCTCTTCTTTTCCCTTTAACTTCCACTTTTTGCCTTTTAGACACGGTGCAGTCACCATTCTGTTACTGAAGAATATCAGTGATGGTTACCCCACAAGATTTTCTTCCACAGACCTTTGTCAGTACAGGCTGACTGGAATAAGTTTTCTTTGATAACTGTGTAAAGAAAATTGGAATTTATAGAGATAGCAATTACTGTTGCACTGGAGAGAGCTGAAAACAATGATGTCTATCTACTCCAAATCTACTCTGCCCTTCTTATAACACTGGTTTTATTGAACCATTTATTCTTGTAACCTCATTGGTAGCTCAACCATTGGTGCTGTCCATTCATTCACCTTGTTAATAATTAGTTTGGGCACAGTATGTGACCCAAAATGTATTATAAAGGATGCAAAGAGGTAAATTGAAGTGCAAGGGCATCTCAGGTGGAAATAGAGTAAGCAAAGGTACAGACAGGGAATGGCAACCAGGGACTCCAATGGAGCTAGAATCAGGAATATAGGACCAGACTACGGACGCCTTTGATATCAGAATAAAGAGACTGGACAAGTCTTTCCCTCCAGGAAATGAAACTGCTTAAACGATTTTGGGGTAAGATGACACAATGATCAGTGTCTCATCTAGAGATGACCCTGGCTGGAGAAAATGTCAGGTGACGTATTTGCAGTTATTAACTTCTAAATCCAGAAAATGACTACATGTACTTCAGCATATTATTAATAATTAATCATGTGTTTACATAGTTTTTACTCAGATGTTTCACATACTAATAATTAACCTGATTTCTAACAGAATGATGAAAATAATTTAGACTTTAAATGTACCAAAATGTCAGAGAAACAAAATACTCATGTTCCTATCACATGAATTTGTCAGGAATTCTCTTAAATGAGGAATGTGAGAGAGAATAAAAGACTGACTCCTGCATGCCCTAGGGAACAATTTATGCTCCATGGAGTCTACATTCCACTGCAGCCAAGGAAAGGAGCACTTTGTCTTTGTAATTTAGACTATAATTTGGGTTGTGATAGGGTGACACTAAGTGGCTGAAAAGGGAAAGGCTTAGTCAATAGAAATCAAAATAAGAACAAAAAATTGCACTTGTGGTGACATTTATTACTCCCAGGCAACAGCATTAGGAAATTATACTCATGGAAGCCCAGAATCATTAAAGAAATCAACAACTAGCAATTTCTCTCCTTCTGAGTAGCTTAAATCTCATCCATTCTTATAAATGGATGATAAAAGCCAATGGAAACTGAATCACATAAGATGAATTGGTAAATACAATTTTTTTCCTTTTAAATAAAATATGTGTGTGTGTATCTTCTGCTATTGCATTTCCTGACTCAAAAGTAAATTTATTAGATAACACTTTTTTCCTTTTTGGTGTTATTAATAATAATAGTAAATTAATAATAATTTTTTCTTTTCAGCTTATAAAACTTACAATGGATTTTCAATTCACTATCTCTGACTAAATTCACTCAAATAAAGAAATATATACATAGTATTTAACTGAGATATTGCTTTTGGACCCCTTCAAAAATTTCTACCTGAAAGTAGAAGGAAGCATTTTTCCATCTGGCAAACTTCATAGTCATTTGTTTTGTTATTTGCTTAGTGCTTTTAGAACTTACTTTTTAAAACTAATTATATATTTACTCACTGAAAATCAAAAGGACTTCCTAGTCCAAAATTCTTTCATTCATTATTTATTTAGTCATTTGTTTTTCCATCCAGTAAATATTAGGTTGAGCCATATAAAATTGTTATTTTTTACTGGTTAATTTAAAATGGCTAAATACTGGCAATTACATATTATTCAATCCACTATTCATTAAACTCTTCTAGATGATGGTGATAGATATATGGTATCTCTGTTCTGACCTCTGATGTGTGACCCATCATTCTAACATGAACAACTTCCACTGAGACAGCCCTTTTTATCTTTGGATAATTTGCATAAAATGCAGAGCTTTTCTTCCTTAAGTTGATCTAAGTCTTGCTTTCTGGACCTTCTACATACTGGTTCTAGTTCTGGCTTTTGAAGCCACAAAAATAACCAAATCTACTCCATGTTTATATATGATTAGTCTCTGAATATCAGAAAGTCAACTGCACTTATTTCTGCACGTATTTTGTGAGTTTACCCTCCCTGGATTAAACATTGTAGTTGCGTCACCTGAAATATGGTCATTTCAAAGTGGCACTGGAAAATGTTGGCCACTGTATCTTCTTGTTATTTCACATCTCTGAGCTTCTGTAATATCTCTCTTCTGGCTTTCTTCCTGCCTCTCAGATTCTCCTTCATTTTCTCTGGACTATTTTTCTTATACTCACCCTTCAATATCATTGTTAGCAGTAGCTCATCCTTAGCCGTTTGCCTTGTTCACAGAAGGAACCCTGGATGCCCTCATCCCGAGCCTTGGCTTCAGCTTTCATCCACGTGCTAAGTGTTTCCAGCTCTAGATGAAAACTCTCTGAACCATAGACCTATGTGTTCAACTGCCCTATAGATATCTCTACTTGGAAGTTTCACTGATACTAAGCATATCCACAGCTCATGTATACGCAGTACATGATCTTATATTAATCAATTGATCTGTATTCTTTGTGTGTTATTTTTCTACTTACCCCATCACTCAAGGCAGAAACACAGACGCCCTCTGACATCATTCTCATTCCCTGCCCATCCCCACCCCACACACAGAAAAGCACTTAATCGATAATGAATGCAAATTCTATCTCCTTAGTGGCTCCCAAAACCATCCCTTCTTATTTGTACTAGTTCAGGACTGAATCTCTGTAATATGTTCTTTTGTACTTTGCATTGTTTTTACTACTCTCAGCGCCCTCTCACCTCTCTCAACCTCTCCCAATGTAATTTTCCAGGTAGACTGATCTTTCAAAGCTGTAAAATTGATCAAATACTTCTGTTTCTCAAATATATACATTGGCTTTCAGGATAAAGTTTAAGCTCCAATTTAGTACAAAAAAAAAAAAAAAAGAGTGAGAGAGAGAGAGAAGTAAGAGGAGGGAGGTGAAGCATTTCAACATCTTAAGGGGTCAACTTAATTGTTCTCCAGTGTGGATGTGGAGAGAGCGTATTAGAAAAAGAGGAAGACAAGGAGAGAGGAAAGGAGGGAAAAAAGAGGAGGAAGAAGAAGAGAAGGAAGGAGAAGGAGGGGGAGGGACAGGGGGAGGAGAAGAGAAGAAAAGAAAAGATGGGCCGAAGTTAGAAAGATAACCAAGTGAGCTTACTACCTAAGCTACCTGGAAGTGGGAGGTAGAAGAGAGAGCTCAGCACACCTGGGTCCCGATAGGAGCGGCGGCCTGAGTCAACCCACCTATCCAAATACTTAGAAAAAATTATAGTGATGGAGGTAAATGGCTTTTTTTCACTCTTAACCTGTCCAGCAATCTCTTTCCCATAGGACCCTCATTGCCCTGAAGTCTGACCCATCTGAATAGATTTCCATTTTGCCTGGATAAGGATAAAGGGACAAAGTATTTGCTAGATGGAGGGGGTAAACTTTTCCCTCCTTTTAACTATTCCTTTCAATTCACCATTTTCTTATAAAATTAGGCAAGTGATAAATTACCCATCCTCTGTTTAATGAATCCACCTGTTTGCATTTTCCTATCTTATCTAAAATTCACTAAGACTATAGTATTGTCAGATCTAACAGTTATACAAAGCTGTCTGAAAAATTAAATAGGTAAACTGGAAAGAACCTATTCCTTAATGAAAAATTTACCTCACTTCACTTTTATTTTTTGTTCTACTTTATACATTTTTCTAATATAATAAATGTGAAGTAAACTACAAATTATTTTAAATCTATACTTCAGTGAATTTGACATATGTACACACCCATTAACCTGTCACCATAAGTCACTGTAATTGAGATACTGAACAGTTTCATCAATCCCAAATTTTCCTTAAGTCTCTTTGCAATCCTTCCCTCCCTCCAACCAGTCCCCAACCAATCACCATCTGATTTGATACTACAGATTACTAGCTGTCTTTAGAATTTTATATAAATGGAATCATAAGGTATGAGCTCTTTTATGTCTGGTTTCTCCCATCCAAATTCATCTATGTTGCTGCAAGTCCATTTATTTATATTGCTGAGTAATATTCCTTTTGTCAAAATTTATTTATTGATTAACTTGTTAATGAACGTTTGTTTGTAGGCTTCATCAATTACAAGAAAATCGTCCATGAACATTCATATACAAGTTTTTGTGGGGACATGTGTCTTCCTTCCTCTTGGGCAAATGCTTAGGAAATGAATGGGTGAGTTATCTAGGAGGTAAATGTATGTTAAACTTTTTAGGAAATTTTCTAACTGTTTTTCAATGCAGTTGTAACATGTTACATTTCTATGAAAAGCACATGATTGTTACAGCTGCTCCACATTTTTGATCAACATTTTGTATAGTCATTTTATTTCAAATGGTCTAAGGGGTATGTAGTGGTACATCATAATTTTTTTGGTTTGAATTCCTCTGATGACAAAGATGTTAAGCATATTTTCATATGTTATTGGCCATTTGTATCTATCTTTGATGAAATGTGTGTTCAGATCTTGTCAATGTTTTTAACTGAGTTGTATGCCTTGTGATTGAGATGTAAGAATTTTTAATATATTCTGGATACAAGTCCTTTGTCTTATATATGTGTTGCAAATATTTCCGCTCAGTTGGTCATCTGAATATTTATTTTCTTATGAGCAAAGATTTTTATTTTGATAAAGTCTAATGTATATATACCTATATATTTAATTGCATACTTCATAATATGCAAGATGAATAAATTCTGAAGATCTATCATACAACATAGTTCCTATATAGCTAACAATATTATGTGATCTACTTAAAATTTATTAAGAGGGTGGATCTTATGTTAAGTATTCTTACCACATGTAAGTAGCAATAATAATAATAGTGGAGATGTAGGACAACTTTAAGAGACAATGGATGTGTCTTTGGCTTTAATGGTGGTGATGATTTCATGAGTGTATACTTACTCTCAAACTCTTTGAGTTGTATACATTAACTATATACAGCTTTTTTGCATGTTAATCCTCCCTCAATAAAGGGGCTTTAAAAACAAGCATAATTTACCATATAAACAGAATAAAGGAGAAAATCATGTAACAATTTCGATAGATGTAGAAGAAACTTGGCAAAATTTAATACTGATTCTCAACAAAAGTATTACTAAAACTCAATGGGGGAAGGAAAATCTTTTCAATAAATTGTGCTGAAATACCAAATATCTTTATAGAAAAGAATAAACATCAATGTTTACCTTACCTCATACACAGAAACTGTTCAAAGTGGATTATGAACAAAAATAAAAGAACCCAAAGTATAAAATGTCTAGAATAAAAGACAAGAATATATCTTTGTGAAATCAAGGTAGACAAAGATCTATTACAAAGCCCATAAAATATATGTATGCCATCTGTGGGGGCTCATGCATTCTGTCTGTAGAGGGTGTGAGGAATGAGCCAAAAGGGGAAAAGGGTACAGAGTGCTGGGGGCACGTGTCTGCTAGCTGGGTGGGTCTGCGAATGGGGTGTCCCACAGGGTCTGTGGGCTGAGCTTTTGGTGGAGTCCGTGAGGCAGTCGGCAGGATCTGTGGCCGGATGAGATCTGCATGTCTCTTGCTATGAATCCCTGTCCTTTTTTTTTTTTTTTTTGTGGCTCTTACCTGTCTCCAAACTACAGCCATGCCAGCGCTCTGGTGGGGTGAGCCTTTTGGGTAGCGTCTTGGAAAGCTGGGAAAGCTTAAATAGCTGCTTTAAAGTCCTATCTGATCACTTATACATCTACATGATCTTGGTTTGGCATCTTTTGATTGTCTTTACTCTTAGAATGGATTTCCTTTCCTAATTCTTTGTATGTTAGTTAATTTTGGATCATGCCATGAAAATTGTGAATGCTTTATTGCTTATACTATGAATTCTTCTATAATTCTCTGAAAACATTCTTTTATCTTTCAGCAATCAATCGATCCAGTTATGTTTCGATTGTAAGTTCTATCTTACCTTCTGAAGATGGTGGCTCAAGTCGCAGTTTTCAAACTTCACTCCGTTGTTTGAGTCAGTCCTGTACATGCAGTTAAGCTGAGATATGTGTGAGTTCATTCCCCAAATTAAGGATTCTCTCCCTAGCTCTCCTCCATCTTCTAAGAGCCCCCAGCCCACTTAGGTTCCTTCCCTTGTTTCCTGTCCCCAGAAAAAAAGGTTGAGCTGTTGGAATTTCAGCTGCCCACACTGCATCACTCTGTAGTCATGGTTCACCTTCAAATACTGCCAAAGGGGTAGAAGCCCCGAGAACTCACCCTCATGCTGTTGCTTCTCCGTATTTTGACTCCTCTTCATAGCTATTTACATTTGCTTACTCTCCGTAGTTAAAACATACATAGTTGTGGGTTTTTCTGTTTTAGGTTTTGTTTTTTGTATTTTGTGTAGAGTTCTTGGCTGTTGCCAGCAGGAGGATTGCGTTATTGGGGGCTCACATAACCATGCAAGAACTGGAACTCACACTGTTTTCTTTACAAAGTGCTCTCTTCCATTTTTTGTCATACATTCCAGAGGGAATTATACTTTAGATCATGGGGGAGGAGAAAGGGGTGAGACAAAAGAAGCAGTATTCAATTATTTATCCTGTATCTTCAGTGTATGATAAGGCTCGTGCTATAGAGGAAGGAACATCAGAGCTTTAGTCCTATTTGAAATTAGTTAGTTGTCCGTGCTTAGAGAATCACTTTTCTTCTTAGAGCCTCAGTTTACTCAGGAATATATTACCAGATCTCGTTGTAGAAATTCTTTATGAACTCCGTATTTCTACCGAAAATAGGAAACTCTGACATTCTGACATAGCTATTTTAGTAGATAACTTTGTTTACCACTTTTGGTTATTCAGAAGCATTTTAGCATTAATGCACCCATTTTGTCAAAGTAAAAGAGAACCCTAGGAAGCGTGCAGAGACTGGATCTTGATCTGTGACTTAAACTGCATTGTTGCCACCCGTGTTAGCTGAGGCTGAAATAATCATTTGCCGACCCTAAGCATATTTTTCTTTGCCTAGTTTTCAGGCGGGCTTGGAATTAGGGATCTAAATTAGAAATTATCCTGTCTGCTTATTAACTTATAGATCGGCTTCATTTTTTTTTGAAGAAAGCAATTAAGAATGTGATGAGCCCACAGTAAGAGAGGCTGTCTGAAAGCTCTTTACGGTCCTCATCACTTAGAAGAACAGCTATGCTATAAAATACATTTGAAATTTATGGATTTAGGACAAACCACTGTGACTATAATTTTTTTTATTTTAATAAGCTTTTTACTCCAGTAAATGAATGAGGAGTAATTTTTAAATTACATCTGGTACTCTATGCAGTTACTTTTACTTCTCACTGCTCACAATATACCCATTTGTTCATTAGAATTTGTGTCCAGATATTATTTACAGCCAGCATGTAGATATAAAGCTATGACAAAAATAATCTATTTGGGATTTTAAGCCTTAAATTTACTTAATCCTGGGAAGGAAAGGACAGAACAGAAGCTGACTTTTAAAAATATGAAAGTTATATTTTTTTACTCCATTTTTGAAATCCTGATACCATTTTAGACTGGACTTTGAAATTACATGATAAAAGCGAACACTTTTCATGAAGCATTATCAAGTCAGTTTCCTTGGCAAAACCATTTGGCAATGAATACTGAAATATTTTCCGCTTTAAGGTATTTTATCAGCTAATTCATGCATACTGTATTTGAAATTTCACATCTGGGTGGTATATATATGAATGCAGCATCATAAATACCAAAAGTGATTTTTGAGAACCTCTGAATTTCAATAGCTGTGAATATTTATTTTATTATTTATTTCAGATTTTCAAAGAACTTGTCCAACATTCTCACTTTAATATAATTCCACCCTCTTTATTTTTCACTAGTCATTCTTTTATTAGTAACATCTCTGGAAACAAAGTGCATGTGTTTTGTATTTTTATGAACTAGATATTCATTTCTGCTCTTTGAAATTGTGTGACATATAGAAAGATCCTGGAAGTGAAATCAGAAGAAGTTTCTGTGTGTCTGTTCTGAGTTTTACTAAGTGATTTTTGATAAACCAACTAAACTTCTGGCTTCCAACCACTTGTAAATGGAGAAATCCTGTTGCCATTTCCATAACAGAGATTTGAATTAAAAGTTCTTTGAAAAATACTGTCTTGTTCTCCTAAGGTGTTCCGTGCATGGTAAGCTTTCAATACATAAGTATTGATATTGATAGACAGTGCTAGGCCATCTGATTCTGGCAAAATGGTGGAGTAAAAGAGTATAAAATCCCTTCCATTATGAACAATTTGAGACACTGGATATAACTATCAATATACGAAATATGTAGTTGAACTGACAAGATGAAATGAGAATCCTCAGGTGACAGAAATTAAAGCTGAAAAATTCATCGGTTGGATCTCTGAAAACGATAGGGCACAGAAGTTAGAGGCACGGTGTATCAGACTTAGTTGTCTAGCACTTGGATTTTAATAACCTCACTTTAGTAAAAAGTTGGAAAGAGATTGATGCAGAGAGCTGGAACCCTAAGAGAATTGAAACTTCAGTGAAAGGATGGAATAAAATCTATTCACTGACATAGGAAGCAGATAAACAACAATGAATCCTCTCTCTCTGTCTAGATCCTGGATGGAAAAAAAGGGGGAACTTGTAAACCTAGACTCAAGTCTTTGAATACTGACGTCTAAATTATCAGACTGCAAGATACAGGAATCTCCATCTCACTAATTAAGACAAATGTTCACCCCAATAAGTATGTTCCTAACAAAGGCAAACACAAAACTTCTCTAAAGAGACATTCCACAATTCAGGTCACAAGAAAATCTCACAGAAGAAGTCCTCTTGAAATGGTATCACAATGAAAATAGTTTAAGGAGGTTATAAGAACTGGTAAGTGAATTAGAGCATTGAAAGACAAATTTGAGAGTGCCATCTGCAACGCAGCACAGAGACAACAAGACAGAAACATGGAAGACAGGGTCAGAGACAAGAAGAATAGATTAAGAACGTTCACGTATACTTGACAGGAGTTCCAGAAGAAGACGATACAGGCATCTACATTTGAAGACAACATGGTTGAGAATTTTCAGTGTTAAAATTCTTTACTTTCAAGAAGCATAAGTTCTATAAAGAATAAATAATTCCACACCTAGACACATTTTAGTGAAACTTCAGAACACGAAATCAAAGAGAATATGTAAAAATCCCACTACATAGAAAAGACACATCACATATAAAATCACTGTAATTAGAATGACTAAAGATTGCTCAACAAAAAACAGCAGCAATCACAATTATGGGATAATACCTTCACAATGTGGAACAAAAATAACTGTCAACCTATAATTCTCTGCCCAGCTAAGCTATCAAAAATGAGAGTCATATGAAGAAAATTTCAAATAAACCAAGACTGAGAGCACCTGACAGACTCCTCCTTCAGGAAGAAGGACTTTAAATCCTGGAAGAATTAGGATACAAGAAGTAATGGTGAACAAAATATTAGAAAATGTGTGTGTGGGGGGTATAGCTCAAGTGGTAGAGCGCTTGCTTAGCATGCATGAGGTCCTGGGTTCAAGCCCCAGTACCTCCTCTAAAAATAAATAAACCTAGTTACCTCCCCCCACCAAAATAAAAAAAATAATAATTAAATAATAAATAAAACAGAAAGCTATAAAAAAGAAAAAAAAAAGAAAATGTGTGAGCACACATATTCTACAGTCTTTGTATTGTTTGTGTGGAAGGTAATACTATTAATTGAACTTTAAGTCAAATCTAGAAATAAAAAGTAACCACAAAAAGGATACAAATGAAGATGTAAAACCTGGAAACTAGTAGCGACAAAAAAAAGGGAAATAAATTATGTTACACGAAGACTGATCTAATGGAAGAACAGAAAAGAGAAAAAGAGTAAAGAAGAAAGCATGGTATAGAAAGCCTAAAATTAAATATACAAGTAAAATTTTGAGGGCATATCGTAAAATTAAGTAGTATCGTAAGTGTATTAGATGTATTTTCTCATTTAATACTTACAGTGATGTCAGGCAATAAATGTAATAGTCATGCCATTTTAAAGATTATGGAATTGACATGCACTTGATTTAAGTACTTTGTTCAAACTCACACAGCTAGTCAGTAGTAGAACTCAGAGAGTCTGGCTCTAGAATCCATTCTTTTACCACTGTAATTTTTCTATATACAAAATTAAGATGGTGAAATAAATCTAAATTTATCAGTAATTATAGTAAATGTAAGGAATCTATACTTGCCAGTTAAATACAAGTGGTATAATATTGTCTATTAAGACACTCTCAGAATGGATTAAAAGAACAGCAACAACAAAGTATGTTATTCACAAGAGAAGAATTTGACATATTAAAAAATAAAATAATGAAAGTATAAGGGGGAGAAAAATGCCAAACAAAGGAATCCTTAGTTCATCTATGTTACTAACAGACAAAATAGACATTAAGGCAAAAATGTCCTGTTAGGGATTAAGAAGGTAAGTATATGATGAAACAGGAAAAATTCATCAGGAAAATAGACAATATTACTAAATTGCATTTTCATGATGAAAGCAAAAAAAAAATTGCAAATCTAAAGATTTGGGAGGAATACATAAAGAATCAGCTAGAGAATAGTATTCTCTTCTTGATATCTGTATATTGGAAAATATTCTCAGTATAATTTTTCTCTAATTTTATCAATGCCCTTTGCTAATACTCATGCTCTAAACCAACCAAACTCGTTGAGAGTTCAGGAAATGAACGTTTTAGGCAAAATTTTAAACATGCTTTGGATATGGTGCTAATAATGGCTCATCTTAAATAACTTTTCCATGAAAACTTCTCTGATTTTTCCTACTAGGTGTAACTCTCCCTACTTTGAATCTCCAAAGCACTAACTTTATATTACTTTATGGCACTTGTCTTACTTTAACTTGGTTGTCCTTGACCAGGGGCAACTCTGCCCACCAGGGGACATTTGGTAGTGTCTGAAGACATTTTTGGTTGTCACAACTGAAGGGGTGTTCTGGTGCGTAGAGGCCAGAGAAGATGCTAAACGTTACACAGTATACAGAAGTGTCCCCCATAACAAGGAATTATTTGGCACAAGATGTCAACAGTGCTGAGGTTGAGAATGAGAAACCCAGTTTTAGTTTGTAGTATATTAATTTGATTTTTCATCATCTCTACTTTCAGTTACATTATAAGTAACACGGACGGGGTCTTATTCACTTGGAGTCCATATAACTTGTAGTTTTTGTGTCTGCTACATAGTTTAAATCAACATGTGTTAAATTGAATTTTTATTCAACAGCAATCCTCAGTGTCCATTATGACTTGGGTGCTCTCCTCAGAATTATGTGTAAGATTTTAAGTAGGTAGTCTTCCTCCTCTAGGAATTCCTAACTTAATAGTGAAAGGGATGTAGAAATAGATAATTTATAATACAATACACTATGTACTTAAACAAAAATATGAGGGAAACTGATGCAGTGACAAACCAAAATAAGCTGAAGCTAATTCTGCTTCGAGGAGGTTTTGGTTAGAAAGAGCAGTGAGGTGGAGTTGGAAGGAAAAGAACTTAAAAAAAGAAACAATAGAGAAATGGATGTCACAACTTGTGGTGAGTAAGTGAGTAAATGATTCTATTCTAGCACTTTGATAACAAATCTAATTTTAAACATGGATGAAGTAATTGTTTTAAAAATTCATAGAATGGTAAAACAGGAAATAACCTTAGACTTTAGTCGGGTAAACTAGAATTAGAAAACAAGATGGAAGTTATAACACTAACAAAACTCTTTCCTTCCAAAATGGAGAATTTTAAATCTGCATGAAAGTGAGAGATTTCCTGGGACTCACCCTTCGACATGTCTCTCAGAGTGCTTGTCTGCGCAATTGTTTTAAATCCAAGAACCCTTCCTTGTACGTATTTTTAACTTTTCCATAGCATTCTGGTTTGGGGGTTTGTTTATTTATTTATTTATTTATTTATTTATTTATTTATTTATTTATTTTTATGTTTTATGTTTTATTTATTTTTGTTGTATTTTTTCTAAGGCCTCTGATTATAGTGTTGCTTTTTGTTGGAGTTTGGAGGGAACCAAAAGTGTCCACCAAACTGAGAAGGCACCTTGAGACTGAAAAATGAGGCAGGTGGCTCCATCTAATCAATGGATCAGTTTATTAGAGTTACTTACTCACAGGGTGAGATGGAGGTCAGGCGGACAGTGATCTGGAAGCACCGCATCTGCACTCTGTCGGGGAGACCGAGGGGCCACTGGGACAATTTCATAATTAACCTAGGGTATCGAGGTAGATGCTTAAAACCTGGACATGCATTCCTAAGTCAAAATTCATGAATGGGTAACTAATCTCATGGGTGCCTGAAATATGTCACGGAAGGTTTTTCATCATTGTTTGAGGACTAACAAGAGCAGCAAGGCCACTTGAACCCAATGATTATTAAACAGTATCTATTAATGGCAAAATTCTTGATGACTGAGAAGTTATTTACTACATGGTACATACCCTAGTACTGATTCTAGGTAAGGTCAGCAAAAAGGTAGGAGGAACTGTAAGAGCACGTGATGGCATCAGTTACGCTAACAGCCACGCATTTTTATATGACGTTTTCTTTAATTTATTGGAATTATCTGTGTTAGCCCCAGTGGTATATTTTCTCTGCTTATTTAGTTTGTTCTATCCTTTCATTTTGAAAGATTTAATTTACGTTTGATCATTGTTTGTGTATTTATATGTAAGACTGTGATACTAGAATTCAACAAGTTTCCTATTACAAAATTGTTATATAAAATAAATATTTCTCCTCTATTCAAATAAGTTTCGTATGAATACAATTTTAAAACTACCCAGCAACTCAAATAAGACTTGAAAGAATAAAAAGAAATGCCAGTTCTCCAAGGGAACAATTATAAAAATTTATATCTATATAAATTATAATAATAGAGAAGTTAATTAATAATATGAATGCAATTTTGGTTTTATAATTAGATTAGCTGTTTCTAATATTTACATGGAAAGCTAGACAAGCAAAATATCTAGGACATTTTTGAAAGAGTAAAGAAATGAGAAGTAACACTACCATATATAAAGTGTACTGAGAACATAATAATTTAAAATGTATATTAAGATATAAAAATAAAGGTGACTACCTGCTTAACCTTCTACATTAAAATAAATGACAGGCAATTCACACATTGAAATGTGAAAATTAAGTCATAAAGGAACTAAGAAAAAACTCTGAAAATTAAACACACACACACATGCACAAGGGCACATCCATAAATGACACGAGGCTGTCCTTTCTGAGTGTGAAAGTTCAAAAGCCATGAAAGAAAAGATTGTTGAATTTAATTATATAAATATTTTCTAATCTGTATGGAAAAGTAGTAGAAACAGTGAAAAGAAGAGAGAAGGTATTTGGAACATATATGGCAGATAATTAATCCAATTTCCTTATTATAGGGCTCCCACAAATCAGTAAGCAAAAGAAGAACAATGCAACTGAAAAAGTGCAACAGTTGTAAACAGAAGGGTTAGTACATATGCATTAGTCAAGGTTCTCCAGAGAAAGAACCAGTAGGAGAGGGAAAGAGAAAAACAGAAAATATAGATAATAGGAGACATTATAGAAATTGGCTCACACAGTTTTGGAGGCAAAAAAGGCCCACAATTGGCTATCTACACACTGGAGAACCAAGAAAGCTTGTGGTGTAATTTAATCTGAATCTGAAGCTCTGAGAATCATTGGGCCAGTGGTGTGAGTTCCAGTATGAATTTGAAAGCCTGAGAATCAGCAGCACTGATGTCTGAGGGCAGAAGATGAATGTCTTAACTCAAGGGGAGAGCCAGTTTATCCTTCCCCCACCTTTTGTCCTACTCCGGTCCTTAGTGGATTAGACAATGCTGACCAACACTGTAAGGGTGATCATCTTTATGTGTGGTCTGCTGACTCAAATGCTAATCGCTCGCAGAGACACTATCACAGACACACCCAATAATAATGTTTTACCAACTATCTGGGCAGCTCTTAGCCCAGTCAAGTGGACACACAAAATTCACAACATATGACTCTTAAACAGATGAAAATATGCTCAACTACCATCAGAATCAGAGCAATATCAATACGCTGAAAAACCACTCTTCACCTGTCAGAATGGCAATTTTTTAAGAAGATAATTTTTTAAGTTGATAATATACAACACAGTTGAGAATATGAGGAAATAGATAATCTTATGCATTCTTGGTTAGAGAATATTGGTTCAGCCTCAGAGAAACATATTTGTCAATATTTATCAACATAGAAATTCACATACCTTTTTAGTCCGAATTATAATTTTAGGAATTTATCCTTTAATAATACCCCACAACTCTCAAAGAAAGACAATATAATGTGATGGTTAAGAGCATAGATGATGGAGCCACGCTGTTTGGGTTTGAATCCTAATTTTGCATTTACTATGTGTGGCCTTGGGCAAATTATTTCATATCTCTTATGTCAGAGTTTTCTGATTTGTAGAACGGGAATAATAATAGCAAGTACCTCATAGGGTTGCCATGTTTATTAAATATGGTAATATATGTAAAATGGTTGGCACATAATAGGTGCAGTATAAGTGGTGTGATTATGCATCTCATTTGCCTGGTATGTAGTCCCGGTTTACACTTGTCCTGTCCCAGTGTAATTAGTAACACTCCTGCCCGTTTAGCCTCAACGATGTTCTCATCTGGATGATATATTACATACACACCTTATAGTTAAGTATGAAAGTAATTATATAATTCTATAAGGATATTATAGATCTATTATAATAACAAAGATTAGAAATAATGTCCATCAATTGATTACTTGTTAAATATGTATATTTATATTATATATTAAATACATAGTTGATCTTTTCAGAGAGATACTCTGCATTTATCAAAGAGAAAATTAACTCCAGCAATTAAATTATTAGCATTTTTAATAAAAAATTAAATTATTTTAAGAACAGTGGTTTTTAAACTTTTTGGTCTCATGATTCCTTACACTATTAAGATTTATTGACAATCTCAAACTTTTCAATTTTTGTGGGTTATTGCTAGTGATATTTACCATATTAGAAATTAGAATGGGAAAATTTTTAAATATGCTTTAAAGATTATTTAAAAATAACAATGATATACTCCATTTTAACTTTTTTTTCACTAAAAAGCTACATTAAACTTAGCAGTAAAGTACATTGCTTTATATTTTTTGTTGTTGAATAAATGTGTGTGCTTAATAATTCAGGTTTAAAGATAATTTTATATTCTTTTGATAATAAAATGACTGAAATAACTGAAAATATCAGCTCTTAACAGTCCAAATTTTTTTAATTGAAGTGTAGTCAGTTTACAATGTGTCAATTTCTGGCGTACAGTATAATGTTTCAGTCATACATATGTACACATATATTCATTTTCATTATAGGTTGCTACAAAATATTGAATATAGTTCCCTGTGCTATACAATAGAGACTTGTTTATCTATTTTATATATAGTAGTTAGTATCTGAAAATATCAAACTCCCAATTTATCCCTTCCCACTCAATAATCATGTTTGTTTTTTATGTCTGTGAGTTTGATTCTGTTTTGTAAATAAGTTCATTTGTGTCTTTTTTTTTTTTTTTTAGATTCCACATATAAGTGATATCATATGGTATTTTTCTTTCTCTTTCTGGCTTACTTCACTTAGAATGATGATCTCCATGTCCATCCATGTTGCTGCAAATGGCATTATTTTATTCTTTTTTATGGCTGAGTAGTATTCCATTGCATAAATATACCACGCCTTCTTTATCTAGTCATGTGTCGATGGACATTTAGGTTGTTTCCATGTCTTGGCTATTGTAAATAGTACTGTTATAAACATTGGTGGAGAGGGTGTGGAGAAAAGTGAACCCTCCTACGTTGTTGGTGGGAATGCAGTTTGGTGCAGCTTATGGAAAACAGTATGGAGATTCCTTAAAAACCTAAAAATAGACTTATCACATGATCCAGCAATCCCATTCCTTGGTACATATCCAGAGGAAATTAATTCAAAAAAATACATGCACCCCATTGCTTTACATTTTAGCTAAAATAATAACACTCCTTTTTGCTTCACCATCCAATATGTTGTATTATCATTACAGCTTCTGGAAACTTCATTGCACACTTGAAAAAATATGAGAAAAATAAAGCAAGTAGCATTTTAGTTTTATTCTGAGAATACTTTTGACCTCACAGCCTCCCAAAAGGGTGTGTAGTACTCCCAGTGTCTTAGGTCAAAGTCTACTTTGAGAACCATCGGTTTAGAACTTAGACCAAAAGAAAATGTTTTCAAGGAGTATTATTTTTTTTACTGACATTACTTAGAAGTGCCTGCACATGACGATAATAAAAATCAGACTAACTTTTAGCCAATTTTATTTTGGTTTATAAGTTCTCTACCAACAATGCACCTTCTTATTACCTGTACCTCAAGCAGACCCCCCTCATCACCCTGCTATTTAAAAATTTAAAAAACAGTCAGTCTCTGGAATCTAAACAGAAGACTCAAACACACTCATACTAAAACAGAGTTACAGCAAAGTAGGAGGCATTTAAATCTTTGAAAACTTGAAGAAGATAGTTAATTATCATTCTGAGATAATTACTGCTGTAAATTCAGTCATTTAGCCTCTGTTTTTACAACCTGGCATTTTCCACCAAGAAGAATAATCTGCCCTTCTCAGGAATTTTATTTTCCAGGATCTTTCAAGGATTCTGCCAGCACAGCCCTGACTCACCCTCTGGGGCTCCCCGAGCAGAGGCAGGAAAGGAGAGAATTCCCAGTTCATGTGCTCCAACAAACCTCCTGGAAGTCCCTGCGTATTTTGTCATGACAATTAGACTGTGCACTCACACAAGATATGCTAATCATCTTACTTAAGTTAGTTTAAAGGAAATTAAACTAAAACAGATCCAAAGTGTGGAGCATTTCTTCCAATGTAGCTTGAAATGGAAGTGGATGGAGTAAGGGTGAAAATCCTGTTATAAACCCAAGGAAGGTGGACAGCAAGTAGAATCTGACTAATGCATATGCAGTGAATTTGGAGACATGAATTATATACACAGCGAAGAAGTAGAAGAAACAGTGCAAAAAAAATAAGTCCCCAAAGTTTAGTAGATGAGGAAATAAAGTGAGAAGAATGACAGGAAATTTGAGGGATATTGATAATGACACATGATGCTCTAAGATTACAGGACGTCAGAACTGGAAGGTATTTGAGAAAACATCCAGACCACTCAGACCAACCCAACCCCTTTACTTCTTAAATGGAGTAAATAAAGGCTCAGAGTAGATAAAGTAAAAAGGTTTGGTTTTTATAATGGTTGTTTATTTATCATCAGGTAAACATTAAAATACATACCTTTTGGAATCTCCATGGGTTTTTTTTGTTTGTTTGTTTGTTTGTTTTGAAGCAGCACATATTAATTAAAGTAATTCCGGGGACAACTCACTCTGACTCTCATAAGAATTACTTCATCTTTGATGAGTCCTTCTTAGAAACCAAACCTGGAAGGAGTCTCTGTTTCTCAAACCTAAAGGACTTGGCTAAACCAGAAACTAAGAAAACTGGTGAGGAATTGGGCCACGTTTTGGAGTACCTTTAGGGGCAAGCTGGGTATTTTAGACTGTAGTATACAAATTAATAGCTAATGGTTGAAGAATTATCAAGAAGATTTGTTAGAAACGTACACAGGTTCTGACTCACTAGGTTGGGGAGGACACTAGGATTCTACCTTTTTTGCAAGTTCCCCGAGGGATTCTGAATCAGTGTTTATGCACCATACCTTGAAAAACTTTGATGTAGATTTTTTTGAAGTATAGAATTCCCATAATAATTTACATTTTATTTTGTGGGACACGTGGAAAAGAGTGAGACCAGGAAGTGAGCTATTAAATATTCTAGATGGGAAATAAACAATTGTGGGGGAAAAATGTGGCACTTGATCCAATAAATAATTTTTCCTAAGTTTTTTTTTCTGTTCGAATTTAGAACTATATATACTATCTCAGTTTCTCATATGTTCCCTTTACCTCCCGCCATTATTTTCTATGTCTTATCTATTCCAGGAGAATTGAGCATAATTCTACAGATGGATGTGAGGATTAGTGCATCTGATCCCAAGATCTAGTGCTCTAACCAAAAGGAGCTCAGCAGATTGCTAAGAAAACTCCTCAGGGAGGTTTAGCCAGGATGAATAAGATCTCATAGTATAAAAGGCTACATCTTAATGCTGAAAAACCATTTATATAATTCAGGGACTCTTGAAAATCTTTAAGGTAGGGAATGGAAAAGGAGGGGAAAGTCTAGGTGGTAACAAAATGCTTTTTTAAAAATAGGAGAAGTAAAATCTGGGCACAGATAATTGTGTAATGAAGCTTTACTTAGAGTAAAGAGGGATCTTTTCGGTTTTAGGTAAGTAAAACATGATTTTGCTGATTGATCAGTAACAGAGAGTTGAAAATGGTCATCCGCATAGAGCAATGCTCAGACTCCAGTATTTCTGCTGCGTTCCCACTTATTAAATTGGTTTTTCAAGTTAAGGTCTTTAATATAGGAAACCGACTTTACTGATGAGCCACTGACAGAAAGTGATCTTGAATGATCATTATGATTTACTTTTGAAATTTAATTTTTAAAAACTCAACAATTCTTCTCTGTCTCTAAATGTGCCCAAAGACACCTGAACTATCTGGGTGACGATCAATGCTACAAATCCCAAAAGGGAAGGGAACTAGAGAAGTAAGACGACTTGATAAGTTTGGGCAGATTTTTAGTTCTTCAATTAGGTCTTTAATGATAAAACAGAAGACAGAGAGGAATCCCCCCAAGCACTTTTGGCTTAAATTAGAATATAATTTCCTGAGTTTCCCACTTTTCTTTCCATCAGTCTACATTATCTGTGTTCCCAATAAGAAGCTGAGTCACTGGGGTCAGGTGTGCTTTTGAAGGCTCCATGTAATAGCCAATCTGCACAGACTTCTAATTGCCTTAACTTGAAAAGGAACCACAGTTTTCTGAAAGAACATAACTCCCTGCAAAACCAAATTGATAGCACTGCAAAATAATTACAGCTTCTTCTGGTTGCTATGACAGCTCTTATACCGACGTCATCCTTTATCATAAGTGCCTTTCTTTGAGTGTTAGTAAAAGAAGATAGGATAGTGACATAAGATTAAAGGCATGAGAGAAAAAAGATCTACTCACTAAAGGTGACATTAAGAAATAATTTAATGTCAGTATTCTACCTAATGGAACCATAATTATCTTCATAGCAAATATTAGCACGTATGTCTTACAATGCGATGACTTTAAAGAGCTGGTACTTGGGGAACTGATTGGGAAAGAGTTTTAGTTTAAAAGTTTGTCACAAATGTAAAAAGTAAAATAAAATAAACATACCTATGATAAAAAGAGGGAAATGTCAGAGCTTTTTTTAACTAACCCCTAAGTGGCCTGGGACAACTTAGTGCTCTCATAAGAGGGGCCTGTTGTAGGAGAAAGACTCAATAGCAGAGTTCTTAGCAATGAAGATTTTATCCTCTGCCAAACCACCTTTGTGTGGGAGGATGTCAGAGCAGGGCTTCACTCATTTGGTGGGAAACGCAGAATGGCTCTTGTGGAGGGAAAGAGAAAGGAAGAGATCAGGAAGAGGAAGGCAGTCCACTGAATGAATGGTAATGAGTTCACAGGAGCCCCTTAATCATTTTTCTACCATGGGCTTCCATCTGGATAGGAACTAAAAGGGCTTCATTTAATGAGAAGATTTAGCTTTGGCGTCTATGAAGCGAGAGTTGATCTGACATTGTTTAAACAGACGACATCAGAATGCAAGAGTTTAAAGCCAGTGTATTACTAAAATGTTCGAAGACTCTCATACCAAATACATTCAGAACACACAATCTAAATCCTTTTTAAAGGGCGCCTCACATTAATCCCTCAGCTGGGGTTCCTCGTTTTTATAGCATCATTTATCACTTTAATGTAACATTAGTTTAGCAGCTAAAAGCCATGGCAGAAAACCTGCACTGAATGTTGGAACATTAATGACTTAAGCAAAAAGGAAACACTTGAAAGACCAACCAGCACTCTCGTTCTTTCCCTTAGGTTATAATCACAGACGCGGGAAGCAATTGCTGCTGTATAAATAAAGCTGCAGTGTGGATCATGTTGGCAAGACCAGACTTACTTGTGATGCTAAAGGGTAAATAACAAAAGGTTTGACAAACTGAGTCAAGAAAGAAATGTATGTTTATGTTTGAGGGGTGGGGAGTGGTAAGGGGGAGAGGAATGGGATCAAACAGTTCTTTGCTTCTAGTGCAGATTTTTCTAAAGAAAACAATGCAGGGGTGGAGATGAGACATAGGGGGCGGAGGGTGGAAATCCCAGGGCACCCTAGCAGCACAGATGGCATCTGGTCTCACTGCCGCCCACCACACCTGAGGCGATGCATGCTGCAGAAAATTGGGCATGGATGTGGGTGTGGGGAGGGTCGGGAAAACATCGCAAACCCCATGTAGGAGGGGAAATCCCAGTATTTGTGGAATTGAATTCCCCGCATTGCTTCGGCAACTTCTTTTTTTGTTTTTGGGTTTGTTTTCTCGCTTCCCTAAAACATATACCTGACATATATCTGACTATTTCCCTAACTTTCCCTCACATGATCTTGGGAAAGATACTTGCCTTTTCCTGAACTACTCTGTCCACATCTATGAAATGGACCAGAGATGGGGGTGGTGGGGATGGGGCTGACTAGACGAACTCCTTAAGCTCTTCGAACTTATCTTTTATGGATTTGCTTTGTTATTATTAAGAGAGCTGATAATTTTTTTTTAAACGATAGCCTTAGTGCTTAGGTTGCGTCATATCAAAGGGCTGAGTCTGTGGGCATACTTTTCAGCCTCCAGAATTTCCCAAAGCGGGAGAAATCTAGGAACTTCCGAGCACCTTCAATGTCACGTTACTTAGTGACAAAGATTATCTTTGCTGAGCTTCTTGGCTAGGCCTTACCCTTGGCCTATGAAGACTTGAACAAAACACTAACATCATTTTCAACAGCTCAAGGCTCATCCTTAGGATGATTCTTAAACCACCTGCCTGAGAAAACTCAAGGCTGCCAAGAGAGTTTTTGGTTCGCTAAAGATAGCATCCCTGTCTCTCAGCCTCTGGGGGAGACCAGGAGCCTAACTTTGACAAACGCCAGGTAACCAACGCAGATGGGCTCCACAAGGAACCCCCCTTTCCTGCTTATTGTACTCTTTCACCGCCCCCCAGCTCTTCTGAGCCCTCCCTCACTCCCTTCTATTTTCCCATTCTCCCTTTAAGTGCCCAGTTCACCTCTGTACAGATCTAAATTGAATTCCGTCCATGCTTTACTCTTCTTCCCCATTGCAATAGTATATTACTGATTAAAATCTGTCCTGACCACTTTAGCTCATGTCCAGCCTTATCTTTGCCATTAGACAGCTGCCCTCCTCATTTTAAGGTGAACACTTCCCTAACGTGCTTTTGGTTAAAAGGGTAAAATACAAGCAAGTTTCTCATCCTGTGTTTTATATAACCCATGGTGGGCATTTCCCATCTGCCCCACCTCTTCTTCTGTCTTTGGGGCCCATCTGGCTTTTGTTTTAATCTCAAACACAGCAGATGACATTCTCTGCCAATGAGTCCTATTTTCAGCTCCCTTGGGCAAGCTACAGAAGCTGAGCCGTGCTCCCAAATTTACTGCCAGTTTTAAAACAATAAAAATCTAGCACTTATGATATCCCACTAACGTAGGGCAGGGTCTAAAAGGACTGACTCTGATTCTTCTGCAAAAATTTGAAAGTCCGTTTTAAAAGTGTTTGTGTATTTGATTGCTTCAGAACGGCCCTGTATGACTTGTGGGTCTTGGAGGAGTTCTTACGTGCTGAATTGAGAGTCTTCTCCATCACAACTGCCATCCCACAGTGCCTGAGGGAGTGAGTCATGCTCATCTTGTGCTGAACTCTTTTGCCCTCTCATTCTGCACTGCAAAGATTGAGAGATCCCCGCTTGCTAGATCAGCCTTCGAGTCTTCAGGGTGGATCCTCACCTAAGGCAGCCCTAGGGCTCCTGGTAGCTAATGTGCCCTGACTTGTTTGTTTTGCTGTAGAGCTTTGCTACTCAGGAGAGGACCATCAGCATCTTCAATACCTTAGAGTTTGTTAGAGATGCAGAATCTCAGGTCCTACCCCAGACCTACTCAATCAAAATGTGCATTTTTGGAAAGACCCCCAGGTGATTCAAATGCACCTGAAAGTTTGGGAAATGTGGCTGTTTATAATGCTCTGACACTGGCTTTCTCCTGGAATCTTCAGTATCATTCCTGAGTTCTGTCTTCCTAAGATGCTCAGGAGGCCGTGGATACGGACTCTTCCTCATGCTCTGCAGACTTGCCCTCCATAGACTGTGGTTCTGCTCAGTACCCTGAAACCCAGGGCAGAGCTGCCTCTCTGCCTGCCCACGGGGACGCCTGCATCTCTCACACATGCTCCGTTGTCCCCTCCTAGAACACAGGGTTTGCACCTGTAGGCTGGTCACTTCCCAGCCTCACGATTCTGCTCAATACCCAAGACCTGGTTCTTGGTCAGCCTGCCCTCTTTAGCCCTAAAGAGCATCGAGACCAAATGAACTGCAGTGATGATTGGGGGATGTTGCAAACTGTGTGGGCCCGGAGACACAAGACGTGCGATTTACCTCCATCTGGTGCGAAATATAATCTCCCCTCTCTCAGAGACTGTTGTAAGATTTGAGTAATAATAGGTACGGAAGCACTTGGTAAAGGCAAGCACTACAATGCTGTGTGACCGAGCAGTCATTATGGGGCCAAATCACTGTTCCACACTACAACTCTCTTACAGACATATTTTAGAAAATATTTACGGACTATGATAAATGATGAATAAGAACTTAAGGGGAAATATGGGAAGAAAGAAGCTATTTTAATTGAATGGCATATTGAGAAAATATTTTTCTTTAACTTTAATTTTTGTTTAGATTGTCGTGCATATTTTAAAAGGTTTTGAAATTTTTTCTTGAAAAAAAAAGAATAGGAGGAGGAAAGGGCTTAGTTGACACACTTCAGTGTGGTGTTCATTCAAGAACTTCTAAAATGTGACACAGGTACCCACCTTCCCACATTTCTCACTTTATTCCTCCCTTTACCAACACCTTATCCCACCCCGCGTAATTATTCCTTCACCTGTTTATCTTCCCTGAACACCCTTTGAGCTGCTTTTTCTCTCAACCTAAATGCTCTGTTCTACTTCCATCTACACTTGGGAAAAGATAAATTTTTGTTCGTATGCCCCAAACCTCACATTTATTTATTATCCTAAATCAAATATATCTGGATTTGCCTCTGCCCAGAAGGATCGGCAGTAAATTTATCTCAGTCATTATTTTTAGAAGGGCAGAGGGGTCTCCTCTCTCCCTCAGAATCATGCATGAGTCTGGACGGCTTGTGGAGTTCAGAAAATTTGGAAAAATAGTTCCTGGACCTTAGTCACTCATGTCTGTTTTCACCAGGGATGAATATATAGAAAATGCCATTTGTATGAACATTTCTTGATTTTTAAAGGTTAGCAAATAATGTTACATGTCTAATATGCTTCACGGACCAGTCAAAAGATACCTGTGGCTGCGGACTCGTCGCCTTGTCTTAGACTTAGGACACAAATTCTTACCCATCCACTTAGAACGGCAAAAAGAGAGAAATTTTAAATTGGCTTCTCATTTTTATAAATTTCTTACAACTCTGAGAATAACACAGCATTTGAAGTTGAATAGATTATTTTGTTCCACATATTGAAACCCCATGAAGTCTTCTAAGCTCAGCTCAGATACCTTCTGTGACTTGCCTCAAGACAACAAGGACTACTTTATGCAATGAAGTTAATTGGTATCTCCTCCACTCCTCCCACCCTCCTTTTTTCCCTCCCTCCTTCCTTTCTTCCTTCTTGCTTTCTTCTGATTAGTTTTGTATCTGAGATTCAAACTCAGGACGCAGTGTAATCTGATGACTGAGCTTTTAAACACTATGCTATGGAACTTACAATACAGTGAAGACACTAGTAAATTACCCAAGCCAATAATCTAAAAAAAAAAAAAAAAAAAAAAAAAGCCCTGTGAATTTAAACAAGGCTGCTTTGTATCAAATTATACTTTTCCTCTACTATACTACTGTTCTTTTGAATGGAAGATTTATACCTGATTGATTTATTGCTCTGCTAGAGCACCCAGCACAGTAACTGTCCCTTCGTAAGCTTCGAAAATTACGTATTGAGCTATCCACAGCTGACCACTACTCCTCCATACACTCTGATTCAAATGCATTCAACCGTTGTCTTACCCTCTCCCCACTCCACCTCCACCATACTCTGTCTCTTGATAGAGAGGCCCAGAAACATTCTCTGCAGCACCAAAGAGAATCTGATATCCCTTACAAGCTGTATGTGATGGAAAACATAGCAGACAAGGAGTCAGGAAGTGTAGGTTTGAGTTCTAATTCTGTGAGTTCATTGTATGTTCATGGCCTTTCTCTTCTCAGGCCTCTTTGGCCCATAAAACAGGGCGCACTAAATGATCTCTAGGCTCCTTTCAACTCTGGCAGTGCAGGAAAATGGCTTTGGAGTCAGACATAGTGGAATTCAAATCCAACATCACTAATTTTCCAGCCGTATGAATTTATCAAGTTACTTAATCTCTAAGACAAGCAAAGTGCTTACTACAGTGCCTGGAAAATAGGATGCTCTCAAGAAATATTAGGTATTTTTAACATACTATTCTTGATCATTGTAAATCCTCTAGGGTGACTTTACCTAAGCCATATATATATATATATATGATAACTCATTTTTAATTATGGACTGATAATTTCTGCCTATAGCTACCACAAATCCACCTCAAATTATCACTGGTTATGTGTGCTTCATAAACCCCCTTATGGACATGCAAACTGGAAACTGAGTCATGCAAGGAGTCGTTTTGAGCTGACATCCTCTTGATTTATTTCTCACTCATTTGACTTGCTTTCCTTTTTAATTTGAATTGACCAGATTTATGGTTTCGTGTAGGCATAGCCCATGTCTGATCCTTACACACTGTTAAGAGAAATCAAGATCAAAAGAGCAAATGCTTTGTACTTAGGAATCTTCCTGAAAATTCATCAAGGGTTTCACTTCACCAAGAGAAATCAGCAGAGACAGGCAATGCACACAATTTCTTACTGAGAAAGTAGTAAACTTTCTCTCCTTTGGGAAGAGCTGTACAATTTTAAGAACTGCCTTGAAATATAAATCTACTGAAAACTCAGCTCTGTTCAGTTACAGAGTGTTTAGCCTCAGCTCTATATGCATCTTTGTGGTTCTCTATTCTATACCTGTTTGTTTGTTTTTCCTCCTAGCATCTGTTATTTGAAAGTTTAACAAATCTCCCTATTTTGTTTTTATCCAGTGGCAGAAACATTGAACCAAATTAGACACAAGATGGATTCCTGTGTCATCCCATTAGAGTCTTCTCTTTAAGTTCCTAAAGGGCAGAAGTGTCCAGACAAAAACTTCCTAGCTATCATGAGAGGCCAGTTTCACTCCCAATTGTATTGATATTTTTTTTTATTTCAAAATGGTTTCACAATATTAAAAATAAGAGAAAAGATAGATATTTGGAACCAAAATTGAATATGCATTTTTTGATGACCCAAATTTCTTCTCAGTACTCCCTTGGGGCTGGTTGCTAGACCTGTCTTTGACAATCTTCCCTCCCTGCTCCATTAAATCAATTAGAATGAACCTGAGATCAACGTTTATTGAAAGTTATCCTCTCCAAAATATGATATTCGCTATCATAGAGCTTCACCCGCCCCCTAATAAATACAACACTCTGTTGAAATGTATCACAAATTTAATTCCATTGATGTAACAGTCTGAGCCCAGGCAGGAGGTAAATGGAAACCACTTAGATTTAACAGGGGAAGTTAACTATAAGAACTATTAGCCATGATAAAAAAAAAAAATAACTAAGATATAAGGAAGCTCTATGATACCCTGGGGCTGACAGAGTGCCCAAGAAACCACAAATTTGGAAGGGATTTAGATCTCACTGAAGAAAGTGTGGTTCAGCCACCGGATAGCAGAGATGGCTGGGATTGGTCTGGAGTTGCAAGACAAACAGCTATTGCCAAAGCCTCTGTTTGCAAATGAGCTGCAGGGAGTCAGCAAACTGGTGCAGGAGGGCAGCGGGAAACCCGGCCCCCACAGGGCAGAAGGGCTTCAGAGGGAGGCAGACCCTGCTGGGGTTGGGAAAGGCTTGTCGATGAAAGCACTGCAGGGTGTGTGACCCTCTGGGCCACAGGGAGTTGGGGCTCACCCAGAGAGGCTAGACAGGTGGCTGTGGGAAGACTATCACCCGGCGGAGGCTGAAAGGTCCTAGAGAGACGGCGTTCCGAGCCCGTGGCTGGGGCAGGCTCAACATACGTTCGCACACCCGCGTTGTTGACCTCTAGTCCGTGGAGGAAGCCTTTGCCTTCTGCAGTGTACCCCCACCGCCCTCTAATGAGAAAGCTTGGTGTCCATTTATAAGGAGAAATGATGGTAGGAATCCCATTTTTGATCATCGAGTATGTACTGAAGGATGCATTTGGAGCAGAAAGACAAGTTATTGTTAATTTACTTATGTAATTTTAAGGGAACTCAGCTCTGACGTGTTGGAAAATTCTCTACACTTAAGAATCAGATAATCAGGATTAAAATATTCATGTTATTTACTAATATTACTTAGTACCTCTATGTGATTTGGGGCTGTACACTGCTTTTCTGAGCTTTAGTTTTCTTGTCTGTGAAATACTCACATGACCTTCCTCAGAAGATTTTTGGGAGAATTAAATGAGATATATAAATGAGAATGCCTGGTACTGAAAATGTAAGTATATTTTATTTAGTCAAACTTCTGAAATCATTACATTGTTTATAAATTGTAAGCTAATAGTTGTGTCTGGAAACTAGATTGTTGACAAAAATAAGATGATTCCATAACTTATTTTTAGATCTAAAAGAGGCTTTGGAGATCACTGAATCATCTCCTTTGACAGTTGAGGAAAATGAGTCTCAGGGAGCAAAAGTGACTTGCCTACATTTGTACAAAGGTGGAGTGGCAGAAATAGAACTGAGACGCTTGTAATATACCAGTTGGCACACACTTTGGGGTTAATAGTCAAAACCCAAACCGAAGCTCAAAGCTAACAAACAAAACTCAGTTTTTAATTTGGTTTTAACTTTATTTCCATGATTGGTGAGTGTGGTAATAAAAGCAAGGAGTCCTGTTAAGCAGGAGGGTAAGGAAGATCTGTGTGCAGTCAGCCTATTGTGATGCACAGGAAGAATCTTCTCTAATCTGGCCAGCGTATGCTCCTTAATTTAGGAGATGCAAAGGTTTCCTGTAAAAAGAGATCCTTTCACCACTAACAGGTCCTGTTCATGTTCTTTTTGGAGCAACTGTTTGGAGCCTTTTCTCTAAAGCATTTCTCCCTAATTGTTTAATATTCATACCAGTTCCTAAGTCTCTTCACTGTTTGAGCCCTAGCATCACTCTGCCTTCCTCGGAGGAGAGAGCTCAGTACAAAATGCTGGTTGCTAAGCAGTGCCTATTTTTACTCCACTGGAGCAGAAAAGAGGCCCACTCAGTGAGATTTTATCACCAAGGGTAGCTACTGAGCGGCTTTTATAGGTTAAGTATTTACCAGTGTTTCTCTGTGAAACTATGAACTCCATGGTTTCGCATCCGAGATGAGGGTGTAAAACTGAGGCAAGGACCTGCTCAAGGAAATGTATTAACAAAATAATAGGAAAAACTCAAAATGTGTTAATACATCAAGTATTTATTGAGCTCCTAATGCTGTTTATCGTTCTGTATTAGGTACTTGGGAAAATTATGAAACCAAACAGATTTGGCCCCTGATTTCATAGTTTATAAGTTAAATGGAAAGAGAGACAATCAAAAGCACCAAATGACAAATTGTGATAAGAAATAAACACTTGGCTGAGGCAGAATAACAAGGAGAGAGGGAGTTTGTTTCAAACAGAGAACAAAGAAGAAGTCTTTCTGAGATTGAGGTGCAAAGACCAAGAAAGCACCAATCATGAGAAATGTATTCCAGGCAGAAGGAACAGTCTGTGCAAATGCCCTGGGTGAGGTAGTGACAGTGTGGGAAGTGGGGTAAGAAGTAGAGAGTGGGGCAGGGAAGGAAAGAGCTTGCAGTGAAGAACAGAGAAAAGACCAGAGTAACTGGAGTTTAGTAAGTAAGGACATGAGGTTGATGGTACAGACAGGATCTGAATTTAGCTACAAGAAGTGAATGGAAATCATTGGGAGGACTTTATGCAGTGAATGATTTAATTCATTTACATTTTTACAAGATTCTATTCATTTTCTGGAGGGAAACCAGTAGTAGGAGGACAAGAATGAAGCAGAAAGTCCATTTAGGAGGCTATGGCAAAGGACCAGGAGAAAGAATGATAGATATTTGATGACAGCAGTTGTGGGTTCGTCACCAGTTGTGGGTTCTGGCCCGCAGAAGTCCCACCGAGACGGAGTGAATTACTCAAGACTCTATGGAAAAGTCAAGAGGGCGAGAGGGAGTTGGGAGCCAACTCCGGGAGCCTCTCAGATCTCCCATATTTATTGAGTACAGTCAAAGGAGGAATACAGGAATTTAGGGAAGGACAGAGTGGGATCACAATGAGTACAAAGGCTTTGTTTATTGTTGGTGTTTGGCTCAAGGTCAGAAGACCCTTTTTGGTGAATCATGTTCGTGTTGAGCCATTCAGCTTATCAGGGTGGAAAGTATGAGAAACAGCTGCTTGACAACTTGGACTCAGGCGGCTGTGCCTGTCTTAGGTTGCCCCCCTCAGGGGGTCTTACCCGTCATTGGCTAACCAGCCTTCTCACCTCTAAGTCTGCAGCTTTCTATAAGTTGTTTACCATTCCAGCCCAAGGCTGTTTTGGAGATAGAAGACTAACAGCAGGCAGCCCAGCATTTATAGCGGGGGGCCTGGGTCATTGCTAAAACCTCAAGGCAGTTACTAAGCACATCTTCTTTAAGGACATAAGTGGCTGGGATCTGTTACAGTGTGTTAACCCAATCATGGGCTCCCACAAGCAGTGGCAGTGGAAATAGCAAAAAAGAAAATCTGAAACATATTTAGGACAGAGAAGAAAAGAAACTTGGTGATGAACTCCTGATCCTCTACCATAAACCTGCTCCTTTTACAATTTTCCAAATTTAGTTGGTGTCCTCTCCATCCTCTTTGTTGTTTCTCACACCCTCCATTCAAATATTCAGCAATCTGTTGGCTTTACATTAAAAATTTATCCAGAATCAAACACCTCTCACCAACTCTGCCTCCAAATCCCGAGTCAAATCCACCATCATCTCTCATGTAGATTATTGCAATAGCCTCCCCTGCAGTCTATGATATGCACTCAGAGCGATCCCATTAAAAATTAGATCAGATCATGTAAATTTCTCTGTTCAATATTTACAACAGTTCATCTCACCTTAAATAAGAGATAAATATCTTACAGTGGTTAAAAGGCTCTATGTAATCAAGTCATACATTATATCTCTTACTTTACCTTTTATTCCATTACGGCCAAATTGGTGTCTTTGCTATTCCTTAAACATGACAAGTATGCTCCTACCTCAGGGCCTTTGCACTTGCTATTCCAGCTCCTTGAAATCTCTTTCTCCAGTTAGCTGTGTGATTTCCTGTCTCACCTTATAAATCTTTGTTCAAATGTCATCTTCTCAAGTAGACTTTCTCTCGTCACTCTAGGTAAAATGCTATTATACCCAGCAAGCTCTATTCTTTTTTTTTTTTTTTTTTTTGCTTAATTTTTTTTCCATAAGATTTGTTTCATCTGATACTATGGATTTTACAACTTCTTTTACATAGATTATTTAGCTCCGTTCAGTGGTGAATTTTTTTAAATAGACTTTACTTTTTGGAACAGCTTTATATTTTCAGAAAAATTGAGAATTTAGCACAGAGAGTTCCCATATATCTGGTGCCTGGTTTCTCTTATTACTGACATCTTACTTTAGTATGGTACATTTGTCACAATTATTGAACTAATATTGAAACATTATTTACCAAAGTCCATAGTTTATTCAGATTTCCTTAATTTTTCTTTAATGTCCTCCTTCTAATCCAGAATCCCTTCTGCAGACTATATTACATTAAGCTGTCAAGTCTCCTTAGGCACTTCTTGGCTAGGACAGTTATTCAGACTTTCCTTGTTTTTGATGTTTTTGACAGTTTTGAAGAGTAATGGGCTGATATATTGCAGAATATCCCTGTCTTGGAAACTTTCTGATGTTTTTCTCATGATAAGACTAAGGTTATAGGGTTTCAGAGAGGGCGATCATAGAGGTAAATTGCCATTTTTATCACATCATATCAAGAGTGCATACTATCAACAAGAATTATAGCTGATGATGTTGACCTTGATCAGCTAGCTGACGTAGTGTTTATCCAATTTCTCTCCTGTACTGTTACCTCCCTCCCCTTATCTTTTCATACTGTAGTCTTTGGAAGGAAGTCACTCTGAACAGTCCACACTTAGTGAGGGAGGAGTTACGCTCCAACTGTAATTGTGTCCAACTGTAGTTACGCTCCAATATGTAAATTATTTGGAATTCAGTCATTTAACTTTTATCAGTACAAACTCAAGGGTATTTTCTTTAGTGCTTTGGTTTATAATCCAGCACTACTTAATTTTGTTGCTCAGGTTGTTCCACCTTTGGCCACTAGGAGTGCTTCCTGTTGTTCCTTGACATATTTCCATCAATTGTTTTCAGCACTTTCTTAATTTCCAGCATTACGAGATGATCCAGGATTATCCTGTATATTTCCTGTCCCTGTCTTAGAATCTGCCATTTTTCCAAGGAACAAAGGTGAACCTTTGTCAGTTCAATTATTTCTATATCCCGAGAATACAGAACAGTATCTGGCACAGAGAATTTGCCCCATAAATATTTGTTGAATGAATGAGTGACCTGAAATCAGGATTAAGGGATAGGGCAGTTATGGTGAAAATCCCCCCTGCTTATCAGATTCTTATCTCATCAAGGCCAGAGGGATCTGACACTTCAGAGCAAAACCTTTTATTGGTAGAATCACAGGACCTAATTTGGTTTATTCTCAAATTTTATTTTATTTTTTTAAGGAAACAGTCATTCTGAAAAAAGTGTATGGGAACATAAAATTCATTTATTTTAGATTAATAAGCATTGCTTCCTTCAGTCAGAATTAAATTCTCCACCCTTGATGCTCCCCACCTTCTCATGCCCTAATTAGAGAACTTATTTTGTTCATCCCCAGTTGCCTAGTCTCTCTTGCAGTCTCTCACTAGGCTGTGAACAGCTCGACAACAGGGACTGTGTCTTAGTCTGTGCAGTGCCCAGAGCACCAAGGCAGCTGACACACAGGATGCTCTCAGCAAGTGGTTGAAATGGACGGGCTGCACAAAGAGAGAATACAAGGATAAGATTAACTGTCATTGTTGGGAACAATAATAATTCAAATTACAAAGCAAGCATAATCAAAGATCTAAGTTTTTTTAGGAACAATTGTTTGAAAAAGGGTGCACTTCAATTCTGAACACTTAAGGGATAGAGGAAATTCAAAAGAATGAACCCATTCTTCAACTAGGCTAAATAACTGTCTCTTCCCCCTTCTGCCTCTGTTGCTTCCCACAAATTCTAGCAAACAAACCTCAAAACTCTTAAGATAACCCTCAGATACGATATAACTTCCTCATTTGAAAAGTAGAGGAACTGCGACCCAGAAAATGGAGAAACGATTTTTCCACGGTCACATAGGTCTGACGTATAGATCTCAGTCTCCAAACGGCCGTGTTAGCCTTATTGGTGCTCCACTGGAAGGTCTCCATCTATATTAGCATCCTTAAGTATACATGTGTACTTCACAGTTACTTACTACAGTGGAAAATGCATGTCTGCTGAATAAAACAATGGATAGCGTAACTGAACTAATTCAAAGTTCTAATACTTTTAAGCATTTAATATTCTTTAAAGTGGGAGAAAGAGTGCATATTCAAAATCCACAAAAGACAAAGTTATTATTTCCAAATGTTAAAGAGCTAGAATTTGATCAAAACAGAAAAGGAAAAGGAAAGCAGCATCTATCGAGTCCTTATCACGTACAAGTCGCCTGTACAGGTTATTTGGTTTGATGTTTCAAACAACCAGATGTTAAATAAGTCACCCCCCCCCCCGCCCAGTCACACAGCTATTAATAACAGAGCTGAAATTCACACCTGGGTTCTGCGACTTCTATGTCTGGATACATCCTTTCTTCTGCATCATAATTCTTCAAATCTCCAGGACTTGAACTATTCTGATTATAGATTTAAACCAAGTCTTACTGTGCCTATGTTACATATTATATCAAGGTTGTATTGATTTGATTGATTACCTAAAGTCTTCACCCTGCAATCCAATTTAGTTCAAACAATATGTACTAAGTGCCTTCTGTGCTTTGAGCGCTGCATACCACGTGCACAGCAAAGAAAAAGATGGAGGCACCTGATCCTAAATGGGAAACACTCGCTCACACTTAATGGGAATTGAAGGGAATAGATGGGAACTTCTTAAACAGATGGGCAAAGTGCTAAATAAAGCATGGCACATGGGTGTTTGTGTGTACGTATACATATATAGCAAGAGCACTGCCTGGTGTGTGTGGGATGTGTGTGTGTACCCGTGTATGTATGCATATGAGAAAGCAGCACCACGAATTTATCCTTGCCCTATATACATATTGCATATATGTAAATAGATGTATATGAACGCTCCTGTCTGGTTTTAGTAGGTTCCTTGTTTCCGCCACCGGGGCTGAAAGCTTAAAGGTGCAGTTTAAGGTGTTAATTTGCTAGCTTGTACATAACCCAGAGAAAGTTCACACCCACTTTTTATGTATTTTTTTTTCCCGTGATGATGATAGTGCTGATGATCTGATCATAGCTCAAGATTTTGGAAGCACAGTAAGAAGAAGAATAACACAAAAGAAAAAAAAATTTAAAAAGCCTGACTGGCAAAAAAATTTTAAGAAAAGAAACTTCTTCACAAGGACTTCGGCTTTCCTAATAAGTTCGTTTTTTATCTCAGACTTGGCACGTTGTATCAGCAGGCCTTATTTGTCAAATTCCAAATTGATAGCTCTCCTTTTCTATTCTCTCGTCTCAAATTAATTTTCTCTGTCATACTTCAAAGAAATTCAGAAAAAAAAAACACTCTTATGCTGTTCCATTTGTCCTGACATACATAAACGGTGAGTTTATAATAGTCATTTGATCCAGCTAACCTCTTCTTTAGTCATTGTGAAACTCGCATATAAGAGCAGGTCACTTGCAGTCTGACCTTTAAGACTCTCAGTAATGGGCTGCACTTTTTGACTGTCAGATGTCTCTCCATCGTCTTAAGAGATGGTCCTAAGTCTGAAGTCACGAGCTTGAGTCCAGACAATTGGGAAAAATCCCTCTTTCTCTGTTTTCTTTGAAATTTTAACTATATGGATGCCAAGATTTCCATTAGCAGAAAATAAAACATAGTATTTAAAACCACTTAATGAGCAGAACTAACTCTCAAACCAGGAGTGGGAATAGGAGACTCAAAAAGAGACTTCTAATTTTTTATGGTGATTAATTCAGGAAGAGCCAACATAGGATACAAAGTGAGAGTGTGGGGTGTTAGGTTTTAACAGAGTTGCTTAAAACCAAGGAATATACATGACGGAGACAATTTGCCAGATGGAACCGATTGGAGGGATTTTAAAAATTTCTCTGAACTCCTTTGCCCTCTGTAACCGTCTACAGCTCTCGTCCCGTCTCCCTTCTGTCATATATATTTGTGTGCTCTTGCCTCCTTTGAGATTCCAAAGTTTTGTTGAGGGCAGAGGATGCGCCTGACTCAGAACATCCTTCTCCATAATGCCTTGCACAGTACTTTGTACACAGTAGGTGCATGGTAAACAATGATTGATTGGTTCCAGGCATATAAAGGGATGCAAAGATAATATTAAGGGCATGTGAATTGTAGTCTGTGGTTTCTGTATCCCTGCGTTGTGTTGTCAGTTCCAGAGAGTCATTTTTGCTCGCTATACCTTAGAGTAAGACATGCCAGTGGGTTGAGAAAGACAGCCACATGATTTAATGTTGCCTAATACATCAGGGCTTCATAGGTGATAAGATATCATCTTGTTACATCAGCAGGGGCTAACTTGATGAAACCAAATCACATGGCATTTGTGCTCATGTCAGGCAGCTGCCATAAAAGATGCCTGGGAAAGATGCTGGCAATCTCCCTCTTGAGATGCCAACTTCATTTAATTAGTTTGCAGACTATGCAATTTCACCCACTCGTTTTACACTGAGTTCTTTTCAAAACCTCAGCTCTGAGTTTTGAGTTTT
Organism: Camelus dromedarius; assembly: GCF_036321535.1. NCBI lineage: Eukaryota > Metazoa > Chordata > Mammalia > Artiodactyla > Camelidae > Camelus > Camelus dromedarius. The sequence continues at coordinate 56,368,701 of NC_087437.1, forward strand.
CAAAGGTAAAGATTTCCAAAGAGTTATAACTACTTAATATGAATAGAATATGAAAAGCATTAGTGGAGTAGTCCATATGAAATAATAATGATGATTACAGTAATTTTAATAAAATTGTCTTCTGACATCTTTCTCATGAGGAGTCAACTGTCTCATTAAACTGCAATGCAATGCCAGGTGGAGCTCAGAGCTAAACACTGAATCCTAGTGATGGAGAGACTGACTACCCCTGTGTTCCATGGACGTAGGCAAATAATAAATCCAGGGCTGCAAGGTAGTGTTGGGTCTTGTGACTGAACAGACTACACCAAAGCAGCATCATAAAGAGAACATGATGTGGCAGACCTGGATGCTGGTCCCTTTGCTGATATTTACTAGATACTTAAAATCACATCGATCAATTTGAGCCTCCTGTTAAAGCTGGGAAGGACATTTCCCACTTCTTCACTTTCTTACATAATTGTTTTGAGGATCAAGTCATAGGTGATAATGCCTTGTAAGGTATATTAAAATGCATAAGCATAGACAATTACAATCATTTCAACATATCCAGGGAGGACTTTTCCCTCTTCTTACGTAGTAACATAGGAGCTGACCCTCCGGCTACTCTGTTGGGTACCTCTGACTTCTCACAGTAAATCAGGAAAGCATTTTAAAAACATACATCTTCTGCTGCAGTGTTGATCCAGCAAAAAGTGTTTATTGAATGTGTGTGTTGATCAATAAATATATACCAAGTACCTATCACATGTAAGGAGTTGCGCTAGACTTTGGGGAGAATAAGAATTAGTATCAGCTACGGTTCCCTTAGGATACCTGTGGTTCCTAGAAACAAGAGACAAGTTAGAAATTCTTTTTAAGTCAAGCGGTGGGGCAGGAAATTGCATTGAAATACGTTACTCCACTTAAGCCTTGTACTAATTTACCTTTTGAGATAGATTTTTTTAATCCTCATTTTACATGTGTCGATACTGCAGCATAAAGTTAGATAACTTATTCAAGAATCCATCACCAATCAGTCAGAAAGTTGGAAATTCAACCCAAGCTGGGCTCTGGGCGAATACTAGGAAATCCTGGCCAACTACAGTGGGACACCTGATGGTGTTGTTGTGGTTCCACTTTCGTGTGTCGACACTTTGGGGAAACTGACACTCCTTTCTCTTCCCCTCTCTCTCTCTCTCTTTCTCTTTATCCCTTTCACTCTCTCTCTCTCTTTCTCTCTCTCTCTCCAGTGGTCTGCTTCATAATGAACTCTTCATTTAAATGTTGTTTCATATATGGTAGTTTCATATGATTTCATTTATCTTCTCCAAATGCTTGCTTATCACAAAGGTGATGAGGGTTCTTTCTTCATCTTTACGGGTAGTTTGTGACATGTTAAATAACATCTCAGAAACATCTGACGTGTTTGTGAATATCTGATTTAAAAATCAGAAAGAAAATACAACTGCACATTTATTGAATGAATAAACACTTAAAGTTAGCATTGGTACCTCTAAAACTTATTTATTACAAAGAATGTATACCAAATAATATTTTTCTGTTAATGACCGTTACAAAATTGGAGATCTAATCCAATAGAAAATTGTTTTTGCAACATTAAGTATGAACAAATAAAAGGAAGATTACTAACTTCATGAAACCATACATCTAAAAGTTAAAAAAAACTTTTCAGTAAAACATTATTAGTAATATTAAAAATGAATTAAAAATCAGATATGCTAAAGCATAAAATACTAAACAGTATTCTCAGTCTATTTGTCTCCTTGGAATTTTCTATAGTTCATGATTTAAATTTCAGGATTCTTTTTATTTTTTTATTTTTTTTGCTTTTATTCCAAACTAAAAACTGAGTTTTGATTTGTATTTCCAAAGGGGTTTCCTTTATGTACAAGTTACTTATTTGCTCATTTCTCCATGGAGAGAAAGAGCATTTCTTTTTAATCCTTTTCCATAAAACAAAATATAGACACCCCTATTTTTAGAGGAATAGTACCAATTTTATTTCTTTCAAAAATGCATTATTATAGAATAATTTAGATAAAACATCACAAAGTTCACATACAGTCTTATCATCTTAACACTTTAATTCTTTTCATTTTTATATTAGGGTGAAGGCCTATAAATACGAGTTTTGAATTCTGTGTCTTCAAATCTAAGTATCATAAGAATTTTTATACTGTGTGTAATTATAATATCTAATGGCTATGTAATACTCTGTCACATGACATTTCAAAATTGTCTAAATCATTTTCCTACTTTTTAACCAAACCAGGTTGTCATTTTTAAAATTGTGGTTAAATACACATCACACAAAATTTATCATCTTAACCAATCCTAAGTGTACAGTTTGGAAGGGTTAAGTATATTCACGTTCTTATGCAGCCAATCTCCAGAACTCTTTTCTCTCTTGCAAAACTGAAATCCCATATCCATTAAACAACAACTATTCTTTCTCCCTCACCTGCAGCCCCTGGCAACCACCGTTCTCCTTTCTGTCGCTATGAATTTGACTACTCTAGGTACTGCATGTAAGTGAAGTCACAGTATTTGGCTTTTTGTGATGAGCTTATTCCACTTAGCATAATGTCTTAAAGGTTCATTCACATTGTAGCAGGTATCAGAATGCTCTCAGTATGTAAGGCTGAAAAATATTCCGTTGTACCTGTATACAACTTTTGTTTTCCTTTCGTCAGTCAGTGAACCCTTGGGTTGCTTCCACCTTTTGGCTATTGTGGATACTGCTGCTGTGAACATGGGTGTACAAATGTCTGTTAAGACCGTGCATTCAATTCGTTTGAGTATATACCCAAAATGGAATTGTGAGATCATATGGCAACTCTATTTCTAATTTTTTAAAGGAATTGTACCTTTTTCCATAGATGCTGCACCGTTTTACGTTCCACCAACAATGCACAAGAGTTGCAAATTCTCCACATACTCACCAACACCTGTTATTTTCTGGGTTTTGTGGGAAGGGCTTTGTTTTGTTTGTTTCTATAGTAGCCATCCTAACGGGTATGAGGTGGTATCTCGTAGTGGCTTTGATTGGCACATCTCTGACGGTTAGTCCTACATAGATCTCTCAATGTGCGTATTTGGCCCCTTGTATATCTACTTTAGAAAAATGTCTATTCAAGTTCTTTGCCTATTTCTTAGTTGGGTGATTTGCTTTTGTCTTTGAGTCAGAGAAGTTCTTTATATATTTTGGATATTAACATCAGGTTATCATTCAATTTTGCAATGAATGTCTATGTGGATATATTTTTCTCTTTGCTTGAATTATTCCTTTAGTTAAATTTTCAGGATTGAAAATTTGGCTTGAGGAATATAACGTATTAAAAAATCTTGACTTTCATTGCCAAACTGCTTCTTCAAAGAGTCTTACTTAACCTCAGCATCATGGCAATGAAACAGGATACTAATAATGCCAAAATTTCACTAGCAAAATTAGTTTTAGCTTTTTTTCAATAATGACTATAAAAATGTTCATCATTGTCTGTATTTGCATTTCTTTGATTACTGGTACAGTTGAGTACAATTCCATAATTTACATTCCTTTATTTATTAATAGTTTGATCACATGTTTGCCTATTTGATCACATATTTGCCTAATTTGGATGTTTATCTCATGATTTTTCAAATATTCTGCAGTATTATCTCTACATATATTTTTATTTTAGCCATGTTTTAGTTTTCACTATAAAAAAAGTTGTGTGTGTATGCATAATAGTTGATTAAATCTTTCTGAGTTTTAAAATGTGATACTAGATTCTACTTCCTGCTGTATTTTCAATTGTATGTTTTCTATGATTCTTTCTTTAAAGCAAGGTCAACTTGTACAAATTTTTTCAAGGTACCTCACAATCGACACGCTGGAGCTGTGGAATTTACACAACCTGCTGCCCTCCTGAGTGGTGACCAAAATGTCAGCCTATGCTATTACGTGGCCAGCTAAACATATTTGTGGAAGAAAACACATTTGTGGAAGAAAAGCACCAATAAATAAAGTGGCCTTCAGGGGCAATGAAAGTGTCTTGGTGTCAGCAGCAGCAATCAAAGCCATATCGGAAGCACCGTGGCCAAGAAAAAAAGGTGAGGTGTCCCAGCTTAGGGGGGAAATGCTGAGAAATGTTGTCCCATGAATTTTACAGGGACAATAAAATTAAAGTCTCTGACCACAGAGGGTCTTTACAAGGATCCAGGATGAGTGATGATATTAAATCTTGAGACCTTGGCCAAATTCCAACTTGGGTAATTGCACTCGGTCAATTTAAAATTCCCTTCATAGTTTCTAATGCACTGCCCTCCAGGGCTTCCTGATGCCAGCTTCCTGTATGCCGTTGCTCTGCATTGATAAGTAACTGGTACCTTCTACCCTGGAGAAGACCTTGAAGCCACCGGGGGAAGTCATTATACATGCAATTTGATCTATTACTTTTAGGAATTCCACTTTCAAACACGTAGACAGTTATATGGAAAAGTCTAGGGGTCAGTAAGTGTGGCATATTTGACTCGGGTATAATCCCATGACCCTACCGACCCCATATCAGTAGATGGGGACAGTAAAAAAGATCTTTAGACTTTTGATCTGACAGTCTGAATTCTAGTCTAACTGCTCTCTTATTACATGTGTGACCTTAGGCAACCCATTCCCTTACTTATCCTCTTTCAAAGGTTTCCTACGGTTGCAGACAACAGTGCCTTAACGTGGCCAGACCAGCTTCCTATCTTATCTCTACCTACTCCCAGGGGTAGAGATTATAGACAAGAAAACTGGGACATTTCTTTTCACCTTGCTGTGCACGTACATGCCACTATGCATCTGTCCTTGCTGCTTCTCTTGCCTAAGTGCCTCCTCCCTCCCTCTCTTCTTGACAAATCCTATCCATCTCTCAAGATGAATCTCAAATACCATCTCCATAAAACCTTGCCTGATTTCCCAGCTGGAAGTCATCTTGCATTCCATAGTATGACCATGAGTGTGCAGAGTTGCCATAGCTTTCTGAAGAAATACTGGATTTTACATTTATTTACTAGTTGTTTAAAATCTCTGAACTGTTTTGATCTTTATTTTCATGTAGTAACCTTTCTAAATAGCAAAGCAGATCTCAAGTAAGAAAACAACATTATAGTTCATTTGAGGTTAATAAGCAGACTCAACCACAGTTGGAAAAAACTCTCAATTGTTCTTCTTTCCTGTGGACTTTATGTGATATTCAATCACTAGAAATGTGTAAACTTTACCAAATGTATTTTAAATTCAATTAGTTCTTAAGGGAAAAAGTGTGGAGTCGTTCTGTCAGATAAATGCAATTTAAATACATATTTTTCTTTTCTTTTTCTTTTTTCTTTTTTTAATTTTATTTTTTATTGAAGTGTAGTTGATTTACAATGTTAGTTTCAGGTGTACAGCAAAGCAACTCAGTTATCCATATACATATGCATATTTTTCCAGATTCTTTTCCCTTGTAGCTTATTATAAGAAATTAAATGTAGTTCCCTGTGCTATACAGTAGGTCCTTGTTGTTTATGTACTTGATATATAATAATGTGTAAATACATAGTTTTTAAATGCAGTTTCTTTCAGAGTCAGGTTCAGTGGCCGTTTATGAACTTTTTTGCATTTATATTTAAACTGACGTATATTCTTAGAAACGCAACCCTGGAAGATAACTGAAGAATCGGCAAGTCCAGCTGTCTATGTCAAATTTCACTTTCTAGAATCCCTTCTGGAGCGAGGTGATCCATCTCTCTCACTGTCACAACCCACACATTGGCATGAAAACCGGGCACCTCTAACTAGTAAATACAAAACCATTCAAAAAATAATAAAAACAAAATAAAAAAGCCACAGGTGATTTACACGCTTAGTTGTAAGGGCGAATGATGACTGTTCTAGTACAATATTGCCAAGTCCATGATCATCTTAAAGGAAAGGAACTAGAAGCTCAGGAAGCAGAAGTGGCTGTGTGCAGATCACACAGAGGATGAGAAACCAAACCCAGAGCAAGCTCAGGTCACCTAGCATCAATCAAGTGCACCCTTTGCCTCTTTACTCTCTGACATCTTCGCTCTTCCTTATCTTTATCAGGATTTTCCTGTGTCTAAGCTAGCTCTCTGACCACGTTAAATGTTACAGGTTACAACTGTAGAAACACAACAAACCAGCATGTTAATTATTGATCATTTTCAAAATTAGATGCAGAAGTCTCACTGTCTCTTCTCGTTCTACTGCTCAGGATTCAGAGGCAGCCAGGTTTGCCCAGGCTCAGTGATGCCTCTAGTGGTATTGCTTCACGGAGGTCACCTCTGACCCGAGGAAACGAACACGCTCCCCAAAGGGAAGCTGTCGCTTACCAACTAATTCGTTCTCTAGGCAGGTTATGACTCTAGAGCTCCTGAGTTCTCATGAATAGCACTTACGTGAATGAAAACTACAGGCGGACTATTTTACCCCAACAGAAATGAAGATATTGACACCATATTAAGTCAAACTCTGTTGCCGTGGTGATGTGATTTTCTTGGTTGTGTTTACTTTGTGAAAATCGATCATGCAGTAATCACGTGTGATTTCTGCAATTCAATGTCTTTATGTTACACTTCCATAAAATGATTATTGTTAATAATAACAACAGTCCTAAGAAAACAGCAGTGCCTGAGCCTGACATTTAGAACAGGGCAGAGAGTGAGGGTAAACCACAAGTTCTAGAGTCAAGCTTCACAACCCAGCTTTATGGCTCCTAGCTCTGTGATGTTCGGCAAGTCCTTACCTCCTGGGGACCTTTTCTCATCTCTTTTAAATAAGAAAAATAAATACCTACCTCATGGAGATGCTGTGATGATAACATAATATTTGTAAGAAGCACCAGGCTTAGAGAGCACCTGGCCCTCAGCAGGCATTAGTAACTCTTTCATTTGTTCAAATATCTTTTATGTCAAGCACCATTTTGGTATATAAAAGCCAATAAGTCACAATTCTTGCTCTCTAATGAGTCATCTCAATAGTATTTTCCCCATTTTTATGCCAGCAACCAGTTAAAGTCCATTCCACCACCCTTTTCTCCCACTACTGTCCACATGTTCTCCAGCTAGAGTCAGGGGAGTCTGACTGTCCCCCTTTCCCATCTCTCTGGGCCACGTGCAAACCCCTTCCTCTGGGCTCACACACAATACCGTGCTCTCTTTCCAAAGGCATTTACCACATCACTTGCAGTTATTTTATTTCTGTATTGAAAAATTGTTGAATGAATGAATGCATATTTTTCCTGTGTCCTGTGGAGTCTTTCTTCTGCCTTCTTTGTCATCATACACCTTAATTTCACCTCTCCTTCCAGTCCCTGCTCTGACACCCCTTCTGTTTCTTTCCTTGATCCTCTCCACAGAGACAATTTTCTCTCCTCAATACTCCGAGAGTATGCCGTATGAACATTTTTGTGGACCTCAGTGTAGCATGGGAAACCGTGGCTTTCAGAATCTGTAAAACCTGGAGTTAGCTGTTGTGTTCAACCTTGACTCTCTGTGTGTTCTTAGGTGAGTAAGCGTCTGTGACTCCAATATTTCATCACTAAGAGTAGGGAAAACCATGTCTTCCTCTTAAGGCTATGGCAAAGTTTAGAAATAATGCATGTTCGAAGGGTATACCACATAGGACTTGTTCATTGAAGAGGAAATACTAGTTCAGCCTTGTATTGTATCATCTATGTAAGCATTGTGTCTTTTTCTATAGAAAAAGAGCCACATCAACCCTATTTCAGCATTGCTCACAGTGCTCATAGAGAGCAAATGTTCAACACATGTTTGAATAAACGAATGAATAAAAGATAAAACAAATTTCCCAACGCTGGTGGCAGAGAAAGAATCCCATCCACAGTCTCTGAGTCCCAGATGACTAGTTGGAAATCCCTCTCTGGAGATGAATAATATAACAAGTGCCTGCCTGCTAGGGGATCATGCAGGCTTCCTGTTGCTGCACAGGAAAAAAAAAAAAAAAAAAAAAGGCTGAAAGGCACTGTTCTCTCAGATTGCTGTAGGAACAAGCAAATTTTAGCATGATTTTAACTGGCCCTGATTGATTGTTAGTCACCAGATGGTGACCAGTTTAGACTGAGTCTCCCCTAAAGCATATTGGGAGGGGTCTGGCTTATGGGATAATACAGGTGATGGTATCTGTGTGAACAGCCTGCCTCCTATTTGATTAGATTTTGGAGGCTGGAAGCTGGTAAATGTGTTGTTAACTACTTACAAGGCTAAGTTAGAGCCATAAAGGTAGGTTCCCCCTTTTGGCATGCGAAGTTCTTGTCTTTAAATTTCCTGCTGTAGTGAAGTGTCAACATTGCATAATCACCAGCCTCCAAGACTTTATTAAAATCCTGACCTTTGCTTCAAAGCTTCTGTTTGGAAGGAGAAAAGCAAGGAGAGAAAATTAGGTCTTTTCTAACCGTCTCCGGGAGCTTTAGGCCATAGGCCAGGAAGACTCAGGCTGTCTTTTGGAAAACATGTCTTTGCCCGTCACCCTGCCACTCATCTAGATCTGCTCCCATGGAGGTGCTGGAGGAGCATTACGGTGCAGACAAGCATTCCAAGGGGGAGAAGCCAGTCCTGAAGGAGAAACAAAGGGGAGTGCGGGGCGCTGATTCTCTCACTGCGGCTATCCTCTGGGGGAACTAGTGACCTCTAAGAACTGCAGAGCTCTTAACACATTAACAACTCGATCCAAACCCCTGCACCAAGGGACTGGACCAAACTCTAGCCCGGCTTCTATCTGTGTAAGGTTGTCTCCCTGTGATGACCCCCACCTCTCATTAAAATGCCTGCCTGAGCAAGCTCAAGGCTGCCAGGGAAATTTACTGTTTCTTCTGGCCAACATCTGATGATCTGACTTCCCTTTCTTAAAGCACTTAGGGAAAAGGGCTTACACTTGTAAATATGTATCTATTACAAGTCAGAAGTGTCTTTCTTGAGGACCTGAGAGCCACTTCTTTGAAATGTTATCCTCTGGAAGGCTAGGGCCTCTGACTCCCAGTCTCTGTGGGAAGACAGAATCCTAACTTCAGTAACCGCCGACAAGCAGTTACAGTTGGCCCGATCTGATTTACATTGACTGACCCCTTGTAGTTTTTCACTTCTCTGACTCTGCTGAACCCCTACCTTCTCCCCTCCTTCATTCTCCCTTTAAAATGCCCAAATCTCCTCTATACAGATTGGAATGAGGCTCAGGTCTTTCCTGGACTGTCAGGAGTTACTGAATAAAATCTGTTTTCACTGCTTTAACTAATGTCTGTCTTTGACACCTCCGTGTGGGAGAAGCCCCCATTGCTGGAGTTCACCTCCACTCCTGTGCAAAGAGAGTTCCGGACAGGATGCAGAGTTCCCTTTTCACTTTTCATCTCTCAGGGCGGCACTTAACATAGCCTGCTAGGTTGAGGATATGAATGAAGAAAGCCTCCCACTGCATAGCCAAATGTCCTCTTCGAAAGCACTCGGGTTTCAGTTGTTAGATGTATGTGTCTGGGCACATGAGCATCCACCTCTGACAAGACAGGGCTGAGTTCTTAGGAATCTTCACCTTAACATGACTTGGCTCGATCTGCTTGTTTTCCTGGTGAACCAAACTGAGGGGACAGAGGCAGAAAGGAGGAAGAGGGAGAGATGACTTGGAAACATGGGGCACTGTCGGGGAGTGAGGAAATGCCTGATTGAGTCCTACAGGGGGCTGTGGACAGCTGAGAGCACCTCGTGGCTTGGGTGGGGATGGAAGCAAAAAGGGCAGAGAAGTATAAAAGGTGGGAACATACAAGGGAATGGAGGGTGATGTAATTATTTTTTCCCTTTCTCACATTCTTCCTTTTGGCTCAGTCCTGCTCTTCGCCTTCCTTCCAAAAATTTAAAGTAAAATGTCTCTGTACTGAACTTTCTTTACCTTGGTCCCAGCCAAGAAAAGCTATTTATTGTTATATTTCTTCTCTTCCAATTATTCTGGCCTGGCAAAAAGGGTAAAGCAATGGTGGGGGCAAGAAATTAGTTACTTAATATCTTTGGGTCTCAGTTTAACAATGAGAGATCCCTACTTCAACCAGATCCCTACTTCAACAAATGTTTATTAAATGAGTACAATTGCAAATACTGCCTATTTGCTAGGGAGACAACATATTACCCCCCTGGAGCTTACATTCTAGTGGAAGAAACAGTCAATAAACAAATCCATTGAAATGTGACATAATAGGGAATGAAAGGAGTGGGATTTGATATAGTTGTCAGGATAGGCTTCGATGAGAAGGCGACAGTTGAGCAGGGATGTAAATGAAGTTAGGGAGCAAGCCATGAGGAAGAGCATCCAGACACAGGGAACAGCAGGTGCAAAGGCCCCTGCCTGGGACCATGTTAGTGCTCTGGGGAAACTGCAAGGAGCACACGGTGAGAGATTTGAGAAAGTAATCCAGTGTCAAGTCAGTGTCAAGTCAGTGTCAATTCAAGACCTTGCCTAGAAATATTTTTAATCATGATGACTAATCACTAATTATCTGAGAGTGGAATATGTCATAAGATTACTAGTGGAAATAATAATTAATACTTACATAGGACTGCATATGTGCCAGTCTCTTTTCCAAGTGTTTTTCTTATATTCACTCATTTAATTTTACAACCCTATGGTGTAGATACTATCTTCAGTGTTATTTTATAGACGATGAAATTGAGAACTGAACTACAAAGAAGTTAAGTAGCATGAATGTTATATTAATATGTTATAGAAGGTGAACTTGAACCCAAGTAGTCTAGCTCAGAGGTGCTTGACCTCAACCACTAGCCTGCATTTATTCTGATTTCCGTTTATAAGAATCACTCTGAAGTGTGGGGAAAGACTTTGGGGGGACACGAATTTAAGCACAGGGGACCAGTGACAGGGGAGAGGATAGTGACTTGGACTTTGCTGGTTGTGGTGAGGAAAGAAATAGTGGTCAGATTTGAGTTGTGTTTTGAATGTTAAGGAAACAGATATGCTGATGGATTGCTTATGAGCTCTGAGAGAAAGAGAAGCATCAACCATGAAAGCCAACTCTCTGGCCCTAGCAACTGGGTAAAAGGTAATACTTCTTACAAAGCTGAGAAAACTGAGGGAGGAGGTGGTTTGGTGAGGGGTAAACATAAAGTGTTTGTTTTGAAAGTGTGAAGTTTGAAATGTGTATGAAACATCTAAGAAGAACTAGGAAGGAAGCAATAAGGTAAACAGAGTCAGGGGTTCCTACTATAGATTTCAATTTGCAAGTTTTTATCATACAGATGTCTGAGATGAGATCCCCTAGGGAGGGAATGTAAGTACACCAAGGATTGAGCTCTGGGACATTCTAATTTGCAAAGATCAGAAGAGGTAAAGGATCTAATGAAAAAGTCTAGAAAGGAGCAGCAGGTGAAATCGATGGAAAACAAGGAGTCAAGTAAAAAGGAGTTTGAAGGAGGAACTGAACAACTATGTCTGATGCTGCTAAGTAGGTTCAAGTAAGATGAAGACCAAGAACTGGCCACTGCCTTGGGCAGAGTGAAGGTCACTAGATAACCTTGACTATGGAGGTTAGGGACAAAAGTCTGCTTGGACTGGGTTCAAGGGAAAAGCAAAACTCTGAGGCCCCCTTTACAACTATTGCAAAATGATTCAAGATAACCTGAAAAAAAAGGTAGAAGGTAGTAGCAGAGGGAAGAAGAGAGTAATAATGCTTTTCCAAATATCTAATCAATTTTTGAGCATCTCTTGTGCACACAGAACTGGTAGGCACTGATACCAATGAGTTTGCAGCCTCATTCACTCATTCATTTGGGCCAAAATTGTTCATTGAAGGCCTAGTTTGTTAGTTTCAAAATATTTTTTCTCTGTTGTTACAATAACATTTACCATTAAGCAAATTTAAAAAGGAAAAATACTCTGATAATTCTGACACATTAACATTTTCTACATTCCTTTCAACTACTGTCTATATGTTTCATACCTTTTACACAATCTTACGTTGTCAGCCTTTTCCTTTGTAGACATTTTTCATAATATGTTCGTCATGACAGTAAATGCTTTGTTGTGTGAATATACAGCATCAGTTATCTAATCATTTTCATTCCCAGTCATTTATGTTATCTTCAAATTACGATATATAATACTGTGATTACTTGTCTATATGCCTGTCATTGTGCTTAAACTATGAGTAGCTCCTGAAAGTCCAAGATTACATTTGGTTCAATTCTGAATCACCAGCATGTGTCTGGCACAGAGTCAGGACTTCTAGGAAGCACATGGACAATCTAGTGAAGTGGTTAAGAGCAAGAAGACTGCCCCAGTTCTCATTTTGCATTCTCATCTTGTAAGCTTGTGACCTTGGGCAAGACACAGCTTCCCTATGTCTTATCTATAAATTGGAGATAATAATAGTACCTTCTAGATTATTGTGAGAATTAAATTACCTAATACATGCAAAGTGCCTGCTACATTGTGAGCACGTTACATAAGTGCTTGGTAAATGTATTATGTAAGGAAAACAAAAATCGATGCCCTGAAATATATTTAATGAGTGAATAAGAAATCAAAGAACAGTTTTATTTCTGCTTCATGCAGTAAACTTTTAAAATTTGGGGTTGTTTCTTTTTTGTTTTAGTAACCATGGTGTGTGTATGTACTGTGTGCCAACTATCTTGAGACAATAAATTTCTCAGGATTAATTTCCGTAAGTGATATCAGTAAATGCAACAACATGAACATTGCTACAGCTTCAATTATATTGTTGTTTTAGCTTGGGGAGTTAAACCCTGTGACGGTAGGGACAGTGTCTGAGTTTTGCACTGATGTCCATCTTTAGTCCTTAGTACTTAAGAGAGTGGTGCCTCCTAGCTCCACATGCTAATTCACCAGGACTTTCTTTTATGTCTTTTTTTTTTTTTCCTTCTCTTTAATTGCTTTCTTTGGATCTCAATTTCTTGAATAAATAAATAAGATTCAACTCGAAGAGCAGAAGGAAAGTCAAGGAGGTGGTGGTGAGTAAAGCACGTGGAAGGAGACAAATGAACTTGGTAGACGGCCTTTGTCAGAGAGTCTCAGAAATGGGGACGATGAAGGGCTTTGACAACCAGGAAGAAATCTTGCTGGATTACCAATAGAGAACAACAGAAGGTTCTTGAGCAAAGGAGTTGAAAGCCATTATAAAGCTTCTCACGATGACTAGGCAGACTGTCATCTAGAGTGGGAGAGGGTGTCTGAGGGTTCTTGTGGAGATCTGGAGAAACGGGAGTTTGTGAAAGGGACTGATTCTTTTGAGATTGTTTGCTTCTGTAACGATTATTTCATTCATTCACGCATTCAGTATACATGTACTGAGCACCTCCTTTGCGCCCGGCGCTGTACTAGGCACACTGGGTGTACCCCAGGGAAAATAACAGATTCCGTCTCGCTGTCATGAACAGTTGTCTGTTCCCATGACTGTCACTTGTAGCGGAGCAGGAGTTCCGGACCACCGAGACCGAGTCTGTTTCTTCCTGTCGCGCTCTGGGCTCGGCACAAGGTCGGGGCGCAAATCCTGCGGCCTGAATTGCTTCACGGCCTTGGTGCAGTGAGCTAAATACACAGAGCCGGGAAGAAAAGGCAAGGGTGGTAGCGATCTCAACTGTCAGCCCAGGATCCGGCAATGAGCGCAAGTGTGTACAGCCGGGGCGCATCTGCCCGGAGCGCCGGGCAGCGCGCCGAGCTGCCGGTCCCGCGCTCTCCCTCCCTGCGCGCCCCAGCCGGCCCAGGCGGAGGCCGGGCGCCGAAGGGCCTAGCGCGGCCTCGGGGCGGCGGGCGGCGGGCCCGGCGCGGCTCCTCCTCGCCGCGGGCGGGGCTGCTCTCGGTGCCGCCCCGCGGCCTCGGCTCTGGGAAGCTCTGAGAGCGGGCGGCTGGCGAGAGCCGAGGCGGCGGGAGGAGCCGGACCCGCGTGGCGGCGGCCAATCGCGCCGCGCCGGGGGAGGAGCCCCAAAGGGGGAAAAAAGAAAGTGCGGCGGAAAGTAAGAGGCTCACTGCGGGAAGACTGGCCGGATCGGGGTCCCCGGAGCTCCGCTTTGGCCAGGCGCACCGAAAGAAGCAGTGCTGGGCGATCCGGCACCCATCCCCACTGCCTTCGCTGCCCCCGCGCTGCTTCCCAAGAAAGGTGAGTCTCTCACGGCGATGAGGGCTCGGGGGATCACCGATCTACAGAATCTCAGGGTGGAAAGATTCTTACAGATCGTCTCCTTCAACCCTGTTTTCCAGAAGGGCAAACTGAGGCACAGAGAGAGGCAGCGGCTGGGATAGATCAGCTAGTTTGTGCTGTGGCCAGGACTCGAACCCACTGTCCAGAGCCCCATCTTTGTAGGCATTTAAGTAACGCGGTCTTGGGATGGCTGCGCGTAGCTGTACCCCTCTCCCAGCTCTTTAAAGGATTTACCCTGCTAGACCCGCGCCTTGGTTTCTCCAGAGTGCTGCTGTGAACGGTGAGGATAGAAGGGGGCAGTGTGTCCCAGCGTGCCCACTGGGTATCACGTCCATTCCGGCCTGGACCTGTGGCAGCCTGGGTACAGACTGCTTGCAGCTTCTCTCTCTCTTCCCCTGACCTGTTTTCTCAGAAAGATGCCCCGCCGAGGGTGTCCATCAGACTCTTGGTGGAGTCGCTGGAGAGGTGAGGGACGCGTGGGCGCCAGTCATCTCGTGCGGTACAGTGATCTTTCTAGCCCCGGAGAAGCAATCCAGTCTATCTCCCACAGGTCTGCCAGCCCTGGCGGTCCTGTGGGAGACAGGATGCTTCTCATACAGGACTGGGTGACCTCCCGCAGCCATAGCTCCTCTCGCTTCTAAGTCCTGGGAGAGAACAAGGAAGCTGAGTTAAAGAGAAAAATCACAAACATAAAAGCAAACTTCTGTCGTTTCCTTTAAGAGACAGTCCCCAGCCTTCCTTGCCTCCACCCCCTAGTTGTGAAATTGTGAAACTGGGCGCTGCTCCGCAGAGCTCAGGTTAGCTCCCGGCTGAGGAGGAGGATTTACCTGGCTTTGACTCCAGCTCTTCTGCACATTATCTATGTGAACTTGGGCAAGTTATCCAATTTTTCTGATACTCCGGTGTTTTTTTTTTTTTCTCCCCAGCAGTACAATGGAGATTCTAATGGTCACAAGTCCTTAAGGCACTTGGGAGGATGAAATGGGTAACAAATAACACGGTTAGCACATTGCCTGTTCTGACACATGGCCAGTTTGACACTGATGACAACAATTGTAAACATTACTACGCAGTAACCCTGGAGACAGTGGGTTCTTAGAAGGCTGGTTTTTCAGATAGAGTGACTTTTTTTTTTTTAATCTGAATGTTGTGGTGTTTCCTTCTTTGGAGTTTGCATAGCTCTTTTATAGTGTTTTCTGAATGCCCTCTACATGTGACTTTGATCATAGATGCTTGACTTGGAATATAAAATGTTTCTCAGTGATGCTAGTCCCTGACAAGCCTCAGGAAGCCTCAGGTCTGTGAAACTTTGATCTGAGGCATCCTTTGTTGGCAAAAAGGGTCTTGAGTTTGATGAGCGGTAGGTAGTAAGGCAGGAGGAGAAGTTGGAAGTTCCATCTATGTTGCAGAATGTTCGAAGCCTTTTATTCCTGCTGTCTCAGTTTAGACAAGCAGATTTATATTTTTCAGCTAGTATAGGAAAACAATAAGATCCCCATGTATTTTTTTGGTTTATACAGTGATGCTGCTAAATTCAGTCCCTTCTGGATACAAACTTACCTTTTTTAAACATAAATATTCACATGTGGCCACACTAGTCTTCTTTTATTATTGGTATTATTGGTATTTTAAAATGCACTAGTGTCCCTTATATTCCTCCATCCAGCTGGTAACAATTGATTTTATTCTGATTGACTTCATACAATTATTTATTATTATCTCCTGGCTATGCCATAAGTCCCTGAACTGAGCATCCAATATTTATAGTTAGCTGCCTGCTTCACAGTCCATCCCATATGCCTGTGATGCTGATGTATGCAGGACGGAGGTGTGATACATCTTGAGGAAAGGGAGGTGTTCGGTGGTACCCTCTTAGGTCCCTCCCGCACCAGGCATTTGCAGAGGATGGGATCATTTGCTTCCGTCAGCCTGTTCCATGTGCATGCATTGTGATGAGCTGGCCAGGATACATCTGAACACATGCCTGAGAGACTGTGGGGAAAAGGAAATTGTTCAAAATAAGGTCGGAACAAGGGAATGGGAAAATGAAAGCTAATTCCTTTTAGTTCTGGTTCTTTAAGGAAAGACTATTCAGTTATACCTTTCTTCCTTATTGAGATTATATATTACATATATAGAGAGAGAAAGAGTGAGAGAGAACTTTAAAATGTCCACAGTGTATTTAATACATATTATTTTCCTTGTTACCTGCAATAGCCTTGAAAGAAGGACATGGTGGGCATATTAATAGTGGAAGGATAATATAATGATATGATGAAGTATGGAAAAAAATTATTTTGTGGTCAAATTCAAATTCCAGCTCTGTTTCCTACATAGACGGGTAATAGTAAGCAATTTATTTCACCACTTAGAGTTTCCATTTGATCCAATTCTAAAGTGAAAAAGATACTTACCCTGAGGATTCATGTGAGGATTAAGTTAAGTGGAATAATGTAAAATGCATGTAGTGAGTAGGTTGATAGCTCTTCCTTAGCTAATCTCAGTTTATTGAGAAGAAAATTGAATGAGAGTCAGAGAAATGAGAGGGTGCCAAGGGTCACGTGGTTAGTAAGTTTCACCCTTGGGAATATGGTTCACACATTTTGACTTCTAGTTAAGGGCTTTTCCCATCACACTCGGTCATCTCTCCAATGAGATCTTTAACAATGTACTTCAGTTGTTAGGCTGATTTTATCTGTTTGGTGATTGCAGGGTATCCTTTCTGTCCCAAAGAGGGTATTTCTTTGGTAGCAAACTATGCTCTGTAGAGTTCAGTGGGGCCAGCCCTCAGGGGAGGTAGTTTCAAAGCAGTGATCTCCCAGGGCAGCCTTCCCACTCTCCTGCATTTGAGGTAATGCACCTTCAATTCCTAGGAGGAGGCGTATGATGAAGACATAAAGTTCAGAATTATGTCATATTTTTCTTCCTGTTCTGAGTGGTTCCTTCCCTCTGCCATCCTCATGCTAATACTCAGGGTATTAAGATGATTGAGGAATAAATGTCATGAGTGACCACAGTATTTTTCTCTTCTTTTACCAATTCCGAGGGTAAAGGATGGAATATCGAGAGCAGTATGCAGATACAGCATTTGCAGAAAAGACCACTGCTCACTGGCAAGGCTGACCACTGGTCTGGAGTTTCAGTCCTCTCTGTGGAAACCGGTGGCTGCAGGCTTATGAAGGAAAATGAACAGATCTGTTTCCAGCCCAGGCAATGGGGCCATTTATCTGTTGAGGCTCCCCACAAGCCATCAGATTTCTCTGCTTCGCAGCAAGCAGACAGGCTGGCAGATACAGTTTGGGGAGAAACATTTTGCTCCTTGCTTTTGGCACTTGAAAGCATATGTTTGCTTTTGCCAAAAAGTAGGCAGTCAGCATCACCTTACCTGGCGCAGTTAGAAAAGCAGAATGTAGCTGGAGAAAATCAGAGGGAGAGGTAGGAAAAAAAAAAGGTTACCTCCAACATACACACAGTTTCATTTGTTGCTCAACCTTGTCAGGCTTTTGCTGGTGACACAGATGTAGGATCTGGTGAGTCACTTGTGCCTTGCCCATGAAATATGAAAGAGAGCCACCTACCGTGATCTTCGCCCATTTTGGAAATTGTTCTGTGGGAGAAATAAAAACCCCAAAGAACAGGAAGGCTACAGAACATTTGGTATCTGATATTTTGGGGGATTAAATCAGGTTAGCTACTCATTTCCTTTTTTTTTTCTCTCCTTCTTTGAAAGTGAGAAGGCATGGTTTACCCTGCCGGGGTTGGAGGAGACCTTGTGGCCTAACTGTGTTCCGACTAGCTCTCACAGCTGTGACAGTGTGGAGTCTCAGCGTCTGGCGGTACCTGAGGCAAGGTGTCACCCTGACATGGGCCTCAGTCTCCTTGACTGGGGAACAGGAACACTGGCACCTACCTAGAAGCTCCTGTCTCCTTCTCAGCCCCTTACTCATAGGAGGCATTTCAGAAACAGGAATTCTTTCTTCTGCCATCAGTTCTTTCGATTTATGAGTTTTGTTCAGTTGTAAAAATCAAAATTTAATAGTGACCCTTTTGCTGAACTCCATTGTGGCTCCTACTGAGTGCCTAGAGCATCTCGTTCAGTCCTTGCAGTCATCCTGGTTTGTTTTTTTTTGAGGCAACTGAGTCTCAGCGAGGTTGAATAGCAGGACCTTGTCACGTAGCACAAAGCAAGTACTGATGCTGGGATGCCTTTCTGCCTGTCATTTCAGAGCTAGGAGGGACCTGACCTTGTGCAGGTCCTGCCGATCTGATTCTGGCATCACCCTGCCTTGTCAGTGGAGAGTCTCTCTGCTTTGGGGCCTGAATGTGAAGGGGCTTCTCTAGTTGATCTCGAAGCTTCCTCCACTACAATACATTGTTATTTTTGTTTAAGATTCCTTTCAACTCTGAAATCCCATCACCACATCTCTTTGTAAAAGTCAAGGCTAAAAAGGGAAAGGAGAATAAAAAGAAAATACCCTGATTGTTTCATGCCAAGAAATCTATTTTCTGGTCAAACAGAGGAGGACGAGGGAAATCAGCATTCACTGGTGCATGTACTTCTGTCATTTCATTTAAGCATAAAAATAACTCTCAGATACATATTATTGCCTGCCTTTTACAGATGAAAGAACTGAGGCTCCAAGAGACTTAGAGAATTGCCCACAGTTATCCAATTAGTGAGAATTAGAATGAGTGTGTTCCTGAGCACAAAGTTGTTTGGTCTACTGGACCACGTTTAACTAGACACCACACTGTCAGACCTGAGGACGAGAATAACTAGATTCATGACTGTCCCCTCCCTGTATCCTCACACCACACCACCTCAGCTGCTTCTCCTTTCCCCCCTCTTACCCTCCCAAACCTGCTACTCAAATCCTTTCTTGATTCTTCCCAATCTTTGGGATCCCTTTAAATGCTTATAACATCTTTCTATCTCTATTGTGATTTTTAAATATATACATGTATGTATATCTTTTAAACTGTGGACCAATAATTTGCCCCTTTGTGTTCTTGTCCAAGTCCCTAATTAGCGCCTAAACACCTGAGGGCACGGTGCCCTATACATAAGAGATGCAGACTCAAACAGATGAGGGATTCATGCTGTGCCAGGGACACCCAGCACTGGCTTTCCAGTTTTCTCATACTTTATCATATCATGAATTATCTCAGAGGCCATCACTACAGAATAATAAGGTAACTTGATAATTTTTTTTTTAACTTTGTAGTCACAAAATCAGACAAATGATAAGGAGTCACAGACTCTACGGAGGTTAGACATCACTGGCTCAATGATGGAAAAAGACAGTTTTATCCTAATAATACAGGGCAGTTTGCAGCAAACACAGTGAAGGACGACACTGAAGTTCATGCTTACATATATTGACAGTACAGTTAATGTCAAGTGTCATAAATAAATTACCTGAAAGAAAATAGGAAGTTGCCAGGGAAGTGGGCAGCTGCTATGAGCTTCGATCTCAACTTCTAAAGGCGGTGAAGAATTCATACCAGGCTAGCTATTATTTAACATAATTGGACATAAGGACAGGTGACCTTTTATGTCTAGTTTATATCTAGGAGATGCCTGTGGTTTCTTCCTGTCTGGCACATAAGTTCATATGATTACACTATCTGCTTCTTTTCCCAATCAATGCTAAAGAAAGACAACAAAAAAGAGAGCCAGTCAGTTCTCTGATATCTGGAAATGTTCCTTTCATAGATAACATGGCTCCTTAAGCCAGTTGTGGTTAGATGCCATGGTGACCTGAAGCTGTGGCTGTGTGACATCGTGGGCTTTAGCATCAGACCAACATCCCTGGGTTTGACATTGGACAAGTTACTTGGTCTATCTCTACTTTATTCCCATCATCTGTAAAAAGAGTATAATAAAACCCATGTCATCCGGCATTTGGTAGGTATCAGATGCCCATACATTTGTCACGAGTCTGGCACGTGGGGATTTTAACTTTCATTGTGAATAACAACTGCAGTGATATTCAACTGCATGCCCAAATCAATAGTGGATTAGAAAGCGGAAGACCTAGGTTCAAGGTAACAGTTTTTGTTTATGCAGAACTTGAAGCCCTCAAAAGGCTCGTTATAGTCTATATACACATGCACACAAGCATTTTTTCTTTCTTACAATAATCTGAAGTAATCACGGCAAATATTGTCAACAACATTTTACATCCTGAGTCTAAAAGGTGAGATATTTGCTAAGGTCACACAGCCAGCAAATAACGGAGCTGGGACTTGGAGCCTAGCTTTCTAACTCTAAGGTTATGCTTTTTTCCTTCAGTCATTCAGCCCAACAGCCCTGGTACTGGTTAGTGTCTTTTTTTCCTTCTCTAAAAGTCCTTTTTCTCACCTCTAGGAGGAGGAATTTGAACAAGGTACTCTCTAAGGCACAGTGTTCTATGAATCTGTGCCTGTCCAGATGCCACATAAAACCAAGTAGATCTGGATTCTTCCTTCCACAGAGTCATCCACATGTCCTGGCACGTGGAGCATCATAAAACCCGGGTATCACGTAGCCTCCTGGCCTCAATGAGAATCACAAGTGAGCACTGCACTAGGAGTCAGATCTGTCAAGACACCTTCTGTGTCCTTAAGGATGTGGTTCGGACACATTCCCGCAACCTACACACTGTTCTCTCCCTTAGGATTCAGGTTTGGGGGTGGGAGGAGTTAACAGGCAGCTGAGTTAGGCACACTGACACTTATTGTTTGGGCAATGAAAAGAGAGCTTTTTTTTTTTTTTCTATAAAGCAAGCTCTGTATCCTCATTAATCACCATAATCTTCTACAGAGAAATAAAGGGATACAATATTTGGCTTTAATTTGGATTTGAGCATTATGAGTGCATATTTTCTACTTTCTTCTTTTGAGCTAATTTAGTGCCCGTGGAAGAAGCTTAGCTCTCACTGAAATAGGAGTTCTTTCAACCTAGAGAAACGATGGACACGAGAGTGGTAATACACACTAAATAGCACTTTTCTGGAAAATTAAACTTCAGTTTTCCAATTACAGTGTGAAACAATGGCAGGGGCTGGGGGCTGAATGGATAAAGTGGGTATGAAGTGAAAAGTGGGTTGGCTTTGGAGTCAGAGTTGGGTTTGAACCTTAAATGCGGCCTGCTTAGCCTGCCCAGACTTAGTTTCCTCATCTGTGAAATGGTCAGATGCACGCTCTGGCTGTCTCGTAGTTAGACGGATATGTACATCTTTATCTATGCCTATAGCGGTACATTTACTTATATTAGAGAGGTTAAAGTGAGGTTAAGTATAGTAAGTCCCTACACGTAAGGGCCCACCAGAAAGGCCCTAAATAAATATTCAGTCCTCCCTCTTCATTCAGCGCTGCTGTTTACTCCATAACCTTGCCCCTTTGTTGAGACTCAGATAAAACTCAGATGGAGAGAGGGGGTACGTCAAATAGATGCTTTACCTGGTCTGAGAAAATCTTATTCTTATTTTTTATTGAAGTGTAGTCAATTGACAATGTTAGTTTCTGGTGTACAGCAAAGCAATTCAGTTCTGCACGTACATATGTATTTTTTTCAGTTTCTTTTCCATTATGGCCCATTACGAGAAGTTGAATAGAGTTCCCTGTGCTGTACAGTAAGTCCTTGCTGCTTATCCACTTCACATATAGTGAAGTGTTTCCCCTTAGCAGTTGTCACCTTGTTAGCTTCCACAGACTATTTAATTAATAAGTTTAGCCTGTCTATTGTTTACTGTTTAGTTTGCCCCCACAAGAGTGTAAAATCCACAAGGGAAGGGACCTTGGTTTGGCTGACCGCTGCATTCCAGGTGCCTAAAATAATGTCCAGCAAATAACATCTGCCTGATTCTGAGTAAATGTTGAATAAATAAATGTATAGATGTTAGTATTATTTGTCCCCAAGGAGTAGAAAGAAATAGATGGAAATGAACAAAGAAATGAAGTCTATGTATATAACGTTGGAATACAAAATTGGTTTTATATATATGCACACACACACACATATATACACGTATACACATACATTTTTAGAATATTGAAATACAAATTTATATGTAGGTATACGTGTGTGTGTATATACATATATTTAGAAGTTGTCCAAAATTGCCTTGGAAAGCAGAGGTGTTGAGGTTACTCATTTTATTTATTTATTTATTTATTTATTTATTTATTTATTTATTTATTTATTTATGAAGTACCGTCAATTACGATGTGTCAGTTTCTGGTGCACAGCACAATGTCCCAGGCATGCATAGACATACATATATTTGTTTTCACATTTTTTTCATTAAAAGTTATTACAAGACATTGAACATAGTTCCCTGTGCTCTACAGCAGAAACTTTTTCTTAAATCTGTTTTTATATTTCTACATGAGGTTACTCATTTACATATGAGTAAACAGACGACAGACAAGTAAACAGAAGAAATACAAGTGACTTCAGGATAAGATGTAAGGGGCTGAGATGAAAACAATGACAACCACAGTGATGCTGGAGGGAAGTGGAGGAGGAGCAGTTTTAAATAGGGGGTTCGGGGTGGCGCCTCTGAGAAGGTGATGTCTGAGCTAAGAAAAAAGCCTGAGAAGGAGCCAGGATCGATCTGCTCCTGGTTGAGGTGACAGGGGCCATGTCAGGGGGAGAGAAGGTCTGGAAATAAGGTGCTGAGATAAGCAGGGGCTAGATCAGACTGGCCTTACAAGCCAAGGTAAGGAGCTGGGACTTTATACAAAATGCAGCAGGAAGTCACTGAAAGGACTGACGTAGGATGGTGACCAGGTCTGACATATTTGGAACCTTGAACAGACAGTGAAGGAAATGGAGGAATTTATTTATAAGATGAAGGGGTAAACTGTTCTGACCTCATGTAGGCACCTGAGAGCAGATGAGGAGACAGTTTGGCTTCACTGATGCGCCACTCGTAGCCTTCCTTTCCCATTAGCTTATCCTACAAAACAAAACAAAACAGGTTGAACAGGCAAACCCAGATTCCTTTTCTTTTTCTCCAACAATATCATTCTTTTTTCCAGATGCACTAAGTAACGGATGGAAATGTATGCACTGTTGTTCAGTTCAATTCAGCTGGAAAATTTACAGTTGTTGTGTAGGTGTTTTATGTAATCTGCCCCCCAAAACGTTGGATCTAGAGCTATTTCCTTACAAGATTTTAGGTACTAGTTTCTGAAATATGCTGTCCTGAAGAGTGAGCATGTGAAAGGCAAATTTAATTCCAGATAAGATCAGTTTCTTCTTTTTGGCTCTACAAGTCTAAAGGGTCCCTAACTCTTCTCTCAAGGAGTAGAACTCCTCCCTGAAATCTCTACCAACACATGCAACGTGCAGTCTCATACGTGATCGAAATAATAGAAGCCTTACAAACAGTAGCTTCCTCCGAAGCTTTATAATCACCATGTTACAGAGGAGAAAACCAAGACCAAGGTCGCAGAGTTAGTCAGCAGTAGAGTTACCGTTTGCGCTTGGGCGAGCTTCACCGCTATACCATTCTGCCCTTTGATTGTAAGAAGTGGCCCTGAATATTTTATGTGTCTCTCCTTGTCTGGCTTCATGGCGCCTCCTATGAAGGAATAGTTCAATAAGGGTACTGAATCAGTGAATGAATGGGTGACCTATTCTTTCAAATTGTAATAGTTCATAAGTAGATAGTGGTAACAATGTGGGTTTTAGGCTGAAACAACTTGGACAGGGTAATACTACTTAATACCTCTGGGATACGGTAAACTTACTTCACGTCTGTAAACCTGATCCTCCTTCGTGTTGTTGGCATAAGGGTATAGAATTGTTTTAGGATAAAATATGTAGGCACGGTGCCTACAACGTAATTAGTGCTCAGTCCATTTAAGCTGTTTTTATTATTTTTTGAACTAAAATAATCTCTCCGAACATGCTTCCACTTACACGTGCCCCAGTTTTTCAGTTGTGCGAATTTTATTGACATCCTTTAAAAAATCAAAGCCAAAGATCCAATCATGTAATCAGCGATGTTAATTTTGCTCCAGGACCCATTCTGCTACCTTGCCCTCAGCAGACACTCCTGTAAGTAGAAGGGCCAGTCCTGGGGAAGGACATGGGGGCAAAGGTGCCGTAGGACTGCCCTGCTTCTCTCCTCCAAACGTCTGACATACCTGCAGGCAGCACTTCTGACCCTGTCCATCATTCTCCCCAGCCAGGCCTGGCTTGCTGAAAAAATTCTTTTGTATTCCAATGATGGCCCCAGAGCATTCTGGGTGACAAAGGAAAAATAGCAGAAGACTTAAATTTTGCCCCCCCCCATAACACTTAATGAGGCTAATTCGCAGAGCTTGCCGGAAGTTTAGGACCTCTTGCTAATCATAATCGCTAATATTGATTCAGTGCTCCTTGTGTGCCAGGATCTGTGCTGAGCGCTTTATTTTCATTATCTCATTTAACCCTATTTCAAAACTATGTGAATTTTAAATTTTAGTTGTAAACCAGGGGGGAAAAATTAAAAAAAAAAAAACCTGCCACAGTTGCCTCCCTATGTGTGTTGGGGACTGTGATGATAGAAACAAATATTTCTTATGTGTGTTTTGTCACATTTTTCTTCCCAAGCAAATTGTGCATAGTTGTAACACCTTTAAGCGTCTCCAGGGACCTTCCCTGCTGTGAAGAGATGTTTGGCAGAGAAATCAGGCAAAGGTTGTGTGGGGAAGGCAAGTAGCTTCATTCTAGTTGACAGTTTATTTTACCCTGGAAGACTCTAGTAACAATGAACTCAGTCTTATTTTGTTGGTTGCATTTACTTGTTTCTTTGTGAGAAACCAATATTTAAAAGGTGTAATTTTTAATTTTTATTGTCCCACATCTCCCAAGTTTGATGATTTCCTTTGAGAAAAGTTACATACACATGTACAAACACACACACACACACACACATGCACACGCCCAACTACAGTGCCTGAGTCATAGCTGACACTCACTACATATTTGTTGAATAAATGTATGATAAAAAAAATTCTCTTTTTCTTTTTAAGAATGGGTGCCCCTTGGATTTTTTTGAATGGTGAAATTTCAATATGTAACTTTTTTTTTTAATATGTAACTTTCTTTAAGACTTTTGTTTTAAAATAATTTCAGGAGATTATTCTAAATTAGGTAGCATTACTTAAACTTGGTGATTCAGGACAGTTCATTAGAATGAACTGTAACTCCTTTAGAATTTATTAAGGTGAAATCATTTACCCATATACTCAGTGGCTCAGACTGGTATTTTAAATTTGTGTAATCTGATTTTCATAAATTTTTTGTCTTCTTTCTCTTTTCGTTGTTTGCTATTACTTCTAGCTTTCAGCGTGTCTTGTTCGAGCAGTTTTTCTCTCTTGTCCCCTTGTAATTAGCTGTTTCTGCTTTATTATAGACCAGAGAGCCAGCTAACGGGTTTTATTAGAACCAGATATATGGTAAGAATAAACAGCATTGGATTCAGACTGGAGAGGCTCTTTTCTAAGGGAAGAGAATGGAAGGGTAAAGTAACGATAGAAATAGTTTCCACGTAAGTGAGGCTACGCCACACACAGTCGCATTGGGTTTCCTTTACCTGTGTTATGAAAAACGGAGTGGTGGCGTGGCTAAGTCATTTACTCTTTTGGACACTAACCATTTTCAGAGAATCTTCTGTAGGCAAGACACTGGTGAGACTGGGAAATTAAAATGCAGTCGCACAAACCCAGCCCCTGAAGAATAAAAATGTCTAGATCGTTATGAAAGATGAGATGCACAGGGGTTTGTAAGACAACTTGTATGATATTCAGATTAGTCTAAGAGCATGTAACATAACTTTCAGATACGTGGTAAAATATTTTGGTGTTTCAAGGGAAGAGGCAACTGTGTCACTCCGGAAGGGGTTTTTGAGGAAGTGGTGTTTGAAGTGAATCTTGAAGTGATGGACAGACAGATTTTGGACACAGAGAAATTGGTGGAGAGGAGAGGCGTATGAGTTAGGGTCCAACCAGGAGAACAGAAATGATATGGATGAATGATATAGAATATGGAATTTATCGTAGGCATTAGTCTTACAATTGTGGGTGAAGCTGGTCAGTTAAAGCCTCATAAGGGGACAGTTGGGAGATCAACAAAAAAAGTCACTGAGGACCCTGAGAAGGAACTGGTGAAGAAGTCTGTTACCTCTGCTCGTGGTGGGCAGGCAGGCAGGAAGATAAGCTGATTGTGAAGTGGAAGAGAACAATTTGCAACCCATGGGGACAAACTGCCACCCTTAACTAACTCTCACTGCATCTGACCCTGACCATGTGGGTGGGCTGCAGAAGGAGCTGGTGCTCTTAGCCACGGAGCTTCATGCCTGCCTGGCCTCGGACATGGAGAAGTTGAAGGAGAAGATCTGGCAGGAGCTGAAGGAGCAGAAGGCCTGGCTGCTGCCCCCACCTCAGAGGTGAGCCAGCAGATCAGCGTGCATGAGATGCAGTGGTACCCAGGTGCCTAGACAGACCCTCCCAAAGCGATCGCTACTGCTTCACTTCTCCCACCCAGACCTCATGCAGATTTCCCTGGGACCAACCCTAACTCGGAACCATTTGGAGAAGGGGATTCTGGAAACCATCATTCCAGTTGAACTAAGACAATACAGTTAAAAACCACAAGTGATATAACAGATAAAGGGGACAGGATGAAAACATAAATGAGGGGAGGAAAGGAGACGCCTTGCTTGGAGAGAGCCCACTTGGACCAGGAGATGGTGTATGAGCACTGGAGTCATTGAAGATCAGACTTTAAAGAGGTGAGCAGAGGCTGTATTTTGAGGACCTTACCTATCCTGTTGAGGAATTTTTTGCTTAATCCTGTAAGGCAAGGAGAAGCATTGAATGTTCTTGAAGAAGGGAGGAACATTATCAGATCTGTGTTTTAGACAGGTCTGGCAGTGGGTGTCAAGGCACTGTAGCGTAGAAAGGGAATAGGTGGGGCAATTAATGAGCATTCTATTATAATTGTCCAAGCAAGAACATCTGAATTCCCAGAGCTCTCTTCTGCTCTCACCGAGGGAGGTGACTCAGAGTCATCACAAGAGGTTGCTCAGGACCATCCTGGGAATTAAAAAATGTTGGTGTACATTGCAAGGCAAAGTGATTCAACCTATGGCTAATGTTGTCAACTAATATCCTTATAGCATGCCTAGATCACTGTTCTTTAAAATCCCCTGATGCTTCTGCCTTTGGTATGTGAAGAGCACGAGAAACTGCGTATGTAATTGGAGCACTGACTGAGATGAAATTGGCATCGGCAGCCACATCAGTATCGTCTTAAGAGGAAGATCTTTTAAAAATAAATATTACTTATTTTGCTTAGTAAAATAATGCTTTTTGGTTTTACTTGGTGGTAATAGGAGTATTCCCATGTGTCAGTTCAATGCCTATCAGTCTGCAAATTACAAGTCCATTATCTCATTTGATTTGACAACAACTCTGCAAGGTCAGTTTGGTCTGAATTAGTGTAAGTGAGAAAACTGAAGCTGGGCGGTTGTGACAACCATCAAGGGCCCACTTTGCCCTCGATGATTCAAGAGCTCTCGCTGCAGATTCATGGATTCGGTGCACGCTTTTCATTTCACTCTGTGCACCACTGCCTTCTTGGGACACGTCTCCGGTTCTGCTGTGTCTCTGTTCTAAATCTGTCCATAGCTTTTGGACTTCGTTACCTTTAAGGTCTGTTTCCACCCAGAAGGCAGGCTCCTGGTAACCCAGGTGTTACAGCTCCAGCTGTCTGATTCCTCACCCTCTTGCAGGATTTTAACTGCCTTCCATCGGAGCACAGAACACTAAACACAGGATAAAGAGGAAAGCCTTCTGTCCAAGAGCACACATGAGCAGGTACCTTAACATCCCTGGGAGATCCACACATCTTTGAATAAGGCATTCCATTAAGTCTCCCCTGACAGCACTTCCAAGCACATACTCCTGAATGTTTAAAAATCCTAACTCCTGGCTTTCTACTTGTCAAAACACAGCAGAACTCACTTGCTTGTCTCGACTTATTGAAAACACACACTTACACCCAGTGCTGTATCACTGAGGCATCAACAGTGAACAGCAAGTGAATGCAAAACTTAGAACCTCCACTCAGTGCACCCCTGCAGTGGTTTTTCCTCCCAGAAGAAGCCCTCCGGCATATCCCGTTAGGATGACAACCTCAGGTCCTGTACGTTGGGGAGTCGAGGATTGTTGCTGTTATTAACGCAGCTCCCTGAAACATGGCTCAGGGGGCAGGAGGAGGCATATAGAAATCAAGGTTTCCTAGCTGCCGTTAAAAGGAGTACTTGTAATGGTTCTCTGAGAATCCTGCATCGTGGGGTCTAAGAATAAACCGCTGGCTTTGCAAATAGGCTAGGAAAGGATGTTCTGGTTTAGAGTCTGCCAAACCTGTCTCCACCTGGCTTTCCAAGTTCCAGTACAGTGTACTTTCTTCTGTAACATGCGGCTTCTCCTGCTTTGCTTCTTCCACGTGAGAACTGCCCTAATTTCTTTCTACCAAACATGTGGGTTTTCTGCTTCCTGAATTTGCTACAGTATTTAAGGGGAAGTTTGGGAGAACTGAAAGCTAGTCTTCTAGCAATAAACAAATAATAGCTAAGAAATTGAAGTTCTTACTATGGGCTAGGTGTCATAAAGTTCTCTCGCACGATCCTCAGACCTCATTCCTTGAGGTGTTTCCCTCACCCTGTTCACCAACTTGGAAACCGAGACTCAGTGCGGTTAAGAAGCTTGCACAGCTACAGAGGATTCGCTTCCAGGCCTGTGTGATGCAAAGCCCGTGCTGAAACCCTGTGCTTTGCTTCAGTGTGCTGCGGGGTACCATCTGTCCCAAGGCCCCATCCCCCTGCTTACACACGTATGAGCATCTTGTAAACAATGCTCTGCTCTGCCTGATGGCTCCCTAGAAACCTAGCTTGGGTGAGCTAGCTCACTGGTCACTTATGGCTTCCTACTCTCCTTTTTCAGTCTAGGAGGCTTAAGGCTTAAGGCCCAGACAGCAGAGGAGGTGCCATAACCAACTGATGTCAGTTCTTCCTGTTTTAATGGCATTTTCATTTCCTCAGTATGCTTTGGGGTTTGGAGAGGCAGGTAGGGGACCAGGCACCTTCCAAACACCCTAGTCTCCTGTTTTTGACAGTGAGCTCTAGGGAGACATGGAAATGATGCATTTAAATACTGGAACCACTGGGTTAAACGTCCAGAGGTGTCCGTAGAAGAGACATGGCTCCAGAGACCTCAACCAGGACAAGTAGGTAGAAATTCCAGGGGATCCAAATCCTACTTGACATAATGAGATACTTGTTACACTTCAGTCATATGGAAACTAAACTGATAGTGATGTCACCATTCCTAGAGATATTTAGAGAGCCTCCTACCCCCATCCACTTGGCAAGGATGTTCCAGAGAGAAGTGAGTATCGGAAAAAAGAAGTTTGAATAAAAATGACATTTGAGGGCCTTTCCGGCCTCGAGGTTCTGTCTTGAATTCACTGAAGAAACTATATCTCGGGAATAAAGGTTTCCCCTTGTTATAATTGACACCAACTAGTGATATCGCCTCCTCCCTCCCCACTGTGTTTCCCCCATCTGAACAACTACTCGATTTAAGAAGGGGACTCAGGATGAGGAAGGATGTGGTTTCTTCCCGCTTGGCAGCACTCCGGGTCAGAATGGAAGACTTGTATCTGGGCCTGGCACGGATCCGTCGGGCCCTCTTACCAGCCCGGTCGTGTCTGTGACCAGAGCACGTGGGAGGTGCACATCCGTGTAGAAAAACCTCCCTCTGGCTGCCAGCTCTGGATTTTTTTTTTTTTTTTAATTACTAATGAATGGAGTCTTGCCCAGGGCAGACCTCTTGGAGGAATGAAGACACGCCCTGAAACAAGCCCGGGTCAGACCAGACTCGCATCCCCTGCAAAATACTCCCTCTGCACTTGGCAGCATGTGAGGAGTGTCTTTGAGAGCAGTCTCTTCTCACCCGATCAAAGGAGAGCCGCTCGCAAGACAGGATGTCAAAAGGGCAAAGCTCCTTTTTTTTCTTCTTTTTTTTTTCTTTCCCTGTTTTTTTTTAATTGGCTTACTACTAATCTGAAAGCTGTGCTGTTCAAGAATGATAATCCTTTGATGTGATGTCAGACTTGAGACATTTCCTCGGTTCTTGAAGGAAGGAGTGCTAAAATGATAGAAAATGTCCAGCAATTGATTAACAGCTTTGGTTTCAAAGAGTAAGCGTTACCCAGACTGGCGGTACTGCATGTAAGAACAGACAATGCCTTTGAATGAGATACGGTGATCTTTCCCCGCAGGACTGACCAAGACTTTACCCATCTCCAACTCAGTTCATTTGTTTGTTTGTTTGTTTGTGTGTTTGTTTAAATGAAATGGTATAACCAAGTATGCTTTGCTCAAATCTGTCGCGTTTGGGTAGTTCAACCTGGGAAGTCCTATTCCTTACAGGGACACTTCAGGAACTCACAGCTGCCGCCTGTCAGGTCAGCCCCACTGTCCCCAGAAATCAACATGTTTAAATTGTCATAGCTTCAAGGATTCCTTTAGGGGTCTGGCCCAACACGGCCCGGGGGTACTTTGGCCAAGATTTCACGTACCTGCCATTCATCTTCACGAAGTCCTGGGAAGAGAACAGCGGCTTTGGCTGTCCTGGCAGCTGGCTCAGGGCTCCCGCGCCCAAGTAGCCGTCTTCCCTTGACTCAGGACCATTGCTTATTTAAACGTGGCTCTTTCCTGGGCTGTAAATTGCGTGTTATTTTTAGGGGACAGTTATATTTCTTAGTAGCTGTTCAGAGTTGGGAAGCAGCCTGGCTTCACCAGAGAAAAGCTTGACCTGGGAATCAAAAGCCCCCGTTTCACATTTTTGCCAGGAAGCCATTGACCTCGTGAACGTCACCTCTCCCTCCGAGGCTCCTGCTTTCTGAGCAGTATCCCAAATAACATTATTTGACTTCTGAGCCTTTGCTGATTTTCTAGAGGTCATCTTGATGAGAAGGTAGATAAAGAGGGGAGAGAATTAAAAAAAAAAAAAAAACAGCCAAGTGGAGATTAAGTCTTAGGAAACTATGTCCTCTGTTTTAAATAGAGGAAGGCTTTGTTGCAACAAGCTTTTCCTGCAAATATATGAAATTCTGTCTGTGTTGTATAATACAGGGTATTCGGATTTCCCCTATGTGTCTTATTTCTCTTTGCTAAGACCTGACTAGGAACATGAATCACAGCCATGAGGAAGTTTAGAAATTACCAAGTTTAATTCATTCATTTTACACGTAACAACCTTAAGGCCCTTATCCAGACTTACACAGAGCCTTGAACTCAGATCTCCTGCCTTCTTGGGCAACTCTCTTTCAAAAGCATTACCTATTCAGTTTATTTAGCAATGATGAGTCTTTAGAGGAAGAATCAGGCCAGATTCTCAAAGCTGATTGCCTCTAAACAATAGGTTGGTGACTAGAAGAACATACTAGCAAGATCTGATTTATGTGTATGCGTTATTTTCTCCATGATAAATGTTTTGGACGTAAGTGCCCTTTCGTGTAGCTATCTTTTTGGCCAACATATAACACCCTTCTTTCTCTTAGGTTGAGAAGGTCTCTTTTCCAAGGAAAACCATGCCTTATAACTCATTCCCAGTTCCCCGCCAGGGCCACTCACCTTCACAATTCTGATTACAGCATTTCCTAAGGTAAAACCTCAGCTCGCTGAAAACACTCAGTTCTTTCAGGGATGTAGAGCGTTAGGAAAAGTTAAGATTTCAATTCCTTACAATTTTGTACTCATGGCGTAGCCACAAACAAAGGATAAGATTCAACCTGTCCTGAACTATGGCTCTGATTGTTTCCAACAACCAACTGACCTTGGATCAATCCTGTGCTTTTATTTTTCTGAGTGAGGAGGTTGGCCCAAGGCCTTCGGCAGGTCTTCTGTGATCAAGGATCTTGTAACTGGTTTAATAGTGTGTCTTCCTAAAGTGTATTCCATACCACACAGCTATCTTGTAGTGAGAATCCTGAGAAATTATACCTTTAATTAATAATGCAGAGCCATCACTGTGAGCATCAATTATTTTTTACTGTGCATAATGATGTCCCCAGGACCTACTAAAATATGTAGGACTCCAACACTACAGAGTCCCAGACCTCCAGATCACTGTTTTCTATTTTTCTTTTTGCTCTTTAGTTTTCTTGTTTGCTTTTAATAGCTCAGCTTTCCCACTGCCATCAGCATGCCTACTCATAAAAGCCTTGCCTTTCATCCCGATTTGCTACTCTCTGTGCTTTGGCATGAAGACTCAGATAACCAAGTTGCTAGAATGAGGAGCTGAGGGGTATACTATAAGCAAAGTTGATTAATTTTGTTTAGGTTGATGCAGAACTCACTCTGGTTGCTGCTTAGAGCACTGATTTTTGGCTACTGGGTATTTGCTTGATGATTGACACAGTCTAGTAGTTGCATTACCAACTGCTGAGGTGTAACTATATGCCTTTGATTCTGTGTGTTTTTTGTTTTCTTCTCTTTTAAATGTTACACTTCTTAACCACTAGAATCACTTCAGATTTTACTGTGGTCTTCTCAGTTGATGCTATGGACCCTGTGGATTTTTAAATTAATACTAGAATCACTATAAGCCTAAGTGCAGTATGAAAAGAGCACATTTTCGAAAATAATCAAAATGTCATCAATAGGGAAATGGTTAAACACACTGGTATAGCTGGACAATGGAATTGTATTTAGCCATTAAAAGGAATGAAGTATAATTTTATGAACTGATCTGGAAAAATGTGCATGATATATCGTTAAATAAAAGAAGCAATTTGTAGACCAACACATGATTCAATTTTTATAAAAAAGAAAAAGAAAACAATTATACATGACAACATAGAAAAATCTGAATTAATAGTTACATTTGGTTATGTTGGCAGTGGGGTTAATGAAGGCTGAAAAGAGAGGAGAAGGGGACATAATCTTTTTACTTCCTACCTAATATATTTTTTTAAAGGGGTATGATAGGATTGTAGGTAATCACCCTAGTGTCTTATTATGAAAATTTAACAGCATACAGCAAAGTTGAAAATGTGCTAAAGGAAACACCCATATAAGCACTACCTGGATTCCACCTTTAGCATCGTATGCCTGCTTTATCACTTATCTATCCATGTTTGTACCTCTAGGTGATATTTATATTTTTCAGTATTTTCAGACTTATTTAAAGAATTCACCTGGAGCCTCCTGCTAAATGAAACTCATAGCTTATCCCAAAGAGCTAGAATGCCATATTCACAGATTTTGCTGGTTTGGACAGACACTGAAACAAACACTGATAGAGGATTTATTAGACCTCCTTACCTTAATTATCTTACACACCTTTTGTCTTCTTCGTTTATTATTAATGATGTTGGCAGAGGAGGCAATGAGCTTTTCCATTAGGGTCTGGCCACTTCCTTGAATTTCCTAGGCGTCCTTTGAGCTCCTCCATCCTCTGTTACCACGCGTTGACACTGTGCTGTGCCTTTCCACGTAGACAGCTGTGCAAACCCTGTACACTCTGATAGCCTCATTTGGCTCTCTTTTCCAATATATCACATTTTGAAATGTTTCTGGAAATTACCAGGTTTTGAGAATAAATGCAAATTATTTGTGATTCGCCTGAGCCACTGCTTGATTTTGTGGTTCTGAATGCCAGACCCTGTAAGAAGCTTGGGACAGACCATATTTTGTTTTGGTCCTACACAGATTCATTTGAAGAATGTTTTCAAATAAATTCAGCTGAGAATGGGCTGTGATTTGCAGAGAGGCAGTTATTTTAAAGAACAATAATGATTTGGGTACTTAGTTATAAATACAAAAATGTGGACTATGAATAACTCTGGACCAGACCTAATTTCTTGGATGTTTCATTCTGCATACTTTACTTTGACAGCTGCAATTTGCCTACCTTGTTGGTGAGCATATGTACTTCCCCCCCTGACAAAAAGGGAGTCACATTCATATAAGATCTCCATCATTTCTCTCTGGCTTGCCATTCTAGGCCTGTTTCCCATAATTCCTTGTCTGCTCCCCTGCAGATTACATTCTGGTCTTACCAGATTTATTTTGCATTTTTCTAAGTAGTTCATGCACTTTTCTGCTTTCACAACGTTACTCAACTTATTTTAATATTATTATTTTTGCAATTCCTTCTTATTTTTCCTTCCTTTCCTTCCTCTTTACTTACCCACTCTTCTCTGTGTGATCTCTCTGGTCCTCACCACCTACACAGACATACACAACTATTATCTCTGCATCTCTAACTGTTTAAATGCAGGGTCTTCTTTCTGAAGCTTCTCCACTCCTGTGGGCTAGAGGGAATCACTTCTAAACTTCACATTTCCATAGCCTTTTATTTACACTTTATCATTTAGGCTGTTGCTTCTCAGTTTATGATCTGTGAAGCAGCAGCTAGAGCAGCCTCTGGGGGTGGACTAGAAAGAGAATCTTGAGTCCTGTCCTAGACTGGATGAATGAGAATCTCCGTTTTACATAGATCTCCAGGTCATCCTGACACACTACTATTTGAGAAACAGCATCTTAGGACAGATAACCTAGCTTTGCCTTTCACTCGATTGCTTTTGGGTCATGGATCCTGATAGACCGTGTCTTGTGATCAGGGACTGTGTCTTTTCCTCTTTCATCTGCGGGGCACGGTGGATGGTTTTGCACTCAGTAGAGGCCTTTCAGTGTGTGTGGTTGAATAAAAGCCTATTCTTTCAATGAGGAGGTTATATGAGGGAAATACGTGGATGCAGGGTATTTTCATGATTCTTGTCAGCAAACTATCTTTCAGACTTTCTCATTCCTGTCATTGCTATGGCTAGGTTGGGTTTTACAGTCCCTGGTCCAAAAGAGCTTATCCCATTATCAAATCTGTTTTCTCCTCCCACTTCTTTGAGAAGTGTCACAATGACTTGGGGCATTGGAGCTTGCAGAAGCTCATGTGAATTCACTGTCCAGGGGATTGCATTTAAGGCACAGAGAAACACTTTGTATACATATTTTATTAATAGAGTTGCATCTGTACAGCTGACATAATTGTATATTTGTTTCAAGAATTGGAAGGCTGATCACAAATCAGAGTAAGCTCCAGTATCAGATTTTGGTGCATCTGATCTCAGGAAAATGATGTTTTAGTTGATTATATTTGCTTTTTGAAAATTTGAAAAGGGAGAAGCTTTATAATTTTAAAGAATTTTTTCTATCTTCTGTTGTAGATTCTTTTCAGATTCTTTCTCCCACCATCTCCATCTTTCATACTTTCCCTGGAGTTATTATTTTTATTATTGTCTGTTCCTTCTGTCATCTCTTCTGGTCACAATATGTTTGTTTTGTAGTTTTCCTAGTCATTCCACTCATCATTCCCATCCTCAAAACCTCTGAATTGTATAACTCTGATGATGCCGCTGAACCTTCACAAAAATGCTGAGTGTAATTAATAAAATTACAATTAACATAAATGAATAAAATAAGTAAATCAAATAGAATAAGTAAATCAAATAAAACAATAAATATGCAAATAATAGCATAATTAAAATAAACATAATAAAATAAATACAAATAATTATAATAAAGTAAATATAGATAATATGACTATAAATTAAATAAAATAAAATTAAGTAAAAATCAAATAAATAAATAACCAAACAGTAGATTTTTTGACCTACGTAAGAATAAGCCCAGTGGATACTTGCTTTTTTTCTTGTTATTAAAAACACATCTTGAGTACGTCATGCCTGTTAAATCCATTTCATTTAGATTATAAAACTAAAATTGTTTGAATACTTCTTTTTACTTATATTCATTCAGTAATTTATTTAGGGGATATTTTCTAAGTCTGTTCTCTCCTTGTGGCATTGTAATGAATACAAAAATGAATTATAAAAGACAAAATAAAACCTGTTTTTCCTTCAAGACTTTAAAGTGCTCACAATAAATAAGAGATAAGAAATGTTTAGGAATAACCATAATACAACGTAGAAGAGGGTAAATACTAACAAATGCTTAACAAAATTGTCATAGAATTTTTGTTTAGAGAAATCCCGGAGGTACTGGATATGCAGAAAGAGCAGAAAGTTGATTAGACCATTGAGGGACTAGTCTCTATGAATTATGATTACTGTTATCCACATTCGTATTCTCATTCTGTCTCTCTCTTTTCTTTTTATCTCACTGTCTCCTTCCATCCCTCTCTTATCTCCTCCCCCTTCCTTAAGGCTTCTGTTTAACTTTCATCCTTTTTTTCCTTCAATTTTTATCTTTGGTGGACCAGTATTTTCATGATGTCCATTATGAAGCTGACATCCTCAAAAGGCACAAAGTTCTT
Organism: Camelus dromedarius; assembly: GCF_036321535.1. Taxonomy (NCBI): domain Eukaryota; kingdom Metazoa; phylum Chordata; class Mammalia; order Artiodactyla; family Camelidae; genus Camelus; species Camelus dromedarius. The sequence continues at coordinate 56,405,282 of NC_087437.1, forward strand.
TTTTTAGAAGTCATTCTGTGACCTCCTTTCATGAGCCTGTCTACAGGGAAATTTCTACCTGTCTTGGATGTAGAATTAACCATTTATTTGTTTTCATAGATATCAATACTTACTTGTTATTTTAAAATTTCTTTTGCTTTTTCTTCCAGAAGTTCATTTGGCCCTTTCTTCTGGTTTTCCTGCCAGTTTGTAATAACAAAAATTAGTCTTTCTCATGTGTGTCTGCGCTTTAGGTTTCCCCCCTTATTTTAGTGAAAATTATACATTATGGGTTGTGAACGAAAAATACCGCAAACCATATCAGTAAGCTAAGAATGCTGAAACCATCAAGTCATCAACTGCCGTCACCCCCCCCCCCCCCCCCGTGAAGACAAGCCTGCAGTCCGGCCTCTGCAGCCACTCACAATGGTGCACCCTGAGGGGACTCAGAATAATAGAGGACAAGATACTGGCCCTAGATAGCTAGGTGCTTGTCAAAGGAATGAATTCAATGAGCCCAAATGTTTGCTTCCTCCCATACATAGAAAAGCACTCAATTCTTTAACTTGAGATGCCTGGTTTTCTTTAGTTAACAAGTAATCTTTTAATGTTCCAACTACCTGGCTTTGTTGTAAAGCTCCTATATATCCTAGCTCCTCCCCTACCTCTTGGGAGCCGTCCCTCAGAGCCATCTGAGAGGCTGTCATCCTGGCTCAAGTCATCCCGCCAACTTTCAGGCTGCGCATTTATTTCAGTCAACAGGGTTTAGGAGGTGTTGGGGGAATATAGTTAAAAACAAAACCTCTCAAGGTAGAAATCCTCTTCACAAAGGTAAGAGAGAAGGAAAACACTTTTATTATTCAATAAGCATTAAAATAGAATGTGATGAGAATCACAGGCAATCCACCAAGAGGCTGCAAAAACAGAAAGAAATCTCAAGCGGTCCACTGCATACATGTTTTCAAGACAAACGGTTAACTTGTTCTCAAGTAAGAGGACTTGGTAGCATCATTTCCAACATAGTTCATCCTGACATTACTTGGTAATGGAGGTGATCACCTGTGTTAGTAAATTGGCTTTAACCAAAAGGAAAACTTCTCATATCTTTCATTTTTAAAATTATGATTTATTGTAGTAAGAATACTTAACATAAGATGTACACTCTTGACGACAATTGACGCCTGCAGTGCAGTGTTGTTCGCTGTAGATGCGATATTGTACAGCAGATCTCCAGGGCTGATGCACCTCTTTCAACCAAAAAGCTTTATTCCCATTGATTACGAACTCCCATTTCCCCTTCCCCCAAGGCCATGACAACCGCTATGCCACTCTGGTTCTATGAATTTCACTATTTTAGATAACTCATTTATGTGGAATCATGCAGTATTTGTCTTTCTATGACCAGATTCTTTCACTTAGCACAATGTCCTCCAAGTTCACCCACGTTGTCACCTTTTGCAGAACTGCCTTCTTTTTTAAAGCTGAATGGGATTACATTGTATGTTTCTACAACATTTTCTTTATCCATTCATCTGTAGATGGACATTTAGTTTTTTTCCACATCTTGGCTATTGTGAATAAGGGGACTTAAGGTATCCTGATTTCAAATGTATCTCAATTTTTTTTTTTTTTTGGATCAATACCCAGAAGAGGGATTGCTGGGTCTGATGTGGAGTGGTTTTACGACTGAGCAAGGTTTCCACTGATGCTTCTGCTCTCTCACGACAAAGGGGAGGTAACACCCCTCCCTGTCTTGATGTTTGCATTTCAAAGAGATGCCTCCCCAGGCCTTTGAGAAAGAACTTCCTAGTAACAATTACTGGTTTTCTAAAGTAATGCTCTGACCAATAAAAGAAAAAAAAGGGAGAGAGAAGGAATTCATTCTCCTCCCTTCTGTTCAAAAAAGAGAAATAAAGCTTCTTATTTTTAATTTGTATTTGTTCTTAAATAGAGGCTAGGACATATTTTAGTATGTTAAGCTAATTCAGTTTAGAACGAAAGTGTTATTTTTTTCTGAGTTCGTGATCAACTAGAGATTCAGCTGAGGTTTTTCTTTAACCTTGCATAATAAATTATATACCTTCATAATGGAATCTGATTTGAAAATCCATTAGCATTTAAAACATTTTTATTTCCTATTATGGTAAAATAGACATCAAATTTACCATTTTAACCATTTTGAAAGTGTAGAGTTCTGTGGCATTAAGTACATTCACATTGTTGTGCAGCCATCACCACCACCCCTCTCCTGAACTTTTTAATCTTCCTCAACAGAAACTGTACCCTTTAAACACTGACTCCCTATTCCTTCCTCTCCCAGCCCCTGGCAACCACCATCATTAGCATTTTAACCTACCTACTAAAAACTACCCGTGAAATTTCAATATCCTGCCTATAGGCGATAAGTGGAGTTCTGTTTGCCCAGGATTGGAAACACAAAGGTGTTTCCTTGGGAAACCGACTGGGATAAACAACTTTAAAACCTTTGAATGCGGTGCCCTCGTTTATACAAGTGATGCTACACTAATTACAAATAATCTAAGTCTGTGCAGTTCCCAGAGAAGTCTCATTTGTGCCACTCCATTACTTTCAAAGCGATAAAAACTGCTTTCCCAGTGAACATATTTTTTGCTTATAATTCAGGGATTTTACTAATGTAGATTGACATTGTCCACGACCCTTGCTCCAGCGTATCTCTGTCCTTTTGAATGATCTTTTGGGTTATTTTGTGAAACGCAGCAAACTAAATATTGAACACATCCTTCATATGTTTAGTTTATCTCCTGCCATGGGCATTGGGCGGGGGAGGGGGTTGATGTAAGAGTTGAAATAGACACTGCTGCAACCAGAGCATCTTATTTAAAACCGAGCACTGCTATTTGATTGCTGTGATATCTTGAGTAAGACACTTCACTTTTTTGCACCTAATTTCTTCATCTGTAAAACAAAAAAATTCTATTCCTTTCTGAATAAGGGTTGTGAATATCAAATAAAGTAAGAAAGACATGGAAAGAGCACTGTGTATACTGTCAGAGCATGAATTATTGCAGTTGAGTAAGGCACCTTGTATACAGTGAGGATTTGGAAAATATTTGTTGAATGAGTGAACGGATAGTGTTCTCAGAGTCAAATATCCTAGGGGTCGCTTCTCTCCACATGTACTCCTGGCTTGGCTTATAACCTCTTCACTTCCTGCTTTCTTCTGGTTCCTGACCACACTCCTCTCTCTTGACCCAAATCGTGCTTCAGGTGAAAAGTTCCAGAGTGCAGGGTTTGGGGAGTGATATGAAGTGGTCAAAGGAAAGTCTGCTACATCTTCCCATCAGCTCTTCCTTTCTAAGCCTAGATGCTGCCTTAGAGCATTTGAGGTGTTTAGCAGTGGCAGGTAGAAATCCAGTCATTCACTGGAACATACACAGTCAGGAAAAAGGGAATTTTCTTGCTCAGCACCAGCACACTCAGGGGATTTCACTTTAGCCAAAAAAATAATGAGCTGCAGTAATGTTGAATCAGACACTATGAATCCAAATTAAACATTATTCTGGGGTTAGTCCCAGAAGCTCCCCTATGTGGATACGTGGACAGGAGTGAGGGTCTCTCTCATTGTCATCACACACAGGATACACACAAATGTGTGCGTTATAAGGCGTAACCGAGTCTTACACTAATGGGGGTGTTGACAATCCCAGGGTATTCTTGTAAATCGTCTGACAGATTTTAGTGAGGAGACATCTCCTTAAAGAGAGTCTGGAGACAGAAATGAATGTTGAGAGGCCAGAGGTGTGGAAAACAAATGAAAGCATCATCGTGTTTTCCTGGATTGAGAAACAGCCCGTAGGATCACTCCGTGCAGAAGACCACAATCCTTCAGCCCACGGTACGGAGCACTTCCGTGTGCCAGGCTTAGTGTGAGGCCCTGAGAGACAGACACTCCTCAGAGGTAGACTACTGTTCTCAAGGGTCTCAAGAGAAAAGGCATACACACTTAACTGTAGTGCAGGGTAAAGGACCACATTACTGCAACTAGAAGGCAAAGTTGTAGGGAGAAGGAATAAATTACATCTGCCTAAAGGAAGCAGGGAGGTTTCATGAAGGAAATGTTTTTGGAAATAGATCTTGAAAGATGGGCAGTGTTTGTACATGTGAAGAGGGGATGCAGGGCATCTCAGGCAGAAGGGATGATTAAAAGGGAAGGGAGGTGTGGTGGTGATTTATAGCACCATCTGTGCGTGTACCTGTAGCCGCAGCCCAGCTTATATGAAGAGTGATGTGGAAAAGCATTGTCTAGATGATTGTACCGCCTGATCCTGGAGGAGCCAGAATGTCGTAGGAAGGACAGCAGGGAAATAGAATTAAGATGGGCTGTGTGGGAAAATTGATTTGGTCCTGGTCATTAGTCAGCCTTTACAGGTGTCCTCATGGCACCCAAAACTTACCTAAGGCTTTTACAGCCTTCTTGTTTGTGATGTGCTAAGCATCTCTTCATTTGGCTTTGGAGAGCAAGATTTCAGTCTGCTTTTCAAGTGTCAGTGGATAGAAAGAATATTTATATGCAAAAAGGCACTCACTGGTTTTTAGGTCAGCCTAATGAATACACATTTTCTCATCTTTCTCTTTTTCAGAGTAGGGCAGACCAATTAAAAATAATAGCACTTTAATTCCTCTAGCATATACTCAGGTCGTAGAGGTGAAAGGGTTATTTGCCAGGTCTCCTCATGTATGCTGACTCCTTTTATAATTGGAGAAATAAGAGCTCCCCTCTGTTTTCTGACTCCTCTGTGGTGTCCTATGTTCTGATTCAGCAACAGTCTTTAAGCATCAGAAATGCCGGAAGAAGTGAAGTCATTATCAGCTCCAATTAGCTATACTGGCCGAGCGTAGCATTACTGTACTTACATCCACCAGCATGTCCTGGGTCTCACTTTAGCTAGTCATTATGCTCCTGTTTCTCCATCAACTTGCCACAGGGATGGTTTCGCAAATTAGAAAATTGATTTGAAATTTCCCACTTTTTTCCTCCAGTTAAGAATTCATGACCCCTTACCTCACTAAGAGCTTTCTCTAGCACACCTCCTGAGAGAACTGACAGGAACTTTTCAAAGCTTAGTCTGTTGCTGGGTTGCCTTATACAGATGAAACCCTTTTTCTTTTTCTTTTTTCCCTAAAAGAACTTCAGTCAGCATTTATGAGCTGTGGGGAGAATTCTAATGCTTGGAGATATTTTAAACAAAGATTCCTAAAGCCAATTGAGTTTGAGGAGCGCTGTTAATGATTCTTAAGTAATTTGCTTTCACAGTGTGCATTAGCATTCTAAAGGCCCTGAGAAGTCATGCAGAAAAAGATAACTTTTTGGCCTAATATTTCATCTAATATTAACAACCTAATGTTTCTCTAAAATGAGGGCATAATGCCAAAATGTAATTTCTTAAAATCATTTTGTAGAAGCCCAAGCTGGACAATATGGATCAATACGTCGTCTTTGGAGGGTCTAAGTTAATCCAAGGATAAAATAAAAAATATGTATATCAAGAGCCTTGAATTTAGTAGGTGTATTAGGACCGAGTGTCCAATTCATCCTCTGTCTACCTCCTAGGATTTATGTAAGGTTTTTTTTTTTTCTTAATAACTTAGCGATCCTTTAAAACCCTGTCTGTGTCAACAGAGCTGCTGAATCTGATATTATTTTCCTGAATCCAAAGAAACACCAAAGGGGATTAAAATAATAAGACATTAATTTCGGCTGCAGAATGCCAGTGTTGCTGACCCTGCGGGGTTATTGCAAAGCGAGATTAATTATGCAAATGTGCCACCCTTGGCTTTGGAGTTGAAGTACCCTGTTGTAATTCACTGCAGGATCATTCATGTAGCCAGCATATTGATACGATTATTATTCCACCAAGGCTTTATCCGCCCCTAGACAATTACAGAACCACTTACCAGCATCTCTCATTGACTTCTTATTTAAAATTCCCAGTGCCACGACAGGCATTCAGGTCCTTTTGTTGGAGACAGCCACAGATCAATGATGTGAAGCAACATGGGATTTTCTTTAGGACATGATGAATGCTGAGATTGTTCGCTAGCGAGAAGGTAGACATTCAGACTCCAGTACAAAATGGTGTTTCTGTGGCCCCGTGTCTCTAACAGACTTTTAAAGTAATGACAAGAGCAGAGAGGGAACATGTAGTGGAAAGATCATGAGATCTGGTGTCATGGTATCTGAGTTGAAACACGGCTTCACCAGGCATCTGTGGAACTTTGGAGAATCACTACTTCCTCTGTAAAATGAGATCGATGTTAACTAGCAAACTCCAGGCAGTCTCCAGAGGTTTAAATGAATATGTATGTGTGTGTGTGTGTGTGTGTGTGTTGGGGGGGAAACTTTGTGAATGGCAAAGGGTTTTCAAAAAAATATTTTTGTGTGCTAATAAGAAAGGCTTCCATTCTTGAACTGGCAGTGTCAGCATAATCAAACATGCTTTTCGTGGCCCCATTGCTTGGGTAATGTCCTATTAACTCCTGTAATCACGAGTACTGCTACCTAGGGCAGAATGTGGTAACCATGCGTTGATATGATTCGTGGCTCCAAGGAGTGTCTGCCCTTGAAATGATGTGCAGAGTAAAATTCGTATTCTGAATCACTGTTCCTGGTATGTGCTTCTAGGGACTTCATAACTGCAAGATAATATTCATCTAATTAGAATTTTTCAACAAGTTTTCCGTCCTGTTCTGTGCTTAGTGGTAAAAAGTAAGGCTTGTTTCATTTGACTTTTGCTCTAAATGCCTTTCTTTCTGTGCATGGCTGCATTTCAGACTGTTACCTGTCTTCAGAATCCAGCTGTAGGGTGATCTAGTTCAAGGAATACCCGTGCCCGACCCATCCCCCCACAGCATGCTCTTTCGACTGTGTGCATAACAACACAGGAGTAAACACAGCTAAACTGTTTTGCACAGTTAAATAAATAATCGTAGCAAATATTATTTTAGGTATTTTATATATGTTCAGCCATATAACTCTGTCAACAAACATATGAATTATATGCCGTTACTCTCCCCTTTTTACAGATGAGAAAACTAAGTCTCAGACAGATTAAGTAACTTGACCAATATTCCATTGGTATTAAGTGGCAGAGCTAGGGACTGGAACATTGAACTAAAAGAACAGGCTTTTATCCACAAGGTTAAATTAACAAAGTACGTGCTGGAGACCCCTGCTACGTTGTGAGTTCCTGGATGCCGGGGGCATGTTAAAAATCTGTTTCCTCCTTTAGCATTTAGCACAGAGGGTCCACATAGTGGGTACTCAGTTACTGTTTATTAGCCTTGCATTGGAAAAGATGCCCCTAAAAAAATGGTGCAGCCACAAAATACCCACCTTGTACTCTATGTGTGTGTGTGTATTTTAGTATGTGTTCTGCCATCCTGCCCAATTTTCTTTTTTCTTTTTTTTTTTAACATTTTTTATTGCGTTATAGTCATTCTACAATGTTATGTCAAATTCCAGTGTAGAGCACAATTTTTCAGTTATACATGAACATACATATATTCATTGTCACTTTTTTTTTTTTTTGCTGTGAGCTACCACCAGATCTTGTATATATTTCCCTGTGCCATACAGTATAATCTTGTTTATCTTATTCTGCATATGCCTGTCAGTATCTACAAAATTTGAAATCCCAGTCTGTCCCTTCCCATCCCTCATATTAAACACCGTTTGAACACCTCCCTGTGAAGGCAGTGTTTTATTTTGTTTTGTTTTCCTAAGTCACTGTATACTGAAGATAAGGCATACTTGTTGAAATTAGGGTCACTTGAGTCTTCAGTGGTTTATGAATCAGTGGATAGTAACACTATAAAATTCCAGCTCATTCTCATTCCGATGAAGGGGGATGGTGTGGTCTTACTTTATTGGCAATAAAGTCACCAAATGTCAAATGCTTATGTAAAGAACTGTGGCCAGAACCGCTCCCACCCCTTCCCTCCATCCAGAGTGATCTGGTTGACTGAGGTCACATCCCAGACTACGGGACTGGTGGGTGCACATTGCCATCTGTCAGGATGATCCCCATGTCCAAAAATCAGTGAAAGAAGCCATAGAATTTTCTCAACAGGGACACAGACTCACACAGACCTCCTCAGTGTTAGTTCATAAGGGGATTTTCTTTAACACTTTAGATACAGAGAGATAATATTTTCTTTAAGGCTTTCTAGTTTTGGCTTATGTGGGTTCCCAGGAAGATCTGGAATGTTACCTTTGTGTTTCAGGGACAAGATTGGGGGTGGGGATGAGGAGAATGCCTACTGGACTGTGTTCTCCAGTAGACAGAATGCCTGAAGCCAGAGGCTGTCCTGAAGCCCTGTGCTTTCTCACGATTGGCACCTCGGGATTGGCATCCCACGATTGGCACAGTGTCGGTCTGGTCCATGGTAAGGCTTCTGTGAAAGTTCTGATTTAGCTTTTGCATTTAACCCTTCTTAGCAAAGCTAGTTGTGGAAACTGAGGCACCAGGACAGTAAAGTGCATTGGCAAAGTCACACAGCTAATTCATGTAAGAGGCGGGGCTAGGACCCGGGACTCAACCCTCCTGTCTCTCTGTGTAATTGGCAATGAGGAACCCCCGCGTGCTGCAGGGTCTGTTCAAGTAGCTGAAGCTACTGAAACTTTCAGGTCCCTGAACACGGGAGCATGTGAAGCTCTAGTCTGATGGATGATCTCTAGCAAGCATTTTTTTTTTTTTCCCTCTAACAAGCAGAGGGAAGTGCTTGTGTGAAAGGACAACTGAAGGTGTGTGAGACCGGGGATGGCTTAGACCCATTCAAGTCTGATTTCTGAAGGCAGATCCACTTTGGGGCAGTGGATCTTGGTGAGGGTCACAGAACCCACAGTAATATCAGTTAAGACCCATCCCTGGAAGAGACTTGGCTCTTTTAGCTTTGCTAAAATCTCAAGGGCTCATGTAAACATGTGTGCAAAGTAGAAGTATCAGCGCTTCATATTTGCATCATACTTCACCATTTATGAAGCTCTTTCATAAATACCTAATGAGATCCTCATCGCAGCCTATGAAGTAATATTTGACATTCCATTTTACTGATAACAATACCAGAGTTCACAGGGGTTAAGTAAATTATCCAAGGGCTCCCAGTTAAAAAGTGACCAACAGCAAACTAGGACAGAGGTTGACTGTATCCTAGGGAGATGTTCTGTCTACCCCCTAGCAGTTGCCCTATAATTACACGTGTTTGTTGTGTAATAGCTTCAGACTTTATACTGTGGACACAGACTTGGAGTCCTAGCCTAAAAAAGGGAAAGGAAAAAACCTAACTAAAACAGATTAGGACAAAATTATCTCTGGACTCTAAAGAAGGTACAGATATCTGTCTAGCGTTTTCGGAGAAAACATAGTTTACTTTCAGCCAGCACTGAGCTAAGAGAGAACCAGGCAAGGCTGCAGAGGGAGGTGAAGCTGGAGGAAGGCTGGGATTCGTTGCTTTCCCTGGTTCTGTCTCAAGTAGAGTTGGGTGATTCTGAAAAGCATCAGTATCTGATGGATTGAGAATTGATCTGGGAATTAGGACTGGAGGCTGTCCCTTCCCTCATTAGAGCTCTCACTGTTTATTTCAGTATTTCCAGTGGAACCCTAAGAGGTACAATGCATCAAAAAGGGTTATCTGGCCAGGTAACTTTGGTTAATGCTGGGTTAAAACAAGTCAACCACAGTATTTGCTTGGTAGACTGCCTGAGCCTTTAAAATGTGAAGGTATATTGGGAGTCTTCAAGAAAGAGATATGTGACACATTGTGTTTAAAATCCTCTAGTCACATGGTCCTTTGGCAGAATGCTCACCGTGGGATATGATAGTTTTCATCATGCGCTTTGATATAATTGTACTGTCCCTGACCATTCACTTGTTCTTTTTTCTATACTTTTCTTTCTATTTATTTTGTTTTTATAAGTCTGACTTTGCTCCCAAACTGAGACCCATGATTATAAGAACTGTGAGTTTATTTTTGTATACTGCACAGTTTCTATTAAAGTGTATGAAATAGGGGCTCAATAAATACTTCCTGATTTGAACAAAATTCAATTCGGTGTCCTCAGAAGCTAGAGTGTGCAGTCTTTATGGAGAAATCTATGAAAACTTGGCTGTAGTTTTGTTCCTTGTGGCCTCTCTAACAGTGTGTAGACGGTGTCTTTCTCTAGAGAGCCTCCCAGACAGGATCGTGATCTTCAGACCATCGCTTTGAATTAGAGAGGTTATTAGTGGCAATGTCGTTACATGAAATTTAAGGGGAGAAAACCTCAGATGGCTAAGAAGCTTTTCTATGCTGAGAAAAGTAATGAATTTCCTAACGTGGAGGTGACTCAGTCTTAGTCTGTAAGGTGATTTGACCGTTTTGTGTTGGTGGCAGTTTAAATTTCACCTAATTCTCTACTTGAACTTCAAATAACATCGCATTTCCCCAGTGAGCCGCTCCCTCCTGCACACCCTCACTGCTGTGAAGTGCTTCTGCAGCCCTGTTCCCCAGACTGAGGAATTTATGTCTCAGGACCACAAGCTCCATGAGAACAGCAGTGGTTTCCAGCTCTCCTTCCCTTCCGGACTGTGTCCGGAGCTTGACGGATATTTGCTGAGTGAACTAGAAGGAATGTTAGATACATTCATCATAAATATTTTCCCCCAACCTAAAGCTCCTTGAGATGCCTCCTTGTCACATTCTGTGTTGATTCTGTCTTGATTTAAAGTTATATTGTTATCCTATACCTTTCTCTAACCTCTCCCTGTTGTTTTAAATCACCCTTTAACTTCAATCAAGCAAAAGTTTGTCCATATGTTTTTTACAGAAATGTAACATGTTAACGCTCAATTACATAAATATTAAAGGTACAAATTGCCGAATTTTTATAAATGCATCATCAGGTAACACTCACCTGAGTAGGGAATAGAGCATCACCAGACCTTAGAAACCGCACTCTTGCTTCTCCCTGTCAATGTTACCAAAGGTCATCCATGCTCTGGTTTGAATTAAGCCATTCATAACATGACAACTTTTTGACTTTAAGATCTCCACCCCTTCAAATCTTTAAAATCTAAACAAACAAAACAATAAAAGCGCATCTTATTTCACAATAAAACCCAATGTCATGACAATTTATATTAGCATAGCACCTTGCAATTTGGGACTTCCCCGTGTCACATCATTGGCTCGTGTACAACTGCCCCAGAGGCTTTTACTTCCATTTTTAAAATGAGGGATTTGAGAATTAGAGAAGGGAAACCTTCTGGACCACGATTTCTCCAAGTTCAAGTGGCTTTGTGGAGTGTATCCTAACAATCTTGGCTTTTCTGTAAGTTCCAGAGGCCAGACTTACAGCTGTGACTGTCTTTTCAGAAATATTTTGGGAACAGAGCACTAAACTTGGACCTAGTACGTGAGAAAAGTAGGGCATGGCAAGTTTTGCACAATGGTCAGTGGTCAATTCGAACCTAGTAACCTGAGCTCTTGTTTGTAAGTGATATTAATGGTAGATCGTATTTGTGTACTGCTCCACAATTTCTGAAGTGTTTCTCATATATTATCTCATTTAATGAGAACTAAATGATAATTAGAATTTGCTGAGAGCTGTTTATGTTCCCGGACAGTGCCGAGTACTCTACAGGAATTATCAAGTGCACGCGTCCCAACAAACTGATGAGTATCTTTCACCCCCTGCAAGACTCCAGCCTCAGTATCCATAAGTACAGAGCAGCTAGTCATCAAATTGTCCACCCACTGAAGAGAGGGTACCTTGCCACTCTTCCTGCCCTAATTAAGAAGTTTGAACAAATGCCTATCACACCAGTTTTAAATTAATCATCAAGACGGTGACCAGGCTATAGCTCTGTTGTCGGTGAATATCTCCCCTCTTCACTCAAGCTGTCCGGGATCATCCAGTCAAACTTAGAGCCCCAAGTTCAATGCACTTTTACCTCCTTCTCACTGAAAACCTAGTTCCAGTTCTCCCTCACCCCACTCACCCCGCTGAGCATCTTGCTATTCAAAATATTAAAGAACAAAAGGAAATCAATCTGCTCGCATTCTATTCCAAGTTTCCAAAGGTGGCAGGTGGTATATTGTGTTGTACATGTCCTCTCAGAGTTCCAAACACTTTGAAGCTCTTCAGTAAGAAAGGGGAAGGAAATATCTAAGAGAAGTGTGCACATGTTGTCTGAACTTTGACTCTGCTGTTGTATCGAGGTTAGCAACACCGGCTTGATGTGCAGCAAGTTGGAACAGTTTCATTGATCTCTCCATGTGCCTCTACAGCTAGACTTTTTTGGAACATTCCGTACTTGACAAAGGGACTGTGTTCTTTTGAAAGAGAAATTTGAAAATAGAAACCAAATTTGGGTTAAAACAGATTTCATTTATTTAAACTGTCTGAAGGGGTTCACAAATCATCTGTGGAACTTTGTAAAAAGAAAAACCATGCCACTTAAAAATATTTTTAAATTAATATACAATAGAAATGAATTTGGGGGAAATACAACTCTATGAATTTTAACTCGTGGATAGACTCATTTAGTCACTGCCCCAATCACGACACAGAACTGTTCTGCCTCCCAGGGGACTCACTTGTACTGTCCCTTTGTAGTTACCCTCATATTACCTCTAGCCCTTGGTCTATTCTCTGTCACATTAGTTTTGACATTTTGGAAATGTTATTTAAATGGATTTGGATGGCGGGTAACCCACTGAGGCTGGCTTTTTCTTCACTCAGCATAATGCCTTTGCCCAGTTGTTACTAACAGCCCATGGCTGTGTATTGCTGACAAGCAGTCTGGGTTTTTTTGGATATACCAGGGTCTGTTTATTGATTTCCCTGTTGAAGGACATTTGAATTGTTTCTAGTTTTTGGCAGTTAATAATGGAATTGCTATACACATTCACATATAGGCTTTTGTGTGAACACTTTCCATTTCTCCTGGGTAAATAGCTAGAAGTGGGATTGCTAGATCCTGTGTTGTGTGTGTTTAACTTACTAAGAAACTGGCAAATGATTTTCCAGAGAGTCTGTATCATTTTGCAGTCTCAGCAGTCGGAGAGTTCCAGTTGTTCTGTATTCTCTTCCACACTTGGTATTGCCAGTATTTCTTGCTTTAGTTATTCTGAAAGGTGTATCCTTTCATGTGTTACTGTGCCTTCTGAATATCCTTTTTGGTAAAGTGTCTCTTTAAGACTTCTGACATTTTAAAACTGGGTTATTTGTAGTGCGATTCCTACAACTTTATTCTTTTTCAAAATGGTTTTCAATATTTAAGATACTTTTCTTTCCATATAAATTTTAGGATCGACTTGTCTATATCTATAAACAGACCTTGTTAGGATTTTTGACTGAAATTTCTTTAAATCTGTCAAGTAATCTGGAGGAAGAATTGATATCTTTTCTATGTGGACCCTTACAGTCCATGAGTATGGTATGTCTATTGTATTATTTTCGGTTGCCAGTGTAATGAAAACCAGAAACTTAATGGCTTGAAAACAACATCCACTTATTACATCAGAGTTTCTGTGAATCTTCAGAAGTCCAGGTACCATGTGGTTCAGTTAATTCTCTGCTTAGGGCCTTACAGGGCTAAAATCAAAGTGATCAGAATAACAGCAAGTTTCCATTCCTTTCTGAAGGAATGAACCCTCTTCCAAAGTTGTTGACAGAATTTCATGCCCTGTGGCTGTAGGCTTGAGGTTCCTGTTTCCTGGCTGATTGTCAGCTGCTGGTTGTCCTCAGTTCTCTCAGGCCACCTGCATTCCAGACACGTTGCTATGCTCCATTTATCGTTAAGCATCAAAGGCCTATTGCTCGTCATTTCTTTGACTCATCCTTCTGCTGCATCTCTCTGACTGTAGCCAGAGAAAGTTCTCTGCTTTTACGAACTCATGTGGTTAGATGAGGCCCATCTGGATAATCCAGTATAATCTCCCTATTTTAAGGCCCATCACCTCAATTACACTTGTGAATTACCTTTGCCAAGTAAGGGAATGTGCGTTCCAGGGATTAGGGCATGGCTAGCGCTGCCAACCACATATTTCCATTTATTTAGGTTCTTTGACTTCTTTATCAACGTTTTATAAATTTTAGCATACAGCTTTTACACGTTTGGTTAGGCTTTTTAGCTAGGCATTTTATTTCCTCTTCTAGTTTTTGTTACCAATATTTTAAAAAGAAGATTGTTTCCCACTGCTCATTGCTAGTCTGTAGTAGCAATGGTTAATTTTTATGTGTTGTCTGTATGCACTGTAACCTTGCTAACCATACTTATTTAGCTCTATTTAAAGATATATATATATATATATATATATTCCTTAGGATTTTCCATGTTGAAAATCATGTCATCTGTGAATAGCCTTATTGCTCTGGGTAAGACTTCTAGAATGATGTTGAATAGTACTGAGAATGAATATCCTTGCCTTGCTCATGATCTTAGTGGAAAAGTATTCAGTCTTTCAACATTAGCTGTGGTGTTAGCTCTAGGTTTTTGGTAGATGATCTTTGAGAATGTTCCCTTCTACTTTTAGTTTGCTGAGATTTTTTTTGTCACAAGTGGGTATTGAATTTTGTCAAGTACTCTTCCTGTGTCAATTGATATGATCATTTTTGTTTGTTTGTTTTTTCCTCTTTGGACTTTAAAAATACTGAAATTAGCCTTAAACTCCTGGGATAAACTGTGCTTGGTTGTAGGATATCTGTACATTTATTTTCCTGTGCTACCTGTGGTAGATTTGAAATCAGAGTAATATTGATCTCATTAAATGAGGTGAAAACTATTTTGTCCTCTTCTTTTTTCTGGAAGGAATTATGTAGAACTGATGTTATTAATTTAAATATTTGGTAGAGTTGACCAGTGAAACCATCTGCATTTTTTTTTTTTTTTGAGATTTCTAACTGCAAATACAATTTCTTTTAATAATATAGGATCATTCAGATTGTCCGTTTAAGTTTGGGTGAACCTTGGTAATTTGAGATTTTTGAGATATTGATCCATTCCACCTAAATTGTGGAATTTATGTGCCTAGAGTTTTTAATATCCCTTTACTAGCGTTTTAGTGCTTGTGTGATCGGTAGTGATGTGCCCTATTTTATTCCTGATATTAGTGATATGTGTTTTTTTTTCCTTGTTAGTTCTCCTAGCTAGAGGTTTAGCAATTTTAGTGTTCTTTTCAAAGAACTAATTTTGGTTTTATTGTTTTTTTAATCTATATATGTATTTCTGATTTAAAATTTGATCTCTGCTCTTCATTATTTCCTTCATTTTGCTTGCTTAGTTTAGTTTTCTTTTTGTAGGTTCTTAAGGTGAAAGATTAGACTATTTTCTTGAGATCTTTCATCCTTTTTACTGTAAGCCTTTCGTACAACAAACTATCCTCTAAGCACTGATTTAACTGCATCCCACACCTTTTGGTATGTTGGATTTTCAATTTTATTAAGTTCAAAATATTTTCTAATTTCCCTTGAGACTTTCTCTTTGACCCCTGGATTATTTAGAAGCATATTCCTTAATTTCTAAGTGTCTGGAGACTTTCCTGTTATTTATTTACTTAACTGATAACTAGTTTAATTCTATGGTTAGAGAATATACTTTCAATTCTTTTAAATTTGTTAAGGTTGATTTATACTGAATGACATAACTTCTCGTGGCAAATGTCTTGGGTATATTTGAAAAGAATGTGCTATTGTTTTCTTTTTAGGGTTCTCAAAAAGTTGCCCCATACATCTGTCCAGGTTTTTAGCTACATTCATAGAGAAAGATAAGGTCGAGTTTACTTATTTCATTTCACCCAGATTCAGAGCCTTCTATGTCATTTTGCTGAAACTTTTGTTTATTAGTAAATATTGGATTCTGAAATATTCCACACAAATATCCTTTTATGGTTCAAAAGACTATAAACTAGATAAAAGTTTGATAATGAAAATAACTGATTTATTAATGAGTGCTATGTCATTTTCTGTAAAATGGAATGATTTATAACTTCTCCTATGTCCTTCAAAGGCTTGTTTGCTTTATCTTGGGTGGGCATACATGCAAGTCCTGCTCAGACTTTATCCATGAGTTAGAGAAGGGAAAGGAAGTATGTAGGTGGGATCAGGATTCAAGGAAGTGCTCTGGCTGTGGGGCTGACCGTGCATGGGATGACCATCTAGAGTCTGTGCCTTCAAGTTAACATCCAGATTTTCAGTGGGCAGGTCAAAGCAAAGGCTATCTGTCAGCCAAGAATGAAACAGGTAACAATTTCATGGTTGCAGGAAGTTTATCTATCTTGGAGCAAAACCTTACGGGGGACAAAATGCAGGCTCCTGGAACACAGTGTTGATATGCATCAGGTTGAAGGGTCAAGCCCCACCCAAGCTGGTGGGATTCAAAGAGTGACTGTGATCTGATTGTGGAGCTGGACATGGAATTAGGAAACTGATGGAGGAAAACAGTCTGGTGGCCTTGTGAAATGCTGTTGTACTGAAGGCAGGCTGAGCGAATGATGATTCAGAAATAATACCAGCCTTGGGGCAACAAACCTAGTTTCAACCTGTTAGCTGCTGGCCTAGTGAAAGAATCTAGTGATTAAGGCTGACTCAGAGGTAAGGAAATGTTGAACTTTAATAAGCCGAGAGAATGCAGACACTGGGAAGATGTTAAAGTGTTGGGTGTATAACAATCATTATTAACATTATGTTGATTACGTAGAACTAAGTATGTGTTTGAAACTTCTTGCTAGATGATATAGGCATTATACTAGGAAACTGGCATTAAATATGAGAGAAGTACTAATGTCTAAGATGAGAAGTGTGACAATGATCATATAGTAAATAAAATGGAAAATGCAGGTAAGGCTGACTGGAAATTTATTATATGTAGATTCCAGTCATTTGAAGCAAGGGCGGGGCTGTTAAACCCCATCACAATAATCTAAAGCGAGGTTGTAATTCAGACCATGAGAAACCATGCATTATTAGGCAGATTCTTTTGCTCTTCTGACAGTTTCTCCATCTCTGACAATACCTAGCGCCTCTCCCCTTGCAAGAAATAAGAACCAAAATGTATTACTAGTAATAATAGTAAAATTCTGAGGCTGAATGCAAGGCAATGTTAAATGAACCAGTCTTCTGGGAGAGATTGCAGACCAGCCACTATTATTGGTACCTTCAGTCTGTCAAAACCAGCCTGCACAATCACGTTTTGTTTTCAGTCGGCTTTATTCTAATTCATCACATTGCAAGATTGATCCTAGACTTGTGTTTGTACACAAGTTATCATTAGATTAGCTTTACCTTGGTGACCCGACTCCTTGCTGCCTCCAGCATAATCCAGTTACTCATGGAATTATCAATTAAGGCTCTCAATCACACTAATTAGAATGTCTTCTAAGTGTTGCCTTAGGAATTCAGCAGCTTATAAACAGGCAAATTGGGAAAATCTAGAGGTGTGAGGCTTTTTTTTTTTTTTTTTAATAGCCAAAAGCAATTTGGGAGGCTAGAGTGCTTTAGCATAGCTGAGTACT